>NC_085140.1:7727370-9042084 GCF_024139115.2 Armigeres subalbatus | reverse complement strand
GCCGATTTCAACCAAATTTGGAACACACATTCTTTATCTTAAGGAGACGACAATGGAGGGGGGCTAAGCATGCTCTTTGGAAAAGGGGGAGGATGTGCGGGGAGGGGTATTGCTTAGTTATTAATCAACTCAGTGTAGCCTCTGAACCCCTTGGCCGATTTCAACCAAATTTGGAACACACAGATTCTTCATCTTAAGGAAACGATAAGAGGGATGCTCTTTGGAAAAGGGGGAGGGTGTGGGGGGAGGTGTATTGCTAAGTTATTGATCAACTCAGTGTACCTTTTGAACCCCTAGGACGATTTCTACCAAATTTGGAACACACATTCTTTATCTTAAGGAGACGACGATAGGGGATTATGGATGCTTTTTGGAAAAGGGGGAGAGTGTGTGGGGAGGGATATTGCTAAGTTATTGATCAACTCAGTGTACCTTTTGAACCCCTTGGCCGACTTCAACCAAATTTGGAACACACATTCTTTATCTTAAGGAGGCGACAATGGAGGGTGTCTAAGCATGTTCTTTGGAAAAGGGGGAGGATGTGCGGGGAGGGGTATTGCTTAGTTATTAATCATCTCAGTGTAGCCTCTGAACCCCTTGGCCGATTTCAACCAAATTTGGAACACACATTCTTTATCTTGAGGAGACGATGATAGGGGGATTATGAATGCTTTTTGGAAAAAGGGGGAGTGTGGGGGGGGGGTATTACTTAGTTATTTATCAACTCAGTGTAACTTCTGAACCCATTGGCCGTTTTCAACCAAATTTGGAACACACATTCTTCATATTAAGGAGACGACGATAGCGTGATTAGGGATGCTCTTTGAAAAAGGGAGGGTATGAAGGGAGGGGTATTGTTCAGCAATCGATCAACTAAATGTAAGTCTTGAACCCAATGACCGATTTTAACTAAATTTGTATCAAATATTGTATGTCCTAAGGAAACAACTTTAGTGGATGTGGGTAGGTAATTTTAAAAGGGGATGGTGTGAGAGAGGGGTATTGTTTAGTTATCGATCAATTCAGCATAACTTTTGAACCCATTTATCGATGTCCACTAAATTTGGAACCCATATTCTCTGTTTAAGGAAGACTATATCAGACTGGATAGGAGTGTCATAGCTGAATGAGAGAGATGGTATATTTATTAAACGAACAGTTTAGTATACGTTTTTACGGCATGGGTCAATTCAAACCTAATTATCAAACCAATTCTGTAAACACATATTCTCTGCCCCAAAACTATTATATAGAGGCTGGGAGAAACTTTTGGAATGCGGGAGGTTGTTGGGGTTAGGTATTGTTCAGAAAACGTCTTAATTTAAAATCCCTCTTATTTAGTAGATTCGAGGGTCTTTCACATTGTACAATGCTCCGAAAACAAATTTCCCGTATTCCTTAAAAATAGCAAATCCTCGACAATAACATTTTCCCGTTAATAACATTTCCCCAAAAATGACTTCAACGAAAATGATATTTCCCAAAAATGATTCTTACCGATACACATATCCCAGAATATGACACTTCCCTGAAAATAACATATCCCTGGATGAAGCAGGCCATGTTACAATATTTGTAATAATATGTTATGTTACAATATTTGGCTTAAGGTCATTTGACATGAAGGGCATTTGGGATAATTATGAACAGCATTAGAAAATCTTTCATAGAAAGCATGCATTTGCTGGATATAGAGCAATGATTATTGTTACCCTTTATCGGAATCATGGTTTGCCCAGTGCAAAGCAACAATTAACGTGTTTCCTTCTGGATGGTGGATGTGATTGCTTCTTTAAAAGTAGGCATTTGCCCGGAATAAGGCAATGGTGAGTGTGATCCCTTCTTTTAAAATGGGCGTTTGCCCGGAATAAAGCATCGGTGGATGTTATTCCTTCTTTAGCAATTGACGTTTGCCAGGAATAAGCCTATTCAAACCAACGATCCCTTTTTCTAGATAAGTCAATGCTTCCAAAAGCCTTCTATTAGTCAAATGGCGAAGTATCAATAAGTTAACACAATTACTCTGTTGACCAATTGGTTTTATCTTTTCCTGATTGTAAAAAAACTGAAAACCAAACTGGCAATTCCGAGCAAGGCCGGGTACATAAAGCTAGTATTTATTATAAAATAGGCAGAAAAATCAATATGCAAGCTTTCTCCAGGAATTCCTTCGACAATTGCTCCTGGCATTCTATCCGAAATTCTATCAGGGATTCTTTAGGAATGCCTCCAGCAACTTCTTCGGCAGTGTCTTCAGGAATTCCACCATAAATGTGGCCGGGAATTGATTCGAAAATTCCACCATTATTTGCTTCAAGAAAATCTTCACGAACTTCTGCAGAATTCCCTGCAATAATTCAAATAATTTCGTGCTGTTTCCCATAATTTTCAAGAATAAGAATATTCCGTGGAAATTCCGCAGAATTGCCAGTAAACATTCCTGAGAAGTTCACGAAAAATCTTCAAATTTTTTGTGTAATATCCATTAAATTTTACGTGAATTGTTTCGAATAATTTCTTGTGAAAATTTCAAAGAATTTCTCCAGGAATTCCACCGGGAATTTATTCGGAAATTATACCGAAAATGAAATCAACAATGGAATTTTCGGAGGAATTCCTAGATTAATTCGCAATGAAATCCTGAAAGAATTCCGGTGGAAACTTCAAGATTTCCACTGGGAGATCCTCCAGGAGTTTCTCCGAAAATTCCTCCTGGAATTCTTCCAGGAGTTCCACCGGCATTTCCACCAAGAATTTCTCTAGGATTTCCTTCAAGAATTATTCCGGTAGTTCTATCGGCAGTTCCTCTGAAAATTCTTCCGGAAATTTCGGCAGAATTGGAATTTATTTAGGCTTCTTCAGGAATTTATATAGATTTTCCACCAGAAGCTCCTCCGAGAATTTCTCTGCGAGCTCCTCAGGGAATTCTCCGGGAGGTCCTCTGATGATGATGATGGTCCAGCTACAAACCCCAACAAAGGTTTCAGCTAGATGAGATTTGTCTATAAGATGAATTCTCTTGTTTCCGAGAATGCTTCTGGTAGTTTCCCCGGGGTTCCTTTGAAAATTCTCCCGGGAGTTTCTTCAGAAATTCTTCCAGAAAATTCCTTCGAGAGTTCCTCCGGGAATTCCACCAGCAATTCATCCGGGAGTTTCTCCGGAAAATCCTCCGGGAGTTCCACCAGAAGCTATTCCAAGAAATTATTCAGGCATTTTTCAGGAAATCTTCTTCTTTCGATAGTTTCTCTGGGAGCTCATCCGGGAGGTCCTCTAGGAATTCTTCTAGGAGTTCCTCCTGAAATTCCTCCGGGAGTTCCTACGGGAGATCTTACGGGAGCTTCTACGGCAGGTCCTTCGGGAATTCCTCCGGGAGATCCACCAGCAGTTTCTACGAGAATCCCTCCGAGTTTCACTGGCAGTTTCTCCGGGTGCTACTCTGAAAAGAAACTCCCGGAGGAACTCCCAGAGTAATTTCCGGAGGAACTCCCGAGGGATTTTCTATAGGAATTTCCGGAGAAATTATCAGAGGAATTCTCGGAGGAACTGCCGGTGGAACTTCTGGAGGAATTTATTGAAGAACTACAGGAAGAATTTCCGGAGGAAATCCTGGAGGAACTCTCGTAAGAATTCTAGGATGAACTCCCAAAGGAACTTCCGTAAGAATTCCAGGAGGAACTCCTGGAAGAATTCTTAAAAGAACCTCCCGGAGGAATTCCCGTAAGAACTCCCAGAGAAATTCTCCGAGGAACTTCTGGAGGAATTTGTAGATAAATGCCTAAAGAAATGCTAAATAAATTCCTGGAAGAAAGCCTGATTGAATTCCCGAAGGAACTACTGGTGGAACTTCAGAGGAACATCCGGTGGAATACCCTAGAGGAAGAGAAAAAATATTTCTGAAGGAACTTCCGAAATCCCATTTCCCGTGAAATTCCTGTCAAATATCGTCCAGGAATTCCCTGTGAAGTTCCTGGAGGTATTACCGGAGAATTTCTTGGAAAAACTCCTGGAAGAACTCCCGGAGGAACTCCCACAAGCACTTCCGGAGGAATTCCCACAAGGACGTCCTAAAATAATTCTTAGAGAAGTTCCTGAAGGAATTTCCAAAAGAATATTTGAAGGAATTCGCAGAAAAATACCAGGAGGAATTAGTGCAGAAATTCCCAGATGAAATCCTGAAAGTATTTCCAGATGAATTGCTGAAGAAAATCCCTGCGGATTGTTCCGAAGAAATTTCTGGAAGAACTCTTGGCAGATATCCGAGTAAATTCCGAGTTAAGTCCGGAAGGAATTCTAGTACATTTCCGCGGAAAATCTCCCGGAGAAATTCCTGAAGGAATTCCTGGAGAAGTACCTGAAGAAACTTCAAACAAACCATATCGAGGCATATATCTCCATAGCTCAGGTGTGTATGAATCAGAATTTTTTCACTTTTAGAGGAAAAAATTACAAACAAACGTTCGGTTTAAGCATGGGTAGCAAGCTTTCTCCCCTGTTAGCGGAAGTTTTCATGAGCGATTTTGAAAATAGAGCCGAAAAAGAAAAATTGTTTCCTCGTATGTGGATACGCTACGTGGATGATATTTTTGCTCCAGTGAAAGAAAGGTATGTTGATCAAACGCTTGCTCTACTGAATTCTCTACACAGCACCACAATTTACGGTTGAGAAAGAAGTAGATGAAAAATTTCCTTTTCTTGATCTTATGATCAGCAGAAAAGAAGATAGCAGTTTGTAATTTGGAATTTACCGCAAACCTACCTCCACTGATCGTTATATTATTTCCGACTCCAATCACTTCGGAACTCAAAACAAGCCGCCTTCCATTCGATGGCACATAGACTCTACAATATCCCTATGGAGAAGCCAGAGTTTGCAGAGGAGAAGGACAAGATTCACACAGCTGCCATACTAAACGGCTATGACAAGTCGTTTGTGAATAAAATCCTCCGCAAGCACAAGCGCAAAAATAAACGACAGAACATCACAACACTCATACCAGAAACAAAGGAAACACGCAGAATAAGCTTGCCTTTTTATCCGAAGTTGACAAATCCGATCAAATCCACCCTTTTACGACAAGGGTTACACGTAGTCCATAAAAGTGATAACACTTTACGAGACTTGCTCTGTAACCTGAAAGACAAAGTACCCCCAGATGACCTATCAGGAATATATCAAATTCCTTGTAAGGATTGCCCAGCCGTTTACATCGGTCAAACACGCCGAAAAGTGAAGACCCGCCTGAAAGAACACAAAAACGCCGTAGAACACAAAAAACCGAACGAGTCAAGCGTGGCTGCACACACGGACGAACTCAATCATGAAATTGATTGGAACAGCGCGAAACTCATCAAATCCATCAGGAAAGTATCGCACCTCAACTCTTGGGAATCAATGTTCATCACCAACACCAAAAAACCATTGATGAATGAAGATGATCCCCCCATTATGTCCTGCCTCTACAGTTTAACCAACACAGCTATACAATAGCCTCCCCAAAAGTAATCAGTCGGAAATTGTTTTGAAGATGGGCGCCATCGCACCCGAAACCGGTCGTCGGAAAGGTAATTTTAACTCCTTTGACGATTGTAAGAACAATAAGTGATATGTCTTGTCTCGTGTCGCGTCTTTAGGTGTCGTGTAGTTCTTACGTTAGCACAACAAAAATCCGTTTAAAGTATTTTGAAGTAATTGCGAAAAGAATTCCAGATTAGAATGCTAGATGATTTCGCTATTAAATGTTTGGAGGTATTCCTGGAAAATTTCCTGGAAGTAATCAAGGAGGACTTAAAGGAAGAGTTCCGAGAGGAATGCCCGGAGAAGTTCCTAAAAGAATTTCCGAAGGAATTTCTTATAGATTTACAAGTGAAATTATGGAGCTAAATCGGAGGATTTCCGTCATAAATTTTTGAAGAAACTTCTGGTAGAATTTTGGGAAGAAATTCCGTATGTATTCTTGACGGAACTCTCGAATGCATTCCTGAAGGAAATGCCGGATTCTTCCTGAAGAGAGAATAGCCGAAGAAATATCTAGAAGTAAATCTTGGAGAGAAGAAAAGAAATCTTCAAGGAATTTCCTCGTGAATTTCCTAAAAAAAATTAGTGGGGGGTTTCTAGATAAGGAGGAATTACAATTACATGAGAAGGATTTTCGAACGATTTTCAGAGGAATTTGTGGATAACTTTCCGGAGGAATTCAGAAGTTCCCAGGGGAGCTTCTAGAAGGATTTCAAGGATAACACAGGGGAACAAAATTTAACTTGTTGCTGGTCCTCAGAACCAATTGATGTGTCTTCAGTAGATTTTGGCTCGCTGAATCCGAATCTGTCCTCAGATATGCTCTAACACGTCCAAATTTTGAGATATAGCTAAATTAATACCACTAATTTGAAGAAAATGGCATTTTTCGAAGGACTTTCATGAAGCATATAAACATAATTTTAGGTCAATCAATACCCGAAACGGTATAAACACATCTGATCTAATGAATTTCCATCAGCTTTGCACGTTACAATTTTACGGTTTTCCTTGAATTTAGGTTCAGTGCAAGTCCATGCAAGTCCGTTTCAAAAACTTGCATGCAAACGCCATCAGCACCAGTTCGAAGCCACCAAAAATTCAACAACATGCGGCCAGAGGAACTGGGATATGAAAATGTTGAATGAAGTATAGAGATACTAGTCAGTTTGTAAATATATGTTTCATTCGACTTTTAATAAAATACTTTTTTTTTTTCATTTTATGCTCAACATTTCTCCTCCTCCTAAAATATTATTCTGCTCGATTTCTGGTTGTTTTTTATTCGATCGATCAACTTCCAATAACCACACGTAATGCGTTATCATGTTGCAATTGTGTTGTACTAGAATATAGTGCGAACATGATGATCCAGAAAGTTCCTTTCTTTTAATCAACAAAGAAACAGATCAGATTGTAATTTGAACAAATTCAAATCCTCTACTAGATCCCCTACCATAGCATTCAAGCCACATCCCACATTGACTAATAAAATACATTCCAGCACTCGGAAAATAAGTTGAAACTTAAATATTTTGAAACTACATCGTAAATTTCCTCATTCATGCCGTTGTTTAGTTAAATTAGAGAAATATCAGACTGCAGAATTGGCGGATCATTTAACCATATGCTCGGGTAACTGTAACATGTTGAACAGCACACAAGTACAGCGGAGCACAAGTGTTTTTTTTTTCTGGCGCATTACTTTGCGTCTTAGCACATAACAAAGCTTGATAAAACTAGAAACCCGATCCGAAACTACTGCCCGTTTCACTGTAATAAACTGACCATAGATAAAAGAAATTGCATTGGGATTATTGCAACATCCACGCAGTATTTTCAACGCGAATCAAATAAAAAGGCCCCCCCCCCCCGCATGAGTAGGTTGTTGACGTTTTCCGGTTTCTGTTGCGTATCCGTCAACGTCGCTTCAGCTTGTAAGCAATCATACACAAGAACGTTCGAATGCAACTTATCGATTCGTTGATTGATTTTGCTAATTGATAGTTTTCCGCCCAAATTTCTATCATAGGAATATTGGAATGATCATAAATAGCAGGAATAATCAAAATGTATAGAACTGCGTACAGTTCTCCTACTTACTTTATTCGAATGAACATAATAAAGGAGCTTCAATTGACAGTAAATAGAACATATCAACATACAACATGAGCAATTATTGAAAATTTATCGCGCCAGAGGAAATACAATATCATATTTACATTCAATAGAACTTACTTCAATGAAAACATATTATTTTTTGCTTGGACAAACTATTATAGGTATTGTATTCTTTTACTTTCCTCTCAAAAACATTTACAGAATATAACCAGGCTTGTACACAAGTCTTCGAGGTGGCTTGCATAAAACATATTTTTAAATGATTTTTACTTACTAAAATTGTAGATAAATCACACTCTTTATGTTTAACCTGTTCAAAATGCACCACATTTTGAAAGATAAGATGTTTGTGATCCATTTTGGACCTTGATTGACTAGTAATTCTTTTTATAGAGTTAACGATGGCTGTTCCAAAATGCTCAAAATCATTGATTTTACGACATTTATTGAGGTATATCTCAAAATCTCGACGTGTTAGAGCAAATCTGAAGTCAGATTCGGATTCAGCGAGCAAAAATCTATTAGGGACACATTATTTGGTGTTAGGGACAAAATCTTGTTGAGCTGTGTAATTTTTGAGCCCGAAATGTTTCGAGTTGTTTTGAACTTTCGTATATTATGGATCCTGGATGCCCTAAAAAGTTTTGGGAATCTTTTGAATTACTACCACTTATTTCTGTACATGATTGGATCGTAAAGTGCACATGTTTGAGGGAATTCATTTCAGTACCCGTTCAATCTTTCTACAATTTAGGGGGGCGACGCACACCCCAAAAAAAATGTCAGCAACAAAAAAGAAGACAATCTTGTTGCTAACTTTTCATCCCGTTATTTTGCATTATTTCTAGAGCAAATTTCGGTTTTATGCTATCATAGTTTCTGCTGTTATGGAAATATTCGAGAATTGAACAATGATTACAAAATTAGCATCGTATTTTCGGAAATATCAGAGCATGCAAGGCAAATGATTCTTGTCATATTGTGTTCGAGTTCTGATAAAGGTTTGTCGCTAGGTGCTTTTGTCAGTAACAACCCTAGCAACACACATGTTGTAAATCAGTCTATTATACTCATATACGACTAAATTTGGTCATATATGAGTTATTTCAACCAAATCAACGTGAATTGTGCTGCTAGGGAAACTCTGTTGATGACAAACAGTATATTGTTAGGCGTTGCTCGAATATTGATTCCCTGCTAATCGGAGAATCTAACTCCGGAGTATGTGTGGTCGTTTGGAACCACTACTGGATCCAGCTGGGTTACAAAAAACACGCTCTGGAGTTAGTTGAAAAGAAAAAAAACTCCTATTTTGATCTGGATTTGTTGATGACTGGAATCGCCTTCGAAACTATTTTGAACAAGTAAAATTCCACCCTGGAATAAGTTTTTCGATGGTCTGGTGAAGCCAATGAAACCCACTTCTAAACTAGTCTCATCTATGTTTGGAATGGCTGCCGGACATAATCTAAATCTGGTATGGCTCGATCGTTGATTTGAAGGAACTAATACTCGTAGTTAGGTCAATAAAACCCAAATCTGAGGTTAGTGCATCGATCACATTTAGACATTGTCGGATCAAGTGGGTTGGTTTGGTTGGCAGACGAAATCGCCGTCGAACGTAATAGTGGAAAGTAATTTAATTAATTCAAACCACGGATAAAGATATCAATTTTTATGATTTTCTAATAACTTGACAAACATAATACTATAAGATTGTTTAATTATTTAACTGGTTCCTTGAACTCAGGAAGTCCGTGACAGATTAGACTTGCAGTCTACTATAAAATATTCTGCATGACTCAACATTCAACATATTTTCCGGAAAATCGGTCAGGAAGTCTTTTGGGAATTATAACGGAAATCCATTCAGAAATTATTTCAAGAATTCCTTCCGCTATTTCTACAGGAATTCTTTCGGAATTTCTTCCAGGATTTCTTTTCACAACTCTAGGACAAAGTTCTTAGAACCAATGAACCAATTTTCAGCGACATTCAAATCAAAAGGATACTAACAAACAAGGAAGATACAAAAAGAAAATCGTAAAATGTTAGAATAGTATTTATCTAACAACATCGCCCGTCACGTGCATTGCCAATATACAGCAACAACTCACTAGCTAGGCGTTTTCTGACGTTCGCCAACTAGCCCAGGACCCTCCTTAAACAAGTCGAAATGCAGTTATCGATCGTAAAGCAAATATCAAGCTGTGAAAACGTAACGGACCGTAACAATGCATCGGAAACCCTTTAGGCGGTTATCACCCATGTCAGTTGAAATGCGGTTTTACGCTCGCCATAGCTAGAAACTGGTTTTTTATTTGATTTGATATTGAAAGGAACATCAAGTGTATCTAGCTAAAAAGGTGAATTTTTGAAATTAGTATGAAGAAACCGGTCGAAGCCGGCACACGATTTACATCCAGTAAGAGGGCACATCGATTAAGAGAGAATTGACTTTATTGCAGCACAATAATGACTCGAATAAATCCTAAAATCTCATATTAAGGTTAAATAACTCATTTAAGCAATAAATTCAGCTAGTCGAAGTCAATGTGCTTGTGCGAAGTGATTTCACGTGGTGAGAAGTTCGATTTTATGGTCTGCCTGTTAACCTAGCAAGAATCAATTAGGAATCAGCGTACTCGATTCTATGTCATGTAATTGTACTTTTTCAATCTCCACAATGAAGTCAAAATATTTCTGGTTTGTTCTAAATATAATTAAGACCTTAATCACTCTCGTGTAAAATTTCGTGTTTCCGTTCGAAAAAAAAAGAAATATGTTTCAAGATTTTCTTGCATTTTAACCGCTTTCTGGCAATTCTTATTCCTTACTGCGTTTCTAACCCAGGAACAGTTACTCCATATCCGTATTGGGTTCAACATATGCTGCTTTTGTTGTAAAATTAAATTTTTCTTTTTTTATGATCAAATCAATCATTCTACGACAAACACATGTTGTCAACAACTCGTCGGCATTAAATTGCATTTGCTTGTGCACATTGTTAAATCTAATAACTTAATTTCAAAACTTACAAATCAACCATAATTCAATAAAACGCAGACGCTCAACCAGTTTAAATTGTGTCATACAAACATTTATGCTGCGGAATGACTAAATCACTTGAAAGCAAAATTACGACCCCAACCTCAACCCCGCGCCACCACGCGACGCACGGCTCCGCAACACAAACTACTAACGGATGCTGGAAAATAAGAGAAAAAGATAACTGCCCTCGAATTATCACCTCTGGTTTAGCTAGCTCGCGAGGGCCCATAGAGTAACCAACGCCGACAACAACGGCAGATACGACCATTCATAACGCACTCCGTTTGGCGGCCGAAGATCATCTTCATCATGTGTGTTGAGAGATGCGATCGCAATTTCTGTGTTTGCATCTGATGTTTAACGACAACAACAACAACGCATCGTCGTGAACTGGATGACGACAATAACAACAACGGTGGAACGTGAGCATCGATTTTACCATCACCTCACACGGTTGTTGCGGACTGCGGTGATTGTTTCGCCCAGCGAGCAAACGGCATCAGTGCGGGGTGGCATTGCCGAGATTGACCGTGGGGAGTGAAATGGATGCGGTTGGAGATATTTCGCGCGTCCCGCGCACTCGTCGACCTTGACGGAATCATGTGGCATGTGCCGAATTTGGGTACTTGCCGGTGGAGTGCGTTCGGGTCGTGGGGTTTTGAGCCAAATGGAATAATGACTCGGAAAGGTTACGCCGTTTGATGGGTTTCCCTAATAGGATGGCAATAGCAGTTTGCTCACTGCGAACTAGTTCATGAACGAAATTTTATACAAATGCTTAACGTAACGATTGAAAACTATTTGAAAGGAAAACATAAAAGCGAAACCCCAGTTTAATCCACCTTGCGTTGATGATGCCATTCTCGTGCGTTATAAAATGTTATAAAACACATTAGATAAAACGCAGCCGCCGAAAGAGTCGAGAAGAAATTTCCATTGACAAGAAAAACAAATTTATGCTTGCTCGGATCATAGCATAGCATAGCAGAGATAAACAATAAACATATTCACGGTCACTGTAGATTATGCCACAATCTACAATTGGGCGGAATTCCAGTTGGTCCATCATTATATTTCTTCGGATATTCTCAAGAATTCCTGGAGAATTTACTTCTTCGGAAATTTCTCCAGTATACATTCAGGTGATATTTCATGAATTCATCCAAAAATTCGATCGAGAAATCCTCCAGACATTCTTTTCGTAGAAAATACCCCCAAGAAGTAAATCAATTAGTCATTCAGAAAATCTTTCAGGCATACCTTAAAAAATTCGGAAATTCTACCATTGATTCATTACAAAATCCCCCAAGGAATTTCTTCAAAAATGTTTTGCAAATAAGATTTAATATTTTTTTTATTTTTAGATTTAATTTAGTATGTAATACCTTTAGAAATTCCTAAAGGAATTCTTTCGAAAATTTGTCCAAGAAAAGTTTAAGAAACTCGTCCGGAATTTCCTTCAGGAATTCCTTTTGCAATACTTTCAGAAATTCTTCCAGATTTTCCATTCCCTTGCCTCCCGCAATTTCTCCGGAGTTCCCTTTAGCAATTTGTGAACGAACTCCCAAAGAAATTTCCGAAATCCGTTGTACATTTTTCCAAGATTTTGTAACGTTTTACGTTTTTTACCGTTTTAAATTTACGTAAATTTCCGTAGCTTCAGATGTTTTGTTCTTTTTAAACAAAATCAAGTGTAAATAAGTTTTAGAAATTAATTTTTATTATTGTTATTGAGTCTGATAGTTTTTACGTGTCGTCTGTTTTAGTTGATTCTAATATTTGTAACTTTCGACGTTTTTTTTTCTTTTTAAGTAAAATAATTTTCAAATTCAAATTAAATTCGGTACGCGTCAACAAGAAAGCAATTCGTCGACATGGTTTGCGTCTCAACTAAATGTTGTGATGTTTGAGTACTATGACCACCGACGAACCGACGTGTCACTGGCGCTCTCTGATTGTCTCACACTTTTTAACAGTCATTCGCTTTTGCGGGCGATCGCTCCTGTCAAATGAGCTAAGACACAACTCCTCTGCAATGTTTATAAACGTAGGTTGGTGGCTGAGCTATGAAAACTTCGCGAGCCATTATGGGGGTGGCGGTATTGTTCGATGCTTTTTCATCATGGCGTCGTGGGCAGCAAATTTGAATTATTTTCTATGGGGTGACACGTCGGTTCGTCGGTGCTATGACGACAGCCATATTCAATATGGCAACGAAACTTTGTAATGTTCAATGTAGTAAAGTTAGCTCGTTGTCTCCGAAGGCGCGAACTGTATGTCGCCATTTGAAATTTAAATTGGCGCAATTGCTAAATAATGGGTTAATTGTTGCAGAAAGTTTCTTGTTCAAGAACAAACTCAAACTCGTTCATTTCGCTTCCATAACATTTGACATTTAGCATTTAGGCATTTAGAGGTTTTGCGAGTTTTGAAAATTTTTATTAAAGGGTGAGTAAGGTTCAGTTTGTCGAGGTAAATAAAGTGATTGGAGTGATTTTGTACGTGATTGTAATTAGTTTTTCGTTCGTTCTTTAGATTTTATTCTGTTGTCGGTGCAGCCGACTCTCGCAAATTTCTTTTTTAAATAGTGTAGTGTAAAAAAGGTAATTTTTTGTTCAACTGTCCAACTTTGTTCAAATGTTAATTTATGTTTCGCGTTGGACTTCCAGCGCATGGCGCTTTTTTGGTACGGGCTGGAATTTCGGAGTCGACGTTTGCGGCATTTCCGCCGTTTTGGAGAAGTTTTTTTGGAGTCCGTGCTCTCGGGTAGCGAAACGAAGTGTGGTGAAGTTTCGTGCGTAAAGTGAAGCGAAAAGTGAACCACCGATCGCCAACCAATCGACGGTGGTCCAAAACGTTCCAAACCCTACGGACCGTTCGGAGAGCTCGGCGCGTGGAATAAGTCGCCAATTGCGTACCACTGTGCCGGATTGGAACTGAAGGCGAGGGTTCATTTCATCACGGGCGGTCAAAGCCGTGTGGAGGTACGTTGGCCCTTGTCCGGAGGAGGAGAACAACGCGGAAACGCAGCTCTCTCGAGGAAATCGAGGCCTTCCGTCCAGCCGCCACTCACTTCGCAACTTTATTTCGGCCATACTTGCACGGGCTCATCAACTGCGCACCATCCTGCAGCTAAGCGACTCTTCTGTCGCCGCCATCGTTTCGAACCGGTTCACCGCCATCGCGCCGGCGAAACCCAGCAAGTCGACGAAGAAGAAAACCTGCGCCGGTATGTGACTAATGTGTAGACATGGCCATGATTTAGATAAATATTTCCATTTTCATACCAATTCCCAATATGGGTTTTTGAGAATTAGTCAGGCGAAACAACTCGACCGATGGTCTTCCGGATTCCGGAAGTGGCGCTTAAGCCGCCAGTTATAATTAAACCTCGAGCTGAAGCTACGAACGGTTACAATTTCCTCCGAAATTTCCTCCAGGGATTCTTTCGGCAAATTCTCCGAAAATTATTTCGGAGATAGGTTCAGAAATTCTTTTGAAAATGCATCAAAATATTCCTTTAAAAATTCCTATAAGAAAATCTTAAAAATACTCAATACTTGCGTCTTGAGAATTCCTCCGTTAATTATTTCCGAGATTTTTTCAAAAATTTCTTTGGAAATTCCTCTAGAGGTTCCTTCCGAATTTCTTTAACGAAATATTTAAAGAATTTCTTCGGAAATTCTTTTAGAAATTCCATCAGAAAATCCTTTGGAAATTTGGTCGGAATTTCAAAGGAAAATGCTTCGGAATACCTACAGAAATTGTATCAGGAAAACATTCCGAAAGGAGGAGAACTCTTTCGGAAATTTCTTTATAATTTCTTTTGGAAATTGTTTTAGGAATTCCTTACTTTTTTAAGAGATTTCTTCAGAAACAATTTTAGGAATTTCTTAAAGAAATTCTTCCAGTATTTTTTGAAAAATCCCTTCGGAAACTCTAGGAAGGAATTATTGAAGCTCCTTCGGAACTGCTTCAGAACTTCATCCAGGAAGTCTTTCGATTTTTTTAGGAATTTCTTGGCACATTCCTTCGGAAATTTAATTATTTATTCCCTAGACCAGCGGTTCTCAACCTGGGGTACATGTACCCCTGGGGTTACCTTCGCTGGCCCTAGGGGGTACCTCGGGCAAAAATGCGTAATGGCGGACATATTAAAATTTCAATTGATAAAGTTTTGATAATTGTGTATTTTCTATTTCAAAAATTTATTTTGTACATAATATGTAATGCGATCAATAAATCCCAATTGACACAACCAGCACAATGTATGAAGGGCTGCGGATCAAAAGATCAAACGAACAAAACGTCGAATGAAAAAGATGATTTTTTTTTCACTAAAACTCGGTTGCTTCGTTGCAAGAGGATAAGAAGCATCCTTTTACGCTTCTCGGAAGCCTTCTTCCAAGCAGCTCGAAGGCTTCCTTTCAAGAGGCTAGGAAGCCTCATTTCAAGAGGTTCGGAAGCCTTCTTTCAAGAGGTTCGGAAGTCTTCTTTCAAGAGGCTCGGAAGCCTCCTCTCAAGAGGCTCGGAAGCCTCCTCTCAAGAGGCTCGGAAGCGTCCTCTCAAGAGGCTCGGAAGCCTCCTCTCAAGAGGCTCGGAAGCCTCCTCTCAAGAGGCTCGGAAGCCTCCTCTCAAGAGGCTCGGAAGGCCTTTTTGAATAATTTCCTGAAGGAATCAGTGAACGTAAGTCAAAAGGAATTCCTGGTGTATTTTCGAAATTTTCTTAAATTTATCCCGAAGAGATTCCTGAAACAAATTTCTAAAGGAATTTCCCAATACTTTCCTTAAGAAATTTACGAGGTAGTCCTAAAACAATGTATGTGGGTAGTCCTGAAGGAATACACAAAGAGTTCCTAAAAGTATTTCCAAAAGAGCTCATAGAAGAATTTCCGAAGAAATATTCTTTGAATTTTCAATAAAAATCTCTTGAGATATCTCCAAAGGAATTTCAGGATTTGTCTCCGTGGTAGTTTCCGGATTTTCTGCATAAATCTCTAGAAGAAATTCCGAAAGAATTCTTGGTAGAATGTTCGAATAGCGAAAAACATTCAGGAGGCGGTGTTTTGTTGGCTGTGAGCTGTCGTTAAACCTCTCGCATCATCTCTCCTCCTACTGGATTGAAAGTGGAACAATTATGGGCAGCAATTTCATTTAAGATTTGGACGTTATATACATGCACCGTTTATTTTCCGCCTGATCGCTGAGCTCCTGCTTATTTAGACTCACTCATCTGGGTAGCCAGCCAAATGGACATCAACGACCTTATCAATATTTTAGGTGAATTCAACTTCCCTGCTGTGCAATTGAAAAGAAACAGTTCCGGTTATTCTCATTCTGACTCTATTCAATCTATGATCAGTGAATTTTGTTGCAAGCATACAGCATTGCTGGATTGGTTCAAATCAACAACGTGGTCAACAGTAACGGTCGGTTACTGGATCTCTATATTGTCCTCCGCTACAGGTATTGATTCATGCTCCAGTTCACAGCTCGATTTCAACGGTAGAAGAAATCTATTATGACTATAATCGAGCAAACTTTCAGTCCATGAATCTGTTCCTGGAAAGCATCGATTGGAGGAACATATTATCAAATTGTGGAGTAAATGACGCCACGGCAATATATTCCAATATCCTGCTATATGCAATTGACCAGTACTTTCCAAAAAAAAAATAGTAAAAGAACCAAAAATCCTGCATGGTCGAACACGTTACTGAAAAGACTAAAATCGAGAAAACGACGGGCACTGCGGGTATTTTCTAAGCATAGAAATTCCAACAACAAACATGCGTACCAAACAGATATCCAGAATAAGCTGAAGTCTAATCCGAAGAACTTCTGGCGGCATGTGAACGAACAGCGAAAAGAGAAGGGACTTCCATCAACTAAAGCCTGTCCACGTTGAATTTCGGACACCCATCATCCAATTTTTTAAATCATCCGATTTTTTAAAATGTTCACAAACCACTGAGAAGATCAATTTACATGACAGTTCGATCTCTCCGCTTTATGTGATTCGTTCAGCGTGTTTTCATTTTTGTCCAAAGTGATAAAATGGCTACAAATCAATTGGACTTTGTCACAGTGTCCGAAATTTAACGTGGACAGGCTTTATAACCAATAGTGTTTCGAATGCTTCTATGGTTGAAAGGTTAACAACGGTTATTTGAAAGGTTAACAACGGCATTTGAAAGGGTAACAACGGTTACAATTCAGGAAGTTGAATCGACTGGCAGAAACCTAAAAATCTCGACGAATCCTGCCCGAAAGGATTCCTTCCATCGTACTTCGGAGTGAGTCTCACTTCTTAATCCTCATTATTCACTTCACGCTGTAAAAAGTTTCAAGCTCGAAGTGAGTACCCATCTCGCACAACTCACTTTACACAATGAGATTTGAGGTAAGAGGAGTGAGAAGTGAAACGTCTCACTATAAGTTCATTTGAAAAGCGAGAAATCAAGAATGAGAAGAAAGACGTCTCAATTCTCATTTCTTAATTCTCACTACTCACTTCGCACTACTCTTTTTTTACAATAAGATGTTATAAGTGAGATGTCTTACTTCTCACTCCTCATTTCTCACTTTTCACTGTAAAAAATAGAAAATAAAAAAAAATAGAAAGGTGAGACGTCTCACTATTCACTTCGCGCTTCTTACTTTCTACAGTGAGAAGAGAAAAATGAAGAGTGAGAAGTGAGCCGTTTCACTACTCTTGTCACTGTAGGGACTGAGAAGCGCGAAGTCAATAGGGAGACGTCTTACTACTCACTTCGCGCTTCTAATTTTTCATAGTGAGAAGGGAGAAGTGAGACATCTCACTTCTCACATCTAATTGTAAAAAAAAATTAGAAGCGCGAAGTGAGTAGTGAGAAATAAGAAATGAGAATTGAGACGTCTCTTTTCTAACTCTTAATTTTTCACTTTTCAAATGACCTTTTCGGCCAAATGTCCTATTCGGCCAAATGTCCTATTCAACCAAATGTCCTATTCGACCTAATTTTTCACTTTTCAAATGACCTTTTCGGCCAAATGTCGTATTCGGCCAAATGACCAATTCGGCAAATGTCTTATTCAGCCAAATGTCCTATTCGGCCAAATGTTCTATTCAGCCAAATGTCCTATTCGTCCAAATGACCCTTTCGGTCAAACGACCCTTTCGGCCAAATGACTCTTTCGTCCAAATGGCCTTTTCGACCTAATGACTTTTCGACCAAATTACCCTTTCGGTGAAATAAGCCTTTCGGGAAAATGACCCTTTCAGGCAAATGACCCTTTCTGTCAAACGAGTAGTGAGAAATAAGAAATGAGAATTGAGACGTCTCTTTTCTAACTTCTGATTTTTCACTTTTCAAATGACCTTTTCGGCCAAATGTCGTATTAGGCCAAAAGACAATTCAGCCAACTGTCTTATTCGGACGAATGACCTATTCAGCCAAATGTTCTATTCAGCCAAATGTCCTATTCGTCCAAATGACCCTTTCGGTCAAACGACCATTTCGGCCAAATGACCCTTTCGGCCAAATGGCCCTTTCGACCTAATGACTTTTCGGCCAAATTACCCTTTCGGTGAAATAAGCCTTTCGGGCAAATGACCCTTTCGGCCAAATGGTTTTTTCGGCCTAGCGGCATTCGGCCAAATGGCTTTTGGTCGAATGGGTTTCGGCCAAACGACCCTTCTCCCTGTTGTTTTTAGTATTTCCACATTTATAACTTATGCAAATACTTCATAACCCTAGTAATATTTTGGTTTAAAACTGGTTTTATAACACTCTTGTAGAGTGAATTGTGCTCTTCAAGGCTCTTTATAAGACCGAAAATGTTACTTGGGAAGCCTATCACTGTATGAATTGGTATTTTGTACACATGATTCCAAGGAAGTATATAGTAATTCGATGCTCTGCAATAATTTAGGACCAGATCCAAAATTGGGCTCGCTTTTTCGCGTTGCTAGCCAAACGACAATACAACTTCACTATTCACTCGAGGTATACAAAATCACGCACCGCCTCGAATTCATCTTCGTCGATTATCGCACTTCCGTTTACATATGCGAGCTCTATTACGCTCCAGGCAACGCAACGGGATGACGCATTATTTGAGATTACAAGCGATACACCTATCATCAACAAAATATGCGAAGAAACACGAATCAAGAAGGTACACAGGTGCGTACTACTGTTTCATTTTATTACTTACATTACCTATTTATCTTGTCGATTCAATTTCATAAAAAGTTAGAAAATAATCAACTGATTTCAATACCAGTTTTGGTATTTTCAAGCAAAATTTCTCGTTTGTTGTTCAGGGTTATTTTTATCATCGAGAACCGTCTACCATCAGGAATAATCTAATCAAAACTACTACACGAATCGCAATGCACTGCACTTATTGGATGATAGGTTATTTTTTTCTCAACTCATTCTCAATTTCGATCTGGCGCTGTATCGAGTGCTTTCCGAATAACTTGATTGCTTGCCAACCCCCCGCGCTGGAATGCGTCGATAATTATTTATAATGTTCTCGATTCTCATTCCTCATCCTCACAGCAATCCGATTAATCACGTTTTCTCATGTCGTCACTCGCGTCTGAGTGCATATTCTGGGGAAGCACACACGCGGAACATTATTGTTGTTGCTTACAAGCTGGGCTTCCATTTTCCCCGTTCGGCACTCGAAGCAGAACGCGATCCTTCTGTGTGTTCAGCCGGAAATGGTGATCGTGTGGAAATTTTCAAACCCATTAGACTAGACTTAAGTGATGCGGAAAATCCTTCGCCATCTCGCAACATTTCGGAGAAACTCGCCACGTGCATCCGTCGATCCTTCGCCGTAATTGCGAAAGCGAACCATTGACCTTCCCCGTGAGCAGAAACATATCCAAATCATAGCAGCCGCGTGCACGCACAATTACCAATAATTGCGCTAATTCGATTACTCATGAGATTCGGCTTTCCGATCGTTGTTGGCCATCAAAACAGACAATGCATGCCGGCCAGCGTTCTGAAGGTACCATCCATGGCACCACCAGCTCATTTATGCGCGATGGACCCATTTTACCATCAAGCAATTGAGCCACTGACCTACAGACGGACCGCCACCGATCGCAATTACTCATCACTGATCGCCTGCTTCGACGGATCTTAGAAAAGCTATTACGCAACAAAGACGGCCTTGAAAATTATAAAACATTTCCAACATTTGTTTCTCGAAAGCGATTATTGATTCGACTGCAAAGTTGCACTCGCGTCTGTATGTGTGTATGTGCGTTTGCCAAGTACCTGAGCGGTAATTGAAGAGTGGTGCCTTAAGAAGTGTTAAATGCTCGAACCAAACGAAGCATATCGGGCAGCTGCGTGTATGGATCTATGCCAAACCTAACGCCAAACGAGCATATTTTGTGCACTTGATTAACACAAATCGACGAACAGCCGGTGGTTATTTTTTATTACGGAACCGATCATCGGTAGTGAGTCGCGTGGTGCGCAATAAGCCGATTTCGAAGGATTATTGCGGCATTCGTAGGTTCTAAGTCTAGTTAGGGCTTTCGAAATCAAAGAAGTGCACGCTTAACGTGCTGACGCTTCCGACCAGGAATGAATATTCAATGGAGACCGGTCGTGAACTTGGATGATGGGACATCGGCTGCGATGAGACACGAATATCGACAATCATGCATAGCCAGTTATTTCGCTATGGCAATCTAATTATATCATATGAATTTCCCAAATCATGAAAGCAATTCTTGTCACGCGAAGCAGCTCATGCTATCGCCTAGTGGAAAATTTCGAAAAAAAAAATCTGAATTTGTGAATGGAAAAGTTTCTCTCGAACATTAGTCTCGACCTGAATGAGTAAAACATTCACTTCTATCCCGAATCATCTTGCGACGAAAGTGAAACTGTCCAGCCCAGGATTAACAACACACAATCTCGCAGGTGAGTCCCGCTATCCCATATTGAGAAGCAGGAATGCTCATCAGAAGCACTTGATCTCCACGATCGATTCGACGACAAAGCAGATGATAAATCGCCAACCCTCGCGGGTAGTCTCAAGCTATGCGAAGCTGTCGCTGTCACGTTGATGACACTGCCCGGGATGGAACCGGTCCTCACGTGCATACTTGGGCGGAGCAAGCGCCCTCAACCCAACTCAACGTCGATCAAACGGTGCCGGTAGGTTCGTCGTGGCGGCCGTCGGTGCGACGGTGGGTTAAGAACAACAACAACAACAGCAGCATTATCGCTTGGTTTGGCATCGACGATTATGACATCGAACGAGCATGACTGGCTGGAATCGATCGACGTTCGATCATCATCGTTATAAACGGGTATGGTGCTACAAAATGTACATGAATCTGTGAACTGATGTTGTCGACCGGGCGCATCTTCCAGGCAATCGGGTGTGTTTTGTTTTGATGGCATACTCGTGGAACGGGTTGGAATGACATGTTTCTATAAATGCCGGCAGGGAGGATGAAGAATTTTGCACTTGCCATTACACGTGAGATAATTTTTGCATAAATTTTCACAATCAGGATTTTGCGATAAAGCATACTTGATAGGTGACGATAAGATGTGACGATTCGACCTTGAAATGCTACTTCGGCTGATAGTGCGATTATTATCGTTGAACGTTCATGTATTTTGTGAAAAATGTTGTCATGCTTTGTATCCTATAGGAGAAGGTCAATGGTGTCCAAGAGTCTTTATTAAATGAATCATTTCTTTAGGAAACTGCATATATCCATTTTACACAATTCCGAGAAAACAGCAAAACTGTTTTTGAACAAATTGGCACCGAATCTTTCTATTTCATTGATACAGATCAATATTTTTAGGCAAAACTCAACACCTTGGGCACTTCCAGTGCGAAAACTGCTACCGTTTTGCTTCGAATTGCCGGACGCTTCGAAATCCGGACACTTCTGTTGTTATTCGACTTTATTTACCATCTCGACAAGTTTTTCTTAGGTTATCAATGCAGGGAACGATTCCTAGACTTGAAACCAATTTAACAAATGTAAATAATCCGTGATCTGTGATAAAAACTTGAAAATTAGACTAAAAATTGAAGGCATGTCATAATCAACGGTGTATTTCGTTTTTCTTAGGATGCAGCTGAAGAGTCAACATTAGAAAAACTAAGCTCATAATTTCTATAGTCTATCATTTGCAAGGGGTTTTAGTGATTTATTAACACAGTATGATAGCAATCTTTGTCATGAATTAGTGAAATTTCTTGGGAATTCAAAGCTCTATAATTTTTATTACATTTTTTGTATGTCCGGACTTCGAGGCAAGTTTTTAGAATTGCTTCGATTTCCGGACATGCTGACATTTCAACATTTCTCGGACGCGCCCGAATTTATCAATCCACATGAATTAATTATTTCAATCGTTTCCCAGTTCCCCATAATCATAATTATTTCTGACATGATACATTAGAAAAGAATTTTAGTCATCTAATCCTTCCTATGATCTATTGCAGATTACCCACGTTGAGTTTGAGAAACTCATTGTCCAGTTTTGAAAATATTTCACCCACACGTCAAATGTCCAAAAAGGGTTCTACCTTAAGGGGGGGAGAAGGGCGGTGTGAAATTATTAGATTCCCAATGTTGTATATTGCAGTTGAATGCTCCCTCTTTGTTTCAATTACTGATTTTTGGCAGTCCTGGTTAATCACGGATCAAAAACTTCGAATGGTACATACAACGGGGGGATGCCAGATTTCCATACAAATCTGTATAAAAACCTTACATTACGGATTTATATTAATCGAGAAATATGAATGCTGTATGCCAGTCGTAATTGAATGAATTGGTTATTTGAGAATTCATATAGCCAAACTCGAAGTGTCGGGAAATTCGAAGCAAAATTGTCCGGTATTTGAAGCATCCCTCATACTGTGTCCGGATTTCGAAGCAAGTGATGTTCAATGTTTTCGATTATATTGGCTATCTCGTGCATACAAAATGTCATTTTCAGTACACTACAGCAAATTTGATAAGCTAATCATGACCAACGATAGAATCGCGGCGATGAAATCGCTTAGGTTTGGGGGAGCCTTTTATACACACGATAGGAATCGCTCGTACAAAAATCGACTTCAGTGGATTGCCGGCGACACTGATCAAAATGTTATTTAAGTTGACACTAGGTATTTTGTTATTCTCTGATTTTGATGAATCGAATTTTAACAACAAATCCGGCTTCACTTTTCGTGACTCCTGCTGAGCAGTGTTGAGAATAAGGTTCCGGTGTCATAGAACTCATTTGTTTATTTTCAATACACTCTTTTACTTCTCAATATATCTAAATTTTGGAAAAACTACTATGCTTTGAGTTACATATACAATTGGGCAATGTTTGAGTGGCCGTATATTAATTTTTTTAGAGAATTTGCAATGCTATTTCGTTCACCTGCCGTGATTCTTGGATCCTGGAAGGACAAACGGGACACTAATGACAGCCACATTGGACAGTTTATTCCGCACTTCACGTTTTTGTGTGCACAAATCTCAATAGATGATCAACATAACTGAAAATAAATACTAGCTGAACAAGACTGGGGCACGATGACCACACAAATTGATTTTTTTCCTGAAATTTGGTTAAATATGCCAAAAAAGTTCTTGCTGGAGTTCATGAAGAAATTTCTGTAGGAATTTAGGATATTTTTTGGAAAATCCTACAGGCACTTCTTAGGAAATTTCATTAGGAATTTTCTGCGTAAAATCATATGAGAATTTCTGCAGAAATTCATAAAGGTATTCTATCTAAAATACTTTCAGGTTGTCTTTAGGAAATTCCTTTAGTAAAACCATAGAATATTCCTGCAGGAATTTATTCGGAAATTTATTAAAGAATGTTTTGTTGTAGTTTTGAAAGAACTCCTATGGGAATTTCAGGAAAAATTGTCAAGGAACTTGCTAAGGAACCCTTAGAGCAATTTATTCTAAAAAAATCTGGAGGAATTCCTAAAAGAGTCTTCCGAAGGAATTCGTAAATTTATTTTTGAAGAAATTTCTAAGCAAATTTCCAAAGCTCAGAGATATTTTCGAAGTAATCCGTAAATGAATTTATGCAGCAGTTTTTAGAAAAAAAAACTAACAGTGGGTAATGTCTGTGACATAACCGGAAGTGGACGTAGGACTTGGCTTGACCATGCATGTAAAAATACATATTTTGCTCAGCATTATTCATAAGCATTATTACACGTTTCGTTACCAATCTAGAGAAAAAATATCAAAATGGAAAGCTATCAATCGATTTTTCATCTAATGTTGATTTTTTTTTGTCATTGATGAAAGTATGTAAAAAGATAATTCTTTGATTTCTAGAGACGGCAATATCATCATCCCTGTCCGGGCTGACAACCCGAGCAAAAATGAATAACTAATTGATAACAAATTCTATTATCCGGTTATCGGACATTTTGACAACTGAACTTGTTATCATTTTGGCTGAATTAACAGCCAACATAACAAAAATGATACCAGAATTTTGTTCCTTGAATAACTGAATGAAAACAAATTAAGTTATCACTGATACCAAGTTGATAACACATTTTGTTATACATGTTATTTACTCAAATAACTAATTTTGTTATCATTTAGTTATCAGCCATCACTGTTTTATCGACCAAAATAGTTAAATCTTCTTTGCCGACTTCGCTACGCATTGAAAAAAATGTTGGCATTCACTGGGTTCAAACTTGAATCGAGTGATTGTACGGTGTCGTCTCTTGGCAGTCATCCAATCACGCTTTCTTGAGAAGCAGAAGAGATGAGCACTACGCTTTCTACAATCTTGCATTTACTGAAGACTATTTATAATCAAATCATAATGCCACGACTATTTTATGTAAATAACAGTCGGCTGGACAGAGTGCAATGCAGAATAACTTATTGATAACAAACTTTATTATCCAGTTATATTGATAACTAGAATTGTTATCATTTTGGTTAAATTACCAGTCAACATAACAAAAAAATAACCGAATTTAATTCAAAATAGCAAATCGACAATCAATTAGGATAAATACATTTCATCGTCCTTATTGAATACTTTTTTTTAGTTGTGACCAATTGAATAAATATATAAATACTAGGCAATCGTTCCCGACCTTGCTCAGGTTAGTTTTTCTCACTAATTGTCAATCATTAGGTTGCTAGCAGCGTCACACTGTAGATCGATTTCGGTGCTAGGATTTATTCAAACAAAACCACAACCTTGTATTTCGCAGTGCAACACTGCTGATCCCAGAAAGAATAATTCCATGAAAAAATGTTGCTGTTTGGAGATTTCTTTCGCTAGTTAAATCGAGACAACAGAAACCTCAACTCATTCTGTATAAACAGTCGAACCTCCAGGAGTCTATGTTGTATGACTTAATATCGACTTATTGGAGCAAATTTTTCCATACTAAAAATTGTTTTATGAGTTACTGTGATGACAGTACACCTTCCAAATAATTTTCTATTCCACATCTCCATATTTCCATAAGTCGATCGTTCAAACTGTCATTAGTTGAGCATATCTTCCTCATATATATGAGCGATCCCAAGACGAATTATATTGCCGTTAGGGAATATATTGCCTCAAAGCAAATGCAAACTATTTTTTTATATAGACGTTGTCCTGCAAAGTAGGCGGTTAGTCAAGAGTATTCACCATTCCACATGCCCTTGGATCATATGTTCCGGGAGTTGCAAGGCCATGTTAAGTACTAATTCAACTACAACGTATGGTTTTTATATTTCATTATTCAACGACACCTGAAATGAAAGTAAAGTTAATAAGCATAGTATAAAACAAATAAGAAAACATGAACTCTTGCGCAAATTCTTTGTTGACAGAGAAATAAACAAATCAACAGATCGGTGGCAAACGGGAAAAATCACCGTCTGCTTAGATGATAAGTTCTTGTCACACTCTTTATAGCATCCGCCATTATGGTGAGAATGAAAAGCTGGATTAACCTTAATCCTAATTTGTATTGTGAATCTGATTAAGAAAAGATTCGCAGTTTTTATTTGGTAGAGTTTTACCTCGTGTTGAACATATTGAGTTGACCACCATAAAACATGTCCTTTGGGAGGTTGTTCTAATAAGTTAGTTTGTTTGAAAGAATAGAATGCTTAGCACAATATCTGAACGTTGCGAAATTTTAAAGAAAATGGCAAATTTGTATTGATAATAAAATTTGTGATTATTCAGTTATCAATTAATCACATGATTTTAACTAAATATCAAAACGATAATAAGGATAACTTAGCGTGTTATCAGTTTGAAATCATTTCAGTTATCTGCCTTTGCTCGGAAATAGTCATTCTCGTCGTATGAAGAAAGCGAAAAAAATATAGTCTTCGTCATAACATTGCACGACGCGACACCTATTCGGATTCTTCGCGCCGCATGCCTACCACGAAGATAGTCGTGCAGCCAAAAGTTATGACGATTTCCGTCGTCACTTCTTCACATAATTGATTGCACGGTATTATAGACGGAGTAGTTAAAAACATAATGACGTCTAGAATAAAGAAATAGTACGAACTTTGGTAACATAAATGTTTCGATAGCATTTATAACATCTTCATACGTTACTTCAAATTCATTTTCACAAAGAAATAATAAAAATCTTCGCAGGGCGGCTGCCACTTGAAGAATAATGATATGAAGTCTTCGTTCTTCGCTGTCGTCATGACGATTTGGTTGCACGACAAAATCTAACGTTGTGCGCGTCATTGACGATGCGTCGAGTAGCAATGAAGACAATAAATCTCGTCGCTACTGCGGTTTTTCTTGCTGCGACGATGACTATTGTCAGGCCTGTTCCTTTCGATGGATGTTGGTTCTCTACCGATCGCTCAAGATAAAATTTGAGCAGGAACTAAACTCGCGTGGGCCATGATTTTATCATTATATCAGAACTCTAGCCGAAGCTCCGCCCCTTTGATGAATAAGACCATTGAACATCGTTTGCTCACTGCTAGTCGTGGGTAATTAAAGTGACAAAACATTTCAAATTTTTTTTTTTCTAAATAATAACTAATGAATAAAAGAGTTTACTATCAAAATAATTAGATATGGGACATTCGAAGTATTTTCAATGCCATAATTGCCAAAAAAAAAAGATGAACTATAGCATAGAAAATCCGCCGAAGCTCCGCCTTTTCGATGAATAATTCCATTGTAAATCAGCTGATGGCTACACCCTTACAATGGTTCAATAAAGCGAATGATTTCTTCATTATAGCATTGCAACTTAAGCCGATGTTCCACCTCTTTGATGAATACATTGCAAAACATTTGTTGGTTCTACCTTTACGTTGACCAACTAAGCAAGAATCCCCATATATTTGGCAACAAACAGCACATTCACACCATCTTGGGTTACCAAAGATGACTAACGCCTAAAAATGATTGCCAGGGGTGCGATAATTGCAAATATTACACTAATTTTACAATTTTTGAAAATTTTAATTACATTTTTCAACATTTCATTTTTAAACTAAGATTCCAAAATGGGATCTTGTGATGATTTATAGCACATTATTTCGACATGTTATGCTGCACATTGAATTATACGTTTAAGCACCCCTCGCAATGTCTCTTCACTACATTGCTTGTCTTTTGTGATACCGCGACGCTGATGCGTTAACTCTTCAAATTAGTTAGAGTGGTAATAGAGTATATTTGCTGAAACACAAAATCACGTTAACCAAGAATATTCAAAAGCTTTATACCAACGTTTGAAAGTTACACAAAATTCAGCAGCTATTTACCTATTCATATCAACAAATAAATCAAATTTTAAATTGAAATATTTAGACTCAAAACAGTGACAATTTTTGGAATTCTAATGGAGAAATTTCAAAAATTTTCGTTGAGGTAAGGTTAAAAGGTAAATATTTATAATATATATTTAATCATTTTCGTTGAGATTTTAGAATAAGAAACGCATTTTCTTTTGCCGTGAGCGAGGAAGACAGCATTTTGTAACAATTCATCGCCGTGAACGTGAATTGATAAAATTGTCACGCAAACGTTCTCTAATTAGTTGATTGTACTACATTTTCAAATTGATTCTATTGCGAAAAACTCTTTAGTAAGTATATTAGTGGTTCTGAAAAGATCCATTCACAATGTTAGATGTAAATTTCCTCTTGAGCGGTTCAACTGGGAGTTTATGATTGTTATTGTTATTGACAAAACATTATGAATCGATGTCTGCAGGAATATCAAACGCTTATCCGCTGCTGCCATCGGCCGAGAAAACTTGATCAGTAGTGTTGTCGTCGACACTCTATTGTCACACACCGCCGCACATAGGAGTACGCAGAGTAAAATCGTGGCCAATGTCAATGTCAATCATTTTATTGTCTGGAAATGCATTCAATATACACGGCAAAGTGTATTTTTTTCGTTTTTATGCTTTATGCATTCATAGCAATGCAGTATGACCACTGGTGGCGTCATTTATTGTTATTTGATAAAGCAGCACTTGGCGCAAGAACGCTGCCTTTAAAAACTACAGCGTGCTTGCGACGAGCGGTGCCCACCTCTGAATCCGTCATTGAGTATGATCTTTCTTATTTTATTCTTCATTCTTTGATTATCATTACTTACAAAATGTTTGGCCTCATTCTTTTTTGGAAGCAAAACATAATTTATGTAAGTTTTGTCGCTCAAAACCAAGATTATTTATCTTTTTGACTAGCTTTTTAGCAAACTTCACTTTATTAAAATACAAATAAGTCACGATTGCGTGAGGATGCGTGAAATGTGTTTTGTGAAGCTTTTTAAGAAAACTCCAATCTTTCCAACGCTGAAAATTTTGTGGCTTGGACGGGTTTGGAACCTTATTAAAAGTTTAATTTTGTAAAACATATTATTGTAAAAAAGGTAGAAAAAAAGCTATCAAATAATATCATGATTATGGATCACCTGAGAACGGTTTCAGATCAAATCATGCTTGAAAACGTTTTACATACTCTCATCATTGATACCTATATTGATTTTCATCTTCAAAATCACTAATAACCAAGAAAAACACGAAAAAAAGGGAACATTTTTTTATGCACAATTGCGATTAAACTTGCATTGAAATTATAGTGAAGTTTTGACAGTCAGCATTGCTTACAAGCAAACAATATGGTTTCAAAAATCCCTTGGCAAATTAGTATTACTATTTGAGAGTTCAAAAACGAAAAATAATATGGAAATATCTAAAATTTTTGTTTTTGACTTTTGGCCAGGATTTGGGCTGAAATACTCCTCAGTGCGCCGTGCCGCGCTTACTGTTGGCTTCTCGACAATGCCGGGCTGAAAATGCCGATGATGCTGACCTGAGAATGCTGACGATTCTGCCTTACTCTTAAAAAGGTTTGCGAATGCGTGGCTGAGACGATGATGCAACCGTTCCGACGATGCGATGCTGTTATTGCTTTGCCTGTTTCGGTCAGATTGAGAGGAAAAATTCGCGCTGGGCTATTTTATGCCTTCTTAGCAGACCTAGCGTGAGCTCATTCGTTGACGTCTGCACCAATCAGAACGTGGTAATGGAATGATGCATGAATGATGCGGTACCCATATATATATAGGTTTTCGTGAATTCAATGTTTTGCTTTGAAAACAGTTTTAGGCCTATTGAAACAAGTTTTCGGATATTATCGAGCATTAATATGAAAGGCATACTTGAAAGCTGTCGATTGAGGGGTTAACTGCAGAAATCTGTTCACTAGGGTAAAAGCTATTAACGTTTGAAATCTTTCAATACAGCGTAACGTGGCCGATTTAGAAATTTTGAAATGACACGTAAGACAGAGACGTAAGTCCTACGTCAAAAATCGGAAAAATATTTGTAAGGTTGTATGAATTGTAATAAATTTGTAGAACGAAGTTGAAAAATGCAGCGTCCCGCGAAACGCGGAACGTCTGGTCACATTATACATATCGTAGCCGCAAGTCGAGCACATCTGTATATGGAGGCCCATATACAGATGTGCTCGACTTGCGGTTAGCGGCAGTACAGGGATGATAAGTGAGAGATTTTTTGATTCTCTTTTGGATTCAATCCCTGCGAAACCGTAACTCACACACAACACTCCTTGTTAGTTCACGAATTCGTGAACGCTTTATATTGCGTGGAGCTGTTCTGGTCTCATCATCATAAGAAATTGGTAGAACCAGTCAGTGGAGCCCAGTTTAATCCATTTTGCCACAATCACCATCGTTCGGTGAAATCTGTAAGCCTTGTGTGAAATACGTCGTCATCGCCATAAAAGAGACGCTTTTTGCTGTGTACATTTCTCTGCTGTTTATTCCAAAACACTTGAAACAGTGTAATACATTAAAGACTCCAATCACAGTTCCCAGATGACCCACAATGACACTCGATTACAAAATGGTCTAATTGATAGCCCGATCGATTAACTTCCAACCCATCCGGCAGTTAATCTTCCCATCACCACCATCATCCGCCCCTTGGGGCGTTCATAATGGAGAAACCATCCCAACCCATGTTGCAATCAATTAAGCCGCGCACGGATAATGATGAAGATGATGATGATCTTATCCAGCGGATTAATTCCGCCTTCCCGACAACGATAGCACCCGATCGTGACCGGCATTATCGGGAGCCTTAGAACAAGTTGTTCATCATCCCGACAACGACACTTCATATCAAGAGCTCCAACTTGAGTCGACTAGTGTTTGTCGGTTTTTTTTCAAGGGGTTCGATCGCGATAGAATGGTGTGTTTCAGTCAGAATCATAAAGTTGGCGGACAGCTGGGCGTTCGGAGCTCGAGATGACAGCACAGTTTTCACTCTTTGTTTTGAGGTCTGCATTTACTATGGGGGATTGTTGTATAATCGTCGTGAGATTACTGCGAATCACATGACTTTGAGCCATGTGCAGAAAAGAAGAGATGAGAAGATAGTTTATGGAGCTTTAACTTTCGTTTGACTCCCATTGCCCTGTGCTACGTTAGATAATTGCTCGGGTTTGGCTCGATTATGGAGTGGTATGGCATCTAAAATCCGCCTATAAAATCATTATCGTGATAATTGCAGACAAAGATCCTCATTGTTGACAACCACCACGGCACCCAATTAGCATGCTCTTTGTGGTGGTCGTAATTAACAGTGAAAAATTTCGAATCGTTAAAATTCCCACACGTGAATAATGGCTCCCGCAGTTGGTCAGAGAAGTATTCCAGCGAAGGACATTGCAACCTTATCCGTACATGGGCCGTCCAGCGGACGTAAATCAACGCGAACGACGAGGAGTGATCAACTTGAACTTGTGCCATCGATCGGCCCAGATGAGCAGCTTTTCGGCTCAGTTCAGGTCGGGTCTCGGTACGCGTCGCAATTAGGTCAGGTTTTAAGCTGCGGTCGTAAATCAGCAGTTCTGTGCCGTTGAAACGCCGCCGTAGCCAATTTTTGTCCGGTGCAGAGGTTAAAAGGTGATCCATCCGACCGTCTCAGTCAGATTGCGGTAATAAAGGAACAAATCAACTACGAGAAGCCAATAAAGAAACAACAAAACATTTCCTCTGCGGACCACTCAAGGCAAATTTCTTCTCGACCAGGCCACCTCAATGAAGATGGTGAGCTCAACGACGCATGCCGTGGAATATTTTCCACACACGTTACTATGGTTACTGCTCACAGTAAATCGACTCAGTAGGCCGTTTTTGCGTGTTCAACAGAGGTGGCGAAGCGTCGAGAGGAACCGACCGACCGACTTATGAAGAAAAAATGTTCACGCAGATCGGTACCAATCCGACAACAGCAAAAACGCCGATCTTTCTTCCTTGCTTCTACTCGCACTGAATCGAGACACTATCTGTTGGAGGTTCAACCCATTGGCGACCATTGTATTTCACGATTGGAATTTATTCTCATTTTTTAATCTCACGACTATAATATGAAGTACATAATTTTACATTCTTTATTTGCATCTCGGAATAGTCGCCGAGATCTTCAATTTAAAATTGTCTTAACAAGCTAATTACAAACATTTTTGACCTTAGATACGATAAGCCCTCAAATATTGCCCTTAGATAGGAACATATGATAACAGTACTGTCTTACTTTTGTGGCGATGGGCGGATAACAGTCGGCTTCTTCGCCGTAGGAGAACAACTTCTTGCACGTGTGGAGCAGATTTTATTGTTTTCGCCTCGCACATGCCCATTCGTCGGGGCAACAGTCGATGACGCCATTGTTTACTGCCTCTGTGGTTTCATATGGATTGAGTTGGATGAAAAATTACTTCAAGAGGTTAATTAAAACCCAAAACCCAATGAATTCCTACAGCGGCAGGTCATCCACTAAGCTCCAATCGAATTCAATTGAAGATACGTTATCCAAGCCCTCCGAAAGCTCGCATGCAGAGCACTATCGGTTACGTCGAAGCCCCGGAGGGCTTCTTTCACATATTATTGTAAACAGGGGGCCATAATAATAAATTATGATAATACGTCTTTTCTCTGTCTTTCTTTCTCCGGGCTCTTCCCATGCCGTCTCGTTTCTTGACTGTGTGAATGAAACTTCACCCAGTAGGTGAGCAACTTCCATGAATCAGATCTTGTTATTACCCTCGGTGCGGCTCCCCCGACCGCCGAAGTTCTGCACCGGTTTGAAGCTTCAGGTTCCATCATCAGGTCAGTAGTTCGCTTTCGGTTCGTCGGTGCCGCCAGAGGAGCGGGTAGACATTGCGAAATCGAAAGTGTTGCTTGTTGCGTTGTGATAACATGGATCGTTTGCTGCAGGTGGATGCATTTGATTTGCTCGGCGCAAATATTATCCGCCTTGGCAATCGAAACATGATATAGCGAGCATATTATTGTTGCAGCTGATGGGAACTTTCGAGCTCGACCGGAATCGGAGACGGGTTGCTTCCGACAGACTGGCTGGTAACTACCGCAAACGTACAGACGGCGGGTGTGTCAGATCGGGTGGCTTCTAATGCGTATCTGCTTAGTTACTAGACATAGGCAACGACGAAGCTGCCGCTTTCGTGATTTCCGTCACGCTACTCGGAGACTCTGAGTTTGAATAGTCATGCCTGCGAACGCAATCACCCGTAAGTGATGATCATCCATAAACGATCATTTGATCGCACTTAGCAACAATTTACATGGCGGATTGCATCCTGCTTGGTTTGGAATTGCATAACCCGGTTACACATGATCTGTGGAAAGTTACTTGCGAAATAGAATGTGCTTATGATTGAGCTGGTAGTAAGTAATGAGCCATACTGCCATTATTCGCATATTTGTCCCATGTATATAGGAATCCTAGCAAACATGGGACAAATATGCGTATAACGGCAGCATATTACCTTCACGGTTCTAACATGTTGTTCTTACTGACATTGCGTAACGCATACGAAAGTCGCAATTTATATGCGATTTGATGTCTTGATCTTATCTTCGGTATTATACAATATTTGGTGTTATATAAATCAGCAATCAAATAGTAATGATAATTTCGAACGAAGATTATAGTACAGTTGATTGCTAGATGGTTAGTTTTAAGTGGGTGAAAATTAGCATAACCAAATTTGAAGTCAATCCAAACTAATCCGCAATGGCAAACTTACTGAGGGTCGTGGGTTCGAGTCCCATCCCGAGTCGCAATCCCGAGCAGAAAAAGCACTGAGATTTGTTTGCAGTACATATTTAATTAAAATGAAGAATACTCGTGACCGTGATTTTTACTGTATGCTTACTGGGCATACTGACCAAGCTTCAGCTTGGCCTATCCAATACCTTCTTGACATCCGCAAGGTGTACTTGAGTTGAGGCAACCTGCGTTCTAACAAAACTCCTTCGTAACCGAACTGCGATGTTCTAAGCTGAAACCCATCGGCCAGTATATTCTCGGTTAACTTTTTAAACGCGGATTTTGTCAGTGAAACATACCACTTTAAGACGAGAATAATCTCACCCTTCTGCGTTGTGTCGAGCCAAAGATCTCTTATGTGAAGCCAAAGATCTTAGTGAAGGTGCCCAAATAAGGGTGACCTGACTGTGTACCTTTCTCAAAGTTCTATGCAAAATTATCCTAGCCAGGATTCAGGACTCTACGGCGGCAGCAGGCCGGATTCCGTGCCGGAAGATCCTGTGTGGACCATAATGTCACGCTCCGTATAATTCTGGAGCAGGTCAACGAATTCCAGAAGTGCCTTAACTTGGTATTCATTGAATACGAAAAAGCTTTCGACCGTTTCAATTACGAGAATATGTGGGGCGCCCTGAGACGCAAGGGGGTTCCTGAGAAAATCATCGGTCTCATCGAAGCACAGTACGAGGCCTTTTCGTGTAGAGTGCTGCACAATGGGGTCCTGTCCGACCCTATCCGGGTCGTAGCTGGTGTGAGGCAAGGATGTATTCTATCACCGTTACTGTTCCTCATCGTAATCGAAGAGATTCTGGTAGATGCGATTGACCGTTAACCAAACCGTGGGCTGTTATGGCAGCCTATAACCATGGAGCATCTCAACGGCTTCGAATTGGCTGATGATGTTGCACTCCTCGTAAGCTCAACGACCTTGCCGAGCGCTCCTCTTCGGCAGGTTTAGTAATCAACGTCAACAAAACCAAATCGTTCGATGTAAACACGGTGCCCCCTTCCAGTTTCACAGTACCTGGGCAACCAGTGGAGAATGTTGAAAGCTTCCAATATCATGGTAGCCAAATGGCGTCAGACAGTGGTTTCAAGATCGACATAGGCGCACGGATCAAGACAGCAAGGGCTGCCTTTGCAAGTTTAAGAAATATCTAGAAAAACAGGCAGATAAGTGAACGCACCAAAATACGAATTTTCAACTCTAACGTGAAATCTGTGCTGTTATACGCTAGCGAAACATGATGTGTATCAGTTGAGAACACTCAACGGCTGCAGGTGTTCATCAACAGATGCCTGCGGTATGTAATTCGGGCCTGGTGGCCTCACAACTGGATCTCAAACAACGAGCTCCATCGTCGTTGTCATCAGAGGCCGATAGCAACAGAATTTCGGGATCGGAAGTGGGGCTGGGTCGGCCACACTCTACGTAGGGGCGGAAACGAAATCTGTAAACAAGCATTAGACTGGAACCCAGCGGGACATCGCAGCAGAGGCAGACCCAGAGGCTCTTGGCGGCGAAGCCTCAATAAAGAAATAAAAGAAGTTGACCGAAATCTAACCTGGCAACAGGTTAAAACGATAGCTGGGCAACGCTCAGGATGGAGATCTTTCAAGTCGGCCATTTGCACCACCGGAGTTGTACAGGATTCATAAGTAAGTAAGTAAAAAGATCTTATCTCCGCCCCTCATGTCTTGAAAGACTTCGGCATAGCTTTTACCGTCAGCTTCAACAATCATTGCCTCGCCTCTATTACTTAGTTTGCCGCGCCTCCTGCTTTGCCACTGCGACCAAGTCGCAGAGGGTCTGCCTAACCTGCTTGAAGTCCCGGCTGCAACTCGAGTGATTGTCGAGGAAGGCCATCGTAGCTTGCATGACATTTGACGGACTAGTTTCATATTTTTCAAACGGAATGCTCTGGGTTGACCTTGTCAGGTCAGAGCAGAGCATGACACAGCAAGGGACTCTTACCCTTGGCTTACTTAACTGGCAAATTATTCCACTTTTAGGCCCTACATACCCTCGGTTCGAGTCAACACTTTAGTATTAGGGCCGAATTTCTCAACCTTTTTCTTGAGAGGTATCTTTTGCATGTTTTCGATCCTTTTGAAAGAAGGCCTCCGAGTCACTAAAAATAATAATTCCGAGCATCTTGACCGAGGTGTGCTGCGGGCAGGGTGGGTCAAGTGGAAGATGACTTGCCGACCCTCCGTAGACTGCGTGTTTGGCGACGTCTGCCATGGATTGAGCCGAATGAAGGGACACTTGTGTACTGCGCAGGCCACTTCGGCCGTAGTCTGAATAAATAAATAAATAAATCTTGAAGCGAGGCTTCCGAGCATTTTGAAAGAAGACCTCCGAATCTCGTAGATAAATAATTCCGAGCATCTTGGCGTGAGGCTTCCGAGCCTCTTGAAAGGAGGCTTCCGAGCCTCTTGAAAGGAGGCTTCCGAGCCTCTTGAAAGGAGGCTTCTGAGCCTCTTGAAAGGAGGCTTCCTGAGCCTCTTGAAAGGAGGCCGAGCCTCTTGAAAGGAGGCTTCCAGGCCTCTTGAAAGGAGGCTTCCAGGCCTCTTGAAAGGAGGCTTCTGAGCCTCTTGAAAGGAGGCTTCCGAGCCTCTTGAAGGAGGCTTCTGAGCCTCTTGAAAGGAGGCTTCTGAGCCTCTTGAAAGGAGGCTTCCGAGCCTCTTGAAAGGAGGCTCTGAGTCTCTTGAAAGGAGGGTTCCAGGCCTCTTGAAGGAGGCTTCCAAGCCTCTTGAAAGGAGGCTTCCAAGCCTCTTGAAAGGAGGCTTCCAAGCCTCTTGAAGGAGCTCAAGCCTCTTGAAAGGAGGCCTGAGCCTCTTGAAAGGAGGCTTCCAGGCCTCTTGAAAGGAGGCTTCCAGAGCCTCTTGAAAGGAGGCTTCCGAGCCTCTTGAAAGGAGGCTTCCTGAGCCTCTTGAAAGGAGGCTTCCAGGCCTCTTGAAAGGAGGCTTCCGGGCCTCTTGAAAGGAGGCTTGAGGCCTCTTGAAAGGAGGCTTGAGCTTCTTGAAAGGAGGCTTCTGAGCCTCTTGAAGGAGGCTTGAGCCTCTTGAAAGGAGGCTTCTGAGCTCTTGAAGGAGGCTCTGAGCCTCTTGAAAGGAGGCTCTGAGCCTCTTGAAAGGAGGCTTCCGGGCCTCTTGAAAGGAGGCTTCTGAGCCTCTTGAAAGGAGGCTTCCAGGCCTCTTGAAAGGAGGCTTCCGAGCCTCTTGAAGGAGGCTGAGGCCTCTTGAAAGGAGGCTTCCGAGCCTCTTGAAAGGAGGCTTCCAGGCCTCTTGAAAGGAGGCTTTGAGCCTCTTGAAAGGAGGCTTCCTGAGCCTCTTGAAAGGAGGCTTCCAGGCCTCTTGAAAGGAGGCTGAGCCTCTTGAAAGGAGGCTTCCTGAGCCTCTTGAAAGGAGGCTTCTGAGCCTCTTGAAAGGAGGCTTCCAGGCCTCTTGAAAGGAGGCTTCTGAGTCTCTTGAAAGGAGGGTTCCGCTTCTTGAAAGGAGGCTTCCAAGCCTCTTGAAAGGAGGCTTCCAAGCCTCTTGAAAGGAGGCTTCTGAGCCTCTTGAAAGGAGGCTTCCGAGCCTCTTGAAAGGAGGCTTCCAGGCCTCTTGAAAGGAGGCTTCCAGGCCTCTTGAAAGGAGGCTTCCAGGCCTCTTGAAAGGAGGCTTCCAGGCCTCTTGAAAGGAGGCTTCCTGAGCTCTTGAAAGGAGGCTTCTGAGCCTCTTGAAAGGAGGCTTCCGAGCCTCTTGAAGGAGGCTGAGCCTCTTGGAAGGAGGCTTCCAGGCCTCTTGAAAGGAGGCTTCCAGGCCTCTTGAAAGGAGGCTTCCAGGCCTCTTGAAAGGAGGCTTCCAGGCCTCTTGAAAGGAGGCTTCCGAGCCTCTTGAAAGGAGGCTTCCGAGCCTCTTGAAAGGAGGCTTCCGGGCCTCTTGAAAGGAGGCTTCCGGGCCTCTTGAAAGGGAGGCTTCCGAGCCTTTTGAAAGGAGGCTTCCGAGCCTCTTGAAAGGGAGGCTGGAGGCCTCTTGAAAGGAGGCTTCCGGGCCTCTTGAAAGGAGGCTTCCAGCTCTTGAAGGAGGCTTCTGAGCCTCTTGAAAGGAGGCTTCCAGAGCCTCTTGAAAGGAGGCTTCTGAGCCTCTTGAAAGGAGGCTGAGCCTCTTGAAAGGAGGCCTGGAGCTCTTGAAAGGAGGCTTCCAGGCCTCTTGAAAGGAGGCTTCCTGAGCCTCTTGAAAGGAGGCCTGAGCCTCTTGAAGGAGGCTTCCGGGCCTCTTGAAAGGAGGCTTCCGAGCCTCTTGAAAGGAGGCTTCCTGAGCCTCTTGAAAGGAGGCTTCTGAGGCCTCTTGAGAGGAGGCTTCCGAGCCTCTTGAAAGGAGGCTTCCGAGCCTCTTGAAAGGAAGCTTCTGAGCCTCCTGAAAAAATGTTTTCGGGCCTCTCAAAAGGAGCCTTCCGAGCCTCTTGAAGGAGGCTTCCGAGCCTCTTGAAAGGAGGCTCTGAGGTCTCTTGAAAGAAGGCTTCCAGGCCTCTTGAAGGGAGACTTCCGAACATCTTGAAAGAAGGCTTCCGGGCCTTCATGAAAGGAGGCTTCCGAGCGTCTTGAAAGGAGGCTTCCAAGCCTCTTGAAAGGAGGCTTCCGAGCCTCTTGAAAGGAGGCTTCCGAGCCTCTTGAAAGGAGGCTTCCAAGCCTCTTGAAAGGAGGCTTCCGAGCCTCTTGAAAGGAGGCTTCCGAGCCTCTTGAAAGGAGGCTTCCAAGCCTCTTGAAAGGAGGCTTCCGAGCCTCTTGAAAGGAGGCTTCCGAGCCTCTTGAAAGGAGGCTTCCGAGCCTCTTGAAAGGAGGCTTCCGAGCCTCTTGAAAGGAGGCTTCCGAGCCTCTTGAAAGGACCCAAGCAGCACGCGCAACATCTTTCAAATAGGTGTTTGTTCCTAATAAATTGCATTGAAGACACTGGCAATACATCGAGTCACATTACAGCCACTTTCCAGTTTCAGAAAATCACAATGTTTCATTTCCGTTTAAGTGGCGTCGCAATATTTTACCCATCTGACTTCTTGGGTGGTTTAAAATTCGATGTGTTTCATATCAGAAACAAAACAGATAAGTTGCAGAATTAATAACACTTCGGTTCATTGCTGTTACGACAATGTTTCTGATATGTTGCAAAACACTTTGAGCTCAGCTGAGCAGTATTTTATTTTTGACAGTCCCCTGCATGTTCCGTATAAGGTACAATGAAGTTACAAATGACTTTGTTGTTCATGTAGTGCACTTGTAGCAGAATCTCCAAATAGAATTGTTGGTGTGATGGTTATAGTAGCAGGTTGCAAATCTCAAGGTCCATGGTTCGATTCCCGATTGGTTTTTGTGTTTTTATTTTCATTGTAGTCGCAAGATGTTGCAAATAGGCTCCACCTCTTGCGCTTTTTGTGTCACAAAGGAGTTCCAAATACGACGCGTTGTGCATAAGTCAGACCTTTAGTAAGTCACACCACAGTTGTTGTTACTTACTGAGAAACAAGAGGTGTTGCTTGGGGAGGCTTCCGAGCCTCTTGAAAGGAGGCTTCCGAGCCTCTTGAAAGGAGGCTTCCGAGCCTTGAGCTTGACTTTCATTACATTTTGTCTGTGGACTTCCTTGAAAGTAGGCATTTAAGCTGCTTGGAAGGAGGCTTATGAGACATTTAGAAGTAGGCTGCCAAGCCTCTTGCAGCAAAGCAACAGAGTTTTTTTTATGAAATAAAGGCCTTTTAAATGGAGGTTTCCAAACTGTTAGATTCTTAGTTAGATTTTAGTTAGAATGCGTATTCTTAACATCTTATTCAACATTTTGTATCAATCAGGTAGATTGTTTGATTTTTTTCTTACAAATTTGTTGATTAATTTGCTGAAAGTCGTTTGTCCTCTTGATATTTTTTTCCCACAGCCACAGGGATTCAGAAGTCTTTGTTTGCTGATCATCATACATATTATGTAAATTAAAAAGCTGTAGAATAAAAATATACAATTATCAGAACTTTATCAATAAGTTTTTGTTGGAATTGTAATATAACCGCCATTACGCATTCTTGTCTGAGGTACCCTCTGGGGCGAGCGAAGGTACTCTATAAAGTACATGTACCCCAGGATCAGAAACGCTGTATTATGGGATAAGAGATACGATTTTTCTAGTTTCACTGCTATTGAGCTTGACGATACGTTTCGATATTTTTTTATTGTTTAATTATTATTATTTATTTTTTATTTTGATTTATATTTATTGAACATCTACCTAGTCTTAAAATTTCACAACGCGTTTTTAATTGACTTTTTCATGGGAAAAATATCTCTGTTGTCTTTCGTCGTATGTTTAGTCTAGTTGTTGTCCTTAAATGACTTTGGAAGCATCGTTATCAATTTTTTTTCAGCTTGTGACGTAAATTTCTTTTGTTTTACCTCCGCCTAATAGTGAAAAAGTCGTTCACGGATAATTTAGCCGAATTCTATCCGTCCCCGCTACCAACAGCAGTCTCAGAAATAAAACATAATTAATGTTACCTTTCAGACAGTTGACCCAAGACTCGAATTTCTCTTGTTTGAGGCTAGACTGTATGCAGCGGAAACAACTTTTCAAGCAATTTGTTAAAAAACAACATCGGGACCCGGTTCTAGGCTGAGCTGACTGCTGGAAAAATCGAGTTGGGGGTTTAAATACTTACTAACTCTTCTTGAACTGGTGAACAATGGTAGTGAGAGGAACACACGGAAGTTCTTATTACTGAACAAATTCTCTTGCTTGAAATGGTCTTATAGACACACCTAAATCCCGGGTTTTCATTGTTTTACTGGTGATATACTAGAAGCAAGACAAGTATGTGGATAGGGCTCCGATGCATGGCCAAATAACAGTATTACTGCTCTGTTTTCTCAAGAATAGATTGATTTCCTATTGACAAGGAGCGTGCCTCCAATGGGATTGCTCTCTGTGAAGGGTCTAACTAGCGGTACCTTGTCGTTATGCTCTTAAGAAAAAAACAAGAACTGTGTCGAAACCGATACTGCATGGCTTATCAATAGTGATGAAGTAATTCGACATGCACTTAAACACTATGGATACGGGTAACGCTACAATAGATCTAATAACAGGTCGCAGTGGCACACCCGAACAGGAAAAAAAAAAAAAGAATTAGGAGATGAATAATTCAACAATTATTGGTAAACTTGATTTCGGCTCCGTAACGCTTCAAGGCAATTGAGCCTCCAAAATAAACGAAAGATTTAAAAAAAAACTGCGCGAATTGGCTAGATTCTTATACAAAGCTATGCATTCTATCCCATTGAATTTGAATTGATAAAACAGTATACTATCTACCCTGGATGACTTTTGGCTGTGCTATTTTTATGAAAACATTCTTCTAGCGAACACGCGTGGCACGGCGTCTAATCTGAACTAATCTAATCTAACACTTAAATTAGCACCGTAAATGAGTCAATATCCAAATCACATTCATGAGCAGATTGTCCACGTTTAATGACTCCATAAAATCGATTAGCATGCCAAATCGCCACCATCTCCGGCTACCGCAGCTAGCTACCTCTGGCCCGACCCGCTGCTGTAGCCCAAAGCATAAAATCCCAAATTTTCTGCAGCGCCATAAAATTAACAAACAATGCCTGTGAGGTCCAACGCAGCGCGCAGCGTCCGCATTCACCCGAACAGGCAGAGTTGATAGATCAGTGGCTGCTACCGAACGCGTGCTCGCAAGTAACAGCGCGTAAAATTGTCCGAATGGGTTTGCTTTTTGTCGCGTGCGCCGACACCATCAGTCTGCCCAACCAGCCGCAGCCTACCAATGAGTTTTTTTTTCAATTCCCTGTGCAGCAACGCTCAAGTCACTCAGCATCCGTCTGCCCCAAAGGTACCGACCGGCGCGCCGCGGCGCCAACCTTATCACTCGCGTGGAAAATCATCGGTCGGTCGCTCAAAAAGCTCCACCTCTTGAGCTGACTTTGACCGAAGACGACGGGTTCATTTTTGTCGATTGCTTCGATTCGACCGCGCCCGCGCGTTTAGTTCGACCTGTCTGTCGCGGTCTTCTTCCATTTTTTCTTCTTCTCTCATTCAGCTTCAGCTCAAACAACCGGAAAATTGACGCCGAGCACGGATTTATATCACCTGTGGTTCGCTGATTATTATGGCGACGTTAGACAAATCAGTCTTCAACGAATGTTTATTGTTTCGGATTTATTGGAGCAAGTTTTTATTTGCGCAGCAAGTCAAGCTGAGATTTAGTTCGGTGGAAAGCATATTTTTTCTGAGCTTATGCGGCTGTGTTTTGATCGTTACGCTTTTTGCACTTAAGACACAGGTAGAGATCACGTTTTGTGAACCTTATGAGCGACTTCACGAAAATGTCGTAAAGTACATGATCGTTTTGGTGTCAAGGATAGGTCATAGCTCCGCAAAAAAAATGTTTAACTAAGGGGGCAGCGACTGGTACACACATGGAGAAATATAGGATACAAGTATTCAGGAGATATCTTCAAATGCTGGCATTTGATGATTGAGATGGATCGTCGTGCGAGTGCGCATGTAGCCCGCGGATTTGTCACGCTTGACTGTTTTTTCGGCAGTTTAAAATAGAACTCAATTAGGTTGGTTTTGCTAAGTACTTATGTACCGATAGGGGTCACGACAGACCCTGAAAGAGCCATAAGGTAGTTGAACAATAAAGTGTGTGCCTGTTATGTCCTCGCATAACAACTTGAAAGCACTTCAGCACAACAACAGACGATATTTAAAGCTGTGTTTGCCGCTTTGAATGACTTCAATAGTTGGCTTTACTACAGCATCAACTTTTCGCTGAGGTTGGTCATTCCACGAGATGATTTGTTGAAATTTAATAAAACTTAAATTGATACTGAAATTCATAACTTTTTCTGGCAATGCTTCTTTTTATTCCTTAGAACAATTATCAGTAAGCCCATTCATGAGCCATGTTAAAGTCCTATCCGTTATTTTATTTTTTCTATTCAAGGTCTATCGTTTTTCAAACAACAGAAACATAGTCTAAGGCATATCTACTTTCATTTCAACCTTTACTGCTTCAAATTCGGCCCTGATGTTGTCAATGAACTTTTTGAACTGGTTATATTTATGGAAATTCGTTTCCCACATGCTTCAGTCGGCCATACCACCTTCTTACATCGATCCAATTTAGACGCTGCCATACTTCCCATAAAAACATAACTGTCCCCTATAGACAGGAAATCAAGCAAATATGGGACAGTAATGCTTGTAGAGGTCGCATATCTCTTGAGGGAATTGATTGTCATATTTGGCAACAGATTTTTATATCAGCACCGTGGTAGCCTTGGAATCAAATTTTATTTCGCAAACAGGTCCAAAAGACGAGTTTGTACCGGGTTTGTACTGTTCCACCACTTTCAAGGCGCATACTTTTCGCGCGTGGTTTGTAGGGCTACGAAACCTGTTGCACGTAATTTTGGAATCATGTTCGTTCGTAGTTTAGAAAAACATTAATTGATTGCATCTACACATCAGGGTTTATTGAAATATTGCGTAAGCTGTTTAGGGGGAAACAGTCAGATGGTTCTTAGGCCGAAAACTAGTTGGCCTGAGAAGCAATTTGGCCGAGCTCATTCGGCAAAAAAGTCGTTTTGCCGAACAGGTCATATGTCAATTTGACCATAAAGACCATAAATATCGTTTGGACGAATATTGAAAATGTGCGACACGAAGATACAATAAAATACTTCAAAATAACCGGTACAAAACACACAAAAGCAATTTTCTTACTCATTTGTTTGATTTTATCTGGTCTGAATCAAATCGGCTGAATGATTTTTTCGAACAAACAACATGCTTAGCATAAAGCGAAATTATCATTGCACCGGCCCGAGTCCCGGTCGGGTTATGTTTTCAATTGGCTGCATGTATTTGTAATGTAATCGTTCACATCGAATCGTCGTGCCGTGACCGGATGGACACCGAGGAAAAACATTTCTGGCGGCCATTTTCTTTTTGACGCGGTCTTTTTTTTTCTTGAGCAAGGGTAAACGGAAATCTGCAACCAGACACCTGAGGAGGTAACTCAGGTAGTGTGGGGATGGGTATGTTACCCGACCCACTAAAACCAAAACCCTTTCACCAGTCCGTACCCCCGGCCCGCAATTAAGCAATACATCAGGGGGACTATTGAGAACGCTCACGCCTATGCTAACGCACTTGACGTCAATACACACAACATCGACTCAAGGGTGGCTCACCACCCGTCAATCGCAAGCTATGATAGTAACCTAGCGGTCCGTATCATAATCTCACGTCGGAGACGAGCACCCCGACAACAACCATCGCGTATGCACCGCAATGACCTCTATATCTACATACTGAGGTCCCCGCAGTCCACCCGCGACATGTTGGTTATCGGGGTGAGCAAAGTGTTCACTGCATCACAGGTGCCCTTACTGCACTCGTTGGTTTTGTTCAAAACTCCACCACCGCTGCAGTTTCGACTTAATCTTTCAAGATGCTGTGTTCACCGCATTCCATATAGCTTCCTCCCGGCACATCCTCTCGACGAGGTTGTCCGGGGTTGTATCCATACCACTAACAAGCAGCATGGCATTGCGTTCTACCTCGAATCGCGGGCATGCGAACTTCACATACTCTGCCGACTCTACCTCACCTACACATTCAGGACACTCCGCAGAATCTGCGAAGCCAAACCTGTGTAGGCATTTTTTAAATCAACCATGTTCAGACAACACCTGTGTTAGGTGGAAGTTGACTTGACCATGCTTCCTATCAACCCAGTTGGACACATCCGGAATTAGTCTGTGGGTTCAACGACCTTTTACTGCGGTGTCCCATGCTCTTTGCCATTTGAGCAACGAGGCTGCTCTCTTGACACGTCGCACTTGCACCGAGTCCCTTTCTTTGTAGCACTCCACATCTTCCTCTAGGAGTATGTCAATCGGCATCATCCCAGCTATAACGCACATTGCCTCATATGATATGGTGCGATATGCACTCGCGACACGTATGCACATCAGCCGGTGTACTCTGACCAATTTCTTTACATTGTACCCGGCTTTTAGTGGTACGGCCCATGCCGACACGCCATAACGGATGATAGACAATGCTATGCCAGCTATCAGCCTACGCACTTGACTATGCACCGCCGATCTGTTGGACATCATTCGTGATAAAGATTGGCTCGTAAAATTGAGCTTTTCGTCGATCATCACGCCCAGATGCTTGAGAGACCTCACGGAGTTAACTGTGCAGGTCCCTACTCTTATCCTCGCTTGCTGCAACCCATGGCGGTTATGCACCACCACGACTTCCGTCTTGTGGTGTGCAAGGGCAACTGTCTCGAGTTGAGCCATTCCTCCACTCTTCCAATCGTATATGAAGCCTTCAGTCTGACTTCGTCGAGAGTGTCTCCTGTTACCTCCAGCATTACGTAATCCGCGAAGCTTTCAATCTTCACACCGGCCGAGAGACTTACGCGTAATACTCCGTCGTACATAATATTCCACAGAACCGGTCCGAGGAACGATCCCTGTGGAACACCCGCAGACACTACGATCGACTTTTGACCAGCATCCGTGTCGTATATCAGCACCCTGTTCTGAAAATAACTTTTCAGTATCCTGCACAGGTAATCCGGAACTCTCAATCGGTGCAGGGAGTCAGTAATTGCTGCCCAGCTAGCATTGTTAAACGCGTTTTTTACTTCAAGTGTAATGAACGCGCAGTACCTAATACCTCTTCTGTTTAAACCTCTCGCTATCTTGGCCGTATCCGTTACCGCTCGAATTGCTTCGATGGTAGAACGGCCCTTACGGAAACCATACTGGTTGCTGGATAAGCCAGCAGCACACTCTGTATATGCCGACAATCTATTCAGGATGACCCTCTCTAGCAGCTTTCCAGCTGTGTCGAGTAAGCAAATTGGTCTGTATGCCGAAGGGTCCCCTGGCTGTTTGCCATGCTTCGGCAATAGCACCAATTTCTGACGTTTCCATCGATCTGGGAAGTTTCCTTCGTCCATGCATCTCTGGAGCCAGCTCCTGAACATGTCTGGATCGGCAAGAATGGCGTGTTTAAGGGCCAGGTTTGGAATACCATCCGGACCTGGCGCCTTATTGAGCTTAAGTTTTCTTGTGGCTACGATAAGCTCTTCGTTAGTCACTAGCGGTACCACGTCAACTATTCCGGCTAACATCTCTGGGGATCTTTCAGGAGGTGTGCTATTGGTCCTAGACATCACTATCCTGTATGCATCTCCCCATGGGGTGTCATTCGCCATCCTGCACAGCTGTTCAAAGCAGGCTCGCTTGCTACATTTAATCTCGTAGTTCAGAGCTCTGCTCGCTGTCTGGAATACCCCACGTCTATCGAATCGCTCAGCGTCCGTTCTAGCACATCGCAACCTCTAAGACAGGTTCTACGAAGATCTGCTATCGTGTCAGGTTGTCGATTGCCTGGAGGCTGGGTCTTTCTTGGCATCGCTATATCACAGGCACATGTTAGTACCTCCGTCAGTTCGTTACCGCTCAGTCCTGTAGTCCTACTTTTTCAGCGCAGCACCTCCTCGAACAGTTCTTGATTGAACTGTGAGGTGCGTCATCCGGGATCAGTTGCACCACCCCTTCTCGTCGTACTTTTCCGGGTATCTTCTTCTTCTTATTGGCATTACATCCCCACACTGGAACAGAGCCGCCTCGCAGCTTAGTGTTCATTAAGCACTTCCACAGTTATTAACTGCGAGGTTTCTAAGCCAGGTTACCATTTTTGCATTCGTATATCATGAGGCTAGCACGATGATACTTTTATGCCCAGGGAAGTCGAGACAATTTCCAATCCGAAAATTGCCTAGACCGGCACCGGGAATCGAACCCAGCCACCCTCAGCATGGTATTGCTTTATAGCCGCGCGTCTTACCGCACGGCTAAGGAGGGCCCCGGGTATACTCGACCATAAAACGTACCTCCTGATGGTCGCTAGAAGTATGACCCTCGTGGACCATCAATCCTGGTTCTTCGGTCCATCCTGCGCTGCAGAAGGTGACGTCGATACATGAATCACCGCTCGGTCCTCTAAACGTTGGCACTTGACCTTCGTTCAGCAGAACTACGTTCAATACCGCTAGTGACTCTAGCAGGATATAACCGGGAACCCCAGTCCACTACCCACGCATTGAAGTTACCTGCTACAACTACTGGTTTAAGGCCAATTAGTTTCGCCGCAAGAATATCAACTACCCTAGTGTACTGCTCTATACTCCATCTAGGAGGTCAGTCGCAGCTACAAAACTTAACTCCGTTTATCATTGCTATGCCAAAACCCTCATCGTCGGGAGAAGATATTATCTTCTGGATGGGGTATCGCCCACAAGTCCAAATTCCCAGCATACCGGACTTGTTCGCAATCCAACTGCCGTTCCCTGCAGGGATGCGGTATGGGTCGGACAGCAAGGCAACATCAGCTTTACACTCGATAACCGACTGTTATAGCAGCAGTTGGGCCGCCTCGCAGTGGTTCAAGTTTAGCTGTGTTACTTGCATGTCTGGACCCTTCTAGAGGCCGGACAGGCCTGAGTACCGACAAGATGCCTGTTGTCTGCCCCCGGAGGGCAGATCAGACATCTTGGTGGTGGCCTCGGCCATAGGTACTTGGAATGAGGCAACCTGCATTCCCGCAAAGCCTTTGCGTAACCGAATTGCGGATTCCTGGATCTCGACATTGCACTGATCCTTCAGTGCGTCTAACAGGTCTCCTGCTTCGGTTATCTCATCCATGCCCTTGTACTGGATGTTCAAAACTGGACACAGGGCTCTTACCTGAACCCCGTCATCCAGGACCTCCTTCGTCAACTTTTTATACTCGGAACTCCTCCGAGTAGCATCCCGCTTCAAGACGAGAATCATCTCGCCTTTGCGCGTTCTTTGGATGCAGTTGACATCTCCTCCTTGACTAGAGAGCTTCTCGGTGCTTCTCATAGTCTTTAGGACATCGGCATAATTTTTATCGTCAGTCTTGACAATAATCGCTCCGCACCTTTGGTCGCACTCCTTGCGACCTGCTGACGACTTTGTTTCGCCTTTCTTGGATTCACGTCCTCCGTCCATGGCAGGTCTTCCTCCCGGCGATCCTCTGGTATCATCCTTGGTGGAGGTACCATTTTCCTCTCGGTCTTATCAACTCGGACCTTCTCGAATGTCCGTACCGAGGCTTTTTGAGCTACTTTCGGGTCCGCCTCCTGCGTGACCTTACTTAGCTTAGGAGATGCTCCGCTAATTGCCATACGTCATTGAAGCTCTGCAGTCCGACTCTCCGCCAGCTGCTTCCCCTCTGTAAGGAGCCGAATCTTCGATTCAGCCTCATTCGAGGCCTTCACCGCTTGGCTAACCGCCAACTCCTTCTCTTCAGTAAGAAGACGGATCTTGTGCTCCGCCTCCTTACTGGCTTCCAGCAAGGACTTCCATTCCGACTTCGCCTCCACGACTAGAGCGCAGAGGGTCAGTACGGACTGCTTCAGGTCCTTACTGTAGTTCACCCGATTGTCCAGGAAGGACATAATTACGTCCGACACGTCCGTAATCACTTCCTTTGGTCAGAGTGGGGCCGTTCATTTTGACGTCAACCGGCACTTCGTCTGACCCACCACGGGCTCCACCATCGCCTCCCCCCGGCGACCTTTGGGGTGACCGATCAAGGCTACTGCGCCTGGCGAAAGGGCTCTCCTTGTCGCCATTCGCCTCATCTCCCGCCCTCGAATTTTTTTGTTTGTCTGGAATCATTGCTGTTGGGTCCCCCTTGCGGCTGCTGTTGAATCCTGCTGGTGTAGTCGCCTTCGCGCGATCCCATGGTTATCTATACATACCTTGCGGCATGCAGGGAGGCCATGCGAGGGTTGACATTTTCGTGTTCAGAGTCAGATCAGCGCTAGTCAGGAAGGAGCATCTGAGCCTACTCCCACTCAGCTACCAGCTGAGCGACAGGATTGTACCGCGTGCTACAAGGCCCGCCACGGTTTTAGGGGACGGAAGACAGCCTGGCCATTAGCCCATTCGCCGTTTCAGGTCGGTGTCACCCGGCCTTACTAAGAGAATAGAATAACCAGACTACCAGCCCTCGCGTTCACAATATTTCAATATCCAGATACAAAGTCCAATAACACGCAATCAGTATACCATAATCAGGGTCTTACTGGTATCAACCCTGATGTGCCAGTGGCACTCCTTGGGCTTGTGCTTTTAAAGCGGCACACAGTCGCTTTGATAGAGTCTGGTTACGAACACTTGTGGTTTTTTGCGGATTTTAGCAAAGCCCACTTCTAAATCCCAACACGCCCTAGGCAGTTCTCCCTGACTCGCAGACAGCTGGGGAGTGGTCGTCAAGCCCTTGGACATGGTCCCTGCTGCCCCCACGGTCATCCCTCTTTTTTTTTTAACGAAGGTAATGGAAATCTGCAAACAGACACCTGGGAAGGCGAACCCAGGTAGTGTGGGATCACCACTCCCGACCCACTAAAACCAACTCCTTCATCTCCAGTCATTCCCCGGCTCGCAATTAAGCAATACTTCGGGGATGACTATTGGGCATAGCGCCCCTCCATGACGTACACAAGTGTACGTATGCGCCTCGACTCTTCGACACTCCCCATGCAACACATTTGCACAAGACACACTGGCACCACATGTGCCCCAACACTCACCTGCCTATGCCGCTTGAATGACTGCAAGGAACCAATTTATAGGTACCCTGCAGGGGGTACCCCATGCCGCCATCTCACAACATAGACAGTCCTCGCTCAGTGTGGTGTTCACCCCGTCCTGCAACAGGGTGGCACCACTTGTCTACCAAGCCGGAGGCGACCCTAGGTTGGTGGCTCCTATGCCGCTCCTACCTCAGCTACGAGGCAGACCCTTTCATGTCTCCTATTTCTGAGGTGCCGCAGAGGCATCAACCCCCCGACACTCCTGCCAGTCATAGCGAGACTTTCGTGTCCCCTACTTCTGAGGTGCCGCAGAGGTATCTGCCCCCGACACTCCTGCCAGGCCTCACCAGACTTCAGTCATTCTAACACTACCGACCATGCGTACCATGCGAGACTTACTTGTGTGCTCACCCCTTACACTCGGTCCCTCATTCTGTGGGGGTATTACATGAGTAATACCCCAACTCCCATTCGCTTGCACCACATGTGCACCACTTGGGGGTGTGTGGGTACCACCCACTGCCACCCGCTTGCCGCCGAAGCAGCCCTCACTCCACAGGCTCCGTTAACGACCTGGCTAATTGTTTCACCCCCCAGGCCATTCATCCCTTCGGCACGGGTCGCCTGACACCTTGGGATTCGGGGTTAGGGGCTTGTATGCTTTAAGCGGCACACGGTCGCTTGATAAGGTTTGCTTGCGGATATGTGTTTTTTGGGAGGGAATTAACAGCGCCCCCTGTTAACCCCACCACCTCCTAGGCAGAACCCCATGACTCACAGACGGCTGGGGAGGGGTCGTCAAGCCCTTGGACATGGTCCCTGCTGCCCCCACGGTCATCCCTCTGACAGCAGCGAAATTTACTAGCCTTAGGCCATTGTCATTGGTAGCGGAGTGAAGGCTCTCCCTACCAATTATGGGACGGGAAAAGTCCTCTCTTCCCACCTGAGCCATTCATAAAACGTGTCCTTCACGTCGTCGGATTTATCGTTTGTCGCTGCGTAAACGTTGATCAGGCTGTAATTGAAGAATTTGCCCCGTATCCTCAACACACAGATTCGTTCGCTAATGGGTTTCCACCGCATCACTCGCTTCATCTGCTTGCCCATCACTACGAAATCAACTCCATGCTCTGCTTTTCCGCCGCCGCTGTGATAGATGTTATACTTGAATGCAGTGTTAGTCGTGGGGTCCACGGCTTAGAATTCACGTTCTCCGGATCTAGGCCATCGGACTTCTTGAAAAGCAGCCACGTTCACTCCAACCTTCTGCAGTTCACGAGCCAGAAGGCTCACTCGTCCAGGTTCATTTAGGGTCCTGACATTCCAGGTACCGAGTTTCCAATCATAGTCCTTATTTCGTTGCCGGGTCGGTTGCCAAAAATAACGTTCTCTTTTTCTTCTATCTCCATTTTTCGTGGTATTTGAGAGGCTTCAGTAAGCTACCTTACCGGCTGCCACCTTAGGTATAGCTGACGCGATACAGCATTTCGTTAATCAGCCGCTGGGTACCAGGCAGACGCTATTTGAGCCGCACCTCCTGGAGAACAGACGCTCGAGGCATACCTTCTCACTCTAGCTGATGTCAGAAGGACAACAGTGCCCAGGCTGCACTGCCAGCTAAGTACACAACCCTTAGCTGGCGGTCTTTTGTCATCGGACGACCCATGGAAGTGTGAGATGGGAACTTGTGGGGACCAGAGCTCTGTTGTGCGCTTCTTCCTTGTTGTCAACCCACCATTTTGCAGCCCTACCGCCATTTTACAGCATACGAAGATAATATAAAATGTTTTTTGTTATGATACATTTTCCATGAAGAAAAAAACTTAACACAATTCAAACTAATGTGTACATTCAGAAGTATACAAAGATTGCTGAACAAATGTTTTTTTTCTAATAAAGAAAACCTAGGCGGAACAATATCTAGAATTTTATCACAATAATGAAAAACACATTTTTTTTTTATTTTGTCGTACAAATTGTGTCCAGTTTTAGAATTTGGTGATCAATCCGCTTCTATCGGTTTTATAAACCTAAACCTTTTAATCGAAAAATTGCATTGGCTCGTATTACGCATTTAAAACTGATTCCCGATCACCTTTTTTCTCCTTTACCATGGACCTTAGCCTAGTGGTTAAGATGCACAACAACAAAGCAAGACCATTCTAGCTGGGTGGCTGGTCTGATATTTCCCTCATCTCGCCTATGGGCATGAAAGTATCATCGTGTTCGCCTCATTATATACAAATGCGAAAACAATAGCAACTTCGCAGGACCTACATTATTTTATGACTATTTCAATGCAGTAAGTGATGACTGCCAACGAAAAAGCACTGTCAGCCTCAGTCCTCTTTTTTATTTAAAACCGGTTCCGATTACTTGTCATACGACGAGTTTGTACCATCCCATTTAATTCCACCACTTGATTGTACCTTGACAGATACGTATTTCGACCTCAACACTAAGGTCGTCTTCAGTGTCTCGAACTTGACTCGACTTCTCAAAATAATTTTCTTAACCGGTTCAGATCCCAATGAAATTCCGAAATGTGGAGGTATCGAGGAGCGTTCTTTAGGCAATCATCTCATCACAATTTATTCCCAAAAAGATGGTTAATTTTTGCTATTTTTGTCGATTTACATTTTATTTAATTTCCTGCTCGCACAGGCTTATCGCAAACCTCGTTAAATTGATTTCTCTTTAAAACCCGTTCTCACCTTCACCTTCACAGGGATTTCGATGGCTGCATTTTCGGCATATGACAATTTTTGACTCTTGAGCACACATCACCAAAAGTAGAGGTTTTCTCTCGAGCTTAAGAAGCTGAAGGTTAAAAAGTAACAAGTCAGAAGTGTTTTTGGACATAGGCTGCGCTTTCGAAAGCAAAACGCAGTTTATTTATCATAAGATATTTTAGTACTATTCCATTTATTGCCACTTCATAAGCACAAGCATTTTGATCTCAGCAGTAAAATCGTCTTTATTATCTCATAAAAGACTAGAATTCAAGTAGTATTTTTAAATATTCAAATGAGGGAATCAATTGGAAAAGATTACACTAGTTACTCTAAAATAATCTTTATTGCTGTTAAGAGACAAAAAGGATTTAAACTGAAGAAAATTTTTAACATTTAGACACATAATATCCCGTTTAACGATTGTTAAGTTAAAGAGATTTAATTGGAATTCATCGTATCTTTCTCAAAGCCAAAAGTTATTTTCTTAAAACGTCGCAAATGCAGCAATACTAACTATAATACACCCGATTCTTTTTTTAAACGGGGGATGCGTTACTCAGATGATGATAATTGCAAATATCATACAAATCGCAATAGCACATTTATTGTGTTGATTGATTTTATCGTTTGAATTGTTTTTATCTAATTAAATGTTGACAAATGATCTGAAAGGATAATGCAAACGAATGGTTTTTATGTTAGTTGTACCATAATTGGCTATTGTTACATTAAATTTCAGAATTTAAGAATCAACAGCAGTTCAGAATATTCAACAGCATTGAAGATTGAGCAGAACGTTCAATCTAGCATTGAATACCTAATTGATCCTAAGGTAATTGCCATAATCGCTCAAAATGTCAAAACAAAAATCCATCGTGGCAACCAGCTTTAATTGGCCACCCCCTATCAATAAACGAACCATGACACAAGCTGCCTATGACAACATCAGCGCCTACTGACTTGGAAACCCGTTTCAAACTGCAGCTCAACTCGCTCAATGGATCAATGCAATTTACAAAACTGCGCAGACTTTCGTTCCCCTCCCCCCTATTTTCTACCACCGTTTTGGCGGCGACTTACCACCTGACTGCGGCACTTGAGCTCCTGCTAAAATCAAGTAGCATACGCGACTGTCATCAAATCGTTTGGACCCCTCGACCGCACCGCACACCCCCCACCAACCAACCAACATAGAATTTATTATGCATTAAACATATCCCTTCCCCCTCTTATACCACCCGATACGACGTCGCGCATCTAAGTCGCAACAGTGACTCGAGCTGCTGCAAGATTTTCCGTGATCACGACCTTCTCCATTACGCGGATTGCACAACGGTGTTTTGTTTTTGCCTCGGCAAATAGACGGTAGCAAGCAGGTCGTCGCCGTTCAATGGTCGATCGTCAATGAGAGCAACTAAACAGCTGTATACGATTCTAATCGATCTTTCGCGTCCGGAGCCAAGACTTTTGCTTCGATATAAATTTGAAGGTCTTTTGGAAGCTGGCATGTGACTTTTCCCCCTCCCAGAGCGGCCTGGGGGTGCAGCCGTACAGAACCCAATCGGCGGTAAATAGAGTGGTCTCCGACTTCTCGTTTGCCAGGGGAATATCGCGCTGCCAATAGTGGTGGCATTTATGACTCCATTCGCCCGGGCTCTGGCTGGTGGGTTCGTTTGCGTAATTGTTATTTATAGTACTCATAACTGCTTACTCGCCGGTATCACGCCGTCGTCGCACTCTAATGTCTAACGCCGAGCTGCCGCCACGGAGATCACACTTGGTGGCCAAAACAGCAGAAAACAAGAAGACACGTTATGTGTGATCTTTGACATCCGGAGCTGATTCGGTGGAATTGTCTTCTTGGCTTTGTTGCACAATGGTCGGGTTCCATGTGGAGAAGTGGTTAAAACAATGTGAGGAATGAAAAATGATTATGTTCATTTGGCGGCCGAATAGCGGTTTGAGTGCCCTTTAATCAGCTTATTCTGTGATGCAGATATTTGACCCTCATCTGTAAAACTGAACTCTGCATATCGCACTCCACTCCAAATGCGAAGGAGTTTAACTAATGATGTCAATATACGTATCTTCAAAGTGCCATTCAAGAATAAAAAAGAATAGTACTATCTCGTATTATGACAAATGATTCATAACGACATGCCATTCCACATTCCACTAATCAAGCCCTAACAGTGGTTTCCTATTCATCAACCGTGTTTTAATGGCAATTTTGATTTGGAAAGATTGATGAATATGTTCGTCCTATTTGGCGTTTTATATCAAGCGAAAATTTTAGAGTCGATTGAGAAACCTTTTGTAACGATAAAGCTCATCATTTCATGATCTTTCGCACTTTTATTTTCCATGAAATTTTGCAGATTTAGAAGCTCAGTGTATCTATTAAAATTGGCATAAATAAATGAAGAAACCTCTTAAATGTGACCTTGATTTCTCGACGCTTTCAATTTAAACCAGAATCCTAGCTAAATCTTTATGCAAAGAAATCTTGTTTAACTGGTTGAACCAATATTCGCTGAACACACCCGTTTCCGGAAGGCCACTAATTACGCCGGAATGAAATATGATTATGTTCTTACATCAGCAGTGATCGAGACCGTGGTATTATGGCTTGTTCGCGACAAAATCTGGACACCCCAAAACACGTACAACTTTTAAAATACCTCATCAACGAGTGAAATATTTCGTAGAGTGATGAACGTATGTCTGTACAATCAGAAAATATTTTATTCATAAGTATTACAAGTTCTTAATGAATTATGGTGTCGAAGAAAGAGCAGGTTCGAAAATAAATTGTGTTCAGTCGCCATTAAAATCCAAGCCTTTCGATTCAAAATTTTGCAAAGAGATCTTGTTTTCATGGAAGCGCTGTTCATAGAGTCTTGATGCTTCTTTGACAACAATGAGGACGCCAAAAGAGTGGAACAAGAGCAGATTCAGGGAACCACCAGAAGGATGAGAAGGTGAAACAAATGCTACAGAGGACACATCCTTCGGCACGAACTGTTTCTCGGGAAACTAGAATGTCACCAATTTTTGTGCATACATCAAACCATCGACAAGGAATGAAGTCATTTGAAGTAAAAACTGTGCTGAATAAACTAACAACATCATTTTCTTTAATTCTCAATTTTGTGTCCAGATTTTGTCGCGAACAAGCCTTAGAAAGCATTCGATAAAACAAGTATTTTATTTTTGGCTCTTGGTAAATTTGATACATTATTCGAGTCAGGTTTGCCTCTCGTCATGCATAAAAAATAAAGCTGTGGATCAACTCCAACCAGTTCCCAATGAACAACTTTCATAGTCGAGCATAGAAATAGATTTGCGGTGATCGATTTGAAAGGGTTAATACTGATTTATGATTTCTCAATTAACCTCTTTTTTTACGGTTCATTATTATTATATTCAACTGTTACATTTCATTATTTATTTCTGCAAGAAAAAAAAAGTAGTGTTTGCCTTCGCCGGACGATAAGTGTCATAGAATAAATTATCGGGCCGATCTTTTGCCGATGGTAACTTACTTTCGGTATCTAGTTCGTGAGCAAAAAAAAATCGAAACATGTTCAAGACACTGAAGACGTGCTTACAGTTGAAGTCCAAAGAAGTATCTGTAAAGATTACAACGTGGTGGGATTAAATGGAACAGTACTAAGATCATCTTCATCTTTTGATTGGTTACATCTCGAATTGGGACATTGCCGCCTTGCTGCTTAGTTTTCATCAAGCACTTCCACAGCTATTAAGAGCGATGTTTCTAAGCCAAGTTGCCATTTTTGCATTCGTATATCATAAGGCTAACACGATGATACCTTTTATGTCCAGGAAAGGTTTCAGCAAATTATTTGCTGATTTTCAGCTATTTTGACAGATATCTTAGCAAAAAAACTAGTTGGCTGGAGCTCGGATGTGCAAATCTCGGTAAAAGTTGAAAAAAAAGCTGAGATCCTGTTAAAAAAAATTAAGTGTGTAGGAAGTACCGTTTGACCGAGAGTCATTCAGCAGAAAACTAATTGGCCAAAGGCCACAAAAGTTGTTTGGCCACTCAAAAGTTGTTTGGTCACTTAAAGATGTTTAGCCGAATAAATATTTAGGCCAAACCCCATCTGGCCGAAAGTCATTTGATCGACATGGACATACGGCCGAAAATGTCATTCAGTCGCCCAAAAAGACATTTTGCTGAAAATTCTGTTTGGCCAAAGTGGTCGTTCTTCGATAATGGACATGTTTGGCCATATGATCAGTTAAGTAAACGATATTTTCGTCTATATGTACGGCCGTTTGGCTAAAAGGTCTTACACGCCAATCGGCTATGACGGGATTTCAGTAACATGACTTATTTGGTCAAACGCGGTTGTTGGCTGGATTGTTTAAGTGTGGGGTTTGAGTAAGTTCACGGTGTTATTATGAAATAAAAATGTCCATCAAAACCAAGTACAGGGCTCGATTCCTGTGGTAATTCTGCACCTCTGGACCAATTTTTTAAAAAATCCCTAGGAGGATTCTCGAGAAATCTTGATTTGATGTTTTTAATTAATAAATTCCAAAAGAATCTATATTTTAATTCAATAATATCCCCAAAATACCTTCAAAGCCGTCCAAAAAGTGGTCCAAGTTGTTTTCAACTAGTTTGAATTTGTTGCCTTTATTACAATTATAAATTTTTACAACTGATTAAGCTCACCAAACTGACTTGTATGTTTTTTGTATGGCTTGAAGCCGTATATCTTCAATAATGTTACCTCTCGTTCAGAACCATTCATGAATTCCCGTGTTGGCTGTAGATTCTTTGTTGAATTCAGATTAAAGTTTGTATTTTTTTATTGTATTCACAAATGTATTCGAGCATCAGAAGTAAAGATTGGAGTATGAAAAAAAAAATGTTGGAAAAAACAACAGCTTAAAGATTTGTTTAAAATAGTGTACTTGTTTAGCATTATATAACCCCATTCAACACAAAGTCGTATATGATGCCACATAAGACGCTTAAGTGGAGGTCATATACGTACAAATTGTATGGGGAAGTACGTATATCGCCTCCACTTTAGCATCTTATATGACATCATATACGATCTTGTGTTGACTGGGACAGGTTAGATCTTCGTCAGATGCTGTAACAATTGAATTGACGGAACTTTGTCACATTCTGAGATTTCCCCGCAAAAGGATCATCGGACTGGTAATGACTCCAAAGATGGCGGTAAGGAAAAGCTACGATTTTCAAGAGTGAGCTCGGCATATAGAATGAGATCTCGAGAACCAAGGAAAACATCAGGAAAAATGCACAAGAGAAAGAAAAACTTGTACAAGCTTTGTGCATATTCTTTTGGGTTTTCGGTTACGACGAAGAAATATTCAATTTTTGAACTTTTAAAAACACTTCAATAAAGAAACAAAATGAACCTTTGCTTATCTCCGACACTACACATTGAGTTCGGAATTATTAATACGATTTTAAAGTTGCTCGAGAAGCGGCATGTTGAGTAAATTTATGGGTGAACCAAGTACAGATGAGGCATCAACAAATTGCATAGAGTTCACTAGAATCCCGATCTTTCGGATTACGCCATTACTCTGCTTAAACATTAACAATTAATATTTCAATCAGCAGGTTCTAAATGATTTCGAAAAAGTGTACGCAAGATACTGCTCTTTGAAACTCGAGCATAGTTTTGAAGAAGCAATTGATGGCTTTGCTAGCAGCTGGAAAAAGCCGCAGCTTCCATTCACGTCAAAGTACCATATCTTGAATTATCATGTTTCAGAGTTCTGTAGAGGTACCGGGATAGGTTTTGGCTTACATGTCAAACAGGCGAGATTTGGTAGCAAAGATCGGTTAATAAGTGCTGTGATCGAGTATAACAGCTTCTAACTACTATTATTCTACACGAACTCTGGTCTTACTTCTCTCCATTATGAACATGAACACTAAATTAAAATTAATTCTTACCTTTCATTCTATTAAACATTGAAAGCAACACTTATACTAAACTCGAGCAAGTTAGCCATTCAAAAACATACTTAAGTCAATTTGGTAAGATAAGTCAGTTGTAAATATTTATAGCTCTAATAACGGCAATGCGTGCTTAGGGCCATCTTTGGCGTTGTGCAAGAGAATGGTGTGTGGCGGCGAAGGATGAAACAAGAGCTCGCCCAGATCTACGGCGAACCCAGTACCCAGAAGGTAGCTAAAGCTGGAAGGGTACGATGGGCAGGGCATATTTTAAGAATGCCGGACAGCAACCCTGCAAAGCTGGTGGTTACTTCCGACCGGCAGGTTCAAGAAGATTTGAAGGACATCTATCTAGGTGGATTAATCAGGGTTTTTGGTGATATTTTTGGATTCTTATATGGATTCTTTTGAAATCTCTTAATGTAAAAACTTCAAATCAAGATTTCTCGAAATTCCTCCTAGGGATTTTTTTTTAAATTGGTCCAGAGGTACAGAATTACCACAGGAATCGAGCCCAGTACTTGGTTTTGGTGGACATTTTTATTTTATAATAACGGTCTACCGGGGCACCGTGAAGTTACCATCAGCGTTCTAACACCTCAGCGTGTCAATCGGCGAGCAGCAATTTCAAAAAGTGAGTTCAATTCAAGTGCATAATGTGCGAAGAATAAAATATTTTATGGTTCAGAAAAAGCACGTCTGGAAAAAGACTGGAAAATGTATTGGCTTGGAAAATCGCAAAGAGCGTCTGGAAGACCTCTGGAAAAAACTTCGATTGAAAAGTAAAAAAACGAGAAAGTCAATAAGTTGGAAAATAGTGTACAAAAACATGCAGATTGCAGATATAACCGATGTGATGGTCTCCTTGTTGATAATTTCTTCCGCCGATGATTAACAGAAATGTTATTTTGATCCTTGGAGGGCTCTGTTGATGACTATTGAATTTTAGCTTGCTGCAATTGCCGCGGATATTATAAAAGTCTTAGGTATCCGGTTTACGCTTAAGTTGGCAGCGTAGCTCTTCTAGACCTTTCTTCATGATGTGCTTCAAAATAAATAAAAAAAACTCTATGGAATATTACTCGTGGATCTTTTTGGATACTGCTTGGAAAACATTTCGGAATATTCTTTGGAAAGTCTCCGTAATTTTCTCGGAAAACACGTCAAAACTGCCCAAGTAACAATTTCCATCCAAACAATAAAATTTACGCCGGAGAACCTCTCGGGACAAATGGAAATCGAACACTTGGGAAACTCGATTGAATATCCGCTGCAAACCGCCTAAAGCTCCTTCCTGACCGTAATTCGTTCGATGGTGTCTTGGCCTCAACATTACATAGTTACGAAGAGCTCTCGGACGGGCGTTCAGGTTGATAAGCTCAAGAAGAACCTTTGAATCAACCCTGCCTTGTACGACGTCAGCAATGGTCAATGCTCTGGTGACGTTCCTTCTAACTTGCAAAGTGTCAAGGTTGATCAGGCGACAGCGGCTTTCGTAGCTTGGTAACCGGAAAGAGTCACTCCAGGGCAGCCTCCGAAGTGCGAATCGAAGAAATCGACGCTGAACGGATTCCAATCATTCCACACCTTTGTTGTAGTATGGGCTCCAAACGGGTGAACAGTACTCTAGAGTGGGGTGCACTAAAGAGCAATATAGCGATTTCAAACAATTTATATCAGAGAAAGTTTTAGCTATTCGAAACACAACTTAAAGAGCTCTTGAAGCCTTATCGACGACGTATGCGATGTGCTGCTTGTAAGTCAGTTGTGAATCCAGGATTACCCCGAGATGCTTCACGTGATTCACGTCACATATGTGTTCACGCGCTCGATTTTCGTTCCTCTCAATTCATAGTTATACATAATCGGCTCTTTCTTTCAAGAAAAAGTAATAGCGGAGCACTTTGCCGGGTTGATCACCATTCGATTCAATGAACACCAATTTGCGAAGGCGTCGAGTTGGCGTTGCAGGTCTACGCAATCTGCATATGAGCGAATCTTCAGATAAATTTTGAGGTCGTCTGCATAGGACAACCGTTCACACTTAGTTTTTATTTCTGCAGCTCGGCAAAAATCCGCACAGCCGTGCGCCAGCAAAGTAAAAAACTGATATTCCGGCAAAAATGATGTTTGTTAGCTGATTTCGGCAAATTATTTGCTGATTTTCAGCAATTTTGACAGATATCTCGGCCAAAAACATGTTTGCTGGGGCACGGCTGTGCGAATCTCGGTAAAAGTTGACCATTTTGCTGAGATCCCGGTAAAAAATATTAAGTGTGTGGACCATCGATAACAGAATTCACATCGTTGAAATAGAGCAGAAAGATCAATGGTCCCAGGTGACTGCCCTGCGGAATGCCAGAGGTGGCACTAAACATAGGTGAATAACAGTCTAAACAACAGTAAAGTAACTGTTAGTTTCCGATCCGTAAGGTAGGAACGGAACCAGCTAAGTAGATCGCCGTTAATTCCAATTCTATCGAGCTTAGCGATTGCAATCTCATGGTTCACCTTATCGCAAGGCGGCAGATATATCAGTGTAAATAACATCCGTTTGAGCTCGTTCTAGTAAGCTGTCGGTAGCATACAAAGTTAGGCACAGTAGATTTGTCGTGGTGGATCGACCGACAATGAACTCATGTTGATCATCGCTCAGGTACTGCTTACAATGGAATAGCATTGGATCCATGACAACCAACTCAAATAAGAAAATTATTTTGAGCTTTTTAGTGGAATGTTTTCACCTGTCATAAGACGAGTTTAACAATCCCATTGAATTCCACCACTTAATTGTATCCTGACAGATACGTATTTCGACCTCAACAGTAAGGCCGTCTTCAGTGTCTTGTACTTGACTCGACTTGAAGAAAATGATCGCAGCTTACACTATTTATACTATGCGTAGGTATAATAATTTATCTAGGTACTTATCTTACTACGGTGCTTATTTCTACTCGCTTGATGCGCTTAATGCTTAGGTATAAACTTGAAGAGCCAGGAGCTACCATTTCCTTGATCTTTATTCAACAACCGCGTTTGTACCTGTCGGTAGATTTCAAGCTCTCAGCAACATCAAGTTTCCACGGAGAAGAGACATTTCTTAAAATTTTAATGTTTGATGTCGTAATTGAATGATTTTCCTGATATACATGTTCAGCTACCTTAGACCTAAACTCATAATTTAATCCCTTATCAGTTTCCTCTTAGCCTTACTTACTTCTGCAATATGTTCTTTGAACCTTACATCTAACGATCTTTTGTTTGACCTACATATACTTTATCACACTGTGAACAATTAATTTGATAAACCCCGGCCTTATTTAACATTTCTACTCTATCCTTTGTGGAGCCCAACAGTGTCTTCAGTTGATTGCTTCTGCTGGAGAATACTAAATCGATGCCGAATTTCCTCAGTCGATGGCGTAGCTGGTGGGTGATGTGTCGATCATAGGGGACCGATACCCTCTTCAGCGGTTCATCGATCGGTGTTAGTGTTGTCAGTTCGTTTTTCCGTAGGTTCCTCTGCTTCTTGTTGATGATTGCTTGTATTGTTCTTTCCTTGTATCCATTGATCCTCGCTGTTTCCAAGATGTGTTGTAGCTCCTTCGTTTTTCCTTCTTCGCTCAGGGAATCGTCTGCATCCTGTGGATCATGTGATGAAAAGCTGCCATTTTGTGCTGATACGAATGATTTGATGTGTATGGGACGACTCTCATGGTGTTGGTGGGCTTCCTGTAGATTTCGAAGTCTAATGTTGCATTTGTTCCCTTGATAACCAGTAGATCCAAGAAAGGTAATTTACCTTCCTTTTCCTCCTCGTGGGTGAATTTGATGTCTTTATGCACGTTGTTTATCGCTTCCAAAATCCTGGGTAGATCTTTCCGGTTGATGATGCTGAAAATGTCGTCCACGTATCTCCACCACTTCTCGGGTAGTACTCCTTGTTCCTCTAGGTTGTCCTCCAAATTCGCCATGAATAATTCGCACAAAAACGGTGATAGCGGATTTCCCATAGGTGCACCCTTCGTTTGTTTGTAGAAGCTTCCACGGAATGTAAAGTAGTTCTCATTCATGCATAATCTTGCAAGCTTGAGATACATCTTTACCTTTCCTCGCCATTCGGCATCGATTTAGTATTCTCCAGCAGAAGCAATCAACTGAAGACACTGTTGGGCTCCACAAAGGATAGAGTAGAAATGTTAAATAAGGCCGGGGTTTATCAAATTAATTGTTCACAGTGTGATAAAGTATATGTAGGTCAAACAAAAAGATCGTTAGATGTAAGGTTCAAAGAACATATTGCAGAAGTAAGTAAGGCTAAGAGGGAAACTGATAAGGGATTAAATTATGAGTTTAGGTCTAAGGTAGCTGAACATGTATATCAGGAAAATCATTCAATTACGACATCAAACATTAAAATTTTAAGAAATGTCTCTTCTCCGTGGAAACTTGATGTTGCTGAGAGCTTGGAAATCTACCGACAGGTACAAACGCGGTTGTTGAATAAAGATCAAGGAAATGGTAGCTCCTGGCTCTTCAAGTTTATACCTAAGCATTAAGCGCATCAAGCGAGTAGAAATAAGCACCGTAGTAAGATAAGTACCTAGATAAATTATTATACCTACGCATAGTATAAATAGTGTAAGCTGCGATCATTTTCTTCAAGTCGAGTCAAGTACAAGACACTGAAGACGGCCTTACTGTTGAGGTCGAAATACGTATCTGTCAGGATACAATTAAGTGGTGGAATTCAATGGGATTGTCAAACTCGTCTTATGACAGGTGAAAGCATTCCACTAAAAAGCTCAAAATAATTTTCTTATCAAAATGGCATCCAAGCGGAACGAGCGTAGTACTTTTATAGATTTGAAGAGGAGGATCGCAGGTATTCTTAAGTACGTGGCCTTCCTTAAGAAGTGCCAAAGGAGAGGCTGACTCCTGTCAGCCATAGGATTAAGATGGGAGCTCACATCCCAAAATCTATCAGTAAGAGGGCGGAATCGGACTTGTTGAAGTTGTCAATCAAGGGACACTATGCCAAGCTAGAGAGGTTGAACTTGGAGTGCTACAACCTGCACCTCAAGCTGGCAAAGGAGAACCAAGATTCTTTCGACATATTCCTAAAGAAGGTACAGCGGGCCGAAGAGTGTGAAGCGGACAGGAAGAGGAGACTGCACAAGAAGAAATTGACCATTCTACGAGGGAAATCAGCGACGGAAGGTAGAACGACTAACCCCACAGTACAAATGATCAAGGGATTCGTTGTTAACCGTTCGACACAGCAGTTTACGGAGGAACAATTAGCACACCTCAACAAGGGGTTAGGGTATGCGACAACCCAGAAAGCGGATCTAGAGCAGATAATCGTGGATATTGAGACAGCGATTTCACGAAATGTTGATCAACGGGACCAGAATAGTGTGAGAAACATCGTAGCAGACGCCATCAAAGCAGGACATCATGGGACATCGAACAAAGACGAGAGGAGGATTTTAAAGGAGTTAAAGGAGAAACCAGTTTACTACATGAAGGCGGACAAAGGAAACGCAGTGGTGATAATGGACAAGGAGGACTACGATGAACAGATGACGACAAAAATCAACGGAGGACCATACAGGCATTTGAGAGTGGACCCACTACCCGGACTAATCCGACTTACGGATAAAACGATAAAGGAATGCAAGACGATCATCGGAGAAGCCCGCGTTAAAATGACGAACCCTGTGTTACCAAGGATCAAAGGACTACCAAAGATACATAAGCCAGGTACAGAGATGCGAGAAATAGTTTCATCAGTGGGATCCCTACACAAAACTTGGCCAAGTGGTTAGTCAAGGAGTTCCAGAGTATGCCGAAGCCGTTCCCCAGCAGATCAGTTGTAAACACCCAGGAGTTCACCAAGAGGATATTGGAATCAGGAAACATCGGAGAAGAGGACATCATGGTATCATTCGACGTAGCGGCTTTGTTCCCAAGCGTTCCAGTGAAGGATGCTCTGAACCTTTTGGAGGATTGGCTACTAGGACAACGGACGGATACAACATGGCGAGGAAAGGTAAAGATGTATCTCAAGCTTGCAAGATTATGCATGAATGAGAACTACTTCACATTTCGTGGAAGCTTCTACAAATAGACGAAGGGTGCACCGATGGGAAATCCGCTATTACAGTTTTTGTGCGAACTATTCATGCCAAATTTGGAGGACAATCTACAGGGATAAGACGTGAGAAATGGTGGAGATACGTCGACGACATTTTCAGCATTATCAACCGGAAAGATCTACCCAGGATTTTGGAAGCGATAAACAACGTGCATAAAGACATCAAATTCACCCACGAGAAAGAAAATGAATGTAAATTACGTTTCTTGGATCTACTGGTCATCAAGGGAACAAATGCAACATTAGAGTTCGAAATCTACAGGAAGCCCACCAACACCATGAGAGTCGTCCCATACACATCAAATCATTCGTATCAGCACAAAATGGCAGCTTTTCATCACATGATCCACAGGATGCAGACGATTCCCCTGAGCGAAGAAGGAAAAACGAAGGAGCTACAACACATCTTGGAAACAGCGAGGATCAATGGATACAAGGAAAGAACAATACAAGCAATCATCAACAAGAAGCAGAGGAACCTACGGAAAAACGAACTGACAACACTAACACCGATCGATGAACCGCTGAAGAGGGTATCGGTCCCCTATGATCGACACATCACCCACCAGCTACGCCATCGACTGAGGAAATTCGGCATCGATTTAGTATTCTCCAGCAGAAGCAATCAACTGAAGACACTGTTGGGCTCCACAAAGGATAGAGTAGAAATGTTAAATAAGGCCGGGGTTTATCAAATTAATTGTTCACAGTGTGATAAAGTATATGTAGGTCAAACAAAAAGATCGTTAGATGTAAGGTTCAAAGAACATATTGCAGAAGTAAGTAAGGCTAAGAGGGAAACTGATAAGGGATTAAATTATGAGTTTAGGTCTAAGGTAGCTGAACATGTATATCAGGAAAATCATTCAATTACGACATCAAACATTAAAATTTTAAGAAATGTCTCTTCTCCGTGGAAACTTGATGTTGCTGAGAGCTTGGAAATCTACCGACAGGTACAAACGCGGTTGTTGAATAAAGATCAAGGAAATGGTAGCTCCTGGCTCTTCAAGTTTATACCTAAGCATTAAGCGCATCAAGCGAGTAGAAATAAGCACCGTAGTAAGATAAGTACCTAGATAAATTATTATACCTACGCATAGTATAAATAGTGTAAGCTGCGATCATTTTCTTCAAGTCGAGTCAAGTACAAGACACTGAAGACGGCCTTACTGTTGAGGTCGAAATACGTATCTGTCAGGATACAATTAAGTGGTGGAATTCAATGGGATTGTTAAACTCGTCTTATGACAGGCAACTCAAATAATTTTGAAACAGCGCTCAATGAAGTAACGCCCCGGTAGTTATTGACGTCACGCATGCTTTTGTAGACTGGAAACATTTGCGCCTTTTTTCAGCATGACGGGAACAAATCGGTTGACAGAGAAAGCTGGAAAATGCATCGAAGTGGAGAAAGCACTAAAGCAGGGAAACGATGTGTTTCTTGAGTAATGAGGACAGAATCCCATCGGTTCCTGGATGGAATGAGGATTTCTGTCTTGTTGCGGCATTGGAAATCGTCGTGTCTGAAACATCCACGCTGCTTAGCGTCTGATTTGTGACCGGAACATTCTCTGCGGCAAGTGAGATGTGATCGGCAGGGAGCTCTTCATTTGAGAAAACGCTGGCAAACTTAGCAGAGAACAGGCTACAGATATCTTGTTGCGTCGAGGCCGATACGTCGTCCAATACCATAGATGAAGGCAATCCTTTCTCCTTGCGTTGCTTATTTACGTAATTCCAAAAGGATTTTGGATGTGATCGGAGCCTAGATTGAATTCCCTGCTCGTATCGGTGATAAGAGGTCTTACTCAAGCGTTTGTATTCGTAGTTGAGCCTGACATAGTGTTGTTTCAGCGGGAGTGTACGATATTTGGTAAATCTTTTGAGTGCGGCCTTCTTCATTCTTTTTAGCAAACGTAATTCATTTGTCATCCAAGGAACCCGAGAGCCATCGCGAACAATCTTCTTCGGGACATGCCGATCTATAACATAAGCCAAGACGTGCGAGAAAGTTTGTGCAGCGAGATTGACGTCGTCTGAATCCAGAATATGCTCCCAATCCAAATTAGACAACACAGCTTCTATACTACGATGGTCTGCCTTCCGAAAATCGTACGAAACTGCCGATGAAGTGATGGAGAATTCAAGAGAACCATAATTCTTGACTGCGATAACTAAAGCGGGATGATGTGGAACGAGCTTTACTAATGGTGCGGGTGCAGTTGAAATGAAAAGGGCAGTATCGAAGCCGTTAACAAAGCAAAGATCCAAAAGCGATTGTTGTCATTAGTTACGTTGTTGATCTGGAACATATCTGCAGACCTATAGCTGTCAATAAACATGATGGCTCCAGGATGAAAAATGTAGAGTGCATAATCTGGACAGAGGAAACCACTATGAATCGGAATCCCAGCGACGCCGGAAAGGTTGAAACCCCCAATATCACAATTTCGTCACAAGGGGTCGCGTTGCTCGACACAGTACTAACTGACCGGCAATGTGCATCGATGAGATGAAGATCTCGAGTACGGTCTGGAGGAATGTAGGCAGTACAGAGTAACAGGTGACGGTTTTTGAGTGCGATGGATACCCGATGGATGCTCGACGGAATTCCAGGCGTCATCTACGATGGCTTTCGCCTTTAGTCTCGTCCTAACAGCGACTAGCACTCCTCCTCCTATAGCTTTCGCGCTGTTGTTTGAGTTGCGGTCACATCGGAATACCTCGTACCCGTCTCCGAAAACGTAACCAGAAAGCGTTCTATAATCTAGCCATGTCTCAACAAGCACGACGATGTCGTAGCATTGGTCCAGAGCGGCTTAATGATAGTCTTCAATACGACTATTCATCCCTCCAACATTTTGGTAGTATATGTTGAGATCGGAATTCGGGTACCTGTATGATGGAGCACTGGAAATCGAAACACTATCAGGTAGGGTAACGATTGTACGCTCGTTGGACTTGCCTGACGATGGAGTTCGGAAGACCTCATCTCCCAACTCAGACGCAGGACCGGGACGGCTGTTGTTCGCTGGCAGGAAGGGCTCGACTGCGCTGAGAAGGATAGAGGCTTCCTCAGAGCTAGCGGCAAGATTGCGTCCCGATGTCTGACTTGAAATTTCCAAGTGAGGTTGGCTGAACGCATGACTTAGGGCGAAAAACGGATCAGAGAGCGGATTGTTCTGTGGTGCTGTGTACTTGCTTGTAGACGGAAGTCGGAAGACCTCATCTCCCAACTCAGACGCAGGTCGTCGTCGTCCTCGACTGCGTTGAGGGTGATAGAGGCTTCCTCAGAGCTTGCGGCAAGATTGCGTCCCGATGTTCGACTTGTAAGTTTCAAGTGAGGCTGACTAGATATAGAATCGTAGTTTATTCCGAGTTCACAAGACGTACTGCTGATCCGTTTTTTGGGTTGGGTTCGAATGGTCGGACAGAAATTCCTTCCGGCCAATACCATGAGTCGTTGACTTCACTAGTTGCAGATTTAGGTTGATGTGCTTTCCACGAGGAACGAGCTTTGCCACTTTTAAACGGATGAACTGGTGTTGGAGATATCCATTATGTTCTTTTTCACGTCTTCTTCATTTTGGTCAGGTTTGAAGGGAGTAACGTAAAAGGACTCCACATCGTCAGTGGTAGCGTCACTGTTAGCCACTTTCAACATCACGCGATTCGCATCATTGTTGATGGAAGATGCAGATCTTACTTGAGCAGCGGAATGCCTAGAAGATGTTCCGCCAACACTTATGTCTCATGTCTCATGCACTCCGGCTAACTGAGCCGATCGGCAATCAGGGTTCGAATGAGTGCTAGGGACAGTATTGGTAGTGGGAGCAGGGGTGGAGACGTTGATCCGTGGTTTCTTTGAATTTCATGCCACTAGGTCGAAAGTTGTTTGGCCGAACAGATCACTTCACAATAAACACTTATATCTTCTCACTGCGAAGAGAAACGTCTCACTACTTACTTCTCACTTTCTTTCACAGTGAGAAGTGAACAATGGGGAATGAGAAGTGAGACGTCTCACTTCTCACTGTGAAAAGTGCGAAGTGAGTAGTGAGACGTCTTACTTTTCAATTTGCACTACTCACTTTTCACAATGAGAAGTAAAAAATGATTAGTGAGATGTGAGAAGTGAGACGTCTCACTTCTAACTACATACTAATAATTTCTCACTTCTCACTTCTCACTGTGAAAAGTGAGTAGTGCAAAGTGAGAAAAGAGACGTCTCACTACTCACTTTCACAGTGAGAAGTGAGAAATTATTAGTAAGAAGTTAGAAGTGAGACGTCTTTGGATATAGTGTAGCAAGGGCAGGAGTGAAACGAACCCATCACAGAAGAGAAGGCAACACGAAGAGACTGTTGTGGTTGAAGCGCAGAAGAACATGAATAGAAACGATGTGCGGAGGCTTTACGCAGCAGCTGTGAATGGTGCGGCATAAGACTGTGCCAATACACACCATGTGCTATGGCCTAGAGAGGAATTTACTGAGAGACAAGACTATGGTGACAGCCAGGTGGAAGGGGCGCTTCGAAGATTTGTTAAACAGTATAAATGAAGGTGTTTTAACCTTTCCGTCACTGACGTCTGTTTATAAGGACTTCCAAATATTAAAACTGCTGTAAAAATCACATTTCTTGACCGATTCCTTTGCAATAACTTGCATGCCATCCGAATGGATCTCACATTTCATACTGGTTTTCGAGTTAATTCTCAGTGCATTATTCCAGAATCCGTTGTGGTAATTTGTCTCCAAAAAGTGGAAATTTACTAATTTGAGCCTAAAAAATATTCACGTGCACCACGAGAAAAGCAACGCTGGTTAGATGAAAAGGTAATTCAGTGGAAGTCGCCTTGGTAAGCGATCAAATAATTATTTTGCATATAGTTATGTCGAAATAATTAACTGATGCGCACAAAACAGAACCAAATATTTCGACAATCGCGCAATCATTATGTGTCCTAAAGCAAACACGAACAAAGGAAAAAAAATAAACCACAGAAAATAAACATTACAGGTTGTGAGCAAATTTGTGTCAAAAGGTCGAAGGTCAAAAAGTCGAAATGCAAAAGGTTGAATATACAAACGGTCGATATATCGTTCTATAGAACAAAAGATCGAAGGACAAAAGGTCGAAAAGACAAAAAGTCGAAAAAAAGACAAAAGGTTGAAAGAAAAGAAGGTTAAAAAATTACTGGATCAAAATTTTGAGCTTTTGACAAAAGATAGAAGAGACAAAAGGTCGACAGAACAAATAATTGAATAGACAGATTTAGGACGTTTCATTCTATTAATCATATGCTGTTCTTACGCATTATACAGACGCTATTTTTCAGTTTACTTACCCTTCTAACACATGAATTTTGGTTTTTATTCACTATTTTACTTTCTAAAACCGATCCGATCACATTCTAGGCAAAAAAAATGCGATTTCATTAAGAGCCAGTTCGCGAGAAGCGCGACCCCCTTTCCAAGGGAGGTTGTAACGATGTTCTTCGATTTGGATGAAATTTTCAGGGTTTGTTCATATATGTAAGAGAAGGCATTTTGCAAATTTTCAGATTTTTTCATTGAGGGAAAGTAGGGTAAAACGGCCTTCAAAATTATTGTTCAAAAATCGCCAAAACAAAACAATGCAATAACTTTGGCAATGAGTGACCGATTTTGTTTAAATTTTGCACTTTTTCTACTCAATTAGTACTTTGTACCAAGTGGTTAATAGGGTTATAAAGTTGTTTACTTTAGGAGAAAATTGACTTTTCGATAAAAATGGTCGTTTTTTTAAAGGGAATATTTTTCACCAACAGATCTAGGAAAAATAAAACCCATAAGGCAATAAAGGAACTAAAGAGCTTTCATCTCATATATAATTCAGAAGCGCGAACTCAAGAATTTCTGAGAAAATCGCAATTTTCTGCAACACTGTTTATTCTTAAGAAAGTTCGCACAAATTTCGACCCTACTTATGTTGATGTTTTCCGATCTGGTGAAAACTGTCCAAACTTTTTTGTCTCAGTTGAAATTAAAAATCAGAATTTTCTATTAGGGGAGTGTAGGTTTAAATAGTCCTTTAAAAATAAATGTCAAAAAATACATCATTTTTTATGTAAGTTCTAGCAGATAATGCATAAGTTTAAAAAAAACTGTTTCTTCTTCCTTTCAATTCATCTATATTTTTCGTCTCAATAGATACGTATATTCTTCGCTGATCTATATTAGATAGCAAACTATTTGCAGAACAATTTTCAACAGAAGTAAAATAGGACCAAAATAAGTGCCTTAAACATTAGCACGTCTTTCGCAAACTGAAACAAAAATGAACGATTTCGGCGAACGTGCTTGTTGATATTTTTTTTTGAATCAGCTACAATCAATGTGGGTACCGGTAGTGATGCTGCTTTACATCTATGCGAACAAAAAACAATTATTCTTAACGACAAATGAGCAATTTCGGTAAATTGGGTAAAATAGCCTTGTAAAAATAAAATGTCAAAAATTCATAAATTTTTATATGTGAGCTCAAGCAGAATATACATCAAACTTATTGAAACTTATTTCAGTGCGCCGACTTAAGAATAATCAATCAAATTATGAATTTCTGCACATTGCACTGTTTGTTTGCAAGCCAGTTTGTGAGAATCGCAACTCCATTTTATCGATGTTTCAGCATCTGGCTGAAACTCACAAGGTTTATTTCTATATGTAGATGAAACTATTTGGCAAAATATTGGGATGGGGGGACAGGGGTAAAATAGATCTCCAAATATAAATAATGTTACGAAACAAGATAATCGTAACCACACTTCTTAGATTTGATTATTCCTACCCAACTGGCAACTAATCTAGTGATTTTACTAGTTTGCTTCGAAATTCTTCCAAGCTTAGTATTTTTATGGTTTTCTATCTGTCAACAATTAAATCCTTCACAATCTCTCAATCTCAAAAAATAACGTGAACTAGTCAACTAGTCATGTCATTTCTATAATATTCCGGCGGAGGTATTGTAAACTTTGCGCCGTCTTAAACTCCCGTTCAAAAATATTGTTCCACCAAAATATATTCCCACCAGTTCCTCCATGGTGACGTCTTAATTGCAAGAACGATGCATGGTTCAACGTAAAGCAAAATCCAATGCTTTAGTTAGTTTCCATCCATTCGGAAGTGAGAACATTTGTTTTGGTACTTTGTTTGTTACATTGGTACTTCAACACGGTAGTCTATTCCTCGGTGAAAAAAGCAATAGATAGATTTCTCAAAAAGTATTGCAAGCTGTTACTACCCAAGTACTACTTCTTAGCAAACCACACCTTATGGTTTGTTGGAAATATGTTCATATAAGGTTAGCAAAGATTTCAAGAGGAAAAGGCTGATATTTAAGGCATCCTTTTTACAATCAACTACACAGTTTTGTTGAGGTACTCAAGCACTTTCAGGTGGTGTAAATTAAGCCGAGAATAAAACAGTTTTGCTTGGTAATCTTTAAATTAATTGATTAAGCGATCTACAATTTACATACTTTATCTATGAGTGTAGAAACGTGTATCCTAAAATTTGAAGTATTTTCATGAGGGGTGTGTTTTCAAATCGTCAGACAATTGATACACTATCCTATTCAATAGTATACACATTACATTGTTACGCTCTCCTTGTAAAAAATCAGCTCGTTGTAGAAAAAAAAGGTTTCTCCCGTATTGTGCAAAATGAATGCAACTTTGTTAAACTTTGGAGTGTTTTTTACACAGTTGTGTAAACATAGAATCGAGGGTATTCCATTACCTATGAGATAAAATTGTCCAACTCTTGAAAATATATACACCCGATTAGAACTGGTATAGTCCATTCAGTCAAACATTTGGTTTAGATTGTATCTCTGTAATATTAGCTAGCAGTTTGAAGGTTAGTAATTCAAAATGTATGAATGGTACACGGTTTGACGTTTTTGCACAATAAACTTGCAGAATTTGGTTTAAATTGATAATGATGGAGGATGAAAGAGAGTTATGAATACCACACAATCGTTACAAGCTACAAAAACAAACCTATGGTAACCTGATGCAAGTAGGTACAAAAGAGAAATATAATCTGAGAAGCAGCTCCACCAACAAGCTACACAGATAAAAATATGTTGTGATTTTAAATGTATTTCCATGCACATATTTGGAGCATGCAAATAAACGCAACATTCAATCGATCTTACTATTCTTCTGTCATAAGACGAGTTTAGACAATCCCATTGAATTCCACCACTTAATTGTATCTTGACAGATACGTATTTCGACCTCAAAGGTAAGGCCGTCTTCAGTGTCTCGTACTTAACTCGACTTGAAGAAAATGATCGCAGCTTACACTATTTATACTATGCGTAGGTATAATAATTTATCTAGGTACTTATCTTACTACGGTGCTTATTTCTACTCGCTTGATGCGCTTAATGCTTAGGTATAAACTTGAAGAGCCAGGAGCTACCATTTCCTTGATCTTTATTCAACAACCGCGTTTGTACCTGTCGGTAGATTTCCAAGCTCTCAGCAACATCAAGTTTCCACGGAGAAGAGACATTTCTTAAAATTTTAATGTTTGATGTCGTAATTGAATGATTTTCCTGATATACATGTTCAGCTACCTTAGACCTAAACTCATAATTTAATCCCTTATCAGTTTCCCTCTTAGCCTTACTTACTTCTGCAATATGTTCTTTGAACCTTACATCTAACGATCTTTTGTTTGACCTACATATACTTTATCACACTGTGAACAATTAATTTGATAAACCCCGGCCTTATTTAACATTTCTACTCTATCCTTTGTGGAGCCCAACAGTGTCTTCAGTTGATTGCTTCTGCTGGAGAATACTAAATCGATGCCGAATTTCCTCAGTCGATGGCGTAGCTGGTGGGTGATGTGTCGATCATAGGGAACCGATACCCTCTTCAGCGGTTCATCGATCGGTGTCAGTGTTGTCAGTTCGTTTTCCGTAGGTTGATGATTGCTTGTATTGTTCTTTCCTTGTATCCGTTTATCCTCGCTGTTTCCAAGATGTGTTGTAGCTCCTTCGTTTTTCCTTCTTCGCTCAGAGGGGTCGTCTGCATCCTGTGGATCATGTGATGAAAAGCTGCCGTTTTGTGCTGATACGAATGATTTGATGTGTATGGGATGACTCCCATGGTGTTGGTGGGCTTCCTGTAAATTTCGAAGTCTAATGTTGCATTTGTTCCCTTGATAACCATTAGATCCAAGAAAGGTAATTTACCTTCCTTTTCCTCCTCGTGGGTGAATTTGGGAGGGAAACTGATAAGGGATTAAATTATGAGTTTAGGTCTAAGGTAGCTGAACATGTATATCAGGAAAATCATTCAATTACGACATCAAACATTAAAATTTTAAGAAATGTCTCTTCTCCGTGGAAACTTGATGTTGCTGAGAGCTTGGAAATCTACCGACAGGTACAAACGCGGTTGTTGAATAAAGATCAAGGAAATGGTAGCTCCTGGCTCTTCAAGTTTATACCTAAGCATTAAGCGCATCAAGCGAGTAGAAATAAGCACCGTAGTAAGATAAGTACCTAGATAAATTATTATACCTACGCATAGTATAAATAGTGTAAGCTGCGATCATTTTCTTCAAGTCGAGTCAAGTACGAGACACTGAAGACGGCCTTACCTTTGAGGTCGTAATACGTATCTGTCAAGATACAATTAAGTGGTGGAATTCAATGGGATTGTCTAAACTCGTCTTATGACAGGTGAAAACATTCCACTAAAAAGCTCAAAATAATTTTCTTATTACTATTCTTTTAAATCGAAATAAATTTAAACGGTGCTTGCTTGCAAAGTTCAATCAAATTGAATTGAATATCGAATGTTAATTCGTTTGATGGGTTCAGCTGCAATTTTACACGTCGTTGAATTTTCAAAATTATTTGCTGTGTATGTTTAAACGTTACGAAATAGCTCATTTGCCGTTAAGAATAATTGTTTTTTGTTCGCATAGCTGTAAAAGCAACATCAAAACCGGTACCCACAGTAATTGTAGCTGATTCAAAAAAAATATAAACAAGCACTTTCGTTGAATCCGTTCATTTTTGTTTCAGTTTGCGAAGAACGTGCTAATGTTTAAGGAACTTATTTTGGTCCTATTTTACTTCTGTTGAAAATTGCTCTGCAAATAGTTTGCTATCTAATATAGATCAGCGAAGGATATACGTATCTATTGAGACGAAAAATATAGATGAATTGAAAGGAAGAAGAAACAGTTTTTTTAAACTTATGTATTTTCTGCTAGAACTCACATAAAAAAATGATGTATGTTTTGACATTTATTTTTAAAGGACTATTTTACCCTACACTCCCCTAATGAAAAATTCTGATTTTTAATTTAAACTTAGACAAAAAAGTTTGGACAGTTTCCCCCAGATCGGAAAACATCAACATAAGTGCGAACTTTCTTTTGAATAAACAGTGTTGCAGAAAATTGCGATTTTCTTAGAAATTCTTGAGTTGGCGCTTCTGAGTTATATATGAGATGAAAGCTCTTTAGTTCCTTAATTGCCTTACGGGTTTAGTTTTTTATCCTAGATGATGAAAAATATTCCCTTTGGAAAAACGACCATTTTTTATCGAAAAAGTCAATTTTCTCCTAAAGTAAACAACTTTATAACCCTATTAACCACTTGGTACAAAGTACTAATTGAGTAGAAAAAAAGTGCAAAATTTAAACAAAATCGGTCACTCATTGCCAAAGTTATTGCATTTTTTTGTTTTTGGCGATTTTTGAACAATAATTTTTGAAGGGCCGTTTTACCCCACTTCCCCTCAATGAAAAAATCTGAAAATTTGCTAAATGTCTTCTCTTACATATATGAACAAACCCTGAAAATTTCATCCAAATCGGAGAATATCGATACAAGAGGGGGTCGCGCTTCTCGCGAACTGGCTCTTAAAATTTCACCTTTTTGGAATTTTGTTTTCTAGTTCAAAATTAATTTTAAACTACATTTGAACAATCATTGAAGTTTAGATTATTGATTGGCATCGAAAATTTTTTGGAAATTCAAACAACTAAAAAATTACAAAAAAAACCTGTTTAATCCACCTAGCGGTGATGGTGCCTTTCTCGCGCATATCGACAAAATTGTATTTTGTCCATAGCCTATTTTCAATAGAAAACAATGCGACAGAATTCTGCGTCGAATGCAACTTGTTGCGAGTAAATCAGTTAATTTTTTTTTGTTTCTTTATTAAGGAGACTTTCAGCCCGAGGCTGGCTCGTCTCCGGACTTAAAGTTAAGTGCCATAAAAATGAATGGGAATTTTTCTTGTAGAACATGTTTTTTGGCCATACCTCCGAATCCCATAGTCGGGTTTGGCCAATTTACAATACGAAGCAATGGGAATGATTCCGCGTCGAATGCAATTTGTTGCGAGCAAATCGGTTGAGGATGAGTGCCCGAAAAATGAGTGACACTTTTTTAAGCGATTATTCCGTAAAAAAACGTTTTTTAGCCATAACTTCCGATCCCATGATCCGATCCGGCCAATTTTCAGTAGGAAGCAATAAGATAGAAGTCTGCGTCGTTAAGTGCCCGAAAAATGAGTGACTTTTTTACGAATATTTAACGTACAAATGGTACAATGGTATCGACTGTATTACATCTCGAGGGTTGACTATATTACAGACCTTTTTTGGTTCTTCGAAACCTCTTGGTTCAGATCATTTGACCAATTTAATAATCCAACTTATGAATGATATTGGATATGGTAGCCCATTGAGCGTAAAAGATTTCAATCATCACTTGTAAAAGGTATTGCAGGCCTTTACGGTTAGCCTAAATATCCTGCAGGTCGTTATTTTTATGCAATCATCAAAATCCGTGAACGCAGTGGTTTTACGCACCAATAAATAAGGTTCGCAAACACATTCGAATGGACATTGCTCAACACAAACACCTCCTTTATTCTTGTGCATCTGGTATATATCTTGATCCTAACTCAAGGCTAATTTTCCCGAAGCTATGGTTACCTGGGTCTTCAAGGTACTGTCAAACTTGACATCCGGGTTTTTCCTGTAAAACCGATATCCTAATAAACATTTTTGCTGGAGAAAATAAAGGGCTTAGCTCTCTTTTGTGATTTTTCGCAGCTAATCTAAAACGCTGGGCATATATGACCCATTCGTCACGAAAGAGTTAAGCAAAACTGTGTGAATAATTCTTTTCGCTAGATCGGGCGAATCTAGCCTCAAGGTCGGCACTCACTTGCTTCGAAAGGACTTACTTCAGACCAAACAACTGAAAGACGCAAGCGAACCAATACGAGAAGAATAGGACCCTCTTCCAGAAAGATTTTTATTTTTTTCAGACGCAAAGAATAAGCTTAAACATCTATTTATTTATCTTTTCTTATACATAGATTGAAAGGAGCAGGGGTTTCGTTGTGGCCGTTACGGATAAGAGAGATAGAAGTTGGAGTAGTGGTGGTTTACCTTGGCTGAATGCCACGTCGATTATCGCTGTAGCGTTCACAAGTTGACTTTCTCCGAAACTTGTCTTTGTTCGATGTTCCACGTGCTCGCTCACGGTGCAGTGACTCATCGGATTTTGGGTGCTAGCAAGCGGGGGAAAGCCCGCCGGACCTCATCAGACCCTCACCTCCAAGACTTCGGTCACCGCTTGCCGTGATGTGTGGCGTGGCAATTGCGTCCGGCTCAACGACCACCAGCACGGAACTCGCCGAAACTCGTCAAACGACGTATCACACTCGTTAGGGACACCTCAGTTCCAATTCCAACAGACTGGTCTAACAACGTGTCCGCTCAGAGTAGCAAGGTTTTGTCGGGAATGTCACGTGGTCCAAGCTCGTTGCACGGGTGTCTCTCCGATCACTTTTGGCCCGTCCAAATAACCACCAGATTGGTCGGAATACTCCTCGGCCACACTTTTCGACGATTCGAAACTTGCTTCCAATACCGTTCTTTTTTAATTCAGCAGATCCACTTTTGACTTTTATCCTTCACCACTGATTTTACCATCCACCCAAATCTGCTTTCCAAATCATTCTCCTCGAAATCTTCCTCTTCCCATCCTTCCAAACCGTTATCTCCACGCTCTTTTCCTTTTCTCTCTTTCTCACTCTCTATTTGATCCTCTCTCTCTTATCCTCTTTTCGTTTACAGTCCAAGCTACCAACATTGACGATCAATAATTCTCAATCTGATTTTGGAAGACTTCATATACAAATTTTGTTATTCGACCTTTTGTCTTTTGACCTTTTTACTTTTGTCCTTTTGTTCTTCAACCTTTAGAATAAGATTTTCGCCTTTTTGTCCTTTCGACCTTTTTACCTTCGACCTTTTGTCCTTCGACCTTTTGTCCTTCGACCTTTTGACCTTCGATTCTACAACCCTCTACTTGTCATAAGACGAATTCATACTATCCCATTTAATTCCACCACTTGATTGCAACCCTACAGATACGTATTTCGACCGCAACAACGAAGTCGAGTCGATTGCGAGGCACTGAATCCGGCCTTACATTGAGGTCGAAATACTGTGAATATCTGTGAATTTACAATCAAGTGGTGGAATTAAATGCAATAGTACAAAACCGTCTTATGTCAAGTAAACATTTACCAGTTTATTACTAAGACCATTACCATTTTGCAGTACTTAATTATCTGAAATTAGGATTTTAAATCAGGACTGGTACTGAAGTCAAGTTTTACAAAGATTCTACAGTATTACCGAACAAGAAACAAGTATTTTGGTCACATTCTGTCGGTTTTCAAACGTTGTACGGGCGCCAAACGCCAGGCAGGAGAAACCGCCTGTGAACAATGATGAAATCAAATAAACGGTCATATGAGATTGAAATCCACAGCATTACCCGAACAAGTGGATGCTGAATTGACGGCAATAAAAAAACGTTAATTCTTATTTCGAGCTGCTCAAAAATAATAAGCGATCAATCTGTTTACAAACGAGTTCTCTGGATGTTGCATTCGCCGAGAATCGTTCCGGGGGCGCACAGATCAAGGTCGCGCCTAAATTTGATTATAAATGAAAAAATGAATTTCAATTGTGGGTAAAGTTTACTGCACTTGCAAACGGCTACGCAAAGTTAGATAACATCTCGCTTGACATTTTGAAATAAACTAAATAACAATGGGTTCAACTTTGGTTCCTTAGAAACAAATCGAAAATTCTGTCTACTGGAAGTTATTGCAATTATGAACAACGTAGGATTGAACCCCGTTTGTATCTGTGATTTATAATTTGAGCATCATTTTAAACGACATAACGTAAATATTTTGATGTTTTGCTCAACGATAATTCAAAATTATGTTTCAACATGCACACCGGTTCAACTACCGGTCACTATTGAAACCGATCGTTCCTTCCAATATCACACCAGTCTTCAATGTCAAATTCAAAGCTTCCAAACCAAACACTCAAACTTCCCCATTCATCAATTAGTAATACACACAACCCTCGGCAATGTCAATCCACTACGGAGTCCATGTGAAGTACACCCGGTCGATTAATAGCGGCGGCCAAATTCACGGTCAATGAAAGCCTTCAACGCGAGCTCAGCAGCCTCAGTACAGAACGAGCGTGTACTTACCCAAGTAGTAGGTAGGTACACTAAGACGCCACAGTGCCGTTGAAAAATTCGACTCGCACCATCTTGGCCGATGAACGGCCAAACGGTTAAGACGCTCGGATGTGGATGCTCCAAGGTGGACCACTCGTCACAGATCTTGCCTCGCAGCCAAACAACAACAACCGGCACTTCATCTCCATCCAAAGTCCTAATGTCTTTTCCACGCGAGCAATTGAAGCAATTAGACATTAGTTATGATCGTTCATGTGCACCGCGCATATGCTACACGATTGAGCGCGAGGCGATCGGTAGCTATATAGTGGACCGCTGCGGTTAACCGACCATTAGAGGTACGAGTGCATAAAACCCTCCAGACGGAGGCAGCGCTGACGAAGTGAAAGACGCGACCTTCACCGGGGCTCGACCTTCACCATCATTTCTAAGCGACCAGCTGGTTGCTGCTGCAAATGCACATTTGTGCACCCAATGTCCTACAACATACTGTTGATGTTATGAGTTTCAACCCGATTTGTCCGGGTCCGTGCACCTAATCGTCGAACAATTTGCTCGTCGCTTATTTGCCAGACAGTAAATATTGAATTCAAAATTTGTGAAACTCGTGTACGTCCCTGGTTCAAGGTTTCATTTGGGGTACACCAGGAAGTATATGTTTGCTCAGCAAATCAGGTTTCTTGTCAACTTGCATGTTTACATGTGAATATTTTAGATATTCCATGTTTGTCATATACGAATGAGCTTCCTACAATCGTGTGAAAAAAAAACCTTATTTATCTATGGTTTTGTTCATGACTTATTATCTGTTTGAAATAAAACCCACAATCCAATTAGCATATTGTTCCAATCAAGATTTGCTTTGGCGTCTCTTTATTTGACTATCATTGATTTTCAGATAAGCATTCTTAAATTTGTCGCAAAATGCAATTGACCTCTGCAAATGACCCTCAATGCGCCGACGACTTTCAATGTACTGAAAAAAAATAAATAGAATGTGTTTCTTCTCAAGAAGGAAGCTTAGCTCCGCCTTGCGCATAAAAAATGCACGTCTGATTTAAATAGATTCAAATAAAAAAGAGCTGTTTTCGTGACTCATAGAATTATTGTATACATCGTGTCCAGCAAGTTAAATCAAATCAATGAAATTGCAGCTTCGAAGATATGTATATGAGTATGTACCATGTCAGCAGTTCGCGACGTTCAATCACCTCTATGCTGGGATGTTTCAAAGGCTGATATGCAATTACTGGTGGGTGTAGCAGCAAGTATCAATTTCATCACATGTTGATATCATGTACACTCTCTTTCAAAAAATTGTAATCTGAATAAATAAAGCAATATTTTATGATACATACATTGATTGCAGCTCATCTTCTGGAAACGTTTTTGGAAAGTTTTTGTCACTTCCAATCTTTTAATTGTATAATATATTTATCATCACCTTCAATTTAATAAAGTATTAATTTTATCTCTTCTTTCTATTTCAGGTGAGTAACCAATCACTCTTTGCTGATGCTTATTCTTTAGTGAGTATCGGAAACATCCACCATTCCAAACTAGTGATCGGCAGCATTTTGCGAGTTTTTTCCTTAAATTTCTTCCTTCATAATAAAAATAAACTTTAATTTTCCAAATTATTACTTAGACGAGAGCTAAGACATCTACCAGCTAAGGATAATTAAAATCATATCGATTTTAAACAAAATAGTAGTTCGGGTCGCCTCTTTTTTGGTTTTAATACCCTTCGCTGATATACACATTTCCAAGCATTCATCCCAATAGGATGGTCGTTACAAATATTTATTAAAAAAGGTATGTTCTACTAATCTCCAGAAGGTCAAGGGGGGATACAAAATAATTATAAAACGAAAAAAATCAAAAAACTCTTAATTCACCAGAAATTGTATTATTACATGAAAATAATTACATGAAACACGTCCGATCGCGTACCAATCCAGAAGGAATTACTGGAGAAAGTTCAAGAAAAACTCTTGGAAATTAGCATTTGTGGAATGTGTGTTAGGGAAAGTGGTTACCTCCAATACATTTTCTAAATCAATATCTTCCACATAACGTACATATTCACATATGAGTTTTCATAACATTGTAAATTAATATCCAAGTCGGTTGGTTCAATCCCCGGAAATAGGCAATTAACTTTGATTGAACTGATTACCCGTGAGTTTTTTTTCTGAAGATCCCACAAAAGTTTCTGAATCTTCTCAAATGATTCCTTTGAAAAAGTTCCATAAATTCTTTTAAAACTGAACAGGATCTGATATTTAAACTTCACCCGAGAAAATATCTCCCGGATCTCAAGTAGCATGTGCAGCATCTTCCAAAAAGCACTTTGCTTTAATTTTGTTCCATTTAAGGCATCGACAAAGCATCAAAGTACACAACAGTTGCATGAAAATGTCAAAAACCTTTGAATTGTGGACAATGTTTAATGAGCATTACAATGCAACATGTTTTAGGCAAACACACACAGAATACTGCATGTTGTATACCTGTAACAAAGTTAAATATATTTACAACGCAACATCAAATCGAACTGTTTGTTCAAACTGAGTCACGAAAGAGATGAAGGTATCTTCATGAGAACATATTTATAAAAAAAATCTGCAGAAAGAACAGCTGGCAATTCTCAAACAAAAAATCCTAACAGAACTTTAGGAAAATTTGTTGAAGTAAAAATATTTCCTTGAAAAACTTAAAGACAATCTTATCTTCTAGAAACTTCAAGATTATCTTTATTTTCCTAAAAACTCCATACGAAGTTCCAAGAGAAAATGCTGCAAGAGCTCATTTAAGACACTTATAATCATTTTCGAACTCCGGAAACAACTGGAGGTAGAATATCAGCAGGAACTCTTGGAATAACAACAACAAAAGCTCCAGAAAAAAAACTTCAACAGAAACTCCTGGCAGACATTCAAGTGAATAGAGGTTGAGGCCAAGTCCTTACAGTCAGTTAGGAATGTTAGTATGCAGTTCTTCTTCTTTTTCTTCTTCTTCTTATTGGCATTTCATCCCCACACTGAGACAGAGCAGCCTCACAGCTTAGTGTTCATTAAGCACTTCCACAGTTATTAACGCTGATACTTTTATGCCCCAGGGAAGTCGAGACAATTTCCAATTTACTGGAAATATTTGTCAACAACTTTCGCTTTTATTGTATTGACAAATGTTATTGAATACTTACTATACCGTGGTTTTGTGGAGCTAATTGCATAACTCATCAACAGGCAACATTGCTGCTCGTGGCGCGAAAGATAGCACACACAAATTCAGGCTACTATGTTGCACTGCACATTTCAGTGATGCCCTGAAAGAAGTTTAACGATCATGACTAAAGATTCGCAACCTGTCTTAAAATCGATTACTAATTATTGGGGCGATTAATCAACATGCGATTTTCATTGGGTGAAAGCTGTTGAGTATTCCTTGAAGCTATGTAGGTTTTCTTTTAACCTGCGCCTTATGGGGAAACGTCATTAACAGTATAATGAAAAAATAAATTTCCCCATACTAATTTGCATGCAAACTTGAAACGACTTGTGCTAAATCAGTTTTAATCCAAATGAGCTCAAACTTTCAGAGGATACTCAGTACATGGTAAAGAATCAGATGAGCACTGTGGAGCAAAATCGATTTTTTGAACCACCCTAATAATAAACCTATATGTTTAAAAGGTGTAATTTTTACTTTCATTTAACAAACTGTGTTACTTGGGTTCTTGGGTATCTTGGCTCGAAAGAATTAGTTTAAAAAATTATGTCTGAATATGTGAAAGATATAATCCTTCGTTCTTCATTTTTTTTTACTATTTCGATTATTTGACAGGCTCAGGCGTGTATAACACTTAACGGAGCCGATACTCTTTATGATATTTACAATCTATATCATTATTATCAACAGTTAGTAGAGGGTGAAGGACATACACCAAGATACTCGTGGTGACTCAAGGTTAGATTGCGTAAAATCAGGAGGGAAGAGGTTGGGATTTAGGTTTAAGGTATTACAGCTCCCAAGCAGCACAACTTGTAGTCTTTGGTTGTTTGTTTCCATATGTCAAACAAGTAATGCATTGCAATGTTAATGAAACATTGATCACAACTCGAACGTTTTTGACATTTTGATGCAACTTTTTCGTGCTTTGATGTTTTTTCAATGCCTTTAATGAAACTGAATAGAAACAAGGTGCTTTTAGGAAGATGTTGCATGTGCTACTTGGGTGCTTATCCGGGTATATGACGTCATTAACGGTATTGCGCAGCATCGTGCTCAAGCTGTGGTTTGTTAGGGAACTCCTTCCGGATGGCCAGCGCTTCATGGTACACGGAACATAAGACAGAAACAAGAAAAAAACTGAGAAAAAAAGGTCTTCTTCTTCTTCATTTGCATTACATCCCCCACTGGGACATTGCCGCCTCGCAGCTTAGTGTTCATTAAGCACTTCCACAGTTATTAACTGCGAAGTTTCTAAGCCAAGTTACCATTTCTGCATTCGTATATCATGAGGCTAACACGATGATACTTTTATGCCCAGGGAAGTCGAGACAATTTCCAATCCGAAAATTGCCTAGACCGGCACCGGGAATCGAACCCAGCCACCCTCAGCATGGTCTTGCTTTGTAGCCGCGCATCTTACCGCACGGCTAAGGAGGGCCCCAGAAAAAAAAGGTATTAGACTTTAATGTCAGACGAGCAAAGAAAGGCATAGATAGCCTGCATATACGCCACATCGTGGTTCCCCAAAACACCTCTTACTTCCCTGTAGGGTTGTTTACCTCGGGCCACAAGGGTATCCAATAGTTGCTCTCTGGAGGCGTCGTTTTCAGAGCAACACCAAACTACGTGATTGATGTCATCGTAACCGGCACCACATCTACATAAGTTGCTATCGACAAGGTTTATTCTGTAGAGATGTGCGTTTAGTGAGTCGTGATTAGACATAAGCCTCTACATCGTGCGAATGAATCCTCGGCTTAAGTCCTCACCAACCACGCTCGCGCCGAAACTTTGGGAACTATGGAAAATAGCCACCGTCCAAGTTCGTTGTGTGACCAATTCATTTGCCAATTTTGAATAGTACTCTGACGAACTAATGGCAAAAACTCGTTGTTCGAGATTTGCCTATCGTAAACTTCACCTTCCACCTTCCTACCATAGATTAAGCAATGGGATGGGACCCATACAAAGGTAATCTTGAATGATCTTTCGACCAAATCACGCATCTGATCTCTTATGTTTGTAAGAAAGTAGAAAGTAGTTGTAAGATGCGTGCTTAACAGGTTTCATCGATCGCCCAAGAAACAATTGTTGATTGAAGAAATGTCTCTTACAGCTACGCTATTCAGCTGTATGTTTAATTATGATTGATTTATTGCATTTGATACTACTATACCAACCTTGTTCGCCCAAAAATGGAGAATCTGTTCAACAACAGTAGTTCTATAAGCATGTTGAAATAAATGTTTAAGCTAGCAACTTGCAACAGTTGTTCAACTACAAAAACATTAGAAGAGCTACAGCAACATTAATTCAACGCTTGTTACTACAAAGCTTATTACCCGAACTAATAAAGCTTTTGTTCAATGTTCTACAAATAAGGCTGTTTGATATACTGTTGTTTGTGTAACATAGAAGATTGGAGGAAACTATTATATAACATAAGTTTGAGAAAAAGTCCCGAATACAAGTTGAATAACGTTGGTTTTGGTGGCATCTCAATTGTTGTAAAAAATATCTCGAATAAAGCTTATTACAAGTTTCCACAACAAGCATTTTTTAATAAAAATGTTAAAAGAGGACTAATTTTTATGAATAATTTTTATCATGATATTATTTTATGGAACTGTGACTTGTTTTTTTACATCAACTAGTCATTACTACAGTTATCACAATCTCGAACGATGCGAGGCTCGAACCCAGGACCCTTCGATTGACATCCGCCTGCTCTTCCGCTGCTCCATGCAAGGTCATATAAATCGACCATGTTAAATGTAGTTATAAATTATTTTACACCAAATTGATTAATTTATTGCACAAACATTGCATAAACAACATTTGAACATGTTTATTGAATAGAACGTATATGACAACAATTTTGCTGAAAACGTTTGCACAGCAACGTTTATACAAATTCAGATGGACATGAAATGTAGTTGCCCCGATTGCAGTTTAAGAATAGTTGAATAATGAATTCTGAAACAATCTGCTTCTAATAGTCAATCCGTGCGCGCATCCGTTGCCCATCACTGTCAAAACAGCAACAATAAACAGTGCGGTTGTACAACTTCGGCAGCGCTGTTGAATAACAAATTCTAACAAATGTTATTAAGCATCACATAAACATGTTATTCAATATCAACTTGATTACAATAAATAGGATTTATTTTGGTGGAATAAAGTATTTTTACAGTAAATAAGACAACTGTACTTCACCCTGCCAGGGAAATTTCAGGGCAACATTTGTTAAACTTTTATTCGATGCTTCATTCAAATAACAACAAAACAGGGAACTAATGCGGTGATTTCAATCAGTATAACATTTATTAAACAACTTCTTAAACATGCTTTATTCTTCAACTACCATCGCTTCTATACAACAATTGTTCAACAAGCTTGTTGATCGGTAGAACTAAGACTATCCGAGAAGATGAAATAATGGTCTATGGGCTGATTGGAAATTATCCCCAAAGCGAAGTTAATTGCTGCCAGCTCAGCAACATTAACCGAGCACGGTTCTAGAAGTTTTCGGAAGGTTGTCGAATTTTCTTTGAAAACCTGTTGTTGCAACTGACCTGTCCATATTTTTCAGAAAAAATAAGGGGAATAGAGTAATTTCGAAGATGATCTGGTATTCCTTGAATTGCATGTTTCATGGACAGATCGTATTCAATTGAGGAATTGTCGTTGAGGAAGTTAACTCGAGGTGGATTATAACATGGAAGACAAAGATCTGACGATATGTAGTTGAGATAAACTCTTATGAACCTTGACTGACGAGTCATTTCAAGAATTTTATCGAAGTTTTCTAAAACAAGTGTGTTACTTGTTCCACATTTGATCAGTATTCTAAGTGAGAGCTCCCAGAAACGGTGCTTTAAAGGAGTGACTCCAGCAAGCACCTCCAGGCTCATGTTATGCGTTGAATGCATACAGCCAAGAGAAATACGCAAACAACGATATTGAATTCGTTCCAATTTGATCAGGTGGCAATCAGCTGCTGAGAGAAAGTAGAAAGAGCCGTACTCTAAAACATAGAGAGAAGTCGTTCTATATAATTTGAAGAGGTCTTCCGGGTGAGCACCCCACCATGTTCCGGAGATAGAACGTAGAAAATGGATCCTTTTCCGGCATTTCACTATCAAATACTCAATATGAGTTTTCCAGGTACATTTGGAATCAAACCAGACTCCAAGGTATTTATAAGTCAAAGATTGGTTAATGTTATCTTTCAACAGCTTGAGTTTCAGTTAAGCAGGGTACCGCTTTTTAGTAAACACAACCAACTGAGTTTTTTGCGGTGAAAACTCGATCCCCAAATGTCTGGCCCAAACAGTCAGATTATCTAGGGTACTTTGCAATGGTCCTTGCAGGGCATTTTGACATTGACCTCTTAGAGAGATCACAGCGTCATCTGCAAGTTGTCTGAGCGTGCATTGTCCTTCTAAACCATCAATTTCTTTAACATAAAAGATATAAAGCAAGGGACTTAAACATGATCCTTGGGAAAGGCCTATGTAGCTATTTCTGGAAGTTGTAGCGGAGATATAGCGCTAGTTGCAGTAGCTTAAACTAAATGATTGTAATTTTGTAATCATTTAGTCTAAGTTACTGAAACTTTAGTTATAACTCCGTTACTAGTGGTATTCAAACAATGAACCATTAGGCAGAGTTGTAGATAAACCCTCGCACTAGAAGTCCACCATACAACACATTTCGAAATTCAGCTTTTGCAATGAGTTATTGGCAAACTACTAAATGATCGAACGCGAATTACTAAATGATCGATAACATCCTTGTTTTTAAATATGCATACTAGAAAATAATTTATTGTTTTGATTTGTTCTAGGCTATCCATTGACCACAGACCTACAACCGTAACTACTTTTCTTTGGTTTAAACCACACGATGTATAAAAGTTGCAAAATTGCTTGAAAATAACTCACCTACCAGAGGAAAATATTAGACATGAGCGATTAACGCCTTACGACAACCTAGAACATCATAGAACCCAGAAAATATTTGAAAGGACGTGGCCAGGTGTGGGGAGAAAGTCGGGTCCGCCTAATTGTAGATTGTGGCAAAATCTATAATAATCTTGTATACATTTCTCCAACTCCATCTACGATTTGTGCAAAGGTTCATACTATACTTTTGAAAGTCATCCAAACTGCCCTTGAGTTCGGGACTTGAGATCTACAGCAGCTAAAAAAGCATTTTTTATTGCTTCGATATACATTCAATTATGTCCATTACATATCCTGAAAGACCAACAGTTATCGTTAAAAGATTTTGGAATAATGTGGGTCATCCAAACTCTCTTTGAGTTTAGAACACCTGGGTTATCCAAACTGCGATTAACATTTGTGACAGTGGCTTTCACCTAACACAGAAATTTGTTACGTGTGCAACAATACCCATTGCATCCTTGAAGATCAACGTATACCGCAAGACAGTTAAGATATTATCTGGTTTGAGCTAATCACCGCGGAATTCATTTATTGAAATTGATTGGCTTTTTTCGGTGACGATGAAATCAAATAATCATTTTTCACGTTAGGCATTTCGGCTTAATATTGTTCAGCCATCATCAGACGTCTAAAAATAAACATTTTTTACAAAAAACTACAAAAACTTACACAAATTTACATTCACAATTGAACACATGCCAAAGGTGGGATCGATTCTGGAGTAGGAAATATTCGAGTGGGAAACTTTCTGCACTTCCCTGGGCATAAAACTATAATCATGATAGCCTCCCGATGTCCGAATGCAAAAATGGTAATTTGGCTAAGAAATCGCACACTTTATAAAAGGTTATGTAGAGGCTGGTTGAAACTCAAGAAAAATTAGGTAGCCTTGAGTACCACAAAAATATCTAATATTTTCTAGTAGATGAAATATGGGAACAACTAAATACATGTCGAAACATTGAGTAACGAAAATAGTGCTGTAGCGTCAATAAACTGCACGTTCTGAATTTAACCGCGGTAGCTGCGAATGTATCCATATCCATTTCATATTCTGGATTATCAACAGAAATCATAAGATCTTCTTCTTCTTCTTATTGGCATTATATCCTCACACTGGGACAGAGCCGCCTCGCAGCTTAGTGTTCATTAAGCACTTCCACAGTTATTAACTGCGAGGTTTCTAAGCCAAGTTACCATTTTTGCATTCGTATATCATGAGGCTAACACGATGATACTTTTATGCCCAGGGAAGTCGAGACAATTTCCAATCCGAAAATTGCCTAGACCGGCACCGGGAATCGAACCCAGCCACCCTCAGCATGGTGTTGCTGTGTAGCCGCGCGTCTTACCGCACGGCTAAGGAGGGCCCCTGCCTGGTTTACAGTTCGTCTTTGAGTGATAAAGCGGCATACTTGTTCATACTAACGATATGGGTGGTTTAATGGCCATTATGCAATTCAAATAAGTTGCATAAAATGCGAAATTTTATTTTATTAAATATTCTCTTCTTCTCCATCTGGCTGATACTTAATGAAGTGTGACGAGGAGAAGCCAGTTTGAGTAGACTAACATCTTCCTTAAATTGGCATAAGAAGCTCATATCTTTTCAAAACTGCACAGTACATAAATAGTAGTTTGTGCAACTAGTTGTGAAAAGATGATTTTTTCAGCACGAGTTGTACGTTTATCCAACGAGGCTAGCCGTGAAGGAAACATACTACGCGTGCTTAACAAATCGAGAGTTGCCACGAGTTGCACACGCTATTTTTTGCGATGACGATAAATGGGGTCTAATATGATAAATCTATACCATAATTGTGCAATCGATTTTACTCCACATGATCATCCATGCCAATAAATTATGTTGCGGCAGAGAACAATAAGATTCCATCTTATCGTGCAAAATTGAATAGCTTGAAAAGCTATGAAGCGATGAATGCAATTGCCTTTGGAAAATTGTCATTTATTACGAGACGCTTAGAGTACACTATTTAAACACTCACCCAAACTAATTCAGCTAAATGTAGTCAAGTAACTACTGTCCCGATGTAGGTTTTTCATTATAGCACCCAAATGAGTGCTATAATGAATATTATGCAACCCATTTGAGTTGCATAATGGTCATTAAAGCACCCATTCTGTTGGTATGGAAAAGTAGGCCGTTTTATCACTCAAATGACAACTGTAAACCAGGTATTATGATCAGGAATTGCAAAAAATATTTTACGAACAAACAAACAAAATGAGTCAAAGTGATACTAAAATTAACTTATAAATATTTGAGGTCATCCTACCTTATCAAACGGCGTCGGAGTTCTTTGGGATCCGTGGAAATATGCTCAGCGACGGAGCTGTAGCTGCAGCAAATCACGCTGTCAAATATTAATTAAGCTGACTTAATATTTCCTTCGAGTCTTTATCTCCAAGCAAAATTTTTCCAACGTAACTCACTTGGCTGATGAAATTTTGAAGATAAATCCCAATGATGTAATCAAGAATTATTAGATTTAATTTCCGACGGAACGTTAACGGCTGTTCGGCCACATTGAGAGTTGCCGTAAAGTCAATGTCAACTTATCTCCACGAACAGCCTAGATAGCCGTATGGTGTCAGCAGCTGGTCATCTGGCTAAGAATTACATTACGGATTGCCTGTTCCAGTGGTAAAAGTTCACCAAACAGGTGACCCCTAATTCTCGGTGTGATGCGGCCAAGGGGCGTCTCACATAGATAATATTGAATTTATCTGCTGGAAATCAATCAAGCAACCAAAGCGACTTTATTTCGATGTAAATCGAAATTTATTAAAAGAGCAGTTGATGATTTCAGCAACGTAACAATTCATTCATTTATTTATTTAGTTAACATCTAAACAGATAACACTGAATCAACAATTTGACGCCACAATGCACGGTTCGAGGCCGCATCTCTCCATCCTCGGATACGCCCCACGCTCGCCAAGTCGTTCTGCACCTGGTCTGCCCATCTCGCTCGCTGCGCTCCACGCCGTCTCGTACCTGCCGGATCTGAAGCGAACACCATCTTTGCAGGGTTGCTGTCCGGCATTCTTGCAACATGTCCTGCCCATCGTACCCTTCCGGCTTTAGCTACCTTCTGGATACTGGGTTCGCCGTAGAGTTGGGCGAGCTCATGGTTCATTCTTCGCCGCCACACACCGTCTTCTTGCACACCGCCAAAGATGGTCCTAAGCACCCGTCTCTCGAATACTCGAGTGCTTGCAAGTCCTCCTCGAGCATTGTCCATGTTTCATGTCCGTAGAGGACAACCGGTCTTATTAACGTCTTGTACATGACACATTTGGTGCGATGGCGAATCTTTTTCGACCGCAGTTTCTTCTGGAGCCCGTAGTAGGCCCGACTTCCACAGATGATGCGCCTTCGTATTTCACGACTAACGTTGTTGTCAGCCGTTAGCAAGGATCCGAGGTAGACGAATTCCTCGACCACCTCGAAGGTATCCCCGTCTATCGTAACACTGCTTCCCAGGCGGGCCCTGTCGCGCTCGGTTCCGCCCACAAGCATGTACTTTGTCTTTGACGCATTCACCACCAGTCCAACTTTTGTTGCTTCACGTTTCAGGCGGGTGTACAGTTCTGTCACCTTTGCAAATATTCGGCCGACAATGTCCATGTCATCCGCGAAGCAAATAAATTGACTGGATCTGTTGAAAATCGTACCCCGGCTGTTACACCCGGCTCTCCGCATAACACCTTCTAGCGCAATGTTGAACAACAGGCACGAAAGTCCATCACCTTGTCTTAGTCCCCGGCGCGATTCGAACGAACTGGAGTGTTCGCCCGAAACCTTCACACAGTTTTGCACACCATCCACCGTTGCTTTGATCAGTCTGGTAAGCTTCCCAGGGAAGCTGTTCTCGTCCATAATTTTCCATAGCTCTACGCGGTCTATACTGTCGTATGCCGCCTTGAAATCAACGAACAGATGATGCGTTGGGACCTGGTATTCACCGCATTTTTAAGGATTTGCCGTACAATAAAGATCTGGTCCGTTGTCGAGCGGCCGTCAACGAAGCCGGCTTGATAACTTCCCACAAACTCGTTCACTAATGGTGACAGACGACGGAAGATGATCTGGGATATCACTTTGTAGGCGGCATTAAGGATGGTGATCGCTCGAAAGTTCTCACACTCCAGTTTGTCGCCTTTCTTGTAGATGGGGCATATAACCCCTTCCTTCCACTCCTCCGGTAGCTGTTCGGTTTCCCAGATTCTGACTATCAGTTTGTGCAGGCAAGTGGCCAGCTTTTCCGGGCCCATCTTGATGAGCTCAGCTCCGATACCATCCTTACCAGCGGCTTTGTTGGTCTTTAGCTGTTGAATGGCATCCTTAACTTCCCTCAAGGTGGGGGCTGGTTGGCTTCCATCATCCGCTGAACTGACGTAGTCATCTCCTCCGCTGCCTTGACTTTCACTGCCTGTACTCTCAGCGCCATTCAGATGTTCCTCGTAGTGCTGCTTCCACCTTGCGATCACCACACGTTCGTCCATCAAGATGCTCCCATCCTTATCCCGGCACATTTCGGCTCGCGGCACGAAGCCTTTGCGGGATGCGTTGAGCTTCTGGTAGAACTTGCGTGTTTCTTGAGAACGGCACAGCTGTTCCATCTCCTCGCACTCCGCTTCTTCCAGGCGGCGTTTCTTCTTCTGAAAAAGGCGGGTCTGCTGTCTCCGCTTCCGTCTATAACGTTCCACGTTCTGCCGGGTACCTTGCTGCAGCGCGACCGCCCGCGCTGCGTCCTTCTCCTCCAGAATCTGTCTGCACTCTTCGTCGAACCAATCGTTCCGTCGACTTCGACCTATATACCCGACGTTGTTCTCCGCTGCGTCGTTAATGGCTGCTTTAACTGTATTCCAGCAGTCCTCAAGAGGGGCCCCATCGAGCTCACCCTCTTCCGGCAACGCTGTAGTAACAATTATACCATCTGTCAAATCAAAAATTGACAGTGATCTTTGCATTTTTCATTTGCCGATAATGTTCAATTGAAAATTGATGGTATTCAGTATTTAAAATGAAACTTTTCGTGCTATTAGAAGTATTATATAACAATAAGAATGAGTTATTTTGGATACTCGAATTTATGTCCCGGAAGCACAGATATTTCGAACAAGAAGCTTACCACGGATTTTCCTCTCGCGCTTATCACCAAATAAGCGTCATGGTACGCAGAAGCTGTTTTTAACCTCACTTCTGCATATTCATACCTTCATATTAAAGAGATACATATATTTTATTTGTATATCGTCGTAATCAGCAAATGATAATTTTCAACGTTCGCTCCTAATCAAGCATTTGTTCAACTTTTGGATTTGTGATATTCAGTTTTATATTTTCCGTGATGCTGGTGATGTATGTTTTGTAAAAGCCCTGTTCAGAGTTTTGGCGAGCAATTGTTAAGTACTCTTAACAATTGCTCGCCAAAACTCTGAACAGGGCCAACAGATCTTGTATGTTTTTTGATATTCAGCAGTTCCGTCAATTGAATTTTCCTAATAAGATGGTAGTTATACGCAATCATATATCTTTGGTGAAGTGAAGATGAATTCAATACGATGCATAAAAGTACATTCTGACAATACTGACCCAAAATACCATTTCCCAAGTTCGAATAAAAAACATTATACGATGTGAGTTAGTAGCAGAACAGAAAACGATTCAGTAAATATATTTTACTAGTTTATTTGTGGACGCAATAGCGCCCGTGGCAAGTGTTTTTTTTTTCTATTTTTAAGAGTGATAGATTCTTTTCTGCATTTAAAAAAATCAAAATTTTGAACGTCTGTTGTCTGTGATTTTTTATCATCAAATGCTGTGTCTGGTTATCTAAGGTTGTCACTGGTTTTGTTTTTTGCATTCGATAGTAAAAAAGAATTGAAGTACAAATATTTTATTTTTTTGTGAGAATTTCCACGCGTGGTGCGTCTGGTTGGCTAGTCACCGGACAGTCAAACAGGGCTATTATATATATGATATTATTCGGAATGGAAGACCAATTAGACAGAATGTACCCAAGTTTCTTGGATAAAGTAAACGAAGCCATAGCTATTAATGCTATCTGTCGCACCATATATAGAGCCAACGCTGTGGAGTCCGAAGTCCGAAAGCTAACAATATAACATATAACAATCCAAATATAATAAAATTTGAAACATTGTGTGCTTTTTTCGCGCATCATCTTTGAGGATTACGAATTTTTGCCGTTCTTGAGCATACTTCAAATCAGGGACCCCAATACCGTCCGTTATTGGTTCCTGCTTCAGATATCCATCTATGTAATTCAGGTGAACCTTGGTAATAATAGGATTTCCGGTTAATAATCCGTAGCGACAATCCCGAATTCAATATAATCTAAAATGAAAAATATTAATAGATTATTTATGATTGGTGTAATTATAAATTTAGAAACTTTGATAATTCCTCTGTTGGTTAGAAAATAAATAAACAACTAAAATAATGTCGTTGGTAACGTACAGAACCAATGTTTGCTTGGATAGAATTTACAGGATTAGTTTTGTCTATAGATAGTAGAATCTATAGATGAGCGAAAGCATGGCTGAGTTGATTTTTTTGCCCGTGCACACGCGCATATGACGTCACAGCCCTTAACGTTTCCATTGAAATCATGACGTCATGCTCGTTTGGAGACACGTTTGACAGTTCGTTTGGAGACAGAGGATTTATCTTCGCTCATCTATATATTCCACTATCTATAGTTTTGTCAAACCGGCGAAAGGTGCGTTGCAATATTCATCAATCATTCCTAGTCATAAATTCAATTAAATCGACTTTATCTCGATTGAAATTCGCTGCAATCGATGAATGTGAGACACCCCTTGGATGCGGCTTTATGCTTACCGTGCCTACGAATGAATGGTTAGGGGGGTCTAATAAGAACCTAACCGCAAACGGAGCCTGTGAAGCACCAGGGCCCCCTTCACAGTATTTTAGCCCTCGCTGCGCTAACCGGAGCTATGGCGTAGTTGACTTTTTACTTCTCCGAGATAATCGGCTACTCTTATTCAACCTCATCGTGAGGTTAAATAAGAGTAGGGTTATGAATATGTGTTTTAATTATTGTCACCTATATGGATTCACATTATGCGTTTTTTGCAATGTGCTTTATGTATGTTACCTATATGGTTTCGCATTTTGCGTTTTTTCACAGTGTACTCTGTGTCTCGTCCTTGACGTTTGGCTTCGGCTACTCTTGTTCAATCTCAACGTGAGGTTGAACAAGAGTGGGGTTATGAATATGTGTTTTACTTAGTTTTCAACAAATTGTCACCTATATGGATTCGCATTATGCGTTTTTCACAGTGTACTCTGTAACTCGTATTTGACGTTCGGCTTTGGCTTCTCTTGTTCAATCTCAACGTGAGTGTGGGGTTACGAATATGTGTTTTACTTAGTTTTTCAACAAACTTCCACCTATATGGATTCGCATTATGTATTTTTTTTACAATGTACTTTGTGTTTGTCACCTATATGGATTCGCATTATGCGCTTTTTACAGTGTACTCTGTGTTTCGTCTACGTTCGGCTTCAGCTACTCTTGTTTAATCTCTACTTGAGGTTGAATAAGGGTGGGGTTATGAATATGTTTTTTCCTTTGTTTTTCATCAAATTTTCACCTATATGGATTCGCATTATGCTTTTTTTTACAATGTACTTTGTGTTTGTCACCTACATGGATTCGTATTATGCGTTTTTCAAAGTGTAATCTGTGTTTCGTCTTTGACGTTCGGCTTCAGCTACTCTTGTTTAATCTCAACTTGAGGTTGAATAAGGGTGGGGTTATGAAAATGTTTTTTTTTTACTTAGTTTTTTTTTCAACAAATTGTCACCTATATGGATTCGCATTATGCGTTTTTACAATGTACTTTGTGTATGTTACCTATATGCATTCGCATTATGCGTTTTTCACAGTGTACTCTGTGTCTAGTCCTTGACTTTCGGCTTCGGCTACTCTTGTTCAATCTCAACGTGAGGTTGAATAAAAGTGGGGTTATGAACATGTGTTTTACTTAGTTTTCAACAAACTTTTACCTATATGGATTTGCATTATGCATTTTTTTTACAATGTACTTTGTGTCTGTCACCTATATGGATTCGCATTATGCGTTTTTCACAGTGCACTCTGTGTTTCGTCTTTGACGTTCGTCCATTGATACGTCCTCTGTGTTTTTGTGATTCCTCTCTTTAGTCCCTAACTGAATGCGTGTGAGTCTACATAATTGGCTTTCCTATAAATGGTTCCATTCTCCTTTCCAACTTCACTTCCTCTTCCTTTCCCTTTTTCACTTCCTTTTCCGTCAGGTAAATGATGAGAAAGGCCAGTGAAGGCGATGGCACAAATCTCCCAAATTGAGGGGAACGTGCCTCCTGAGCCGACGTTCTGATACCTGATACCTGAATGATGTAATCAAGAATTATTAGATTTAATTTCCGACGGAACGTTATCACATTGCATTTTGATATACTTATAATCAGCTTGTTCCTTGTGCACCAATCTGCAAATTTGTTGATCAGATCCTGTAGTACGTAGCAATTTTGGATTCAGTTTATCACAAAACATAATTTTACATCATCCGCATAAAATAACCGGCAGTCCGGTTGTAGTAAATCATCTAGCTCGATGATGAAAATTGAAAACAATTAGGTTGCTTCCTTGAGGAACCCCAGACGGATTTGAGAAAAAGTCGGACGGTTCGCCACCAAACTATACGCTTAACATGCGATTCGTAAGGTAGGATTGAAACCAACGTATTGGCGATTAAAGGTTGCATGAAGAAGAAGAAGTCGAAGGATGATATTGGAAAAAAAAATTGCATGGGGAAGCATACGGGAAGTTTTTTAAAATTCTTCTCAAAAATTCTAGAAGCAATTTAATTAAAAACGGAAAGCAGTACGGGGTTGGACTTTTCTTATACTGTGTATCAAGTGTGATATCACAAAATAAAATTTGAAATCGAAAAATGGCGTTTATTATGCAGTAGAAGGAAAGTCCAACCCCGTACTGCTAACCGTTTTTAATTAAATTGTTTCTAGAATTTTTGAGAAAAGTTTAAAAAAAACTTCACGTATGCTTCCTCGTGCATTTTTTTTCCAATATCATCCTTCGACTTCTTCTTCTTCATGCAACCTTTATTCATCAATAACATAATAAAGAGTCGCGTCAAAGGTTGAATCATTGCGCCACTACACTTTTTTATGACGCAAGATGGGATTCCGTCATGACTAGCAACTGGTGCAAATTGCACTACGATCCAAGTGAATAGTGGTTGGGGTTTACCATCTATTCTCGAAGTGCACGTTTCAGCAGCTCTCAAATGTTGATCAATAACGGCGCCGGCCAAGTCCTTACAGTCAGTTGGGGAAGGGAGGGAATGTTAGTGTGTGGTTATTGTTGCTACTAGAGACCGAGAATACCTCTGCATCTCCACAATTACCACGGGAAGGAAGTTGTGTTAGTTGGGTGGGGTAATCAGTAACATAGATCGGGATTCACCATGGAAAGTGATGTGACTATGCAACTTCTATACTACAGTATTAGCATTTCCTTGATTTGTTCAATTGTTTATCCTTCGCGAGAATAAACAATTAATCGCTCAAAATGAGCGATTGTTCATTTGAATTTCGGATGAGGCACCCGCGGCATCATTTCTTCAACGCAAGGAAAGTAAAAAAGAAACGGGATTTAAATTGAAAATAAAATAAAGGCTGTTCAACCAAATTGATAGTAATCGGAAAGCTAATAATGTTATCTCTATTTGACGTTAAATAAAAATGTTCAGCCAGACATATTTTGTTAATTTACGTTTTTTTTTCATGTCGTTTATTTTGCATTACTTTCGCGCGCGTGTTTGTCGCTTGCCGTGACCAGTATACCGTAATCAGGATCTCACTGGTATTAATCCTGATGTGCCGGTTGGCACTCGTGTTGGGCTTGTGCGCTTTGAGCGGCACACGGTCGCTTTTCAGTCAATATAAAGTCGTACATAGTGCAATACAAGATGCTAAATTGGAGACGATATTGATACACGATATACATACATGTTGTATAGAGAAGCACCTATATCGCCTCCACTTCAACAGCCTACACGACACCATATACTTTCATGTGTTGACTGGGTTTGATAGGGCCTGCCTATATAGACACATGCAGCTTTTTGCAGAGGTTCAACAGAGCCCACTGTCAAACCCCACTACATCCTAGGCAGGCCCCCTAACTCGCAGTGGCCATGGGGAGGGGTCGTCAAGCCCTTGGACATAGTCCCTGCTGCCCCTTATTGGTTCGGATTGAATTTTGATTTTCAAAGTGAACGCCGGATGATCTGCATCGAGGGGAGTTAAAGGTTTAACTGCTTCGAAAAGACTACAAAAAATCGGTTACTAGTGCCAGATCAAGAAATCGTCCATTCTAAATTCCATTGATTTGATTAAGACCGCTTAAATTGAATCCATCAAGAAGAGCAGCGCATTACGTAGAAATGTTTGAGTCCGTTAAATGCATAGAGTCGATTGTTCGTTGAAGTATTCCAAACTAATACTGACTGATTATAATCTCCAAATAAGACAGCGTGATCATGTCTCCTGAGATTAGCGAGTACAGATTGGATAGATTCAACATGATTATTATTGATGCTCTGAAAATCGTTCTTGCGATCAGGAGGTAGATATATAACGCCGATGCTAATATTTCTCTCCGGTAATTTCAGCAAAAGCCCACAGTTGTTCAAGAGTGTAATCGACGGGAGCGCGATCGACGTAACCGTTTAGTTTAGAAGACACAGCAATTAATTCCACCGCCTCGAGATTTGGTGCTGGAGACGGAATAAGATTCGCCCAACAGTTGTGCTGAATAGATCTTATCATCTAACCATGTTTCTGTCAACACAATGACGTCGTAATGTGAATCTGACACGGCTAGGCAGAATCCATCAATCTTTGTTCGTAAACCTCTGACGTTTTGATAATAAACTTGAAGATTGTTACTGTTGTTAGACTCGACGTTGTTGATCCTATTCTCAACTAATTCAGGTGAAGGTGGAATGTCCTGTGAAGGATCGCATCACTAACAAAAGTATATTCATATAAAAAAATGTCTAACGGAATACTTTCTAAGACCACTAATGAACCCACGACGATTAGCATTGACCATATACTTGAAAATACCAATCAATTTAATTTTCACTGTCTTCCCTTTACAATGCGCAAATGCCTCCTCCACGGCTCGTCAGTCAATTCGATATTATCGATATGGTACTACTCCTCTGCAAACCATAGATCTTTTATTTGAGCGCTCTATTTAGTAAATTCGAGTGTGCATCGCTCTGCTTAAATTCATCTAGCGTTACAAAGAATGACAAATTCTTTTACGCTATAATTACACAATTTCACAAATTTCCTTTCTCAGGTTTTCCTTTCTGCTTCTTATAAAAATATGAAAACCGCATTAAAATTCGTGATAGTTCCAAAAATTACTTAATCCATAGTAGGAACGCACCATTCTAAATTTTGGTTCCTATTATGGCATTGTTTTCTTATGGGATTGGCCATAATGGGACCACTAATGTGACAACTGGTGCAAAGGAGGACTCCAATTATGCAAAATCATTTTTAACAATTTATTGTTAATTGTCGACTGGAATTAAAGTTGCTTATGGATGTGGCTTTCTCAGTCTGAGGATAATCAAAACGGCTAGATTTTGAAATTACCGACGTTTCGGCCGAATGTATTCTCTTGAAAAAGGCCAAATACATTCGGCCGAAACGTCGGGTAATTTCAAAATCTAGCCGTTTTGATTATCCTCAGACTGAGAAAGCCACATCCATAAGCATTTTTAACAATTATATTTTGTTTGTTTTGGAGGAGATTGAAGATGCTATCATGTCATATGAATATAGTTCACTGATCAGAAAATATTTTGTGATGATATGATGTGCCACTTGGTGTATAATGCACTAGTGTGACAACTGGTGCTATGACCACGACTGGTACATCTACCCTACATCAAAAATTAATGAAAAGAAAATCGAAGTGAATACCACCCTTCCAACAGAACTTATCACTTATGCTACACCCCACAGTCACAGTCTGTCTATGTTTGCCGATCACGTCAGTCGCCGATAGAATTTATTTTAAAATATCAGTGGAATTACCCTTATACGGACCTCGACGATCTCTCCTACCACACGGGTCAATGGAGCTATGCGGATCGAAAGTCAAGTGAGACCGATATCGCGCGAGAATCCGATCTTGACGCGCGCGATTCAATGACGCTGCAAAACGTCCCACAAACAGTGTGCTGCCCCTAATCTAATCCAATCGGAGTTCGTTCCGTATCGGAGTCGGTCGCGATCACGCTGGTAATTGTTCTGTGTGTACTTGCCCCCTGGCAGCTCGTCGCTGGGTGATCGAAACCGGGGGCTCTAATGTGTGAAGAGCTGATTGAAGGTAGCGATCGACGCCGCCATCCCCGCGCCAGTGCGAATCAGTCGATCAAATCAATTGCTTGCCGACTGGCTCCTCGGGGGGCTTTAAGAATTGAGTCATTAACCATCGGCATGTGCGATGCGAACAAAGTGTAGAGGTTTTTAACGATGAAAAGGTGCAGGAAGGAAATCGCTCGTTCGCAGGTGGAAAATCGGAATGAAGCAGACGACGTCCATCGTTGTGATTGTTGGTGTTGGTAGTGGACGTTGGTGTTGATGCGGCTCCTTGCTTTTGTTGCGGCTAATCTAACATACTGCGCTCAATCAATCCAAGGTATATTAATAAATACGTGTAATGCTATTTGCGTTAAACTGTATGACTCCGGCAGAATCGGAAGAAGCGGGTAGCGAAGCTGTCAGGGGTTGGCTCCTAGTTCTTGGAAGGTGGTGCTTGTTAAAAATGCCATGGTTTTTCCTTACATGCGACACATTCTATAATTACGAAAATATTTTCATTCTTAAGTAAATTATCTGCTTGACAAACAAACTGTTAGGTGCTATTATCAATGAAATTAATATACTTCCGTACGATTCGAACGCCACTGTTTGATATTTTCCGACCCTTCAGATTTACACAGAAGACCTTCTGGCAGAAGTAATGATAACGAATACAAAATTTTCACAGCGAACGTTGCAAAAAGTTTCGCTTTTGGTTGGAAGATGATTTTTGATTTTTAGTTGTATAATGAACACCGTCGTGCAGTCAGCTGGCTATGATCAAAGCAATGTACCAGTATCTATTGCTAATGCGTAATTAAGACAAGTAAATAACCTTGCGGGATCGATGGAATTCTACCCTTTGAAAATAAAACTTGACGCTGAGCACGATGATTGTAACTATAATGACTGAACTTGACACTAATCGAAGAGGGCCAACGAAGTAAATCTTGAACTATAAGAATATGATCGATCAACTAGAAATCTGTGGGAGAGTTCAAGTTATTCCTGATCGCATTGGTGGAACTGAAACTATTTTATATGACTTTCTGTTTTACAAATGTGAAAAATAAAGTCAACTTCGTGTTATACACACAGATAATCAAACTTGGAAATTCCCATACAAAATGTACGATAAACCATTTCATCGAAGAGATTGAATTTTAGTTTTCAAATTTTCCCAAGTTCCCGTGTCACTTGGTTTCCTCATATTTCACAACGCAATCTAATTTTTGTTAACTAGTTTTATTTGCTAATTATCTAATCCAGCTTTTCATTATAGCAACGGGTCAACTATGGTAATTCATTTTGACATCTGCTGTGTACGGATTTATTAGTATTTTATAGTATTTTATAGCAGAGAAAGAGGACATTCATATGGCTGCTCAAAGTTCAGTCCTCTGACTAAAAACAGTGACTATACTTTCCATTTTTTCCGGTTGTAAAAAAATATCCACAAATTTTAATCATTTTGAATTGAGTTCCACCATCCCTCTGAGTTTTTTTTAACGATCCTTGATTCTAGATGACTAGCTTCATTTCAACTCCAGATAATCATATTGAAACAGACAGACTACTGTTTTTCCGTTTTACTTTCTAGATTGGAGTGATCCAGTACTAGTGTTACCTCTGAACTTGAACGTCTTTCGGAAGCTGTTACTATACAAATGGGGGACATTCTGACAAACTCGCTGAAATAAGTTCAAGATCCAACTTTTAAAACAAGCTTGTGGTGAAATGATACGACATCGACCATAATTATTAATTATAATAATCTCTGAGGACCTATTTAGTCCATTACCAGTAGCTTAGGAAGGCATGAACGAGAACACCATGGATGTATATTAGGGTGGGTCAAATTAGTATGGGAAAAACTTTGTTCAATTTTTTTTTGATGGGCCGCCCTCTTATCCGGTTCTATTTGATGCCCTGATGCTCTGGACAAACTTTCAGCCAAATCGGTCAACGTTTGGGCAGTGCTAAACTCGTTGGAAGTTTATATGGAAAAATGTATGCAGAAACATCCAAAAACAGTAAATTGTGGCTGGACTACACAACTTACCATGGAGAACTATGATACTCATTCAAATCTTGGAGAATTTAATACAGAATGTTATGCAGAAAACCGCGAGAAGATTCGAGTTTGCCCGGCTAAGTTATTAGCATTTCTCTGCAGTGAGGTTTGAGCAAATTTCGTTTCTTTTACCTTTGAAAAGAAATAAATTCGCCCCAACAACACTCCAGTAAAATGCTAATATCTTTGCGTAATAAACTCTAATCTTCTCGCGGTTTTCAGCATAACATTCTGTATTTTATTTTGCAAGAACTGAATGAGTATCATGGTTCTTGATCGTAAATTGTGCCGTCCAACTGCAAATTACTGTTTTTGGATGTTTCTGCATACATTTTTCCATATAAACTTCCAACGAGTTTAGCACTGCCCAAACGTTGACCGATTTGGCTGAAATTTTGTCCAGAGCATCAGGGCATCAAATAGAACCGGATAAGAGGGCGGCCCATCAAAAAATTTGAAAAAGTGTTTTTTGAGCCACCCTAATATATATCTATCTTAATGGCATGGGAATAGCTGGTAGCCTTGCTCACCCACCATGTTTCAGCATTCATAATTGGTTAGGCTCAAACAACCTCCAGTTCCTTGCCGTTCTACTATAACTCACCACAAAACCTCATGAATAAACCCACGTAAATAAGTTCGAAGTGGTAGTTTATTTAGAGACCATAGCCCTAAAGGTAGCCCCACACATTTTTACCGGATTTTGGTCCAATTTTCCGTGGCGGTATTACGTGCATCCCTCCCCTTTCAAAATACATTGGAATAAAATTCGTGGATCAGCTTAAGATGTGGAGTTACCTTTATCAGGCCCTCAGGTAACGCTTTTCCTGTAAAACGCCAGCGAAACACCAATGACAAATTAAGTGTATCGTAAAACAGCTCTCGTCCAATGAACGTATCCTTAATCTGAGATGTGAGACAAGTCTACTTCAAACGACCTCGAGATCCCAAATCCTTGACCTTACGAGTTATATACCCAGTCAGTGAAACCATTTTGCTGATTGTAGTACACCTAAAATAACAAAAACAAAGATAAATGCATGCCAAAATAATTAATTAATTAAGGACGGCTTGTTAGGTTCCGCTTAGGATACTTTTCCAAATAAACATGCGGAAAATTTTCGCCTCGTAAACAGTTTAGAATGAAACCTAGGTAACAATAATTGTGCCATAAGAATTGTACACAGCTAGTGTCAAATCTTAATTACCATTGTTGATTTATAGCCAGCGTAAAAAGCTGGATACGCCCTTTGGCGGAAAAAAATCCGTGTCATCTGCAAACAACGATGTTTGACACTTTGGTGCTACATCAGGTACCTAAGTCAGAAGTCAAAATGTTATACAATATAGGCCCCAGCATGCTGTTTTGAGGAACACCAGCTGGAATTGGCTGTTGATGTTTTGCCTTTCTCGTATACTAAGTATACATAAAGACTAAATGATCACTCCAAAATCGAACTTTTGATAGAAAGCTCGGAGATCAAAAGTGTTATACACTAAAAGACACAACTCGACGAATTGAGGTGATGTCTGTTATGTGTGTATGTGTTTTATGTATAGAACAGAGATCGCTTTTGACTGTGCTCGGAAACGGTCGAAACAAATCATCTGTCACCTTTTTTTTTCAAAATTTTAAAAGAACCAAGTAGAGGAAAATTAACGTTCGAATCGTAGTGTGCTGCGGTTCAGACCGCATGTCAAGTTTTTTCGCTGCGCGTTTTTACCATTTATTTTTCGATTTTCACGAATTTCGGCTCGATAGTGTGTAATAAATTATAGTTTTTACTATAGATAGTGGAATATATAGATGAGCGAAGATAAATCCTCTGTCTCCAAACGAACTGTCAAACGTGTCTCCAAACGAGCATGACGTCATGATTTCAATGGAAACGTTAAGGGCTGTGACGTCATATGCGCGTGTGCACGGGCAAAAAAATCAACTCAGCCATGCTTTCGCTCATCTATAGATTCTACTATCTATAGTTTTTACTAGTTGACCCGGCAGACTTTGTCCTGCATAGTAGGCGAAAAATGTGCGTTGTAAACTGCTCTGTAGAATTTCTATACGAATCTCATTTTTAGTTTTGCACGATTTACTCATCTTAATTCGTCGGAAACTACAATGAAACTTTCGGTTGAAGGAACGAAGAAAATCCATCCAGCCATTTTCGAGTTATGCGGATACGAACACAGACCATTTCATTTTTATTATATAGATTCCGTGACGAATAATAGATTTTCCGAATTTGGTGCCGCTCTGGACGGAAGGACCTAATGGTTTATGGTAGTGTCAAAATGTGCAAAAAAGGCGCTGCCGCGAACTATATTGGTAACCGAATTTCTAGTCCTTCGGATATGCAGTAATTTGGTGAGATTAATTCAATTTGTTCGTACTCTGATTTTCTTTTAACGTTTTTGTGAACCATATAACCATAACCGATACCGAAAATCCCGGGAATACCGTCAATTTACAGTACCAGAAATACCAGCGCTGCACGGCACTTGAATTTTGTGTAAAAATAACCAAAAGTAATGTCGCATAAACAAAATGAGATTCATACTTTTTGTTCAAAAATCGATTACGCTAAGTTTCAATCAAAAAACTTAATGAGCTAAACTTGTTCTAGCCACAAAAGTTTAAAATGAAAAAAATGTGTTCATAGAATGATTGATGGTTTGGTAGAGTTTCTAGCTTTCTGTTGATACAATATTGAGTATTTCGAGTCTAACTGCTTTTACAATGAATAATTTACTATGTCTGAAACTTGATTATGCATATGTACAACATGTGATAGATTTAGTTCGGAAAAGGTATTGGAGGGTAACCGCCCCTTCGGTGGGGTTTGATCCCACGACCCCAGTTCGCATGACAGGTGCTTTCCCTACTAAGCTACGAAGGACCTCCGTCGTCCGAACTGGGGTCGTGGGATCAAACCCCACCGAAGGGGCGGTTACCCTCCAATACCTTTTCCGAACTAAATCTATCACATGTTGTACATATGCATAATCAAGTTTCAGACATAGTAATTAATTTCCACTCCGGGTGGCTTAATACCCGGCATATAGGCAATTAACTTTGAATGTACTGATCTCGAGTGGCGATCTCTCTTCGCTTGTGTGGTCGTGTTGGGATCTGACGACCAAACTGGCACAACCCTCACACAACCCTACTTCATTGAGCGCCGTTGCTGATGAAGCAAGTGTGTAGGAGCCGGACAATATTAAATACTCATCCTACTTGGTTGACATTGTGTACAAAAATACATTTGAGAGAGTTAGTTCTGAAATGTATTGCGAGAGATTGGCTGGTACCTGGTGATGGGAATTTGGTTTCATCAGTACCCGCTAAGCTGCGGTGGACGACGGAGGTCCTTCGTAGCTTAGTAGGGAAAGCACCTGTCATGCGAACTGGGGTCGGGATCAAACCCCACCGAAGGGGCGGTTACCTCCAATACCTTTTCCGAACTAAATCTATCACATGTTGTACATATGCATAATCAAGTTTCAGACATAGTAATTAATTTCCACTCCGGGTGGCTTAATACCCGGCATATAGGCAATTAACTTTGAATGTACTGAATGAATAATTTATTCAAACATCTGAAGGGTTCGTTGTTGGAACCGGTGAACCAACTGAACCAACTTACGCTTGTTTTCGACTGAAAATAACTTTGACAATATTAAAAAAAAAACAGATTAATCCACCTAGCGGTGATGGTGCCTTTCTCGTTCGTTCAAAAGGTTTGGAAAAATTTGGAAGAAATATGTGGATTGGTCTTATTTTTCATATTTGTTTATGTATGTAGTTAGCCACCATCCTGGCTGGAGTCTTGCTCTGCATGCGGTTCCACTTAACAGTAAGGTCAAATTTCAATATAATTTTGAATTCAACATATTGCTGTAAGAAAGGCCAAAAATGGGGGTGGTGGACCTGTAAGCAGAGACACTTACACTAAACACACGGGAAAATAAAAATCTCCTTCCAGCAAAATGATCCAACAAAAATAATAATGAAATTTGCAATTCTTGTTAAGCTTTCCACGGGATGGTTTGTTTGAAGAAGGGCGTGTCAACTGGTTAACAACTGTTGGAGATAAAAGTAATAGACGCGAACGACTGATACTTTCCTTCCTTGACTCCGATTGGCTACCACTTCATTGTCCAATTGTAACTTCATTGATGCCCTGATGCACCCTCCCAGTCCCATTTCATATATTTACAGTCAAATCAGTAATATTGTAGAGGAAATAAGGTGGTGTTTCGGCTGATGAATACCGTTATCCCTGGACCTTGGGCCTGATCTGAAAATATCCCTGATGGCATAAAAATAATATAGCATATGTATTATAACTAAAATGAAATATATGCATGATAATAACCAATGTAATGAGTATAAAATAATGATAATACATATTTACAATATAATGTTCTCAATAGATTTGCGAGCAAAATATCATATAGCCATTCGAATGAGTTTGATTGTTGGCCATATATTTGATTTCACAATAAAATATAAGTCATGAAAAAAAATATATATGAATGTTACAAATCATTTGATGAAGCAAAATAAATATGTATATGATGAAACATTATTACATTATTTGTTTTATTTGTTTGTTTTCTTCCTGTCTTTTTTATGTCAGAAATGTATTTGAAAGTTAGAAATGATCAATTAAATCGAGGTAATATGGTCGGAGTTTTGCTAAGTTTTATTAAGTACTGATGAAATGATACGAAAGTTTTCATGTAGTGATTCTTATTGATCACAAATGTTTTTCAACTCAATAACGGCATATTCATATTACAAGCATTTACGAGGCATTTAGAGTGATAAATTTCATATGAAATGAAAATACGATGAGCAATCCTTGATATCAAGCTACTCTTCATCATGTGAGTAAAATCGTGCACTGAATAGGCTATAACAGAAGACATTTAATCTGTAATAGATTAATACATTAAAAAAATCAATAAATTACGAGCTAAAAATCACAGGTGAATCATACTACGTTTACTACATACTACAAACCCTTTGCTACAGTGTCAAAGAACCCATACCATATATTATTTACTTTACATGTTTTGTACGGCAGGGTTTGCTTTGTTAAGCATTAGTCGACCTTGAGAGAAATGGTTCAGAAATACCAATCCGAAGAAGATGAATTTGATTTTGGTTCGATCCAGGTTGTTTAGATTAATGAAATTAATATCATGATATATAATATAACATGATATAATATTATATGATGAAATATAAACATTTATTGAGTATAATTGCAAGAAATTTGATGAACGTAGTAAATTATTGAAAACAATGAATGAAGCACAACCGATTGATACCGAAGCTTGCTGTCATCTGATCGAACATTTTGTTCACCTGGTTCTGAAAAAAGGTAATTCTACTATGGGATCACTAGAAAAAAAGTAGGTTCTGAAAAATGGTGGCTCTGGTATCGTAATCATTGAATATTTTTATTGGTGTCAACCGGCCCGACAAAGTAGTCGAACCTCTATTAGTCAAAACGGAAACCCGAAAACAAGTTATTTTGTATGGTGGGATTCGATTTCATAAATGTAATTTAATAATCACAAATTAAATGTATTCCTATAACAACAGAATATTTATTCATAGGGAGTCTCGTAATAAGTAAAACGATTATAAAAAGTAAAATAATTGAATAAAACGTTACGATGTATGTAATATATGATAACCAATACGGAGACAATGAGTTTGGATATTTCCGTTGGTAAAAAATAACCCTTTAGCTGTTGTACACAATATACAGTTTATTTTATGAAAATACTGTTGAATACACTGCCATATGATGAAAATATTCCATATAATTTTCTATTTGAGCTCAAAGAGTTTAATTCATATACACTTAAAAGAAATTTGATAAAATTGAAATGACTATATTAGAGGTGATGGACATTATGTGTTAAATAAATAGGAATGAAACAAATGTAAAGAATGGGAAAATGGTAAATGCATCATGAAACAATCATGATTATCCTTAAACAATTGAAAAATGCTCCTTAAAAAAACTGATCATTTTTCCTTAAATTATTGAACAAATTACATTGAAATATATAAAATGCTCCGTAAACATTTGTAAAGTGTACCGTAGAAACGAAAAAAATGTACCGTAAACAATTGAAAATGCTTCTTAGAAAAACAAAGATTTGCTATTTAACTTATGTTAATTGCGCAGTATATTGATATAAGAATTATTGTGAAATAGTTGAAAAAGTATCTTGAAATTGGCTGTCATAAAGTAGAATCTTATGCACCATTGTATAGCCCCTGGAGTATGAAGCTGATTGTTTTGCTTGGTAACCCTATTCAACAGAAAAATACTCCGAAAACTAAGGAAAATGCACCCTAAAAAAAAGAAATACTCCTTAAACCAATAAAAAATTCTCTTTAAACTAGAAACAGTGCTCCGTAAAAAAATGAAATGCTCCATAAACTTATACAAAATGTAATCTTAGCCTACAAGCAATTCAAAGCATTGTTAAAGAAATTGTGCACCGTCCCATACAACTGGACATCGCATAAACATGCTTGACGATACGAATTTCATTAAAATCACATTGCATATAATGCTAATAGGTTTATTCATCAATTTCCCTGCATAACCACAAAAGATATCTTAGTTACAAGATAAATATTGTCGCTTCGGTTCCCTTTGTTCTGCTGTCCGAAACATGTTGGGTACCGAACTGTCAAATCGTATGTATTTTTCCTTCATTGACATTTAGCACCCTATCCTCACCAGCAAAAGATGTTCCGGACAGCCACGACAGCGACAATTTTTATCTTGTAACTAAAATATCTCTTATAACCACCCACTGCTTGAGGAACTCGAAATTGTCGAAATCTGCGCTTACAAAAATAAATCTAAAGAAGCGTGGCGGTGAATTCTTTGACAGCACATGCTGTTTGTACTGTGTATGAAGTTTGCTCATCTATTAAGCATTTCATTTTTTTACGGAGCACTGTTTTTAGTTTAAGGAGCATTTTTTTTATTGGTTTAAGGAGTATTTCTTTTTTTTAGGGAGCATTTTCCTTAGTTTTCGGAGCATTTTTCTGTTGAATAGGGTTACCAATCAAAACAATCAGCTTCATACTCCAGGGGCTATACAATGGTGCATAAGATTCTACTTTATGACAGCCAATTTCAAGGTACTTTTTCAACTATTTCACAATAATTCTTATAACAATATACTGCGCAATTATCATCAGTTAAATAGCAAATCTTTGTTTTTCTAAGGAGCATTTTCAATTGTTTACGGTACATTGCTTTCGTTTCTACGGTACACTTTTCAAATGTTTACGGAGCATTTTATATATTTCAAGGTAATTTGTTCAATAATTTAAGGAAAAATGATCAGTTTTTTAAGGAGCATTTTTCAATTGTTTAAGGATAATTTCATCTGTTTTAATGGACAATTTTTGGGCTGCCTGTAAAGAATATTATAAGAATAATAAAATCAATAAATATTCTGAAAATATTAATTATAATAAGGTAATGAATTAACAATAAAAACTTCACTTGTCATAAGACGAGTCTGCACAATCCCACTCAATTCCACCACTCAACTGTACCCCGACAGATACGTACCTCGACCACAACAGTAAAGCCGTCTTCAGTGTCTCGTACTTGACTCGACTTCGAGACGCCGAAGACGACCCCACCGCTGAGGTCGAAACACGCATTTGTCAAGGCACAATCAAGTGTTGGAACCAAATGGGACCGTACAAAATCGTCTTATGACAAGTGAAAATATTCCACTAAAAAGCTCAAAATAATTTTCTCAGGCTGACTACTTTACCCACAATTTAAAGACTTGGCAGCTCTTCGCTTCCGAGAGGTGGTAATCCTGAAAGATCTCCAGCGATGCCGGCGGCACTGGTTACCAGTTTCCCACCGACCAGTGAGCTGCTACCATTTTCACTTGAGCACTATTGTCAGCTATTACGATCTATCTCATTGATCCGAAGAAAACACGATCGACTAACGGACGCCTTCAGGGCCGTATGGTCTCCCTCGGGGGTGTAGGTTAAGTTGGGTTAAGTCGACCATTCTTACCCGCGGAAGTTAATATTTGTACACCAACAATTTTCAAAATTTGAACAAGACAAAATGTCACACGCGAGAAAAAATGCTTCCGTTTTAAACGATGCCGAGTGTTTTTTTTTTCATATTTGTTTATATGCATAAAAAAAATTCTCGCCAAACGCAATTTGTTGCAAACAAATCGGATGAGCATAAGAGCAAAAAATGGCATTTTATTTTGTAGTTTTAAAATTAGTATTTTCGCCATAACTTTTGACCCAATTGTACCATCCGGTCAAGTTTCTATAGGAAACAATGGGACAAGATTCTGCGTCGAATGCAACCTGTTGCGAGCGACCTGAGAAGCACACATATTGCACATCAATCACAGTAACTTATATATGACCGGATTCAATCACAATATGGTTACTGCAACCAGATTTGTTAAACGTGTGTTGCTTGGGGAATATATGAAGTCTAAGTGCTAAAAAAGTGAGCTAGACTTTTTTGAACTCTTTTTCGCAATAAATAGTAATTTGACCAAACATCTAAGCCCATAGTCCGATCTGGCCAATTTTTAATAAGAAAATATGAGACACTCTGCGTCGAATGCAATTTAATGCGAGCAAATCGGTTGAGGAAAAGTGCCTGAAAAATGAATGAGTTTTTTTAGCGATTTTTCCATGAAAAAAATGGTATAATTTTCGATCCCATATCGATCCCATCCGATATGGCCAATTTTCAATAGGAAAAAACGGGACAGGATTCTGCGTCGAATGCAACTTGTTGCGAGTAAATCGGTTGAGGATAAGGGCCCGAAAAATGAGTGACATTTTTTACGCGATTTTTTGTATGAATTTGTATTTTGGCCATAACTTCTGATCCCATAGTCCGATCTAGCCAATTTCAAATAGGAAACAATATGACAGGGTTCTGCGTCGAATGCAGTTTGTTGCGAGCAAATCGGTTGAGGATAAGTGCCCGAAAAATGAGTGACATTTTTTAAGTAGTTTTGCGCACACACACACACACACACACACACACACACACACACACACACACACACACACACACACACACACACACACACACACACACACACACACACACACACACACACACACACACACACACACACACACACACACAGACATCACCTCAATTCGTCGAACTGAGTCGATTGGTATATAACACTATGGGTCTCCGGGCCTTCTATAAAAAGTTTGTTTTTGGAGCGATCATATAGCCTTTACCGTATACTTAGTATACGAGAAAGGCAAAAAAGCGATCAGGAAGATCAGTTAGGTGCCAAACTTGGTTAGGTGCCAACTTGTCGATAACAAACACTGAAGAAGTTTCCAAGTAGAAAACGAAATACGTATCTGCTTGTTGATACATAAAAGTGAATAGTGAAAGTAAATGGAAGAATAATAGTCTTTTAACCTTGTAGCATTTCCCCTAAGACGCTCTAAAAATAATTAATCATAATTAATCACAATAATTAAATGTTCCGTTTCGTGAAATCATATACAAAAATAGACCTAAAGAATGTGCGCGGGTGATAGTGGTTTGCTGTTTAGGAAAACATGTAACATGTAACCGAGGAACTTCCATCCACTTTGGCATATTAGCTATTATGCACCGCATTATAAATCAGGACTGTCAGGCGCAATCTGCGATAAAATTTGGTGAGATTGTTTCATTATGGTTTTACTACTATTTTATTTTTACGAATAATTCACATAATTATGATTTTTAAACTAAATACGCACCGGATTAGAGAATCCGGAATTATGGATCCATTATCCAATTGATAATGGTAGCATAAACAGGCGGGGCTTATTGTAAGTGAAAGTGACCTCGGACTGGACATGAAATACCAGGCAGTCTGAAACGGATCACTGGTGCTGCAATAGAGCTAGCACCTTCTAACTCCCTGATTAAATCTGACTGTTAAATCATGTAATACGGACAGCTTTCTTCCATAACTTCACTGCCAGACAGTGGGGGTTATGGAACGTACACACAGTCAAGCAGTTTGACCAACATTGACTCCACCCCAGCGATGCCAGATCTACGGAAATTTCCGTAGATTTACGGAATTGAGTGCTTTCTATGGATCTACGGATCCGTAGGTAAAAACTACGTTCCTTCGAAAGTTTCAAAGGAAAATCCTCTGAAAATTCTAAAAAAATCCATATCCGGGAGAAAAAAAATCCAGGAGAGCTATTTAAACACGGTGGTGAGGCACTGGCTAGAGCGCTGCACTGGGTCATTACCAAGATTTGGGAGGAAAAAGTTTTGCCGCAGGAGTGGATGGAAGGTGTCGTGTGTCCCATCTACAAAAAGGGCGATACGCTGGATTGTAGCAACTACCGCGCAATCACATTGCTGAACGCGGCCTACAAGGTACTCTCCCTAATTTTATACCCTCGATTAGCACCAATTGCAAGGGAGTTCATGGGGCAGTATCAGGCGGGTTTTATGGGCTAACGTGTTCGCCATTCGCCAAGTACTGCAGAAATGGCGCGAATACAACGTGCCCACACATAATCTATTCATCGAATTCAAAGCCGCATATGATACAATCGATCGGGACCAGCTATGGCAGCTAATGCACGAAAACGGATTTCCGGATAAACTGACACGGTTGATCAAAGCGACGATGGATCGGGTGATGTGCGTAGTTCGAGTTTCAGGGGCATTCTCGAGTTCCTTCGAAACCCGCAGAGGGTTACGGCAAGATGATGGTCTTTCGTGTCTGCTATTCAACATCGCTTTGGAAGGAGTAATACGAAGAGCAGGGATTAACACGAGTGGTACAATTTTCAATAAGTCCGTCCAGCTATTTGGCTTCGCCGACGACATAGATATTATGACACGTAACTTTGAGAAGATGGAGGAGGCCTACATCAGACTGAAGAGGGAAGCTAAGCGGATCGAACTAGTCATCAACACGTCGAAGACGAAGTACATGAAAGGAAGAGGTTCAAGAGAAGACAATGTGAGCCACCCACCGCGAGTTGACATCGGTGGTGACGAAATCGAGGTGGTAGAAGAATTTGTGTACTTGGGCTCACTGGTGACTGCCGAAAATGATACCAGCAGAGAAATTCGGAGACGCATAGTGGCTGGAAAACGTACATACTTTGGACTCCGCAAGACGCTCCGATCGAATAGAGTTCGCCGCCGTACCAAACTGACAATCTACAAAACGCTCATTAGACCGGTAGTCCTCTACGGACACGAGACCTGGACGATGCTCGTGGAGGACCAACGCGCACTGGGAGTTTTTGAAAGGAAAGTGCTGCGTACCATCTATGGTGGGGTGCAGATGGCGGATGGTACGTAGAGGTGGCGAATGAACCACGAGTTGCATCAGCTGTTGGGAGAACCATCCATCATTCACACCGCGAAGATTGCGGTGGGCCGGGCACGTAGCCAGAATGTCGGACAGTAATCCGGTGAAAATGGTTCTCAACAACGATCCGACGGGAACAAGAAGGCGAGGTGCACAGCGGGCAAGGTGGATCGATCAGGTGGAGGACGATTTGCGGACCCTCCGCAGACTGCGTGGTTGGCGAAGTGCAGCCATGGACCAAGCTGAATGGAGAAGACTTTTATGTATTACACAGGCCACTCCGGCCTTAGTCTGGTAATAAATAAATAAACGGAAATCTGCAACCAGACAACTGGGGAGGCATACCCAGGTAGTGTGGGGACTTGATCATCAATCCCGACCCACTAAAACCAACTCCTTCCTCTCCAGTCATTCCCCGGCCAGCAATTAAGCAATACTACGAGGAATGGCTATTGGGCATTGCGCCCTCTGCATGACGTACACTAGTGCACGTATGCACTCAACTCTCGTAGTACTCTAAATGCACCACATGTGCATAGGACATACTGGCACCACATGTGTCCCAACACTCACCTGCTTATGCCGCTCGAATGATTGCAAGATTATTACAGGTATCCCGCAGGAGGTACCCCATGCTGCCATCTCACAACATTGACTGTCCTTATTCTATATGATGTTCACCCCGTCCTGCAACAGGGTGGCACCACTTGTCTACCAAGCCGGAGGCGACCCTAGGTTGGTGGCTCCTATGCCACTTCTGCGAGGCAAACCCTTTCATGTCCCCTATTTCTGAGGTGCCGCCGTCGGGGGTGATAATGGGTCAAATGGGGTGAGAATGGGTTACTGTTTCAACTACTTAGAATGCTCATAGAATAGATCAAATGTATCTGAGGGCAGCAAAACTAAAATATAAAAGACTTTTTTGAACGATTTTGTTATCCGACATCTATACTGTCGGTAAGAGCGATGACCCATTCTCACCTCCTAGACCCATTGTCACCCCGATGACGGTGCCGCAGAAGCATCAACCCACCGACACTCCTGCCAGGGATAGAGAGACTTTCGTGTCCCCTAATTATGATGTGCCGCAGAGGTATCTGCCCCACGACACTCCTGACAGGCCTAGCCAGACTTCACTCAATCCGTAACTGGCAGCCGGATCACACTACTGCCTAAGCAGCCACTCTGACCAAACGTATCATGCGAGGCTTACTTGTGTGCTCAAACATTCCGTCTCTTTCGCACCACTCCTCTGACATTCAGTCTCTCGCTCCGGGGTTGTAATACCTCCATCTCCCATTTGTTTCCACTCTCACTGACTAAAACTCACCTACCCAGGCTTTGATACTGTCGTCAGGCCGAGGTCCAGGTACCTTGCAGGAGGTACCCTCCCACAATCAGTGTGGTGGCCACCCCGTCCTGCACCACTTACCATACACGTCTCCAATTTCTGAGATGCCGCAGAAGCATCAACCCCCCGACACTCTTGACAGGCATAGCAAGACTTTCGTGTCCCCTAATTCTGAGGTGCTGCAGAGGTATCTGCTCCCCGACACTCCTGCCATGCCTCACCAGACTTCACCCTGTGGAACCTTCTCAGGCTCCGTTAACGACCTGGCTGTCAGAAAAAGTGGTACAAAAACCATGTTTACCAATTTTGAGCTTTTTACATGAGTTACAGATATAAAACAGTTGGTGAAAATGCGCGGCAATGTTAAAATTCCTATGGGAGTTTTTGCGCTCACGGTAAGAGGAAAAACGGACCCAAGAAAAAGGTACACCGTTCGTAAAACAAGACCATGATATCCAAATTAGTATAACTCAAACACCGAACTGTTAGGCCGAGTTTTTGAAAAACCTTCACACTAAACGTCCATCATAAACTAAACTAATAATTAATTATAATTAGCGTAATGAACCAAGTGTACCTAATCATTTTCGAGAAAATATCCCATCAATCCAACCCCCATCAGCTAACTGAAATTCCGTTTACCATAAATGGTTTGTTTTTCAAACAACTATAACTATGCAATCCACACATCCTCTGAAACTCATAACACGATCCAACCCATTAAGAACTGTTACACATTCCAATGAGTGTCGTTCTCGTTTGGCGCAAGCAACTTTTCCGTCAACATCAAGTTCTCTCAAACCTCCTTGTTGGCATCATGCTTCATCATCACCGAGCACGTTGTCGTCGTCGTGGTCGCTGAATTCTTAAAAGCCACCGGCCCGGTAGCACTATTTACATTGAATTGATGGATGTTTTGCAAGAGCCTTCCTCGCAGGGGCAAAAACGCTTGTTTACACTACCAGAACCGACACCTCGCGCGTTCCATTGAGCTACCGTCCGGTGTCGGTGTGTAATTCTTAATCGGTTTCTCGCGCGCCCGCGCGCACAAGGAGGAGTTTCAGAACCCAAAGAAATTTAATTGCCACCCGGTGGCGATGGCGGAATGTTCTGACCTACTACCGAGACGGATGTGTGTGCTCAAAACCAGCTAAATGTTGCGTTTTGCAAGGAAGGCGGCGCATGGTGGAAAATCGTCCATCAATTCTAGCTCGGACGATGCGGTGTGCCGGTGTGCCGGTGTGAAGGTTCCTTTGGAAACATCGATTAAAAGTGCGCGTGCAGACCGGTACTGGTGCTGATAAATGCACTGTTAATTTTAAATCCAAACAAGTATACAAAGTATGCGCAGTGCGCTTATGAACGTGCAGCCCGTGGAAGTGATCATCAACGATTATCAAGTGCCGTTGGATAATTGAATTATACCAACCATACCGCCGATTGGAGAACTGCGGCGGGTATGACCTACGATGACGAAGGCAGCTTCTATTGTAGAAGAAACCGGATGACGATGACGGGGAAAATGCGATGTGTGTAATTAGAGTAAACTTCGTACTCGGTAAACAGTTCATTTGGCGGCTCTAAATGATGATTTGTTCAATTAATAAAGTACTATGCTAGTTTGAAACGAAATAAACTGTTATGGTGCTTAACCAGATGCTAAGCATATTTATCAAACAAAGCGTAGAACGTTATTAACGGTACCGGTTACGTCCTTAAGGTGGCCTCATACCACGCTAAATTTTCATCTACATCAAATTTGTAATTTTCCGTGCTGGATTTTGATTTGAAAAATGTATGGTATGGTACCGTTGTCATCTATTGCAATACATTTTTCAAAATAATTTATCTAGGCTGGAGTGTCTTTCTTGCTACAATGATCTGCACTGACCGCGAGGATGCTGATGCACCCTTGAAGCTTGATCGTACTGTCGTTTTTAACGCAGCAATATAATGACGGCGATACAATCAATCTGTCATTATCGGCATCAAACGCGAGGGATAGGACCACCGGAGAGCCAATTGTTCGCATAAAATAATCAAGCAAAATATATAACGAAAAACAAAGAAAATCCATATTTTTTAACTCCTCTAAGTATTTTTAAAATTTAAAACAAAAAATCTAAAAAGTGCTGTTTTTCAAGATTGGCCTAACATTTGCCGAATTTTGAACGAACATCGGGTGAATTTTTCAGACCGGTTCACACGTGCAGCACTTTTTCGGGTTTTGTTTTCGATTTTTAAAATAGTTAGAGGCTTCAACAAATATGGGTTCTTTGGGAAAGTTGACCTTAAATTAGCCAAAGAATCGACTGAGACAATAAAACGAAACGCAATTTTTGACGGGAAAGGTCAATTTGTTTTTATGGGAAAGGTTAATTTGTTAACAAAACTTCAAACCCAGTATCGAACCTTTCTAAAATAATCGACGAGGTTCTGGGTCGTTTGATAGCTTTTTGTGCTTTATTCATGAATTTGTCTCCATTTTGGGTTGCGGATTATTGGTAAGGATTTCCAATCTTTGTCTTATGCCGCATTTGTGGCTCTGCTCGCATTTAAAAGGAAATTGTTTCCAAAAAACGAAAAGAGAATCATTTCAGTAACCGGCGTAGGTAACGATATAGCCGCGACGGGTGAGTGGTCTGAATTTTCAGACATTTTATTTTGGCCTGGAGTGAACCGTTACTTCATGGTAACCGTAACCCAAATTGCCAAAAATATGTGCATATGCACACGGTTAAAGCACATCATTCTAGCAAGGCGTCTGGTCTGCTGTGGAGTTTTTAACGACAAATTATGTCTATGCATGAAAGAAAGTACTCAATGTACCCAGAATTGAATCTAACTATTGTTGCTTACCCTGTTCTAACAGTTTTATTCGATTTTTTTTTATCGCGGGCACTGAACTATGCGCGATGACATTTCAACTGAGTCTCACACCTCAGTACTTATGTGCTCTATGAGTTATTTATCATTTGCGTCACTCCATAAACCGGAATGCAAGTCTGCTGATGGGGGCTTGGATGGGTATACTCCGTTAGGCATAAGTACGTTAAGCATAAAGTACGATAAGCATAATGTACGGTAGGCATAATGAACGTTAGGCACGCTGCTAGCCGGAGTGATCGACGGAACAACAAAAATTTATATATTCAGGATCAACATGACCTGTTTGGCAGAGATGCATCTGAACACGAGAACGCGTGTTCGTGTTCAAAAAGTTCTGAACACTGCACACTGTTCAAGAGCACTGACCTAACTTAGCAACTCGTGTCCTAGGAAATCAAATTCAAGCGATGGAATGCTATACAGTTTTTGCTAAGTAAGGAAACACGTTGGCATCTAACGGAATTAAGCATGTTCGTATGTTTCTGCATATTTCCAAATCTAAGGAATCTTAGTTACCATGATCGTTTTGCTTGCGTACCAACCCAGTGCACACTGAACTGTGTTCAGAGTTCAAAACATAGAACACCAACGCGCTCTTGGCTCATGTTCTGTTCAGGATGCATCTCTGCTGTTTGGCTACATAACCTGTTTGACCACATGGCCAGGCCATGTTTGGCCACATGACCTGTTTGACCACATGACTTGTTTGGCCACATGATCCGTTTGGCCACATGATCCGTTGGGCCACATGACCTGTTTGGCCACATGACCTGTTTGGCCACATGACCTGTTTGACCACATGACTTGTTTGGCCACATGATCCGTTTGGCCACATGATCCGTTGGGCCACATGACCTGTTTGGCCACATGAACTGTTTGGCCACATGAACTGTTTGGCCAGATGAACTGTTTGGCGACATGACCTGTTTGGCCACATGACCTGTTTGGACACATGACCTGTTTGGCCACATGACCTGTTTGGATATGACCTGTTTGGCCACATGACCTGTTTGGTCACATGACCTGTTTTGCCACATGACCTGTTTGGCCACCTGACCTGTTTGGTCACATGGCCATGCTTGGCCACATGACCGTGTTGGCCACATGTTTGGCAAGACCTGTTTGGCCACATGTTTGGCATCATGACCTGTTTGGCCACATGACCTGTTTGACCACATGGCCAAGCGATGTTTGGCCACATGACCTGTTTGTCCGCATGACCTGTTTGGCCACATGACTTGTATGCAATCAAACACAAGGACTATCGAATGCAACTTATCGACTCGTTGGTTGATTTTGCTGATGAATAGATTTTCCCTCCAAATTTCTATCATACGAAAGTTGGAATGATCATAAATAGAATTTAGTACAGTTTCCGTATTTGCTTTATTCAAATTAACATAATAAAGAGCTTCAATAGACAATACATACACCATATCACTTGAGCTAATTATTGAAAATTATTAACGTGCCAGAGAAAATACAACATCGTATGCACATTCAATAGAATTTACTCCAAGGAAAACATATTATTTTATCACTTGATCAAAACTATGATACTGATTTTTTGTTACTTTCTTTTAATACCGTGCGGGACCGAAATCCGTACAGCACCGAAATCCGTCCACCTCATGAGATGTCTATAAATTAAAGGGGGTTGAAGGTAATTAATGTAGAAATAATTTATCTTATCCTGTTCAGATACTTGGCAGTAAGCATTTAGGGCATAGAAATGGGAAGAAGGCTTTGAAATTAAAACAACAAAAATCAAAAACAAACCGCCACCCACCAAACACGGAGATTTTGCCGCCATTTTTATTTCTGGAAGAGCATAATTGCACCAAAAGTAACTGTGTTTTAATTGCTAATTGCGAATCATTACATAAGATAAGCAAAATACAAATCGAAGGGATCGCTTCTCAAGGTGCGTGTTGAACTATTTACAGTGGTAGTTTAGTCAATCAGAATGCTTCAATTTAAATATTTAGTTAAATAATAGCTGTACGGATTTTGATCCGGTGGACGGATTTCGAGTCAGGAGTAGTTGATTTTATTCATTATTTTATCATGTTTTTCGTAGTTTTTAATGAGTAAATGTGAAACACTTCAAAAGTAGAAGCCTTCATGCTCCTGTGCCAATGACAAACGTTTTATTTACGGTCGATTCCTATTTTCTAATGACTTTTTCATGTAGAAAGGTGCTTAAGTGTACGGATTTCGATGCCCCACGGTAGCCGGCCGCAGAAAATAACTTGGGATGCATTTTTTATATAACTTTAAATAAAAAAAAATGTAAAAAAAAAATATAATGAAATCTCTCAAGATTCGTCACATTTTTAAATACTAGATGCGTGTGAACCATTTTGGAACTTGATTTACTTATAACTCTTTGTGTAGGGTTAATCAAGGCCGTTCCAAAACGGTCAAAATCATTGATTTTACGACATTCATTAGGGTGTATATCAAAATGTCGACATGTTTGAGCAAATCTGATTCAGCGGTTTCAGCGAGCCAAAATCTACTAGGGACTAGGGACCGGATTCAGAAGAAGATCGATGCGACTCTCCGGCGGCAGCAAGCCGGATTCCGTGCCGGAAGATCCTGTGTGGACCATATTGTCACGCTCCGCATCATTCTGGAGCAGGTCAACGAATTCCAAGAGTCCCTTTACTTGGTATTCATTGACTACGAAAAAGCTTTCGACCGTCTCAATCGCGAGAATATGTGGGGCGCCCTGAGACGCAAGGGAGTTCCTGAGAAAATCATCGGCCTCATCGAGGCACAGTACGAGGCCTTCTCGTGTAGAGTGCTGCACAATGGGGTCTTGTCTGACCCTATCCGGGTCGTAGCTGGTGTGAGGCAAGGATGTATTCTATCACCGTTACTGTTCCTCATCGTAATCGACGAGATTCTGGTAGATGCGATTGACCGTGAACCAAAACGCGGGCTGTTATGGCAGCCTATAACCATAACCTATAACCACCTAAACGACTTCGAATTGGCTGATGATGTTGCATTCCTCGCGCAACGGCGCTCTGATATGCAGAGTAAGCTCAACGACCTTGCCGAGCGCTCCTCTTCGGCTGGTTTAGTAATCAACGTCAACAAAACCAAATCGTTGGATATAAACACGGTGCCCCCTTCCAGTTTCACAGTACCTGGGCAACCAGTGGAGAATGTTGAAAGCTTCCAATATCTTGGTAGCCAAATGGCGTCAGACGGCGGTACCAAGATCGACATAGGCGCACGGATCAAGAAAGCAAGGGCTGCCTTTGCGAGTTTAAGAAATATCTGGAAAAACAGGCAGATAAGTGAACGCACCAAAATACGAATTTTCAACTCTAACGTGAAATCTGTGCTGTTTAACGCTAGCGAAACATGGTGTGTATCAGTGGAGAACACTCAACGGCTGCGGGTGTTCATTAACAGATGCCTGCGGTATATAATTCAGGCCTGGTGGCCTCATAACTGGATCTCAATCAACGAGCACCATCGTCGTTGTCACCAGAGGTCGAAAGCAACAAGAAATTCGGGATCGGAATTGGGGCTGGGTCGGCCACACTTTACGTAGGAGCGGAAACGAAATCTGTAAACAAGCATTAGACTGGAACCCAGCGGGACATCGCAGCAGAGGCAGACCCAGAGGCTCAGGGCGGCGAAGCCTCAATAAAGAAATAAAAGAAGTCGACCGAAATCTAACCTGGCAACAGGTTAAAGCGATAGCCGGGCAACGCTCAGGATGGAGATCTTTCAAGTCGGCCCTTTGCACCACCGGAGGTGTACAGGATCCATAAGTAAGTAAGTAAAACACATTATTTGATCTTGAGGACAAAAACAGCGGTCTCAATTTACCAAATCTGAATACTACGGGACGCTCAGTATCCGGTTACTCAAACTAAAGTCTGCTTGCTAGAAGAATAATTAAAATAATCTTGAAACGAATTGTAAAAAAAACCAAAAGTATGCGGATTCGTAATGCCAAATGTGAAGACTCAAACATACGCAAGATTAAAAATACGAAGATGAAGTTGACGGGAAAGGACAATTGGCAGATGTAGCTAAATATTTCGAATTGACTTTAAAGTCTTGGACAGAAAGCTGTTTTTCAAACCACAGAAGAACAAAACAGTCACGAAATGCAACACACTGCTGAAATCGTTGATCAATCACAAATGTGCGCTGTCCACGAAAGATAAGCTTGCTGGCTACAAACTGATCATCATCCTCCCCATGATTGATTACGGTATGCCGGTGTGAGAGAGCTGACTAACACTCATCATCCAAAACTTCAACGTGTTCAAAATACATTCCTCCGCATGATCATGATCATGATACCCCCGTGGGGTATGTGCACATTCGAGGTCGAGGTAACTCTTAAAGACCTCTTTGGCGAAGTGAAGAATAAGTTTAGGGTGCGTTGCAATGAAGTGTCAAATGGTGCAAGATTTGGTTGTTAGGTTGTAAGGTTTTTAAATGTGAAATAAAGTTAAGTTAGTTTTTTTAATCAATTGAAGGTCTGTAGTCCTTGAACGAAAATTCGAAAATCATTCAAAAATCTCTAAAATTTCTTACAAATCTACGTATTGATTTCATTGTGTATTGATAATTCGATCAACAAATGTCCATTCCAGTAATGTCAATAATTACAAACCCAACCACCTTACTCCTGTACGTCGCAGCTTCGAAACTATTCAAATGTCAAATGAAGAAATCATGTATAAGATCATTCCGATTGAGAGATTACAATACTTTACCAAAGCTTCGGCTTCCGAATCTTATCTGTCAACATCTTCACACTTCCCAACCATCTCCCAAAAAGTAAATTATTTCAAATCGATCCGTTTTCGCCACCAACCGAACCAGGTGTGACGATTTGCGGTGCATGGAGAACCATTCATTATTAGCTGAAACTTTTTTATGCTTCCACTTGCAGTAGTCAAAGGCATCATACCCAAAGCGGTAGCAACTATGGATTGCACCCATTTGTATAGACATTTACGAAATTGTGAATGGATTGGTTGTGCTCTGAATACGCCGTGTGTGTGCTCGAAGTAATTGAAAACGTTTGTTGGCACTTAGTTTTATTTTGTTCAATCGAAACAGTTTACTTACACATTGTTGTATTGCCCATATCCGAGTTTTTCCCATGTGGGGGTGTTCAATGTCATAAGCCAGTGCGGTTAATTGAACACTTTGATCCCAACAATGCTCCCTCAATTTGCAAACAAAAAGACTCCTTAGACTTTCGCCTTAACCCAATTACTCCCAAAATGGGTGCGAGTGCTTATCTCACTACTGGCTGGTCGTACGCCACAGTCAAGTTCAACTTTCGAGTTTGTCTCCCACTCATTACGCTGGTACGCCCATCAAGACACCGAGATTCGACAAGCAGCCAACGGCAGCCGGTCCAACAAGCGCAACAAAAGTTTCAATAAAATATTTTCGCCGACAGTTATTAACGCATTCCCTGCCGAGCCAAGGGAGCGCGAAAGAGTTGAAGTTCACGCTGACTATTTAAATATAAGTACCCAAGACACGCGAGATGCCCAAACGTAGTGATGTAAGGGAAACCAGTCAGTGTCTCGTCTTCTCATGGTCCGTGCTGCCCCCCCTCCCTTCATTTCCGTATGCATCCATATGTTACGGACTAGGATGGTACAAGTTCGAACTAACTGAGTCCTTATTTTATATTAGAATATAAAAAAAGTTTATTTCTGAATGTTTCCGATTTCTATTACCTCGAATTGTTGGCAAAATTTTGAATTCGAAGATACTGTCTTAAACCAGTCTGCCCAACGTACGCACGAAAATTTTCTTAACTCTTGACGAGCGACTTACCCGTGCCTCTGCGTATCAATTTCTGAGCTCGGCGCGGTGGCCTGACCTTTGCCAATTTATCTTGACTTGTGCTATGTCACTGACTGACTGGTTCGCTCTGGCGATCGAACAGTCACTGGCAGGGGAAAAGGGGGGGGGGCTTATCGAGTGAAAGGGGGATACCCCAGAGAGGCAGTGCAGCAGAAAACAAAAAGAAGGAATTGAGTCGTAGCGGTGCGTGTTCGACAGGACATGTTGCGATGGCAGCTTCGTATGCACCCTACACGGTACTTATCACACGGGTGTCAACTATGTGCTGCGCCTTGTACTTTGATTGTGAACATTGGCGATTCTTTACAATAAAATATGACTACCTAAAGGAGACATTTTTTCATGGATATACAGTTTTCAACGATAGAATAATATAACACTATTTGAAAAGTATGTGAAATGTAAATTTTTAGGATGTACTCATTTTTCATTAGGTTTTTGGTATTACAAATCACTAATCTTTCATTTATGAATCTTCTTTCAACTACGTGAAACAACAATAATCGAGCCTACAAATTTGTTCATTCTATCATGTTACCTAGTGATGGAACATACTCAAACACATCTGTAGAGATTTATTTAAACAAGTACAACTGATAATATATTTTGTATTTTGTATTTATTCTTGCACAAACTTTAGGAGAAATCGTTGGAGTTACTTTCAAAAGAATTTTTGGATATGTAGAAATTTTGGCTATCTCAGTCTTTAAAACCATTAAACGATTAGCGTTTTACTCTGCCCGACGTTTCGACCATTGGATGTGGCCTTTATGTGGGGAAAAACTATATTTTTGAGAAAATGTTTTGTTATAATGTTGCACAGTTTCAGTTACTTAATCTTATCTCACTTGGTCAATCGTTTTTGTCCTAATTTACATGTCGTTCTGGGTTATCCTCGGGCTGAAAGTCTCCTTAATAAAGAAATAAAAAAAAAATTTCGTTCTAGGTGCCGTATGGTCATAGTTTTGGCTTCTAAATGTGTCAAATATTAGTATTTAGTTAATATACATTGTTTTATGAGTAAATTCTTACTTTTGCGGTGGTTTTGTTATACAATTTGATATTTTATCAACGGTCACAGTGCTCGACATAACAACGACTGTTTTGAAAATGGTGAATTTATGTTCATTAGTTTTATCCCGGATTAAATTTTTGGATAGATCTAAGAATTTCTTTGAAAATTTCATCCATTATCCATTATCCGGAAAATGTATTGAAAATTACAAAGTAAATTCTTGTAAGAATTTCTTCTAACATACCTTTGGAAATACCTTCAGAAATTCCTTTGTAAAATTTATCCGAAAATCTTTCAGGTTTTCCTTAGGAAATTTCTTTAAGAATTCATTCTAAAATTTCTTCAGGATTTCTTTTCTAAAAATTTCTTCTGAAAATCCTTCAGAAATTCTTCCCACTTCTGGAGTTCCCTCCAGTAATAATTTAGAAATTAACGCCAATAATTATTCCTTTTGACATTCGTCCTGGGATTCTTTCGGAAAATTCTCTGGAAAGGCCTTTGTACTTTGTACGGAATTTAGTCCGAAATTCCTGTAGGAATAATAATGGAAATTTTCTTGGAAGATTTTTTCCGGAAATTTATTTAAAATTAAAATTGGAAATCCTCAAAGGATTTTCGGAACAATAAATAAATTTCCAGGTGAAATTTTCGTAGGAACACTTGATAAAATTTCCTAATGATTAATTTTCTGAATGAATTCCTGAAGACATTTTCGAAAGAGATTCTAATGAATATCCGAAGGTCTTAAGAAATTTCTGATTGAATGATCGCTGGAATGTCCAAAGGAATCTCAGAATAAAGTTTAAAAATTTTCATCGCTTTGGTTTCTTTTTTTCACGTTCCAGAGAGCGAGTAATTGCGCTTAAACCTAGGCTTATATGTTCACTGATGTACATAAGTATTCGCCGGGCCCAAGGGGTACATTGGACCATAATGCGTAATGGCGGATGAATTACGTTTTTAATCAAAACTTATTGATAAACTTTTGATAATTGTGTAATTTTATTATTGTAAAAACTTTGTCTGCAAATCAAGGCCTATTGAATCCTGCTCTCCGCAACTAGCACAAAGCATGGAGGGCTGTGGGACAAAATATTAAAAGGATAAAACGTCGAATAAACCAATTTTGAAAATCTTCTATGCAATCTAGGGTTTCTTACCCCATTCCCGGCCTTACATGCGCACGACTGCATTATTTAATTGATATTCATGACTAGGAGCAACTTTTCCTGAATTTTGATGGCCGTGTAATATTGCGATGGGGTTCACCTACGCTTAAAAAATAGTTATTCTTGCTAAACACCGCTTGCAAAAGCTTTTATTTGATTTAAATTAACATGGTGCAGCACTCATTTCAGTCATAGGCGATTGCTTATCCGGTATTCCCCAAGTCTCTTCGGCATACGCAATATGTTACTCAATCTCTCAACATCTTACTCTCATTCTCTCTCTCGGGACGGTAGAAAATGCGACGTAAACAAAAATATGCACGTTCCACGATAACGTGATGCCAGATGGTATTATTCATAATAATTTTTATTTGGTTGAGAAGATATATGCACTCATCCAAATTCCTTCCAAATACTTGAAAAAATATTGTTTTTACTCTTTGAAATTGAGATAATTATAAATAACATAAAAGCTTCAACGTTTTAGACAGTTTTTCTATTAACGATGAAGGATTATCTTAAATTATCTTAAAATAAGACTCATGGCCTTTTGGCAGCACTGTACAGCTAGAAGTTCTTGGGCCGAGGTGATTTTTTGTTCGGTTTGAGAATACATTTTTAAATGTATTCCAATATGTTTATATAATATCTAGTGATACGAACAATTAGGAAAGATTGAAGTGCGTGAGTGTAGCATTATTGTGTGGTGATAAACAGCCTGAAGCAATGGTTGTATCGAGCACTGTGACGATTTTCAGGTAGGTGTTTATTTGATGATACCGTTTTGTAAAAGTGTAAAGAATCACTTCGGCTCAGTGGTGTTGCAACGAAGAGCAAAAGTTTGAAATCTACATTTTTATTTTCTACAATTGGATCGATTAGGAGTGAAATAAATGGTTGAAAAATATTGAGTATTGTGCGAAATAAATAGGAGACTTTTTTAAAATTATCAATCATAAACCTACGGCTACCAAACAGTATAAATCATTGGTTTTCTGTGCAGTAAGCCGGGAATGGGGTCCATAGGCCCAAGTAGTGATTTACTTGATTCAAACAAAATGTTGAATAAAAGCCATTACAAATATTTACTTAACATTCTGTCCTACTGGTCTCCGAAAGGTCAAGGGGGTAGGAACAATAAAAAATAACTGCTCGGATTTGTTAGAGAATGTTTTGAAAATCCTCAAAATTATCTGAATTTTATTTTGTTGCCCACTCAAAATATTATTTTTGGCAAAAAATCCGAGGGGGGAGAAAAAGTTGTATCGACCAAATATGTTGAAAATACGCTTCTAAACTATAATCTGGAGTCTACAGATTCGGAAGTCTCCATTTGGCTTTCTTTTCTGAAAGGTTCAGTTGCTTCGTTTATTTTGTTTATTTAATTATGCTATTTAGGTTTACGAGGCTCAAAAGGCTCGTAATCCTCCTTTCAAGAGGTTTGGAGGCCTACTTTCAAGAGGCTCGGAATTCTTCCTTCAAGAGACTTGGAAGCGTACTTCCAAGAGGCTCAGAAGCGTCCTTCAAGATACTCAAAAACCTCCTTCAAAAAGACTCGGAAGTCTCCTTTCAAGAGGCTCTGATGTCTTCTTTCAACACGCTGGGAAACTTTTCCTCAAGGGGCTCAGAAGCATTCTTCAAAGAGGTTCGGAAGTCTCCTTTCAAGTGGCTTGAATGCCTCCTTTAAAAAGGCTCGGAAGCCTCTCTTCAAGGGGCTCGGAACGTCTAATTAACTACGGCGTCCATTCAAGATGCTCAAAAGCCTCCTTTTAAGTGACTCAAAAACCGCCTTTCAAGTGACCCGTAACCCTTCGTTGAATAAGAGATTCGGAAAGTTCGTTTCAAACCTTTTTTCAAAACGCTCGGAAGCCTGTAGTAGTAATAAAAGTCCTGTTTTTTTCTTGAGCAAGGGTAAACGGAAATCTGCTATAAGACACTTGAGATGTCTCTTTTTTCCCGACCCACTAAAACCAAAATTTCATTTGTCTGTTTCCCCCGGCCCTAAATTGGAAAGTTTCACGGCATAATGAAACTTTCAACCAACTTTATGGAGAGCCATATATACCGTTGTTAGTTTTCAGGTCAGTTTTTCATATCTCTTATGAGTAACGTTTATTTTTATCAATAGCTAAACATATAAAGGGTATCTCAATTAATGCAAAAGTTCGAAGGGACACCTCTTAAGAACCGCTGCATTAAGGAATTCATTCGAAAATTTATTCAAAAATTTATACATTCTTTTAGAAACTCATCCGGAATTTCCTTCAGCAATTTCTTTAGCAATACTTCCAGTAATTCATCCAGATTTTTCATTCCCTCGGCACCCGTAAATCCGTTGAAAGCGTTTCCAGGAACTTCCCAGCTAATTCTCAAAGGAATTTTCGAAGTAACTCCTGGAGGATTCTCCGAATTCTTGAATGGCTCTATATATTCCTCCAAGATTTTTTTTTCTTTTTTTTTTTTTATTTTCACAATGGATTCTTTCACATTTTTATACAGGGAATCCTCAAAAATTCAAATACGGAAACCTTAACCGTTGTGTGGCCGGCAAAAAAACACCCTTAACAGGCCGGCAGGGTACCCGGGTACCCACGAAACTAAAATGCTTATATCTCTGAATATTTACAACCGATTTCAGAAATTTTGGGCTTATTCGATTCAGAATTTTCTCTTCTATAAAGATGTTATCAGGATGAACCGATCCGGTCGATTCGATTCCTGGAAAATCCGGATTTCCAGGAACATGTCCTGCATAAATGGTACTGATCGTGGATTTCAGTAGCTAATCAGCTATATGGGTATCAAACTTTTTGAAATTTCATCACTAGATTGATTTTTATCCATTTGGGTCCATCAGAAGTGCAGACTTTCGATTGGCCATTCCAGAACAGGTTCCTCGAGGGGTCATAAGTGGCCATGAACATTGTTCAATGGAACATCAACAATATGGGTATCAAACTTCATGAAATTAACTCTTGCGTATATCCTTCATGATCCTAGGCTCACCAAACAAGTTGACTCCAGAGTGGCCATTCTGGAACAGGTTCCCGGGAGCCGGGGTTGCCCAAAAACATTTCTCATTGGAACCCCAACAATATGGGTGTCAAACTTCTTGAAATTGTTCAAGCGTTCATTTCTGATCTATTTGGGTTCATCAAAAAAGTTCACCGCGGATTGCCAATTCTGGAATAGGCTCCCTGAGGAGTCAAGAGTGTTCATAAACATTTTCAGAGCCGCATTTTGTTTTAAATCAATTTATCTAGCAATGTGAGTGCAAAATAAATGCCTAACCACTCATTGACGCCGGGTGACCAGCAGGAGACCTACCATAAGATTCCGGACACTCGGAGATATGATCGATTCTAGAAATTCTTGATATTCGTCATTTGTTGTGAGAGAAAAATTAATGCAAGGGATGCCTGGTGGTCCCCAAATGGTGCTCCAGAAGTGCAGGGACATCCAGAGCAGTGGTAAATTATTGGAGTTCGTTCTAGAAACTTTCGAAAATCGTTTGTAATAGCAGTATAGAAGCGCGAGATTGCGAATATCATTCATTGATCCCGAGTGGCCACCAAGAAGTCCTCCTGAAATACCGGAATTCCCGAAGCAATCGTCATTTCTTACTACATTCTCCTACTTTGTATATTTCTTTATATTTATCTCTAGCAATCGCTAGAACTGGAAATGGACTTCCATACCATTTCCATTTCTATTCCTATACCTTCAACTTGACTATTCTAGCAGTATCTGCTAGAATTGGAAATGAACTAAAGAGCTAGTTTCCTCCATCCAATTAGAAATTCCATCAGTTGCTTTCTATCTATAACATTGGCAGTTCGTTAACCAAGACGGACCTCTGCCTCTCGAACCTTAACCCAAAAAAATCCAATAAATTCCGTACGAACTCGTGACAAGTGCAGGGGTATATTCGGCATGTAGTGGGCAAGTGATGGGCGAGTGAAAAAAAATCTGTAACTAGATGCGCTCCCTCAGTAGAAATTGGCTAGTCCTATCAATTTCGTCGCTCCAGTTTCAAAATCTACCTGTCTGGCCGTGAAGGCCGATCAACGACGGATGAGATGTTTAGCCTGAAGATGATCCTTTATGAAGTTCGGGAGTACAACTTGCAGACTCACCATCTGTCTATTTATTTCAAAGCAGCGTACGATTCAGCGAAAAGATATTAGCTGTGGCAGATAATGTCTAAACATGGTTCTCCGGCGAAGCTGATTACGATGATACGTGCAACGCTTGATGACTCGAAATAAAGTATTCGGCTTGCAGACGACGTATCAACCGCGTTTGTGACCGTGGAGAAATTGAAGCAGAGTGATGCGCTTTTAAATTAATTGTAAATATTGCACTCGAGGGGGTGATTAGGAGATCTGGTGTGCAGAAGAATGACACTATCATCACATGATCGCATATGCTCCTGATATTTGCGGACGACATTGACTACCCAGTAGTGGACGCTTTTGCCCTAATGAAGAGGGAGCCAACTAAGATAGGCTCAATCATCGACTCTACCAAGACGGAGTACATGGTTGCGGGTAAAGATAAAGGTACACCTATTGGTGTTAGTGCTGAGGTAGTGCTTGATAGGGAAGTTGTTGAAGAATTTGTTTATCTTTGAACACATGATATGTGACAATGACGTTTCCTGTGAAGTGAAAAGACGTATTGCTGCTGCGAACAGGGGCTTCCTTGAATATTGGAAACGAAATTTGCTTGAATTTGGACAGAAAAGCTATTGACGTTTTTGAGCGAAAAGTGCTACGTACAATTCTCGATGGCAAACTAGAAAAAGATGTGTGGCGCAGACGCATGAATCACGAGCTGTATCAAATGTATAAAGAAGAAAATATTGTGAATCGTATAAAATACGGCAAACTCCAGTGGGCCGGTCACTTAGTGCGAATGTCGGAAGAAAGAATAGCAAAAACAAAATTCACCAAAGATCCGGATAGAGGCCAGTGACTTCGTGGAAGGCCACGAACACGCTAGCTGCTGCACGCGGTGGAATCGGACCTGGGAACTCTAAACGTTTATGAAAACTGGAGGAACATCACCCAAGATTGACAATTGTGGAGCTCTACAATACGTCAGTCAAAGGTTGTTTAGAGCTTCTAGTGGAGTGTCTTCACTTGTCATAAGACGATTTCGTACTATCCCATTTTATTCCACCATTTGAAGTGAACGAACGATTTATTGAAAGTCGCAGCATTATTGGATGTATTGTGGCTATCCGTTTAGATTGCATCAATTATGCTCTCACATTTCTCAACAAGTGATTTCTAAAAACTCACAACTTTCTAGGACGACTTAAAAATTGGCACATCTTCGAAAGTTCCGAAGCTTCCAGATGCTCACCTAACGGCCACACGGTGTCAATGAATGATCCTCCAATTGTTTTATCGCACACAGCGAGTTTCTAGAATTGATTACCTTTTCGGCTATTCCGGTGCTTCTAGAGCACCACTTAGTGGCCTCCCGGGGTCAACGTTCGGTTCTTGAAATGATATTGGTCTCATTTTGATGCATAAATCGTTTTGTGAAACAGTACGGTTTACGAGGATGAATTTAAAAATTGGCCCTTTTCTCAGAATGTTCCGGAGTTCCCGGAGGACCATTTAGCGGAGTTTTGCTCTCACATTCATAACAAACCACTGTATTCTAGGACGATTTTCAAGAATTTGTCTTTACTATGGGTGTTCCAGACCTTCAGTGCCAGATGACCAATGGTGGTCAATGCGTTGCTCATGCAATGATTTTACTCTCACAATGCTACAACAAGTAATAGTTTCTAGGACGGATTTCCAGAATTGGCATTACACCAACAATAGATTTATAAAAAAAATCGCAACTTCAAAATATAATCTTCTACACCTGGTCATTTCTCCTGATGTTCCAGCACTTTCTAAAAACCACTTAGTGGCCATCCGGGATGAATGAGTAGTCCTTGTATTGATTTTGCTCGCTCATTGCTACAACACTAAAATTCTAAAAAGTCTCAGTTTTCTAGGATAAATTTTCAGAATCGGCAACTTCTCCGGATGTTTTGGAGCTTTCGGTGGTCCACTTAGTTGCCTTCTGGTGTCAAAGGGTGGTCTTTGCAATGATTTTGCTCTCAACACACGGATTGCAAAAAACTGCAGCTTTCTATTTTTTTATTTATATTTATTTATATTGACAAGTATTCATGGCCACTTAAGACCCTACGGGGAACCTGTCCTGGAATGGAAACTATAAAGTCAGCACGTCTGGTGACTCTAAAACAATCAGAATTTCAAGAAGTTTGATGCCCATATTGTTGAGGTTCCATTGAAAATTGTTTATGACCATTCTTGGCCCCACTGGGAACCTATTCCGAAATGGCCACTCAAGTTTTCACACATCACAACCAAGATAATAAACAACAGTCTGCTGTGGAAGTTTCAAGAATTTTGACATCCATATTGTTGATGATTCAATGAGAAATGTTTGTGGCCAACCTTGACCAAACACCCACCCCCCCTTCCCCACCAGGAAACTTGTTTCAAAATGGCCACTCCGGAGTCTACTTGTCAAGAACACACGATGGAAATAATTTCAAGAAGTTTGATACCCATATTGTTAATGTACCCTTGAAAATTGTTCATGGCCACCTATGACCCCTCGAGGAACCTGTTCTGGAATGGCCAATTAAAGATCTGCACTTCTGATGGACCCAAATCAATAAAAAACAACCTGCTGATGAAATACCAAGAAGTTTGATACCCATATTGCTGATTACCTATCGAAATCCACGATCAGTATAATTAATGTGACCAGATATATTTTGTGCGAGCGCGGGACAAAATTTGTTAAATCCTTGTTTTTATTTAAAAATGTGCTTAAGTCCAAATTTTAAAATTTGATAAACCCCACTGGGACTCGCTTTTCCCTGGATGAATCACACAATCTCACCTCTCTTGTGAATGAATCTGTTCAAATGCTTAAAATGCTTGCTTAAAATGCTTGTTAAATGCTTGCTTAAAATGCCTACATTACTCAGGTTTTTTATTATTCCCCGCAAACTAACAGACGATTTATCATAAATTTTTCCATCCATAAGCTTTCCATCCATAAGCTTCTACTGTAGTGTTGATTTTTGAGATCTTTCGGCAATGCAGTCTGATTTATTAGAACATATCGGCACCAACATTTCAAAAGGGCGAAACTGCTTTTGTAAACAAGAGCTTCTCACGTCTCTTGTGGGCTTATTTGTGCTCACCCACGCAATCCAGCACCATTAAATGAAAGAAGAGGATTCGATGCTTCCATCAGTGGTGTTGGATTGCGTGGGTGGGCGCAAATTAACCCACCAGCGACGTGAGAAGCTTTTGTTTACAAAAGCAGTTACGCCCTTTTGAAATGTTGGTACCGATATTTTCAAATTTTGTTCAGCGTTTTGTCATCGAGTTCGACGTCTTCTTCCAGGAGAAAAAAAAATGATCGCTTTTTGTTAAGTATGATAGGCGTTCCGTAACAAAGAGCAAACCATTTTTTTCCCCTGAACCCGATGTCGAAACGTTGGACAAAATTTAAAAATTTGTTCTAATAAATCAGACTGTATAGCCTAAAAATCTTGAAAATTTATTATTTCTGTGAATTTTGAAATGATTTCAGTTCTTCACTTTAAAAGCATTGTTATTGTTGCAGATTGAGTAAAATATTCCTCAATAGCACGTTCAAACATTCCATTTCAGAAAAATATATTAAGCTCTTTTAGTGGAATGTATTAAACCGTCTAAGACGAATTAAGTACTGTCCATTAAGTCGAGTCAAGTACAAGACACTGAAGACGACCACACAGTTGTGGTCGAAATACGTATCTGCAAAGATAACGAAAATTAACTGGTGGAATTAAATGGACAGTACTTAATTCGTCTTAGACGATTCCATTTCACTTCTTATAGCTCTTTTAGTAGATATCCAATTGAATCTTTCCTCGTTCTCGTGTCCATGAGGATTTGACTAGGATCCCTAGAATACACCAAAGCAGGCTTGTCAAAATTCCTCAAACTCGCGAGATTTTTGGACGAAATTAAATTGCAAACCGACAAACACGTGTTTTGAGTGAGCGCTTGTGCTGCCGCTCGGCGTTGCACTACCACAATTATAATTTTGTGGGAGACGGGAAGATACAAATGACGTTGATGATAATATGAGAAACCCTTCGAGAAACCTCTTTTCTGCGTCCGAATTATATTTCTTGCATCTTAAATAGAATTATCATCACTAACAAACAGAGTAGGAGAGAGCTAAACAGCTTACTATGTTTGTTATTGATGATAATTTTATTTAAGATGTAAGAAATATAATTTGGACGCAGAAATGCGAGTGTGGCCGTGGCATTGGGTGAAAGACCACTCATCAAGCCTCCGGAGCGATGCTTTATATGTGACGAAAATCGAAAACCATTAATCAATATAATAACTTTTCAAAATGAGGCCTCCTTAGCCGTGCGGTAAGACGCGCGGCTACAAAGCAAGACCATGCTGAGGGTGGCTGGGTTCGATTCCCGGTGCCGGTCTATGCAATTTTCGGATTGGAAATTGTTTCGACTTCCCTGGGCATAAAAGTATCATCGTGCTAGCCTCATGATATACGAATGCAACAATGGTAACCTGGCTTAGAAACCTCGTAGTTAATAACTGTGGAAGTGCTTAGCGAACACTAAACTGCGAGGCGGCTCTGTCCCAGTGTGGGGATGTAATGCCAATAAGAAGAAGAAGAAGAAGAAGAAGAGGAACTTTTCAAAATCTTATAAGTTATTAAAGAACGTTTACTAAATTACTGCTATTTATTAAATATTTCTTTATTTCGCGGGACATTATCTTGAAATAAGTGAAACGCGGGACATTTTGCGGGACTCTTTTCAGCGCGGGACAAATGGCGAAAAAGCGGGACGTCTGGTCACCTTAAGTATAATCTATGCAGGACATGTCCCTAGAAATCCGGATTTCCTGGTGATCCGAGGGACCAAACCGGAGCATGATATAGGACAAAATTCTGAATCGAATCAGCCCAAAACGGTTGAAAACGGTTAAAAATTGAATTGGAGAGTTTTTCATCATTTCAAAAAATGTTTTTTTACATGGAAACCAAAATGATTAGTTCTAGTACGTTATTTCGTTGAAAACAAAATGTTCATAGTAATCAGGAGGCATACACTTTACTAACTTAGGTATACAGACGTGTACCGCCACTGCCGGTATGTATGCATCCGTGTGCCGCTAAGCAATATTTCTCACGTCTCTAACTTTCCATGGAAATGATGAAGATTTTTCCAGTCGAAGTGATTATTGAAATTAGCGCGATATAGTGTTCATCAGCTTGCCAAACACCCTAACATGCTATATTTATGTACTTTTATTTGTATTTTTCAATCAATTGATATGATGCAACTTTTTATTGTCTTAAGTAGCCTTCGGTGCTTCAGACAATAATTATACAATTTGTATGCCTTGAACATCAGCATGTTATGTATTCACTGTAATACAAATCATTGGATACTTATCACGACAGATTTGAACAAAAACTTTTCTGCATTTCAACGAGAAATTGGTTTAAATTTCCGCTGAAAATTCAATTTGTGGCGTGGAAAATTTAGGACTGCGACACCCCAAGCTGATGCAAAAATATCGATGACCACTCCCCTATTCCTGAGTTAGTAAAGTGTACGCCTCCTGATTGCTATTTTGTTTTTGACGAATTAGGCAGAATCTTCGGTTTTTCAATACTTCTAGAACTTATCATTTCTTTTTTTTTTTTTTATCTTTATTAAAGAGATTTTCAGCCCTAGGCTGGCTCATCTCTTAACTTATCATTTCGATTTTCTTGTACAAAAAAAGCTATTTTTAATGATGAAAAAACCTAAAATTCCCCTGTACTAAAATATGGAGAGCCATTCTTAGCCCATCCTCTGTCTAACCTAGGGAGAAATGGATCACCGGCCAACTCCCCCCATTTAAAATCACAGGCATTTGAAAATGGCAGATTTTTTCAGGAAAAATAGTGATTTTCAGCATTCCACCAATGTATTCATTCGGTTGTGAAACCAGAATGTGACTTTTTTCATACTCAAAATTTTGTAGAAGACGTCACTTCGATAAAAAATAGAACTAAAAAGTTACATTCAAAATATTGTTTTTAGGGTAACCCTACCATTAATATAACAATGTAAAACATAGTACTATGCAAAAATTAGAAATACAGAAGTTAAAAATTTTATCTCGAAATGCGACCACCCTATTGCAACAAACATCAAAATAAATCTTAAATATTATTACGCTTTTTGCACTTTATAAGAGTTTTACGATCGGTGGTGACGAAATCGAGGTGGTTGAAGAATTCGTGTACTTGGGCTCACTGGTGACCGCCGATAACGATACCAGCAGAGAAATTCGGAGACGCATAGTGGCTGGAAATCGTACGTACTTTGGACTCCGCAAGACGCTCCGATCGAATAGAGTTCGCCGCCGTACCAAACTGACTTTCTACAAAACGCTTATAAGACCGGTAGTTCTCTACGGACACGAGACCTGGACGATGCTCGTGGAGGACCAACGCGCACTGGGAGTTTTCGAAAGGAAAGTGTTGCGTACCATCTATGGTGGGTTGCAGATGGCGGACGGTACGTGGAGGAGGCGAATGAACCACGAGTTGCATCAGCTGTTGGGAGAACCATCCATCGTTCACACCGCGAAAATCGGAAGACTGCGGTGGGCCGGGCACGTAGCCAGAATGTCGGACAGTAATCCGGTGAAAATGGTTCTCGACAACGATCCGACGGGAACAAGAAGGCAAGGTGCACAGCGGGCAAGGTGGATCGATCAGGTGGAGGACGACTTGCGGACCCTCCGCAGATTGCGTGGTTGGCGACGTGCAGCCATGAACCGAGTTGAATGGAGAAGTCTTTTATGTGCAGCACAGGCCACTCCGGCCTTAGTCTGAGGATAAATAAATAAATAAAGAGTTTTACGAGATTTTTTTTCTCAAAGTTTGATTTTCTGGGTATAATATTGTTGTGTGAGTGCTCAATCTGAAAACAAATAGACATGATTTAATGGCGGGATCGATTCAGTGTACACGCTTACATGTGACTAACGAGTAATGGGTTATAATTGGGTAAATTTCAGTAACAAAAATCGATCAACCCGAAATGAGAGTGAGTGTGAGAAAAGGAAGCGGGCAATTCACAATCTATACATAACTCTTCAAATTGGTGAAATCGGCAATGCTTTGACTTTGCTGAATCACTTTGTTGTTAAAATTGCATCTTCAAGGGAAATTTTTTTTTTTTCTCTTCATTTCAAGGCGTGGCCCATCGTGAACTTGCTAGAAACCCCCTAAAATGTCGCCATTACAGTCTAATTATTATTATACAAGTTTTTGGAAAAACATTCCAAGAGATTCCTAGTGACCTTTTCAATTAAGTAATGTAGAAAATAAAACACAAATGCCATTTTTTGCCTATTTTTTTTAAATTAATTTATTTTAATATAATTTTAAATAATATTAACGCCTCCAATAATAGTTCTTACTACTAACGCCAAATTATAAATTAAACAATTAGGCCAAAAATGCTAGTGCACCATCATTACCAGAATTGTGTAGCTGCCTGTGGCCCGAAATAACCAAAAACAAACCGTGTAAAAAGCGACCCAGTGTAATACATGCTTTGCCAGTTGAGTCTTAAGACCCAATCAATGTCCTTCAATAATAGAAGACTTTTCTAAGGGAACTTCAACCCAAGTAAATTGCCACAATAAACAAGGCATCTGTAAAACAAAACGACTCAAACTTCTAGCAAGAACCCATCGATTTCTCCAGTCTTCGCCGCTTTAATTAATTTGCTTCGCTCTTGACAGCTTGAACCGTTCGGGGTGACACTTCTTTTTTCGCACGCCTCTATATGCAACGCAAACATCATTGTTTATTGCCCAGTTATGGTCGATGGGTCGCGACTTTTGCACACCTTACACGACATCTTCGGTACTTTGAAAGCCCTGCAGTATGTGCAACTTGGAAGCTGCCACCATTGCATCTTGCACACGGCAATGATACAGCAGGACAGTAAGCACAAGGTCAGCTCTTTTCTCCGTCGCGTCACGAGTCAGGTTTGGTAAACTATCCGACAAGCGGGCCGGTACCGGTTTATTATGTGAGTGCATCCGGACAGACCACTGACTGAGTCAACCGCATAATTGACGGAACGTGATTCCATGCTTCGCCAAGACGGCACCTCTGTTGACAGAAGAGACGGATGGGAGATGCTGTAAATGATTTGGGCTTGCATAGGTGGCCGCGACGCAATGATGATTGTACAACTTTAACCAATCACCCACGTATTGTCAGGGTCGTGGCCAAAAAGGCAAACCGAAAGTCAACGACTGTGGTGATTTTCGTTTATTTTATATTCCGCTCTATGTTGACGAGCTTTGAATGTCACGATCACGGATTTTCAAATTTTTTAAGATTAAAAAGGGTTGTTCACTATAATTATTTATATTACGTTTTCTGATGTATGAGATAAAGTAACTATCCTCAATTTGTTTGAATTTGTCAGTACAGCCAAAGGCCTACAATTGATTTTTGATAAAAAATCGAACATACTACATAACACAATAAACTTAGAATCACAAATATTCATTGTTTCGTCTTCATTTTTTTTATTTTCAGAATATAATATCGGGAGAACAAAACACACCAACCAATAGAGTTCGCCAATAAATACGTTTCGGCTTTCAAAGCCGACACGACGGCGGCGACGCCGACTACCTTCCGCCAACGACATCGGCGCGCCAGACTCGGACCCACTAGGACAATCGACGGCATTCCTCCGGGACAGCACACCACGGGATGGGATTGCACAAAAACTATTTCAAAGTAGGACAAAATGCCAGTAATCAGCTGTTCGGCCTGCCACCTCGTGGCCCAAGTGGCGCTACGCCGCTATCGATGCTTATATCGCAGGGAGCGAAATTCAACAACAGTAAGTACCTACCCAGCCGCTTACCAGATTACCATAAATCAGCATAAGTAATAAACATCAAGTCAATGCAATGACTGCCCTCGCCGAAGAAAAAAATTAACAAACTAATTCGAAAAACCCACACTGTCACTCCGAGAATGTCAGCATGGATGGGAAAAAAAGCGAATAATATTCGCCTCAATTACATCAACGTCAGTCCGTGCGGCCACTTGATGTGTAAATCATTTTCTGATTTACGACTGCCTTCGCAACCCAGCCCAACTGTCCTCACTCTGGAAATGATCTACGGGAGAGCACATATCGTCCAATTTCTTAATCATAGAGCCAAGTGCTTATACCGGCAATGGCTCTCAGTTGTTCGTCCGAGCCATCATAGTGTGTGAACTCCAGTGTGGTTCACCACAAAGCTACTACTCCTAGGCTGCACTTTCCACCTCAGTGCCATGATAAGGGCAAAGGAAAAGATGCAGTTCTGTAACTGAATGAACAATGTGGATATCAGGAGATTTAAAAGGAGTAGGAAATAATCAGCTGATAAATTATTTTTCCAATTTTTCTTATTGTTTTCTTGCATTTTCAAATTCACTACAAAGACACTAACGCTGGGTTCTTCATTTGGCCTTCCAAGCAAAGGCATAGGATTGCCAATTCGAAGATGGCGAGTGAACTAAATTAAGTTGAGCCATTGAAGAAGAAAAAGAAGTCACTAACGTGGCTAGCTAGCTAAAAAATGTGACAAAAATGCATTTTAAACTTTAACCCCAACTATGATGCACGCCTGCCTATGGTTACTCACTGGCACTTTTGCGTAGAAGAGAGTCTTGTTCTCAAGCATCAACTTATGAGCTGTTCTCCCGGTAAATTAATGCTGCAGCAACCGACTACCGACTAGCATCGTAGAATTATCGGTGATGTATGCAGCTACAAAGGAGGAACCGTAATAATTTGCGGTTAAGCCTTTTCCCTGTTTCAGTGCAGTTTTAGCCCCGATGCAGCATGGCAAACAGAAAACTCACCGCAAGTGGCTGCCTTAGCGGTAATCGGTGTCGAGGAAGGGCGGGGGTGTAGACGGTTTTGATTTATATGGAAATTTTTCCGTTGTGATATAAAAATTGTTAGGTGATGAGCCCTTTTCCATCGTAATACTATAGGAAGAACCTTGTCATATCATAGAAAGCAAAAAAACACATTTCGTAGTTGCATGCTACACGGTCACAAAAAGTACCTATATTATAATTTTACGTACTCTTCACTCAAATCGGGGATTTAGCGTGGAAATCCAAAACAAAGTAATTTTTAGTTTATTTTAGCCTAACTTGGCTTTGACTTGCTACACATACCTATCTATGGCTGCTATTCCGTGATTGACCAGAATCAGTGAAATTTCACAAAGAATCAACAGAATGATTGACTGGGATTGTTCTCAGTGTGCAAGTTTTAAATGTTAAAATGATCAATAATGGCGCCGGCTACGTCCTTGTAGTCAGTTAGGAAAAGGAAAGGAATATTAGTATAAGGGTTTTGCTATTTAAAGACCGTGTTTACCTCTACGTCTTCGCAAAAACCACAGGAAAGATTATCAGTTAGTTGGTAGACATCTGAATTCACTCTGATAAGCGATGCGATCGTGCCATTTTTTTACACAGTGATTTTAACTAAGCATATGCGGTATTTCGAAAAATTTCGTTTCAGGTGGTTCGAAACGAAATTCCGCGGAATTTCGCGGAATTTGAGCATGGCGAAATCACATTTTTCGATTTCGTTTCGTTTCGTAAAATTACAAAAAATTCGCTAGAAAAAACTAGCTTCTAACGAAATTTCACGGAATTCCGCGGAATTTCGAAACAAATTAAAACTTTTAAACCATTCTTTATATTATCAAAAATTTTGGCTGCGCCGCTGAACAAAATCGTTAAGTTGTTTTCAAAACTTTAGGTTATGTATTTTTTTCTATGAACGCTTTCTACATAACCCCATTCTCAGTCGTTTCCAAGTGTTTCCAAGATTCAAATTTATATTTTGTGATTTTTTTTTACTATTAGTTCAATATGAATGCGGAATTGATCGTGTTGCTGCTGGTCATGGGACGGCAGCTAGTCCGGGAGAACGTAAAGTAAAAAAAAAAATTACCTAGCATAGCAGAAATTTGTTTAATCAGTGTACCGTCAAGTCGCCATTCACCGTGCATTTTAGGCAATTAAGCAAATCGTAGAGCTCTCCAAATAGTTTAAATTGAAAATTATACTTTTGAACACCGTCACGAACCTTAAATAATTGTTTTAATTCGAATGAAAATCGAAAACTATCTGTTTTTGGCAAGATAGATGGTTGTAGATGTAGAGAATGATCATTTGCCTTTGTACCACTAGATACAACATATCTGGTAATCCTTACCCGACCAGTTAGTCATAACAAAATTTTAACACAATTATATCAATATGTGTTACAAATAACAAAACTTGCAATAAGTCTGGTATAAATTCTTTGCCAAAGATGGAAAAAAGAAAGTTTCATGATCGTCATAACATGATTAAAACATAATGTGTTATGTTTATTTCTACCGAAAAAAATTGCCTACATTTTTGGTAGATAGGAATTGGAAAAAAACAAATGTACCTACAGTATAACTCGAACCTACATTCAAAGTTGAGCCAGCTGGACAAAGTTAATTGCCTACATTATGGATAATCATAATCTTTTCAAGAACATAATTTGTTATAGTACAAGCTATTTTCACCACTTTTTATGTAACACAACGAGTTATATTTTTGTCCAATAAATAACATATTTAGTAATGTTTTTGTTAAAACTAGAAGAGATTTTGTTACATTTTTTGTTATTTTAACTATAACAACTTTATAACAACTGCTGTTATGAAAAACTACTGTAACAGAATAACAAGGTCTGATATAAATCTGTTACTATCTACTGGTCGGGTAACGTTTCGCCTCGGTAGAGCATAGAGTAGATGAGAGTGAAAACCGTTGGCGTGAAGAGTGGTTGCCTACGTTCGGTTCGTTGAATAAACTTCAAGAACTAACAGTGGGTTTTAGATATAAATAAAACCCACTGTTAGTTCTTGAAGTTTATTATTAGTCAAGTCCGTTAAGATCCTACAGTAGATAATTTTTCAGTGATATATTAGGGTATCCTTTCGCCGTGTTAGAGTACCATTCACCGTGTGGGTAGGTACCCATTCTCCGTGCATAAGAACTTTTCATTTAAATTATTTAAAATATGAATATAATCATTTAATTAAACACAAACATGTGAAGTTTATGTACATAAATGACATAAGCAAAAGAATTATATTGGAGATGCAGAAATTAATGTTCATTAGCGTAACTCTTATGACCAACAAGTCATCCCCGCAAAAACCATTGCTTTCTGCTCAACCTGTACAAAATAATGGCGGTATCATTCATAGTACTCACGATTTCGATGGCCGGTGAATAGGCACAGTTATTTTCTGGGGGATCCATTCGCCGTGCATTTTCATTTGGTGGAGAATGAAGTGTTACCGACATTTTCGGCTTAATTTTATACGTAAAATAAAAAAAACTTTAGGGCCCTCCTAAGATGCGCGGCTACAAAGCAAGACCATGCTGAGGGTGGCTGGGTTCGATTCCCGGTGCCGGTCTAGACAATTTTCGGATTGGAAATTGTCTCGACTTCCTTGGGCATAAAAGTATCATCGTGTTAGCCTCATGATATACGAATGCAGAAATGGAAACTTGGCTTAGAAACCTCGCAGTTAATAACAGTGGAAGTGCTAATTGAACACTAAGCTGCGAGGCGGCAATATCCCAGTGGGGGATGTAATGCCAATGAAGATGAAGAGAAGAGAAGAGAAAATAAAAAAACAAACCTGACACTTCAATTGCATGGATATTAAGAGGTAAAGAACAATAAAACATTCACTTTTTTCACTGATATTGGGCGAGCGGAGATTATACTTGATGGTTGAAAACAAAGGTGGAATCAGACAGCCGCAGGATGTTAACAAATTCTATCGTCAAAACAGCTGTTGGAACAGTTTTATTTCACAGTTATTACTCTTTTGAACTTCTTTAATGGTGCTGATGTTAAAAAAAAGTATTTTTCAATATTTTCGTAAACATAATAAAAACTACTTTGAACCCCACGGTGAATTACTCGCCCGAATGACAAACGCCCGAATTCCATTCGCCCGAATAGACCAAACGCCCGAAGAGACCAAACGCCCGAAAAGACCATTCGCCCGAAAAGACCATTCGCCCGAATGGATCATTCGCCCGAATAGACTATATGCCCGAATAAACTCTTCACCTTACTTGATGAAGAGATTTTTTGTGACTAATAAAAATAAATAGTCTCTCACCAGCGCTAGCGCTTAATGGGGAAGCGCCATAATCAGTATGATGAAAAGTTCACTTTGCCCATACTAATTCCCATGCAAATTTGAAACGGCTCGTGCTAAATCAGTTTTTATCGAATTTCGCTCAAATCCGCAGAGGACACTCAGAACATGGGACAGAATTGAGTAATCGGCGTGGAAAAAAATCGAATTTTTGAACCACCATAATATATATACCTAGATAAAAATTAAATAAAAAAATTATGCTCGAAAAACCTAATTTTCCGTACCACCCTAGCGATTTTAAAGTAAAATTGATTGAACGAGTGATGTAAACAACCTACGATTACGGTCTGTTCAGTAAAGTGGTCACGTGTATAAGCGTTGATATTATTGAACATGTTATTCTACCAATCGGTATATTAAATGAAGATGCGCTGGAAATATATGAGGAAATTATGATTACTATAAACATTTTGTTTTTGACGAATTCAGCGGAATTTTCGGTTTTATAACACTTCTAGAACTGATGATTTTGATTTTCAAGTACAAAAATCCATTTTATTAAATGAAGGAAAAACCTCAAATTCCTTCAAATTCCCTAATACCAAAATATGCAGAGCAATCCTTAGCCCTTCCTCTGTCTAACCCAGGGAGAAATGGATCCCCCTTTTTCCCCCATTCAAAAATACAGGCATCTGAAAACAACGGATTTTTTCAAGAAAAACAGTGATATCTCTGCAATCCATCAATGTATTAACTCGGTTATGTAACCAAAACGTGCATTTTTTATGCTCTAAAACTTCGTAGAAATTAAAACTAAAAAGTTACAATCGAAATATTGATTTTTTAGGGTCACCCTAACATAATTATTTAAAACTAGCAGACCCGACAAACTTCGTTTCGCCTAAAATTGATTTACTCTCTGATTAGATCTCAAATTATGCAGATATTTCTGTTTCATTTGTATGGGAGCCCCCCTTTCCAAAGCGGGGAGGGGTCTCGAACCATCTTAAGAACCTTCCCCGGCCCCAAAAACCTCTGCATACAAATTTTCTCGCCGATCGGTTCAGTAGTTTCCGAGTCCATAAGGTTCAGACAGACAGAAATTCATTTTTATGTATATAGAAGATTATCATAACAAATTATACAAACGACGTACAACAATGGTTTCTTCAGCAAAGTGCCTCCAAATTAAATAAGGAACAACTTTCTAGAACTTCGTACTATGCTAAAATTAGAAATATAGAAGTTAAACTATTTATCTCAAAATGTAGTGAGGCCACCCTATTGCAACAAACTTCAAAATAAAGCTTAAATAATAAGCTTTGACTTTGCTGAAGACACTTTGATCCTAAAATATTATCATTATGATGAAAATAATTTTTTCCTCATAATTTCACGACGTGGCCCACTGTGCTATGGGGAATTCTCATACAAATAGGCGGCCAAAAATATTTTTTCAATGAAAACTGTTTCTATCTATTGGGAAAAAATGACTTCATAACATACAAATCAAAGTAAGTAATGATTTTTTATTTTTATCAGCTTTTTTCACTTTCACCCATATTTTTTGACTGCATAAACACAGCGCTTCAATATTTTCCGATTCTCTTATCTGGGGTATATACTTTCATATGATATATAAATTAGACAAATTGGAGATAGTAAATTTTCCGATTAATGGCCACCCTTTTCCCAATAGTGCATAAGGCTTAAACTCCAGGGAAATCTTGGACGCTCATCCAATTTAATTCTACGGAACACAATCAGCATAAACAATTCAAAAAGCTTGCAGCTCTCAAGGAGGTCAAGTCAAGACCTATGCTCCAGGGAATTTTTATATGAACTGGGATGCAACAAATGTTGAAGGAATATCTATTTTTATTCTATGTCGGTAGGGACAAGTCCTTCTTATTATTCGTGATAATTGGAGAACGATACGTTGTGTTTATTTTTTAATTTACTCGAAAGAAGCTTAGGAAACCGAAAGGTTGTAAGTCATTGTATTTTAACGAGGGAGGTCATTATGTCGAGCAGAATCATAACTCTTAGTTGAGGGGTTAGAAGCAGAGGGGTGTAAGTGACATTTTGGTGAAAATTGTGCTACTATAGCAAAAAATGCTTTGATTCTTTGCGGCAATGTCTTGACATACAATGTTTAGAAAAAATATGAAAATTCACAGAAAAGAAGTGATTTTTTGAACTTTCATACAATTTGTATGAAACGAAAAAAAATTGAAAGACTTTGCACCTATTTTTCTCAAAACAAACTTTTTGTGATTTACACAGCTTTGCGCCCCCTCAGTTATTTACCATTTATCTGAAAAAAAAAATTCTCTAGGAATTCTGGAAAACTCATTTCTGAAAACTCCGCCAGCGAGTCTTTTCACATGAATTCTGAAGAATTTGCACTCAAAGAATTTTGAGAAATTGCCCCTTTGAGAATTTTGGAATTCTATGTAATCCTTCCTTCAGGAATTCTTTGGAACTCCTTCTTCCGGAATTCTGTAAAACTCATATTACAAGAATACAAGGTTTTTTCTGTCTAAGAAATTATGGGTTCTGAGGATGTTCCCTGTACCCCTTCATATATTATGGAGAATTCTTCCTCCAAAATTTTTTGTGAAATTTGGTCCAGACTGGATTTTTTCTTGAATTCCGTACAAATTCTTTCTCAGGAATTCTAAACTGCAGCCTACCTTCTCAACTTAACCCAAGTATTCCTAATATACAAGAATTGTGAAATACTCCTGCTTTACAATTGTTGGAGAATGTCTTCTTCAGAAACTCGGGGAATTTCATCCTACAAGAATTCCTTCTACGTAAATTTTCTGGAATTCTCATTAAGAAATTTTTAGGAATGCCCTCACCAAAATCCCTCTCGCTCGAATTTAGAGAAATCTCTTCCCCAGAAATTAGGAGTAATTTCTCCTATAGTTCTCGCCATAGACCAGATAATTCTTCTCTCTGATAACTCTGGGGATTTTTCCCTCACGAATAATGAAAGAATTTTCGCCTATAGGAAATAGAAAATTCCTTCGACGTTACACAATCCTCACACAAGAATTACTGTGAGACTCTTATCCAAGAGTTTTATTTTTAGGGGGTTTTGCTCTCCCACATTTTTAATTCACTCCAAGAATTCCTTATCTAGGAATTTTGGGGATTCCCTTATCCTGAAGTTCTGAGGAATAAATAATAGGTGTCTTAGATTCTATGGATAAGAAACACATGGAAAAATTCCAGAAAATTTCTGTAGGATTCTCACGTATGTCCTGCAGGAATTCTCTCATCTGAACTTTTTGATGGACATTACATCTCCCATTTGAACATTGCCGTGTCGCAGCTTAGTGTTTATTAAGCACTTCCACAGTTAATTGTTAGGTCTCTAAGTAGACTCACCATTTATGCATTCCTGTATCATAAAACTAACACGATTATACTCATAGGCATATGAAAATACCAAAAAGCAAGCCACAGTTCAGAATTTTTGCTAGTGTTCTCACTAGGAATTACACGCCCTCCTGGACGAACTATTGAAGAATTCATGAAGAGAGTTCAAGAAGAATTTCTGGTGAAATCACTGAAGGAAACCGTAAAGAAATTTCTGAAGAAAGTTTGAAAGAATTTTTAAGGAACCTTAGATGAATCTTCTCATGGTGTTCCTGGAAAAGTACTTGACAGCGTTTGTACAATATTAATAAAATTTATTGCGAAAAAGGGCACGAGAAACGCAAATATTTAACGAAGGCATTTATCGTCATTCACCGACGAAAAGTTTGAACGATAATTTTGTACCGCGCCGATCCGAGCCGTCGCCGTCGCCGCCGAGAGCAACCGCGGCGTGGCGCCGGCTAAGCCACCGCCGCCGTTAGGAAATTGCACTCACGCCGCCGCCGGCTCAAAGTAGCGCACTGCGGCGAGAATTTAATGATGATCTATCACCGACTGCCTCTTCTGTTATTATATCTCTATTGGTCGAAAAACAGTTATTTGACTTCGAAAAAGTGAAATTGCGTACATAATGTAAAACCAATTAAATAAAAATTCCGCGGAAAAAAATTAAAATTTCGTTTCGTTTCGAAAAATTTCGAAATAAATTAACCTTGATTTCGTATCGTTTCGAAGTCTCGAAAGCAAATCTATATTTCGTTTCGTTTCGATTCGAATCAACATAGACATTTTAAATTTCGTTTCGTTTCGTTTCGTTAGGAAAAAGTGTGTTATCGCATACCCTTAATTTTAACTAACTGTGATTCGGTCACACAAAGCAGAACTAACCAATTACCAGTGACATTTTCTCGCATGATTCTGGATCTGGTTTTGTTGCAGTTAATTGGGAAGGTGCATTATAGAAAATACATCTGTATTTTTCAGAACCTCAATTTTATAGTAGAAATGGTTGAGCCGAAACAAATTTTCATCATAGTGTCAATTATCATCGCTTGGCGACAGCAGAAATTTGACTTCGGCATCAGAATCACAAGCGCGTGAGACTATTTAGTGGTTGCTGTTAGTGATTCGGATGGCGCATTTTCGGAACTTATTATTTATAATAAATTTGGTTTAAAGTGAAAATAAATCGCTAGGTGACCTCAGGAAGCCTAATCAGAAGCGCGCGTCAGAGGGAGATGCTGTAAAAATTTATTCGCATGGATGACATCAGTATCAGTAATATGAAACTTGTTCTCAATATTCTGTTTTGGATTTGTAGCTATTAATAACTGGAAAGGCGCATTATGGAAAATAATTTGTTTTTTTCCAGAACCACAATTTTATAGAAGAAAAGGTTAAACCGAGACAAATTTTCATCAAGGTGTATATCATAAACGCTTGATGACGGCAGAAATTTTTCGACGGTAGCAGAATCACAAGTGCGTGTCCGGGCTAGAGGCTGCAAACATTTATTCGCATTCAGAAATATACTCCACCGCGCTGCTGCCATGACCACCACAGACGCCATCGTAGCGAAACAAGCAACTGATGATTCGAATGTTGCGAACGAAATGGCTCGTGGGCGCGAAAAAGCAGCTTTTTTGAAATCACTTTGGAGAAAAATTGGCTCGATTAAATCCTTCTATAAAATTATGGTTCTGGAAAGAACCGAATTATTTTCCATAAGGCGCCTTACCAGTTACTAACAGCAACACCAAATTGTGGGAGAATGTTTCGCTTGACTGATACTGATGCCATTCATGCGAATTAATTTTTGCAGCGTCTCCCTACAACGCGCGCTTGTGATGCTGCTACGGACGGTAACTTTCTGCTGTCATCAAGCGAACCAAGTGCACTTTGAAGAAAACTCGTCTCAGCCCACCCTTTTTTGTCTTTATTGACAAGACTTTTAGCCCAAGGCCTTCCCTTGCAAAGAACATGGTCCTGAGAAGAACCAACTAATATCCAATAATGCGTCTTTTAAATCACTAACAGCAACCACTAGATTAGATTTGCAAGACAATTGTGGCTTGAGAGCTGCTTTCATTATTTATTGCCATTCAAGGGTACTTCAGATGCCACCATTGCAGAAATGTACTCCACCGCGCTGCTGCCACGATCGCCACAGACGCCATCGAAGTGAAACAAGCAACTGATAGTCCAAATGTGGCGAGAAAGTTCCACTTGAGAGCTGCTGATGCAGACTACGACGCATCACTCGACCCACACCGTCGGTGAAAATAAAATTTCCTCCCTTTCCGATGCTGAGACCACTCTCCACTTTCCGCGACGTCTCGAACGATATGGCTCGAATGCGCATGATAGTAGCGTTGATGACTAGTCGATAAAATGATTTTATTGTTCCTGTTTTTCGAGTTAGAAGTTACATTTTTGAAGAAGAAGCAATTTGTTAACCATAGTTTGATGCGTAATAAAAAATCGTGAAAACTTTGGCGAAATTCCTTTCATTGTTTGTTTTCTTAGCAAGCGGGAGAGAATGAAATGTAAATATCGCGTAACCTCTCTCAATGAAAATAAAAATCTTAGTGATTAATTATTTTAGAGCGTCTTAGGGGAAATGCTACAAGGTTAAAAGACTATTATTCTTCCATTTACTTCCACTATTCACTTTTTATGTATCAACAAACAGATACGTATTTCGTTTTTCATACAAAATGGTTAACTTTGGAGATCTAGATCTCGATTGCGTGTGAACCAATTTGCTGAAAATTTGACCAGGGCTCAGATATAACTTGAATTTAACCACACCTGAGTTTCGACCATATTGATTCATAGGGTAAAAAATTATTGCGGTAATACCAAAATGAATTTATTGACAAAAATTTATTTTTTAAATATCTTGAATTCTATAGGTTGTAAACAAATTGTCCTGAAGTTTGAATCAAATGGTCTACCGAATCAACCAAGGCTTCTATGATGTCCAGAGCCGCGGTGTTAATCCAATTTTGTCTTCTGAGTAATGGTCTTTACTAACGTCTCAAATGTAGGTATATGAGAAGTTGTAAGATCTCCAAATTGTCCTGGAGTTTGAATCAAATAGTCTAATGAATCAACAAAGGCTGCCATGGTGCTCCCAGCCGCGGTATCAACCCAATTATGTCCTCCGATTATTTGTCTTTCACTTACTTCTCAAATCGAGGCATATGAGATATTTTAAGATCTCCAAATTGTCCTGGAGTTTGAATCAGATGGTCTACAGAATCAACCATGAGTATTTATCTTTCACTTGCGTTTTAAAACAAGACATATGAGGTGTTGTAAGATCTCCAAATTGTCCTGGAGTTTGAATCAAATGGTGTAATGATTAAACCAAGGTTTCCATGGTGCCCCCAGCCGCAGTATCATCCCAATCATGCCCTCCGAGTGTGTGTCTTTCACTTGCGTCTCAAGTCCAGGGATATGAGATGTTTCAAGATCTCCAAATTGTCCGGGAGTTTGAATCAAACGGTCTACAGAATCAACAAAGGCTTCCACGATGTCCATAGCCGCGGCGTCAACCCAGTTTTGTCTTCTGAGTATTGGTATTTTACTAACGTCCCAAATACAGGTATATGAGATGTTCTAAGATCTCCAAAATGTCCTGGAGATTAAATTGAATGATCTATCGAATCAACCGAAGGTTTTATGATGTCCTAAGCCGTGGTATCAACTCGAATATGTTCTCTCTTTCACTTGCGTCTCAAAACAAGACATATGAGGTGTTGTAAGATCTCCAAATTGCCCTGGAGTTTGAATCAAATGGTCGAATGAATCAACCAAGGCTTCCATGGTTCCCCCAACCGCGGTGTCAACCCAATTTTGTCTTCTGAGAATTAGTCTTTCACTTGAGTCACAAATTTTAGCATGTAAGATTTGTAAGATCTTCAAATTGACCTGGAGTTTGAATCAAATGGTCTACCCAATCAACCAAGACTTCCATGATTTCTTTTCTCGCTGTATGAACTTAATTATATTCCCCGAATGTTTGTCTTTCACTCTTCTCAAACCAAGGCATATGAGGTGATGTAAGATCTCAAAGTTGTTCTGGAATTTGGATAGTTTGCGAATTGCGTCTCAAATTCTGACATGTACCATGTAAGATCTCCCAATTGATCTAGAAATTGAATCAAATGGTCTACCGAATCAATCATGGCTTCCATTATGTCCCCAGCCACGAAGTCTAGACATCAGATATTTCTTCGACGACCTGGAATGGAATAAATGTTGAATGCGTATCTAATATGGATCTATGGATCAAAATAGGATGAACCATTTAAAAATGATAATCCTGTAGACCTAAAGACCTGTACTCCATGACTTTCTTAAACAACCTGGAATTGAACAATAGTTGAAGAGGTATTCAATTTAGTCCTACGGATCAAAACGGGTATGAGCAAGTTTTTATTGAGATAAAACAGCCTTTTGGTTACGCGTTCTTCTTCTTCTTCTTATTGGCATTACATCCCCACACTGGGACAGAGCCGCCTCGCAGCTTAGTGTTCATTAAGCACTTCCACAGTTATTAACTGCGAGGTTTCTAAGCCAGGTTACCATTTTTGCATTCGTATATCATGAGGCTAGCACGACGATACTTTCATGCCCAGGGAAGTCGAGACAATTTCCAATCCGAAAATTGTCTAGACCGGCACCGGGAATCGAACCCAGCCACCCTCAGCATGGTCTTGCTTTGTAGCCGCGCGTCTTACCGTACGGCTAAGGAGGGCTCCTTAACATGTTGACCGTAAAGCATATATTTCAGGGATGGATGATATTCATGGATGATCTGCAATGGAACAATAGTTAAAGCCGTATTCACTTTGGTTCTATGGATCAAAAAGGGCATGGCTCATATGAATTGACCGAATTTAGTCACAACCAAATTGCAACAACCATCCCTACAAACATTTTAGTTTTATGCTGATTTTACCGAAGTCATGTAGAGCAAATAATGGTTTTCATGACTGTTATTGAACTAAAAATGTTCCTTGGGATGTTTATCTGACTTGTGCTGCTCAGGTTGTTACCGCGGCTGGGGACATCATGAAGGCCTTGGTTGATTCGGCAGACCATTCGATTCAAGCTCAAGGACAATTTGGAGATCTTAAAACAACTCATATGCCTGGAATTGAAACGCAAGTGAAAGACAAATAGCCCTGGAAATATAATTGAGCTGATACCACGGCATGGGACATCATGGAAGCCTTGGTTGATCCGGTAGACCATTTGATTCAAACTCGGCGGCGTTCAGCAATGTGATTGCGCGGTAGTTGCTACAATCCAGCTTATCGCCCTTTTTGTAGATGGGACACACGACACCTTCCATCCACTCCTGCGGCAAAACTTCCTCCTCCCAAATCTTGGTAATGACCCAGTGGAGCGCTCTAGCCAGTGCCTCACCACCGTGTTTAAATAGCTCTCCTGGTAGTTGGTCGACCCCAGGGGCTTTGTTGTTCTTCAGCCGGCCAATCTCCTCCTGGATTTCCTGGAGATCCGGAGCCGGTAGAATTATGTCCTGGGCGCGTTCCCCCAGGTCCATCACCATACCGCCATCTTCGTCTGCCACATCGCCATTCAGGTGCTCTTCGTAGTGCTGCCGCCACCTTTGGATCACCTCACGCTCGTTCGTAAGAAGGTTCCCGTTTATGACCTTACACATATCAGGCTGTGGCACGTGGCCCTTACGTGAACGGTTCAACTTCTCATAGAACTTTCGTGTGTTATTAGCGCGGTACAGTTGCTCCGTCTCTTCTCGGTCTCGATCTTCCTGCTGACGCTTTTTCCTCCGGAAAATCGAGATTTGTCTGTTCCGCGCCTGTTTGTATCGTGCCTCGTTCGCCCTCGTGCGGTGTTGCAGCAATCTCGCCCATGCTGCATTCTTCTCTTCTACTAACTGCTCACATTCGCCGTCACACCAGTCGTTTCTCTGATCCGGGAGCACCGTGCCAAGTGCAGCAGTTGCGGTGCTTCCAATGGCGGATCGAATATCTCTCCAGTCATCTTCAAGAGACGCTGCGCCTAGCTGCTCTTCCTTTGGTAGTGCCACTTCCAGCTGCTGCGCGTATTATTGGGCTAGTCTACCGTCTTGTAGCCGCCCAATATTAAGCCGCGGCGTCCGACTTCGACGCGTGTTGTACACCGTCGAGAGTTTTGAGCGCAGGCATACTGCAACGAGGTAGTGGTCGGATTCAATATTCGCACTGCGGTAAGTGCGGACGTTCGTCATGTCGGAGAAGAATTTACCGTCGATTATAACGTGGTCGATTTGGTTTTCCGTTTCTTTGTTAGGTGATCTCCATGTGGCCTTGTGGATATTTTTGCGGGGAAAGAAGGTGCTTCGGACTACCATTCCACGGGAGGCTGCGAAGTTTATGCATCGTTAGCCGTTGTCATTCGATACGGTGTGCAGACTATCCGGTCCGATGACCGGTCTATACATTTCCTTCTTCCTACCTGTGCGTTCATTGCACCGATGATGTTTTTGACGTCCCGTAATGGGCATCCATCGTATGTCTGCTCCAGCTGTGCGTAGAACGCATCTTTCACGTCGTCGGGTCTCCATTCGTGTGGGCAGTGCACGTTGATGATGGTATAGTTGAAGAATCGGCCTTTTATCCTCAGCTTGCACATCCTTGCGTTGATTGGCTGCCACCCAATCACGCGTTGGCGCATCTTACCCAGCACTATGAAGCCGGTTCCCAGCTCGTTGGTGGTGCCACAGCTTTGGTAGAAGGTAGCCGCTCGATGCCCGCTTTTCCACACTTTCTGTCTGGTCCAGCAAATCTCCTGCAGCGCCACAACGTCGAAGTTGCGAAGTTCCAATCGTGATCCTTTATTCGTCGCATAGGTCTTTGCCGATTATATCGAGTCGCATTATCTCTTATACTTGATACTTGATGGGCTACAGCTCTTCGATGAACCTACGCCGAATGGAGTATCCTTCTCCACTGGACTCGATCCTGGGCCAATCGCTTCCAGTCGCCCTGAACATTGAGCGCCCTCAGGTCCTCTTCAACTGCAAAAAGCCATCGTGTACGCGGCCTTCCACGAAGCCTGCGGCCTTTATTTATTATTATCTCTTATATTGCTCGTAATTATTGGTTTTCCAGGCGGCTTATTGGGCCTGCGAAAACCTCCTGTCTCGTCGGAGGGCCGTCGTGTCAGGGCTGTTTAGCGTCCCACCTAACACCAGGACTTGGGCTTGTGCGCTTTGAGTGGCACACGGTCGCTTTGGTGGGGCCTACTTGCGGATACATGCAGCTTTTTATAGAGGTTTACCAGGGCCCACTGTCAAACCCCACCACATCCTAGGCAAGCCCCACAACTCGCAGATGGCCTGGGGAGGGATCGTCAAGCCCTTGGACATAGTCCCTGCTGCCCTAAATAATAAATGGAATAAATCCGAGGTAATTTGGTCACAAAGTTGAGAGTATATGTCGATTCCTTGGCGTTCAAGTCATTTGTATGTTTTGCTTGATATGTTTGAATCAGTTTATGGCTTGGCCGTTATTTCTTGTTGAAAATGCTTACAGAACTCTTTACATGTACTCAGAAGTCATTAATCATAAACCACAGGCGGTGAAAGTTATTTCATGAAAATCATTGTAGTTTGCGGTTTTTTTTAACAAAAATAAAAAGGACTAAAATTTTTCATCAGGGTGACAAAATCGGGTCGAAAACGTGATAAATCGATATACCCCGTTTATAATTATGCTGACAGCGCTCCATTTATGTACGTGATTTTTAGCGTAAAATTCTATAGATTTTTTTATCTGTGTACCATGCCGCTTCTTTCAGTGTGCACTGAAAAAAAACTTTGTAGTAGAAATTATTATTTTGTGGTACAATTAGGAACAGCGCCGACGTTTTTCAATCTAACAGGCAGATTAAATTTTCTGTAACAATACATGCGGGCAAATATAGTGATTTTATTGAAAGACATACATTCCTTCTTCTTCTTTTTCAATGGCTATACATTCCAACTGGAACTTGGCCTGCTTTTACACTTAGTATTCTATTAGCATTTCTTCAGTTATTAATTGAAAGCTTTTCTATGCCCGCCATTGCATGCGTATGTATCTTGTGTGGCAAGTATAATACATACAGTATGGCCAGGGTTAGTTTCCAACCCGAAAACATCCTAGACCGGACCGAGAATCGAACTCGCCATAACCAGATTGGTAATCCAACGCCTTTGCTCCCAAGGCGACTGAAAACCCCAAAGATATACCTTATTTTAGTTAATTAAAAAAAATTGTCGCTTAGGTTGTAAAACGTCTAAGTGGTAATTCCTACAATTAAATTTTTAGCTCATTTATGTTATTGACCATACACTAAAATCACTGCTGCTGTTGATCTTTAACTCCGGGTGGCTTTCAATGGATTTCTGATGCTAAGCCGATTGTGCATACCCTACGCAGTTGGCAAAAAATCTGCTCTTTTATTTTTCACAATTTTTAACACTTGAGTAAACTTCATTCAGTTAGTGCAACTAATAGATGGTTATTTGAGTTTTCGAAATGTCTCTTCAATCTGACAAAATGGTGCACACCAAATACACGCGGGCGCGCGCACAGCAAATGCACCGGGGTGTATTACACGCCGGTATATTTGCTGTGCGCGCGTCCGCGTGGCTTTGGCGTGTATTATTTTGACAGATCGAAGTGACATTCCGAAAACTCAAATATACATCTATTAGTTGCACTCACTGAATGAATTTTATTTGATTGGTAAAAATTGTAAAAAATAAAAGAGCAGATTTTATGCCAACTGTGTAGGACATCTCTGGGCACTTCCAGTGCTGCGAAAAGATGATTTGCTCGTTTTAACACTTCTTTCTCAGATATTTTTACAGTTTTAGGAAATATTTTCAAAACTCTATTTCGATTCGGCTACCAGCATATTATCCGCGAACACTAAAACCATTCATAAAATTTTCCACTCCGCTTAGAACGGAGTGTGTTGAAAGTGATCAATTAAACTGTCACTAACCACCACACGCGATCACGAGCTGCATATTTCTCCGGTCAACCCACAGTTCGAGACATACTTGCAACATATTTACCAATCAGCTGATCACGAACCGGCTTGCTCGCCGACGACGACGACACCATAAACCAACCATAAACAACCGTTCGTTGGTTGGCGGGCTGCACCAAACCGCTTCTCTTTACTGGCAACATCTACCATGTGCAGCAATTGCATGCGTTTATGCAAATTTGTTCTTTCTCAATTGCGATATCGAAAGAGAAAAAAAAATCGAGCCGAGATCGAGAAAGTCAATGATCGATTTCCCCTCTTCATTGTTCCGCCATTCTTACCGCAGAATCAAGCGCATGTGCACTGCTGCCATCATCTGTCCCCGATTGACGACGATCAGACACTCCAGCCATCAATCTGAGATGCGGGAGGTGGTATTCAACTGCGCGAGCAGGAGGACTATTATACAATAGTGCATATAAATATCGAAAAGACTAATATCGAACTCATCGGGTGCGCATGCCCCGCAAAGCCAGGGGTCTCGGTAGGTAGGACTAGTCAATCAGTTGACCAGCAGCGTGCAACGCAATCCCATGGATGAAGAAGCATTCGGAGTCTGGTCTCCTGCAGCTTACGGAGCTGCAGAAATGCATCTGATGTGAGGAAGGTAAGACCAATCCATTCGGAGCAAGGGTCGTTGAGCATTTATGGACATAAGCTATTACAGTATGTATGCAATATGAATGGCTGCGGTTGCAAATTATACATTTCTTGCGATGTGGCTTGCGGGGGTTATTAAACGGCCAATTTGAGAAATGGCGATGATTGTTTCAGATTGAGCATTACTGCATTGTTTGCAAGAACCGGTTCCAAATGATTCCCTACAAAACCGCAAGGCGGTTGTCGATTTTAAAACATTTATAGACGCTTTATGGTGCTGTGATAAAATCAACAAGTTCTAATTTTACTCCGCGCCAACATGACTTCTTTGATGGTCGACGGCCTGTGGCACTTAGTAATAGTACTTTTGTACACTTGGAAAACCGCATTAAAAATTAACGAAACACCACGGATGACCCAGCGGTCAAAGTGGTACCACCGTGCAGCAAGGATAGAGGGAAATCTTTCATGTCGCGTTGTTTAACAATGGGCAATTAGCACATGTAAGTGTATCGCGGATTACAAGCTTGGCTGCTGACTGTACAGCAACTTAGCCCACGGTTTATGATTCCGCGTGCCTGGTGCCACCAGTAAAACCATCAATCAAGATCTCTTCCATTCTGTAAAACATGGCTGTCAAAACGATGATGTGAACAATGTGACAACTGGCAGTGGATTCGTTTTTAAACCGCTTCCTTCGCTAAACCTGTTACGATTTATCACGTCAATCTTCACATGCGCGACAAATTGGATGATGAATCCATCCATTGTTATTTTTTGGGCAACAAAAGTAATGGTTCTGTTAATGTCACCGATATTATATTACAAAGGACATCCAGTGGATCATCATATCTGAAAGATTTCCCTTCTTGGGTGAAAATCGAGCCAACACTCTGTAGCACGCAATTCCGTCTAGACCAATGACCATCATACGTACATGACTCAAATATAACGTTTCATTGAAACTATACCTAAAAACGAAAGTGATCATCAGTGTCCCTGAGAAGAAAATAAATTCATGTGTACAAATAGATCATACTTTCCGTGATAGAATGGGTCTGGGAAAGCTGCGCTAAATCCTCCATTTAATGAGTTCAGTACAAGATCATGCAGATGATTCTCAACGTTCCCCTCACTCCTCTCATTATAATATTCGAAGCCAGAATAAGGGAAAACATACAGAAGATTCTTGTGAACTTCCACGGTTAATTACGTATTTTAAAGTTCCACAAAAAAATCATCGGAATTGGGCAGTGATTTTTTTTTCTGAATTTTAATCTCCATGGGATTTAGGTAGTTCTCATGTTCCATGAAAACTTTTCTTGAATTTCACGTAAACATCTTCTGGAAATCTACAGAAAAAAATAACGAAACAAATATAACGATATACCAATACCTTACAATCTTGATAAAGCCAACGGAGAGTGCCCAACATAAGATGATTTTCGAAAATGAAATCGTGCAGATGGGAAGAAAAAACTTTTTTCGTTCAGTTATTGATACGGAATGTCTTTATTCCGCCAACGACAATTGTCTGAGATTTGTTACAATTTCTGCTGCTAGAAGAATGATAATAATCAGCAGTGGCGGCACTTCAGATCGATTTTTATGATTGTATAGAATTAACACATTCTGTATCCTAACGACTGAAACCATAAGTGAATTTTTCTCAAAAGATTTCGACTTTCCATACCAGAATGCTGATTCGCCTATGCGTGGTGGTTGCTCTCTGAGAGTTGCCAGCTAAAAGGCGTTTTGTCTCATTAGTTTTCCGGCAATAAATATCTCCACTTTTAAGAAATGTTAATATTATCAATATGGTTGATATTTTAACAATTTTAAGATGGCATCAGCTAGCTATATGGTTTAACTATGGCATGAGGTAAAAATACACGTTCATATCATTACAGCTAAGAGATTAAAGCAGTCTTTGCTTAGCTAGGGCATATTGCCCTCCTCCCCCTAATGCCAGCCCATCATCTCCGGCTTGTGGTGCGTGTACGAAATCCCTTTCTTCTATGAGTGTGGCTGTGGCCCTGAAAAGAGCTGGAGTTGGTCTACTTAGTGACAGCTTTGATTATCTCAGACGAGGTGCTTGACCAGCTTGTTTGGCAGCAGAAAGCGATTGCCGGGTTGAATATTGCGGCTGGTATATGTTGGGCTAGTGTTGTAGTGCGCCAAATAGAAGCCATCGTTGCGATGCACTCGAAGATGTCGTAAACTTCCTCTGTGGTTTCCGTTTCGGCTGTTCTCGGGCTTGACGATGTTCTTCTGGCCTTGCTGCTGCCAGCTCCACTACCGTTGATACGGCCGTCGACGTCTTCTTTTCGCTGACTTGCCGCCGCCAGATTTGTTGCCATGTCTCCACTTTGCCTCGCTTAATTTCGTGCGGTTCGACGCGCGTGTAGTGAATTATTCGCAAAACTTACATCAATCTGACGTCCGTGTTGGGAATGCATGAACGGGACTGTTTGGTTTGAAAATTTTCACTGGGTATGACAAGAATTTAAATTTTGCATAGTTTATCTTTTTTTAAACTTTATTAAATTGTTTATTTTTATATTGAGGCCGATACAAATATTAAATTTATTTTATGTCAACCCCTACTTCCCCCTTCAACTTTCAAAAAAAATATTTTTAGGCATTTTTATTTTTTAAATCTTTACATACATAATGTATCACTGTTTTTATCTTATACAAATATCTAATATATCATTTATATACCATAAATTTGTCACCAAGAGACGGGCATATATCTCTATCAACATACATATATTCTATACCCTTGCTTACAGATTCCGTCAAAGCTCCCTTGCATTAAAACCTACGTTCTCCAACATTTATTCTTATCGGTATTTCATGGCTTTTATGTTGCTCGGCACATGATATCCAGCTGTAAGGCCGTCCGAACTATTAATTTTAGAAATCATCGGCATTACCTTTGCCTCTACACAACACTTTTCACGATAGATTAGTAACTGTCATGCGTGGATCATTCCGGTTTGGTCTCCAAATGTCTCGAAAACTCGCGAAGATAGCCCCAGCCTATCTGACTCGTGCTTCCATATCGATCCCAATTTCGCCATCTGATGATATTAAACTGTCAAGATATTGAAACCCTCCGATCGTCCGGCCACTGCAAAGTTTGAGGGGCTGATAAATATGGTGAAATTTTTTCGTGTTATACTTTTTAGCGCTAGTGTTCATTTCAAATTTCTCCTATGTGGTAGCACCATCTTGTTTATGTACTGTAAGCCAAACGCCATCACTTAGTGAGATTGATCTTGTATGTAGGGGAGCCTGTGTTGGAGGCGCTGAGGTGCAATTTGAATCTTTACACGCGTTTTTTAGAAATTTTGTTTGACCATCCATGTGTGTTCTCTGTGCTACAACATTGGGTCAGCCCTGAACACCTCCATAGACCTTGTGGGTCCCTTTAGATTTCATGCTTCGAATGGCTGCTTTTTGAAGAACACTGGCCGAGACTTGAAGAAGCTGTTCGAATTGTTGCAACCAACCTTTCTGCTGGCCAAGTCAGTGAGTACACCCGATTCTGGTTTTTTCAGGGAATTTTGTTTAAAAAATCTCATACAAAATTATTGCAAAGTTGCTCCATTTTGCGCGATTCGTCATGATTCGTTTTTTACACATATTTTCGAATTTTGAACTGAAAACTGTTTTTACACGGAACGCATCCATCGTGTAAAAAAAAAAGAATCAGGTATAATTGAGGCAATAATCTCCGGTTGCTGTAGCCATCTTTTCTCCATTGGCGGAAAGTCTGCCCATGCCCGCCTGTCCTGCCTGCAGCGGTCGACACCCACTTACAGAGATACATACCGTTGACGGGACTCGTACTTTACTCCTCTGATTTTTCCCGTTCCTCAGCCTTTGATTCTCCACGCTCCTTAATCTTCTGTCGGGCTACATCTGTAGTGCATTCTTTTCGCTGAGTGCGCAGCTCACCCAAGTTGCTCTCGCCGGTTTCGACAAAAACATTCTTCGCCGCCCACTTCTCTTCTACGCGGCCACCTTCCGGAACGTCCACTACCCGAGTTTTAAGTTCTTCAACGAACAATCTCTTCACAGCTGGATCTGCTAGTTGGTCTTTATTAACTCGTCGCCCGAGCCTCTCCTACTGCCGCTGAATCCGAGCAATGCGTTGTTGGATCTCACCTATTAGAAGATGATAACGATTAGAATTCAAACGCGATGTCAGCGCTGCGTCAATTACGGACTCAAGAAGGCGCCGTCTCCTTTTTCAACTAATCCTTTTCAAGAAGAGCCAAATACTAGTCATGCCAACTAAAAGCGGCGATATTGACTTCCTCTATGATATTTCACGACGCCTGATTGGAGCAAGGACAAATCCGTGGATATCAGAGAAAGACGCAACATGTCATTCACCGAAACGTTGTCTCAACCACTTAGAACAACTTCTTCAAGTTTTGACGATTTATCTCAATTCGGATATAGGGAAAGTTTGACAATTCTCCGACAGCAGCAGGTATGATTTCGCCCGCACCGATCATGTGACAACCATATTGACACGCTTTGCATCATCCTGGGGAAGGTCAATAAATTTCAACCCTCCATTCAATACTGATTGACCACGGAAAGCATTCGATCGTCTGAATCACGGAAAAATGTGGGGCGTCCCAAAAAACAAGGGAGGTCTAGACAAAATCCAGATTCCAGCACAATTTCAATCGGAGATATGAACAAATCCAACTCCACGGTAGCCGAGCAAACAGTGGAGAAGGTCCAAAACCAAAGCCAGCCAACGTCGGGCGGCGGACCAAGATCAACATAGAACGTGGAGATCCAATCGATCCAGGCAATGTACCAAACCTCGAATACTCAACTCTACGTTTTACAGCTCGGGCCTGGTGGCCTAACAACTGGATCCCTAATGCAGAGCCCCATCGACGATGCCATCAGAATCCGATATAAACAGCAACTCCCCAGTGTGAATGGGCGTATGCCGCCCACACCACGTAAGAGTGGAGACGAAATCTGCAAGCAAGTGCTGGACTGAAATCCGGCGAAACCCCAACAGAGAAATAAACGAAGTCCATAGGAAGCAGACTTGGGCGCCAATAATTTTAGGAACGTGGGCATGCTAATATGACGTGCTCCACCGATTCTACTTCACTTCCACTTCAATTCCAAACCTATGCAAGAACTTCATAAAACAGCCATGTTCAGACAAGACATCTGTGATTTCAAAAGTACATCTGATAATCGTCCCTATAGATTCAACCAGTTTGAGTGTCATATTTGACTTCAACCAAAGGTAATAATTCTAGCAATACTTTAAAAACTTAGATGTTATGTATTGAACAGTTTAGAGTCCATCAGCAAAAACAGCACTATAGTCGTAAATAATTTTGAGTTGAGTAAATAATTTTGAAATCGACAAATTACTGGAGAGTTTCCGAATCGATTCAAATATGAATCTCCAAAATCCATCGAAACTTAAAGGCGCTGTGAACGTTCAAAATCTTACATATCCAGTATCTACGAGTAAGACATTTTCCAACATGAAAAACACTTTCTTTTGAGTATAGGTGCCTTTTTATTGCATGAAAATTTAAAGTAAAAACTTCACAGTTATAAGACTTTACAATTCTTCCATTTACTTCACTATGATCAACTTTTTTTTCTATCAAAAGTATCAGTGATTTGTTATCAACTGAAGAAAAACATTGATTGCGAACTTTAAATTTGGTATTTGGATAACTAGTTTGGAGAACAATTTCGGCACAATTTGTCAAGTGGCTTCCAAGCAAGAAGTGCTTCGACAAAAAAAATGGTGGTGTAATTGTTGAAAATCTCCTTCCCTAGAAACCTGTTCCATTCTCCTTTCCAACTTCATTTCCCCTTCCTTTTCTTTTTCTCATTTACCTTTCCGACAGGTAAATGATGAGTAAGGCCAGTGAAGCCGATGGCACAAATCTCCCAAACTGAGGGGAACGTGCCTCCTGAGCCGACGTTCTGATACCTGTTACTAAAAACTGTTCTTGGGATCAGATCTTGGAGGTATGTACGGTCAACAAAACGATTAACATACTTGAAAAAATGTATTTAACTATTGAAATGAAACGCTGGCTTTGACCTTGGCACTTGGCACTTACGATTCTGCAAGGCTTGATTACAAGAACTGTAAGCTTTTTAAAAAGATACTGTTTTGAAATAATACAAAATTGAAAGATTTCAATACAATATTGTATTAATATCTTCTGAACTTGTATATGCCAAAATTTGCCAAATTTTTTTTTTTTTCTTGAGCAAGGGTAAACGGAAATCTGCAACCAGACACCTGAGGAGGTACTCAGGTAGTTTTTTTTTTTCTTCCTAAACAATGGAGGGGGAATCTGCTCAACAGACATCCTGGGTTGACCAGGAAGTGCTGGGTTAGGGATCACCGAGGAAGGCAGGACTACATTCCTGACCCGCTAAACCGTTTCCATTGCCTCCAAGCCCATGTTCCCTTCGGTACAACCAGAAAGTAATGCTTCAAAGGGGGGCCAGTGCACAACGCACCCTCGAGGTTAGCTGCGTGTCCTTGCAGCACCGAACATGGTAACTCGCTTTTTAAAAGAACACCATGGTATCGTGCCAGCGCGTTGCCGGCTTTCCAGGTGGCCTTACCACGCCCTATGTCCTCGGAAGGTGGGCAGGGTCGACTTCGCACCTGCTTCCCTCTGCACGACTGGTATCAAGAATGATGATGCCGCTTGCACCCCCAATTGCCCTTTCTGTGATACGGCCTCTTCGCCAGCACTCAGAGAGACTTGCCGACGCGGTGCCTACGCCTGCCCCAGCCTTGACGAGGGCCCATTTCCGTCCTCGGGCTCGGAACCCGCCTGGTTGACCAACGCCGCGAAAGCGACGATACCATGTTGTTCTTCGCGCGGCCACTTGTTCGGTAAAAGGATCGAGTTCGACCACAGAGCATGACCACCGGTATGACCCATGAAGCCGACTCCGATCCCTTGGACCACCTCTTATTTGCGCCTGAACTAGCCATCCTTGAGTCCACGCGCCACCTTCTATGTAACTCCGAGACGATTTGGGCGATAGCCGATAAAACGGCGTTCCAGCCAACTTCATCTTTACTCATCCTCCGAACTAGGTTGTCCGGGGTAGTGTCCAGACCACATGTGGCAAGCATGTGGTCACGCATTGCGCGAAAACGTGAGCACACGAACAACACATGTTCCGCCGTTTCCTCTAAACCTGCGCACACCAAACACTCGGGCGAGGCCGAGCAAGCCGGCTGCGTTACCTGCATTTTGATTTTGCAGCACGCTTAAACGCCAGGCACATCGAACCCCCCATGGGGTGCTTGCTGTTCACAGCTTTGCTGGAACAAATCAAACAATTGGGAGGGTTCGTGCAGCATTGTGCCTTATGTCCCTCTAATCCGCAGCGTCGGCAGGGATTGCTTCTGTCAGGGCCTTTGCAGTCCCATTGCTTGTGCCCCGGTTCCAGGCACTTGAAGCAAACTTCGGGTTGCTCGTATATGCGCACAGGGCATACCGACCATCCCACTTTGACGCTCCCTAACTTGATTACCTTGGAGGCGTCCGCTGCAGATAGCCGAACCAATGCTACCTGCGTCCCTGCCGGACCTTTCCGTAGCCGAACGGCTGCGGTGGGCGTCTCCACTTCACACTGTCGCCGCAGTGCCGTGACGAGCTCTTCGACTCCGGTGATCTCGTCCAGGTCTTTAACCCTTAGATTCACCTCCGTCGTGAGTGCCCTCACCTTGACCGTCTCGCCTAGGACTTCTTCCGCCAACTTCTTGTAGGCGGCGCCCTTTTGCGAGACGCCCCGCTTCAGCTCGAGGATCATCTCGCCCATCCGGGTACGTCTTATTCGACGTACGTCGGCGCCGAGTTCACCGAGCTTGACGTCACTCCTCATCGCCTTCAAGACGTCCGAGTACTTAGCCTCGTCCGCCGTGATGACTAGGGCATCGCCCCTAGAGCGATTGGCGCCTACCCTAGACTTCTTGCTACCCTCATTCGCCTGGGCCTTCTTTTCGGCCCTTGACGTCTTCGGTTTCCTCTTGTTCTTGACCAGGGTCCAGGAGGCGTCATCCCCCTCTATTTCCCTGGTCTGGTGCGGCTGAGAACTCTCAGCCTGCCGTAACCACCGTCTTTCCTGGGTGGACGGACCTTTCCAGGTCCTTCCTCCCCCGGTTTTGGAGGTACCTGGCCGGGGTTCAGCTTCCCAGCCCCACTACCCTTGTTCGAGGTAGTAACCCTCCGTGTTTTGAGCGGCCCCAGGGAGCTCATCCCCTGGAGACTGTCTCCCCTGTTTTCGTGTCTGCTCCGTTGGAACAGTCACCCCCGACGTACCCGCAAATACTTGAGCCTCAGTCTGGGTAGACTTTGGACCACCGTCTTCGCTGGCACGCCTTCGGTCGATTCGACCTTGCCCGAGTCCGCGAATCCTTGGGCCTCAGTCTGGGTAGACCTCGACTCCACCGATTTCACGGGTTTACACTTGGCCGTCCCGACCGCCCTCTCCAGCTTGGCGTCCAGCATCGACTTTCGAAGTTTCTGCAAGCTCCTCTTGAGGTCCTTGCTGATATTATGCTTCGATGACGCAAAGTCGATGATGGCGTCCAGCTGTTCCGTCGCCACCTCGAAGGCTGAAAGCCCATCGCGTTTGCGGTTCATCGCCTCCACAAGCCATGGGCCGTCAATAACCCCTACCGGCGTTTTTCTAGCCGAGAGGAAGGTTGAGTGACCCACGCTGGCGCTGCGCACTGAGCTGCCGACTATTGCCTCTGGCCTCCTAGGCGGAGACCTGAACAACCCACCTCTTGCGAAGGGGTTGTCGCCTACACTACTACCACTAATTGAAGAATTGACTTGGTTTTCCATTTTGGTCCCACGAGTTGCTCGGGAAGAGGTCCACCACGCCAGAGCCCAGCATGACGCGGTAAGGGACAATTACTGTGGAGGGTGCCCGGGTACCCCACAGGCTCCGTTAAAGGCCTAGCTCATTATTTCACCCCCCCTGGCCATGCATCCCCTCGGCACGGGTCGCTTGACGCCTTGGGATTAGGGGTTAGGGACGATGGTCCCGGTCTAACTCGCAGCGGCCATGGGGAGGGGTCGTCAAGCCCTTGGACAAAGTCCCTGCTGCCCCCAGATACTCAGGTAGTGTGTGTCATGTAAATCTTACCCGACCCACTAAAACCAAAACTCTTTCTACAGTCCGTACCCCCGGCCCGCAATTAAGCAATACATCAGGGGAAAATTTGCCATATAACGATGCCAAACTGTAATACAATCTGCCATACGCTGATTGGTTGTATAATCAAAAATAAATTGATATTCGACGATTGCATGTATCACAAAATTGTACCAAAAGCGGCGACGGTGCGGCGGCGTGTGTCGGCGTGAGCCTCTTTCAAGCAATAGAAATTTTCTGTAATTCATCATAATTTCACAAATTCCTCCGTTAATTCCACCAGGAAGTGCGATGAAAGCTACTCCAAGAATTACTCCGGAAGTTCCTCTTCGAATTCCTCCGGAAGTTCCTCTTGGAATTCCTTCGGAAGTTCCTCCTGGAATTCATCCGGAAGTCATTCCAGGAACTCCTCCGGAAGGTCTTCCAGGAACTCCTCCGGAAGTATTCCTGGAAATCCTCCAGAAGTTCTTCCTAGAACTCCTCCGGAAGTTCTACCAGTAACTCCTCCGGAAGTTTTTTCAAGAACTCCTCCGGAAGTTCTTCCAGGAACTCCTCCGAAAGTGCTTCCAGGAACTCCTCCGGAAGTTCTTCCAGGACCTCCTCCGGAAATTCTTCCAGGAACTCCTCCGGAACTTCTTCCAGGAAGTCCTCCGGAAGTTCCTCCAGGAATTCCTCCGGAAGTTCTTCCAGGAACTTCTCCGGAAGATCTTCCAGGAACTCCTTCGGAAATTCTTCCAGGAGTTCCTCCGCAAGTTCTTCCGGGAACTCCTTCAAAAGTTCTTCCAGGAAGTCCTCCGGAAGTTCTTCCAGGAAATCCTCCAGAAGTTCTTCCGGGAAATCCTCCGGAAGTTCTTCCGGGAAATCCTCCGGAAGATCGTCCAGGAACTCCTCCGGAAGTTCTTCCAGGAATTCTTCCGGAAGTTTTTCCAGGAATTCCTCCGGAAATTCTTCCAGGAGTGCCTCCGCAAGTTTTTCCAGGAATTCCTCCGCAAGTTCCTCCAGGAATTTCTCTGCAAGTTCTTCCGGAAACTCCTCCGGAAGTTATTCCAGGAATTCCTCCGGAAGTTCTCCCAGGAACTCCTCCGGACGTTCCTCCAGGAATAATTACTCATAGAATTTCTCCTGAAAGTCTCTCTGGAGTTCCTCAAAAAACTCCTACAAGAACGTTTTGTAAATTTCTTCGAAAAATCTACATAAATTTCCTGGTAAATTTCCACATGGGCTCTTCAGATATTTTATCTAAATTCCTTTTGAAATTCAGAAAATTGTTCAGGAATTCCTTAATAGAAACTCGACTGTTTGAATCTTACTAATGCATTTTTTTTGGCTTTCAGTCTGTACTGGCTATAAAAACGACATATTTCTCCACTTGTCAAGCCTTAGAAATTATCTGAAATTCTTCATCAAATTCCTCCGTTAATTCTGCCAGGAAGTGCTCTGAAAGCTACTACAAGAATTTTTCCGAAAGTGCGTCCTGGAATTCTTCAGGAAGTTCCTCTTGGAATTCATCCGGAAGTTCCTCCAGGAATTCCTCCGGAAGCTCCTCCAGGAACTCCTTCGGAAGGTCTTCCAGGAACTCCTCCGGAAGATATTCCAGGAAATCCTCCAGTAGTTCTTCCTGGAACTCCTCCGGAAGTTCTTCCAGTAACTCCTCCGGAAGTTCTTCCAAGAACTCCTCCGGAAGTTCTTCCAAGATCTCCTACGAAAGTGCTTCCAGGAACTCCTCCGGAAGTTCTTCTAGGTCCTCCTCCGGAAATTCTTCAAGGAACTCCTCCGGATGTTCCTCCAGGAATTCCTCCGGAAGTTCCTCCAGGAATTCCTCCGGAAGTTCTTCCAGGAACTTCTCCGGAAGATCTTCCAGGAACTCCTTCGGAAATTCTTCCAGGAGTTCCTCCGCAAGTTCTTCCGGGAACTCCTTCAAAAGTTCTTCCAGGAAGTCCTCCGGAAGTTCTTCCAGGAAATCCTCCGGAAGTTCTTCCGGGAAATCCTCCGGAAGTTCTTCGGGGAAATCCTCCGGAAGATCTTCCAGGAACTCCTCCGGAAGTTCTTCCAGGTATTCTTCCGGAAGTTTTTCCAGGAATTCCTCCGGAGTTCTTCCAGGAGCTCCTCCGGAAGTTCTTCCAGGAACTCCTCCGGAAGAGTTCTTCAAAGAGTTTCTCCGGAAGTTTTTCCAGGAACTCCTCCGAAAGTTCTTCCAGGAACTCCTCCGGAAGTTCTTCCAGGAACTCCTCCGGAAGTTCTTCCAGGAACTCCTCCGGAAGTTCATCTAGGAGTTCTTCAAAGAGTTTCTCCGGAAGTTCTTCCAGGAGTTCCTCCGGGAGCTCCTCCAAGAACTCCTCGGGAAATTTCTCCAAGAGTTACTCAGGAAGCTCATCTAGGAGGTTCTTCCAGAAGTTTCTCCGAAAGTTTCTCCAGGAATTTCTTCAAAAGTTCCTCCAGGAATTCCTCCGATAGTTCTTCCTGGAATTCCTCCGGAATCTCCTCCAAGAATTCGTTTCGAAGTTCCTCCATGAATTCCTTCGGAAGTTCCTCCATGAATTTGTCCGGAAGCGCCTCAAGGAATTCTTCCGGTCATGCCTTCAAAAAATTTTCAGGAATTCCTCTGGAAATTCCAATATGAATGCTTTACGACATTCACTCGCGAAATCCCCGAGAAGTCCTGTAACTTCTTGAATAATTACTCATAGAATTTCTCCTGAAAGTCTCTCTGGAGTTCCTCAAAAAACTTCTACAAGAACGCTTTGTAAATTTCTTTGAAAAATCTACATAAATTTCCTCGTAAATTTCCACATGGGCTCTTCAGATATTTTATCTGAATTCCTTTTGAAATTCAGAAAATTGTCCAGGAATTCCTTAATAGAAACTCGACTGTTTGAATCTTACTAATGCATTTTTTTTGGCTTTCAGTCTTTACTGGCTATTAAAACGCCATATTTCTCCACTTGTCATAAGACGAGTTTATACAATCCCATTGAATTCCACCACTTAATTGTATCTTGACAGATACGTATTTCGACCTCAACAGTACGACCGTCTTCAGTGTCTCGTACTTGACTCGACTAAGTCTAAGTCGTCTAAGTCATGTTTTGTACAACACTGTAGAAAAAAATCTTGCTTGTACACTGCTTTGTTGCGTGTTGCTGAATCCAGATATTGTCCAACGGTTTTTATGACTCGATATTTCAAAATTTTAGGTCCGATACTTCTTCTTCTTCTTAAAATTTGAAATCAAGAAATTTTTATTGTAGGTTCCCCCTGCAATCTGCGAAGATACCCCCAGGGGGCATGTATCCCAGGTTGAGAACCGCTGGTATATCCTAACAGAACTAACGAATCTATGCTTTCGCCTCTGATTCTATAATTAAAATGTGCATCTAAGTTTGAAAAAATGATAATAGCACTTCCATATTATTGGTGCAAGAAGGCAGTGGTAGAGCGAGCTAGATGGATCGATCAAGTGGAACAACGTGGGCATATCTTGCAGCCACGGACAATGATGGAGATGTAATGTTTTCATACTGCATAAATTCATAAATTGAAATAAATAATCAAAACCTTCTATATTCAAAAGTGCTTCTATGTCATCCAAAAATATCGATGACAATTAGATTCATAAATAACGTAAGTTGTAATTTGTTCAATAAGCTGTTTCTTTCGTCCTTCCTTTATTTATAAGAGACAATGAGAGTTTTGTACTCTTTTGATGAATTCAATCGGCATTATGTTTCATCCTTATGACATCTACTCTACCTTATGACTATGACATCTACATCTACATCGACTGATAGTGAAAACAGGTGAAAACTGTGAACGTTAACCTCAACTTACAAAACGAATTATCCAATCAATCTCATCCGTCCGCAAACTAATTAGAATCTTCCATTTCACACCGTGTGTTTTTTCATCACCTGTAGAATCGGTTCAACCATCGTGCCACGTTCAGATCACAAAACGCTCACGACCAGCGAGGATCCCCGATGATGATGATGATGAGTAACGATCCCAGGCCGAATGATGTTTGTAGTAAATTAATCGCTTGTTTTAATTGCTTCGCCGTCTGTGGCCATTCAACGCTTGCCAGACAGGCGCATTTTGTGGTCGGATAAATTAATGCGAAAAGAATCTCGAACCTGTTAATGGGTGTCATTTTCCATTGGCGATGAAGCGTCGCTCGCTACACGTGTTGATGTACGTGTTAGCGATCGTTGTCTTACTGGCTCACTCTATAACCGGATAATTGGGACCACTCATTAGAATACGGTGGTCCCGGACACGCAAAGCCTGTCGCTTAATATTCAATATCATTTGCTCACTTACAATCGTTTCAAATGGGTTAATTGACATTAATTGTCGATGGATATACAATATTTTATAATAAATGGATTCTAAATCTGCTATACAGCTTTGTACGATTTTTACAACTTAATATCTGGGTGCAGCAGAAGATGGGGTATAAAGTCAGAACTTCGGACAACAACCCAGCGGAAATAGTTCTCGATAATGGTCAAAGTGGCACAAAAAATGATGGATCAAAAACATGTATTTGATACAGAAATCTCATTCACTGTGCACAGCATTTAACTTCCATTACCATAAAAACCAAGTATCTGGTCGTCAGCCACATATTTATCATTTAGTATTCACTGCCATGAATATTAGAAATGGCCAGTCACAGTTGCTAAAGACTATATACTGCCGCCATATGGCACCTTACTAGCTCGTACTTGCTGACCGACCAAATACCCAGGCCAAGTCTACCCTCCTATCCGTCTCGATGGTCTGAAGGTGCTGCCGCTAATTAGGTTGCCGCAGGTTGCACAAAGCTAGAAAAAGCTTAAGCCAACCGTCCTTCCTTGTGCTACGTTTCATCACGGTACTTACTTATTTGCCATTCGGTTTATTACATTTCGGTGGAAAACTGGGTTAGACACTTCTAGGTGGCAAGAAGATGACGAAAGTTCTCCAACCGAAACAAGACAAGCAGGTCCGTGCCCCAGGCTTGCAATGTAGCCGTGCGTTGCTAAAACCTTGGCTTGCATACCGGGCAAATGACGCCGTCGGGCAAGAGATTAGAAAATCTTTCACTGCCACATGTTTGTCAAGAAAGCTGCACCGCAGTCGGTACATGCCAGGTGCCACTTGAGGGTTGTGGTAGGTCAGCACGTTTTTCCACAGCAATTAGAGCCTTCTGACGACCGACAAACGAGCTGCCTGACTGACTGGTTCGGCGTGCCTCCGTTATGCAACCGATCTTGGAAAATCACAGTCAGGGGGGACCATAAGAAGTTGAAATGTTACACCAATTGACAACAACAACAACAGCAGCAACAGCATCGCCAATCTTGGAATGTGACACAGCGAGTGCAAAAGATTAATTCAAATCAATTACCCGCCCGACGCGACGGGTGTAATATGAGATGGATTTTCTCCGTGTAGAATAAGAAATTGCACAGTGGTGTACTTTTGAGAAGGAATATTCACATAAAATGCTTTACAAAACAAGTGGAAAATGTTACTTTTCCAAATGTTGTGCCTGCTTAAGTATCTGTTTCAGTTATTCGTCCCAAAGCTCCAATATGTCATCTGTAAAAAAAAAGGAATACTCAAGGGCAAATGAAAATTGCAGATTTTGACCTTAAATAAAAACTTCAAATCGTTTTCGATGTCACACAATTATTTAATTACTCAAAATATTCATTTTCCTCATCAATGATAAATTAAGAAACGACTATTTAGTTTGAAATCCATTGAAATAAAATAAAAGGTATAGATTTTCTCGGTGGTTTAAAGTCATGATCAATCAATAGCATTAGTATGGTGCCTTAAATGGTTTAGATCCCAAATATTTTTGTATCGGGTGAATTCGTTGATAGTTCTGCTTCATCTTCCTAGAACATTGTTACCATCATAAACATTCATCGATTATTCCGCAGTCATAGTACGCCGTGTCGAAACGTCGGATAAATATACATCTTGTTTCAATAATTCAAAACTGCGTAGCCGTCCTTAAAATCGAAATAAAAATATACAGTCTATTTCTCAATAGTTCGTTACCATTTTTACATTCGTATATCATGAGGCTAACACGATGATACCTTTGTGCCCAGGGAAGTCGAGAAAATTTCCAATCCGAAAATTTTCTAGGCCGGACCGGGAATCGAACCCAGCCACCTTCTGCATTGCCTTGCTTTGTAGCCGTGCATTTTTCGGCACGGCTAAGAAAGTCCTCTTTAGAGTTTTTGAAATTCTTTGATATGCTGGAAGTGTCTTTTTCTAGGATTTTTACAAACATATTGCTTATAAATAAGCACTATCGAATGAGCTTGAGCTCGATGCCATAAACCCACAGATGTGTATATTATGTAGCAAAAACAATATTAATTTTTGTGTAGATAAGTTTAGAATATTTCCAACTTTATAATTTATAACTTTTGGCCACTGTGTCCTATACCGATGGACCCACAGATTGATATCATCTCCCACACAAGAGGCAAGCGTCAGCTTCTGTTGGCTGGTGTCTATTACCCATTGGACAAAAAATGGTAGAGGACACGACCATCCGAAGTTCGTATAAAAAAACTCTTCTACTCGGTCATGTCTTATAATCTCACGACGGGTAGTTTGCCGTTAGTAGTGTGGTGGCGGCATCTAAGACCACTAAGAAGGCATTCACTAGGGTTAATAACTTATTGTGGACGTGAGGCGAAATCTTAGTTACTTAATTACAATGTGATTAATCGAATATGGTAAATCGATTAATTAAACTCAAAATAACCAAACAATATGAAATATTCCAAAAAGGACCTGCAAATGCAAAAAAAAACATAATTTACCCTATTAGTAGAGCGCTTGATTTTGCTGCACTGTCAATCATTACGGATAGATGATGTTTGAATGTGCTTTTTCTGCACGTACGACACCCGAGTGATTTCAAGTTGAGAAACCAACTGTTTTCATCGTCATAGTTAATGCTAACAAGAATCTTTGCCTTTTTGTATTGTATTGCGATCCAACTTATTAGTTTGGTGCACATATTTTTATTAAAATTGTAATTTCTGGGCATCAAAATCCGTACACTTAGGCACCCCAGTATATGAAACATTCTCTACAAAATTGGAATCGGATTCAAATCAAACATTTTTCATTGATACAGATTCTCGAAAGCTTCTATTTTTAAAAAGTGTTTAACATTTAAACATTAATTTACAATGTTGTGAAAACTCATATGTGAATATGTACATTATGCGGAAAATAATGATTTGAAAAATGTATTGGAGGTAACCACTTTCCCTTCGATAGGTCTCGAACCCACCACCCTACAGTACGCTAGACTGGTGCTTTAACCAACTGAGCTTCCGCATAATGTACATGTACATATTCACATTCACATGAGTTTTCACAACATTTTAAATAAATGTCCAAGTCGGAATATAGACAATTAACTTTGATTGAACTCATTTTAACATTGAAAGCTATGAAAAACACGGTGAAATAATTTATTAAATCAACACCTTCTGAATCGAAATCAGTCCACCGTGGACGGATTTTGAATCAATGGATCAAAATCCGTACAGCTATTTTTTAACTAAATATTTAAATTAAAAAATAATGATAGACTAAATAGTTCAATCCGCACCTTGAAAGGCGATCCCTTAGATTAGTATACCTCTTATCTTACTTTATGATTCGCAGGTTGAAATTAAAACACAGTTACTTTTGGTGGTATTACGTTCCACACGAAAACAAATGGCGGCAGAAACTCCGCATTAGGTGGGTGGCTATTTGTTTTTGATTGATGTTGTTTTGATTCCAAAGCATACTGTTTATCCACAGACAAACAGACATAACACATTGAACATTCACTCATCAAATTCATCGTCGTTCAAACACTAACGACATCTGTTGATTTCAGTTAGTTGGGCAAATCACGAACCAGATGGCGATAGCGAGTAAATGTCAAACTAGAGCAAATCCGATGCGAGCGCCACGAGTGATCGATTGGCCAACTAGTGATTATTTGAATTGACCAGTGAACGATGGAAATTTGACGAGTGTTATGTCTGTTTCTCTGTGGTTTATCTTTTTTACTGTCAAGTATATGAACAGGATTAGATAAATTATTTAAAGATCAATTATCCTAAATCCTTTTCAAATGATTAATATCTCATGAAGTGGACGGACTTCGGTGCTGTACGGATTTCGGTCCCCCACGGTAACCATTTTTGGCTCACTTTGGTTGCCGCGGAATGTTGGTTTTCTCATTTCTTTTATATCCTAGCGGTAGTAGCTTCTGTGAATTCCTTGGTGGTGTGGAACGCATCCCTGCGCCTATTAATGTTAATATTCTGAGTTCGAATCCCGCCGTAGCCATACAATTTTTATAAATGTTCTACGAGAATTCTCGCGAAAAGTGAGTGAGAAGTAAAATGGATGAAACGAAAAAGAAATTTCATCTAATAGATATCAATTTCGTTTATCTTTCAAGGCTAGCTCCAGAGAAAAGATTGGTGGATGAATGATGCTTCTAACCATAAACAACGAAACCTACGAAAATAATAATTTAATATTTTGTAACAAAATAAAATGATTTTTTAACAAGAAAGAAAGCGGAACAGTTCAACTATACCTTAAATTAATCACAAAATATAAACTCAGGTAGAAATCTGCTTTCAAAGAATTACAATTTCAATAACATGAATCTTTTTTACTAATATCTGTTTCTACTTTACTATCGTTTCAGATCGCATAGCAGTAATTATTTTCGGGATAGCAACCCTCATAGCTGGTGTGATATTATCTTCGGTTCCTTGGTTAAATATTTTTATTATGAAGGTATGTATAGAAAAGATGAATTTACATTTGCATGACCACTTTCATGGCGAGCCCTATTCACTTCGTACGAACTGTGTCATAGATCAAATCAAGCGTCCTCTGTTTAGTATCAGAGTCTGAGCTGGATAATTGAGATCCTAAACCAACTTGTGTATGAGCACAGGTGAAATAGGGGACGTTTCCCACCGATTTGAATATAGGTTTAGAAAATATCTTCCAGAATTTGTTTGGAAATTCCCTAGATTTTTATTTCTGGGGTTCCTTCCGGAAATGATTCGGCCAATTTAGGAATTTACTCTAAATTTTCTTAAGAAATACTTTCGAATTTTTCTTTTAAGAAATCTTTACGGCATTCATTAAAACATTCTTACGAAACTGCAGGATTTCTTTAGGAAAACCAGTTGGAAACTGTTCCGGCATTTCATTTAGGAATAGTTTCGGAAATTTATCCTTTCAAAAATTTGTTTAGGTTTTCCTTTGGAATTTCTCTCAAATAATTACATTTGATAAACTTTTGGGAATTCCTTTTGAGATCTCCTTTAAAAATCTTAGGAAATTTCTATAGGAATTTATTCGGAATGTCCTTCAGTAATCCATTCGAGGTGTCTGGTTAGCCGGAAATGGCGAGATCAATTCTCGGTCAAGAATTTTCCAAAGAATTATGGATCATTTGTCATACGTTCATGGGAAAATAGCATGATACTAATTACTATGTCTGAAACTTGATTATGCATATGTACAACATGTGATAGATTTAGTTCGGAAAAGGTATTGGAGGGTAACCGCCCCTTCGGTGGGGTTTGATCCCCACCCTCCAATACCTTTTCCAAACTAGATCTATCACATGTTGTACATAGTTTCAGACATAGTAATTAATTTCCACTCCGGGTAGCTTAATACCCGGAACATAGGCAATTAACTTTGAATGTGCTGGTCATGATACTGTTTTACAGGCCGGACTCGATTATCCAGAGGCTCGATAAACCTGAGAAAATGGCTCGATTATCCGGAGTAATATTTTCACCCATCTTACAAAAATAGAAATATTATCTTTGTGTATCCGTAACGTATCCAATATGTGCAAGACACCTAGTAATGATAGTGAGTGACTTTCTCGCTTTCCTAAGGGACTGTTCACAAATTACGTAACGCTTTAGGGGAAATAAGGAAGTCAGACCAAGCGTTACGATCCGTACAAAAAAAATAAACCTTCCATAAGTTACGAGAGGGAGGGTGAGGTATATGAATTATCAAATTCAGCGTTACGGATTTTGTGAAAGAACCCTGAGGGAACGGAAATCAAGAACATTTATAATTGGCAATTTTATGACAACGGACAGGACATTCGCACAATCAAACTCACACTCCATGGCTTGCAAATACGGTTAGACGACTGTCGCCACTAACCACACGGCCACGGCCGAACTGATAATTTGGCCGAAAAAGGTCAAATGACTTTCCACCGAATGATTTTCAACCAAACGACCCTTCGTCTTTTGAAATTTTTCTCGTAGAATTTGCGAAGAATTACTAATGGACAACATAAAAAATTTCACGTAGAAATCCAAAGAAATTCCGAAAAAAATCCAGTTGAAATTCCGTTGGAAACAATTTTTGTAAAACTTAAAAAAATCACAAGGAAATTCTGTTTGGTGGAAAATCCGGAAAATTCTCGACGAGAAAAAAAACGAAGCATGCATGCCCGGTGGCAAACTTCTAAACAATTTTTCCGTGAAAATTTACAAAAAAAACTGGTGAAAACTTTGGAGCATTTCCTGTTGAAAATTCGAAAAACTTGGTAGAATCTTCTGGGATAGTTTATTAGATTTTTCCGACGAAATAAAAAGATTTTACCGTTAATGTCTTAAAAATATCCTGGAAAAAAACTAATAATAAATAATTCGCCAAGCCTTCGCCGACCATAATTATGACAAACGCCGCCGCCGCCGACAATTTTCGGATCGGCGCTGACCTCTAACTGTAGTCAGAACCCAACTGTAGTCAGAGCACTTCTCACTTCTTCCTTTTCTTGCCTCACTTTATACTTTTCACTTTTCACTTCTCAAATTTTTCACTTGTAACTTCTTAATGGAGGCAGAAAGGAAGGAGAAGGAATAAAGATTAAGTCAGAAAAATACAACTTTAATCTCACTTTTCACTTCTCACTCCTTGGTTGTACTCTTTACTTTACTCTTCTTACCTTTCACTTCTTACTTCGCACTTCTTACTACTTACTTCTCACTTTTCACTATTCTCATCTCTCTTCTCACCATTCACTTCGCACTTATTTCTCCTCCTTTTTCACTTTTTACTCCTCACTTCGCATTTCTCACTTCGAATTTTTCACTTCTTACTTCTTACTTTTCGCCTTACACTTCTCACTTTTCCCTTCGCAGTTCTCACTTTCACTTCTCACTGATCAATTCTTTCTTCGCACTTCGTATTTCTAACTTTTCACAATTATTAACTTTTTACCTTTCTCTTCTCACTTTTCATTTCTCACTACACACTTCGAATTCGTCACTTCTCACTTCTAATTTTTGACTTCTTACTTCTTATTTCTCAGTTTATACTTTTCACTTCTCATTTTTCTCTTTTCACTTCTCACTTCACAGTTTTCTCTTCTCAAACTTTCCACTTCACAGTTCTAGCTTCTCAAATTTCTCAATTCTAACTGCTCACTTCTTACTTTTCACTTATCAATATTTACTTCTCTCCAGCGCCGTAGCGTGTGGTTGGCCGGGTTGGCCCCCGTCAAGGGCACCAGTCCTCAGGGGGCGACGAAAACAAGAATTAAGGCATGAGAAACAGAACAATTTTATTAGATATAGAGCCAATTGATAACAAACCGACTACACAGTCCAAAGGACGATATTTTAAGTGATCTAAATCAATCTAAGAATTTTTGTTTATTTCAAAACAATATGTCAAATGGTTTGGTCTTAGTTTTAACCGCTATTTAGGTTTCTCTGAGACTTCTGGAACCGGTAACAAGAGTCCAAGAAAAAGTCTAAAAATCTATTATTCAAAAAGTTATTTGAAAATTGTGGATGGGATTATTACTGTCACCGGTCAGTTGTCCAAATATCGAAGACCATTTTTGATCTAATGACTATACGGGGTAGGGGTGACAGTAAGGATGGTGCAAATTAAGGATAAATTTGATCATTTCGTTCAAAAAATCAAATTTCCATGCAGTCCGAAAATGATAATTGTGGCCGCACTTGATCTGGCGGCATTTCCGATTCCAGGGAACCAGAAACTTATAGGTACGAGTTTTATTATGAAAAGGAAAGGAAAAAGAAAAAATTGTTAAATTTACGATAGGCAGCGATAATATAGCAATAATAACTACTCTGGATATCATTTCTCAAGGCTCTCGTTGATTAGCAAATTTTATTCGCAATAGAACACATGCTATCAAAGTATTCATCGCCTCACTTCACCACATGGCCCTTTTTCTTCCGAAGGCATTTTCGACCACTTCAAAGATGGGCCCAACGAAGTGGAACAAACCTCTGACGAACCCATTCCCAAATTTTATTTTTCTTGATTCTAACAGATCCGATAGCGATCGACCATCATTCGAATTATTTCAGAGTTTCTTGACTCAACAATCATCGGAAATTTGAATAAGATTTGTCACAATTTTCGAATCACTTTTCTCCTTGTTTCAAGTACGCCAGTTCCTGGAATTGAGTTTAAGGACGATATCGACAGTATGAGTCAGCAACGAATCTGATCTTCCAGCCCATTCTGGATGTTCTTACAGATTCCATATGAAGATTTAAAAAAGCCCACGACTCTGCAAGGGTCCTTGCAAATTTTACTATATTTTGCGGGTCCACGACGTTAGGCATAAGTACGTTAGGCATAAGGACGTTAGGCATAAGTACGATAGGCATAATGGACGTTAGGCATAACGGACGTTAGGCATAATGTACGTTAGGCATAATGGACGTTTGGCATAATTCTGCCTTCTTTATGTCATAGGCTGTTCTTTGTGTCATTTTATGCCTAAGGTCCATTATGCCTAACGTACATTATGCCTGACGTCCGTTATGCCTAGCGTCCATTATGCCTAACGTACTTATGCCTAACGTCCTTATGCCTAACGGGGTATACCCATATTTTGCAAGTATAGAAAAAATGTCTCTAAATTTCAGAACTTTTTAAGGGGAATATCACCAAATACTGTTTGCTACTTAAAGCTCCTTCAATCAACTGAACTTTTTAATCTTACTTTTAGGTGAGATTCAAAATGCTTGATTGTAGAATGTTGCAATTTCTTTCCTTAGTAAAAAAGGGGCGCCCAAAAAAATTTAGCCAAGGGCGCTGGGTATCCACGCTATGGCTCTGTCTCTAACGCACTGAAAATATTACAGAAACCAATCAAATGTGCTTCATCTGTTGATTAAAAAACTCAAAATTTGCATTTGCAAAACAACCCTATCCTGAGACAGGAATTTTGCGAATGCCCTTCAAGATTTACGCCTCCAAGAGCTCAGGGCAATCCCTCTGACACCCATTTTGGGGAATCCCTCCACCAAGCGCAAAGGAACTCCTACTTCTACCTCCCAGGTTCCTGGGGAGTCAAGTATTCTGGACAAATCAGCTATCGAGAACCCTGCGGAATCAAGAAATCATCTTCCACGAACGCTGGGAAATTCCTTCTCCATGTTTCTTAGGAAATCACTCTGCTGAACTTTTAGGGTTTCCTTTTCCACGAATTTCAATAAAATTCTTACTCAAGAATTCTGGGATTTTTATTCTCCCAGATATTTAAAGAAATTCACTTTCCACGAATTTCCTATAGAAATTTTTTGGAGATGTCCTCATCCAGGAGTGCTGAAAAATGAATGAGACAATGTTTAGAATTTCTGGATTAGAAATTCAGTTGAGTTCTACAGTAATTTACTAAGCTAGGTTTCTATGCCTATTCACCAGTTTTGCATTCCTTTGTAATACTAACTCGATGATGCTCAGTTTCAATGCTATAGGAAAGTCGATAAACTTCCTTTAAAACTTTATTTAGGTGATTAATCTTAAAATTAAGTTCAATCGTAAACTTCCTATATTATAGATTGAATCCTGTCACCTTCAGCAAGATCTTGCTTTGTAGTCACACATTTTGTTTATAGGCTAAAAAAGCAAAACGCAGCATTTTTGCTGAGTATTTTTACCAAAAATTACACTAGATTTCCTCTTGGAATTTCTTGAGAAAGAAGGAAATCGTTAGTCAATGTTTCGATAAATTCATAAAAAAAAGGAGAAATTTCTCATGGTATTCCTGGAACTGAACAAATATATGGTCAGTCAAATCACATCAAACTGGAATGCACTTCCCCATACGAGCCAATCCAAAAGGCTCGTAACGATTAACCCCAAGAAAACCCAACAACTATTAGGTCTCAACATCTACACCGGTCTAATAACTGGACACTGCCCCTGCAGATACCATCTACAAAAGATCGGAGCAATCCAAACCTCAAATTGCCGCTTCTGTGACGAGGAGAGAGAAACATCAGAACACATCCTCTGCTATTGCAGTGCACTCACCCAACGTAGGTTCAAAGTTCTCAGCAAGCCCTTTTTAGGGCCTGCTGACATATGGATCTTATCCCCCAAGGACGTGGTTGGCTTCATAAAGCTAGCCTCGCCAGAAAGGGGGAATCACATACTGTAACTCAGGATCTCTATTCATCAATAATAGATGGTCTTGAGTTCAGTCAATACCAAGGTATCTCAGTGACAAACATGTTACTGAGCTAACTTGCGTATTTCACAGCAAAAGGGTATATCACAATAGTCCTAAAATCTAGACGCAGTGATCTTCACCCGACAAACGAGGAAAAAAAAAAGGTATTCCTGAAGGAACTCTTGGAGAAAATAATGAAGATTTCTTGAAAAAATTCCTGAATAATTCACGGAGCAGTGTCTGGAGAAATTCTATAAGAAATGCCTCTGAATGTGTTCTGCGGAATTATCAACAATTATCCAAAATCAACAAAGTAACACACTCGCTCGCAAGGCTAACTACAGACTCATTGTTAAATAAAATTAAAACCTAATTTCATTATCATCTCATATCTTTTCAGAATTTAAGACTATGGAACGGCACGATAAGCTTCCAATACTGGCAACGGCCAGGCGTCACTAGGTTAACTAAGGTGTATATATTTAACGTAACCAATCCGGAGGGGTTTCTCGCCGGTGAAAAGCCAAAACTAGTTGAAGTAGGACCATTTGTTTATAGGTAAGTAGAACAAACTCTAATAATATTGTGTGGCGCCTCGCCGCTGTATCCGCCAACCCTGATTTATCATTCACGGAAGCCAAAGAACAATATGCGGGAATTCCGATCGTGTTTCCTTCATGAACACGTGATTCATGGTGGAATCTAGATCACTTATATGGTTTGAGAACCATCCTCGAAATCATAGCGATGTATCTCATTAAGATAGTATAGAGGACTGGAATTCCCGTTTTCCCATGAAACAACAACGTTATTCTCTACCGGGTGGTATGTGAAATTTTTATTCATTCTCGAACAATTATCCCGTCCCGTAAAATTCCATTATGGCCCATCGGTCATTTCGAATCTAAGTGAAATACGGGAAAACCGTACGAACTGAAGGAAATTTCCTTTCAAACGCGTGGCAACGATACATTCGATGAGAGATGCGTTGACCAGCGGTAGGTAATTATATGCTAATAAAAACAAGCAGTTGAGCAGGCAACTAGCCGGCTAATTGAGGGGGGTTCGTCTGACAACAGTTAACTTACAGGCGCTTGCTTGTATTAGCGATATAGTCGATTGTATGCAAAGCTACTGCATCGAAAGTCTGGCGGAACTGCAAACTTATCATAGCAAAATTCAACGCTAAATCGTGATCTAACCGTTAGCTTTCCATTACAATGTTGTTGAACAAATAGATGTCATAAATTGTGGAAGACTTTTATTATCTTGGATGGGTGCATAAGTACGAATAATTGGACGTTGTGATCTCACACTCTAAGAAATAATTTTCGATGTCTTGCCCGAAGGTGTTTACTTGTTTGGCTCAGCCTTGTTAAGCAATTTGTAGAGCCAAGTGTAATATTGACTATTTCATAATATTATTTTATTCACACTTCATTAAACACAAAGATACAGTTCCCTGACAAACATGGACTTTTAGAGAACATGAAACACACTTCGATCGAAGAATGGAAATTCAAGCGATAAAATGTGAATTCTAAAACAGAACAGCGAGTAAACACCAGCTGCTGTTCCCATCCAGTCGATGTCGCTTACTGTATTACTGTTATTGTCTAATGCTTGTTTACAGATTTCGTTTCCGCCCCTACGTAGAGTGCGGCCGACCCAGCCCCACTTTCGATCCCGAATTTCTGTTGCTATCGGCCTCTTGTGACAACGACGATGGAGCTCGTTGTTTGAGATCCAGTTGTGAGGCCACCAGGCCCGAATTATATACCGCAGGCATCTGTTAATAAACACCTGCAGCCGTTGAGTGTTCTCCACTGATACACACCATGTTTCGCTAGCGTATAACAGCACATATTTCACGTTAGAGTTGAAAATTCGTATTTTCGTGCGTTCACTTATCTGCCTGTTTTTCCAGATATTTCTTAAACTCGCAAAGGTAGTCCTTGCTTTCTTTATCCGTGCGCTTATGTCGATCTTGGTACCGCCGTCTGACGCCATTTGGCTACCAAGATATTGGAAGCTTTCAATATTCTCCACTGGTTGCCCGGCTACTGTGAAACTGGAAGGAGTCACCGTGTTTACATCCAACGATTTGGTTTTGTTGACGTTGATGACTAAACCTGCCGAAGAGGAGCGCTCGGCAAGGTCGTTGAGCTTACTCTTCATATCAGAGCGCCGTTGCGCGAGGAGTGCAACGTCATCAGCCAATTCGAAGTCGTTTAGGTGCTCCATGGTTATAGGCTGCCATAACAGCCCGCGGTTTGGTTCACGGTCAATCGCATCTACCAGAATCTCATCGATTATGATGAGGAACAGTAACGGTGATAGAATACATCGACCCGGATAGGGTCGGACAGGAGCCCATTGTGCTGCACTCTACACGAAAAGGCCTCGTACTGTGCTTCGATGAGGCCGATGATTTTCTCAGGAACCCTCTTGCGTCTCAGGGCGCCCACATATTCTCGTGATTGAGACGGTCGAAAGCTTTTTCGTAGTCAATAAATACCAAATAAAGGGACTCTTGGAATTTATGGACCTGCTCCAGAATGATGCGGAGCGTGACAATATGGTCCACACAGGATTTTCCGGCACGGAATCCGGCTTGCTGCCGCCGGAGATTCGCATCGATCTTCTCCTGAATCCGGGCTAGGATAATTTTGCACAGAACTTTGAGAACAATACACAGCAACATAATGCCTCGCCAGTTATCGCATACAGTCAGGTCACCCTTTTTGGGCACCTTCACTAAGATACCTTGCAACCAGTCGACCGGGAAATTTGCAGTGTCCCAGATATTACGAAATAAACGATGCAGTAGTTGAGCGGATGTCATGGGGTCAGCTTTGAGCATCTCGGCTGATATGCGGTCGACCCCTGGGGCTTTATTCGATTTCATGCTTTGGATGGCTGTTTGAGTCTCTAGCAGTGATGGAGCTTCAGTATTGACGCGTGTCCTAGATCCTGTCTTGCATAAATGCCGTGTCCGTCGGATCCTAGACAGATCATGCCGAGGAGGTGATGGCCTGGCTGGCACTTGTTGTTGTTGTTGTAGTTGCAAAAGTTGTTCGAAGTGCTCGAACCAGCGTTTCAGCTGGTCAGTTGGGTCGGTCAATAACTGATCATTCGCGTCTTTCACAGTCATCGTTGCATTCATCATCGCCCCGTTTAAGCGTCGTGAGATATCGTAGAGGAGGCGAATGTCCCGGTTGCGGCGGCTCTCTCGCTTGTCTCTCGTTGCGGCGGCGGCTCGCTTGTCCCGTCGACATGAGCGTTTTACTTCCTTCTCAAGAGCCGCGTATCGTTGACGGGCTAAGACTTTGGCTTCTCTGATTTTTGTTCGATCTATCGGGGCTTTGGCTTCTCTTCGCTCCTCTATCTTACTCCAGGTCTCATCGGTGATCCATTGTTTTCTCTGGGTGCGTAGTTCGCCCAGATTGTTCTCGCTGGTGGCGATGAAGGCATTCTTGATGGCGGTCCATTGGTCTTCCACGCTGCCACCTTCCGGAATATCTGCAGCACGCGTCTCCAGTTCTTCAACGAAGGACCGTTTCACCGTGGCATCTTCCAGTCGGCGTGTGTTGAATCGTCGTCCAACTCTTTCCTCCTGCCGACGAATCCACGCAATGCGCAGGCGTATTTCGCCGATGAGGAGGTGATGATCAGACGCGATATCGGCACTACGTTTATTCCGTACATCAAGAAGGCTCCGTTTCCATTTTCGGCTGATGCAGATGTGGTCGATTTGATTTTCTGTAAAGCCGTCACGGGAGACCCACGTGACCTTGTGAACCGGTCGATGAGGGAAGAGCGATCCCCCGATCACCATGTCGTTATTACCACAAAATTCTGCGAACAGCTCTCCGTTTTCGCTCATTTTTCCGAGACCATGGCGTCCCATAATGCGCTCATGGTTCGAGTTGTCGGATCCGATCTTCGCATTGAAGTCGCCCAAACAGATCTTGATATCACCCTTCTTAATTCTATCTACGACGGCATTGAGTTGACTGTAGAAGTTCTCTTTGTCTTGCAGATCGGCAGCATCGGTTGGCGCATTAGTAGGAAGCCAACTCCGCGATGCCGGGGAGCGTGTTCACCTCGTAAACCAGAGTATAGCAGAACTTGTCCCGACGGCGCACAGTGCTTCGAACGTATGGAGCTACAGGACAAAAATCATAACTTACTTTCTATTCTACACGTTCTAACTCAATGGTGTCTTTGGGAAAATGGTTGTAAACCAGTTTTTCTACTAGTTGCATTACTGACCTATGTTAAATTGATAATTGCATAAGTGGCGTAAACGCCAAATTTCATAACATATAATATGCTTCGTATAATCGAGATCCATTTGGGGAAATTTTCACTTATAATAAATACTTATATTTGCATAATTGACCTATGTTGAATAGATAATTGCATAAATGCCGTAAACGCCAGATTTTACGATATGCCTCAAAGAATCAGGATCTTTTTACGAAAAATATGAGGTATGATAACAGTTTCTATTACAACAATTGACCAATTTCCAATTGATCATCTCATAAGTGACGTAAACGCCAGCTCTAATGTTTTATACTATAGAATTAGAATATCCTTAGAAATGATTTGAGGAATTGTTTTTTAACGACGGTATCAGAAATCATTGGAATCTGTTAGTTTTTTTTTTTCCAAGTTCGTTTATTTTGTAGGCTCAGGCGTGTATAACACTTTACGGAGCCATGGTTATAGATAGTACAATCAATATCATCTTAAAAAGTTAGTAACAGAGGGGTAGAAGCCAGCGTATTCGTGGTGACTCGAGATTAAGATTACAATGCTTAAGGATGGGCGGGGATTAGGATTCGGGAATCATGGAATCATCATAATCCAGGAATTTCAGCTGCTCATCCGGTCATTTGGCATCAGGGACGATGTGGCGTGTCGTCGTTCTCGAGGAATGGTTCGACTGGGAGCATCTTCCGGATGGCCAGAAAATGAAGGATTTCGGACATGGCCGCGGATTTGACCAGAGGATAGCGTTGTTTTTAATGTCGATAATTTTTAATAGAACTAGAGCCTCGACAAGCAGGCTCTAATTTGAGCTCTCAGCGATCGGCAATATTTGTGTGTAGGTGCTATGTCCTGAGCTTCCGTCAAAAGCCCATTTGCATGCAAGTTTTACCGTTCTTGAGCTCTCTACCGAAAGTTGCTGCATTATGCTTAGCGAGGAACAAGTCATTAGGTCTTGCAAATCAACCTCAGCGGACGTTTCAACGCGTAAAGACTAGGAAGCAGATTTGCTTGTACTTTGTTTAAAGTACTTCGAAGCAGATTGTTCTTTCTCTCGGATAAATCCAAGTCAATGTACAACGCTAGTGCTTGTGCCGCTGTCGTAACCTTATCCTGATTTGCGCTTGAGCTACTTGATATATTGGCCGCAAATGCTAGCTCCATTAGAGATGAGGTCTTCAACACGTTGCTTCTTTGTTATATTTGAACATTCCTGAAACGGTTTTTGAGTTCTTCCCTTCGCGATGTTGAATGAAGACTCGGCAATTCCTTCAATAACTATATTCGGATAGCGAGGAAGATTTACCAACGAAGACAGCCAGCGAGAGTTTTGCTTCTTGGATTTCTCGGATGATCGAAAGCTCTGTGACCATTTTTGATCAATTCTCAAACAAAAGAATTTGCAAAACTGCTTTAGTTCTTTTTCAAGTTCCTCGGAGAAATTATCTGGGTTATATAAATCCGACAGAAACTTCAACACATGAGCTTTTCGTTGGGACGGATCAATGGAAGCTATTGTTTGTATATATCTATGTTATTGAGCGCAAGAGTATCACCTAGAAAATCGTTAACAGCTATTAATAGAGCAAATAAGAGCAGCTGGAATCACTTCCATTCTCTTAAGAATACTAATAGTGAGCTCTGTTGCGATTTTCAGAGATGTGTTTGATGTACACAGGATTTTGTTTTTACACGATTTTTTTTCGCTCGTATTTTTGATCGTGTGACTTCAATTTGACACCAATCTCTTCGCAACACGTTTCAAAAAATCCAGAATAAATCACATGATAATTAATATACGTTAAACATTTAAGATGAGTGGAAAATTGAGAAAATGTAAATCGCGTAAAAACAGAATCCAGTGTACTTTTTTTAAAAAGCTGTTTGAAATTGTAAATTATTTCTTCCTATATAACTTCATGCCCATGACATATGTCATATGGAAACTTTACTTATCACAATGATCGAAATATGTTCAACTGAAACACATTAAATTGGATTTTACTTATTTGATTTTATGCTTTCCATATCGATTTTCACAGTAAAAGGTAACGTTCGAAAACTTCGACAATGCAAAAGATGTTTTTCACTAACAGGTGATAAATTATCCACTTTCAGCGATGGAAATCTAATCTAATCTAATCTAATCTCATACATGCGTAGCCAATACTTAAAAGCATCCTGGAAAATGACGGTTTCTGAATTCCGTCATTTTTCTTTTCATATGGCCAACTACGCAGTATGTACCGCAGAGATGACTCCTAGATATTGAGCGACTTCAGGAATACCTAAAGTCACTCAATAGCTTGGAATCGAGGGGAAAGGAAGAAAGCGTGGACCTCCCGTACCAAACGCTTCCAATAATATAGATACCTAATATATGATAAAAATCGTGTACGTGTTTTTTGTATAATGTATATGAGCGTGTATGTGTATATCTGTATGTGTGTATATGAGTGTGTATGTGTGTTTATATGTCTACACTGATAGACAAAAGCATTCGTCCTGTTTTAATAGAGCTACTATGAAAACATGACGAATGCTCATGTCCATCAGTATATGTATGTATTTGTGTATATGTATGTGTGTATAATGTGAATATGTGTGTGCGTTTGTGTGAGTGCGTGCGTGTTAAATTTACGGATTATCAAAACCTTACCTCTCCTCAATTAATCTGACGCTGAACATGTTTGAGCATTTACATAGGCTTGATCGCAATATTAGCAAGGGCATTGCCCTTGATAACAATCGATCAGCCCTTGCAAGCACAAACATGCGCACGTCTTCCGGATCTGCAGCACTTTTTTATGCACTACACATTTGTTTCGACCGCGGTCACTGCACTGGTTCTATTGTTCTACTTTAGGCGAGAATCTCTTTATCTTTATCTCTTTAATTGTTTTGATCGTCCCAGTGACCTTGCAAAGATACTAATGCGCATACAGCATAATTGAAACATATGTTATTATCATGGTCTACTTGATTCGACTAAATACGAGAGTCGATTTTTCCATTTTTGTCCATTGGACAAAGCACTATGCGGCGTTCTGTGTTCTCCAAAGTTTGGCCAACGGACTTCACTCAGTCCCAGGATCTCAAGCTTCATGCGGCGTGCCTCATTGGCAAGTCGTGCCAATTTACCCTGCTGGGCTAGGGTTAAAACGTTCCATGTTCCTATTCGTGTCCGTTGTTTCGCGCTAAGAGTCGTCGCCGTAAAATCAGTCCGTATTCTTTCATTATCGGATTCTCGAACAAATTGATGTTTCAGGAACAGTAGGTTGTTGGCCCAGGGTTTCCTATCCACCGGGATGGGGCTACCATCTTAGGTATAGCTTCCGGGGAATAGTATTTCATAATCAGCCGCTGGATGCCAGAACACACGCTGTTGGAGCCGCACCTCCTAGGTGAACATACGCTCGATCAGTCGGGTCAAACTTGTTTAAAGTCCCACCCAACACCAGTACTAGGCTAGTGCGCTTTGAGCGGCACACGGTCGCTTTGATAGGACCTGCTTGGGGACACATGCAGCTTTTTATAGAAGTTCAACAGAGCCCACTGTCGAACCCCACCACATCCTAGACAGACCCCACAGAACGCACCCTCTGTCTGACAAAGTTCTAGGATCCTTCAGGCATTACATCTTGATCACAAAATTCGAATTGTAAATAACTTTAAAAAAAGTTATGAGCAAATTATTAATAGCAATCCCATGACATTTTTTTGACATTTCTCATCACTGTTTGGAAGTAATATCATCCAACAACAAGAAGAGCGCTTGACGCAACTCTATTCGTCTTTTCCCCCGGACTATAAATCGACAGCAACTGTAGTAGCCTGTACTTAATGACTCATCATAAATTGTCAGTTTTATTTTCCGCACAATGAATCTAACATTCACTTTGTTCCGTACGGGTAAGGATGTTAAAAATAAAACATCGATACACGACCGTTGCTCCACCCGTTGATGGATCGTCCTTGCCCGTTTGACATCCAAGTTTTATCCGGTACTAAATATTCCCGTTGCGAATGCAGCAATCAAAATCCATTTTCAAGAGCAAATGCCGCCATACATCTAGGGGAAGATAAATCGGGTGCCGCAGGGTGACGGTGAACCACCTTTGAGGACCCCAAGGCAAGAAAGATCGTTAGGACAGTGTGCGTTGCATCGTGGATGGGGAAGATGCAAAGCGATGCATCATAACGTGAATGCAATTTGTCGTAGCTCGGCACGGCGATGATTAGTCAGTAGTTGTTAAGTGGATGCAAGTTGGAATAATTTTAAATTTATATTACTTAATCCGCATTGAAATGCCTTATTTTATATTTCACATTGCAATCTTGACATAAAAACTGCTGATTTGTTTCCAGTCTATGGGCATGTCAGATACGTTTATAAAAAATTCAATCTCTTAGTTTTCCATTTAAAAAATAATGTTGTGTTTACATAGAAACGTTGGACACAAAAAAAAACTAAATTTTCTATTACAAACAAATTGGATATTGCTGTCTAACGTACAACTTTCTTATATTTTTGTTTTAGAGAAGATATGGAAAAGGTGAATATCAAGTTCCATGACAACTACACTGTGACATATCAGCACAAGAAAATCTTACAATTTGTTCCTGAGCTTAGCGTAGATAAGAACCAACGAATAACGACACCAAATATTCCACTGCTGGTAAGAGTTGAAACTGAAATAAGGCCCAATACTTGGCCCTTGACTAACATTTATCTATCCTGATAGACCATTTCCACCCAGAGCAAGCATTTGGGGTACTTCCTGGCGAAGACCATCTCGCTAGTCCTGACGGCCACCAAGTACAAGCCGTTCATCTCTCTGACTGCCGACGAGCTGGTGTTTGGATACGACGACACGCTCGTGAGCCTCGCGCATCGATTTTACCCCCGAAATCGCCGCCCAATGTCCAAGATGGGTCTGCTGAACGGGGTGAGTATCAGTCGTCGGAAGTCAAGTTAGTAGTGCACGGAATCCGAGAGCAAAGTTCATCCTACATTCGAATAGAAAATAAAATCAACCAGCATCGCTTCGCCTCGCCGTTCTCGCGCTCGCGCCATGTTTCCTTCTTCTACTTCTTTTGCAGGGACACGCCATTCCAGGAGGAAGCAGACCTTTTCCCGGTGGATGTCTGCACCATCAATTCATGACCACCAGCTAAATCTCAGTATCGCCTCATCACCCGCATCCATCGACTCAGCTCAATGTGGTATCATTTTGCGCTTATGCTCATATTTAGATCAACACTATTCAAACCGTAGAGTATATCTTTTCTTCCTATGTAGTCTGTCGTAGTGCTTAGAACTTAGTCCCATTCCCAGTCTCACGTTTCGATTCTTTACAAAGTGTAACCTGCCATCTAAAGATCCGAATTGATGTATAAAACAAACAATCGACCATAAACAAGCGGTTCGAATCTGTCTATCGGAATCGGTTCCGCATTCGCTTCGCGCATCGATTACTCATGCTTGAAACCCCCTTGTATTCAAAGCAGCAGGTAACTTTCGATGAGAACAACACGCCAACAGGCCATTTTCACGTCTCGACAGCTTTTTCCATTAATCTGCATTAAATTATACCGTACGATTGGAGATACCGGTCACGGATTGTTCTTCGTCACTTTGGAACAGATTTTTCGAACGATGGCAATCAAATCTCGCATATTTTATAAATAAGTATGGTAAAATTCGTGTAGAAATATCGATAACGAATAGAAAGATTTGAAAACCTTTTCATTATAAATTCACACTTTTGACACAAAACTTACTAATTAATAAAAGTGATTGCTTACAATCAAAATATTAAAAGATTTTCGACGATTCCTTATCATCATGAAGATTACTATCTAATATTTTGAATAATAATGTAAAAGCTGCGAATAGTAAAACGGAGAACTATCCAAAAAGCGCATCGCTACGATAGTCTCCCACCGTACAACGGAAAAGGTGAGGAAGGTGCAACAAGAACGGCTTCACAAGCTTATTATTAAATGTCTATAACTTGCTCACAAGATTTCCTCTCGTCGTGCTTCTTAGATTAGACATCTAAATGCAGTCGGCGCAAAGTGGGAGCCCGGTTCTTCTGTATCGCTGTATCAAAATGCTTGCACAGATTGTACAGCTTAGATGCCAAATTGATAAGTAGAGTTATGTTGGCAAATAAATATTAGCTGGCCCATGGGAGCGTAATTGATTTCTGCGAGCACTATACTTAGATGCCTATCGCAGTACGGTAGGGTTGTGGCAATTATTTCCGTATAGGATTCTATTTCCGTCGTTTGCTTTGAAAATTATAGGAGGCGATGTTCTTAGCTTCACCGTAGCAGTATTTAACAAAACGTAATAAAACAGAAGAAGAACAAGAATAAAACAATGATGGTTTTGTTTATTTCCTAGTGAATAAATGACTGTCGTAACCCTAACGCTTGAGTTATATTTGTAAACAGTATTAAGTGGTACGTTTGCATGATAAATTATGAACATTCAATGCTTATTAACGCATTCAGCGAATAATCATCCGTGGTGAAATAAATGAATACTAATAATTATTATTTAAATATATTTTAATAAACATTGAAGACAATATTTATTCAGATTTCTCTTAGTATTAGACGTAATGACATCACTGAAAATTGTGTGATAAATATGTATTAATCTGTCTATACTAAATATAAAAAAACTGTTATCATAGTTAAATCATCAGGATCAATAGAATGATGTACCATCTTTCATTAAACTTTTAGTAATTTATTACCTCGTGAAATTTAAAAACACAAATATTTACTGATGCTACGTTCAATCAAAAATTGACAAAGCAAAGCATTCAATTCTTTCGCTCACCAGCCGTTATTTGAGTGAAGATCTAATAATAATTCCCCTAACTATGAAGCTTTTTTTTAATTATTTCATTTATTATTTTTATCTAAAATATTTGTTTTGAAAATTACCACTTTTTAAATAATGATCTATTATTTATAAAAATTTAATAAAACTGTTGCGTATCATATGGACAAGGGAACATCACACAACGTCCTTCGAAACAATGCATCTATTTTCTTATCATCACCATGAACCTAACACAATGTGAATCGAACTAAGTCATCTTCAGCATAGTCTTGCTTTGTAGCCGTACGTCTTTCTGTTAGGCTATAGAAGAATCAATAAATGTTTCATTCATTTAGATTCTTGTGAATAAAGAAAGTACAAAAAGTCCACGGATCTAAAATAATTGATTTCGTTTAGCTTCTTGCCTTAGAAGAAGAAATGATTTGTTTGAAACAAGCTAAGTTCGGCGAAGATTCTTGAAATGATCCACCTAATAGTGCTACTTTAGACTTTTCTTACATATGACGAGTTGTCGGGTAGTACCAGCTGGGATTCACGGGCGTACACTATACCACGGACCATATCATCCATTAATCGAATTCAAAGCCGCATATGGTACAATCGACTGAGAACCCTATGATCTATTCGCCGAACAGATGTTTTTGGAAGAATAATTTCCTACTGAAGTTTTAAGATCCATATAGTTGCTTAGCATTATCGAAAAATATATGATCGAATTTTTATCTCCCGGGGAAGTAGACCGAATGCTCAGGTTATTTTTTTTTCAAAAAAAAATTACTCCCCTAAACGAACCTTCTGACTTTCATTCCCGGAAGATTGCAGCTTCTCAAAGCACTCTCTGCCATCTCTGCCAACTTTTATACGTACCAACAAAATAGGTCTCCAAAAATTGTTTTGGAACAGTTTTCTCTTCAAATTTTCACATCGCCTTGGAAAGTGACTAAATAATTATTTTTTACGAAGTTATGTCATCGTGCTGCGTCCTATTGAAAACAAGAACAAACGCTTACTCTGTTCCATATATCTGGAAAACTTGAATTAAAAAAAAAGGCCCACGTTTCTGAAAACGAAATTCAATAAATTTCTGTACCTACCTCCATTCTTTATTCAAGAATGCCTACAATCACCACTAAAGAAAAAAATGAGAAGCGATCATGTTTAAGCTGCATGGCACCTGCATGGTCTACTTTTGAGATAATTTATCTACTTTTTCTCAGTGTGCCTTGACTCTTAAAAAAATAAACTTTTAAGCATGTGTATATTTCGTAAACTCTCTCTTCACGCAAAAAAAGCATTCATGAATTCGTGAACTAACAAGTTCACGGTGTATTTTTTCGTGAACAACAGCCACGGATTCACAAGTCATCTTCCAACTGATCGATCCACCTTGCCCGCTGCGCACCTCGCCTTCTTGTGCCCGTTGGATCGTTGTCAAGAACCATTTTCACCGGGTTACTGTCCGACATTCTGGCTACGTGCCCGGCCCACCGCAGTCGTCCGATTTTCGCGGTGTGAACGATGGATGGTTCTCCCAACAGCTGATGCAACTCGTGGTTCATTCGCCTCCTCCACGTACCGTCCGCCATCTGCACCCCACCATAGATGGTACGCAGCACTTTCCTTTCGAAAACTCCAAGTGCGCGTTGGTCCTCCACGAGCATCGTCCAGGTCTCGTGTCCGTAGAGGACTAGCGGTCTAATGAGCGTTTTGTAGATTGTCAGCTTGGTACGGCGGCGAACACTATTCGAGTCATGCGGAGTCCAAAATACGTACGATTTCCAGCCACATTGTCTTCTCTTGAACCCCTTCCTATCATTTACTTCGTCTTCGACGTGTTCATGACTAGTCCGATCCGCTTAGTCTGTCTGATGTAGGCTTCCTCCATCTTCTCAAAGTAACGCCAAAGTAACCAAAGTAAAGCCAAATAGCTGGCCGGACTTATTGAGAATTGTACCACTCGTGTTAATCCCCGCTCTTCGTATTACCCCTTCCAAAGCGATGTTGAATAGCAGACACGAAAGACCATCACCTTGCCGTAAACCTCTACGCGTTTCGAAAGGACTCGAGAATGCCCCTGAAACTCGAACTACGCACATCACCCGATCCATCGTCGCTTTGATCAACCGTGTCAGTTTATCCGGAAATCCGTGTTCGTGCATTAGCTGCCATAGCTGGTCCCGATCGATTGTATCATATGCGGCTTTGAAGTCGATGAATAGATGATGTGTGGGCACGTTGTATTCGCGGCATTTCTGCAGTACTTGGCGAATGGCGAACACCTGGTTCGTGCCACATCGCCATTCAGGTGTTCTTCGTAGTTCTGCCGCCACCTTTGGATCACCTCACGATCGTTCGTAAGAAGGTTCCCGTTCATGTCCTTACACATATCATGCTGTGGCACGTGGCCCTTACGTGAACGGTTCAACTTCTCATAGAACTGTCGTGTGTTATTAGCGCGGTACACTTGCTCCGTCTCTTCACGGTATCGATCTTCCTGCTGACGCTTTTTCCTCCGGAAAATCGAGTTTTGTCTGTTTCGCGCTCGTTTATATCATGCCTCGTTCGCCCCCGTGCGATGTTGCAGCAATCTCGCCCATGCTGCATTCTTCTCTGCCACTAACTGCTCACATTCGCCGTCATACCAGTCGTTTCTCTGATCCGTGGGCACCGTGCCAAGTGCAGCGGTTAGCGGTTGCGGTGCTACCAAGGGCGAACCGAATGTCTCTCCAGCCATTTTCAAGAGACGCTGCGCCTAGTTGCTCTTCCGTTAGAAGTGCCACTTCCAGCTGCTGCGCGTAGTCTTGGGCTAGTCTACCGTCTTGTAGCCGGCCAATGTTTAGCCGCGACGTTCGACTACGACGCGTGTTGTACACCGTCGAGAGTTTTGAGCGCAGACATACTGCAACGAGGTAGTGGTCGGATCCAATATTCGCACTGCGGTAAGTGCGTGCGTGCGTGATGTCGGAGAAGAATTTACCGTCGATTAGAAAGTGGTCAATTTGGTTTTTACGGTTTTACTTGATTAGGTGATTTCCATGTGGCCTTGTGGATATTCTTGCGGGGGAAGAAAATGCTTCGGACTACCATTCCGCGGGAGGCTGCAAAGTTTATGCATCTTTGGCCGTTGTCATTCAATACGGTATGCAGACTATCCGGTCCGATGACCGGTCTATACATTTCCTCCCTTCTTACCTGTGCGTTCATGTCACCGATGACGATTTTGACGTCCCGCAGTGGGCATCCATCGTATGTCTGCTCCAGCTGTGCATAGAACCTTCTTGCTCATCGTCGTGTCTCCCTTCGTGTGGGCTGTGCACGTTGATGATGCTATAGTTGAAGAATCGGCCTTTTATCCTCAGCTTGCACATCCTTGCGTTGATTGGCTGCTACCCAATCACACGATGGCGCATCTTACCCAGCACTATGAAGCCGGTTCCTAGCTCGTTGGTGGTGCCAAAGCTTTGGTCGTGCGGTATTTGAGTCCAATTGTTTGCTTCCGCGCTTTCCGCATCGCGTTTGAAGTTTGAATTTGAATTAGTATGCGAAAACGTACATTTTTGCATTTTTATTCCTAGCGGTTTCAGTTCATCGTAAACCAAGTGGCACATTGCGTTAAAGTATAACCCAAAGAATGCCGAATAAATTTGCTGAAGAAGGTACGTTACTGAAACATCCGCAAAAAAGTTAAAACGCTTCGAAGTTTGATTGTTCAAACCATATGCGAAAATTCGATTATTCTGCCAGCACTGCCAAACCACGTTATACACTGAACATAATCATCATCCTCGCAATGAAAGATTTGTCACCCAAGCTATCTCCAGAAGGCATCCACTGGTTATCGTATGACAAAAATAACCTTATGCTTTGCTTACGTGTAATCGAAAAAGAATCATCTGCTGATGGGATGAATGTGTTTTGATTTGTAAACATATTTTCAGTTGTCCTACAAATAGCACGCTATTCATCAGATCCACAGATAACAGACATCCAGGCTAGAACAAATTTTACTCAAAATGCTGTGTAAATCAAAGTACGTTAGAATACTGACTGTGGCAATACGTCGTTTGGTGGCGCTAGGTGTCTTTCATGACGTCGTGCGTACTAGCTGTAACATTCCACCAAACAAACATTGCGCGCCAAAATGATACCAAGCTTGCCGCCTCTTCCAGCACATGCTAGGGTGGGTGTACCAATTGTCGCCATACATAAGAACAACTATTTTTAAAAAAAATAAGTAAAAGGCATGTGGGTGGACTTTATATATCAAACAAAAGGTTTTATTTCCTGCTCTTTAGAACAGCTGTGAAAACCTCAATAAAATTTGTTATTATCCTCTAAATTGATTTATCCATAATAGGAACGCATGCACCAGTTGTGGCACTATTCTTAATTTTGGTTCCTTATTTGGCAAATCCCATTGTTTTCTTATGGGACTGGCCAAATAGGGACCACTAGTGCGACAACTGGTGCAAAGGACGTCAAAAATTAAGCAAAATCAATTTTTACAATTATGCTTTGCTTGTTTTGGAGGAAATCAAAGATGTTATCGTATCATATGAATATGTTTCATCGATATGAACTTGGTTTACGGTGATTTGATTGGCCATTTGGCATATAAAGCTCTAGTGCGACAACTGGTGCTATAGCCACAACTGGTACACCTAGCCTAACTGTTGATGTTTATTTTTCATGCACTATGGAACCAATAAGGTTAAAAAACAAATTCAGCAAAACGTATTTTCGTACCTTCAAGCAATTTGATTGTATTACCAAGTAGAGTTTCTGCTATAGCCACTTCCCATATTGGTGAATAAATATATGCCGAAGAGAGACAATTATTCACTGCCGGAAACGCTAGTTAGATTTCTATACATAACCCGAATTGAAATACTAAAAGGGACATGAATGATAGAAAAATCATAAATATACTTGAGCACAAATTATGGCCTTTTCATCATTTTAGTGCTTCGCTGCTGGCTGTGACGATGACTGTGGCTAATGGAAAGAATGGTAAAGATTCAAAAGAATTGAAAATACAGGCAGGGAACATCCATAAATTACATAATGCTTAGAGGAGTGAGGGGGTTGCCTGAGGTGTGAAAATCAGTACCAAAATTCTATATAATTTATACAAAAAGTGTAACTGGGGAGAGGAGGGATCATACATGATCGTTCTGGTGTTAGGTAATCAATGGATCTTCCCTCATCACAAAACAAACCATGTGCTCCTTGATGGCAGAGAAATCGCGTGCGTTTGTGTGGGAAAGAAACACTGAAACACAGGTTATATATGGAATTGAAACCAGAGTGAGGAGGAGCATCTGTTGTTTATGTCCATGGTGGGTGGTGGCGCCTAAAATTTTGACAGCTTCTTGATGAGAGAAACTATGTGATGCCAGCGCCTCCACGAGATGGCCACTTGTGTTGCGATTCAAAACGTCCGTTAAATCCCTTACACACGATTGAGAACGGACTTGTATCGCAGATGAAAAATGGTTTGAGTTTGCCCCATTATGATTGTCATTTAATTGTATATTGGTGGTGCCATTAATAGCGCGATAGATGATATTCACCATTTTGAAAACAATTGTAGAGCAGATCGGACGCTGAAAAAATTCGTTGAGAATTTAGTGCACAGGTTTTTGTAAATATTAGGAGATATTGCGCATAAATCCCAAAATTTCATTTCCACCTTTTGGGTTTCCGCGCCGAGTACTCAGCGCCAGATTTGACGACAAGGAAATAGTTGTCAAGTTGGTATCCCTGATTTTTGACAAATGATTGCGATTGGTAGTGTGAATGCACCGATGTCAAAAAAGACAAGTGTCATTGATTTCAGTGACGAAACGAAAATTTTCAATGCAAAAAGCAATATTCTTGCCCAAAATTTCTGCGCGTTAAATAAAGTTATACTTGAGTGGTGAGTATAAATAAAAAATACATCAATTGATTTAACCAATGAATTAGTGGCAGTGGCTGATTTTCTACCCGCCGCTGTCACATCCAGGCGCTAAAGTATATGCGCAAAATAGCCAGCATGAGCTAACCGCCAGAAATTTGTATGGCGAAAGTCATCTAACGCGGGTTTTCTCAAAACAAGAAACTTTTCATGAAAAACTATTTGGTACCGATTATGTAGGAAGGTGTCCGCTACCATGCCTACCAAATATTTTTTTGATGAAAGTGCTTAATTTTGAGAAATCGAACCTTAGATGCCTTTCGCCATAGTGATTTCAGAAAGTTAACTCCTAGTGTGCCGCTGTAAGCACGCTCAAAGCAGGCGATTCATTGGGAAATTGTATCGTTTTATTTTTCTAGGAATCACCAGACGGTTCAGTTTCCTCGCGAAACATTCCTGTAATAGGCGAAAACTTTAATAATTTCCGTAGCAAAGGTTAGGGTTGTTCCGTGCCGCACACTTTTATCTACCTATACCTTGATGCTGTAATCCGGAATCGCAGCAAATTCGTTCAGGTCCCGTACAATGCTTGGCAATTCCTCTTTCCCACCTTTTATTCACCGCTGGATTTGAAATCTGAACCTTTTCCTCGATGAACAGATCCGTAGCAGCGGGAATTTATTCTGGATGGTCCGAGTGTCTTGTATTGTTTGGTCTTACCCGACTTTTCGACGCTGGAATGCGGAACCGCTGCCGCTAGATGGACGCTCATACCATTTTATTTCCAATTGACTAATCATTCATATGCCATCCGACAAATTATTAAATCATCGAATGAATTTCATTCAGATGATGCGTGTCATCCGATACCGAAATCGACCGAATGCAAATCATTCGGGTAGTGAATGACATTCGTTAAGGGGCGGGAGCAACATACTTATCAGTCATTTTTGTGAGGAAACTTTGGCTCAGTGTAGGGCTGGGAAGCTAAATTGGAGTTATTCAGTATAATTTCTCAATGAAAAAATCCGGTAAAGAAGAAAGAAGGGTTTGCCCTCTAACAACCATAAGCTGGTAGTGCTGGCAGAAACATTGATTTCTTGTATACGGCTTGAACAAACCATCTTCGAAGCGTTATAACATTCTTCGTAGACCAGCAACGGCAAAGTCTTTCAACATCCTTTAGATACATTCACACATAACGGACATCACCTCTATTCGTCAAGCTGAGTTGATTGGTATATAACACTATGGGTCTCCGAGCCTTCTATCAAAAGCTTGATTTGGGAGTGATCGATCATATAGCCTTTACGTATACTTAGTATACGAGAAAGGCAAAACATTAACTTACTGATAGAACACACCACATACTATCTAGAAGACACCATTACGCTATATCGAGTAATAAAAGCAATATTAAATAAACGCGCCAAAATCACGATTTTAACCGCTGTGCGTCGGTTCAAATTTGTAGAAGCCCGAAGAATGTTCAATGCAAATTTCGACAAAATTTAAGTTGAAATTCCAAAGAATTTTCTGTGGAATTTTTAAAGAATATTCCGATTGATATCCCAAAAACTTTCCGTTGATAATCCGAAGAATTCTTTGTGAAAATACCTTTGGGGATAATAAAATTATGATTACCTTGAAATATCTATGAAATATCCCGTTGATTCGATAAAATATCCCGTCTTGTGGGAATTCTAGATTTTTTTATTCAAATTTGTATCCTGATAGGAAATATCGCCCTATTGATAGGAAAGATCCATTATTATTGTTTAATTTTTAAACTTGAACCCCCATAATTCTCTTATAATGTAAATTATTCTCAAGAAACCCTCAAACCCCTAGAACAAACAAATCTTTTACCCGAAAATTTCAAGGGAAATTAAGAGGAAAAACATGTGATGAATCGTCAACTAGGGTAACGGCTGTATTTTGGACCGGGCTCATATTTTGGACCACTTAGCTGAATTTTGCATTTATATCACACAAAACTAAATAAAACATGCAACATTTAAATTTTATTGCAAAAAGAAGCTATCCATAAGGTATCTCCTACATTTGTTTCTTATAAAATATAGCCATTATTAAGAATATTTTCACGTATTTACCCATTCCGGCTAGATTAGACCAAAACCAAGATGACATTGTAAAATGGAATTCAATTTTCAAAAGCTGTAAGTTTATTTGTACATAGATTTAAAACATGTGAATGATGTTGTTGACCTATTAGAACCTAATTGAAGCAGTTTCAAACCGTAGCACAACATTCCAAGTTTAGAAACAGTATTCTGAGGCATGTCCAAAATAGGTTAATTTTTCATTGAACCGAACATATTTTCGACATATCTTCTAGATCTCTTAATTTTTTGCCTTTTTGCTACCAGAGGTGAGCCAGCCAAGAGCTGAAAGCCTCTTAAATGAAAACAATAATAATAAAAACTTTTGTTTTATCAATGATTTATTTTTCTAGTATCAAACCATTAATAAATTACCGTTCATACCGAATTTATAAATCACCGTTCATTGATGTAAGTCCTTGAAAAATGTCTAATCAACAAACATGTAACTGTTTTCATTATTTCCATACGAAAGCTCCATGATAAAACCAATCTTTGCTAGAGCTCTCCGTCCGTGCTTCTTGCCAATGGGACAGAGTTCCGTATTCTACGATTATGTTTCGTTTGGAAAAAGAATGCGCAAGGAGCAAGGAAGAACCAAGCAACCCACTACTATCAATAACGCAAATGGAACAGATCCGTAAACTACATAAAAAATATGGCAGGGTAGGAGTGACCAGGTGCATACATCTTGGCCATGGTCCGCACGTTTGTTTTGCTTTGAAGATGCTTTAGATGTGGTATTGAAATTGATTAATTTCAATACCCTTAGCTATTGGTATTGTTCTAAGCCTTTGAGTGCTTATAAAAATGTAGGGGAAGTGCGCCGGTTTTGGCCAACTTAGTGCCTAATTTGGCCATTCCTGGAAAATACATATTTTTCCACAATAATCGATCAGTTGAAAGCAGCGTTAAACCGTGAGGGATATATTTATTGTTGAAACTAATAAAACCTTTGCGAATTGCTTTATTTTTGGAGTTTTTCGCAAAATTGGCCAAATTAGGAACATGGCCAAAACCGGTACAGTTCCCCTATTGCTTAACAAAGACTTTAAGGATGAAACGTCAAAAATGCTGGGGATCACTAATTTAATCTAATAGTAACATAACTTTGCAAGCAATTCAAAATTATTCGAGTGGTCCAAAATATGTTAAATAGGTGGTCCAAAATAAAAACAGGTGGTCCAAAATTAAATCTTACATATCTTCAGAATTTATGATATTTTGGTTCTTTCGGTGGGATTTACAAACATTTTTACCTACAAATCCTACCTAGCATTCACCACTTTTTAGTTGCGTAGGGAATTGATCAAGAATTATTACAAAATCTAACTTTTATTCGAAAAATTGTTCGTCCATCTCCTAAAGTGGTCCAAAATACCTCCCTTACCCTAGTTGGCTCGCGCATTAGGAATCGATCATTGCGATACGCAAGGCGGCCATTTCCGGTTAGAGGGAACTGTTACCTCCATTACCTATCTCACTGTAACAAATTCATCTCAATTCATCATCGCAACGTGCTCAATGCGGAGAAAATCACAAAACAAGAAATAAAACGAATAGCATTTCAGTCCTCTGTTTTTGGTAGGAAAAATCTGAGAGCAATGAGATGAAGCACTGTAACGTTAACCCTATTTCAAAATACTTATTTCTACGCAATGCGCAAAACTTTCTAACGATATTCCCCTTTTAGTAAAAATTTCAGAAACGGTCTCAGTGGTCAACGATCCCAAAATAAAACTGTTTCAAGAATTGTGTGTGTTGACATGAAACGTTGTCTTTTAACAGTTTCGCTATTTGAAAATTATTTAGTTAATCAACCGTTGAATGAAAATGAAAATGATAAGGAAAAAATTGAACTGAAACTCGTGGAACACAAAGGTCCTGAAAGCAGTCAGTGGGATCAATATTCCGTTTTAAATTCATAATCAGCTCGCTAATGAGGAACTATGGAACAGATAGTTAATGTCAATTATTGTTCATTTTCAACGCCCCTTTCCCCGTTGGCCATGTTTTATGTGTGGTCCTTTGTAAATTGGAACATCAACGTAATGAGCAATGTTGCACAACTAATTTATCAAGTAAAACGATTTCTCTTATCTTCTTTAATTAGCAGAGACTCTTACAATCGCATCTATTTCCCATAAAAGCATTACGAAATAATCAGCTTCTATATTCACTCGCAATTTATATCTACACGCATCCAGAGATGCACCGGGAGAGATGTTACGTACGATAGGCCGAGAATGACTGCTTCCAGTATCACACGTACTTTCCCAACCCGCAACTCCTGCCTGGCCCGCTATGGGCCAGCAAACCGTTAGAATGCACACAATAGAGCGCTTCCCATCGTATTACGATTCGGATTCAGGTCCATTCGGATGAGCACTCAATTACGCAACCAATTAGATCACAGCCTATCGCCTTCGACTAATCGAACAGTCGCAGTCGGTAGTAGTGTGTTTGGATTGCGAACAAATGGAACCATGTTAATTGCCTCTATGTAAATAAATCGTACAAGCAAAGTACCCAGTGGGAAAATCACGGCAGAACTCCGATTGCCATCTGCCAGATGATGGGGCACAATACTCAAAAGCTGCTTTCCTTGATAGATACAGATCATGCCGATGGAGCCCGTCATTCAGCCAGTCAGTGCATTATTTATCGACGGCAATGTTGGTCCTCAACTAAATGGCAATTATTCGCTTCAAGGGGGTGCCCGGCTAATGACTGAATTGTCCTTTTGCATCGTTTTGTCAGGCGTGGCCCGCGACCGGAGGCAGTTTGTTTTGCAAGTACTTCTCCCAACTAGTTACTGGAAACCGATGGCAATGCACCGACATTCAGGAACTCATCATTTGCTCTCAAAGTTCAAGGGCCCCATTGTTGACCCTTTCCCTGGCGTCAGTGCGGGTCGGTGCAGCGACAGCCAGCACCTGTTTGGATCCAGGGGGAAATTAAACTCCAAATATTGATCAGCAATTACCATTGGTGCTATCGGATGATTGGAGCGGCGGGCAGATAAAGAGCAGGGCGCTTCGAAATAGCCCCATTAAATTATACTATTTTCACGCTGAACTACACCCCGATTTGGAGTGGGTGCTCTTGGCAGCTCGGATAGGGGCTCCCCGTAGTCTTTAATGTGAGTAATACGATAATAGGCTGCTAATAATAATAGCTTATGTACCGGTAATCGATTGGCTTTTTATCAACAGCCAGCGATTGGATGGTGCGGAAAAACCGTGCTTCTGTCGTGGGTAGATTGAGCGGTAAAGTCCGTCTGTCAGCGTTCAGAAGGGTGGCACAGGCAAAGGTAGATAGAGCCGGGTATTGACAGCTTCGCGCGGATTGTTCCGATATATGATTAAGACGTCTGGGTCTATTAGGAGGCAAAATATGCACTCGGTAGCCAGTCAACGGTGTCTCCGCTACCGCGCTGCTTCGCTGTTTTTGAGCCCGTTCGAGCGGGTACCTTCAAGATGAATGTCGGTTACGGTCAATTGGATAAGGCCTATATTTTTCCTGCGGCACGCAAGGTCCAATCGTGACCATATCGAGAAAGACTTTTCCATGATTGTTCGTTGAAGCAGAGCTGAATCAAAGGGCAGGGTAGTATTTTAACGAGGCATATGATCTGAATAATTAATCATCAATAGTCGATTACGATATGGGAAAAGTACTCAGCCCAAGAATTAAGAGTTTATGTGTTTCAGATTGACTGATAATGGCTTGCTCATTATTGTGGGATCATTCCGTTCCGGTAATGTAATCAGATAGACAAAAGGGCGAATTAATTGAGACAATGAGTAGAGATATTAAACGTGAGTGAATCGAATTAGACGAACATAAAAGCCGGTTACAGGCATCATAACGTCAAATTCAAAACTAATAATACTCTTAAACAAGAAATTGAAGCGCATGAAATGGAAAGAAATGAAAGCAAATAATGGGACAGGATTCCCCGTAGAATAGAACTTGTTCCGCAAGAGCTTTTTTGTACACATACAGACAAACATACAAGCATATACGTACAGACATCACTTCAGTACGTCGATTGCTAAGTCGATTGGGATATAAAAAAGCTTATCCGGTTCTCCTATGTATGCTAGCGATTATCGACCTTATGGGTTAATATCCCTCAAAAAACAAACCAGAACATATGAACCGTTCGTAGTTTAAGTGACCCAATAGTCTTTACTTACACCTGTATGTAATTCTCAAACATGAACTGACGTTTACAAAATCCTTAATAATCCCCCTCACGGTGATGTTGCCTTCCTCCGTTAGAAAATAATACACTACATATGCGAAATAAAAATAGCACCACCATGTTATTGCCTTTCTCGTACAACAAAATTGTACCGAAAGGACAAAACGATTACTCCGAAAAACAACTTTTGATAGAAAGCCCAGAAATCCATAGGGTTATATACCAATCGACTCAGCTTGACGAACCGAAGTGATGTCTGTATGTGTGTATGTGTACAAATTTTGTAGACACACTTTTTGGAACTTAGCATTACCCGATACACGCGTTCAACGAAGAAAGCGGTTCCATTGTTTGCTATTGAAAGTTAGCCCGATCGGACATTGCGTTTCGGAATTATTAAAAAATCATTGTTTTTTCCTTTGATAAAAAACTCAAAATAGAAAAAAAAATCAATAAATGTGTCAATGCGTATTAGAAAACATGCGATCTATTTCCCTAAAGTGCTTGTTTGTGTTTTTTTCAATAAATTTTATGATGCACGAGAAAGGCAACATCGCACTGTGGCACAGTGGCTAAAATCGTGTTTTTGGCGCGTTTATTTAATAGTACCTTTATTATGAGATTTAGCGTACACCCAGGTTTTTTTTACACGGTTGGAATTCATTAATTTCGCGGTTAGCCTGAACTTTACAACATGGAAGGTAAATGTCTTCGCGAGAGTTGTAGCAAAAATTCTTCTGAAAAACTTTGTCGAAGACACCAAGTTCGTAATTTCATTACTTTTGGAGATTTATTGCATTTTATGCCAACAAGTTTTGAATATGTTCGATGTATAAGCATACAATCATATGGAGATGCATGGTACATTGATTGATCAACTCCCTGTGGTGGGTGATTGATTTCTTACTTGCAAAGTAGGAAATGGTATTTTGATGAAACATTACTTACATTCGCTTACAACTCTACAGTTCAGGTTGCGAGAAAAATTTTCAAAGACAAAAAAGTTACAGCCAAAAAGATTTTTATTTTCGTTTTCAAAAGGGGGGTTGGTAACGGAAGGGTTAAAAAATCAAGTGGTCTGAATTACTATGTCTGAAACTCGATTTATGCATATGCACAACATGTAGGGTAACCGTACCCTTAGTGGAGGTAGCACCAATAGTGGAGGTAGTGGGGTTTTAATGAGATGTTATCATATTTATACATTTTACGATGGTTTCAGTTGATGCGTCGTAAAGGATTGAATGAAAACAATGATTTTCCTTAACAAAATTGACTCCCTTGCACTTGCACCTATAGTGGTACAACTGTACCAATAGTGGCGAGTATCATAAGAAACCAATGGATAGCACCACTATGGGAACCAAAATTATTTTTTACCGCCACTAAAGGAACAGTGTACCCACAGAGGTGCAAGCAATATTTGGTAATTGTTGATGTTAATCCAATTTTTGTTGGCAAATTTATTGGTTTATCTATTGACAAAGATATTAAAGCTGTAAATTTCCCATAATTATCAATTTAAAAAAAAAATTTTTTTTTGTGGATCTACTAATACCTCCACTATTGGTACCGTTACCCTAATAGATTTAGTTCAAAAATGTATTGGAGGGTAACCACTTCTTTTGGTTAGGTTTCATCCCACGAAACCAATACGCTAGACTGGTGCTTTCCCCAAAAGAAAAAAAATGTTTAAAATATCACGATGGATAAAGGTGTCTTCATCACAATTGCTTAAAATTAACTACCTTATCAGGTAAAAATGTCAAACATGGGCTATCAAGGCCTTACGACAACCTAGAACGTCATGAACACGGTGATGTTAGGAAAAAGAAAATATTAGGTATACTGACAGCGGATTGGTTTTTATTCAAACATTCATTCATTTATTTAGTTAACATCTAAACAGATAACACTGAATCAACAATTTGACGCCACAATACACGGTTCGAGGCCGCATCTCTCCATCCTCGGATACGCCCCACGCTCGCCAAGTCGTTCTGCATCTGGTCTGCCCATCTCGCTCGCTGCGCTCCACGCCGTCTCGTACCTGCCGGATCGGAAGCGAACACCATCTTTGCAGGGTTGTTGTCCGGCATTCTTGCAACATGTCCTGCCCATCGTACCCTTCCGGCTTTAGCTACCTTCTGGATACTGGGTTCGCCGTAGAGTTGGGGGAGCTCATGGTTCATTCTTCGTCGCCACACACCGTCTTCTTGCACACCGCCAAAGATGGTCCTAAGCACCCGTCTCTCGAATACTCCGAGTGCTTGCACGTCCTCCTCGAGCATTGTCCATGTTTCATGTCCGTAGAGGACAACCGGTCTTATAAGCGTCTTCCCGAGCAAAGGCAGATAACTGAAATGATATCAAACTGATAACAAACTAAGTTATCGTTATTATCATTTTGATATTTAGTTATCATTCATGTGATTAATTGATAACTGAATAATAACAAATTTTATTATCAATACAAATTAACAACGCATTATTCAAACATCGAACCAAGCGTTCTATTCTCTATTTTTCAATAATACTCATTTCTATATAAAAGCGTAGCGGCGTAGCTTATACTTGCTAGCAGTAATTTAATTGCCGGACGGCTACCACATCAATTTTCCAGATACTGCTTCCAATTTTGTTTTTGGGCTTCCAATCACCTTTATATATAATCGCGCTCTAGAGACCAAAAAATTCCTATGATAGTTTTCGAAACATTTTTACGCTTAAAATGGTTTCACACGCTCCTACGATCTTTGTTTCTCTTGAAATAATTGTACAATGCGTGCCTTTCTTTTTACTTCGGCGTGTTGTAAATGAACATGTTGTAACTGAACATGTTGGAGTGAAATTGTGTGAGCTACATTTATTTTTAATATTCTTATGATTCATTCACACAAGATAATATTTCTCTGAAAGCATTAATGTTCTGGTAGAAAAGTCATTCCAGTTATTCAGTGGCCACTCGTTGAATGTGGTCAAGAGAGAAGAAAATATTTGCAGCAATAATATCCATAGTTAGCCAATAATGGTTGATTTCTTTCAACTATCTAAACTTGCGTGTTATATTTTAGCGTGCACATTCTTCTAATGATACAATAATTGGTAAACGAGTTTCAGACCAGGTGATCATACACCTTTGTAATACATACAATACGGCCAAAGTCGTCAGTTTTACATATTTTGATATCTTGAATTTCAATATTATAAAAATTTTTGGCAAAGCACGTATTTGAATACTTTAAAAATGTAACTATTTAGCCAGGTTAAAATTTAATCCATGGTATCATCACAATATGTCGGTAGTATAAACGATGCTCTGATAAGGCATTATAAACTTAAAATAGTGAAAAATGTAATACTTTTGTTCATGATGTTAGAAATTGTATTATACCAACTAGTTTGAAGCAAAACGAAAATTGTGTCAATGTTCTTTTAAAACTCACTTTATTACATATTTCATACCACGTGTATTTTTCATGGAGTGAGCTACATGTGGTATTCTAATTTATGTAATTATTGTATTGTAGTTCATACATTTTAATAATAAAAGAACTGAACAAATTTTATGAAAATAAAAGAGAATGTACCAGATATGTTGAATGTAAATAGTTACGCAATTCTTTTCCTTTTAAAAGCCTATTCATCATAAATAAAAATGTCAAGATTTCGAAATTCGATAGGAAAATAATTTACACATCCTATCAAATTATTCAAGACTAGACTGTACAGACTAATCCATTACCTTGCATAATTACTACAGCATCAATGTATCACTGTTTGCAAATGTCCTCTAAAGGACGATTAAGGTTCCGATCCATACTAAGTATTCCTATTAATGATTTATAGGGTAAAGATATGCAGCATACCATTTATAGTGGGATGCGGATAACGGACGGTACGTGTATGAGGCGAATGAATCACGAGTTGTATCAGCTGTTGGTACGTTTACACCGCGAAAATTGGACAACTGCGGTAAGCCAGCCTTTTGCGTAGCCATCTGCGTAGCCAGAATTTCAGTGAAAAGCGAGGTGATTCTTCGATCAGGTAAAAGACGATTTGCGAACCCTCCGTAGACTGCGTGGATGGCGACGTGTGGCCATGGCCATGGACCGTGCTGAATGGAGCCAACTTTTATGTACTGCACTCCGGCCGTAGTCTGAATAAATAGAATAGAGTATAGAAATATGGAATCATTCTCACCGAGTATGTTGTTTATCTATTCAATCAAATAAAACTGTACATAATGATACTTACAGAATTCTAACAGAAATTCATTGGCATTTGAATAGCTCTGCCACACCACCTGATTCTGATGTTCTCCAGCTTACTGCTAACGGCACCAACAGCTGATCTTTATTTACAAGTTTTCTATAGATGGTGTGACCAAAACGGAAGAAGGTCAAAGCTAAGGAAGGCTAGCTCTTTCAAACTACTACTTTCAGAAGTCAATTTGGTCATATGGCTAGAGGTAACGACTTGCAATCACTCGACTGGAGTTCGATTCCCGCCGACGTCAATAAGTGGTGTTATATAAAAAAAGTCAAACATTTTTTTCTAATGCCAAATGATGTCGGCAAAGAAGAATTCACTATTTTGGTCGATAAAACAGTGCTGGATGATAACAAAATGATAACTTAATTTGTTATCGAACAGAATTACATGTATAACATGAAGTGTTATCAACATGATATCACAGATAACTGAAATAGATATCATTGAGATATCCAAGGAACAAAATTATGTTATCCTTTTTGTTATGTTGGCTGTTAATTCAACCAAAATGATAACAAATCCGGTTATCAATTTTTTGATAACCAGATAACAAGATTTATTATCAATCAGTTATTCTCCTTTGCTCGGGTTGTACATGACACATTTGGTGCGGTGGCGAATCTTTTTCGACCGCAGTTTCTTCTGGAGCCCGTAATAGGCCCGACTTCCACAGATGATGCGCCTTCGAATTACACGACTAACATTGTTATCAGCCGTTAGCAAGGATCAGAGGTAGACGAATTTCTCGACCACCTCGAAGGTATCCCCGTCTATCGTAACACTGCTTCCCAGGCGGGCCCTGTCGCGCTCGGTTCCGCCCACAAGCATGTACTTTGTCTTTGACGCATTCACCACCAGTCCAACTTTTGTTGCTTCACGTTTCAGGCGGGTGTAAAGTTCTGCCACCTTTGCAAATGTTCGGCCGACAATGTCCATGTCATCCGCGAAGCAAATAAATTGACTGGATCAGTTGAAAATCGTACCCCAGCTGTTACACCCGGCTCTCCGCATGACACCTTCTAGCGCAATGTTGAACAACAGGCACGAAAGTCCATCACCTTGTCTTAGTCCCCGGTGCGATTCGAACGAACTGGAGTGTTCGCCCGAAATCTTCACACAGTTTTGCACACCATTCACCGTTGCTTTGATCAGTCTGGTAAGCTTCCCAGGAAAGCTGTTCTCGTCCATAATTTTCCATAGCTCTACGCGGTCTATACTGTCGTATGCCGCCTTGAAATCAACGAACAGATGGTGTGTTGGGACCTGGTATTCACGGCATTTTTGAAGGATTTGCCGTACAGTAAAGATCTGGTCCGTTGTCGAGCGGCCGTCAACGAAGCCAACGAACTCGTTCACTAATGGTGACAGACGACGGAAGATGATCTGGGATATCACTTTGAAGGCGGCATTAAGGATGGTGATCGCTCGAAAGTTCTCACACTCCAGTTTGTCGCCTTTCTTGTAGATGGGGCTTATAACCCCTTCCTTCCACTCCTCCGGTAGCTGTTCGGTTTCCCAGATTCTGATTATCAGTTTGTGCAGGCAAGTGGTCAGCTTTTCCGGGGCCATCTTGATGAGCTCAGCTCCGATATCATCCTTACCAGCTGCTTTATTGGTCTTTAGCTGTTGAATGGCATCCTTAACTTCCCTCAAGGTGGGGGCTGGTTGGCTTCCATCGTCCGCTGAACTGACGTAGTCATCTCCTCCGCTGCCTTGACTTTCACTGCCTGTACTCTCAGCGCCATTCAGATGTTCCTCGTAGTGCTGCTTCCACCTTTCGATCACCACACGTTCGTCCGTCAAGATGCTCCCATCCTTATCCCTGCACATTTCGGCTCGCGGCACGAAGCCTTTGCGGGATGCGTTGAGCTTCTGATAGAACTTGCGTGTATCTTGAGAACGGCACAGCTGTTCCATCTCCTCGCACTCCGCTTCTTCCAGGCGGCGATTCTGCTCCTGAAAAAGGCGGGTCTGCTGTCTCCGCTTCCGTCTATAACGTTCCACGTTCTGTCGGGTACCTTGCTGCAGCGCGACCGCCCGCGCTGCGTCCTTCTCCTCCAGAATCTGTCTGCACTCTTCGTCGAACCAATCGTTCCGTCGACTTCGACCCATATACCCGACGTTGTTCTCCACTGCGTCGTTAATGGCTGCTTTTACTGTATTCCAGCAGTCCTCAAGAGGGGCCCCATCGAGCTCACCCTCTTCCGGCAACGCTGCCTCGAGATGCTGCGCGTATGCAGTGGCGACATCAGGTTGCTTCAGTCGCTCTAGGTCGTACCGCGGCGGTCGTCGGTACCGAACATTATTGATGACGGATAGTTTTGGGCGCAGTTTAACCATCACCAGATAGTGGTCAGGGGCCCTCCTTAGCCGTGCGGTAAGATGCGCGGCTACAAAGCAAGACCATGCTGAGGGTGGCTGGGTTCGATTCCCGGTGCCGGTCTAGGCAATTTTCGGATTGGAAATTGTCTCGACTTCCCTGGGCATAAAGTATCATCGTGTTAGCCTCATGATATACAAATGCAGAAATGGTAACTTGGCTTAGAAACCTCGCAGTTAATAACTGTGGAAGTGCTTAATGAACACTAAGCTGCGAGGCGGCAATATCCCAGTGGGGGATGCAATGCCATCGAAGAAGAAAAAGATAGTGGTCAGAGTCGATGTAAGCGCCACGATATGTCCTGACGTCGATAATGTCGGAGAAGTGCCGTCCATCAATCAGAACGTGGTCGATTTGTGATTCTGTCTGCAGTGGTGATCTCCAGGTGTACCGATACGGGAGGCTGTGTTGGAAGTAAGTGCTGCGAATGGCCATACTGCAGCGCTACGATGCCGAGTCCACGATCCTTGAGCACATCGGCGAGTATGCGTGTGCTTCCGATGAAGTTGAGAGATTTGCAGTTCCACGAACCGAGTTTCCAATCGCTAGTCCCTTTTCGTCGCAGTGGTCTTCGCCGATGGTTACGGTCCGTACTCTCTTGTTGATTGTTCGTTGTGTGAGTTTTTTTTTGGCTGGCTTGCAGGGCCTGACACCAAACTCCCTAAATTTTCGGAAGACCATTCCTCCTTATTTCCGGTGGACCATGGTGCACAGTTTAACTTAGAGTCCCTCGCTGGCACTCGGACGGTGATTAGCCGCCCCTACCATGGAGAACAGACGCTGTTGGGAGCCGATCCTGACATGGAGAACAGACACTCAATAAGATTTGCACCTCCGGAGAGGAGCAAACCCCCCCTTCCCTGTCAGCATACGACCATAGTTCCCACCGGGGTTGGTTACCCGATCTTCCCTAAGGTTGCTCGTATCCCGGCCAGCACCGCGGGGAGGTAGGGATAGGAGTTGCTGGGTAAGAGGCTAAGGACCGCGAGATGGGGTCTATTTTATTCCTTCAGGTACGCGAAGTACCAATGGTACGCTTTACCCAGCATTTGCCGTGCTGGGTAATTTCTTTTAACCTGCGCCTAATGAGAAAGCGCCATTACTAATTTGCATGCAAACTTGAAACGGCTTGTGCTAAATCAGTTTTAATCCAAATGAGCTCAAATTTTCGGAGGACACTCAGAACATGATACAGAATCAGATGATCGTTGTGGAGCAAAATCTATTTTTTGAACCACCCTAATGGTCATGGTTAAAATACATATCTCGCGCTTAGTTTCATAGGGGCGTAACTGTATTGATCGATTTCTTTTCATCGATGTTTTATTTTTATTATTGTAGCGAATTGCGCTAGTTTGTCGATGATTTAATGGTTTGCTGCGATAAAGGATGAATGTATCTTGCACCAGAATTGATAATCACGGTTGTAACTTTTGAACCAATCGAGTTATTAACAAAATATAAAATCGATTAAGAGAAATCGATCAATACAGTTACGCCCCTATGAAACTAAGCGCGAGATATCCAAGCTTGGAGCGACGAAAAAACCTAGTGTCATGGCTGTTCTGATCGCAAGAACGGATTGAATGACCCGGGTTCTCCCAAAACCATCTCACCATGTCTCTTGATCTTCACCATTGGAAATGGTTGGATGTTACTGTTATATTAAAACAAAAGAATAACAAAATTTCAATAAAAAGTAATAAACAATGTTTAAACATTTTAAAGTCAATCGCAGCAGGCAAGGGAAGTGTTTGCTTGAAGTGAAGTGCTTAACAAAGCAAATGTGCCCAAATTTGGAATTCAATCGCAGTGGGCTAAGATGGGTGCACTATGGGGAATTCTCATACAAATGGGTGGCTAAAAATATGTTTTCAATGAAAACTGTTTCTATGCAACATATATTATGTGAAGGAACATTTAGGAACACTTTTTTAGCCCTTTAAGGGCCACCATTAATCCTTCCAAAAAAATATAACGCGAAAAAAATTGTTTCTTTAAATTTTGTTAGGCATTTATTTTTGGTTCGTTTCCAATACATCATGCATAAAATAGCAAATAAACGTATTTCTAGTAAAATTTTTGTTTATTTTGTTATCGCGCTTCTCACTCTTCGCAGTGAGAAGTGAGAAATGATGAATGAGAAGTAAGAAGGAAGCTATGAGACGTCTTACTACTCACTTTTTGACGTAGGACTACTTCTGTCTTTTCTATGAATCAGTGCCTGTTTTATCGTGTTTCTTCTCAGTAAGCAAATAGTTCGCAAAGGCCGATTTTGTTATACTGTGTGGTTGAAATAAATTAAATTAAAAAGAAAGTGAAACCATCAGTGCAGGTGAGCTAAGGATGGTTGGGAAAATATGGTAAGCATTATTGTAAAACTGTGAATCAAAAATAATGCCTTTCATCACTAAATACACGCCAGAATCAAAAGGATTAAATTATGATTCAGGAAGTATGAACACACTTCAGATATCATTGTGATATGTGGATGTAATCATGCGGGGCTTATTGGTACACGAATATAGCTTCGGAATGCATGCGTTCTTGAAATGGGCTATAGGAGTTGCAATAGAGCTATCACCTTCTAGCTACTGGATCTAAGATTCTTGCAATTATATAAATAAAATGGTTGCAAGAATACTCTATACATAATGACACTGCCAGGCAGTATACTCGGAGACCGTCACGAAAATATGAAAAACTTTCAGCCGTTTCTCGATGGGTTTCCAATATTTTTGGACCATTTTCAAGCAGCTTGTGGGTTTGGATCTAATCCATCAGTTCGCACAATATTTCACGCTGAGCAGGCGCATCGGAGCGGAAACAACAACACAATGGCACTGGTAGCATTTTCAACGGAAAACCATTGCATTGATGGTGGTCGTCGGCGTCTGTGGTCATCATTCAACCTCATTGAGCCAGAATTTTATGTGAAGAAAGGGTTGATTACAAAAATGTCGTCTTTTGCGATCCCGCGTGATGCAGTGGCGATGCTGAAAATGTATTCCAAATTGTGGCATCTCGAAAAGTAATCCAGTTTGGTCGCAGTTAGTTATTTGGAAAAGCGCAAATGGGGGGGGGGGGGGGTTAATTTGATCTTCTCAGGACCAGCTTTTTCTGAGCAGAACGGGTTGATTGCAAAAATGACATGTTTCGGTGGCATTGCCGTGGAGCTTGATTGCTGTTAGTTATTTCATCCTCTGGAACAAGTTTGTTGCCTCATGTTCCTCTGGCGCGCGCTTGTGATTCTGCTACCGGAGGGCAACTTTCTTCGTCTCCAAACGATTAAGTTTTGCACTTTGAAGAACATCTCGGATCAACCTTGTTTTGTATAAAATGGTGGCCCGGAAAAAATCAATTTCATTTTCAATGACTAACAGAAACAAAACCAAATACCGTGGGGCATCGAAATCCGTACACTTAAGCAGCTTAGTATATGAAAAAGTCAATAGAAAATAGGAATCGAATGTAAATAAAACGTTTGTCATTCACACAGGAGCATGAAGGCTTTTACTTTTGAAGTGTTTCACATTTGATCATTGAAAACAACGAAAAACCCGATAAAATAAAGAATAAAATCAACTACTCCTGACTCGAAATCCTTCCACCGTGGACGGATGTCGAATCAAAGGATCAAAATCTGTACAGCTATTTTTTAACTAAATATTTAAATTGAAGGAGTCTGATTGACTATACTACCACTGAAAATAGTTGGATACGCACCTTGAGAAGCGATCCCTTCAATATGCATTCTGCTCATCTTATGTAATAATTCGCAATTAGCAATTGAAACACAGTTACTTTTGGTGCAATTATGCTCTACCCGAAAACAAAATGGCGGCAAAAACTCCGCGTTTGGTGGGTGGAGATTTGTTTTTGATTTTTGTTGTTTTAATTTCAAAGCCTTCTTTCCATTTCTATGCCCTAAAAGCTTACTGCCAAGTATCTGAACAGGATAAGATAGATTATTTCTTCATTATTTACCCCCTTTAATTTATTGATATCTTATGAGCTGGACGGATTTAGGTGCTGTACGGATTTCGGTCCCGCACGGTAATCTAGCCAGAAAATTTTACTTTCCGCTGACGACAGCCAAATCGATGAAGACGCCATCTTGGTGGAAAAATTCGATTAGCTGCTTTAGTGTTTGGAATGGCGCATTAAAATTAGGCTGACCATACGTACCGTATTTAACGGGACAGTCCCGTTTTTTAGACCTTATTGTGCTGTCCCGTCGTAATCTAAAAAATCCTCAATTTGTCCCGTTTTTCATTGATTCTTCCAAAGAGCTCCAAAATATTATTCAAACAAATTCAATATTTTAGGCAAGAATCGAAAATCAGGTAAATAAAAAGTGTTTTTTCTGAGAGATTTGTAGCTTTCGGCTGACTCATCTCGCAACAAAGAAGGTGGACGAAACCCATGACAAAATGTGAGATGTTATATTATTCGTGTTGCTTTTAAAAGAATGCTATCTATGCCTTTTTGTACTTTTCATTGATCAACTTTTCTCAAGATTTTAAACAGATAAGCACCGGGAGATTGTTTCATACAGTTTTATTTCAATGATATTTTTTCTGCTTATTCCTGAGGCATTAAAATTTGACCAATTTCATCAGTGGATTGGACGGAATTAGTAACTTGGCAGACTAAAAATCAGGTCACGCCTCAACGTCAATAAAATGAAGCGCAGGTGCAGGCATTCTAATTCTCAGATTAAGTTCATTTTCGATTATTCTTTTCGAATCTTTCGAAGTAGTTAATTAAATTTTTTATTCAAATCTGATTTACCACATATTTTTTTTAATCATTTGTTACTTTTCGAAACATTAAGAATCATTCAAAGTCTTTCTGAATAATTCTGAATATTACGAAAACATCCACTGTAAAATAAAAAATAACCCGACCGCATAAAAAATAATTTATAAAATAACTGAAAAAAATCCAGTTAGCTTAAGACAGTTTCAAACCGAGAGAAAATTTGGTCGTATCAAAAGTTAAATTTAAGGTACCACGTACCTTTGACTAGTTTACACATCAGGAACTTGTCTACAAATTTTGCTCCCAAGTGTTTGCACTTAATTTATGTGACTCCGTTATGAAAAATTAGCAACTCGGCCGGATTTAAAATACAACCCGGCGGAGATCTACGAGAGTCCTAGCCATAAACCGGACTATAAATTGGCATGGATTTCTTTTACTTTTCACGACGAAATTGCATGAGTCCCGTTTTTTTGGGAGCACATTAACAAAATCAATGGACAAAATTCCCGAGGTGTGATGCTAGTTTTAGCGTCATTAAAATCAATTTCGATCAAAAAGGACTGTGTATCGATTAGACATTTATTCTCATGCAACATCCATATTCATGGAAATAATTAAAATTACATTTTATTAATGCTCTTTCCTAGTTGAGATCCTTGTTTTTTCCGGTTTTTTTCCACTTATATTCATGATATCCCTTACATGGGAAATCAATAACTCTAACGCTCTTTTCGCATTTGTCTTTTGAAATTTTTTCCTAAAATTATTTTCCTTGGGGTCGATTTCTTCACCTCCGCTTAGGGCTTAAACCATGTTAAAGCGTAGCCAGCCAGCACCGCTCAAGAGTTAAGCGGAGGTGAAGAAATTGGCCATCAACCTTCTAATGCCCAAAACCGGCCTTAGGCAGGGTACTTTGAACAGGGTTTTTATTTCAATTGTTCAGAATTGGAAAAGTTTTTGATATTGGTCAATAATAAAATCCTTAATGTATGTCTAAGAGTAGATTAAAATAAAATTTCGAAATCCCACTTTTTTTTTTAATATTGAATGATGCGCAATTTTCTGTTCCTTCGTGTTTTTGTTCGCATCCCTTTGAAGAGTGAAATATTTGTAGTTTAGAATACAACCGAAAGTTATTATGGTGAATGATCAACTGATCAACAATATTTCTAATTTTTTAAACGGAAAATGAAAATTAAGTCCATTGCTGAAAACCTCTTTAATAAAGATACAAAAAAACCCATAAATTTTAAAATTCCACAGCTCTTGAATTTTAACACATGTCCCGTTTTGTAAACGCGTTTGTCCCGTTTTTTCACCGAAATGATCTGGTCAGCCTAATTATTAAAAATAAAGAATCTTTTCAGAATCGTCCTTGTCGTTTAAACGGATGAACTCGAAAACTTAAGCCAAATAGTCTGTTTGTCTGGATGAAGATTTTTCAAACGATCAGTACCTCTTCTTAGATAAATAGTTTTAGTCCTGAAAAGGACTGTGTGTAATTAATTCTTGAAGTTCCTCTCACTTTGCCACCGGCGCCATAGAAAACGATACACGTACGCTTCCATCGCGGGCGGAAACCGAACGTTGCAAATAAATATATTTGCGTTTGGTTTCGCGCCATTTCCGATTCTGCTTATTTCTCCTTTATTTCGAACATTTTTAAGGATGGTTTCTTCTAGGGTTGGTATGTCCGCCACTGAAAGTCAGCCGAGTGGCTTCAGCGTTGATGCGGCCGATTAGTCGAGTTAATCCCTTTTCCAAGGATGGAGACTCAAAGTCCATTCAACTGGGAGCTTCTTGATTCAGTTGACCTCCGAGCAGTTTGCTCAATGTTAATAAATAGACGCAAATTATGATGGCAAATACCATCCATTTCGTATAGCTACGTAGTCCTGCGTCTGCATCTTTGAGTTTTATTTCTCACTTCTCCTTTCTCATTTCGCAGTTATCATTTCTTAATTTTTACTTCTCAATTATCATTAATCGCTTCACACTTTTTACATTCACTATTGTTCGGCCAACATTTTTGGTCATATGACCTGTTCAGCAAACGACATTTACGATTGTATGGCCAAATGGCGTTCGTCCAACTGACTTGCACGATCATATCAACCTTTCTGGCAAATAACTTTTTAGCCAAACGACTGTTTCGGCCATATGATCAGTTCAGCCGTATGTCCCTTTTGGCCGTATGTCGCTTTCGGCCAAATGACATTTTCAGCCAAACAGTTTTCGGCCTAATACCCGTTTCAACCTTGTGGATTGTAGCAATCCTGCAAATACTTATTCTATAATATTATGCAATTCATAGAAAAAACATTGACTTATATAGTTAAAAAAAATTAACTCATTTTCGGTGGATGTCGGTTTGATAGTTTGTAGATTAGGCTTTACGCAGACGTAAATATTCAACTAATGTATGCCAGATTTTTCTTATAAACCCTTTACAATATTGGCATAAACTAAGTTGCCAACCCTCACGTTGTGAAAATTTAATCTTGTGATATTGATTTTAGTCATTTTCTTATGTGCTTATATGTGTCTATTAGGGTGGTTCAAAAAATCGATTTTGCTCCACAGTGCTCATCTGATTCTTTACCATGTTCTGAGTGACCTCTGAAAATTTGAGCTCATTTGGATTAAAACTGATTTAGCACAAGCCGTTTCAAGTTTGCATGCAAATTAGTATGGGGGAATTTATTTTTTCATTATACTGTTAATGACGCTTCCCCATCAAGCGCATTTTGAAAGAAAACCTACATAGCTAAAAGGAATACTCAACATCTTTCACTCAGTGAAAACCGCATCTCAATTAATCGTTCCAATAATTAGTAATCGAATTTAATCTATACCGTGGTTTTCTGGAGCTAATTGCATAACTCATCAACAGGCAACATTGCTGCTCGTGGCACGAAAGATAGCACACACAAATTCAGGCTACTATGTTGCACTGCACATTTCAGTGATGCCCTCAAAGAAGTTTAATGATCATGACTAAAGATTCGCAACCTGTCTTAAAATCGATTACTAATTATTGGGACGATTAATCAACATGCGGTTTTCGTTGGGTGAAAGCTGTTGAGTATCCCTTTCAGCTATGTAGGTTTTCTTTTAACATGCGCTTAATGGGGAAACGTCATTAACAGTATAATGAAAAAATAAATTTCCCCATACTAATTTGCATGCAAACTTGAAACGGCTTGTGCTAAATCAGTTTTAATCCAAACGAGCTCAAATTTTCAGAGGACACTCAGAACATGGTAAAGAATCAGATGAGCACTGTGGAGTAAAATCGATTTTTTGAACCACCCTAGTCTATAATTATAGAAATTTCAGTAATATTTTCACTCGCCATGATATAAAAAGATGTAGAAAGTAACATGTTTGAATCCTACCTTCTGCCTTTAAGTAATTGTGTAGCGTTATTCAACTTATACTAACGTCTCCATTCCGTTTCAGCATGCTTCAATTCCACATTTTGTAGTTTTTCAAATAAATCTCAATTTCTCTATATTTTTCTGCTATATCATCACACACTGCTCATATACCATTCCAAATCTCCAATTCCTACTCCGCACCCACAAACAGCGAAACAACCCCCAATTTTTTTCTGTTTTTGTTTTCGTGTACTTTTTGTTCTGGTCGGCGGAATAACCAGCGGAACGGCACGCTCGCGGAGTATGCCACCATGTACACCGGCCACTCGGGGATGGAGAAGTTTGGCTACTTTGACAAACTGAACGGCCTGAACCACTTGCCGCACTGGGAGAAGGAACCGTGCTCCAGTATCGAAGCATCGGAGGGTTCGTTCTTTCCGCCCCGCGATGTCACCAATGCGGACGTGGTCTACATCTACGATAAGGATCTCTGTCGACCGCTGCCACTTGTCTATCGGCATCCTGTTGAGAAGGATGGTAAGGTTGGACCGGTTACACGAATTTGAATCTTTGAAAAAAAAAATTACTGGAGATCAATTGGTTCAAAGCATTTGCTGCTATTTCGTCAACTAATAAACAAATATTTATTCAATTTCAGGAATTCCTGCTGATCTCTATACATTAGCGGAGGATTCATATGGGCCACCCAATGGAAACAATAGTTGCTATGATCATCCGGACTATAAACGTTACAAAGGTCTTCAAAATATAAGCCCGTGTCAATATGGTAAGTCTATTCATTTTTTTTTAATTTTATCGGAAATAACTCAAGTCTACATTTTTAGGGGCTCCTGTTTATATTTCGAATCCACATTTCTACCAATCGGACCCACAACTGCTTGACGCGGTGGAAGGACTGAATCCAAAGCAAAGTGCACACGAAACTTTTTTCAAAATTCAACCGGTATGTTGCGATATAATAAACAATTACAATCACAACTGACAATTACAAACTTTAAGAAACTTGGAGTTCCGCTGGAGGGACAGGTAAGAGTCCAGCTCAATCTTCTAGTCGAAGAAGCCCCTAATGTTATGGCGACCAAAAACTTCAGAGACTTCGTATTCCCTATAATGTGGTTGGAAGAGGTAGGTTCCCGTTTTAAATCTTCTGGATAAATAATTGATGCACCATTCCATTAACAGGGTGTCAGTGAGCTAACCCCTCCCATTCGACGATGGATTTATCTGGCTACAGTATTCGCACCGATGGCATTACCGATCGTCTCCTATGGGATGATCCTCACCGGAACTTTTGCATTGATCTACGTGTTTGTCAGAGCGTACAAGAACTTCGTGTTCACATCTGATTCAACGACAGAGTTCTTGGAAATGGGACGACGGTCGTTACGACGAGGCAGCAGCATGATCATCAATGGCCAACACAGGATACTGATGCAACGGGATAGCTACATTTTGCTGAAAGCCAGCGAGGATGCAAATCTTTATCATCATACGACCAACAATAACACAATCAGCACCAACAACAACATCAGCAGTCACCATAATCACAATCTATTCCACTTGCCCCATTTGCCACACATTCCCCATCATCAACCCAAGGACCAAAGCTTGCTTAGCGACGAGGATTCTCCGGCCTAGACCCCGGACCTGTCTGTGTCGTACACCGCTGGGACTCATGTACCTTATAATTGTCATCACTTAGGGTTTCTCAAACTAGCCGATAGACAAAATCAAACTAATCAAGATACGGGCGAATTTTTCTCCGCCCACCTTAACGCTAAACGACAACCGGTGATAGAGACTGTGTTTTTTATTACTCTACTAGGCTAACTGCTTCTTATGAGCTACTAGTATTCAAGCCCTGACAGATCGATATGTTACTCGATCGGACCCCAGTCATGCTCAGTCGCCCGTTAGTTGCTCAATCCAAATGATCCGATTGCTCAAATTACGAATAGCAAATGATTTTCGAAAAAAATATATAAACTATGCAGTTAAGCCAATGTGATGAAGACATTTTATTTCTAGATTTTAAGCAAGACTCATCCACAAAGACAATCATTCTCCCCGTCATTGTACATAAATCAGAACGAGGTCGATGTCATTTTTAAAAACAAAATGACAGTGTGTAGTAAGTTAAAGTAGAAGGTAATGAAATTTTATGAAATTTGTTCAGTTGTTTTATATGTAAATACTTTTTTATGTAAATAAAATGTTCATCACAAAACTAATTGAAGTGGAGTTGATGTTCGAATGCCCATTAAGTTTTTTGCTCAATTGTGAAGATTACTAGAGGTTGAATGTAATGCGAAGAGAATAAAATAATCCGGAATATAATATGGAAAGAAGATCTATAATATTCCATGGCTCAAAACGCGATTATTTTAAACAATGTAATAAAAAATGGACAGAAATAACTTCTGTTCATTCCTACTTTTGCTTATTCTATATAAATTACCAAAATCAGGGAGAATAAATTAGAAATTGTATTATGAAGCACAACTTTTTTTTCGACCCATTAAGGAATAGTAAACATTAGGGAAGTCATTTCTTCCTATAAACTACTTTTATACGTTATAGCCCTTGAAGATTGATTGAGATTATCTTCTCAACTGTAAATGAGCTGCATCCAATGAAAATCAATCCTATCAACACCTATCCCGTCACGCGAAGGTACGAGGATTAATTAAGCACATATCTGCTCCTCGGACAGCATGAGCCGACAATTAAACGACAACGAACTAATTTACATATGTGGAGCAGAACTGTCGCAGTAGCACTTCCACGTTGCCACCAGACACACTTGAACTTGATGCCACATATTCGCTCAATCGTGTGTCAAAGCAAAGCAACGCGCCATGTCATCGGCATCCGAGGCTGAGATAAAGTCACTAACCAGACTGCTATTTAGAGCACGCGGCATGATCCGTGCGGTGGTGTGGCATACCGAGAAAAAGGTTCGCAGCGCTACAACCTGTAGTCGACCGGGCGCGGACGGGTGCGGTACCTAATTGCCGAACCCCACCCTCTGCTGCTCGTTGCGTAATTTCATTAGACACCTCTTCGGCCCGAGGCGCTCGGTGTTGGCGGGAATGGCGGTGGCAAAGATTAATTGAGCGTGTGTATGTTTAATAAAGTTGGTGGGGGCAAATAACCGAAAGGAACGCAGGGAAGGTGATCTGTTTTTAATCATAACAAAGACTGGTCCTTTTGATGTTGTTTCTTGGTTCTGGAGTGCGGGAGCGTGTGGCACAAGTTAGATGAAAGTTCAAAATTTCCCTCAAGGTGGTGGAATCCCCTTGATGAATTAATTAGCTTATACCTGAACGGGTGCTGTGACGTCTTGAAATCGTAACGATAATGGCTGGGTGGAAATATAAATGACGGGTGGAATGTTATCAAAGGACAGCACAATATTACAGAAAACAGTTAAAAACGGAACAATTAGCTAATTCTTACTTTTGTGGAACTGGTGTTTATCATTTAATTATTCCATAAATCTTCATAGAAAATTGATAGACACGATTCTACAATTGTATCTTGAGAGATACACTTCTTGCTGGATTCCACTTGAAAAGTTAATTTCATTAATAGTTTTTTGCCTTTCTTTAAAGGCTATATGTTTACTCCAAAACCAAACATTTTATAGAAGGCCCGGAGACCCATAGTGTTATTAATCGTTACCAATCGACTCAGCTCGATGATCTGAGGTGATGTCTGTGTTTTTTGTTTTTTTCCTGAGCAATGGATGGAAAATCTGCTAAACAGACATCCTGGGTTGGACGTCCAGGAAGTGCGGCATCAGCAAACGAGGGAGGCAGGACTACATCCCCTACCCGCTAAACCGTTTCCATTGCCGCCAAGCCTATCGTCCCTTCGGTACAACCAGAAAGTAATGCTTCAAAGGGGGGCCAATGCACAACGCACGCAGGGCCGTGCCCCAAGCTGGCCCCCCATACCTCAGTATGGACAGAGCGAAACTGGCCAGAAGCTTGCGCCTGCTGGCATAAACCGCAGAGCTATTGGACATCATCCAGGACAATGCCACTATAGCTGTGGAGGCACGCTTGCAGGCGTAATTGACGTGGCTACCAAAGGTGAGCTTATTGTTGATCATTACCCCCAAGAGATTGATGGAGCGTTCAGAGGTGACCGCGCTGTGGGCTGCCCTTATCACCGCTTGTTTCTCCGACTTGGGCTCAGTCTTGTGGTCAGCCAGTTCTAACTTTCTTGAACTCATCCACTCCTCCACAATTGCGATCGAGTGGGCTGCAGTCAACTCCACCTCTTCGATCGATTCGCCGTAGACCTCCAACGTAATATCGCCAGCGAAGCCGACGATTACCACGCCCACCGGGAATTTCAACCTCAAGACACCGTCGTACATGACGTTCCATAACACCGGACCCAGTATGGAACCTTGCGAAATCCCTGAGGTTATGTCAACACACTTCCCCCCGCCTCCGTGTCGTGTACCAGTACTCGATTCTGGAAGTAGCTTCCGGAAGCCAAACTTACTCGATAGACCATCCGCATCCTTTGTAGGTATCAACAACCTGTTGAAGATGATCACATTCTCCGCCGTATCAAGCAGGCTTATTGGTCTATATGCCGACAGATCCCCTTTGGCAATAGGACCAAGCTCTGCCTTTTCCATGCTTCAGGGAAGACTCCCTCGTCCAGGCATCTCCGCATGACAGGTCTGAACATCTCGGAAGCTTCAGCAATGGCCGCTTTGATGGCTAGGTTCGGAATACCATCCGGTCCTAGCGCCTTACCTACACTAAGGGACTGTGCAACCCCCGCAAGTTTCGCCACAGTTACTCTTCCCTCGTCGGCCACCCTGGCCCTTGGCAACTCCACGTATCTTGGCCATTGATCTTTTTTGCTTGATCTAATCTCAGTCTTCAGATCGGCTCTAGCAGCCATGAACGCCACCCGTCGTTCAACACTCTCCGGCTCCGTGCCCGTATGCAGGCGCGGCGCAGGTTCGCAGTAAGCCGCTGGCCTCCCGTTCCTAGGGTGGACTTTCCTAGGCATGGTGGTATAGCATGCACGCGAGAGTACTGTTTGTTACCAGCTGCTCGCCGCTCAGACCGAGAGTATTATGCTCGCGGCGGATCGTAGCCAACATCTACCCTCCAGTTCGAACTACTCGTTTGGTCAGGGCTCCAGAACGTAAAGTCGATAATCGACTCGGCCCCCTTCCAGCTGTAGGCACTTTTGGTACTGACATTAGCCAAGTCCACATCCAACATGGCAAGTGATTCCAGCAGGATCTGCCCCCGTTGATTCTGTGATTTTGCAGCACGCCTAAACGCCGGGCACTTCGAACCCCCTATGGGGTGCTTGCTGTTCGCAGGTTTGCTGGAGCAAATCAAACAATTGGGAGGGTTCGTGCAGCATTGGACCTTATGTCCCTCCAATCCGCAGCGTCGGCAGAGCTTGCTTTTGTCATGGCCTTTGCAGTCCCATTGCCTGTGCCCCGGTTCCAGGCACTTGAAGCAAACATCGAGTTGCTCTTATATGCCCACAGGGCACACCGACCATCCCACCTTGACGCTCCCTAACTTGACTACCTTGGAGGCGTCCGCGGTAATCTCGTCTAGGTCTTTATCCAGGTTCTTTACCAGGATCCAGGAGGCGTCATCCCCCTATATTTTTCTAGTCTGGGGCAGCTGAGAGCTCTCAGCCTGCCGTAGCCCCTTACCACCGTCTTTCCTGGGTGGACGGACCTTTCCAGGTTCTTCCTCCCCCGGTTTTGGAGGTACCTGACCGGGGTTCAGCTTCCCAGCCCCACTACCCTTGTTCGGGGTAGTAACCCTCCGCGTTTTGGAGCGGCCCCCAAGGAGCTCATCCCCTGGAGACTGTCTCCCCCGGTTTTGTGTCTGCTCCGTTGGAGCAGTCACCCCCGACGTGCCCGCGAATACTTGAGCCTCAGTCTGGTAGACTTTGGCACCACCGCCTTCGCTGGCACGCCCTCGGTCGATTCGACCTTGCCCGAGCCCGCGAATCCTTGGGCCTCAGTCTGGGTAGACCTCGACTCCACGGATTTCACGGGTTCGCACTTGGCCGTCCCGACCGCCCTCTCCAGCTTGGTGTCCAACATTGACTTTCGAAGTTTCAGCAAGGCCCCCTTTAGGTCCTTACTGAGATTATGCTTCTATGACGCAAAGTCGATGATGGCGTCCAGCTGTTCCGTCGCCACCTCGAAGGCCGAAAGCCCATCGCGTTTGCAGTTCATCGCCCTCACAAGCCATGGGCCGTCCATAACCTCTACCGGCGTAGGAAGAAGATTCGAAGGAATATTTTGTCGTATTCCAGCCGAAAACGGCTGATTGGAATCCGCCGTTGAAGAGCGGTGCGACTGTTCGTTTTAAAATTCGACAACAAACTGCCAGTGCAATCTTCGTCGTTGCTACTCAACCCGATGGCGCTACCAACACCATCTCACACTGCGGTGGCAGCAATGCGCTAGCATTGCCATACCCCGCCGCGCGACCTCTCCCAGCCCCTCACAAGCTACCGATTCATTGGCACACGCTTAAATGAAGCAAAGTTCGTCAGAAAATTCAATATGTTGCTCTCCGTACTCTCAAATACTGAATCATGCACAGATTCTTTCACGATAGAGATCAGTATTAGCGCATATGCAAAATTGAGAATTCGAATCAAGTCTAATGTAAAACTTGCCACATTGTACTGTAAATTGGGGCACGCGAAATATGTGATTTCACGATTGGTATATTTGATTGCTGATGTTTAATGTACTAACCGCAATAGCAGAATCAATTCATAGTATACAATCACTTAAACAAACTAAAATCATTAGCCGCTTGCTCTGAATACTACAATTTGATCCGTTGAACATGCGTCTTTATCAGAGAGCTAAAGCTGTAGGTCAGGATAATGATTCGGTAGAGTTTCAGGATGTAGAGTATTTGGAGGATGAGGCTACAGATGATGCATATGAAGATGTCGAATATTTGGAAGATGAATTTGAATAACGGAATGTTATTTTCAGATGAGTAAATGGTGCAGAATGGCCGAGCTGTAAGCATCCCACGTCTATTATCACCTGGGTACTGCGGATAGAGCCGCTTTTCTGCTCTCAAGCGAGTAGTGGGATATTTTGAAATCAATCTCATAAGCGAAATTATTACTGTCAAACATTTCCCGCTCTTCGAATTTCTCTTTCCATGCTGCATGAAGGCGCACAAATGCGCGAGACTCTACATGACTTTACGGTGCACAGTGATTCCACTCCATACAAAAGTTGGCAAAAACCTCTAACATGTTCCTAAATGATCTTTTTTTGATTTATTTACATTACTTTGGGTCTAATAAACTTTGCTGGTTCATTTGTTAGGTCCTGGCATGTGTTTAGGAGTGGAGAAAAAGATGGGAGGGTACGTACACCTGTGTTTCGAATAATACCAGCGGAGGGCGATTTTCAAAAGGATGTTACAAACGAATTCCTGAAGAAATTTCTAATGGAATATCCGAAGAAATTTCTAGAAGAATGCTTAAAGGAATTCTCAAGGGATTGCTCAGATGAGTTTTCAAAGGAATATCTGAAGAAAATGGATTTTCCAAAGATATTCCTTGAATAATTTCCGTAGGTGTTCCTGAAGGAATTCCTTCAGAAATTTTCCTTAGGTATTTCGGAAGAAATTTCCAAAGGTATTGAAGAATTATTGAAGGAATTTCCGAACGGAATTTCCAAAATAAATTCTGAGGGAATTTTCGACATTCTTAAATTTCTGCAAGAATTTCTTTGAACATTCCACTAAGGCCAAAAATCGAAAAATGGACTTGTTTTAAATGACGTGTCTTGAATACCATTTTATAGATGAATAGTTCAAACCTAGATTCCTAAAATTTCAGCCCTCTGTGATGAAAACTCATCAGACTTAGGAAAATTGTGAAAATTGTAGAAAAAATGCATTTCAAACAAATGCAATTTTCTCAGCGAATAACGGTCCAATTGTTGAATTTGATACATCGTTGGAAAGATAATTGTCTAAACTTTAAAACGAGTATGTTGTTTACTTAGAAGATATATTTATAAATTCCTTTGGATATTCTTCTAGATATTCCTTTGAAAATTCAAAGAAGGAATTATAAGAAGTTTACATTTTTTTTAGGAATTTCTTCAGAAATACTTTTAGAAAATCCTTCGGAATTCCTCCAGAAATACCTACGGAAATTTAATTAAAAATACTTTCGAATTTTTTTAGAAGATATCCTACCGAAGCTTCTTTGGGAATACTGCTGTAATTGCTCTAGGAATTTCTTCAGAAAAAACTAATTTAAAAATTTCTTCTGACTATAGTCTAGGAATTTTCTTAGCAATTATTTCAGAAATTTGTGAAAAAAAACTTCCAAAAGTTTCTTAAGAAAGGCCTTCGGAAAATCTGAGAAGAAATTTTTTGAATTTCCTCAAAATTTCCCGGAAGCAACTTCATCAAGGAAATCTTTCGAAAACTCTTTTAGGGCCAATCATCCGGACTTCTTTAGCAACTTTTCCAAAAAATATTTGAGACCTTTGAAGATTCCTGCTGGATAATTCTTTTGATCATTCATTCAGGAATTTCTTCAGAAATTCATTATGAAACTCTTCCAGAAATCATTCGGTTATTTCATTCAAAATTCCGTCTGGAAATCCTTTGAGATTTCTGTCAGTCTTCCCCGAAAATTTCTCATTTTTTATTAATTTTCAATAAAATTTTCCTGAGTAATTCCTGCAGATATTTCGGAAGAAACTGTAAGCCATCGAAAGTCATCGAATATTCTCAAGAATTTCTTGGGAATTTACCTTTACCTTGCATCAAATTTTTTTATTCAGGTGATATTTTATGAATTTATCCAAAAGTTCGTTCGTTAAATCCAACATACATTACTTTTGTAAAAAAAATACCCAGGAATTGATTCGGTTAGTCATCCAGCATACCTTCAAGTATTCCTTCAGAAATTCTATCATAAGTTTATCTAAGTAATTCATCGGAATTTCGTCCAGTGACTCATTACAAAATTCCTCAAAGAATTTCTAGGAAAATCCTCCACAAGAATCTCTAGAAATACTTTCAGAAATTCCTTTGAAAATACCTCTTAAGATTTTTTCTTGAAACTCTTCCGAATTTTCTTTCAGAAGGTCTTTTAGCAATACCTTCAGAAATTCCTCCAAGTCTTCTTTTTATTGGCAATACATCCCTCACTAAAACATTGTCGCCTGGCAGCTTAATGTTCATTGAGTACTTCCAAAGTTATTAGGTTTTAATAAGCTAAATGCTCAGATGAAGCTCGAAAACTTCAACGATTAGCGACCATCTCAATTACAGGTGCAATGGGTAGTACACCATCAAGTGCACTAAATGCTTTACTAATTATACAATTAGAAGCTGAAGTAATTGATCCTGGGCGCAATACATGGTTAAATGGAGGACCGAAACTTCGGTCAGGATCAATTACGCTCACAAAGTTACTCACATCAGGTATCCCATTCATGACCTCTCAGTTCTCATGTTCACTATTCACTTCTCACTTCACTTAATAAAGGAACTAATCTCAACTATTCGGTCAAACGGCATTCGGCAAAATTACCCTTTGCTCATTTCTTGGAAAGCCATTCCGTAATTTAATAGAAAAAAAAATTCTCAGAGCAATAACAGTTCTGTTTTAAATTACTTATCATATACAAATCAAAAAAAATAGCACCACCAAATTTTATATAAATATTTTCAGGAATAATTGAAATTAGATAATCGTAATTTAAGTTAAGAATGTAACATTTTGTTTCACAACTTTTCAGTGCATTACATTGATATTAATGTGGACCACTTGCATTCAACCCTTAAGGGCGCAAACCGTTTTTCTTAGAAATTGTCGAAAATATTTTAACTTAAATAACCATTAAATTCATTCACATCACAGAAGGCTCGGCAAGCTCTATTTTATAAAGCGACAGAAACATAATAGCCTCAATTTTGATGATATGCACATTACCTGCTCAAACGAATTGATGAATGTACTTCTTTCAGTCGAGAAGCTCACTCTTGATGGTTTTGGTGGATGACAATACTATTTTTGCGACCTGCACTACGGACTGGAGGTCAAAATTAGTCGAAACCTTTGTGAAAAAGTAATGATAATTATGAGGAATTCTTTATTTCGGGTAAATCGGCGGAGGATTACATCGAAATGCTAGAGATAAGCTTAATCAAACACGGAGCATCATTCAAGGGCCAATAACAAACTTTCCAGCTTGATAATGAAACGACTCACACTTCTAAGTTGACTAAAACAAGGTTTTTAGAAAAAAATCTAGAGAGTTTTGAGAGACTCGCCTGTTCTCCGGGCCTTTATTCCTTAGAAAACCTTTGGTTTATAAAAAGGTAAACGATTCGGAAACATAAATATGATAAAATTTCGTTTTCGTGAATGCTAGAAGTATTTTAAGTCGAACACGTTTGAAAAAATATTCTGTCAAAAAAAAAACAAATTTTTGAAGTAATTCTAGGGAATGGTACTGTCATTTCAAAATACTTTATCATGTATTTTAAGATGTTTTTGCTAAAATATTACCAAATATTGATGGAATACTAAAGTAAGGCAATTTTTATTTCGCACCTTTTTTCATTATTTTTTTTTTTAGCGTTAGTGTAAATGGTCAACATTAATATCAATGTAATGTAATGGAAAGTTGTGAAACATTTGTAATTACACCATGAACTGGAATTACCATCATCTGTTCATAATAATTCTATGTAAATTAAAAACTTGGTTGTGTTTTTTTTATTTCGATACACTGATTACTGATCTCATCACAATTAAAGATCGAGGTAATATGAGTTTTCAACTTACCCCATTCCACCTGGGTAAGTAGAAAAACTACTCCTTAAAAGTCAAAACCCCTTTTACAAATTTCAAGGGATTGAAATTGATTGAAATAATGCATGGGCGGTTAAAAAAATCGATTTTGCTCCACAACGCCCATTCCATTGTGTATCATGTTCTGGCTGTCCTCCGAAAATTTTAGCTGATTTAGGAAGACAAGAGGAAAATCGATTTTTTTAGATTTGCGCGGATAGTATCAATATAGCCCTACGAACAAATTTCCACACGAGTCACAGATCAATAATCTTATATTATATTCGAGAGCGACCTGATTCCTGATCATAATACCTGGTTTTCAGTTCCTGTTTGAGTGATAAAACGGCCTACTTTTCCATACCAATGAACATGGGCGTAGCCAGGATTTCGAAAAGGGGGGGGGCAGCTTTTTTCTAAATCGTAGTTTTATAGTAGTTTTATAAAAACACATGAATATTAATACATGAAACCAAATCCAAACCAAATCGAAAAAATAATGATTAAAACAATAATGGATTTAAAAATGCGTGATTTATTGAACATCAGATATTTTTAAATAAAGTGAGAAAAATATTAACGAACTTAGTACTCAGAAAGAATATAAAATCGGCTATAACAATTATTATAAAAATCCTGCATTCTTCTATAAGTTTAAGAAAACTAGAACCATACATCTGAATTTCAAAACAAATCCTCTCTGAAATAATATTTATTATAAAATAGGCAGAAAAATCAATATGCAAGTTTTCTCCAGGAATACCTTTGACAATTCCTCCTGGCATTCTATCCGAAATTCTATCAGGGATTCTTTAGGAATGCCTCCAGCAACTTGCACTGTCTTCAGGAATTCCACCATAAATTTTGCCGGGAATTGATCCGAAAATTCCACCATTATTTACTCCAAGAAAATCTTCACGAACTTCTTTATAAGTTCTGCAGAATTCCCTGCAATAATTCAAATAATTTCGTGCTGTATCCCATTATTTTTAAGAATAAGAATATTCCGTGGAAATTCCGCAGAATTGCCAGTACATATTCCTGAGAATTTCACGAAAAATATTCGAACTTGTTGTGTAAATCCGTAAAGTTTTCCGTAAATTGTTTCGAATAATTTCTTGTGAAAATTTCAAAGAATTTTTCCAGGAATTTCACCGGAAATTTATACAGAAATTATACCGAAAATGAAATCATCAATAGAATTTTCGGAAGAATTCCTAGATTAATTCACAATGAAATCCTGAAAGAATTCCGGTGGAAACTTCAAGATTTCCACTGGTAGATCCTACAGTTTCTCCGAAAATTCCTCCTGGAATTCTTCCAGGAGTTCCACCGGCATTTCCACCAAGAATTTCTCTAGGATTTCCTTCGAGAATTATTCCGGTAGTTCTATCGGCAGTTCCTCTGAAAATTCTTCCGGGAATTTCGGCAAAATTGGAATTTATTTAGGCTTCTTCAGGAATTTATATAGATTTTCCACCAGAAGCTCCTCCGAGAATTTCTCTGCGAGCTCCTCAGGGAATTCTCCGGGAGGTCCTCTGATGATGATGATGGTCCAGCTACAAACCCCAACAAAGGTTTCAGCTAGACGAGATTTGTCTATAAGATGAATTCTCTTGTTTCCGAGAATGCTTCTGGTAGTTTCCCCGGGGTTCCTTTGAAAATTCTCCCGGGAGTTTCTTCAGAAATTCTTCCAGAAAATTCCTTCGAGAGTTCCTCCGGGAATTCCACCAGCAATTCATCCGGGAGTTTCTCCGGAAATTCCTTCGGCTGTTCCACCAGAAGCTATTCCAGGATTTTATTCAGGCTTTTTCAGGAAATCATTTAGGCTTCCTTCAGAAATTAAGCTGGAAATTCCTCCCGAAGTTCTTCCGATAGTTTCTCTGGGAGCTCATCTGGGAGGTCCTCTAGGAATTCTTCTAAGAATTCCTCCTGAGATTCCTCTGGGAGTTCTTAAGGGAGATCTTACGGGAGCTCCTCCGGCAGTTCCTTCGAGAATTCCTCCGGGAGATCCACCAGCAGTTTCTACGAGAATCCCTCCGGGAGTTTACCGGCAGTTTCTCCAGGTGTTTCTCTGAGTAGGAACTTCCGGAGAAACTCCCAGAGTAATTTCCGGAGGAATTCCCGGAGAAATTATCAGAGGAATTCTTGGAGGAACTGCCGGTGGAACTTCTGGAGGAATTTCTTGAAGAACTTCAGGAAGAATTTCCGGAGGAAATCCTGGAGGAACACTCGTAAGAATTCTAGGATGAACTCCCAAAGGAACTTCCGTAAGAATTCCAGGAGAAACTCCTGGAAGAATTCTTAAAAGAACCTCCCAGAGGAATTCCCGTAAAAACTCCCAGAGAAATTTTCCGAGGAACTTCTGGAAGAATTTGTAGATAAATGCCTAAAAAAATCCTAAATGAATTCCTGGAAGAAAGCCTGATTGAATTCCCGAAGGAACTACTGGTGGAACTTCAGAGGAACATCAGGTGAAATACCCTAGAGGAAGAGAAAAAATATTTCTGAAGGAACTTCCGAAATCCCATTTCCGTGAAATTCCTGCCAAATATCGTCCAGGAATTCCCTGTAAAGTTCCTGGAGATATTACCGGAGAATTTCTTGGAAAAACTCCTGGAAGAACTTCCGGAGGAACTCCCACAAGCACTTCCGGAGGAATTCCCACATGGAAGTCCTGAAATAATTCTTAGAGAAGTTCCTAATAGAATTTCCGAAAAAATATCTGAAGGAAGTCCAAGAAAAATACCACAAGGGATTAAAGCAGAAATTCCCAGATGAAATCCTGAAAGTACTCCCAGATGAATTGCTGAAGGAAATCCCTGCGGATTGTTCCGAAGAAATTTCTGGAAGAACTCTTGGCAGATATCTGAGTAAATTCCGAGTGAAGTCCGGAAAGAATTCTAGTACACTTCCGCGGAAAATCTCCCGGAGAAATTTCTGAAGGAATTCCTGGAGAAGTACCTGAAGAAACTCCCGAAAAAATACCTATAAGAATTTCTGGGGAAATACTTGGACGAATTCCAGGAGAAATTCATGAAGATATTTCTAGATGATTTCTTGAAGGATATTCTGAAGTAATTGCGAAAAGAATTCCAGATTGGAATGCTAGATGATTTCGCTATTGAATGTTTGGAGGTATTCCCGGAAAATTTCCTGGAAGTAATCCCGGAAGAATTAAAGGAAGAGTTCCGAGAGGAATGCCCGGAGAAGTTCCTAGAAGAATTTCCGAAGGAATTTCTTATAGATTTACAAGTGAAATTATGGAGCTAAATCGGAGGATTTCCGTCATAAATTTTTGAAGAAACTTCTGGTAGAATTTTGGGAAGAAATTCCGTATGTATTCTTGACGGAACTCTCGAATGCATGCCTGAAGGAAATGCCGGATTCTTCCTGAAGAGAGAATAGCCGAAGAAATATCTAGAAGTAAATCTTGGAGAGAAGAAAAGAAATCTTCAAGGAATTTCCTCGTGAATTTCCTTAACAAATTTAGTAAGGGGGTTTCTAGATAAAGAGAAATTACAATTACATGAGAAGGATTTTCGAACGATTTTCAGAGGAATTTGTGGATAACTTTCCGGAGGAATTCAGAAGTTCCCAGGGGAGCTTCTAGAAGGATTTCAAGGAGAATTTTTGAGCCCGAAATGTTTCGAGTTGTTTTGAACTTTCATATATTATGGATCCTGGATGCCCTAATAAGTTTTGGGAATCTTTTGAATTTCAACCACCTATTTCTGTATATGATTGGATCGTAAAGTGCACGCACATGTTTGAGGGAATGCCCCCCCTTGGCTACGCCCTTGCCAATGAAATGGGTGCTTTAATGACCATTATGCAACTCAAATGAGTTGCATAATAGTAGTTTGTGCAACAAGTTGCAAAAAGATGATTTTTTCAGCACGAGTTGTACGTTTATCCAACGAGGCTTGCCGAGTTGGATAAATACTACGAGTGCTGAAAAAATCGAGTTTTGCAACGACTTGCACACGCTATTTTTTGCAATGACGAAAAATGGACTTTAATTTAATGAATCTGTTCCAAAATTGTACAGTCTAATTTTCTCCACATGATTATTCCTGCCAATAAATTATGTTGCTGCGGAGAAGAATCAGATTCCATGTTACCGTGCCACATTGCAAAGTTCAATAAGCCGTGAAGCGATAGATGTACTTGCCTTTGGAAATTTTTGATGTCTCGACCGCCAAACTATTATGTTTGGGGCGCATAGAATACACTATTTGAGCACTTACCCAAGCTAATTCAGCAAAATGTAGTCACGTAACGACTGTTCTGGTGTTGGTTTTTCATTGTAGCACCCAAATGTGTGTTATAATGAATATTATGCAACCCATTTTAGTTGCATAATGTTCATTAAAGCATCCATTTCGTTGGTATGGTACTTTTCCATACCAACGAAATGGATGCTTTAATGAACATTTTATCACTAAAAGATGAACTGTAAACTAGATATTATGATCAGGAATTGCAAAAAATCCATTATGCAACTTATTTTGGTGCTATAATGAAAATGCAACATCAGAACAGTAGTTACATAACTACATTTTTTGCTGCATAAGCTTTGATATGTGTTCGAATAGTGTATTCTCTGCGTCACGTTATAAATGCAATAGTTTGATGAACATGACATCAATTTTTTTTTTATCAAAGGACAATTAATTTATCGCTTCGATGTTTGTCGAGCTATGCAAAATGGGAAGATAACATGGAACCCAATTGTTCTCCAGAAATATGTTTTTTTGGCAAGAATTATCTTCTGAAGTAAATTAGACTGTATAAATTTGGTACAGATTTATCATATTAAAGCCCATTTTTCGTTATTGAAAAAATAGCGTGTGCAACACGTTGCAAAACTCGATTTTTTCAGGACTCGTATTATTTATCCAACTCGACAAACCTCGTTGGATAAACGTACAACTCGTGCTGAAAAAATCAACTTTTTGCAACCAGCACAAACTACTATTTTTAACACGTTTTATAGAATGAATGCTTATTTGTATATTCCTATGAAAAACTTATTCAGGCTAATACACACCACGCAGAACCTGTTTACATTTGCCTTATTGAAGCCTTACTTGTTGTTCACATTCTAATAAAAGTTATTGTATCGAGATCGGTTTAACATAACTGCTCGAAAACAGCTTATTTTCATTACATACCTTTTAGTGCACCCACGCATACACAAATACATATTAACAAACACGGGTATGTACCAAAAACACACGATCAGACCGATTCAACTACTCGAGCTGAGTCGAATTGTATTTGAGTTTGTATACCTCAACACTTCTAACGGAAAATAGGTTCTGGTGTAAAATGAGAACCTTTCAGTAAAACTTAGTTATAGAAACGGCTAAACATCGAATCCAATGACTGGGCGCAGATTTGCGCAAGTCGTCATTATGATATCCTAAAACTAGGCAAAAAATGCTACAAAGTGATATAGTGAACGACCATTTTAGCCCTTTCCTTCCTAGTTAAAAATCAAATTGAATTTTATTATTAATTTCCATACATTTTCTATGGGACAAGAAAAAGCACACCAAAACAGCTCAACTTAGAAAAATCCTGGTAATCTCATTTTTCATCCAATATTTTTGAAATTTTTTCTGATGATTCTCGAAGTATTATAGAAGTCGGGAAATATGAAATAATTGTGATACCAGAAAAAAATTTTTTTTGGGTTTTTGCCATCGCGAAATCACTGTGCGGTGGTTTACGAACATTCCTGCTTCGATAACCTGCTGAATCTCGTGAAATATCGTAACGAGTGCTTTTTAGGTGCATTATTACTATATTTGTTACAAAGAATGCACAACTCAAGCTAAATTCATTTTAATTTCTTTCCCCAAATAATAACAATACTTCTCAATATCAGATCTAAAACGAACATAACCACAATCTTCAATGTTTGGCTCCGGCATAATAGAAAATTTTGGCTTCAGTTTGACAACCAAATAGATTCTATCCGCACCACCCAGCTTATCACTATATATAATTAAGCGTGTAGAGCTGGATGATTGTTATAAAAAAAGAAGAGGAAATCAGTTGTCATAATTAGAGTCCTATAAGAAGAGTAACGTCATGTGCCACGTTTGACAGGTCTCCTGCTCGTTTGGAACGCGCATTTGTATGAAACTGACAGACGATTCTGTTCCAATTCTGACACTTGACGACACTGTTATTATAGTCACTGTAGTCATAATAAAGCACAATCGAGAAGAAGCAATTAAATTATTATTCGTAAGTTCAGTGTTTTTATTTGCCTTTCGGATCCGAGCCTTCATGACCTTAAATTAGCCAAAGAAACGATTGAGCCAATAAAATTTTTTGATGGGAAACCTCAATTGAACATCTGAAAGCTCAAACATTCCTAAGTTGAAGGCAGCAACCTTCAGTATGGTCTACTTTGTAGCCGCGCATCTGGCCAATTATGATGATGATGATGATGATAAGACGTTTATATAAAATTTAAAATTCGCTAGTATGCAATATTAAGAGAGCAAAACAGGAAGAGTCATCAATTATAATGAATTCACATTAAAAATTAAAATTTCGTATATTTGATGCTAAAATACCTAAACTAAAATAAAATGCTAGATAACAATTGTAGAAAAGAGCAAATACTATGCTTCGAGCACAATTTGAAACGAGTATTTTGAGTGTTCAGAAAATAGTTTACATTCAGAAAAAGTCTACGAAGAGTGGATTTGTTTTCCGAATCGGAAATAAGTAAAATGCAATAATTCGTTACTATCTTCCAACACTGTTCCTCGTGGGGGCTAAGGAAAGTTTCATTCAATATTGTATACAACTTGTTGTATACAATTCCGTGTAACGCTTCGTAACTATGATATCGGGTCGCCTTACGTCTTTGTGCAATTCTAACGTTAATGGCGTTACAGAAGTTATGTTCCACCTGCTTAAATGTCGGAAAATCACGTATTTAAAATTGAATTTTCCACGCTGCGAAATAATGTTCCATAACTTCCACAACGCTTATACAGTCTACAAACCTACCGCCTTTTCTATACAGCAGAAGCAAGCATTTATCACCACAGCAAGGGTAAATCGTCCGCTCGCCAACTACAGCTGAAACTGATGCAGCGAGCTGTGGTAGTCCGGCCGGGGTCCTCCGTAACGGCTGGCAGTCCGACTCGACAGCGTATCGTTGCCGGTCATCATGTGGTGATGGGGTGGTGCCACCAACAGGACCGGCTGCAAGTTCAACGACTTGCGCGAACCGGCGATACTAACGGCATCTGTAACGTAGGCGTTGTTGATTTCACCTTAAAAACATTCGAGAAACCAGAAATAGATAAAGCACGCAAGTCGGCTAGCGGAACAGGGTCGGGTCGGTATCCGGTTTTCCCTCACACTTTGCCTGCGGGACAGTTTGGGGAGTGAAAATCACACACGTTACCTTTGTACATGCTGCTCTGGTACTGCGGCTCCGGCTGCAGTCGAACGTGTCGCGTTGCCAGAATGAACGACAGGGTGGCAAGGATGAATCCATCGATGCAAGCTGAAACGGATGAGGGAGACATTAATTTAACATTTTGATTAATGGAATATACAACAACGATGATACCAATGATCGCCAATGGATAGGCCCACCGCAACCCGCATAGGCCCACTTCAAAGCGATTCGACTCGGGTCCACAGATTTTCCGGAACTCGTCCGAATTCCAACCAAAAGGAAACGATACACAAGCGATCACCATACACAAGGCTGAAAAGGAAAATCGAAAACAACGAGAGTTGATAAATTCAATAGAAAACATTAGAAGATTCAAAATGATTTTCGGTCAACCGGACGCATTTATTAAAATCGATAACTATTGGATTGGAACCCATAGATACAGTGTATCAGAAAAGTTTATGGTGAAACTTTAAATCGTTTTTGCCCGTGCATAATTTGAATGGTGCATATTCAAAGTCCTGTATTTTAATGAAAATGTAGGAAGTCGTCCTACGTGACACAACATATATATCTTTCTTCTATATTGATGTAGTGTTGCTATTTCTAGTGTCATCGAACTATTAATCTATATACATAAAAATTAATTTCTGTCTGTCTGACCCTTATAGACTCGGAAACTACTGAAACGATCGGCGTGAAAATTTGTATGCAGAGGTTTTCGGGGCCGAGGAAGGTTCTAGACCCTCTTTGATAAGGGGGGTTTTTCATACAAATGAAACACCAATTTCATCATAACTCAAGAATTAATCAAGCAAATGGAACCAAATCTGGCATGTGGAGGTTTTGGAAGGAAATATATGTTTCTGTGGTGGATTGAAACCCCTCCCCCTTCTGGAAAGGGAGGCTCGCATACAAACCAACTAGAATTTTTTGCATGACTCGAGAACTAATCAGATAGTAAATCAATTTTAGGTGAAATGACGTTCGTCGCGTCTGCTAGTATTTAATAAAATAATTATTGGAAATCATAGTTGACAGTATCGGCATTTATAGACGAGTGCTATATTCAACTACTGAAGGTAGGAGCGGGCAAAGTAATTAAGAATAGAATGAACAGATATTGCAGACAAGCGACAAGTAGGTTAAAGGCGAACAGAAGTTAAGAATTTAGCAGAACGCCAATTCTGAGAACAGCGCTGTTATCTGTATGTCTATTGTCCACATAGGAACGACTCGGCTCAATATAAGATCCCTCTGTTTATTACGTTGGAACTGCTATTCCTCCATGAAAAATCACATTTGTATTGTTGTATTGTTCGTTACGCACTGTATTCAAATTGAGCTGCAGGTTTCGCACTGTTTTAAATTTATAACAAAATTAAAATTCGTTCCTCGGTATAATTGATCCGAGCTTTGCAAAATCCACTCATACGCTAGCCGTCGGATAGACAAGACATGATTTATGTTCTGATGTGGTGATGTTGAAAACTTGCGTAGAACAAATGGGAAAGTCTGTTTTTTTTATAATTTTTATACGTGAAAACCAGAAAAAAAAGTATTTGAATATATATTTTTTTAGAACTTAAATCAACCGCTTTTCTCTTATACTATTCCATACACATGAACTGGTCAGTCAACCACATAATTGTATGCCCAGAACCAACATCACAATGAAGCTCGTAGTTGATTCCATTTGCGTTTGAATGAGCAGTTTGTCAGCAACAGACGGGTCGACGGGAAACTCGCGCACCATAAAACCATTGCACACTGGAAAAAAAATAAATGCATTGTGCGTACGCGTGACCCAGTGAACCTGTGTTGAGATGCAGTGGAAGTGACCCGTCGACCATTACTTTTTATGAGCCTTGAGCTTGTTCTGTTAACACCAAAACAAAAAAAAAAGTGATTGTTTTAGGTCGGAAGAAGTGACCTTCGAAAGTAGCTCTATCTTTTTTCACACAAAGCTTTAAATAAGAGAGTAGTTTAAATAAATTAAAAGGAACATCAAAATTAAATTTGATATTAAGCATCGGAACTGCTTTTATCCTATACATGTGTAGAGAATAGCGTTTTGATTTAGGCACAACTTTCCTGGAGCATCTGTTTCGATTAATTGGCAACCATAACGATGTGAGATAAATAAAGTGTGTTTAACCTAAATGATGAAGAGCACAGAATTCAGTAAGCACGCAAGGTAGAGAAACAATAATTAATTGATTGGTGTTTTGATTTGGGCCACTTCCATTAGATTCCATTATGATGAACAGTCGGATGGTCGCTCAATTGTACAATTGAATAATTCAAAGTAGCTTTGGAATTGGTTTAGCTATCGACCAAAGCTTCAATTCTCAAAACTCACGCTGAAAATAATTTAAGCACGAGATAAAAACAGACTAATCGACCGAAAAAACGTCCATAATTTGGCTCATTCAGTCGTATAATTGGATGTTTTTCTGCTTGCTTTTTTTGAAAAGTGAATTCACGTTTTTTTTGTTTTTAACAGAAATATAATCATGCTTTTCTGGGCAAAAACATGAATCTAAATTATTTTTTAAAGTATTGCCATGTCGTACTGAAAGATAAAAGGTCATTCAATAATGACGTCACAGGTTTTAGAGGCAGGGGGTCTATGATTTAATGACAGTATTTACAAGGAACAGTGAAAGGAACATCTGCCTAGAAATCTCAAAAAGTAGTGGACGTCATAGTTGAATCGCCCTTATTCGCTCAACTGCGGGAACGAGTTTTTTCTAGGAGGCTCAGCGACATAACTTGACGAATTGAGCAAATGGAAAAGTGGGGGGAAACGCCCATTAGAGGTGAAACGCGTCCTATTGTGTAAAACAAAATACCTAGTTTGAGATGATTTTCAATAGTCCGTACGATAAAGCAATGCCATATTGCTGCCAGAAATACAGTTTTATGATTTCACCAATGTGAAATGTTGAATATGTGCTTGGTTTGATAGAATTTTGGCATGGTTTATATTATTTTTGAATGTCATGTTTGCGGAATAGTTATCAGATTCAGAATTGCACATCTTTGCATCTCTTGGAATTTTTTCGATAAATTAATATCAATTTGGCTATTTCTGGATAAACTGATTTCGTCGATTTCGATGTAAATTCGGTTTCCTTATAAACTTAAGTGACCAGATTTTTCGTGGATCAATCCGGGACACATTATCCATTATAAACTGCTTGTACTCAATTCCCAAACATGATACCTATTATAATTAACTTTATTCATGTATATTTCTTCCACAGGATAATGAATTCGTTTGTAATCTTGATTCTCCGCACGTAAAACTAATGAAAGTTTCAGTTTTAGAGAACTTTAACGTCGATGTTCAAAGTATGAGTCATGTTCTGGATTTAAGTCAAAACGGTATGAAAGCGTATCAAATCGGTGTTTTCTTCTTATCAACCCGCAACACCCGGTATGATGCTAACTACTCTGTTTCATAGAAACAAATTACGTAGAATTATTGCATCTTCCAATCATTTTTGAAACAAGGTATTTTCTATAATCTAAATCTGAAGGCTGTGTGTTAGTAGCGCGGGCCTTCTGAACGTATTGTGTGATATGTTGTGGAATCTCCTGGGTGTTGTTAGTCGTCTTATGTAAGTGTTCAGTCTGATCCACCACTGATTGAGGACGGTGAAATTGTCTTTAAAAGGATTTTCTGAAATCCCAATCATGTTGCGGGAGTTAACGATGTCGCCAACTGGACTTTGCCGCGTTCCGACGATGGTGCCACCGACGTCAGCAACATGGGTCACACAGCAACAGCCGCAGAGTTAAGCATCATCAGCAGTTCATCGTTTGGGAACATCAGCAATGGATTGGACTTCACACCAGGTAGCCCAGAGTGCAGCGTAGGCATTCTGAACATTAATCGAAGTGTGACATTGAGGTAGTTGAATAAAGTTAGTCTTAGTTAGAGTGTGGAAATACTAATCTCTATATAAATTTTAAACGCGAAGCGGAAACGAGGACGCAACCAATCGAGCCCATATTTTGCACAGTTTATTGGGGTCCCAAAATGATTTAGAAAAACCTTGATCTCACTTGATTGGATGAAGTCTGCGTTTTTCCATACAACTGCGCCCCACTCTACTATTCAATCATTTAAATCAAAATCATCGGAATTATTTTTCATTAATATCCTCTTCAATCTCAAAAATCTTTACGAAAAGGTAGAAAAAATAGTAGACACAATAATGTTGGCTAAGTTTGGTATTTTGAATGAGAAAATTTAAACTAAAAATGAGATAGAAATGTTTAAGAGAAAATGTCACAATTTATTCATCTTCAGAGGTCGTCACGTATGCCAAAATATCAATTGCCACGAACACTCAAGAAATCGTACTACTCATCAAATTCCAGAAGTTGGATCCCAGATTTTTTCACAGAATTCACGTGTACTCGATCTTCTATGGCCATCAGCAGATTAATTCATCGAATAAGCTTTTCCTGATTCATCCCACTGAAAAGTTTGTTGTCAAAACGCTAGAACTAACCATCGAGGATTGAGATTCTCACGTCCGAATGTGTGAGTGGCGATAAAAGGAAAACAAACACTCCTAGATGGTGCTGCTCAGCAAAGTTTGGGTAACAATGAGTATATTTCCATATATTTTTTGACTCCTTCGCAACCATCGTGATGACTCGATCAATTTTGAGGTTATGAGCAGAAGGAAAACAAACATGTATTTACACATGCCGAATTGCACATCAGTGTGCGAGCGTTAAACGTCACTCATCTCTATACCGAAGTAGCCAATTTCAAATGCATACCAAATCTACTAGACGGTGAAGCAGCCAAATGCAATTACACGTCGAACCCCGTACAACAACAAGTCGTAGCTCTCGATCAGGGTTTGAATTCAAAAGAGAATTAAAAAGTCTCTCACTTATCGTCTCTGTATATACATATACGATATGTAGCATACCGCGAAAGATTTTTTTTCGCAATCTGTCATGATAAAGAACTGATTCGGGAACTATACCCCATGATAAATTTCTGATAATTTTCGCAACACAAAATGAGCGAAAACAAAGCGAAAAGCATCACTTCTGTCTGTGTGGGGACTGATATATCCGATTCTGCTTTCTAGCACTTGGATACAAGTTTGATAAATTTGTTATCATGGCTTGTTATGATTCGGAACAGTTTTTGCCTTTCTTTTATCGTTATTCGTTATCTATTGAGAGCGTTTTCTGCAAACCCTGGCTCATCAACACCGTAAACAACTTTACCCTGTCATCCGACAGTGCCGCTACCGAGAGGATTCTCTCTTAAAGACAGAAACATAACAGGAAAACCTTTACATCTCCTTTTGGACGGAATAACCTTAACTAGAAATTGTGACATACTAAGGCTTTGGTCCGATTCGCGAATTAAAATCAAATTAAACTTAAAAGTGACAGTTCGAAAATTATGAAATCCCCCGCTCATAGGAATGGCTGGTGCTACCCAGCAATACCAACAAAACATCTATCAAAAATGATTCAATATCTGTCAAAAGTAATCTTGCTCTGCAAGCAGGGTTATTTGAAAATTTTCGAACTGTCATTTTTAAGTTTAATTCGATTTTAATTCACGAATCGGACCAAAGCCTAAATCTCAGCATGGAGCATCACCACAAGCATCAAACAGAAACCCGAAAAGATTTGGATCTACTTCGGTTGATAAGCTGCAGCCTGCACTTTCCACCACATTGGTCATTGTTTGGAGGATTGATCATTCTCCCCATCATAATCGGATTCGGTATTCTCTTCAGCCTTTTCTCCCACAGAATATCCAAAATAAAATTGAAGACAATTCCAAACGTCAACGATCATCACGCCGACGCAAAGGTCAGGAATAACACCAACAACTTCAGAACATTTACAACAGCGAACACAATGTCTCAGGTGTGTTGTGACCGGAGATGCGAATGAAGGCTTTTCATTTTTGCTTCTGTACTTCTTGACAATCATTGGAAGACTGATTTACAATTCTATTCTTCTGACATTTATAACAAACCAAAGCCTCCTATGGTAACTATTATAAGCACTCTATCCATCACTACATTACTCCCTTTCTCTAATCTCTTTATGTTCTTCTATTTGTACAGAATATAGCAATCTAAATAAATAAAAATGAGTTGAAGGCTCGTTTGTCATGATTGAACTCTTGAACGAATTGCGTGGGATCAGCTTTCTTTTGCTTCTATCTTCCTCGACATTTGTTGGATGACTGATTTGAAATTCTATTTTTCTTACGTTCATCATAAACCAGAGGCTCATATGTTTCTAATCTACATTGAAATATGTTTACTTTACAACACATACCATCTTTTTACAATATTATTTTAAAGAAAATTGTGAACTTGAATTAATTCAGTTTGCAATAAAAGTCACAGTAACTTTATCACTTTTCTGTTAATCATCCTTCTAGTCTTCGTATTATCTGTTGTTAAAGGGTGGATAACTACCGTATTTTCATTTAATTTATGAACAGATCACAACCTTTCATGATGATTTGATCACTTAGAACATTGAATCTGCTGCACACAAAATAATTGTTTTCTATCTCGAGCGTACAGTGGTTCGGGCTATAGTCACGCATGTAAGCATAGTTACAATAGATTAATATTCAACAATAAAATTTTGAAATCTTTAAAAAATGCAAACGTGGACTTCATTGTTATATCATAGATAATATTAAATAATCACAACATTTCTTTTGTCATTTCATTGCCTGTCAACTCTATGATTTACTCCAAATAATCCAAAATAATGAACGGTTTTTTCTATGCCCATGATTTGTTTTTTTTTTTTTACATAAATCCATGAAATGCGAATATTGCTGTATTCAGTTCAATTAAAACCGATTTTTAAACAACTGTTAGTTTATAAATGAGTTCGTTTCAACATTATAACTATTATAAGCACATATATACATTATCCAGCAAAGCTTAGTTCAAGTGTGGTTCTCCACCTTCTCAATTGGACCAACCATCATCAGGATTGTCTGTGCCCCTAACACGGAACATCTTTATTTAGTGACAACTAGATATTCCGCCTTCTCAATCGGACTTATCTAAATTTGTCTCTGCTTTATAGAACTGTGGTACTCAACCTGAACGTAGAGCATCATTCCAGTACTTTGCTTTTTTTTTCTTACTCGCCGAAGTAGTATTTGCTTGACCTAACATTGTCATTGGAAGCCATCAGGTATTCCAGATTGCATTTAGTGTAACACAGTGTTAATCCAGTCTGAAAAGCCCTCTGCTGTTGTTTTTATCTGATCTATAAAAGCATATTGTGAACTGGAATACCTCACTACTTTTATTGGACTTCAGAATATTCTGCAATCTTTATCAGAGCCATACAGTAATAACAATTCAAAAATACAAGAGCCTTTTCCGATCTTCGATGATTTGATTTTATAAACGCAGAAAACAGCAACCTAAATTACTGATATTGTTCCAAAATACGCCAAATTCAATATTTCTGATTTCATTCAAATTTCTTGCAATATTTCTTCAGAATCGCTTCTTAGTTCCACCTAGGGAGACAATGTTGTGACCGGAGATGCGAATGAAGGCTTTTCATTTTTGCTTCTGTACTTCTTGACAAGCATTGGAAGACTGATTTACAATTCTATTCTTCTGACATTTATAACAAACCAAAGCCTCCTATGGTAACTATTATAAGCACTCTATCCATCACTACAAGGTGGTTCATCACCAAGGAAGGGCGAGTTAACGATGTCGCCAACCGGACTTTGCCGCATTCCAACGATGGTGCAACCGACGTCAGGGGGAGAAGGCGGAGTAGTGAAACCCTAGCCCGACATGTGCGACATCTGGATTTTAAAATGTAAACAACAGTGTTAATGCTCTACCATCTTTTTATTGGCCACCATTTGTTATGGCAAGGCAATTTTTATGCACACTTTTGTTTTCTATACTTCATCAAAATCAAACACTCAATCATGCAGTAATACAACGATTTAATATGCTTGAGATACCTGCTTGATTATAAAAATTCGAAAAAGCATTTATTTGCAGTAACTAACCGAAAATAAATATGTTCGCATTAACGATTGGGCCCTTCAAGCTTCGATGCAGAGTACACAAGCTTTGTGTAGTAGCCATCGGGTTGAGTAGCAACGACGAAGATTGCACCGGCAGTTTGTTGTCGAATTTGAAAACGAATAGTCGCACCGCTCTTCAACGGCGGATTCCATTCAGCCGTTTTCGGCTGGAATACGACACTTTGTTCGCCAGTGACAGGCGTACAGGGGATGGACAAAATAATTAGGATAGGCAAATTTTAGGTAAAATTAGATGTGTTGTAACTATCTTAGTTATCATCCGATTTTGACAATTCAGGCATGCCCGAACTAGAAAATTAATGCAGTTTGACGGTATGTCCATGGAACCGACTATGGCCACCGGATTCCGGAGATATTCCGGGTTTTCGGAGGTAGGTTCAAAACCGTAAATTTGAGGTGGATATTAGGAGAAGTTGTGGTTAAAAATTGAATAATATTAGTAACCACAAATGAAGTAGGGCTCTTGCTGATTGGAACCATATATTGAGATTTGGAATCGGACCAGAATTAAGTGAGATATGGCCATTTCTTTAAAATCGGTTCCGATCGATACTTATCAAAGGGGTCAGGCCACAACTTCATTTGAATCTCGCTTTTTGATAGATCGTCCACAATGATTTTATTCTAGATGGCCTCTAATGTGTCCAGAATGAAAAACCAATTGAATAAACGAATCCTGGAGTCGCTGGGATGTCCCCGGGGAACCTGTGAATGGGGACATTTAAGTTTTAGCACCAAAATCAGTCATTCGACGGCTCTTTTTTCATGGTTTTCGATCAGGAAGCGAAGTATGAATAGAAAATAGTCCATTGACGGCTCTGACCGCTTCCAGGACCTACGGATTGACCCCGGGGAACCTGTGGAAGGGGACATTTTAGTTTTACCACCAAAATCAGTCGTTCGACGGCTCTTTTTTCATGGTTTTCGATCAGGAAGCGAAGTATGAATATAAAATGGTCCATTGATGGCTCCGACCGCTTCCAGGACCTACTGGTTGCCTCCGAGGAACCTGTGGAAGAGGACATTTTATTTTTACCACCAAAACCAGTTATTCGACGGCTCTTTTTTCGTGGTTTTCGATCAGGAAGCAAAGTATGAATCTAAAATGGTCCATTGGTCGGCTCGGATTGCTTCCAGGGCCTACTGGTTGCCTCCGAAGAACCTGTGGAAGAGGACCTTTAATTTTTGCCACCAAAACCAGTCATTCGACGGCTCTTTTTTCATGGTTTTCGATCAGGAAGCAAAGTATGAATATAAAATGGTCCATTGATGGCTCTTACCGCTTCCAGGATCTACGGATTGGAAGCGAAGGAAGCGAAATATGAATTAAAAATTACCATTGACGGCTCTGACCGCTTCCAGGACCTACTGATTGCCCCCGAGGATTCTGTGAATAAGGACACTTTAGTTTTAGCACTAAAACCAGTCATTCGATTTTCGATCAGGAAGCGAAGTATGAATATAAAATGGTCCATTGACGGCTCTTTTTTTTCCTTCCTAAACAATGGAGGGGGAATCTGCTCAACAGACATCCTGGGTTGATCAGGAAGTGCTGGGTTAGGGGCCACCTCCAATGAGGGAGGCAGGACTGCATCCCCTACCAGCTAAACCTTTTCCATTGCCGCCAAGCCCATCGTCCCTTCGGTACAACCAGAAAGTAATGCTTCAAAGGGGGGCCAGTGCATAACGCACCCTCGAGGTTAGCTGCGTGTCTTTGCAGCATCGAACATAGTGACTCGCTTTTTTAGAAGAACACCATGGTATCGTGCCAGCGCATTGCCGGCTTTCCAGGTGGCCTTACCACGCCCTATGTCCTCGGAAGGTGAGCAGGGTCGACTTCGCGCCTGCTTCCCTCTGCACGACTGGTATCAAGAATGATGATGCCGCGTGCACCCCAAATTGACCTTTCTGCGATAGGGTCTATTCGCCAGCACACAGCGGGACTTGCCGACGCGGTGCCTACGCCTGCCCCAGCCTTGACGAGGACCCCTTTCCGTCCTCGGGCTCGGAACCCGCCCGGTTGACCGACGCCGCGAAAGCGACGATACCATGTTGTTCTTCACGCGACCACTTGTTCGATAAAAGGATCGAGTTCGACCACAGGGCACCGGTATGACCCATGAAGCCGACTCCGAACCCTTGGACCACCTCTTATTTGCGCCTGAACTAGCCATCCTTGAGTCCACGCGCCACCTTCTGTGTAGCTCCGAGACGATTTGGACGATAGCCGATAAAACGGCGTTCCAGCCAACTTCATCTTTACACATCCTCCGGACTAGGTTGTCCGGGGTAGTGTCCAGACCACATGTGGCAAGCATGTGGTCGCGCATTGTGCGAAAACGCGGGCACACGAACAACACGTGTTCCGCCGTTTCCTCTAAACCTACGCACACCGGAAACTCGGGCGAGGCCGAGTGTCCGAACCGGTATAGGTACTGTCTGAAGCAACCATGGCCTGTAAGGACCTGGGTCAGGTGGAAAGTGATTTCCCCATGGCACCTCTTGACCCACGTACCTATCTCCGGTATCAACCTATGTGTCCATCTACCCTTAGTGGAACTGTCCCACGCACGCTGCCATTTGACCATTGAGGCCAACCTGACAGTCCTACGGATGCCTCTCGTGCCGCGCATTTCGAAGCACTCTATGTCTTCACCGATAACGATGTCAATAGGCATCATACCGGTGATGACGCAAAGTGCATCGTGCGACACGGTACGGTACGCGATCGCAACTCTTAGGCACATGAGCCTCCATTGACGGCTCTGACCGCTTCCAAGACCCACGGATTGCTCCTGGAGACATTTTATTTTAACCGGGGTCAATCCGTAGGTCCTGGAAGCGGTCAGAACCGTAAATTGACCATTTTATATTCATACTTCGCTTCCTGATCGAAAACCATGAAAAAAGAGCCGTCGAACGACTGGTTTTGGTGCTAAAACTTAAATGTCCCCATTCACAGGTTCCCCGGGGACATCCCAGCGACTCCGTTTATTCAATCCGTTTATTCAATTGTTTTTTCATTCTGGACACATTAGAGGCCTTCTAGAATAAAATCATAGTGGACGATCTATCAAAAAGCGAGATTCAAATGAAGTTGTGACCTAACCCCTTTGATAAGTATCGATCGGAACCGATTTTAAAGAAATGGCCATATCTCACTTGATTCTGGTCCGATTCCAAATCTCAATATATGGTTCCAATCAGCAAGAGCCCTACTTCATTTGTGGTTACTAATATTATTTAATTTTTAACCACAACTTCTCCTAATATCCACCTCAAATTTACGGTTTTGAACCTACCTCCGAAAAACCCGGAATATCTCCGGAATCCGGTGGCCATAGTCGGTTCCATGGACATACCGTCAAATTGCATTAATTTTCTAGTTCGGGCATGCCTGAATTGTCAAAATCGGATGATAACTAAGATAGTTACAACACATCTAATTTTACCCAAAATTTGCCTATCCTAATTATTTTGTCCATCCCCTGTATGAGGCCCTTTACCGACGTCAGCAACATGGGTCACACAGCAACAGCCGCAGAGTTAAGCATCATCAGCAGTTCATCGATTGGGAACATCAGCAATGGATTGGACTTCACACCAGGCAGCCCAGAGTGCAGCGTAGGCTGCTGTAGATCCCTTTTTTTAAAGAACTCTCCGTCGCAAGAATCTTAACTCGCGCACATTTAGCACAATCCATAACGAAGCGCTCGTACAATAGATCCGAGGTCATTCCGATGTCAGAGTTTATTTTTTTTTAATTTTCTTCAGTTCAGAATTCCTTAAGAATCTCCTCCATGAAGTCCTTCCTAATTCTTCAAAATTTTTTAGGACATTTCACCATGCATTTCCCCATCCACCCACCCCATCAATTTTGTTTTTGGGAAAATCCACAAGGAGTTCTTAAATTCCTCCAATACTTTTTTTGGAAATTCATTCCTTAAATTCTTTCAAAAAATCCTCCAAAAATTCCTCCATGAACTATTTCCTAAATTCCTTCAGACATTTTTTTGTATTCCTTCGGGAATTTTAATAAAATCGTTGAAATACTTTCCAAATAAATTCCTCTGGGATTCCACCCCATCTGAGGTTTTTTTCAAAAAAATAAAAAATAAAAATTTAGGAAATTTCTTCTGTGATTCCTTCTCAGGAATTTGTGAAAAAAAATCGTGGAGGAACCTCAAAAGAAAAATTCCTTTCAAAATTCTTTCAGGGATTCCTTCGGAAATTCCTCCAGGAGTTCCATTCAAAATTTCTCCATTGGAAAATCTTCCCTGCGTTGCTTGGAATTGTATCAGAAATTCATCCAAGAATTGTATCAGCAATTTCTGCAGAAAATCTTTCGGAAATTCTTCCAAGAATTTCTATGGAATTATCTACCAGGAATTGTTAAGGAAAATCTTCAAGGATTTACTTTGGATATTCATTCAAAAAATCTTTCATCAAAAATTCCTTCCGGCATTCCTCATTCCTTGGAATATTCCGCCCGAATTCCTTCGAATATTCATCAAGAAATTTTATCGGTAATTGTTTCAGGAAATTTCTTCAGGAATTCCATCGAAAATTCCTCGAATAAATTCCCACAGGTGTTCCTACAGCAATTCCTCTGCAAATTCCTTTCATGTTTCTTCTACAGATGACAATTTTCTATGAAAATCAGCAAATCAAAAATAATTATTTCTGGGTATGTATTTTCATAGAATTTCTTGATGAAAATCAGGGAATCAATTTCGGGAATTTCAAGAATTTCCAATGAAATTCCTGGAAGAATTTCCGATGTAACTAATTGGAGAACTTCCTAGAAAAATCCTTAAGAAATTTCCTATGAAACTTCTTTGGTATTTCTGGGACAATTTCTTAGGAATTCCTGAGGTATTTGCAAAGGGATTTTTGGAGGAACTTCCTAGGTATTTCCTGAAGAAAGTTGATAAGCAACATCTGGAGCAAGTTTCTTAAGAATTTCTGGAGATAATAATGATGATAATTGAAAAGGAATTCCTTAAAAACTCCTAGAGGAATTTCTCAACAAAACAATTCAATGTTGTCAAAGTCAAGACATCGTTCAAACGGACTGAATCCCTTGAAATAATTTTGGACTTACTCCCGGTGAAATTTCTTAAGGGCACTCCTGACGGAATCCAAGTTTGAAAGTGCTCGCGTTTTCGGGGGCACACCACTCGATACGGAAGCAACGCACAATTCAGTTCAACAGCGGGCTGAAGCTGATGATCATTCGGCACAAATTTCCTGTCATTGTCTTTCAAGTGATAGTATTCACCCATGCATTTATATAGGGCCGTCGCATTCACACAGCAGCGAGTGAACTGAATAGACTGTCAGTGCGGGCTGCGTGTGCAATGAGAAGAGATGTCTTTTGTTTACTTTATCTTTGATTGTTGCTGCTAACCATTTTCAGTTTTCACTGCTAGGAAGTGAGTGTGAAGAGGGAATGGTATCAATATCCAACAAATTTCAGTCACTGAGATTGAGAATTCGCACCACTGGTCAGGAGGAATTTTTGAAAGAATTTCTCCTAAACTCCTAAAGAAATTTCTGGAATAATTTCCTATGGAATATCTGGAGGAATTACCAAAGGAATTTTAAGAGGAATTTCCGAAGCAGTTCCTAGAGGAATTTCCGAAGTAACTTTCTGAGAAACATCCGAGAAGATTCTTGGAGAAATTTCTGAGGTAATTCCTGAGGAAGTTCATAAGCAACGTCTAGAACAGCTTCCGATGGAATTCCTGGTAAAAAATTCAGTGGAGCTCCTAGTGGAATTTCCGAAGCCATTTCATGAGGAAGGAAGGAAATTCAGGTGAAGTTTACAAATGGAAATTCTGGAAGAATTTGAGAATGAGTTTTGAGAGGATTTCCCCTAACTCCTGGGAAAATTACAGAAGGAATTTCTGGAATAATTTGGAGAAATAAAATAAATAAAATAAAAAAAAATAAAATAATAAATAAAATGAAAAAAAAAAATCTCCGGGAGAATTTCTTAAGGAATTTAGAGTGGAATTTTTGAAAAAGCTCTTGAAGAAAGTAACCTTGCGTAACTTCCGAAAGATTCCTGGAGGAGTATCTGAGCCAATTCCCGAGGGAAGTTCATAACCATCATCTGGCGCTAGTTCAATCAAAGTTAATTGAACCGTCTAAGACGAATTAAGTACTGTCCATTACGCGTACGCGTACGCGTCTTAGACGGTTTAATACATTCCACTAAAAGAGCTTAATATATTTTTCTGAAAGTTAATTGATTAGTTAATGTGGCGCTAGTTTATCGAGATTTTATCCTTTGGATGGACATTTAGATCTCATGTAATAATGGAGCTTCGGTATCAAAGCCCATGATACGTCGAACCAAAAGAGTTTCATGCTGAAAAAGTAGATTGCATATTTGAATCATTTGTTTGAGAAACTGCATAAATCCATTTTACACTTTTTCGAGAAAACAACAAAAAACTATTTTTGAACAAATTTGCACCGAATCTTTCGATTTCTTCGATACAGATCAATAGTTTTTGGCAAAACTCAACACCATGAGGCACTTTCAGTGCAAAAACTGTAAGCAGTACTCCACAATTGATCTTCAAAGTACGTTCTCAAACAAACGAGAAAAATTTCATACATTCCAGAACAAATTTTTTTCGTATTTTTTGCCAGAACACGTATTTTTGGACGAGAATTCAGAATATATAAAAATCTCATTTTGGCCAAATATGCAGTTTCTCAAACAATCAATTCATTTATTGTTCGAATTGCCGGTGACTAGATGTTCAGTTCCTTTTTTTTACATACATAGTCGCATTCATCTTTGCCAATTAAAGCATCGTAAAAAAATCACTGCTGCGGCTTAACACGGTGAACTATTTCAAGCATTTCGTAAATTCGTCAATATCTTTTTAAAACTGTCATTGGATTTGTTTTGGTCTTCTGAGCTCCATTGCATACAAAGGTGATTGGAATGCCAAATACATGAAGCAACTCATCAATAGGATCAGAAGCAGCATCCGGAAAACCTATGTGGCAGCCGTCCAGTGGTCATGTGATACTAGCAAGTATAGGCAACGCTGCACGGCGGAACACAAATTATGTGCTAATATCCATTCCTCTAAATTTGAAGACCAAGGTCAACTCTTTGTATAACATATGAAACTGTTGATACTTCTTTGTAGTTTTCTTCAAATTCTCAGGTTGAAAATTTATCGACTCCTCTGAGCATAAAAGTATCATCGGCTTAGCCTCATAATATGCTAATATAAACACTGTGGAAGTCCTTAATGATCATTAAGCAGTGATATGGCAACATCCCAGTGGGGGATGATCATTAGTACATGTAGTAATCCCATTGGTTGTACCATTTTAGATCTTATTCATGAGCTTTCTTCGCAATCCATCAACTAATCCATTCGCACATAAAAAGTATGAACTATTTTCTTTTTCTACCGGATGGATTTTCCTTTCATTTACTCGGAGGATTCATCCTCTCCTTCTGTTATCCAAAACAGGTTTCCTGTCCAGATCGCACTCCATCACTTTCACTGCCCAAGCCTATGCGCTTGTAAAACTAGGTGAAAACTTCATTTTCCTCAAATGGTCGTTAGAGTGCCTGATTGGTATCGGCACGGGAAAACTTGTTTGCCGATCGCTTAATACAAGGCTTACTGAAAGTAAGTAAAGGTCATTCACTGCTGGCAGTCAGTACCAGCTTACTGAAACCAGAAAGTCGCCTTGTAAGGAATGACTCAGATTGTAGAGCAACTTTTAGATCATATGGCAATGCCGCCAAATATACGCTTAACTGTCATATGTTTGCATGAATTTCTGTCCGCGTAGGACAGTTATGCGTACAGCAGCAATATGAAGCAGTGTGGAATATTTTTTTACCGCAAATGGAGCTTACTGAACATTTACAGAATCAGTAAGTACGAAGTGGAGATAGACAAAACGATCGTGCTGCGACTACTCATGTTGGCGCGACGTGATACAAAAAAATAATTTCGACTGACGCGATGCTGCAGTCATCACATTTCAATGCTCCTATTAGTGCTCAATAAAATTTATAGATCAAATCACACTTATTTATTGACGAACACTGCACTGACAAGCAGCCATATATATATGTAAGCCAATTTGATAATGACCCACATGGAATCACCAAGAGGTAAACATTTATGGGGACAGCAACCACTATCTCTAACTTCCTACCATTTGGCCCACGGATGGGCCCCCAGCGGGTACTGTCGACCGACAATCCCGGCGTTTTCTTTTGAAGGTGAACAACGACGACATCTCTTTTTACCGCCATTTGTAGTAAACTCTTTACTACACAGCCAGCAGCACATGGGTACCTTCCCATGCAAAGGAGAGTAGCGACAGACGGGTTTGCTAAACACTTTCTTCAATTTTCACCATCTGCTAGGCCGCGTGTAAGCTCGCGTGGACCACAGGCATATGTCAGGCGGTCGGCGGAAGCTACCACGCCGTAATCGCCATTCGAATGGAAGGTAAACCGGTTTTCCATTCGGTGAATTGAACGATCTTGAGGGGGACAATAGCTCTTTCTGCATAACGATCGGAAAGGTTTGTTTGGCTTTCGATTGAGCGATTAATTTCCGTACCTGTTCGATGAGAGTTTTGGATAAAGCGCGCTACTGAAGAGTAGATTATTTAAATTGGCGAATAGGTTACTTGGTTGATTCAATGGAAACAGAAATAACTCACATTCCTAGTCGAAAAAATCTGGCCACGCGACAAATAGCTGAAATGATCACCCAACTAGCGGGTGTTAAATTTGATTAGAGTTCATATTTCTATAACCTTCAGATAAGCGAATTTGTACCGAAAATGAATTTAAACTTCCGGGACTGCATTCATCACAAAATAAATTGATCATCAATTGAAAAGATATCAAAAGTGACCAATGATTAATTATTCATGTTTTTTTTAAGATTTGTCGTAAGATTTTCTCTAATATACTAAGTAAATTCTCAGTTCTCATTTAGCTATAATCGCAAGTGGTCACCATACCAGGCGACCTTCTGGAAAATCCAGAACGACCGTAAAAATGGTCAATTTATAAAGTTTGTCCAAGAGCAGCGTGATTTTTTTTCTAAATCAATTCTCTCATAGTTAATTTTCGGCCAGACATTTTCTGAAATTTTGAATAAACAAAATTTTACTTTTAAGACAATTAGACTAAATAATTACCGAATCATTTTGAAACACTGTAAGCTGCATACTGCCAACAATCTTTTTTATAGTGCATGGCATTAACATAATATATAGCGATATTCAGTTTTCAACTTTGAACGCACAATCTCCTCATGATAGCTAGGAACTAAAAAACTGCTGTAAAACGTCCTCGTAGTCATCGAAATCCTACCGTATAAACTAGTCTATATTCTTGGACAAAATCTGTGTTAGAAAATTGCGTCTAACACTACCGACAGTAGTAAATGGGTACTTTTCTCCACAATTGTAATGGATTTTTATAGGCCTTCATTTACGTGACTTTTAACATTAAAATATAGTTTATGACGGACATGCAATGGATTTGACGCACCCTACTATCAAGAAGCCATCTCTCGGAAAGCTCAACAAGACTAGCAAATCTAATTCTTTTAATCTGTTGGATCACACTACTGTTGGAAGGAGATTCTCTCTATTCCGCGGGTTTCGCGTAAGTGTCTCTACTTATGGGTCCGCCACCCCCATTTTCGGTGGTAGGTCATTTGGCATAAAGTCGTTTGGCATAATGGTCATTTGGCATAATAATTGACGAATTTCGCGCCAACTCGACCAGCGGTTGGCACCACCTCAGAATCGAATGAAACTTAGTGGGCATAAAGGTATGGTATTTCTAAGCCACTCTGCATACTTAGTTTTACAAAAATTGTCAGTTATAGTTTTTACTTTGTTGAATAGTTCATCAAACTCTTCTGCCATTGTTGAGTATTGCTCATTCGAGATATAACAGAAATGTAATTTATAGAGATATTTTTGTCTGATTGTGTAACTGCCCATTCGTACAACTCCCGAGAAGTCTTAATAGTATTTCCATAATCTTTGGCAAGACTTGCTCGTTTTGCCATTCGTTTGAGAGAGCCACCAATACACTGGTGGAAATAAGTATAAAGACAAGCTCGGTTTCCATACAAAATGGCCATATTGGGAAGTCAATATCTCGATTCTTAGCGATTCGATTGGGGTGATTTTTTGCCAACAAGCCTAAAATTACTTGAATTTTTATTCAATGATAGTTACATTTATGCATATATTCTGGTTATACGCGTTTCTGATGGAAATAATTATAAAGACAGTTCCGTTGTATAGAGCTCCATATAAAAAAGTGGTGTCTTTATAATTATTTCCAGATTTTGAGGTCAAAATCAACAGAGATGTATTCAATTTACTCAAAGATCGAAAGTTCAAGTTAAAAACAGGTGCCTAGTGAAATTTCAGCCAAATCGAATCGCTACGAATCGAGATATCGATCCTCAATCATGATGAAAATGTATGAACATCATGCTTGTCTTTATACATATTTCCGGCGGTATAGCTTCGCAAGGGCCTTTTCCGTGCGATGTTGCAAAAAAGTGCCATTCTGCTTCTAAGCCATGTTTTGAATTGAAATTACACATTAATTTCGTAACGCAAAAATCGACCATTTTCCACCCTATCCTCCAACCCTCCTTCAAATTTTTTATATCAATCATTTTAAAATTGTGTATTGATTGTCACATTTATGTAATTCATGGATGTTCATTCAGGTAAGCAGAGTTTAGATTTAGTTAACAACTTCAGCAAAACCAAATTGTTAGTAGTGACCACGGCGTCCCCTTCTAGCTTTCAGAGGAAATCTCCCAAATTATCTTTAAATTTTTAACATTCAGATAATTTTAAATTTTTAACATTTTTAACATTATTTTAGATGGCTCGGAGATCCATAGTATTACATACCGACCGTCTATGATCGGCGAATTGAGGTGATGTCTGTGTTTTTGAGTGCACAAAATCTAACCCATTTTGCGGTACTTATCCTTATCCTTATTTGCTTCCAACTGGTTGCATTTAGTGGGAAATCCTGTTTCCTATTGAAGCATATTGTTTTGTATTGATAATTTCATTTATCGGACAATGGACTCAAAAGAAATAAAGGCAAACATACTATTTTACACACAAAAAAATTAAATAGTCTAGCTATTTTATTGGCACCTATTCTCAACCATCAAGTTGCAATGCATCAAGACTGAATCGGACTATAAACTCAAAAGTTTTGGCAAAAATACTATTTTTCCATATTACACCAGAAAGTCACCGATACCGCTAGGTGGATTAATCAATGTTTTTCTCCAATAAATTCTGACTACACCACTGCAAATAAAATAAAACATTTTTTTTGTGGTGATTCGATTATCCGGAGTGAAAATAAAATCGATACTCCAGATAATCGAGTCCGACCTGTATTACAATAAAATATCACTTCAATTTCGTTTCGGCAACATTTGCTCGTTTTCAAAGCAATTATTTGTTTTTTTGTAAAGTCTATTGTTTTTAAGTTTCTTCGATACAAAAAGTCAAAGAAAATATAAACCCTTTTCAAATGTTGGTCCACAAATATGTTAGATTATGCTAAATTGCTCCCTAAACAAATTTTATACGTCCAAAATGTGTCGTTGGTTTATTATAGGCTGCTGAACCTATATTTGGCGCTGTAGGCATAAAACACGCTGATAAATTTTTACTCAATATGGACACGGAAAAAGTTTTTGTTAGAAAAACTTTTTTTCCTTAAATATGTCACAGGAACATTATTCCCATCCCATTTTGTAATATCGATTTTAATTTTTAAAACTATTTTTTTTAGTGTAGAAATCGGTTTTTTATTTTTTGGATATTTTTCCAAAAAACTTCAGGGAATTTCACGACAGTCCGCCATACAACACTTTTTTGTAGGTCTTGTCATTTAAGAGTTACATCGATTTTTTAAAAATTAATGAAAAAAAAGTTAGGCCCTTATCAAATGTTACTCTTGATAATTTTTGAAAAACTAAGTATGCAGAGTGGCTTAAAAATACCATATCTTTATTCCTACAAAGTTTCATTCGATTCTGAAATGGTGCTGCCAGCCCCATAGAAGAGTAGGCGCGAAATTCGTCAATTTTGAAATCACCAATTTCGGAACTGAAGTAAAATATGTCTAATTCTTTATAATTATTGTCGTTTTTACATCAAAGGAGAGATGTTATGTTTTATGACTCCACCCCACTATCCCGAATACCACTGCCCCGAATGGTATTACCCCGAAGGCAACTACCTCGAATGGGACAGTACCCCGGAAGGCCATTACCCCGAAAACATTTCGAATCTGTTTGACACCAACAGATATCGATGAATCGCAAAATGACAATCTTTCCAAAAAATCAAAATATAGTAAAGAGGAAAGACGGCTTTGGCAGGTATTGTTCTATTATTGTCAAGGGGTTTTTATGACTGATTATGCTCAAATTTAATCTAAATATTTTTTGCATATCAAAGAATATTGTGGCCAAATTTCATAAAATTTGGTCGACAAAACCCCCCTGCCAATAATAGAACAAAATCTGCCAAAGCCGTCTTTTCCCCTACTTAGATTAATGCAAATAAAAATTCTATTTAACCAACAGTTTTGAGAAAAAATATTTGAAGCTCTTTTTAGTGGAATGTATTCAACCGTCTAAGACGAGTTTAGTACTCTCCATTTAATTCCACTAATTATTTCGTTATCTTTGCAGATACGTATTTCGACCACAACTGTGTGGTCGTCTTCAGTGTCTCGTACTTGACTCGACAGTTTGGTTTTCGTTTAATTAACTTAAACTGTCATTCTATCCCATCATAACCTGGAAAAGTACTATTCTACGAAAAGGAGTAAAAGAGCATTCATTCAAACGCGTTTGCCCGACATAAGGCGAACAAAGATGATGCCTTCTTTAAGTCAACGGGATTTCCCGAAGACAAACAAGATCTACCTCTCTCTCTCTCACACACACACACATCCTTACTCACTCACTTCCTCTGCATCCCTAATTATTACTCTTACCCACTTACCCACTCTTACTCATTCACATACTCTTACTCACTCATCCACTCTCACTCACTTATCCATTTTCACTCATTGATTGTTGGGGTTTATTTTATTACTCTCAATCACTCACTCTTTCTCTTTCTCGCGCACTCTTACTCGCTTACTCACTCACCCTTAGTCACTCATTCACTCATACTAACTCACTTACTCTTACTCCCTCTTAGTGACTCAGTCGCTCTTACTCACTCACTCGCTCATTCATACCATTCACTCACTTTTAATCGCTCACTCACTCTTACTTACACATTCACTTACTCTTACTCAATCAATTTTATCAATCGTACTCACTCACTCGCTCCCTTTAACTCACTCACTCACTCACTTTTTCTCACTCGCTCACTTTTACTCACTCACTCTTACTCACTCACTCTTATTTACTCACTCACTCACTTTTACTCACTTATTCATTCTCTATTACAGATTCACTCACTTTTACTCACTCTCACTAACTCTTATTCACTTACTCTTGCTGACTCTTAAGGTTCCCTCAAACTTTGCAAGCAAATCACTCGCAACGAGCATTTTGCTCGCAGAAAGTGACATCTGTCAAAAATTTACATGTCTGACTACACTGAAAGCGATTGCATGCAAACAAATGACAATTCGCAAGCAAACGCTCGCTTGCATCGTGTGACATCGCGTTAAATATTTGCAACTCGCAGAAACGAAATTGCGCTTGCTAGTGCAGCACCAGCAAATTTTTCGCTCGCCAAAGTGGAAACGTTTTCAGGTGGCAGTGTAGCACTGCAAAAATAGGAATGGAATTAAATTTTTTGGCTGAAAAACAAACGTGAAAATCTGCTACGTATGACTCAAATAAAGCTATGTCCATTTAGAATCCGGAATCATTTATTGTATTGCAGCGGCACGGAAAGTGACCGCTGTAAGAATACTTTTACAGTGGTTTGTCTACCTGGGCGCCCTATTTGCTGTGGTATAAATTTCACGAAGTTTCGTGCATCGTGTCAAAAATGATTCCAGATGGAAGCCGAAAGGAGAGAAAAAATCTGCACACCCGCGTTGATAATCCAGCTCATCGACGATGGAACCTACGTCAAAATGGATCTCGGGCAGCTTCCTAGCCAAAAATTCTACATAGTGACGGCACGAGGAGTAGTTCCTGCGAAGTTTAAGTTTGCTTTTTGGACAAACTTGCTCAAAAACAAATTATTTTGGCAAGGGATATGCAGCTGTGGAGCAAAGACCTAAGTGTTTGTGACGAATAAGACGATGGACTCGAAGCTGTACAAGGAGGAATGCCTAAAAAACCGCGGTCGACCTTCCATAAAGCCCATAAAGGTCCCGTGAAGTTTTGGCCGGATTTGGCGAGTTGCCACTACAGCCGGGAAGTCATCCAGTGGTACGGCGATAATAACGAAGATTTCATCGATAAAAACATAAATCCACGCAACTGCCCAAAGCTCCGGCCCATCGAGACATTTTGGGCAGTAATGAAGCGAAAGCTTAAGAAAAGTGGAAAAACAGCTCGGGACGCGACTCAGATGACCAAAATGTGGAACAAATGTGCCAAGGAAGTTGACTCCGGAGGTGTGCAACTTTTGATGAGAGGAATAAAGAAGAAGGTGCGAATTTTCACTAGAAACAAGAAGAAATGATTTGTATCAATATTTTTCCTTAAAGTACAGTGAATTACCCTTGTTTTGATGTATTAACCTTATTTGTACGTAAATCCGTTACCGAGATACAGATGATTTTATTATTCCGGATTCTAAATGGACATAGCTTTAGTGCTGTCCAATGAGAGCTTGAAGTAGCTGGAAGTTTGTCCCTGTCCTGCTCTTGCCCATTTGTTGACAAACAAGAACGAGCAGGCGGGAACAACTTCGAACTACTTCGAGCTGCTCATTGGACGTGCTAATGGCGAGTGCTCTCAAAAATCATTCGCTCGCACGAGTGATTTGCTTGCAACGTCTGACGAAGCCTTTACTCACCCATGCAACCACTCGTCGATTCCAAGACTACGTTTCATCCATAATCCGTAACTTTTACTACAGCGACCAAGAAACAACTTCAACCTTGTTGCACTCGTAGCCATGCTGACGTTAACCGGATTGGAAATTGTCTCGACTTCCCTGGGCGTGTTAGCCGCATGATATACGAATGCAAAAATGGTAACCTGGCTTAGAAACCTCGTAGTTAATAAATGTGGAAGTCCTTAATGAACACTAACCTGCGAGGCGGCTATGTCCCAGTGTGGGGATGTAATCCCGACCAGTAGATAGTAACAGATTTATATCAGAACTTGTTATTCTGTTACAGCCGTTTTTCATAACAGCGGTTGATATAAAACATGTAACATTAGTAGTTAAAATAACAAAAATTGTAACAAAATCTCTTCTAGTTTTAACAAAAATATTTCTAAATATGTTATGATTAGAACAAAAATATAACTCGATGTGTTACATAAAAAGCGGTGAAAATATCTTATACTATAACAAATTATGTTATTGAAAAGATTATGATTATCCATAATGTAGGCAATTAACTTTGTCCTGCTGCTTCAACTTTGAATGTAGGTTCAAGTTATACTGAAGATGGTACCTTCGTTTTTTCCCAATTCCTATCTACCAAAAATGTAGGCAATTATTTTTTCGAAAAAAAAACCAAACACATTATGTTATAATCATGTTATGACGATCATGAAATTTTCTTTCCTCCAACTTTGACAGGGAATTTATAACAAAATTATTTCAAGTTTTGTTATTTGTAACACATATTGATATAATTGTGATAAAATTTTGTTATGACTAACTGGTCGGGATGCCAATATGAAGAAGAAGGAGAATTCGTGCCATGGTAGATCTTACACCGTAACACACCACGCTAAGATGTCTACCCAGCGTTACGGGGGAACAATAGTAATAAACTTTTATTGAGCAAATTTGTTTTCATTGACATGACTAATTCGGGGTACCTTCTCATTCGAGGTAGTGTACCATTAGGGGTAATGGCATTCGGTGTAGCGGCCTTCGGAGTAATGGCATTATGGGAAGTGTCGTAGAGTCGTGTTTTATATCTGCCTTTTCCAGGATATAATTCCATCTTTAAATTCGTGTATTTGCTCGCTTTACGGCACGGAAAAGTTTGATTTTTTCTTTCAATGGAATTCTGGCATTTGATCGATCTAAGGTAACTGAAAACATGATCCCTTCTGTGAAACTGTGAAAAGCTTATAGAAAACTAAGTTGAAAGCTAGTTCCAGTTGGAATAAAGAGTCATTAAAGAAGAAAAAGTACTAATAAAAAGAAGAAATGCACAATTGGCAGGTTTTCCTCATCTGGAAAATTAGACTAGTCACCGTCAAATTAGTTCAAAGAACATTCATCTTGCTAGTAGGTGTGTCAACATTTGAAAAATTTTAGACTTCGAACACCTTACTCCTAATTTCTAGGAAAGGGAAGATATACTTCTGTGGTTGTTAGAAACTCCTCTCCTTCTGGAAAGGGAGTCTCCCATACAAATGAAACAAATTTTTTTTTTGCATAACTCGAGAACTGATAAAAGCAACGATGGATAGTGTGATAGATTGTATGAAGAAGTCGGGCAAACACTCCGGTTCGCTTGAATCCTGTCGGGGACTACAAGGTGATGGACTTTCGTGCTTGTTGTTCAATTTTGCGATAAAAGATGTCAGGCAGTTTCAACAGATCCAGTCAATTCGTTTGTTCCGCGAATGATATAAACATTGTTGACCGAACATTTGAAAAGGTGGTCTGGAACTTGAGGAAACAAAAGATGGACTGGTGGTAAGAGCTCCGAAAACAAAGTACATGCTGGGAATTTGTCTACCTTGGAAGACGGGCCAGCTATGGACTACAAAAGAAACAAAAGAGATTCAAACCCGCACCCGTGTGCAAAAGAACAATGTGGCGAAGAAGGATAAATCACGAGATAGCCTCTACGGCGAACCCAGTATCCCAGAACCCAGATTCCAAAAGATGTCGAAAACTCTTATGTTGCTCGGAATGCAAGTTTTTGTAAAAAAAAACATAGATTGTAAAAATTAAAAAAAAGCATTGGAAGATGGGTGTGCGATATTTAACATGAACAATTATGCTATTGAGAGCTGTTGTCTTATTTGCAACCCCTAAAAAATGAACGCCAGGTATGGAAATGTTATTTACTGACAACTTAGTTTGACCCTGTAATGATCAGAGCAAGATTTTCGGCAGTAAAAGCAAAATCTATGGTTATTGATATCCGCCATTTGAGTCCTTGGTTCATTTGAGATCTTTAGCGGAGTACTTAAAACTGGAAGATTAATTAAAACGAAAAGTAGTTTGATTTTTTTTGTTTCTTTAAAGGCATGGTACTAACCTAGTTTAGTTCAAGAAATTACTATCACATGAAGAGTGAATCCGCTTTAAAAATAGTTCTCAGGCTGGTAATCGATCATCTTGAAGAGTTCGGCTCGAGCTGACGTTGTGCATATTTATCTGAGCAAATGGTCTATTGTTATCGAACATTCATTAAATCCGAGAAATTTGAGGTTTTGTTATAGAATCAGGCGCACCACCTTCGAAGACATTATTACATCACTCGGCGAAGAAAGATAAATTACTTCCAGTGCAATTAGTACACCCATGCTACAGTCGGATCTCTCGTCGGACCACCAAACGTAACCCACAGGTAATAGAGAAGAACTTCACCACCACTTACCAGATTACTCCCCAAGTCCCCGCTTGTTACCTGCTTGGGTGCATTCGAGAAAATCGACTTGCAACAAGTTTGCCTACAATAATGCCTCCAAGCACCCCGACCAGAAGATGGTTAAGCTCTTGCGTGAAGCAATTATCTGTAATTGGCGAATTACAGATGCCACTGTTCCTTTCACTTTATTGGCGAGGAAGCGCCATTAAGACTGCGTAGCATTTCGCCGGCAGCGTATTAGAGAAATGAATGATACTTGAATGCGGAGGGTATCCATTCGTAAGGCTTTATGTTCTCAGGGCAAAGAATTGAGGAAGTGCTCTCATGTGTTTTCTATTTTCCTCAAGCAAACAAGTACATTAGCGGCCGTTCGTTGTCGGCATGGTAGCTATTCAGGGCCAACATCTCTGTTATTTATTTCATCTTGTTAGAGCATTCTACACTTCGCGGTCTTTTGAAGAATAACAAACAATGGAAATTGAAGCTGAAGCGAACCACAGCCTGCACTGTCAGGTTGAAAGTAGGCTGATTTGAGTTATAGTGACCATAATAAAAAAAATGCCAGATCGTGATGGCTCTCTGACTAAATGAACAGAGAAAATGATTTAGAGCTTTTCGGTGAAATTTCTTCATTTTTCAGAAGACAAGTTAGTTTAGTACTATCCCACCACTTGATAGTAATCTTATAAATACGTATTTCGACCTACATATTAGGATCGTCTTTGGCTACGTATTAATCGAGTCAAGAATACAAAAATACAATACGCAACACTGACGGTTTTACTGCTAAAGGTTTAAATGCGTATCTGGAAAGTTACAATCATGTGAGGGAATTAAATTGGAAAATACTATAACTCGTCTTAAGACAAATTGATAAATATGTTATGATGAGATGGAATATATTCCGAGTTACTACTACGACCATTTTGAAAAATTTGAAAGGTAAGTCCAAGAAATAAATACAACAGCACTTGTGCTGTATTAAAAACTTACCGGAAAGCATTTGCATCCAGCCGCAAATGTGAAAAACGGTGGTCGATTTCATTAAAACCATCAACAGCAGACAGCAGATCGCTAGCACCGATGTGGCGACGGCCAAACCGCAGAAAACTGTGGCCACCTGGGAATGAGAAAAATCATCATTACACTCGTGTTTCGGTCCGGGTTCTCTTAACTATTTCGACATTTTATTTGCGTATGATAACGATTAATGGTGGCTTCCATTACCGAACTAACGGATTTCTTCTTCGGAGGCGCTAGCACCGTAAACGAAGAATCACGCTTCTATTCTATTTAAAATTCGACCGACCGAGCAGCGCAGCACGCAGAAAGCTACTTAACCCACTTCCTCCGCGACGCCGTTCGTTACTGATTAACACACAGGATGGAAGCACACGCTTAAATAAGATAGAAAAAAAAAACAACAGTACACAAACCTGGAACGCTATGGACTGCATCGCCAGTAAGTCTTCGAGTTTGCCGCTGCAGCTGTCGTTGAGGTCGTCTTTCTGGCAAATCTGCCACAGTCCGAGCCGGCCGCCGGCATCCGAGTCCGAATCGCCGACCCATTCTGGAAACGGGGGTGAGAAAGATGATTTTATAAGTGGATGAGAGATAATAAGCGATTGAGTGGATTTCATTTGTTGGGGTGGAAGTGATTTGCTTTAATAATTTTATTGACATGATTATTGGAAAAGTGCTTCCTAGTTTTACTGTGTACGATGTTTCGCCTTTTTCCTCGTACATTTAAAAATACATTAATTTTGTCAATTTAGTTCGTGCGATTTTGTTTTGTGAAATTGAAATCATGTCACATATCATCAAAACTAGTGTGATTCATATGAAGTCCAAAGTCCATAATCTTAGTTTATGCGTTAATCATATTTTTTGTCGCCAGAACATCTAGTTCCTGATACTGTAGTGGGGAAATAGAACGAGCAAAACCACAGAAAAATATGACAGAACGAGGAGAATGCAGTGAGCACTACGGATCAATGATATGGAATACTATTGCCCGATAGTCTCCAGGCTGTGTGGCATCTTGCAATATTTCTTTAATTTCCCTCATATGACTTACAATAAAAATAATTACTACGTCATCGCATAAATAAAACGTTTGATTTTTACAATGTTATGGAAATGCTAAAAACATTGTCCAAACATAGACCTCACTAGCGGGGCCAAGCTGGGGGACGATAGGGCACGTGACCCACCAAATTGAATATTTTCCCTCAAATTTTAAAAATGCTCTTGGAATTTCTTATGGAAAAAAATCTAAATAAATCATAATCTTGGAATTTCTTTGGGAATTCCTTCGAAAATTCTATTGGAAATTCCTTCGTAAATTCCTGTAAGAATTGCTTCGGAAATAATTTAGCAATTCCCTTAGAAATTTCTTTGCGAAATCTTTTCAAATCTTTAAGGTCTTGCTTTGGAAATTTGTTTGAGAATTCATTCTGGAATTTCTCCAGGAATTCCTTCGATAATTTGTTTTGAAAATCATTCAAAAATTCTTTCCATTCCAGGAATTCCCTCCAGGAATAATTAAGAAAATTACGTCATTACCTCCTAAATTCATCCGGATATTTCTTCGGAACTTCCTCTTGCTTTTAGTAAAACCATACAAAATTCCTTTTAAAATTGCTGCAGGAGTTATTCCGGAAATTTTGTTGGAAGATTTTTTCCTGAAATTTATTAAAGAATGAAATAGAAAATCCTAAGCGAAGACGGTAAGACGCGCGGCTACAAAGCAAGACCATGCTGAGGGTGGCTGGGTTCGATTCCCGGTGCCGGTCTAGGCAATTTTCGGATTGGAAATTGTCTCGACTTCCCTGGGCATAAAAGTATCATCGTGCTAGCCTCATGATATACGAATGCAAAAATGGTAACATGGCTTAGAAACCTCGCAGTTAATAACTGTGGAAGTGCTTAATGAACACTAAGCTGCGAGGCGGCTCTGTCCCAGTGTGGGGATGTAATGCCAATAAGAAGAAGAAGAAGAAGAAGAAGCGATTTTTCGGAAGAGTATCTAGCAGAAATGTCAATGGAATTTCCAGATGAAATTTCCCACGGTTCTCTTGAAGTAATTTCTGAATGATTCCTACAAGAATGTCTGAATGTCCGAATGTCTGAATGTCCGATTTCCAAAAGAATTTCTAATGGAATATTCGAAAGCCTTGAGTAACGTCAAATTACATTTCAAGGGGAATTTTTAATTAATTTTCTCAAGAATTCTTAGCGAAATTATAAAGATATTCCTAAGAGGAATATCGAAGGAATTCCAAGAATTTCTCCCTAGAGTTTCGGAATGGATTTCTTAAGGAATAATTGGAAGAATTTGTTTTAGAAAATCCTGGAATAATTGCTGATGAAAATCATTTAAAATTTGAAGTAGTTTCTTATTCAATTTCGGCAGGAATTACTAAAGCAATTTCCAATGAAATTTATAAAGATACTCAAAAAAAAATCTAAGAAATTTTGGAAGGTTTTCCTGAAAAAAAATTTCCGTGTGTATTCTTAAAGAAATTTTTAAAATGGTTTCCGTCAAAATTCCAAACAAATTTCCAATGGAATTTACAAATTTCTAAAAGAATTTCGGAAAAAATTCTCAAAAGAATTTGCAAAGCAATTCTCGAAATTTCTCGTGGAAATTTCTAAATGAGTTTCGAAGAAATTTCGCAAGGTATTTCGAAAATAATTTGGACTTTTTAAAACTTTCCTGAAGAAATCTATGGAGGATTTCTCCTAAAATAATTTCCGAAGGTGCGTGCGTGCGTGTACAAACTACCCCCTGCTGACTGGCAGTGATGTGATGGAAGAAAGCTGTCTGTTTAAAATAGGTTTACAGTCAGATTTAATCCGTAAGATAGAAAGTGCTAGCTCTACTGCAGCTCCAATGACCCATTCCAGACTGCCTGGTATTTCATAATCAATACGAGGTCACTGTTGCTTACAATATGCCCCGCCTGTTTATGCTACAATTATTGGATAATGGATCCATAAGCAAACTTCCGAATTATTCAATCCAGCGCGTATTTAATATTGATAAAGGAAACATAATCGTAGGAAACAATTAGTAAGAACACAATGAAACAATCTCACCAATTGAATTCATTGCCAAATCACTGGGACAGGCTCAACCATAGATATAATAATTGGTAATGCCTTCTTTGAATGACCGCATCCGGTCGGAATAACGCAAAGTGGGAAAACAATGCATTCTCCGATCAGGAATGCATAACAAAATTATATCTCAATTATATCAATAGTTGTTATTTCAAACAACGTGTGTTATAATTAGATAATTCGATAAAAATGTGTCTTCGGCCAGTTTTATTTCATATCAAAAAACAACTTTAGTTATGATTATTTTCACAAAATAATTGCCTACATTTTTTGTAGACATTGAAAACAAAATCGGAGGTAATAATGCATAGCTGGAACAAAGTTAATTGCCTACATTATGGATGGAAATCCGTCGTGGTAGCGTAGGGGAATTGTGGGTAAAACCGACACCACTTCAAATCTCTTATTCCAAGAGATTATCGGACAGAATTTCGACACGCTTTGAATAAACGTTTGATTTCTTGTATTTCTAGTCATTTTGTAGCTGGCGAAGAGGTGTAAGAGTCATAATAAACAGACAATAAGCATTGATAACCATTGAGGAGATGAATGATGTAAAATTTTGGCATCGGTGTATAAGCTTTTACGACAATAATTTGTTGATTTGCAGTATTTAATCCATCTCTGATCCATAATTGAACATCATTTTGTGTATGTTGTGGAAAAATAGTTAACTTTTCTAATTATGAACATCCACATGTATCTCATCATTATTATGTTATCAGTTGGGGTAAATTCGACACCTGCCATCGAATCACGAAACACCTCTGTTTTATTAAACTCATCATTCGCATAATAAAATTCAATTATTGAAAAACGAGGCGCCGGGGAATATAACTTAATCATAGACTGATTACATATCATATCATCATTGGGCGTGACAATAGGTCTAGAAGGTAATATTGAGTCATCAAGGAAATCCTGCAGGTCGGATAACAATAGTGCTCAAAGAAGAACCGTATTTTTAGGCTTATTTTGCTCTTAGATATATTCAATCCGTTCTCTAGTGTTGTTCTTTCGTGATCCATTTTCACTTCTGTAAACATGTAGCTTGTCACCTACGGAACTAGTCATTTTGATTTCTTGTCATAACTGCAACATACGCATTTATTTTAAATCACCATTATAAACAGAGTTTTAAAATAAGTGAAATTTAAATGTAGGTAAATATTACAGTAGTAGTTAGTAAATTTGTTACTAAAAATCTCATACTATATTTTTTACCCAACCCACTAAAGAAACTAAAAAAATATGATATGTGCTGATGATTTTAATTATATAAAATTTTGTTCAACCATCGTTTATGAGTGACCCCTAAACATGAATTTCATACACAAATATCAAAATGAATGTTGTTAATCATTTTCAATTATGTTGTAACATCATTTAGAATTGTTCTGATGTTCGATTCCATAACGACTTGATGTGTCGGTTTTACCCTCATGTGGTGTCGATCTTACCCGCACACCAGCTGTTTGGGCTGGAAGATGGACTGTTCGCGTTTTCATCATAAACCAAATTCTATCAAGAAATATTATCCTGAGACCTCATGGACTGATGCATAAAGAGCCAAAGTATGCTTGCATGAAATTTCTAGAGCAGAAAATTGCTTCATAGATTGGGGAACTGTAAAGTTGCTTAAGGTGTCGGTTTTACCCACTTTTCCCCTACCAGATTTCTATCCGTGATGTAGGCAATTACCTTGAAAGTAGATTGTACAGAAAAAATATATCAACGTTTATTTATATGTTTGTTGATATGAAGGTTTCAACCTCTGTTTTAATTGTCTTATGGCTAGAGGTATTTTGATATAATTTTTGTTATTTTAACAACTAACCAGCAAAATTTACATTCTGTTACAATATTTTTCTGAAATAAATAACTCCCCTTGTTATAATTTTGTTATGCATTATTGATCGGGTCTTGAAATGGACACATTTGTTCGGTATAAAGAAGAGGTAGTCCCTTCTATGACTTAACGCATCTGCACGGTATAAAGCAAAGGGAAAAGATAATGCCTACTACTTTAAATGGATGCGTCTGCCTTAGAGATGGTCGGGTTTTGCATTTTGCAAACCCGAACCCGACCCGAAACCGATTTGTAAATTTCCTTCAAACCCGGACCCGACCCGACCCGGAATACATTTTTTTATCAAACCCGACCACCTCTGCCGGTATAAGGCGAAGAACGCGTCTGCCCGGTATAGGGCGAAGGGAGGGATAACGCCTTCTTTAAATGGATGCATCTGCCTGGTATAAGGCGAAAGGAGTTGTTAATGCCTTCTTTAAAAGAACGCGTCTGCCCGGTATAAGGCGAAGGCAGGGGTAACGCCTTCTTTAAATGGATGCATCTGCCCGGTATAAGGCGAATAGAGTTGATAATGCCTTCTTTAAATGAGCGCGTCTGCCCGGTATAAGGCGAAAGGAGTTAATAATGCCTGCTTTAAAAGATCGCGTCTGCCCGGTAGAAGGCGAAGGGAAGGGTAACGCCTGCTTTGAATGGATGCATCTGCCTGGTATAAGGCGAAAGGAGTTGTTAATGCCTTCTTTAAAAGAACGCGTCTGCCCGGTATAAGGCGAAAGGAGGGATTACGCCTTCTTTAAATGGATGTATCTGCCCGGTATAAGCTGCAATTGAAATTTTGAAAACTACTTCTACATATTCTGGGAGGCCTTCCTTAGCGGGAAGCTGCGTGGCTGCCAAGCAAGACTATGCTGAAGGAGCCTGGGCTCAACTTCTTGCCCGGTCTAGGAAAATGATCGAATTTTTTTTTTCGGCTTTTTAGGTATAAAAGTTTTAACGTGTTAATATCGTGTTAAACGAATGCAAAAAAATGGCAACTTGGTTTAGAAACCTCGCAGGCAGTGGCGTCTCGTAACCTCACTTTTTACCTGTTTAACGACACAAAAATGGAAAATTTTGATATTTCGACAGTTCAAAAAGAAAATAAAAGTACCAGATTTGATTAAGGTAATCAAAATCTACTTATTCCATTCATTTACGCTCAAAAATTTTGCAGATTCGAAATCGTTGAACAGGTAGATTGAGGTTAAGGAATCGCCACTGCTCGCAGGTAATAATTGTGGAATTGCTGAATGAACAGGCTATTATTATTATTATTCCGCGAACTGGTGCATTCCGCCAAAAGTCATTCGGCGAAAGAGTACAAACCGCCAAATGTCGTACCGCGAAAAGTTACAAACCGCCAAATGTTACTCCGCGAAATGTTCAACCGCGAAAATGAATTCCGCGAAATAGTTTTCGGTGAAATGTTATACAATCAGTTTTATGAATTATTCCTGGAGAAGTTCCCGAAAGATTTTTTTGAGAAATTTTAGAAGTATTCAAATGTATTTCAGAAAGAATTTCTGAGCGAACTATTGAAGGAATTTTCTAAGGAATTATTGAAAAATCCTCCGAAAAATTTCCAATGGAATTTTCAAACATATTCCTCATGGAATTTTCATATTAATTTTTAGAATTCTACAAGAATTCCTTCTGGAACATCTGAAGGAATTATTTCGGGAATTCTGCCAGGGACTTCTCCGGGAGGTCCTTCGAAAATTCGGACGACAGTAAAACAAACCCCTGTTTTGAGTCTGGAATTGACTTGCCAAAAAAAAAAACAAAAAAACATCGGGATTTCAGTCGATCCATCATCATACTTCTTCCAATATTCTCGAGAATTCCTTAGGAATTTACTTCAGAAGTTGCTTCGAAAATTTCTTCAGTATGATTCAAGTGATATTTCATGAATTTATTCAAAAGTTCGTTCAGGGATTCGTTACAGGAATTATTTCGGTAAGTCACCCAGAAATTATTTCAGGTATACCTTCGAAAATTCCTTCCCCTCGGGAATTTATTTCAGGGATTCCTTTAGCAATACTCAGAAAATCTTCCAGGTATTCCATCCGAAATTCCATACCATGGGCCCCGTAAATCAGCTGGAATTACTTTCAGAAATTTCCGAACGAATTCCTCAAGGTATTTCCGAAGGAACTTTGAAAATTTTGGTCGAAATTCCTATGAAAAATTCTTCTGGGATAGCTACGGAAATTGCTTCAGGAATATCTTCCGAAATTCCCTTAGGAGAATTCCTTAAGAAATTTCTTTATGATTTCTTCTGGAAATGGCTTTAGGAATATCTGCGAAAATTGGTTTGGGAATTCCTTCGATTTTTTTTAGAAATTTTTTCAGCAAGTATTTCTGGAATTAGTTAAATAAATTCTTCCAGTATTCCTATTTTTATTATTGAAGTTCTTACGAAATTTCTTCAGAACTTCTTCCAGGAATTCTTTCCATTTTTTTTTAAATTCCTGCGATATTCTTTTAAGTTTTTTTGGGAGTCACTTCTCAAATTCATTTAACAATTCTTTTAGGATCATTCGGATAATTGCTTTAAGACACTTCTTTCGAATATTTCATCTGGACATTCTTTTGAAATTTCCATAGAAATTTACGAAGAAATTTTCTAAAACTGCTTCTTTGAATTTTAAAAAGAATGTCTTGGGGAAATCTTCAAAGAAATTTCTGAATTTGTCTCCGAAGTAATTTTCAGAGGATTGTCTGGAAAAATCCCTAGACTAAATTCCGAAAAAAAATTCTGGACATTCTTGGACAAATTAAATGTCGGAAATGCCTTCAGGAGCTCCGTTGTCAGTTCCGTTAGCAATCTGTTCGTGAACTCCCAGGGAAATTCCTAAAATTTTGTCCTAGATTTGTGTGAAGAAATTTTTGCTGGAAATTCCGGAAGAATTACTTGACAAATTTCCGAAAAGTATCCGAAGGAATACCTGAAATAATTTTAGAACTGGATGTTTTTTGAAAGACATTCAGAATTTTTACGTCTACTGAATTTTTACGTCTGACTGATTACGCCCCCAAATTATAAACGCACCAATTACGACAAAATTGATGGTGCCCTACCGTTACCAGAGCTCTGGTGCCGTCAGTGATAGACGTACATGTTCATGGTAGAATTAGAGGCGAAAGAATAGATTAAATAGTTCCGTTAGGATACGGCAGACATGGAGAATATTTTATAGATAGAATAATGTTTTATAGATATGCATATTAGAAATTTGGAGTCAGTACTCGTCGATAGAAACCCTCTCGCATGCGATGGTGTATGAGCAAATCAAACCATACTGATACTCTTCCCTCCCTCTTCACACGGGAGGTTGGCAGAAGGAAGGTCGTGAGATTTATATCATCACAAATATTGCCCTCCACTCGCTCCCAAATCCACTTCTTTAAAACATTCTTCATGGCTTCCGTATCCTAACGGAAATATCTAACCTATGCTTTCGCCTCTAATTCTTCGCATTTCCATAACATTGTAAAAAGCGTTTAACTTCACGCAGAAGTATGTAATACACTCATCATTAATCATAGTTTAATTTTTATCGATTGATATTCTATAATGGTGTTTATGGCTACCAAAAACAGAGTATCACTTAACACTGATCGCTGATTCAATATACTCTCCATCTTTTTCACGTTCAAAAACGATTCGGCAATTTTCCAGTAGGGGATGTTATGCCAACAAAAACGAAGAACTACAAAAATAATAATATTTTGTTTTATTTTCGTCATTCGGAGGCAAAAGATTTCCTCACCTTCCACAGCCACGCACGCCTTGGTACAAATAATCGGCCTGATCAAAAAATAAAGATCGCCGGGCTAGCGCGTATTAACGTATAGCATTGGACGACACACGTCGAGCGAAGTTGCACAATTGTAGCGATCTCGCATCAACTGGGGCATCTGCCTCCCGTCGAAAGGTTCGATCCGACCGCAAAAGACATTCCATTCATGCGGAAGACAATTTGCTTCTTGTTTTGTCCGTGGCACAGTCGGTGGTTAGTCGCTGTTCGAACAATGTAGCGATGTTTTGTTTTTGCTTCTGTTTTGGAGTTTTTTTTTTTATGCAACGATAATTTGAAGTGCTTGAACCAAAACGAGGGCTGTTTTTCTGTTTTTGAGTTATGCCAATTTGCTAGTATTTTCCGCCTCACTGCGAAAGAAAGAGGAAAATGTGCAATTTGAGTGTTGGCTCAATGATTGGCGCGCAAGTCGCTCTAAGGCTGCGAATGGTGGTGAAATGCTTTGGCTTAATAAGAGTTATGCGGCGCTATTCTCACTCTTCGCTCAGTAATATAGAAAGGGAAAACAGCTGTTTGAAGTCAATTATACGACACTCAGACTCTGGATATGTATTGCATAAGTTCGCAAACAGAACTTTCAATAAAGATTACAAAATAACCATGACAGTGATTGGTTTTAAAAGCAACAAATAAATATAGAATCGCATAAATTAAAAAAAAAGCTGAAGCTCTCTAACGATGTAAGAAAGCATCTTACTGGAGATATTTGTACAACTTAGCCTGAAATAGAATTTGGCAATCTGTACATGTATCGACCTACTACCACCCATACCCAATGTAATGTTATTTAATCCACATATTTTGGTTGCTCAAAATAAATCAAAATAAACTATTTAGGGTCCTAGGAAAAAACTACTACAAAAATACTAAAATTGTTAATTTGGAATCATTTTAGAGTGTATATCAGGATCAGGATTTCTAGAACATGCTTTTTGCATACAATACTTTGACGCATAAAATACATCATTTCAGAACAAATGCATTACTCTCTATAATCAACTTTACTTTTATTTCAAAGCGAAGATCTAGCATAACATTTCATTTGTTATTACCTAGCTCATCTACTTTCTTGAAGGCCTTATTATTAAAATAGATTTTGAAGAATTATTTGAGAATGATGAAATTGATTTTGTTATCGATTTTATTGAATTGTGTGTTTATGTCAATAGAAAAGAGAACTACCGTCAGACTGGGCTTGTTCCCGAGCAGGAGAAATTGGCTAATTCTGCATAATACCAAATGCATAACAAATTATTATTCGTTTGGTAATGAAATACCTAAGCCTGTTATGCCTCAAGTATTCTGCACATAAGCTTTTTTTTTTATCACCAGACTAAAGCCCCGGAGTGGCCTGTGCTGCACATAAAAGACTTCTCCATTTAGCTCGGTCCATGGCTGCACTTCGCCAATCACGCAGTCTGCGGAGGGTCCGCAAATCGTCCTCCACCTGATCGATCAACCTTGCCGCTGTGCACCTCGCCTTCTTGTTCCCGTCGGATCGTTGTCGAGAACCATTTTCACCGGATTACTGTCCGACATTCTGGCTACCTGCCCGGCCCACCGCAGTCTTCCGATTTTCGCGGTGTGAACGATGGATGGTTCTCCCAACAGCTGATCCAACTCGTGGTTCATTCGCCTCCTCCACGTACCGTCCGCCATCTGCACCCACCATAGATGATACGCAACACTTTCCTTTCAAAAACTCCCAGTGCGCGTTGGTCCTCCACGAGCATCGTCCAGGTCTCGTGTCCGTAGAGAACTACCGGTCTTATAAGTCTCTGATCGAACTCTATTCGATCGGAGCGTCTTACGGAGTCCAAAGTACGTACGATTTCCAGCCACTATGCGCCTCCGAATTTCTCTGCTGGTATCGTTATCGGCGGTCACCAGTGAGCCCAAGTACACGAATTCTTCAACCACCTCGATTTTGTCACCACCGATAGAAACTCGTGGTGGGTGGCTTACATTGACCTTTCTTGAGCCTCTTCCTATCATGTACTTCGTCTTCGACTAGTCCAATCCGTCCAATGACTAGTCCAATCGCTTTTCAGTCTGATGTAGGCTTCCTCCATCCTCTCAAAGTTACGTGCCATGATATCAATGTCGTCGTCGAAACCAAATAGCTGGACGGACTTATTGAAAATTGTACCACTCGTGTTAATTCCTGCTCTTCGTATTACCCCTTCCAAAGCGATGTTGAATAGCAGACACGAAAGACCATCACCTTGCCGTAACCCTCTGCGGGTTTCGAAGGGACTCGAGAATGCCCCTGAAACTCGAACTACGCACATCACCCGATCCATCGTCGCTTTGATCAACCGTGTCAGTTTATCTGGAAATCCGTGTTCGTGCATTAGTGAGTTCAGTGCGAGATTTCTCTTGTTTCGGACAGCGGAACGATGGCGCGATCGGTCGAAATATTGTGTTCTGCTTTGCGCGGCCGGTAGGCTGGTAGTTAGTTTGTACTACTTTTCGCGCCCGATTCATGGCTAGGTAAAATCACTGTGTATAAAGAATGGCACGGTCGTATCGCTTATCAGAGTGAATCCAGATCCAATGAAGCCTACCAATTAACTGATAATCCTTCTTGTGGTTTTTGTGAAGACGCAGAGGTAAACACGGTCTTCAAATAGCAAAAAACACCTACTAATATTCCTTCCTTCTTCCTAACTGACTACAAGGACGTGGCCGGCGCCGTTATTGATCATTTGAATTTTAGAGTCACTGAAACTTGCACACTGAGAATGCTTGAACAATCCCAGTCAATCATTCAGTTGATTCTTTGTGCAATTTCACTGATTCTGGTCAATCACGGAGTAGCAACCATAGATATGTGTAGTCAGTCAAAGCTAAGCTAAGCTAAGCTAAATCCGTTTTCGTGCATTAGCTGCCATAGCTGGTCCCGATCGATTGTATCATATGCGGCTTTGAAGTCGATAAATAGATGATGTGTGGGCACGTTGTATTCGCGGCATTTCTGCAATACCTGACGTATGGCGAACACCTGGTCTGTGGTAGAGCATTCCCCCATAAATCCCGCCTGGTACTGCCCCACGAACTCTCTTGTAATTGGTGTTAGTCGGCGGCATAAAATTTGGGAGAGTACCTTGTAGGCGGCGTTCAGCAATGTGATTGCGCGGTAGTTGCTACAATCCAGCTTATCGCCCTTTTTGTAGATGGGACACACGACACCTTCCATCTACTCCTGCGGCAGAACCTCATCCTCCCAAACCTTGGTAATCACCCAGTGCAGCGCTCTAGCCAGTGCTTCACCACCGTGTTTAAACAGCTCTCCTGGTAGTTGGTCAACTCCAGGGGCTTTGTTGTTTTTCAGCCGGCCAATCTCCTCCTGGATTTCCTGGAGATCCGGAGCCGGTAGAATTATGTCCTGCGCGCGTTCCCCCAGGTCCATCACCATACCGCCATATTCGTCTGCCATATCGGCATTCAGGTGCTCTTCGTAGTGCTGCCGCCACCTTTGGCTCACTTCACGCTCGTTCGTAAGAAGGTTCCCGTTTATGTCCTTATACATATCAGGCTGTGGCACGTGGCCCTTACGTGAACGGTTCAACTTCTCATAGAACTTTCGTGTGTTATTAGCGCGGTACAGTTGCTCCGTCTCTTCACGGTCTCGATCTTCCTGCTGACGCTTTTTCCTCCGGAAAATCGAGTTTTGTCTGTTCCGCGCCTGTTTATATCGTGCCTCGTTGGCCCTCGTGAGGTGTTGCAGCAATCTCGCCCATGCTGCATTCTTCTCTTCTACTAACTGCTCACATTCGCCGTCATACCAGTCGTTTCTCTGATCCGGGGGCACCGTGCCAAGTGCAGCGGTTGCGGTGCTACCAATGCACTATGGTCCAGGATACAGATTTACGCGGAAAGATGGATTTTACGCCAAAACTATATTTTTTAGAAAAAACTGTTGTTCTACAAAATTGTTCAAAATAGTAAGGCCATCATTATGGTTCTACCGAAAAATAGGGTGGCCCATCATATAAAAAAATAGAAAATATTTTTTTTATTTCTCGGAATATTGACATGTTATGTTCTACAAAACTGTAGCGCAGCTTATTCCAATCAATTTTACTAAAAAAGCTTTTTCTGTAGCTCTTAAGTTGGCTAATTTAGAGCAATTTTACCTAATTGGATTAGGGTGTACCTAAAAAAACAGTATTTTTTATCAACTTTTTTTGTTTTAGATTTCTCGAAAAAGTCGACTTCAAGTGACTTTTAGAGCTCAAAAAATTGCAACTTCTGATGGGTAAATATGCTCAATATCTTTTTCCGATCAAAAGTTATAATCGTTTTTCTGTCAAGATTACATTTTTTTCATAAGTTGATATCTCCAGTTAGGGCAGACCAAAAAAATATATTTACACGGCATCTGAAAGAGAAATTATTATTCTTTATTATGTCAAAAAATTGGGGATATGCTATTTTTTTATCTCAAGTTTTATCAATTTTACTAAAAACATGTATTATTTATTTATCATCAGACTAAGGCCGGAGTGGCCTGTGCTGTACATAAAAGACTTCTCCATTCAGCTCGGTTCATGGCTGCACTTCGCCAACCACGCAGTCTGCGGAGGGTCCGCAAGTCGTCCTCCACCTGATCGATCCACCTTGCCCGCTGTGCACCTCGCCTTCTTGTTCCCGTCGGATCGTTGTCGAGAACCATTTTCACCGGATTACTGTCCGACATTCTGGCTACGTGCCCGGCCCACCGCAGTCTTCCGATTATCGCGGTGTGAACGATGGATGGTTCTCCCAACAGCTGATGCAACTCGTGGTTCATTCGCCTCCTCCACGTACCGTCCGCCATCTGCAACCCACCATAGATGGTACGCAACACTTTCCTTTCGAAAACTCCCAGTGCGCGTTGGTCCTCCACGAGCATCGTCCAGGTCTCGTGTCCGTAGAGAACTACCGGTCTTATAAGCGTTTTGTAGATAGTCAGTTTGGTACGGCGGCGAACTATTCGATCGGAGCGTCTTGCGGAGTCCAAAGTACGTACGATTTCCAGCCACTATGCGTCTCCGAATTTCTCTGCTGGTATCGTTATCGGCGGTCACCAGTGAGCCCAAGTACACGAATTCTTCAACCACCTCGATTTCGTCACCACCGATACAAACTCGTGGTGGGTGGCTCACATTGACCTCTCTTGAGCCTCTTCCTATCATGTACTTCGTCTTCGACGTGTTGATGACTAGTCCAATCCGTTTAGCTTCGCTTTTCAGTCTGATGTAGGCTTCCTCCATCCTCTCAAAGTTACGTGCAATGATATCAATGTCGTCGGCGAAACCAAATTACTGGACGGACTTCGTGAAAATCGTACCACTCGTGTCAATCCCTGCCCTTCGTATTACTCCCTCCAAAGCGATGTTGAATAGCAGACACGAAAGACCATCACCTTGCCGTAACCCTCTACGGGTTTCGAAGGGACTCGAGAATGCCCCTGAAACTCGAACTACGCACATCACCCGATCCATCGTCGCCTTGATCAACCGTATCAGTTTATCCGGAAATCCGTTTTCGTGCATTAGCTGCCATAGCTGGTCCCGATCGATTGTATCATATGCGGCTTTTAAGTCGATAACATGTTTTATTTAAATAAATTGATATAACTCAACAACGGAAGAAGATACAGACGATATTCTTAGAGCAAAACACGCGTTTTAGAAATCCCCAAAAGTCTTCAGAAAATGATATCCGTGAAAAATAAAAAATGAAGTGAGCAGATCATAAATATTGTTTTTTGAGAGACACCCTAATCCTGGCAAGTAAAATTAGTCTAAACAAGTAAGCTTAAGAGCTACATAAAAAGTTTATATAGCAAAGTTGATTGGAAAAAGCTTCGCTACAACTTTGTAGAACATTTTATGTCAATATTCCGCAAAATAAAAAAAATAAAATTTCACATTTTTATAAAATGGCCCACCCTATTTTTCGGTAACTCTATAATAGAGGCCCAAGTATCCAGAACAACTTTGTAGAACAAATTTTGTTTCTTTAAAGTATGCTTCAGACCGAAAATGCATCTTTTCTCGTAAATCTTGCAATACGATGATAATGATAAAACTTATAAAAAGTGTTAAAGCTGTAGATTTTTTATTTTTCATTTCTCACGAATGTCATCCTCTGAAGACTTTTGGGGTTTTTCAAAACGCGTGTTTTGCTATAAGAATATCGTCTGTATCTTCTTCCGTTGTCGAGTTGTATTAATTTATTTGAAAAAACATGATTTTAGTAAAATTGATAAAACTTCAAATAAAAAAATAACATATTCCCAATTTTTTGGCATAATAAAGAACATTCATTTCTCTTTCAAATGCCGTGTGAATATATTTTTTTGGTATGCGCTAACCGGAGATATCAACTTATGAAAAAAAAAATTTTAACAGAAAACCGATTATAACTTTTGATCGGAAGAAGATATTGAGCATATTTACCCATCGAAAGTTGCATTTTTTTTTGCTCTAAAGGTCACCCAAAGACGACTTTTTCGAGAAATCTAAAACAAAAAAGTAGATCAAAAATACTGTTTTTTTGAGGTACACCCTAATCCAATTAGAGAGAAATAAAAAAAATATTTTCTAATTTTTTTTATATGATTGGCCACCCTATTTTTTGGTAGAGCCATAATGATGGCCTTACTATTTCGAACAATTTTGTAGAACAACAGTTTTTTCTGAAAAATATAGTTTTGGCTTAAAATGCATCTTTTCGCGTAAATCTGTATCCTGGACCATAGTGCTATGGCGGATCGAATATCTCTCCAGCCATCTTCAAGAGACGTTGCGCCTAGCTGCTCTTCCGTTGGGAGTGCCACTTCCAGCTGCTGCGCGTATTCTTGGGCTAGTCTACCGTCTTGTAGCCGCCCAATGTTAAGCCGCGGCGTCCGACTTCGACGCGTGTTGTTCACCGTCGAGAGTTTTGAGCGCAGGCATACTGCAACGAGATAGTGGTTGGATTCAATATTCGCACTGCGGTAAGTGCGGACGTTCGTGATGTTGGAGGAGAATTTGCCGTCGATTAGAACGTGGTCGATTTGGTTTTCCGTTTCTTGGTTAGGTGATCTCCATGTGGTCTTGTGGATATTTTTGCGGGGAAAGAAGGTGCTTCGGACTACCATTCCGCGGGAGGCTGCTAAGTTTATGCATCGTTGGCCGTTGTCATTCGATACGGTGTGCAGACTATCCGGTCCGATGACCGGTCTATACATTTTGATTGATTTGTACAACTAATTTGAGAATTCTTTTGGAAATACCTCTGAGACTTCCTTTAAAGTGTTTTAAAAATTCCTTTAATTTTTTGAAAATTTCTTTTAGAATTCATTCATTCAGAAATACATTTTTAGAAATATTTTACCGTTAAAAAATCCATTGAAAATTCCTTCAAGTACATTATAATTCCGGAAAAATGCTTACAACTAAATTTCAGATGGAATTATTTTATATTGAGTCTCAAAAGAATTTCTAAAAAAAAATATCGAAGACATTCTCAAATGATTTTCAGAAAAAAAAGTCCTTCATTTCTCCATAAATTCCTTCAGAAGTTTCCGATTTATTCAAATTGGTGAAATATCAGTTGTTTAGAACAATGTTGGCGTATATAGTACTTATTAAATACCAGTGAAAATATTAAATTTGGTGATTCGCTTCGTCAGTGATCGCAGATACACTATTCACGAATTTTCATGAGTGTCAAGAATAGCAAGCCCTGTGTTCACAAGCTACTTCATGTACTTTTTATAGATAATAAATAAGGAGTTAAATTTTCGGGTCATTTTTCTTAATAACGAACAGGTTTGTAGGAATTGTTCATAAGAAAAGCTGTTTCGAGTTTGTGATTGAACATTAGGGTGGCTCAAAAAGCACTTTTTCAAAAATTTTGATGGGCCGCCCTCTTATTCGGTTCTATTTGATGCCCTGATGCTCTGGACAAAATTTCAGCCAAATTGGTCAACGTTTGGGCAGTGATAAACTCGTCGGAAGTTTATATGGAAAAATGTATGCAGAAACATCCAAAAACAGTGAAATGCAGTTGGACGGCATAACTTAGGAAGAAGAACTATGATACTCATCCAGATCATCAAAAAAATTGAAAAAAGTTTTTCCCATACTAATTTGAGCCACCCTATTGAACATGCTATGTATCGGATGCAGATTCGAGTGTTTAGTTTTATTCTGTGCGATCAGATAATAAATCAGACGCATAACTTTCGCAGAATTTAGTTCTATGCTTATTTCGATTAGCAAGTAAAACGGTCGCGCGATTCGAGATTTTTTGTTTTGCTCGGTTCTGTTCGAAAAGTAAATCAATTAATGCGAGTTTTTATTTACATTTCATATAATCCCCTCCCCTCCGTAGACTGCGTGGTTGGCGACGTGTAGCCATGGACCGAGCCGAATGGAGAGGACTCTTATATACCGCACAGGCCACTTCGGCCTTAGTCTGAATAAATAAATAATAATCCCCTCCCATAGATCGCATCACTCACCAAAGTGAATCCTGAAAAAATATGCTATAATACTAACACAACACCACAGCTCAAGACAATCGTGGAGATGCAGAGGTATTCTCAGTCGTATCGAACTCACAGAAAATACAAATAGTTAAACTTTATAACTGTATATATTTTATATGGAATTCAGGATTTAAAAAAAAAAAGATTTGTAAATATTACGAACACGACAGATCAGATGAGTGGACTGTGCTTTTGATCGGCTGCGTCCTTGAAAACCTTCTCACTGTAATAGAACATATCACAGTAGAGCCGTCATTTTCTGTTTCGCAGCGTACTTTTAAAATTCACTAATGCTAAAAATAACATACATGTAAGGTAAGTCATATGGTGCAAATTCTACAAACACAAGAGTTCATAATGGCCAACTTGCTAAATATTGTATAACAGCCTTTTAAACACCACTTGCCCGTCATGAAACATCGCTAGAAAAGAACAGCAGCTCCGCTCAGTTGTTAAAATAAACAGCCAGCACCTGACAACGGCTGCACAAACATCCAACTCCATAAACGAATGCACTTACCGGGTGTGACAAACGCCACAACACTGATGATCGCGTAGCAAATGCTAAAGATTGCCCACAGCACAGCGATCGCCTTCGAGTTTCTGATATAGTTGGTCGCGTACATGTGGCTCGAATCGACATACTCTATCTTCGTTCCCATGCTTCAGCTACTGTTGCTTTTGCCGCCGCCGCTGCTTAACTAACAGAACTTCTTCTTGGGAGGTGCAGAACGGTTGTTTCACAATAAATTCGAGCGAAACGCACACACTGTTGCTAATCTTCTACTTCTGCTGTGCTTAATCGTTCACTTCTCACTATTTGTTTCAATAAATTATGCACTATCCCGCTAGGCTAAAAGCTCTGATGATGATGATGACGCGACCATGATGTATCTGCAAACAAAGCACACAGTTGATGATCCCAACGCGCCGTAAAAACCGACCACCCATTTATTAAAAGTCAAGCGCTTTGGACGAACGAAACTACACTAACTGCAGTTAGACGATCAACCGTAGACTCGATGCTGAGTACAAACGACACTTTTTCACAGACTATAATGGAAACAATTTAGACGGTGGATGCGCTGCACAGTGACCGATTGTTGGTCAATTTCAGTATGATGTTGATATAATGGTTTGACCAACGATCGTTGCACTCCTATCCAAATAATATTTCTTTAGATTTAACACACATTTCATAATCTGTTGAGTTTATGATCCAAAGTCCGACACTGTGCGCCGTCAAAAGGTGGTAGATGTTCGTGGCAAAGATGTTACTCTTCCATGAAGGTTCTCTTCTAGTCGCGGAGTCGGTCTGTTGCAAAATAGGCATTAAAAAGCTGTGACCGCCGCCATGATCGCGGAGAGACATGTGTATGTGTGTGCGGGTATAGTTCAGGTCTGAAGCAATTAAATTCAGAGGATGCACACAGAGCGCGGCGATCGCACCGGTTTATAATGTGATCGTGTTGATGATGATTTTTCACCATCCAATCTACCCATGACGACATCCCGAGTAGGAAGGCAATAATATGATGTTTTGAAAGAATGAAATATGAAATACGCATATGATGTTTTGAAAGAAAAAGTGATAACTAGAAAAGGTTTTTGATATTGATCATTGTTTTATATTTAAACATACATGATGTTGAAATAGTGAAAAACCAATGCTGAAATAGTGAAAAACCAATGCCAATTGAACAAATGGTACTATGTATAATGTTTCAAAATTTAGTTGCTTAAATTTATTTCAAATGAATAAAACCTCATTCCGAACTTTGAGTAACCAAATTTTGTAATGATATAATACATAAATTCTCACATTTACCATAAAATGTCATAAATCCATATTTTCAAACGAACATTCAAATAGTCATTGTACTTGATACAATGTTTTTTATCTTTTTCCAAAGCAATGATAGCCTAAAGTATCAAAGTATCATTGATACATAGTCTGAATTATCTCTTTCGCTAGAGTTGAAGGTCTCCAACATTGCGACTGCATTGGCATTACGAAAAACTACTTAACAAATCACGAGCTGAAACTAACCGTTCGAAGCGATTGGCTTCGATTCGGCATGACTAATGTGATCTTCAACCACCATCGAGCCGCTCCCGTAATTTCAAAACATTTTCAGATCTACTTATACCTATTATAGAGCCACCGAGCAATTTCCCATTGATCGGTTCCGGTCATAATGGAATCGCAACGAAATCGAAAACAGCGGATAATACAATTATTGTAATCATAATTACCAATCACACAAAACTTATTGGTATGGATTACGTCGATTAAAAATATTTCACCTACTGCCGATACAAGTGAACCAACTGTTTTGCACTTTCTGTGAACCCTATTAGCTGATTCGAATCTTTAACATTTTTTATCGAGTCTCCTATCGTAAGCGACGAACCCGATTGACTGCTCAACCAGCAGCAGCATAAACTTTCCCTTTCGATCGACAATGATCGTTCGCTTCTTGAACCGAACTTCGATCGTCTCTAGCAGCCCCAACTATGCCGGTCGGTATGCGCACGACAAGTTAATCATCATCGGGATGACACATTCAAAGCAGCGCAGCAGCGCCTGATCGCCACGATCGAGCTTAAAAATACCAGGTGAGCAGAAGCTGAAACAAGTTACCTTTCTTCGGTGGAGCTCGCGACCGCGCGCGCTAACCACGACCTGACTCATTCTCATATAGGTAGGTACGATACGTGCGCTCGAACGCCACAACACCGGTCTTCGGGACGGTTGCCGAATCGTAAATCGTGTGTTCAAACTTTTATATTTAATCCACCCCGAACGAGCAATGTGTCTTGACTCTTGCTTCCCGGTCCGGCGGATCGGTCGGCGGATGCTTTGCTTGGAACTGCCACCTAGAAAACCGAATGATGTGGGCTTTGGAAGCTCTGGTGAACCATTCTCGCGTTTGGTCGGCGGCTGTGTAAATATTTTGGTGCCGCTTGATGCAAGTTCTCAGACTCTCACTCAAAAGCACTGCACAGAACCAGAAGAAGCTTGAGTCGTCATCGCGTCAAGTGTGAGTCATGATTGTCTCCAGTACCTGGGTCAATCGAAAGCGCTGGTATGAGTTCATTCAACTGCAACTCTCATTTAAGCAGCTAGACATTTCGCTCATAGTGATAAAAAGCTCTGATTGCTTGCTGTTCAATTTGAATTCGTTATTTACAGAAGTAACGGGTTCAATTTGACAGACTTGTTACATATATAGTATGTACGTCATTTGACATCAACTTAGAATCGACAAAATTGGACGTTTCCCACACTTCTTATTGAGACGTTTTTAGATTTTTGAATTGTTGATGCCACCGTCTGAATGTTTTGACTGTCAGTCAACATTCCATACTAGCCAGAAGCTCAAAGAAAGCTGCAGCTGAAAGTTCATACCAAAGATAGTAAAATATTTGTAGTTATTCGCACAATTGGTTCTCTGCTGAATTTAATTCCATAAGCAATTGAGTAATTATTTTTATTAAGAATATACATGAGAGATATCAGTATTCAATCTAAGAAATACTCCGTTACAACGCAACGCAATCGCACAATTGGTTCTCTGCTGAATTTAAGCTTCTAGTCCGCTATAAATAACAGATAAATAAATCAGTAACATACGCGATTTTCACACAGGCCCTCTAAGAAATATAGTATTTAACTTTACTGATGTATGACAGTCCTTAATTCATTGTTGTTATTGATACACAATCAATTTTTTGGAGTGCTGTAAAACATCGACTTTTAAAATATTGATCCCTCTCCAAGAACTTGCTTTGATAAAATTAGAGAGGTGCCCTCAGATTTTTAAAATATTTTTCCTTCAGAATACGCGGAATTTTCGAATTACTGTGCGTATACATGACGGATTTTTGTTATTGAATTCGACAGCACATGCAATTTTAAAATTTGGGGAGGCTTGATCCCCTTTCTATGATATCTAGGCAATACATAATTTTTCCCGGCAGCCCTTCATCAAATCTGTCAAATCTACAAAAAAAATAGAAGCCTGAGAAGAAATTTATATTTTTTGGAATTTTTTCGCTAAATTTTTGTATGGGTGACTAATGGGGGATCAAGTGTCTCCATATTGAGGCAACAACTTCAAATCCAAATATCCTAAAACTTTGATAAAATGTTGACATTTTCATCAGTACATATCATTAAGCATATTTATGGCTTTGTGCTGTGAAAACACGAAAGCATTTGGTCATTGTTATGAAAAGTTGTTCAAATTTTGCGTGGCCAATAAAAAAATCTTTAGGAAGGTCAAAACATACGAACCGCCCTGCAGAATAAAAAAAGTTGATAATTAAAAAAATAACTCACCACCTAAATGTCATTTGTCTAGAGGATCTATACTAAAAAATACGGTAGAGCAAAGCTACTTTAGTTCTCGATAAAACAGGGGATGATCAAGTCTTCCCACCTTCCCCTATCGGTAGAGTCACTCGCTGACCTATCTTAACTAAATCCAAAGAAATTATCCACACTATATTATCTAACTGAGTAATTCTCGCTGAGACCGGGCCACTATTTGCACGAGATTCTTAAAAATTCATAAATTTATGTTCATTCGAAAGCTTTTGGCGAGTATATTTGCCTATTTTGAAGAAAAATTTGCTTCATGATTTTGCAAAGCAAGAACACTGATGGATATTTGGACATTTCCTAATTAGCTTACAGTTATCTCCGGACGTATCAAACTTCATTGTACTGGAATTTTTTTATCGAATCGGCCAATTTCCGGATATTATCGGAACCTGAGGCCTCATTGCGCATCTCCTTTGAACAGCTCTTTCGTATGACAGTTTGCATGCCCAAGTAACATTATAAGTTTTATACCGCTCTTGAAGACGATAATTTACTCTACAAGAGTGTGATAAAACCAGTATAAAACAAAAATGTTACTAGTGTGGTTTGCTCGTATCGAGTCGAGGTGCGCAACGTCACTCCCTCAGTCTTAACAACCCATATTGCGACGTGTCAAACTTCATGATTTCAGACAACACCCTTCGGGAGATAGCTAGCTTCAATTTTATAATCATGTAGACAATTTTGAGAAATGTCATTTCGGTACCAGGCTGTTTCATTGAATGTTGAAATAATTATTTAATTATTCAGACTAAGGCCGAAGTGGCCTGTGCGGTATATAAGAGTCTGCTCCATTCGGCTCGGTCCACGGCTACACTTCGCCAACCACGCAGTCTACTGAGGGTCCGCAAATCATCTTCCACCTGAACGATCCATCTTGCCCGCTGCGCACCTCGTCTCCTTGTGCCCGTCGGAACGTTGTCGAGAACCATTTTCACCGGGTTATTGTCCGACATTATAGCTACTTGCCCAGCCCACAGCAGTCGTCCGATTTCCGCGGTGTGAACGATGGATGGTTTTCCCAGCAGCTCATGCAACTCGTGGTTCATTCGCCTCCTTCACGTACCGTCCGCCATCTACACCCCACCATAGATGGTACGCAGCACTTTCCTTTCGAAAACTCCCAGTGCGCGTTGGTCCTCCACGAGCATCGTCCAGGTCTCGTGTCCGTAGAGAACTACCGGCCTTATAAGCGTTTTGTAGATAGTCAGTTTGGTACGGGGCGAACTCTATTCGACCGGAGCGTCTTGCTTTGGACTCGTACGTACGATTTCCAGCCACTATGCGTCTTCAAATTTCTCTGCTGGTATCGTTATCAACGGTCACCAGTGAGCCCAAGTACACGAATTCTTCTACCACCTCGATTTCGTCATCACCGATAGAAACTCGTGGTGGGTGGCTTACATTGACCTCTCTTGAGCCTCTTGCTATCATGTACTTCGTCTTCGACGTGTTGATGACTAAGTCCAATCCGTTTAGCTTCGCTATTCATTCTGATGTAGGCTTCCTCCATCCTCTCAAAGTTACGTGCCATGATATCAATGTCCTCGGCGAAACCAAATTACTGGACGGACTTCGTTAAAAATTGTACCACTCGTGTCAATCCCTGCCCTTCGTATTACTCCCTCCAAAGCGATGTTGAATAGCAGACACGAAAGACCATCACCTTGCCGTAACCCTCTACGCGTTTCGAAGGGACTCGAGAATGCCCCTGAAACTCGAACTACGCACATCACCCGATCCATCGTCGCCTTGATCAACCGTATCAGTTTATCCGAAAATCTATTTTCGTGCTATGTCTGAAACTTGATTATGCATATGTACAACATGTGATAGATTTAGTTCGGAAAAGGTATTGGAGGGTAACCGCCCCTTCGGTGGGGTTTGATCCCACGACCCCAGTTCGCATGACAGGTGCTTTCCCTACTAAGCTACGAAGGACCTCCGTCGTCCACTGCAGCTTAGCGGGTACTGATGAAACCAAATTCCCAGCACCAGGTACCAGCCGATCTCTCGCAATACATTTTCAGAACTAACTCTCTCAAATGTATTTTTGTACACAATGTCAACCAAGTAGGATGAGTATTTAATATTGTCCGGCTCCTACACACTTGCTTCATCAGCAACGGCGCTCAATGAAGTAGGGTTGTGTGAGGTTGTGCCAGTTTGGTCGTCAGATCCCAACACGACCACACAAGCGAAGAGAGATCGCCACTCGAGATCAGTACATTCAAAGTTAATTGCCTATATGCCGGGTATTAAGCCACCCGGAGTGGAAATTAATTACTATGTCTGAAACTTGATTATGCATATGTACAACATGTGATAGATTTAGTTCGGAAAAGGTATTGGAGGGTAACCGCCCCTTCGGTGGGGTTTGATCCCACGACCCCAGTTCGCATGACAGGTGCTTTCCCTACTAAGCTATGAAGATCAAACCCCACCGAAGGGGCGGTTACCCTCCAATACCTTTTCCGAACTAAATCTATCACATGTTGTACATATGCATAATCAAGTTTCAGACATAGTAATTAATTTCCACTCCGGGTGGCTTAATCCCCGGCATATAGGCAATTAACTTTGAATGTACTGATCTCGAGTGGCGATCTCTCTTCGCTTGTGTGGTCGTGTTGGGATCTGACGACCAAACTGGCACAACCTCACACAACCCTACTTCATTGAGCGCCGTTGCTGATGAAGCAAGTGTGTAGGAGCCGGACAATATTAAATACTCATCCTACTTGGTTGATATTGTGTACAAAATACATTTGAGAGAGTTAGTTCTGAAAATGTATTGCGAGAGATCGGCTGGTACCTGGTGCTGGGAATTTGGTTTCATCAGTACCCGCTAAGCTGCGGTGGACGACGGAGGTCCTTCGTAGCTTAGTAGGGAAAGCACCTGTCATGCGAACTGGGGTCGTGGGATCAAACCCCACCGAAGGGGCGGTTACCCTCCAATACCTTTTCCGAACTAAATCTATCACATGTTGTACATATGCATAATCAAGTTTCAGACATAGTAATTAATTTCCACCCGGGTGGCTTAATACCCGGCATATAGGCAATTAACTTTGAATGTACTATTTTCGTGCATTAGCTGCCATAGTTGGTCTCGATTGATTGTATCATATGCGGCTTTGATGTCGGCGGCAGAACCTCATCCTCCCGCAGTGGGCATCCATTGTATGTCTGCTCCACCTGTGCATAGAACGCTTGTTTCTCGTCGTCTGGTCTCCCTTCGTGTGGGCAGTGCACTTTGATGATGCTATAGTTGAAGAAACGGCCTTTTATCAAAAGCTTTCACATCCTTGTGTTGATTGGCTGCCACCCAATCACACGTTGGCGCATCTTACCCAGCAATATGAAGCCGCTTCCCAGCTCGTTGGTGGTGCCACAACTTTGGTAGAAGGTAGCCTCTCGATGCCCGCTTTTCCACATTTTTTGTCCCGTCCAGCAAATCTCCTGCAGCGACGTCGAAGTTGTGGGGATGTAATTCATCGTAGATCATCCTGTCACAACCCGCGAAACCTAGCGACTTGCAGTTCCATGTTCCAAGCTTCCAATCGTGATCCTTTATTCGTCGCCTAGGTCTTTGCCGATTATATCGAGTCGTATTTTCTCTTCAGGTCGGACTCGATTATCCGGAATTTTAGACTCGATTATCCGGAGTATTTTTTTCTTCAAATTTTTTTAATTCTAAATTTTTATTTTCAGTAGGATAATATACACTATGATTATTTTAACAATGTGGCGTATCTAGGTTGTGGGAAGGGGTTGAAAAAGGGGTCGTTTTGTATATTGAAATTTGACTATAGGCTTGTATACATATCAACTTCATGAATTCAAATGATTATATTACTATTATATTCATACAAAATAGGATTATATGAAGAAATATGAAAGTAGCTTGTATGGGAGGGACTGAAATAGGGTTGTTCTACATATTTATTTTATTTGGATGAATCAATTATTTTCTTCAGAACATGTCCACAAACTTCTCGCTTCAAGCACTTTTCCGTGGTCGGAGACGAGCCAGCCTCGGGCTAAAAGTCTCCCTAATAAAGAAAGAAAAAAAAACATTTCCGTGGAAGCCTTGCCACCATAGAACGATGTGTTTAGATGCATAACATTGGTTGCAGAATTCGCTCTCAATTTATAATTAACGACGATGGACATAAAGCATACGGCTTTTTCTTTATCATAACAAGACATGAAAACAAATTCCTCGTCACCTGATACAAATGTGAGAAAAGGGGCAGAGAAATATTTCCCCCACCGACGTTGTGATAAAACGCTTCGTTCTAGTACAACTGCCATTGAAGATCATGTGCAAAACAAGTCAAAATGCTCCATCAGAACCAATAATGACCTTTCAATTGGAGTTATCCTAAAGGAATTTATCTTGCAGAATATCACCCTTTAAGGAATAATCCATTAATTACGTAACGCAAAAATCGCGAATTTCCAGGAGAAAATCTTCAGCAACAAACGGAAACACGTTACCAAGAAGAGATTGCAAGGACCTGTAAATGGTTATTTGATGCGCGGATCATTGCCTAATATTTGATTCAAAAGACCCCTTTTTGTCTCCCTCGGACATAAAGTATACCGAAAGGCTATTTGTTTTCTCAAAAAACAAACATATTTTAGATGTTTCGGAGCTTCATAGTATTATATATCGATCATCTATGGTCGGCGAATTGGGGCCCATTTTTGGCACTTCTTCTTCTTCTTCTTATTGGCATTACATCCCCGCACTGGGACAGAGCCGCCTCGCAGCTTAGTGTTCATTAAGCACTTCCACAGTTATTAACTGCGAGGTTTCTAAGCCAGGTTACCATTTTTGCATTCGTATATCATGAGGCTAGCACGATGATACTTTTATGCCCAGGGAAGTCGAGACAATTTCCAATCCGAAAATTGCCTAGACCGGCACCGGGAATCGAAGAACCCAGCCACCCTCAGCATGGTCTTGCTTTGTAGCCGCGCGTCTTACCGCAAGGCTAAGGATGGCCCCTATTGGCACTTATCCTTATCCAATTTGCTTGGGACTGGTTGCATTTAACGGGAAATCTTATTAAGCTCCCCCTAACACACGTGACTTGACCGAAAAATTGCGACGCGATTCTAACGCTTGGCGAATGCGATTCTGTCGCCGTTGGAGTGGAAAAGTAACTGGAACATTGCCTACAGCGACCCTAAGATAAAATCGCGGCGACTAGTTTTTGCCGTTGAGGTGATGAAATCACTCAGGTCTGGGGGAGCCTTTATATTGCTTCCTATTGAAAAATGGATAGATCGGACAATTGACTCAAAAGTTTCATAGCTTTTTGATGAAAATTGACTAGATCAAACTTTGGGTTCAGAAATAATGACCAAAATATGTTTTTTGTACGAAAAACGCGTAAATAGTCTAGTTATTTTTTTGGCACCTATTCTAAACCATCAAGTTCGATTCAAATGAGAATCCTGTCTGATCATTTCATATTGAAAATTGGCTGGATCGTACTATAGACTCAAAAGTTTTGGCAAAAATACTATTTTCCATTGTATACCAGAAAATCACCGATACCGTTAGGGGGATTAATCAGGGTTTTTCCAAAATAATTTCTGACTACACCACTGCAAATACAATAAAACATATTTTTTTCGTCATTTAATTGCAGATTTGATTTTTTTAGTGATTCGATTATCCGGAGTGAAAACAAAATCGATACTCCGGATAATCGAGTCCGACCTGTATTGCTCGTAATTATTGGTACTCCAGGCGGCTTATTGGTCCTGCGCAAACCTCCTGTCTCGTCGGAAGGCCGTCGTGTCAGGTCTGTTTTGTGTCACACCTGCCACCAGGACTTGGGCTTGTGCGCTTTGAGCAGCACACGGTCGCTTTGCTGGGGCCTACTTGCGGATACATGCAGCTTTTTATAGAAATTGAACAAAGCCCACTGTCAAACCCCACCACATCCTAGCCCCACAACTCGCAGATGGCCTGGGGAGGGATCGTCAAGCCCTTGGACATAGTCCCTGTTGCCCACGAACGATGAAACAAAAATATATTAAATTTGAGAGTAAAACAATGTAACCAATTTTCAACATATTTTCGCGAAATGGAAGCCAAAAAGCCATTTGGCTGAAACGGGCATTCGGCCGAAAGTGTCGTTCGGCTGAATTGATCATTTGCCAAAAAATCCGTTTAGCTGAATAGGGCATTTGACAGTAAATGGCATTTGTCTAAAATGTTTGTTTTGCGTAAAGGACATTTTCGGGCAAAATGACTCTTTCTGCCAGACGACCATTTCTACCAAAAGACAGTTTCGGCCAAATGATCTAGTCGGTCGAATGACTTTTCCGGTCAAACGACCATTTCGGCCAAATGACATTTTCAGCCAAATAAACTTTTAGGACAACCAAATTTTTCGGTCAAATTACCAATTCGGCCGAATAAATGACTTTTCGTCGAATGACCTTCGACCAAACGACAGGTAGGGCCATTTGGCCAATAGATACAAGGCCGAAAGGTGTGTGGCTGAATATGCCATTTGGCCGAACAAACCATTAGACCAAAACCCATTTGGCCGACAATCCGATTTAGCTGAAATGGACATACGGACGAAAACGTCGTTCAGCCGACTGGCCATTTGGCCGAAAATGTTATTTGGCCAAACGGGTGGATATTTTTGATCATACTACCCGTTCAGTAATCAACATTTGGACAAACGACGTGTTAGGTAAGTGTGCCTTTTCGGCCAAATTACTATTTCCATCGTACGCTCCCGGCCAAAAGTTTGGGTTCACCTTCAAAAAATATAGGCAAAAGTTTTTGGCCGTATTTTCGCTATCTTACATCCGATTTTGGGTATTGTTAGCTCAATACAAAGAATATGAGTAGATCTTGCATCGTAGGTATTTTAAACTTATAATTTTCATTTTTGAGCTAAAATATTACATGAAGATACACATTTTTCATAAATTTATGTGGTAAAAATATGTTGATTTTTCTCAAAATTGAGCCCACAAAATTTCGAAATAAAAAGGGGAACGGAACCCAATTTTAATCATCTTTGAGATACATTGAAAAAATTTCTGCTAAATTTTTTTGTTTTATTTTAAAAACTTAAAATGTTTACTCAAGTGCATGGTATGCATCGGTCAAAAGTTTGGGTTCACCGATTTTTCAGTTTAAATTTAGGCAAAATATACATTGAAGAAACTTAGTTTCCAAACAAAATGTCAAGAATTGTACTCCAGACAATATTTGGCGAAAATTCAATTAAATCGCATATTTGGAGAGGGAACCCAAACTTATGGCTTTACCATATGAACCCAAACTTTTGGCCGATGCATACCATGCACTTGAATAAACATTTTGATTTTTGAAAATAAAACAAGATTTTTTCGCCGAAATTTCATCAATGCATCTCAAAGATGATTAAAATTCGGTTCCGTTCCACTTTTTATTTCGAAATTTTGTGGGCTCAATTTTGAGTAAAATCAACATATTTTTACCACATAAATTTAAGAAAAATGTGTATCTTAACGTAATATTTTAGCACATGAAAAAAAAAAGATTGATACTTCAAATTACCTACGATGTAAGATCTACTCATACTCTTTGTATTGAGCTAACAATACCCGAAATCGGATGTAAGATGGCAAAAATACGGCCAAAAACTTTTGCCTATATTTTTCGAGAGTGTACCCAAACTTTTGGCCGGGAGTGTTTGTCATTTTGGCCAAATGAATTTTTTGGCAAAACTGTATAACCGTTTCTCCCAAACGTTCCTTTCGGTTAAATACAATTCGGCTTGATGATTTTCGACTTAACATATTATTCGGCCGGTTTCCCGTAATTTCTTTTAAAAATCACGTAGAAGTTCTGAACAATTTTGATTAAAATTTCGTGAAATTCACCGTCGGAATTCCGAAGAATTTTCCGGAAAATAAAAAAAAATCTGTGCGAATTCCAATGAATTTCCTATGAAAATTTTGAACAATTTGAAGCTGAAATCCATTTTTTTGTTCATGTTTACATTTTGAACAATCTCCCGCGGAAAATCTGAAAAAATTTCTTAGTAAATTTCGAGGAATACCAGATATTTTCCATGGATTTTCTGAACATTTTCTTGTAGAAATTTGAAACAATTTTCTTCCTAGGAAATTCCAAAGAATTCTCAAAACTTCAAAGTAGCCATGGAAAATCCGAAAATAATTTTCAAATGAATATTTTGGAAAAGCTCAGTGAGTTTTTGAGAGAAGTTCGTCAGATTCTTCCGACGAAATTCAAAATATTCTCCCATTGAAGTCTTGAATGTAAAAATGTAAAAATGAATGAAAAAATGTAGAAAAAATCTTCAAGAAACGAACATCACCGATTTTCAGACCGGCGTACACCTCTACTTAGATGGATTGGAACAAGGTGACGCTCGAATCTACTGTTCTCTATAGCGCCCGAGGGAACGATTAGGAGAGTTGGTGTGCAAAGAAGCGGTTCTATTATCAGGAGGATCACATATACGCTCCTGGGCTTTGACCGTGCCATGGAAGAAGAAGCTATTGTGCATTCCAAGAGAGAAACAGCTAGGTTTGGACTCACGATGAGTATCAGCAAAACGAAGTATACATGGTATACATGTATATATGTAAACATAGTAGCTGACAATTAATGGTGAAAAATTTGAAGTTGTAGAAGAATTTGTTTACCTTGGAACTTACGTGACGTGCGATAATGACGTTACCCGCGAAGTGAAAAGGCGGTTTGCAGCTGCAAATAGGGCTTATTACGGACTTCGTAATCAGCTTGAACCACGTAGTCTACGAAGGCAAACCAAAATCGCGCTATATACTTCTCTGATCTTCCCGGTGGCTTTATGCGACCATTAAACATCGACGTTAAGGAAGGCTGATCGGAGAGCCTACGGAGTATTTGAGCGTAAGATGCTGCGGACAATATTCGGCAGTAAACAGGAGAAAGGCATCAGGCGATGCCGCATGAATCACGATTGATACTGCCCATAATGAATAACGGTACCATGTAGATAGGAATTACTATATGGCCAGTATACCAAGTGAACTTCCATACAATTTATATGAAGCAAAAAAAAACTTTAAAAAACTTTGCACCCATTTTTCTCAAAACCAACTTTTTGTCACCTACACCGCTTTGCGTTTGACCCCCTCAAATATCATGTGGGCTCTAGAGAGCTTCGAGTACACCTAAGTAAACTAATGCACATATTCGTTAGTCCATTTCTGTCACATTTCTGAATAAGTTAACACTTTTTCAATTTGCAAAGGTAAAGAATACTAAAAACAATTTCTTAACAACAGGAATTTTTACTTGTCATAAGACGAGTTTGTACAATCCCATTGAATTCCACCACTTAATTGTATCTTGACAGATACGTATTTCGACCTCAACAGTAAGGCCGTCTTCAGTGTCTCGTACTGGACTCGACTTGGTGCGACTAAGTCGAATCAAGTACGAGACACTGAAGACGGCCTTACTGTTGAGGTCGAAATACGTATCTGTCAAGATACAATCAAGTGGTGAAATTCAAAGGGATTGTACAAACTCGTATTATGACAAGTGAAGACATTCCGCTAAAAAGCTCAAAATAATTTTCTTAACAGGAATTTTTACTTAGTCAAAAAATTAACGTAGTAGGGTTGTTATGAAAACGTAGAGTAACAAAATAGCGGCATATATTGCGTGAATCTATCATAATGAAGTGCGCCTCCCACGAGCTATGGACCTAATAGTGAACGTACTACTCATGTGAAGTTTAAACGAATCACATTCCTCAAACATGTTTATATACCAAATCTAACAATGACGATTCTTACCCATCTTTGGTCTTACATCAAACAATAAGACAAAATTCTCATGTACTATCTGTTCGCCACATCGCTGACGCATTTGTTTGTCTTACAACCACAGCAAGTAGGAAGTTAGGTGATCTGATTTCTCAGACAGTAGCATCGAATAACACAAATCCACCGAACAATATTTGCTTTTGCTTACAAATGGGAGCACTATCCGCCAGACTAGCTAGCTAAAGCCCATCCCCGTTCCATCTGGTGGCTGAGCTTTTGAGCCTCAACCCGACCAGACACACAGAGATCAGAGCCGGTGGCCGCCGTCATCGGTTTCGCAGTTTCTGTTCCACACGGCGGCGTTGGATCAGTATGGAACGAAAATTGCTAAAACATCTCTCGCCTTTATTCGCAACTCATTGTTGGCTTCCTGGTTTGGTTTGTGGACCGAGCAGACGATGCTAAGGAATGAATGGCATTTTCCCCCCTTTCATCGAGAAAAGAGCAATCTCTGTGGTTTCGTTTGATTTTTCTCCAACTTGCATAATGCTGGCGTATTTCTCAACACGTGGACGGTAGATCGACGAGGGGTGGTTTTAGTTGATTGCTTAGCTGTGCAACGAATAAGGTACCGAAAACAAGCCGAACAAAATGGGGCTTACACAAATCCAATCGTTCACACATCAATCAGCTTTATGCTTTATTGTGATTCGTCCAATGAGATGTACAAAAGCTAGCTTTTGGTCAAATTATACTTGGTGTTTGATGTACATTTGACGACCAATTGGCAGCTCACTATTTTTGACATTTGTAATAAATTAAGATTTTTGTTGGAATATTTGATACCTCACAACATCTATCGAGAAGATCGGCAGCTGTCACTGAAAGAAATGTAAAGGCAAACTCGTTTTAGCTGCTTTTACAGACTGCCAAGGCTGAAAAAAAAACCCAAAAGCGAATGAAAAACCCTGATTAATCCATCTAGCGGTGTTAATGCCTTTCTCGTGCAAAAAAAAACTAAAAAAAATGAGTGTTTGTTAGCGTGTTTTGCGCATAAAAAATAGTATTTTGGCCATAACTTCTGATCCCATAGTCCAATCTGGCCAATTTTCAATAGCAAACAATGGGACAGGTGTCTCAGTCCAATGAAACTTGTTGCGAGTATATTTCGGCCAATGCTAAGATCCAAAAAGTGTGTCTACAAAATTTTGTACACATACACACATACACACATACACATACATACATACATACACACAAACAGACATCACCTCAATTCGTCGAGCTGAGTCGATTGGTATATAACACTATGGGTCTCTGAGCCTTCTATAATAAATTTGGTTTCGGAGCGATCATATAGCCTTTACGTATACTTAGTATACGAGAAAGGCAAACAATGTTTTTGGTAATGTAAACTTTTAACAGCCTCCATCCCACTATCCCCGAATGCCATTTTCCGGAATGCTACTACCCCGAATGAGACAGTACGCCGAAAATTATTACCTCACATGGCAAACTACCCCGAAAACATCTCGAATCTGTAGTATTCCATTATTATGTTGAACACCAACCAAACAAATATCGATGAATCGCAAAATGACAATCTTTGCAAAAAAAATAAAGTAACTTAAAGAAATGCATTAAATAAAATTCTATTCGACTAGATGCTGATGTCATATTAGAAATTTAGAGACAGTACTCAGTATAACACCTTGCAAACGCGATCATCTCTTCTGATCACCTTATACTGGACAAACGCGTTTATTAAAAGCAGGCACTTTCGACTCTGTTCACTTTTAACCTGTCGAACGCGTTTATTTTAAGAAGACACTATCTCCTATGGTTCCTTTAAACCGAGCAAATGCGTTCATTACTTCGGGCTTCATGGCCGTGCGGTTAGCGACGTGAATCGTCTAGACGCATGTTCCATGGAGTGTGGTTTCGATTCCCGATCGAAAAACTCTTCACTGGTACACTGGGTGTTACGTGTCCTGTCCATTGTCTCCATGCTAGGTGTTAAATGTTCAGTCGGAACGACCTCTGGTCGGAGACGGTGTTCCTGTCTTTTAATTAAAAGAAGGCATTATCAACTATGTTCATCTTATACCGGGCAAATGCGTTCAATTACAAAAGGCGTTATCAATTCTTTTTGTCTTATATCTGACAAATGTGTTCATCTAAAGAAAGCATTATCAACTCTGTTCACCTTATACCGGGCAAATGCATTCATTTAAATAAGGCACCATGTCCTCTGTTCGCCTTAAACCGGGACTATGCGTTCATTTTAAGAAGGCATCATCTACTCTGTAAACCTTAAACCGGGCAAACGCGGTCATCTTAAGGAGACATTATCTCATTTGTTCGCCATAAATTGGGCAAATGCGCTCATTTAAAGAAGGCATTATTTCCACTGTACACCTTATGTTAATGGAAAGAAGACGTTATCTCCTCACTAAATCCATTTCGTAGAATAGCACTTTCTCAAGTTATAATGAAGTAGAATGATAGCCTAAGTTAATTAGAAGAAAAATCAGAAATGTTGTTAAACAGAACCTTCATTGCGTTTCTCTATGTAACTCTAAGTAGTATATATTTCTATTATAAATAAATTATTTTCAAATATTGTCATTTTACGACTCATCCATATCTGTGGGTGTTAAAAATAAGGAGTAAGAGAGCCTTCCTTCAATAGAACGTGTTTTCCCGATATAATGCACACAGAGGAAATAATGCCTTTTTAAAAATAAGGCTCGATATAAGATTTTTTTAAACTTTATTATTGGGTTTTTGTTTAATGCTAAAGACTAAAGACTAAAGTCTCTCTCATACACACCCCTTACTCCCTCACTTCCTTTGCCTCATTGATCATTACTCATGCACCAACTCTTATTCATTCACTCACTCACCCACCCTTACTCACTCATCCACTTTTACTCACTCAATTACTCTCAATCACTCGCTCTCTCTTTCTCACTCACTCTTATTTTTTAGTCACTTACTAACTCACTCACTCACTATTAATCATACACTCCCTGTTATTCTCTCTCCCTCACTCATTGACTCTTACTCACTCACGCTTATTCGCTCACTCTTACTCACTCACTCATCAACTCGTCGATTCTGTGATTTAAACCATCCAGCATCCGTTGCTTTTACTACAGCGACCAAGGAACAACTTCGACCTTGTAGCCCTTAAAGCCATGTTGACGTGGACCGCAAATGCCTCCCCGACTCTCTGCGTTGTGCATAAAAACGTGCTGCATAATCCCCCCTACCCTTCAGGACTCTTGAAGGGTGCCAAACTAAGTGGAATGGGGTTTTACGGAATAACAGTACTTAGTTCTATACTACATTGAAGCAGTTCGAGGCGGAGGGCAAACTATTGTTCATTCATTTAAATTATGTTTACACTTTTATTGAGTAACATGTTTTTCATTGAAATGAAGTATAAACTTGAAATAATGACTGATTCGGGGTTACTGGCTCATTCGGGGTAGTGCCTATTAGGAGTAATGGCATTCTGGATAGTGGCCTTCGGGGTAGTGGATTTGCGGTGTAGTGGCCTTCGGGGTAATGACATTATGGGCAATAGAATTATGGGTAGTGTCGTAGAGTCCGTTGGAAATGAATTAAATTTTTGTTATAAAACAAAACCTGAAGAGTGTTTCACAAAATCTTAGTTTTAGAGGTTATAATTTTGGACACACATTTTTGTTCCTAATAGGTGGTTGGTAAGCTTGTTCCAATGTAGGTGACCTGCCGAACTTCGTCTCGTCCAAAATTAATTAGTGATCACAAACATTTATTTTGTATTCGCAATTGACTTCTCTCGTCAACATTTTTATTCGCCCAGTCGATTCTTTGGCTTATTTAAGGTCAACTTTCCCAAAGAGCCCATATTTTTTGACGCCTCTAAGTATTTTTTAAATTTAAAACAAAAATTGAAAAGTGCTGTTTTTTCAAGATTAGCCCGATTTTGAACAAATATCGGATGAAATTTTCAGGCCCTTTCACACGTGCAGCACTTTATCGGCTTTTGTTTATGATTTCAAAAATAGTTAGTTCTAGTATTGGTTCTTTGGGAAAGTTAACCTTAAGTAAGCCAAATAATCGACTGAGACAATAAAACGAGATAAATTTTTGCCGGGAAAGGTCAATAGTTTTAACATTTGCTCTGAGATTCAATTTTATTTGGCAAAACAAACGTAAAAACACCTTCATACCAAATTGGGTTCCATTGCCTTAATTAGTTCTCCTGCCGAATAGGACGTTTGGCCGAATAGGATGTGTCTCACTACTAACTTCGCGCTTCTCATTGTTTACAGTGGTAAGAAAGAAATAAGGATTGAGAATTCAGACCGCATCGTGCTTTCGTGCTGTGCGGTTCTTTCTCTCTTTGCGGAAGGAAGTTTTTAATACTACCCGAAGCTATTTTAATTTCAACGGTGCTTCTTAGCGCTATTTGTACCCACTGATCCCGTTACGATCTTTGCAAGGACCCGTGCCTTCGTTTTACGTTGGACCCGTTTGCGGAAGTAAAATTCCGACAAGCGGTGGTAATCCTGCAGGGACACCGTTCTGGGAAAAAACCTCTTAGAAGGTCACGTCTCCACGCTCAGCAATGAGTATTAACAAAAACAAGAGGAAGGAGTCTCTGAATTCTCCACTTCCTTCAAAGAAACAAGGTTTCAAGACCGTCCTGCCCAAGCGCGGAAAAATAGAAGGAAGCTGGAGAATTCAGATATTCCTTCTAACTCTAATATCGGAAATAATTCTTCTCCAATCGAACTGAGCAATCAGTTCGATTTGATTAATGATGAAATTGAGCAAATCGAATCTACCTCTAGCCCAGGTGATTTGATTCATGCGAAAAAGCAAAGGATTCCGCCAATTGTGGTATCTGTTGCCGAGTTTTCTGGCTTCCGGAATGAGATTTTGAGTAACCTTCAGGGGATCAAGGTTTCATTTCAGATTGCTAGGAAGGGTGACTGCCGCGTTTTGCCGGGATCCTTTGACGATCGCAAACGTCTTCTTCACTATTTAACTGAGAAGCGCCATAAATTCTTCACATACGACGACAAAACTGAGCGATTGTTCAAAGTCGTCTTGAAAGGTCTCCCCAGTGATGACAAATCACTGGATGAGATTAAAATTGAAATTTCTCAATTACTTGGATTTTCACCATTCCAAGTAATCAAGATGGAAAAGAAATCCCATTCTGGTACTTCCCAGAGGGGCATTTCTCAAGAATTTTATTTAGTTCATTTTAACAAAAGTGAACTAAATAATATGAAAAGTTTGGAAAAGGCCTGTATTATGTCTCATGTCCGTGTTACATGGGAACATTTCCGCAGGCCTGGGGGAAATTTCCAAAACCCTACCCAGTGCCGTAAGTGCCAAAAGTGGGGTCATGGAACCAAACATTGTCACATGGATGCTAAATGCATGATTTGTGGTGGAACCTCTCACGCCAAGGACGCATGTCCTGTGAGAGAAGATTCCAATAAATTTAAGTGCGCAAACTGTGGGGGCAATCATAAATCCAATTTCTGGGAATGCCCTTCACGCAAAAAGTTTTGAATTCCCGTGCAAAATTGATGACGGAAATTCCAATCGGATCCCAGATTCGATGGGTAGAAAATTTTCAAACGCTCAAATTTCGAAACCGGTTACCGGTCGAGCAATTCATACCCACCACAATTCACAAACAAATTTTGCCGCTCGTCAACGGGTAGCAAGCACTTCAGTAAATTCCAATTTTTCCAATGTACCTACGTATGCAAACATCGCTGCTGGTAGACCAAATTTCTCTTCCCAAATGAGGTTTATACCCATGTCCCAACGGAAAATAACGGTCATGTTGCCGATTCAGGTAGCATGACTGCTTCCGATTTTGATTTTTTAACTGAACAATTGCATCACATGATTGATGCAATGTTCAAAGCAAATACCATTCCTGAAGCTGTTCAGGTTGGTATAAAGTACACACAAAAATTGTTATCGGACTCCGTTTCAATGGATCCAAATAATTGTGTGAAAGTTCTAAATTGGAATGCCTGCTCTCTAAAGGGTAAGGAAGATGAATTATTCAACTTCCTTTCAGTTCATAATGTGCATATTGCCATTATAACTGAAACGTATTTAAAACCAGGACTCTCCATTAAAAGAGATCCAAACTATTTTATCTACAGAAATGATCGTCTTGACAGCGCATGTGGTGGGGTCGCCATTGTCATTAATAGACGTATCAAACATAAATTATTTTCTTCGTTTGAAACCAAAGTTTTTGAAACCTTGGGAGTTTCTGTTGAAACAAATTTTGGACAATTTTCCTTCATTGCAGCCTACTTGCCTTTTCAATGCAATGGGCAGAAAAAGAATTTGTTGAAAGCTGATCTTCAAATTCTGACTCGCAACAAATCAAAATTCTTCGTAATTGGTGACTTCAATGCCAAACACCGTTCATGGAATAATGCTCAAAGCAATTCCAATGGTAAAATTTTATTTGAAGATTGTTCTGCGGGATATTATACTATTCAATATCCCAATGGACCTACTTGTTTTTCTTCTAGTTGAAATCCTTCTACAATTGATTTAGTTTTAACGGATTCAAGTCAGCTGTGTGGCCAATTGGTAGCTCATGCTGACTTTGACTCTGATCACCTTCCTGTGACATTTGAAATCTCACAAGAAGCCATTTATAATCCAATCAGCTCTACTTTTAATTATCATAGAGCTGATTGGGATTTATATAAAACGTATATCGATAGGAATTTTGATGTTGATATTCCTCTCGATACCAAAAGTGATATTGATAATGCTCTCGTATCTTTGACAAATTTAATTGTCGAAGCCAGAGGCATTGCAATTCCGAAATGTGAAGTTAAATTCAACTCCATTATTATTGACGACGATCTTCAGCTACTGATCCGTCTTAAAAATGTGAGAAGAAGGCAATACCAAAGAACTCGCGATCCCGCGTTGAAAGTTATTTGGCGAGATTTGCAAAATGAAATTAAAAACGTTTCGCTATTCTGAGAAATACCAACTTTGAGAATAATGTCTCGAAGTTGGATCCCAGTTCGAAACCCTTTTGGAAATTAACAAAATTCTTAAAAACCTCAAAAGCCAATTCCAGCGCTTAAAGAGGGAAATAAAATTTTATTAACAAATGGCGAAAAGGCTCAAAAACTTGCTCAGCAGTTCGAGAGTGCCCATAATTTTAGTCTAGGTCTCACTAGTCCAATTGAGGATCAGGTTACACGGACCTTCGAAGACATTCTCAATCAAGAGAATGTTTTTGACCCTTCGTTGGGAACTAATTTGGATGAAGTGAGATCTATTACTAGAAAATTAAAAAACTATGAAACTTCCTGAGAGCTCATTATCCTTTTTGGTTAATTTATTTAACAAATGTTTTCAATTGGCATACTTTCCAGATAAATGGAAAACGCCAAAGTTGTTCCAATTTTGAAGCCGTACAAAAATCCAGCTGAGGCTTCTAGTTATCGCCCAATCAGTTTGCTTTCTTCAATAAGCAAACTGTTTGAAAAGATTATTTTAAATAGAATGATGGTTCATATTAATGACAATTCTATTTTGCTGATGAGCAATTTGGTTTTCGCCATGGGCATTCAACCACTCATCAGTTATTAAGAGTTACGAACTTAATTCGGCTCAACAAATCTGAAGGATATTCGACTGGAGTTGCTCTTCTTGATATAGAGAAAGCATTTGACAGTGTTTGGCATGAAGGTTTGATTGTAAAATTGATGAATTTTAATTTTCCTCTGTACATCATTAAACTGATCCAAAATTATTTATCAGATCGCTCGCTGCAGGTAAACTATCAGAATACTAAATCTGATAGATTACCTGTAAGGGCTGGTGTTCCCAAGGCAGCATACTGGGGCCCATATTGTATAACATTTTACTTCTGACTTACCTGATTTACCACCAGGGTGTCAAAAATCTTTGTTTGCAGATGACACGGGCCTTTCAGCCAAAGGGCGAAGCCTTCGTGTCATTTGTAGTAGATTGCAAAAAAGTTTGGATATTTTCTCCACTTACTTGCAAACAAATTTTCTCGAATGCTTCCAAAGCTCAGCTTATAATTTTCCCACATAAGCCGAGAGCTTCTTTTTTGAAACTTTCTAGCTCTAGCAGACATATGTCACTACGAATGGGGTTCCAATTAATTGGTCTAACGAAGCTAAATATTTAGGACTTCTGCTAGATCAACAATTAACTCTTAAAAATCACATTGAAGGCATCCAAGCCAAATGTAACAAATATATTAAGTGTCTATATACACTTATAAACAGAAAATCAAAACTTTGTCTTAAGAACAAACTTTTATTTACAAACAAATTTTAGACCAGTCATGTTGTATGTGCCAATATGGACTAGTTGCTGCAATACCAGAAAGAAGGCACTCCAGAGGATTCAAAATAAAATTTTGAAAATGATTCTGAAGTTGCCTCCGTGTTATAGTACCAATGAACTTAATAGAATTTCTAATATTGAGACATTGCAACAAATGTCCAACAAAATAATTTCCAATTTTAGACAAAATCGTTGCAATCTTCTATTGCAACGACTAGCTCCTTGTACCTTTAGTATAAATTAGGTTAAGTTTAGTTTAAGTTGAAACATTGTAATTCCTACATGGTTCAATTCAACCAGAGGAAAAAATTCTAAACTGCCAGAGGCAATTGAAATGTATTAATAATAACTAAAAGCGTAACATAGCAAATAAGGATGATAGTGTTAAGAAAACACGGAACACCTAGTCTAAGAGATGAATGCATGAATTAGATAATTAGCAAATAAAATTAGTTAAAAAAAAAAAAAAAAAAAAAAGGATTGAGAATTGAGACGTCTCACTACTCACTTCTGATTAATCACTGCTCACTGTAAAAAGTAAGAAGTGAGAAGTGAGTAATGAAACGTTTCACTTCTCACTTCGCACTACTCACTTTTTACTGTGAGAAGTGAAAAGTGAGACGTCTCACTTCTCACTATTTATTTTTCACTTCTCACTGTAAAAAGTGAGTAGTGCGAAGTGAGAAGTGAGACGTCCTACTACTCACTTTTCAAATGGTCTATTCGGCCAAACGTCCTATTCGGCCAACAGTCCTATTCGGCTAAATGACCCTTTCGGCCTAATGATCTGTTCGGCCTAATGGTACATTCGTCCAAACATCTTTCGGCCTAGTGGCCTTCAGCCAAATGGTATTCGGCCGAACGGTAATAGCCCGAACGGCCCTTTCTCTTTAGTTCCAATACTTTGGTTTCATATACTTGATTAGTTCTAGAGTTGTGTTTCATTTTTTGGGAGGAGAAGGGTCCTTCCAGAGGGGCGACATGTCTTGAACCTTCTTACGAACCTTCCACGGCCCAAAAAACTCCTGTATTCAGATTTTCACGCCCATCGATTCAGTAGTTTGCGAGTCTTTAAGGTTCATACATACAGAAATTCATTTTTATGCAAATAGATTTCAATATAATTACATATGAAACAATTGAATATTTTCACATGAATAAACTATTAGGTTGAAGGGATTGAAGCAATCTAAATAGGATCTAAATAGGTGGGGTTGTCAAATTCCTATTATTAACATTTTGTGGAAAAAGGGTGGGCTCTTCTCTCATATATTGGGTCAATTCGCGAAGAGAGGGCTTGATTGAATTATTGTTTGTACGAACTTTATTCTAGAAGAAGATATGCTTTTCATCCCGTGGATTTCGCATAAGTGTCTGTGGTTATGGAAACACCCTTCCCATTTTTAACCCTTTATACAGGAGATTGGTAAAATACAATCATATGAACATGTTAAAATCATTTGTCAAATAAGACTAGTGCCATTAACAGGTGCCTTGTTACAAGAGATGGTATCATCATCATCACATCATTATTCTATGCAGAGAGCAATATACACCTAACCACACAGACCAAACACAGACCATTGATTGATTTGACTCAAAATAATCAAAATTCCATACAATTATGGTCGATTGGTATATGGGTTCCGAGGTTTCTATAAAAAAATTCGTTTTCATGATTCTCTATGTTTACTAAAATTTTAAATTTTAAATATCACATATCCAAAACGAATTTCGTTCGTGCTGCCGATCATTTTTAATGGGTATCTTTTCTACTTTAATACTGGTATCGCATCTTATCCCACAAGTGGGACATTGTCACCTCGCCGTTTAGTATTCATTAAGCACTTCCACAAATGCCGAGGAAAGTCGAAAAAACTTAACCCTTCAGGAAAATGAATTATGAGACAGTCAAATCAAATACTAGCTCAAGCTAAAGTTCTCAAACCATTCCTTAGACTTTCGTCTTCTTTTATATAACAGCGAAGACGTGTAAGATAATTTTTTTTCGTGCATGAACTGACAAAATAGTCAGATACACCAAACCCCACATGATTCTCACACATCGCTTGCCGAAATTATGTGACCAAAAAAAAACATTCATTCACCATTAGAAACCTTTAGCCTAGACCTTAAAACAAAACAGATCCTCCACTATGAGTGAGCTTCTTCTTCCATCATCACCAAACAAGGTTCGTCACTTGTCACCCATGTCGCTTTGGAATTTCACCACGAGATGAAGAGATTTTTTTCACCCGGAGTCCTCTCGCCGTCTAAACGGCTAGCCATCGTCACAATCAGTTTCCACTTTAATCCGGATTTCAACCTCCGTTGGTTGCGTTGTACCACTTTTGAGTTGTAAATTTCACACGAAAATATGTTTATTTCCCATTCTTTGCTCGTTTCTGCCGTCGTTTATTTCCCTTCTTCCCGTAGCTTTTGTGCCTCCATCGACTGGAGCTGGCTCTCACACGCTTTAGTAAGTTTCTTCAAGCTGCTGGCCTTTAGCACACAACGAAGCCCAGCTTTTCTGAGTATGCTCGCTACCCTCCATGCTGTGAAGTCACTGTTTATTTTTTTTCTTTATCACTTCATACACTCACACGATCACCGTTACAAGCACCCTTTCAAATGCAAGACAAAATCTTCTTGGTTATTCTTTCGCCAACAATCACCGTGCTTCGTCAAGGTTGTAGGAAGCCCCCTCCTGAGCACTTTAATTACGATTTTGATATTTCATACCCGGACACAATCCGTAACATCCTGTTGACGAAGACAAAAGATATTTTTTCTTCACAGTGTCACTTCATCGCGAAAATAACAGAAAAGCGTCTGATTCGAAATTCCCACAGACATTCACAGCCTCAGTATCGAAGAATTTAACCTTAGAAAGATCACCTTACGAATGCAACATGACAAACAAAATAAAACCGAATTACCACCGTACGATCGTTTGGTAAGATGACCAGCGCGAAGGGAGGCGTTCAACGTCCAACGTGTTTCAGTTCCAGCTACAAACTGAGAGAACGATCGCGCCCGCTGCGATCATAATGCCTGTGCGCTAGTCGGTTGTTGGCCAGACACGAGGAGTATGTATTGAGTTTGGATTAAATTATCTCTCTGGGTCAGAAAGCACACTGGAGACCAATCCCGGGGGTCACATTTTTTACAGCTCTTTTCTGCCACTGTTGGTTGCCTCAAACTCAGTAAAAACGGGAAACTGAAATTTTCATCATTTGGAAAATCTAAAAACTGAATATAGTGAATAAAGTGATTCCCGCTTCATAGAACTAAGCAACTAAGTATGTAAAAAGCATGGATGGACCCCTCGAGTCATGCTGTGATGTTTTGATACAACCATACAATGTTTCTCTATCAAAACATACACTGGATCACTACACACTATCAAATCTTTCTCGTGTATCCAACAGCATAAATGGGAGCCTGAATAGAGAGAAATACAAAATACAAATCGAGAATGATTTCATTTGAATCAAATACTTTAAATTAGAAAATTATATGGAATGACTTCACTAGCCATAAGACGAGTTAGTACTATCCCATTTAATACCACCACTTGATAAATTGATTAGTAGCTTTACAAATAGGTTTTTCAACAGTGAAGCCGTCTTCAGTGTCTCGTACTGACTCGACTTTTGATTGGCAGTATGCAGAGATGTCCTACACGGTTGGCAAAAAATCTGCTCTTTTATTTTTCCTAATTTTAAACAATCAAAAAAAATTCGCACGAGAAAGGCAAAAAGGAGCGTGCAAAGGTTGAAAATTACAATGTTTCGTTTAAATCAAATTTAAGCTAAAGAAGACTTCTTGAAAATGTTTCAACCTGTTTCCTGAAAATAAGCTTGCTGTGTAGAGTCAAGCCAGAGTAGTCAGCCTCATTGGCCCATTTTACTGCCTTGTCAACAATGGGGATGTGCAATCATCAGCCGGAATAAGACTGGGAGATTCTGAGTGGAAGAATATGGTGGCCTGACTCTATTCCGTGTTGATACAGATCCTCCTGATGATCCTGGGGTAGCCTCATATGCCCAATCTATAAGAAAGGGCACACACTAAGGAGTGTGCCAATTACAGAGGGATCACCCTTCTAAACTCGGCGTACAAAATATTGTCACGTATCCTGTTTAACAGACAGAGACCGCATGAGGAAGCCTTCGTCGGCGAATACCAGGTAGGTTTTAGTGAGGGCCGATCAATGATGGATCAGATGTTTAGCCTGCGGATGATCCTTGATAAATTCCGGGAGTACAACTTGCAGACTCACCATCTGTTCATTGATTTCAAAGCAGCGTACGATTCAATGAAAAAAAATGAGCTGTGGTAGAAAAAGCCTGAACATGGGTTTACGGCGAAACTGATTAGACTGATACGTGCAACGCTGAATGGCTCGAAATCAAGTATTCGGATTGCAGACGAAATGTCAGCCTCGTTTGTGACCGTAGACGGATTGAAGCAGGGTGATGCACTTTCGAATTTATTGTTCAACATTGCACTCGAGAGCGCAATAAGGAGGTCTGGCGTACAGAGGAACGGCACTATCATTACACGGTCGCATATGCTCCTAAGCTTTGCGAACGACATCGACGTCATTGAAATCGATCGCAGAGCAGTAGTGGAGGCTTTTGTGCCACTGAAGAGGGAGACGGCGAGGATAGGCTTAACTAGTAACTCTACCAAGACAAAGTACATGGTGGCAGGTAGAGATAGAGAGGGCCTTTTACGGATTACGTAACCAGCTTAGGTCCCGTAACATGCAAACGGAAACGAAATTTGCTCTATACAAAACTCTGATTCTACCAGCGGCCTTTTATGGACATGAAGCATGGACGTTAAAAGAAACGGACCGGAGAGATTTAGGGGTTTTCGAGCAAAAAGTTCTGCGTACTCGGAGGGAAACTAGAGAATGGTGTGTGGCGCAGATGCATGAATCATGAGCAAAGTATACAAAGTATCAAGTATACAAAGAAGAAAATATAGTAAATCGTACAAAATACGACAAACTTCAGTGGGCTGGTCATTTAGTGCGTATGTCAAAAGGAAGAATAGCAATATTCAACAGAGAACCAGATAGAGGTCGACGACTTCGTGGAACACGCTGGAATCGGACCTGGGGACCTTAAACGTTCGGGGAAACTGGAGGTACATCACCCAAGACCGACGATTATGGCGACGACTACAATACGCCAGTCATAGGTGAATCGACGATGTAACCAACCAGGTATCCAGGTAGGTACAGATGGAGAGGTACTCTGTCAGGGAATCCAAGCCTCGTTGAAGTTTTGTCATCAGTCAACAGAGACCAAATGCCACCTTCTGGAGGTTCAGACATGTCGAAAGTAAACAGGTTGAACGGATCAAAGCAGGGACCCGAGTATACTGCCCTGGGGAACACCTGCGATGATGTCGTGTGCATAAGTACTCGCTCCACTGCTTGAGATCCGAAATGTTCTTGCCGACTAATATTTGTTGATGATTTTCACAAGGTAGTATTGTTTTATGTTTGGATTCAACCCACTACCACCCTGCCGCCGAAGCAGCTTCTACAAATGTCACTCGCCCTACGTGAGTCTTATTTGGGTGCTCACCCTAACACTCCACTGGCCTGCCTCGAGGTGTCAATAGCGGTATGTAGGGACCAATCAACGATACTACGCTACGACACTCCTGCCTCAGCATGCGCAGTCCACACTCAAACTTCTGTCGTGCTTCGATGTGACAATAGTGGAGACTCCCTAAGCCTATTGGGACTCACTGGGCTCCTGTGCGGCACATATAGCTTTTTGAAGGGGTTTAACAGAGCCCACTTCCAAACTCCACCACGTCCTAGGCAGGCCCCATAACTCACAGAAGCCTAGCCCCCACAGAAGTTGGGAGCGGTCGTAAATCCCTTAGACATAGTACCTGCTGCCCCAATGTAGTTTGTATACACCAGACCATCATGCCAAACATTATAGATTGCCTGACATCGAGTGAGGCGGATGTTTTGGAGACAAGCTTGTTCCGTCTGACAATTTTGGTATTCCTGGCCAGTTTATGTACGGTTGGTTCACCGCGTCGAAACCAAGCTGTTCCTTTGGCAAGATACTATGCTATTCGGCAAGCTGGCGAGAGAGCGACTATTCACACTGTTTCAGATCTTGTAGAAGAAGGATCCTTACCAGCATTTCGGATGCGGATAATATCCCTGGTGAACCTTTGGTACGTGCTGTTCGCGGGTCTGGGAAAGCACGTCTTGAATGGCGAGGATCTATTCAACGACATCTTCAGGTGTGACCGGATGTTGCTGGTAATCGATGTTGTCGTCCACGCACCATTGGAAGTCGGTTCCAGTTGACTCGGTGATAATTTCGCCGAGATAGCTGCCCCCGATTCCCCGAAGTCCCAACTTCGAGTGGTCAGGAGGTGAGTTCCTGGTGAAATATCGCCTTGGAGATGCGGTCATCCATATTGGTGATAAAGGTGATATTCGATTGCTCCAAATTAAGTAATTACAATTGGAGCAAGAGTTTTTCCATGCTTGATGTTTGGTGTTTTGTTCACCTGCGAAGATTAATTGTCCCTGTTAGGTGGGTTTCAGTATAGAACGCCATATCAATCTCCTTCACCTCGAGGAAATCGCTGAGATCGGTTATTTTGCTCTTTAGAAAGCAAGCATTCCAATTGACTAGATCCATCCTAGACTCAATTTCCAATGACGAAATGGTCCAGAGTACATATCTGGTCAAATCAAGATTTGCATCTTCGTAGACGAGCTGCAAGCTGGCTGAAAAACGGAGCCAGTTGCTCCGGCGTATAAAGGGATGCAGTGGTTTCGCATCTTGATGACTTCGACATCTTTGATTTCGATGTCGTCGAAGCACTTACTGCCAGTGCCAGGGTCTTCGTGCCTGGAATCACTTAGCATTCAGGTACTCCAGCACCTTCTCGTAATGAGACTCCCGTCGGTCATAAACTTCCCACCTTTGACACAGAGCCGAAAGGTGCACTTGAAGCCCCGAGTGGGGGCATACATCCGTTGGATCACTCTTCACACAAATAGGCAGGCGGGCACTTCTCCTACCGCTCGGACAATTTCTCTTAACACAGTGGTTGCTGCTTCTTCCTCCTCTTTGTTGTTCCTAGCAAACGCCTCCAGCGTCGACATTGCAAATTTAAATCTCATCTTGACAACACGCTAGCGCACAAAACGACACAAGCGTGCAGAGGCATTTTTGTATGGTGTTAGCGAATCAGCACAAGTTAACGGCGACATTGGAAATTCAGAAAATTATTTAGCTCTTTTTTAGTGGAATATTTTCACTGTCATAAGACGAGTTTAGTAAAATCCAATTCAATTCGACCACCTCGTATTACTTTTACATATACATATTTCGACCTCAACTGAAAGGTCGTCTTCAGTGTCTCGTACTTGACTCGACTGAGTCAGGAAATCATTTCAAAATGGACGGTACAACGTTTCACACAACATAGTGGAGACAGCTTCAACGTCTGTGCTCTGTGTTGAAACGGCGTACATTCACGGAGACTTGAAGGAAGACATGTTCATGAAGATTTCGAACGGTGTATGTGCTGAAAAAGAAAAAAATCTGTAAACTATTTAAGGGCGCGCTGTTATCATGTCGAGTTCATAATAAATTAGTCAAAATCGGATTAATTAGATCGAAACATGATCTGAAATCCATAATCAATCTGAAGAAACAACTTGCCAGTATTTTCGAGATAACCGACTGCGGAGAAGCCAGTAATTTCCTTAGTGGATCTTTTCCACGACGCACAATGGCTGAAACCCGGACAAAACCTCAATTTTTTTCGTTCGTTTCGCGAAGCTTGTATTTTTATAATCTTACACATATATTTAATTAACTGATACCAAAAATTTTTTTCAACAAGCCATCAAAAATTAATTTACAAGCTGGGCTTGTTGAAAAAAAATATTTTTGGCTTTTCAGTGGAATATCTTCACTTGTCATAAGACGAGTTTTCTACCATCCCATTTAATTCCCCCACTTGATGACGAATTTCGCGCCAACTCGACCAGCGGTTGGCAGCTCCATCTCAGAATCGTATGAAACTTGGTGGGCATACAGATATGGTATTTCTAAGCCACTCTGCATACTTAGTTTTTCAAAAATTATCAAGAGTAACATTTGATGAGGGCCTAATTTTTTTTCATGATTTTTTTTTAAATCGATGTAACTCTAAAATGACAAGACCTACAAAAAAGTGTTGTATGGCGGACTGTCGTGAAATTCCCTGAAGAATATCCACAAAATAAAAAACCGATTTCTACACTGAAAAAAAAGTAGTATCAAAAATTAAAATCGATGTTTCAAAAAAACCTCATTTCAGAAATCGATGATTTTTTTTCTGCAGATAGGTATTTTAATTATCTAAATTTTCTTCGAATAATGTTCTTGTGACATATTTAAGAAAAAAAAGTTTTTCCAAAAACTTGTTTCATGTCCATATTGAGGAAATGCGGAGAATGCCCTTGCGAAACTATTGGTGGTACACTCAAACGAATGGCAAAACGAGCAAGTCTAGGTTTTTTTGTAATATCGATTTTAATTTTTGAAACTATTTTTTTTCAGTGTAGAAATCGGTTTTTTATTTTCTGGATATTTTTCCAAAAAACTTCAGGGAATTTCACGACAGCCCACCATACAACACTTTTTTGTAGGTCTTGTCATTTTACAGTCACATCGATTTTTTAAAAAATTAATGGAAGGCTCTCATCAAATGTTACTCTTGACAATTTTTGAAAAACTAAGTATGCAGAGTGGCTTAGAAATACCATATCTTTATGCCCACCGTATGGCGTTCCCTGATTACTAAATCGAGTAGGTAATTTTTTCAGAAAAAAATTGATTCACGATTGAATTTTTTGGCAATCAGAGGTGGGCCAGCCTAGGACTATAAGCCTCTTTAATAAACAATAAAACAAAAGCAATTGAATTCCTTAATCTCTTGTACCTTTTACGTTGCAAAGCCTTGATTGTTCCGTCTAAGACGCTATTTATACTATGCTAGGTACCTAATCTAATCTTATTTGCCTAATTTATTTACCTATACAGTAAATTACTTTATTGCTTAGGTAGAAACTTGAAGAGCCAAGAGCTGCCATTTCCCTGATCCTTATTCAACAGCGCTGTTTGTACCTGTCGGTGGATTTCTAAACTCTCAGCTACATCGAGTTTCCATGGGGAAGAGACATTTCTTAAGATTTTAATATTTGATGTCGTAATTGGGTAATTTTCCTTATACACATGCTCTGCTCCCTTAGATCTAAATTCGTAATGTAATCCCTTATCGTTTTCTCTTTTCGCCTTACTCACTTCCGCCATATGTTCCTTGAACCTTATATCTAATGATCTTTTTGTTTGGCCTACATAGATTTTTTCACATTGGGAACAACTTATCTTATAAACGCCTGCCTTATTCAACATTTCTACTTTATCCTTCGTTGAACCTAATAGAGACTTGAGTTGGTTGCTTCTACTGGAGAATACTAGATCGATGCCGAATTTCCTTAGTCGAGGGCGTAGCTGGTTGGTGATGTGTTTATCATTTATGTTTATCATAGTCATCAGGGAAGCAAGAGTACTTAATTCGTCTTAGACGGTTGAATACATTCCACTAAAAGAGCTAATATATTTTCCTTGATTGTTCACCGAATGAACGTTCGCGCCAGAATCAAGCTTGAAGATTCGCTTACTTTTGCTTACTTTCTTGCTTGACCGATCAGCCATGAAAACGACTACGTTCTTCGTTGCTACATTTACATTACTTCATTATCCCGTTCCTGCTTAGTCTCTCTTGAAATGTCCACGTTTTCTGCATGTGCGGCATCTCCCTTGAAACTCGCTAGACTCACTCTTGGACTTGACAACTTTGACCCGAACACGCTGCTGTATTCGGTTTCCGCAATCCTCCTGGCGTTCTGTTTGATTCATTTCTTCCGCCTTCAAGCGTTGCTTGATCATTTCTAGGGTAAGATCTTTCTCAGAATGATTTTCGAGGGCAGTCACCAATGGATCTTATGAATCCGGAAGAGTTTGAAAGAGAGAAACAACTGCATCAGCTTCATCAATATTTGCATCGACGGCCTTCAATTGACTGATGAGATCTTCAAACACTAACAGATGAGCTCGCATGGATTTTCCTTCTTCCAATTTCAAGCGGTTCAGCTGCTTCCGATAAGCTTCTTGGAAAACGTGTTTTCAAGTGCCTTCCACATCGTTTTAGCTGTGTTCTTCTCATGAACAAGTTTCAATACCTCATTGGCCAGAAAACAATATGCTACATGCTACTTTGCCTTACGATCCGATTCATCGAATTTTTCTTTTTCCGCTTCAACCTCAGGGAGATTTTCTGTCAATGTCTTCAACCCGCCAGCTGAATCCAGGAACATTTTTACTCTAAAGCTCCAGTTTGGAAACCTCCCACCATCAAATTGTGGTGTTTCGTCTCATTCTGAGCAGAACATGAACCAAGGCGCTTGGTGTTGGTACGCAAGCAAAAACGATCATGGTAACTAAGGTTCCCTACATGGATATTTTCGTTTACCCATTAATGGTTACTTGTATGTGTTATCTCTTTCTGTCTGCAGCAAAATTTATCCATTTTTTGAAGCTCGGCGGCATAACTCATTAATCTGAGTACCGAGTATTAATGAGTTATGTCGCTGAAATTTAAAAAATGGGTAAATTTTTCTGCAGACAAAGAGAGATAGCATATAAAAGTACTTATTAAGTATGCTTGATTTCTATTCGTTAGATGCCCACGTGTTGCATTACAAAGCAGAAAATGTGTGGCATGCCGTCGCTTGAATTTGTAGGATAGGAACTAGTGGCTAATTATAATAATTATCACATTTTTTGCAAATAAATAAGAATAAATAAAACATTATGTAACGACTACTGATATTTAGGTTCTTATAAAACATATTTATTATTGTAACATAAATGAGAAAAACATTATTTAAAGTCAAACAAAATATCTAACAGCAAAAATTGATTGTAAACAGAAGGTACATTCGCAAAACAGGAGTTCTTCCGGGATAAACTCCGTCTCATGAGTTGTTTGTCTTTTAGATTGCTTTCATGTTACTCGACGTCATCGTAGTGAATAAAGGAATGTACATTGAAGCCGGAAGCCTCCAGCTTTTTGCGTCCTCCCAACATGGTCAACTCAATAATGACCAAGTTTTGCTCGACAACGCCTCCGATCTTCTGAACGAGCTTGTTGGCGGCATCCATCGTTCCTCCCGTGGCGAGCAGGTCATCGATAATCAACACCTTCTGACCAGGCGCGATGCTACCTTGCTGAATCTCAAAAACGTCCTAAAAGAAATTACGTTCAGTACACTGCTCCCAAAGCATTCTCCCTTTCATTTCACACCGTTCCGTATTCCAGTTTGTATTCATACTTCACGCATTCGCCGGGAAGTTTCCCTTTCTTACGAATCGGTACGCATGCAATGCCCAGCTCGGCCGCAATCAGCAAACTGAACAGAAACCCTCTAGCTTCGAGTCCAACGACGGCCTGCACGTCCGGGCAGGTAGCGCGAATGTGTGCGATTATGAGCCGCTTCAAAGCCTGGCACACCGGACCACTTCGCAGGGCAGTAAAAATGTCTCTGTGTGTGTGAAAGTACAAGATTAATGTTGAACCAATGATGGCAATTTTTGAAATAACTTACTTGAATAGAATTCCCTTTTTGGGAAAATCGGGATACTCTCCAATGTGCTTTTTAATTAACTCTAAATCAGCAGTCATCTTCGAGGGTATGATAATTAATAAAATCTCTATCTCTTGAATGTGAATGATTCTGAAATAGCACTAACTTAACAACCACTATAAATTCTTCTTATCAGCTCATTGATACTGCACGGTTGTTGGATGATTAGGCTGGCTTTCTGGAATGGCAACTGCGTTTGCTTACGGTTATCAAATTTCCCTAAACAAATTGTACTAATATCATCAATTATATATCTAATATCGTCGATATCTTATCTATAAACACAAATGGAACCGGCAAAGCGGATTGTGATCGTTTTTGTCCTCCGCTTGGTGGTTTACTGAGAGCCCCTTCTGTCTACCTCGCTCATGAAATCACTCCGCCTGAATCGCGAAAACGAAGAGAAACATAATACGTAGAGGAAGTGCAGCGTGGCGACATCTTTAAGTCATTGAATATAGGGGAAAAGACGGCTTTGGCAGGTTTTGTTCTATTATTGGCAGGGGGTTTTTGAGGACCGAATTTTATGAAATTTGGCCACAATATTCTTTGATATGCAAAGAATGTTTAGGCCAAATTTGAGCATAATCAGTCATAAAAAACCCCCCTGACAATAATAGAACAAAACCTGCCAAAGCCGTCATTCCCCCTACTTGGAATCAACAGAAAAAAAAATCAGCCCTTAAATTGATTTCTTCATATTTTATCTATATTTCTTGAAATAGTTTTATATTGCAACGAATAGAAATGGTAGAAGGAACCGTTATCAAGTGCGTCAGTAGCGTAAAAAGAGCTATCGCATTTTTTAAATCTAAATATGTTAAAATCTTCGTGCCAAAAACAGAATAAAAGCATATTATTTTGAATTAAAACATCGAAATGATATTCTTTTACCGGGTAAAGAGAACCTTTAATAGCTTATGTGTTGAGTATGCCTTTACGAATTTAAAAGGCGAGTTTGTACTGTTTCGTTCATTCATACCACTGTCATTTTTCCAGATATGCTGTTTTAATATCAATAGTCGTAATAGAAATGAATGATTCTTCAGCACATATAACTAAATAACACAATTTTTTTTTAATTAATTTGTTCATCAGACTGTCCCAAGGACTGTCCAGTTGCCTATAACATATTTGTAGATGTCAAAATAGCAGCGCTACTGCTAACGCTACAAAAGATATTTTAGTTACTAGATAAAGATTGTCGCTTCGGTTCCCTTTGTTCTGCTGTCCGAAACATGTGTGGTACATACCTGTCAAATCGTATGGATTTTCCTTCTTTGACATTTAGCTCCCCTATCCTCGCCAGCAAAAGATGTTCCGGACAGCGACGACAGCGACAATCTTTATCTAGTAACTAAAATATCTTTTAACGCTACTTACAACAAACACGGAAAATAAAGTTGATCTATTTATTGCTAACAGCGGAGAAGTTGATTTATTTATTGCCGATTTCACCAATTTGAAGAGTTATTGTCGGCGTAGCACCAAGTTAGAATTCGGAAGTCGGGACTTCCGAACCGAACTTTCTTCCGAAGTTTTATTTGTCGAACTAATTGATGCGTTGTTTAGCGCATCTTTAGGCGAATCCAGCGCACTACTTCCGAAGTTGGGAAAGTTGCCTGTATCTGGAGAAAAATCCAACTTCGGTATAAAAAGCGGTAAAAAATTATTCCGGATAGACAATATGTGTAGATTGTGATTTGCCCGCTTCTTTTTCTCACACTCACTCTCATTTCGGGTTGATCGATTTTTGTTACTGAAATTTACCCAATTATAACCCATTACTCGTTGGTCACATGTAAGCGTGTACACTAAATCGGTTCCCGCCATGATTTGACGTCTATTTGTTTTCAGATTGAGCACTCACACACAAATATTATACACGGAAAATCAAACTTTTTTGAGTGTATTGAGTGTGAGAAAAAGATGACTGTGAGAAAAAAAATCTCGCAGAACTCTTATAAAGTGCAAAAAGCGCAATATTAGAACTTGAATAATATCGCGTACGAAAACGGTTTAGCTATCGATGAGTACTGGCTCTAAATTTCTAATATGACATTCAGCATCTTGCCTTATCAGCAACAGAAGGTGCTCAGCTTAAAACATGCATGACATGTCTTAAAATGTCTCAAACACAAAAATATCATTTTTACTGATCTACACTATTACCAAAATTTATATAATATCGGTTCATGTATTCTTGACTGATGCACTATCGTTTGCAACCATATAGCTATGTCCATTTAGAATCCAGAATAATAAAATCATCTGTATCTCGGTAACGGATTGACGCACAAATAAGATTGATACATTAAAACAAGGGTAATTCACTGTAGTTTATGGAAAAAATATTGATACAAATAATTTCTTCTTGTTTCTAGTGAAAATTTGCACCTTCCTCTTTATTCCTCTCATCAAAAGTTGCACACCTCCGGAGTCAACTTCCTTGACACACTTGTTCCACATTTTGGTCATCTGAGTTGCGTCCCGAGCTTTTTTTTCACTTTTTCCACTTTTCTTATACTAATGACACACTGGTGGTACAAGTACCATGGTACAAGAATCTTGAAATGAGTACCATACCAATTATTGTCTTTATTAAAGTTAGTCTTGGAATAATTTTCTTGTTCTCTTGTACCATGGTACAAGTACCACAGGTGTGTCCTTAGTATTAAGCTTCCGCTTCATTACTGCCCAAAATGTCACGATGGGCCGGAGCTGTGCGCAGTTGCGTGGATTTATGTTTTTATCGATGAAATCTTTGTTATTACCGCGGTACCACTGGATGACTTCCCGGCTGTAGTGGCAACTCGCCAAATCTGGCCAAAACTTCACGGGACCTTTATGGGCTTTATGGAAGGTCGACCGCGGTTTTTGAGACATTCCTCCTTGTACATCTTCGAGTCCATCGTCTTATTCGTCACAAACACTTAGGTCTTTGCTCCACAGCTGCATATCCCTTGCTAAAATCATCTTTTATTTTGCAAGTTTGTCCAAAAAGCAAACTTAAACTTCGCAGGAACTACTCCTCGTGCCGTCATCATGTAGAATTTTTGGCCAGGAAGCTGTCCGAAATCCATTTTGACGTAGGTTCCATCGTCGATGAGCACGATTATCAACGTGGGTGTGCAGATTTTTTTCTCTCCTTTCGGCTTCCATCTGGAATAATTTTTGAAACGCTGCACGAAACTTCAAGAAATTTATATCACAGCAAGTGGACGCCTAGGTAGACAAACCGCTGTAAAAGAATTCTTTCACTTTCCGTGCCGCTGCAATACAATAAATGATTCCGGATTCTAAATGGACATAGCTTTAAACGAGCTAGGGTTTTAGCGAGGGTTTCAGGAACCAAATGCTTCGTCTCGAATAAGTTTTACGCGCGGTTCAGGATAACCAAGCTAGAGGTAATGAGTTCGATTTGTGATCCAGTCTTGGTTCGTTTCTATATGAACCCATAACGCTGGCGCTGGGTAGAAATCTTTACGTAGTTTGCTAGTTTGCGTTGCCGGTAAAATGCAAAATGCCGTTTGGCCAAATAGTCGAAAAAAACCTCAGGTTGCGTGTAGAAAAAAAATTCTCCCTTTTCCTTTTCTTTCGTTTTACTTCTCAATTCTTTTTTTTCTTTCTTGAGACAAAAATCATCCACCCTAAACTCACATTTCCCACTTACTACCATCTCGCTTCTCACTTACTAATTATCATTTCTCACTTCTTCTTCTTGCTTCTATTTTTCTCACTACTCATTTCTTAATTCGCACTTCTTATCTATCGCATCTCTAACTTCTCATTTCTCACTACTCTTTACTCACTTCCATCATATAGTTTTCCACTTCTTACTTTTCAATATTCACTTCCCACTGCCGAAGCATATTCTTTCCGGCGAGGTACTGAAGCGTAGTTCTTACGCCGAAGTGACGAAGACGGATTCTCTTCGGCGGGGTGTCGAAGATAGCGAAGATTCGTCTGCCCCCTCTGCCGTCGTGAGTAAAATGCTTGAATTAAAGATGTGAAGGTACTCCGCCCAAGTAGCCCACTTTTCTGCACGACCCGGCTTCATGTACCAGAAAGCTACTAACTCTCATGCTCCCGGAACCTAGCCATTGGGGGTTGTAGCGCGAAGGAGGTTTCAGCGACAGTTTTTGGTGACTATCGAGTATGTTTCGCTCGACTATCAGATGAACTTCACTCTTCTCTGTTTGGCTACTCCGAAAGGCAGGCCTTAGCAGATGCACAAGCTCAAATGGTCGCTCTGCTACCCACAACGAAATGGACGGATACTCAAAATTGAATCCGCAGGTCGTTTTCTATTTTTCAGACCGTTAAAAAAGGCATCTTTGTGCTGAAAGACCTACGCGAATGGCGAACGTTAGTCAGATGCAACACTTTTAAAAACTATTCAAATTACCTTTATTTGGAGTGGAAAATGGAGTAAGATCTAGTAATCGTCAGGCGCACTGACGACAACCTTCTTCTTCCAACTTCTATCTGAAAGGCACAAAAAAAATCGTTTACATTACTAAAACCACTGTTGTCAATAGTTCTTAAAATACCTTCGACAAACTTGAAGCTTTACACGTTTCACGTTTGAAAATATGTTTTTCTTGAACCGATAAACCGCGATACTTTTATTTCTATACTAACAGACCCGACGAACTTCGTTTCGCCTAAAATTGATTTATTTTCTGATTAGTTCTCGAGTTATGCAGAAATTTCTGTTTCATTTGTATGGGAGCCCCCTTTCCAAAGGAGGGAGGGGTCTCGAACCATCTTAAGAAACTTCCCCGGCCCGAAAACCTCTGCATACAAATTTTCACGCCGATCGGTCCAGTAATTTCGAAGTCTATAAGGTTCAGACAGACAGAAATTCATTTTTATGTATATAGAAGAAGAAGAAGAAGATATAGCTTTACACCCAATATTTTTTTACACGGTTGGAATTCTTTACTTTCCCGGTTTACCTGATTTTTCACAGCTTTTTAAATACCTCCTGAATTTCCTTTGATTTTTTGTGAATTTTTTCATGGGGTTAACTCATAGTTTCATCAACGATAAAGGTCGTCATCAACTAAAACCCACCCATTTGAAAAAAAAGAACCGGGTGTAATGCGAGCGAGTATGGATGATCTTATGGATTTTTCCTTCAGGAAGCCATGAAGGACAACTCCTTCTGATGTACTCAGATTCAAATTGCTATAGCAATTTGACCCATTCCTCGATTCAAGCAAATGGTTGAAAAAGAGCTACAGTGGTGTTCGGAATAATAGCAGCAAACCAATAGTTTTTGTTTTGTAAATATCTGTGAAGCAATAGTATGAACAGTTACTTACTTGATTATAAGTGATAAAGGATACTTATAGTAGATTATATAAATAATATGAATTGTGGAATATGGTTAAATGCCAATATATGCTATTTTTTCGAGCAATTTGACATAGTATGTAATTTTTGTACTAACTGTTCAATAAATTTGATACTGCGTGTATGTTAATTTCTACGAAGGACCTCCGTTGTCCTCCGTAGCTTAGAAGGCTATTGATGAGATCAAATTTCCAAAAACCAGGCACATAGCCGAACACTCGCAATCTATTTTCAAAACCAACTCTTTCACACGTATTGTTTTTTTGTGCAATGCCAATCGAGTAGGATGAGTATTTAGTTATGTCTGCCATCAACACACAGCTTTATAGATTAGAATAGATTCAATAGTTTCAATAAAATCAATAGATTCGATAGAATCAATAGATTCAATAGAATCAATAGATTCTAAGTTATCTTTCCGTTTTTAACAATAAGTGAGTGGAATAAGCAAAAATAGGTTTCGATCATTTAGTAATTTGTCAAGTCAACTAATGTATTGTACGAACTTGATTTGACTATTCGTTGGCAGTTCGTTGTTTGAATTCCAATAGCTATAGAGTTAAAGCACTAGTTACAGAAATTCAAGCCCTTTTATAACCGTAGAACAACTCGAGTTTTGACGTAGGACTACGTCTGTGTTTTCTATATTGGGGTACACTTTACGATTGCGAAAATCGGGGACCGTCACGAAAATATGATAGACTTCAAACTTTAATATCTAAGCCGTTTCTCGATGGATTTTCAATTTTTTGGACCATTCGATTAAGGATGAGTCAACACTTCTTTTTATTTATATGAGAATACTGATTTTCAACTATTTATTATCGATAATTGATAAAAAGTTTAGAAATAGGTAAACCAACCAATCACGTACATGCATCACTAGCACAGACACTAAAATCAAGCAACTTGCGGGTTTGGATCCGCAGTTTGAACAAGATTTTACGTATAGCAGACGCATCAAAGCGATCGCAGCGGAGCGGACACAGCATCACGGAGGCGCTAATAACATTTTCAAAGAAAATCCATCGCATTGGTGGTGGTGCTCGATGTGTTGCTGCAGATCATTCAACCTCAACGAACCAGAATTTCATATAAAGAAAAGGTTGGCCATAAAAATAGCACTGCCGTTGGCCATAGTGCCGATGCTGAGAATTTATTACAAATTGTGGTGTCAGTTAGTTGGAAAGGAACATTGGGAAAAGAAAATTGGTTCTTCTCAGGACCAACATTTTATGAAAAAAAAAAAAGAAAAATGGACTGTTTCGGTGGCATCGGGTGGGGGCGTGGTAGTTTGGTTGCTGTTAGAGATTCCATCCATTAAAATTCACTTCATCATCTCCATCCGATGCGGTATCAATTCGCTATTTACGATTGAGTTGCACTTTGAAGAAAGTTTATTTCGGATATCCGACTTCTTTTATATAAAATCAACGAAGACGCCACCTCAGTGGAAGCTATCTACAGCAACCACCCATCGGTGAACTTCGCTCGGACAGACAGATGCCAAGAGATATTTTTTTGTAATATGAAGAATCTTCGTCTTGAGTCAAATTTCTGTTCGACAAAATTTGATGCAGTGGAGCGGACACAGCAGCACGTAGCAGACAATTTCAACGCAAAGGTGCTGACAAGCGTTTGGATGCAGTTAGCTATTGGAAAGACGCATTGGGAAAAGAAAATTGGTTCTTCTCAGGACCAGCATTTTATGGAAAGAAAGAGTTAATTGCGAAAATGGATTGTTTCGGCGGCATCGGGTTTAGCGTGGTAGCTTGGTTGCTGTTAATGATTCCATCCATTCAAATTAATTGCATCATCTCCCTCCGCCGCGCTATCAAATTTGCTAGTTACGATTAAGTTTTGCACTTTGAAGAAAGTTCATGTCGGATTGTCGGATCAACCTTCTTTTGTATAAAGACCTTTTTGGCCGAAATAAAGAAGAAATAAGCAGCATCAGAAGTGGCGTGAAACCAAACGCAAATATATTTATTTGTAACGTTTGGCTTTCGCCCTCGATGTAAGCATACGTGGCAAAGTAAGGGGTCGTACACTTATTACGTAAGCATTTTTTCTGGGCTTTTCGACCCCCCTCCCCCCATGTAAGACTTTTTTCATACAAAAGAATTTTTATTTATATGGATCGTAAGATATTAACCGACCCCCCCCTCCCCCCATAAGTGCTGACGTAATATGTGTACGGCCTAGGATTGTGATGTCCCCGACTGAAAGCCAGTCGAGTGGCTTTAGCGGCCGATGAGTCATGTTAATTCCACGGTTAGAGAATCAAAGTCCATCCAACTGGGAACAACTATTCGACTTCTTGATTCAGTTGGCCTCCGAGCAGTTTGCTCAATGTTAATAAAACGACACAAATTATTATAGCAAATACCATTAATTTCGAATAGCTACGTAGTCCTACGTCACCTTTGCGTACAACCCGATTGAGCTGCACCTTTGAGTTTTTATTGCGTGCAAGGCCTATTCCCCAGTATTCAGTATTCTATTTGATTAGGGAGTGAGTGCTACTAATGGACCCCGTGCGTATAATGGACCCCCTGAACAAAACCCAAAATTTACCGCTGGAATCGACTATTTTCTGAAAACTTCCGTCAGATGGAGTTGCTTTACGTAATAGGGCAGCAGTTCCATACGTTTGTTATGGACAGGGAAGCAGACATTTAGTTATAATAACTAATTTGTAAATGTAAACATGCTAAAGGGTCCATTACTAGCACACAAAGGGGGTCCATTATAGGCACATCATCTCGCGTTAGGCACACCGTCAGTTGCGGTGTCTATAGCGCACACGCTAACGAACAAATTCAGTTTTTTTCGAGTTTTTTCGTGATCTTCACGATCGAATATAATACGGACTAGTGAACACGGAAGTGAGGAAGAAGCAAACAGTGAAAGTTTGGCGAAAATCGGTGGTAAAACGGCTGAAAACGGGGAAGTTCATTGTGCTCAGAGTGCTCCTACCGACAAAACAAACCGGCGTTGTCTGGCCGTTCGGTCGTTTTCATTCATCTTTTCAATGGTGCTGGTTGCGGTACGCCTGTAGAGAGTTTTTTCGGCATAAAATAAATCGGCGAAAAGTTTTGATAAATCAAAAAATCATTGCAAATTCAAAATCTACGAGAGGCTTCGGAATACAATACAGTGTGGTCCGTAAGTGTCTGTGCACAGTGTGGCACAAAATTTTGTGAACACTTGTCTAGAAAATTATTTTTATACAAGTATTTTGAGAGTTAGGGGTAGGTAACGGGTGACCGTTACCAACTATTTTGGTATTAGTGTAGTGGAAAATGGCAGCCACTAGTAGCGGTGATCCGGGAGGGTCTATAGGACGTAGATTACCGATGTTCATGGACCCTACTAATAAATTCGGTGAACTGACATTCCTCCAACTAACCGGAAAAGATGATGCTCAACTCCCGACGAACCCGTATATCGTGGGAAAATCTGTCGAGATGTGCGCAGGTGGACCAATCGAATCCGCCAAATCCGAAGCTCAAGGAACAAAATATACTTTGAGAATTCGAGACCCCGTTCAGGTAAACAGGCTACTCAAGCTGAGAAAACTCATCGACGAAACGAATGTTGTAGTTACTCCCCATCCAAGCTTGAATACCAGCAGATGTGTCATCTCTTGCTACGAGCTATTGAGAATGGAGGAAGAAGATATTTTGGCAGAGATGACCAAAGACGGCGTAACCCGCGTGCAACGTATCACCAAGAACGAAGGTGGCCAGAGAGTGAATACGCCGGCGCTAATCCTCACCTTCTGCAAAACCACGTATCCAGATTTTCTCAAAGTAGGCCTACTGCATGTTGCCACGAGACCATACTTCCCGAATCCAATGTTGTGCTATAGCTGCTTCAACTATGGTCACACTCGAGCTCGATGTCCAGGACCACAACGATGCTACAATTGCTCTGGTGAACCCCACGGCGAAGAGGAATGTGGCGAAGCATCTTTCTGTCAAAATTGTAAAGGTGATCATCGTCCTACTAATCGTCAATGCCCAATCTATAAGAAAGAGGTGGAGGTAATCAGAATAAAGGTGCGAGATAACGTAACATTCCCAGAGGCAAGGAAGCGAGTCGATTTACAAGCAGGGAGTAACTATGCTCAGGCTGCGTCTCGACAAAACGAATTTGAGAAAAGGCTGAAAGAACTGGAACATGCGATGAAATCAAAAGACAGCGAAATTGCCAAGCTCCGCAACGAAAGCAAACGGAAGGACGAGAAGATAAAAATAATGTCTAACATCATCGAACAACTGAAACAGCAAGCTACCACACAGGAAAAATCGCACAGAGATCAAAGTGACAGCCGTGAGAAACCGCAGCTCAGCAAGGAACAAGTACCGACCCACACGATGACAGGCCCTGTAACACGATCCCGAAACAACTCCCCAGCCGTACAAGAAACAAAGCGGAGTCGTACACTGAAATGCAACTACGTCAAATCGACCATCTCACCAGACCCAAGTCCGCCGCCGAAGAAAACCGCTACCACGTCATACGATCTCACTCAGATGGAGCACTCTAGTGAAGAATCTGATGTTATGGAGAAATCCCAAAATCAGAATATTCGATAATTCTAACACTCAAAACCGTTTGGACAATAATGATGACCCTTGCACGAACACGGACAATGAGACTAATCGGTTCGAAAGAGGGGAATGTGTAGTACCCCTTTCGACGCAAGTGCAGCAGGTTGGAGGAGCCATTCGGGACGACTTACCCCAACCCGTTAATGGTGAATTCACCTCTGTAGCCGATGAAACAGGATATACAACCACGACACCGGAAACTTGGAATAGACGGCTGGGACAAGGAGAATCCCCTCTTTGCCTTTGCAGCCGCCCTACTCAAACTCAATCTACGCCAACGCTTGAAGAACAGCGAACCACCAACGAACGTACTACACAAAGTCTGTCCACAGTGCTGGCTGTTGCCGGTAGTGGAAACAATAGTGTAGTAGTTTCGGCAATGGCTGGCACTGTGGGACAAGACGTCCCACAGGTCAGTAATCACTATACTCCAATGCAAACAGGTACTGCTTTGCCCAATACCCTTTCAGATGTCCGCCATTACGCAGCAAAACTACCATCCAAAGAAAATTCTTCAAGGACCAGTCGGATAAACATTACACAAAGCATCTCCCCAGTGCCGGTCGTTGTCGGTATTGGTGATACTAGTGTAATGGGTTCGACATCGGCTGGCACTGTGGGGCAAATCGTCCCACAGGCAAGTTCTCATGTTCACCACAAATCTGTTGAGGTTACTGCCGCATCTTCCTTTTTCACAGCTGGTCGATCTACCCATACAGCAGGAACACGGAGCTCATCAGTCTCATCAGCGTCGCCCACCATTCGATCAACCCTGGACAGTCACACTGATGGCTGTTTCGCACTGCAGTGGAACCTGCGTGGACTCAGAGCCAATATCAGTGAATAAGGTACCAGTCAAAACGATTAATGCAAGAGATGGCGTTTTTTCAGTGGTAGTAAAATCGAAATTTCATCACTATAAAACTACTAATCAGTGCAAACTAAGTGCACGAGATAATCTTTTCACCTCATACTTCATTCCTTATCACTACTTTCTTCTAAAACACCTTAATTTTCCATAAATTTGCGAAAGACCTGATTTTTCCATACATTTTATCGATTTCCAACTACCATTCTTCCATGAGCTCATGGTAAAAAATATGAAAATCTCAAAACATAGAGTAGCAGGTTTAACAAAACAGATAGAAACGCCGGTATCGCCACTCAGTGACGAGTACCGTAAACATGGTGCACGGAAGGTTGTTGTCTACACTTTTTACGGCTGCTGCACCCTGGAAGTAAATGTCATCGAAGTAAACAGTCGGTCCCTTATTAAAGCTCCTTATAACCGACCTCGAACCGTGTGTAATTGCACTGCAAGAGACCAAGGTGAATCAGATCGTTGCACCACCGAACTTCCTTGGCAGCAACTACACACTACTCTTAGAATCAAACAACGTGCATTACTGGCAACACGGGGTAGGTCTCGCTATACGTGAAGGTATACCGTTCGAGAGACTGCAAGTGAACACCTCCCTACATCTTGTCGCTGCGCGCATTTACGCACCAATTCAGGTAACCGTTGTTTCCATCTATATTCCGCCGATTTCAACTCAGTGTCAGGTAGATTTGGGTGCATTATTCGATGAGCTAGAAGGCCCGGTTCTTTTCCTGGGTGACTTCAATGCGCATCATCTAGCGTGGGGTTCGTTATCGTCAACTGCGCTGGGTAGATACATCGCCGAAACGACATTAGACAAGGAACTTGTGATCCTTAACAACGGTTCTCCAACTCGAATTGATCCAGCCACGGGTAATACTTCAGCAATCGACCTAACTTTATGCTCAGCTCGGTTGGCTGGTAGGTTTACATGGCGAACCCTGTCAGACACGCACAACAGCGACCACTTTCCGATAGCGGTGTCCATACCCGGTTGGTCGCGCTCCCGAACAGCGCGACAAAAATGGCTATACGATCGCGCTGATTGGCCGTTGTATGAACATATAACTGCTCAAACTATCCGTCCAGACGTTGAGTGGAACGTGGAAAGCTTCACCGAAAAGATAATCGCAGCGGCAACTCGTGCCATACCACGATCCAGCGGCCGAGTAGGCCCAAAAGCTGTACCTTGGTGGTGCCCCGAAACAAAGGCAGCAATCCGGCATCGGCGAAAATGTCTTCGATCTCTACGGCGGTTACAAAAACAAAATCCTGACCAACCCGAAGCATTGGCGAGGTTCCAGGAAGCCAGAGCAGTGGCACGGAAAGTGGTCAAACAAGCAAAGGAGCAATCATGGGAAAAGTTCGTGGAAAGAATCACACCCAGCAGTACGACGACCGAACTGTGGCGAACGGTTAATACTCTGCGAGGCAGCCGACAACAGCGATCTGTTGTAATCAAAAGCGCGGATGGATTTACAAACAACCCCGAAGAAGTTGCTGAAGAATTGGCCGAATATTACAGCAAGAGGTCTGCTACCTCCAGCTACCCCTTATTTTTCCAAAAGGCAAAGGTAGTAGCTGAGCGAAAGCCCATAAATTATTCGCCAAACACTGATGATGTGTACAACGCCGACATCTCCCTTAACGAGCTCCTGTGGGCTCTTGATAAAGGACGAAGTACTTCAACAGGACCTGATTCGGTTGGATACCCCTTGCTTCAACGTCTTCCGCCGTCCGTAAAAATCATCCTCCTTGAGCTTCTTAATAAGATCTGGTCCGAAGGCGAATTCCCAACTAGCTGGCGAAATGCCATCATCGTTCCCATACCAAAATCAAACTGCAGCGACAGCGGACCTGCTGCGTTTCGTCCAATCTCGCTCACCAGCTGCATGGCGAAACTGTTTGAACGGATTATAAACCGCCGGTTGATCACCGAACTGGAGTCGACGGGTCGTCTTGACAAGCGTCAGCATGCTTTTCGTGCCGGCCGAGGGGCCTACTTTGCTGAGTTGGAAAAGTATCTACCAACCGCTGATGAACATGCTTTAGTGGCTTCCTTGGATCTTTCCAAAGCCTACGATACCACTTGGAAATATGGAATTTTACGCAGCTTGAAGTCTTGGCGGATACGTGGTCGTATGATAAATCTGCTAAAAAGTTTTCTTTCGAAAAGAACGTTCCAAGTATCCGTAGAGAGACACTTGTCTCGCGAGCATCCACTAGAAAACGGAGTACCACAAGGTTCAGTTCTATCAGTGACACTGTTCCTCATCGCAATGCAACCCATTTTCCGAGTTATACCAACAAAAGTCAACATATTGTTGTACGCGGACGATATTCTCCTCGTAGTACATGGCAAGAAAAACGAGGGGCTACACCGAAAACTACATGCCGCTGTCAATGCTGTCAACAAATGGGCTAGAAGCGTTGGTTTCACCATATCGCCATCGAAGTCACATATTTTCTACTGCAGCCCAAATGCACGCCGAGAACCTTCGTCGCAAATTTCCATCGATCGAGTCCCCATCCCAAGAACTAATCGGTTAAGAATCTTAGGTGTAACCCTAGATCGAACCTTGACGTTCAAGGGTTATTGCCGAAATGTGAAGGAAGCCTGCGAATCTCGGTTGAGAATTCTGCAGATGATCGGAGCCAAACTCCCACGTGGCAATCGTCTTTCCCTGCTGCAGGTTGGATCTGCACTAGTAACCGCAAAATTGATCTATGGTATTGGACTAGTGAGTAGAGCAGGACCTTCTACTCTGCAAACCCTCGCCCCCGCTTACAATAAAATGGTCCGCTATGCCTCTGGAGCATTCGTTACTAGCCCTATAAATTCGGTAATGGCCGAGGCGGGTACATTGCCCTTCGAACTGCTCGCTACACAGGCCACAGCTCGGACGGCTATTCGACTACAGTCCAAAAATACCAGCCATGCTACAGCACTCACTCAACGAACATCTGATCGTCTCCTAGAACTAACGGATTCATCGCTTCCCGCAGTTGGTCAGCAAGATCGACTAAGCGATCGCGTGTGGCATGCCCGTAAACCGGTTGTTTTGTGGGACGTGAAAAGAAAAGTACGCGCTGGCGATCCACCGGAGAAAGTCCAGCCTATTGTTCGACAACTCCTAGAGACACGATTCAATCGTTCAACTGTCGTTTACACCGATGGTTCCAAAGACAGCAACGGTTCTACAGTAGGTGCCGCATTCTTCAACAATGGGATTACGGGAACGTACAGCCTTCCAAAAGAATGTAGTGTTTTCTCTGCTGAGGCATATGCCCTTAAAATGGCCGCTGCCATTCGTAAATTCAATAATGAACTAGTGATTCTAACGGACTCTGCTAGCTGTCTGATGGCGCTGGAGACTGGGAAGTCTCGACACCCTTGGATACAGGAAGTGGAGCGAATAGCTCAAAGCAAACCAATACGATTTTGTTGGATTCCTGGACATGCTGGAGTTAACGGTAACTCCGAAGCTGATCGACTAGCCAACGAGGCCAGAAGACAACCAACCATCGACGTTGAGATCCCTGCTGAGGATGCGGTTAAAGCCATTAAAAAAGCAATACCCCGTCAATGGGATAACAAATGGTTTGAGTGCAGGAAATCGAAGCTGAGGGAAGTGAAGTGCGATACAAAAAGGTGGACTGGGCGTGGGAGTGCCGGCGATCAGCGTGCGCTCACGACTGACCCATACTTTTATTTATTAAAGAAAGAACCTCCACCGAATTGTGACTGTTGCGGCTCGGTATTGGACGTGAAGCATTTGATCCTTGAGTGCAGAAAGTTTGACGAAACACGACGAAAATACGACATTGGTACAAGTCTGCGTGACGCTTTGGATAACAGCGAAGAAAAATCGACGAGAATGTTAAACTTTTTACGTGAAACTGGTTTATACAACAAACTGTAGAAAAATTGCATGGAGCGAAGTAACGGCGCAGGAATCGACAATACTACACAAAGTCTTTCCCCAGTGCCGGCTGTTGCCGGTAATTCTGGAAGCGATAGTGTAGTAGTCTCGGCAATGGCTGGCACTGTGGGACAAGAAGTCCCACAGGTCAGAAAACTGGTGTTCCTTAATCCAAGCAAATACTGCCGTGCATAATCTCTTTTCAGGTAACCCACAATACTGGAGGAGAGCTTCGTAGTCGGCCCTGTCCTATGGGACACTCCGGCGGCTGATGAGGTATCGCCAGCGCTAGTATAAGAACAGAAGATGAAATTCAAGGAAACACAAAATGAAGTACAAGCTAAAAAAGTACAATAATGGAATAGGAGAACAACGATAGATAAGATCATCATAATACTTATAAGTAATGCAGAAGATCAGACACGAATGCACCCTTGCGGTGTGAAGTGTCCCAAATAAATAATAATAATAATAATTATAGGCACAACATGTGGGAATGAAACATGTGAATAAAAATAGGGAACCATAATATAATACGTATATAAACAAACCCGACGTTGCATATTATGGACACGGGGGTGGCCATAATAGGCATGCTAGCTAGGCTACATCATTTTAAAATGCATGATTTAGTTTTATGTACGAAACCCGTTGCTATTATCTGTTGCTTGTCATCTGGTACAGCAGAACTACAGTTTATCAAGTTGAGGCTTGCTCTAGCGGAGTGACTGAAGTAAATTTCATTCCTTAAGGGGTCCATTACAAGCACTCACTCCCTATATGGATCACTTAGAGTTTGTACCATTTTTGAAGAAATCTATACGATTTTTGGTTACACATGTAGATGTCAAGGTCTACACTGCCCATGAACGCATATTTGAAACACTCGCATTTTTGTTCATTTTGTAAAAAGTCCGAGAATCGTCCAGAAAGCTTAATTTACTGCATCTAACAGTAAAATAGGCTTTACTATCTTGCCTATCTGTGGTAAGCTAGAAATAATTGAGTTTGTGGGGAGGATTGACAAACGATTTACAAAATCCACCAAAAAGCAAATGTTACAAATATGCGATCATGAGCAGTATATTGGAGTATGAATCACCAGGAATATAGACATATGGACCGCTAGGATCATGCACCAGATCAAAATTTATTAAAGATCTTTAGTTACGCGAGTAGGTCTTAAAGCCTATGCTTCAGAAAATTCTTGGAAGAGAATGCTGATCAATTTTATTCTGTGGGTTTCTATTGCTGTATAGCTCATAGAAAAATCTACTCCTCCGCTCGTTTTTGGTCGCGAAGAAAAATACGCGCAAGATTGTCGCCTAAGAAAAACATACCTCTTTAAAAAAAAAAACTAACTTGATGTTTAAAAAAATGCCGCCACGTGGTGCATTCCGACGGTGAATGCTTGGATAACACGTGCTATTTGTACTACGGAGAAATTTTTCATATCTAGCCTTGGAAAATAATCACGAAAATTGTCATTTTGTTGCAAGGCACAATACTATTTACAATGCTTAAGGTCACTCCTGACAGAATCCAAGTTTCAAAGTGCTCGCGTTTTCGGGGGCACACCACTCGATACGGAGGCGGAGGACAACTGTCATTTTTGTTGATTCAGCTTTGCTGCGTCGCAGCATGCGTGAAAAAATAAAAATGACAGTTGTGCGTTGCTTCCGTATCGAGTGGTGTGCCCCAAAAGATATTTTAGTTACTAGATAAAGATTGTCGCTTCGGTTCCCTTTGTTCTGCTGTCCGAAACATGTGTGGTACATACCTGTCAAATCGTATGGATTTTCCTTCTTTGACATTTAGCTCCCCTATCCTCGCCAGCAAAAGATGTTCCGGACAGCGACGACAGCGACAATCTTTATCTAGTAACTAAAATATCTTTTTGTGCCCCCGAAAACGCGAGCACTTTTAAACTTGGATTCCGTCAGGAGCGACCTTAAATGTATCAAGAGAATAAAAAATTGAGCAAAAAAATACGTTATTTAAGAAAATCTTCTTTCCGATATAAGGAACATAAACAGAAGTTTGAGTGTGAGTAAAACACTACGGAAACGGAACTCCAACTCTCCTGCAAAAACAGTTCGCTTTTAGTGTGAAATTATAGCCTTTCGGTGCAGCTTTACTGTGCGAGAAAGCCGAAAATAGGTTGGGTTAGAAGGTGTGAATTGGAAGGGACTAGATAGTGCATAGCTGAGAAATCGTTCTACTTTTCATCAGAGCACCAACCAGACCAGACGTGTGGCAAGTTCAAAACAGTAGTCGCTGAACGACTTTTGTTGATAGTCACAAATTGAGATTCAGGTTTATGACTCAAGATTTAGCTGGTGCAAGGAAGAAGCTGGACTTTATAGGCGTGTGATTAGTGTTGACAGGCATTCAATTGCATTGTGCTGCGGGGTATGGGAACTATTTACACTTCAACCACAAAACTTTTCAAAAGAAAAAAAATGTTTTCGACAGTGTCAGTGGACGTCGTTCGTTGGCTAGTGTAATGCTTCCTTCAATGAGCGAAATGCTCAATGGAGGCATTGATCAGTGCAGTGTATTTCTATAAAAAAAATACGAGAAAAGCAAAAACTAGAATATTGATCTGGTGTTAAAAGGATGTTGTTGTATGTGAATAGTACGCATGCAGTTTTGGCCAAAAGTTTTCTTCATTACAAGTGCCATAACTTCAGGGAATGCCCAGTAACCTACGCGTTTTATTGTTGCAAATCTCAACTCTTTTACTAAGCTGAAAAACGATCTTGTCCTTGTAAAGATCCAGCACTGTTCGGGCGGTCATGAATAGCAGTCATCTACATTATACGTAAGTAGAGTATAGAATAGGTCACAACTATAATGCATGTACAATAGATTGAATGTATCTGGGGTCAAAACTATATTATTATGAAAGCTTGACCTATTGCCACCCACGATTAGTTTTGAGTTAAGAATATTCTAGATATATGTAAAAATGCTCCTAGAACTATACGAAAAATATGTAAAGGAATGAATGAAATGTACGAAATAATATTCAAATACATCCGGCAAAGCTTATTAGACTTATTTGTACAACGTTGGATGGGTCCAAATCGGGCTTCAGAATATCTGGTAAAAATCCTATTCGATCGTGTGCTCTCCGATCTTCTAAATGGAGAACTGGGGCTAATCGTAGACTCTGTAGCTGACAGAGAATGGGGCAGTTCAAACGGTGTTGGCCCCGTGGTAGAAATGGATGGGATCCGATTTGAAGTTGTCGACGAATTTATATATCTTAGAACACTCGTTACATATACCAATTATGTCAGCCGCGAGATGAAAACAAACATGTTGCGGCTGTCAGTAGAACTTTCTACGGTTTGCGTAACAAGCTTAAGTCTCAAAGCTTACAGACACGAACAAAACTAAACCTGAAAACATCGTGGCTTCCACCAGCCGCTTTATAAGCCATGAAGCATGGACGGTAAAAGATATAGACTATCGGATTCTGTTTGAGTATTTGAGCGGTGATGCGGCGTGATGGATGCATGAGTTGTGCCAAGTTGTACATAAAAGCAAACATCGGCCGCCAGATAATTTTTTTTTTATTCTTTATCAAGGTGTTTTTTAATTTTTAATTAAGTCTAAAGCCGCTCTAGGGAGCCAAGACATTGGGAGCTTCAAGGCTCATCGATCACAGCCGTCGGCTCGAACTACTGGCGAAGACCATCGACCTAACAAGGGCCCTCCAACAACGTCATCGAAAGCTAGCCAACGCATAAACCAAACCGCAAGTACACCTAAAATGTCATTCCACCCTTTTTGATTATTCCCCTGCGAGCGTTAATAGCAATGTAATTGGCAAGCAATGTAATTGGTAGTTGGACTTATTTGAAGACACACTTCCATGTATGATATACATTTTTGACTATTTTGCGATCTTCGTACCTTAACGACACTCCTCACGAAATCCAAGTTTCAAAGTGCTCGCGTTTTTGGGGACACACCACTCTGTACGGATGATGCGCACAACTGTCATTTTTGTTGATTTATAGCTTTGCTTCGTGCGTGAAAGAATAAAAATGACAGTTGTGCGTTGCTTCCATATCGAGTGATGTGCCCCCGAAAATGCGAGCTTTGAACTTTGGATTACGTGAGGAGTGACCTTAAACGAGGGACCCAGACCTTAAGCTATCTGGTCCACTGTAAGAAAATAAGTTCTACCTTGACCGTGTCCATTTTGGTTGCTCGAACTCAGCCGCAGAACTCGAAAATGACAACTGATTTACAGAATCCAACTTCTGACAGATGAGTGGCGAAGGAGTGTTGCAAAGGATTATAAACGTTCCCAAACCACAATTTTCCAATTGAGCAGCCAGGGGCTTACAAATTGATAAAATATGGCAGATTACAGTGGGCGGAAAATGTAGTGCGCATGCCGGAGCAGAAACCAGCAAAAGTAACGTTTAGCAGAGAACCTGGAAAAGGACGTTGGCTCCGCGGTAGACCCCACTCGGAATTGTATAAAATGGATATGTGCTGATTCTCCAACAAATTATTCAGTTGGCTGCATGCCCACAGTAGTGCAAATTCGATAGTCATATTGATGTAACGTATATTCTATCTATTCCAGACCTTGATTTACCTCAGACGGAAGAGTAGACGATATGTTGATTCAATCGCTTCCAAACATTTTTAAGGTGATTATACAATAAAGCCAGAATTCGGCCATTTTGTAAACCACGTGCTTTTCCAACATTTTTTTCAAGAGCACGAGATGAAAGAACCATACCGCGTATGGGGCTGAAATAATGGTGGATCGTTTGCTTAGTTATGCTGAACAATCATAATTTGAGTTTCGGCAGTGTACGAAAACTATTACGCCAGATTTGGGCTTTTGGAAATGTATGTAAATAAACGTGTGGTTAATTTGAAATTCACCACGGGCTTCATTCTATAATCACCTTAACGCCTTTCAACTCTTCTCCGAATGAGGCGACGAGCAAGCTCTGAGGCATACATAACTCAAGCAACCCTTGCTGACGTTCAATCATCTTTTTCTTTCAAGCGCATAGGAAAGATAGGATTTGTTTTCATCGAGAAACGCTTTTATGTGTATTTTATTGGAGGGAGGACTAGGAAGTTCTTGGACTCGTTCGTAATAAATCAAATAAAATAATAAAAATTGTCATATTTGAACACGGAGGAATTAGAATTTACAACTAAATTATTTTAAAAGTTGAAGGCCATTTTCAAGAAATTCCTATATTACTTTCATTAGAATGGCAAAGGTAGAAGCACGATTTCTTGAAGTGACTTAGGCTTCCGAAGCGTTTCCCGATGAAAACATTTCCTATCCTTCCCATGCGCTCGAAAGAGAAGGATGAGTAAATGTCAGCAAGCTCTATAGAAATATTTCTAGAATCTTTTGGAATTGCTTCAGAAATTTATTTATGATGTTCTTTAACCCTCTAAGACCCAAAAATTAGTTTTCATCTGCTCAAAAACACTTCCTTAAATCAATCTTAGTAATAACAACTTTTAATTTGCGATTTAAATTTTTTGATCTTTTGAATTTTCTGGAATCTTTTTTTTTGTGTCTTTATTACAGTGCATTGGAGGCTTAAGCTGGCTCATCTCTCATATCTGGAATCTAAATTTAACACTGCCGATTTTTCACAATATCTTGAAAATCTCCATACTATATTGCAGTACATATTAGAATTATTAAAGTTTTGAAACCTTTTTCATATATTTTCTGCGCAAAAAGGCATAGAAATAGTTTTTTTTTAATTAACAGGACCTACCCTGCTACCCTTGGAATATTTGTGTTCCAAATGTCTTTTTTTACTCTAGATTGGATCCTTCTAAAGCTATGTCCATTTAGAATCCGGAATTATAGAATTATCTGTATCTCGGTAACGGATTGACGTACAAGTAAGGTTTATACATCAAAATAAGGGTAATTCACTGTACTTTAAGGAAAAATTATTGATACAAATAATTTCTTCTTGTTTCTAGTGAAAATTCGTACCTTCTTCTTCATTCCTCTCATCAAAAGTTGCACACCTCCGGAGTCAACTTCCTTGACACATTTGTTCCACATTTTGGTCATCTGAGTCGCGTCTCGAGCTGTTTTTCCACTTTTTCCACTTTTCTTAAGCTTCCGCTTCATTACTGCCCAAAATGTCTCGATGGGCCGGAGCTGTGGGCAGTTGCGTGGATTTATGTTTTTATCGATGAAATCTTCGTTATTATAGCGGTACCACTGGATGACTTCCCGGCTGTAGTGGCAACTCGCCAAATCTGGCCAAAACTTCACGGGACCTTTATGGGCTTTATGGAAGGTCGACCGCGGTTTTTGAGACATTCCTCCTTGTACAGCTTCGAGTCCATCGTCTTATTCGTCACAAACACTTAGGTCTTTGCCCCACAGCTGCATATCCCTTGCCAAAATCATCCGTTTTTTTTTGCAAGTTTGTTCAAAAATCAAACTTAAACTTCGCAGGAGCTACTCCTCGTGCCGTCACCATGTAGAATTTTTGGCTAGGAAGCTGTCCGAAATCCATTTCGACGTAGGTTCCATCGTCGAAGAGCAGGATTATCAACGTGGGTGTGCAGACTTTTTTCTCTCCTTGCGGCTTCCATCTGGAATAATTTTTGACACGCTGCACGAAACTTCGTGAAATTTATACCACAGCAAGTGGGTGCCTAGGTAGACAAACCGCTGTAAAAGAATTCTTGCAGCGGTCACTTTACGTGCCGCTGCAATACAATAAATGATTCCGGATTCTAAATGGACATGACTTTATTATACGTAGGACTCGTGTAGGACCCTTCTATATTCTTTTAATCTTTATTATTGTATTTTTTATTTTTCAACACAGCAGGATCTTTCTAAATTTCTTCACAATTCATCTCCCGTATGTTCGAACTATCCTAGAGGAAAAATCTGACTTTCTTTATATATAAATACAAACGAGGTCAAGACGAATCGATTGGTGACAAAATCTTGCAAATCGGTCAACCCGTTTGTGAGTTAAATTACCTCAAAGAAAATGCAAACTCATTTATAATATACAGAGATTTTATCATAAACATAACTGATTTAAAATGGCTTGAAAGCTGTTTCACCACATTATTCTTATAAATTCTTCTTTTGTGAAAAAATCTCAGAAATAATGTATCATTATTCGAAACTTTTGAAAATATTAATCATAACTTTTTTCAATAATTATCCACTTTTCACTGAATTTAAATACCCGGGCAAACTCAACAACATACCCATTTCATAGTTTTGACAATTATCTTTCCAACGGTGTATCAAATTAATAAATTGGACCGTTATTCGCTGAGAAAATTGCATTTGTTTGAAATGCTTTTTTTTCGATTTTCACAATTTTTCTAAGTCTGATGTCTGTGGCGCAATGAGTTTACATCACAGAGGTCTGGAATTTTAGGAATCTAGGTTTGAACTTTCCGTCTATCAAATGATATAAAAGAAAAGTCATTCAACGCGAATCAATTTTTCGATTTTTGGCCACCACTTCCCCATAGTGGCATTGGTTGTTTTGGGCAGTTGCCGGAGCAGGCGATTGATGCTGTAGAGGAGTTAATTCGGGAAAGTTCTGAGCATTGAACGCAGGAGGTTGAGTTCGTATCGGCTAACTGTCCATGCTGGCCTTTTTTCTTATTTCGAAAAAATGCCGCTCGTTTGGGGCATTCCTTAGCAGTGGCCTCATGCTACTCGTTGCATTTGGCGCCCTTGAATCAGAGCCACTTCTCGCCGCACTGCATACATCGAAGAGACAGATACCAATTCCTGGTGCCGTGCCCAGTTCATACATAGCGTTAAGTCTCTGTGCATTGGTCGGTACCGTTTTCAATTCCCTGAACGAGATATAACCGTTCTTCAAATGTACGAAATACAGTTGGTCGCAGTATTTTCGTGTCTTGTCCCGTTTTGCGATCTTGTACACATAGGTGAGAAGCAGATCACTGTCCACCATTATTTTTTGCAGTTCTTCTACAGGAAGATCGTCGAGACCACGTAGCCCACGTAGCGGCTTGTCACTGGGGATGTTATGTTATGAGTAAAATATTCGTTCTTGTTTTGCTTCAACAAATCCAGCAGCCTACAATGCTGGGGTTTCGAATCAGCCTCGCCAACACAAGTGCATATTGCACAAATACAAACCGAGCCGAATTGAAAAAAAACTAAAGAGAGCCGCGAATCGACCGATTCGGAAGTTGGGCTCTGAATTCTAGTGGTGCAACTCCGGATTTGGTTCAATCATTCATTTAGTTAACATCTAAACAGATAACACTGGATCAACAATTTGACACCAAAATGCACGGTTCGAGGCCGCATCTCTCCATCCTCGGATACGCCCCACGCTCGCCAAGTCGTTTTGCACCTGGTCTGCCCATCTCGCTCGCTGCGCTCCACGCCGTCTCGTACCTGCCGGATCGGAAGCGAACACCATCTTTGCAGGGTTGCTGTCCGGCATTCTTGCAACATGTCCTGCCCATCGTACCCTTCCGGCTTTAGCTACCTTCTGGATACTGGGTTCGCCGTAGAGTTGGACGAGCTCATGGTTCATTCTTCGCCGCCACACACCGTCTTCTTGCATTCCGCCAAAGATGGTCATAAGCACCCGTCTCTCGAATACTCCGAGTGCTTGCAAGTCCTCCTCGAGCATTGTCCATGTTTCATGTCCGTAGAGGACAACCGGTCTTATAAGCGTCTTGCACATGACACATTTGGTGCGGTGGCGAATCTTTTTCGACCGCAGTTTCTTCTGGAGCCCGTAGTAGGCCCGACTTCCACAGATGATGCGCCTTCGTATTTCACGACTAACGTTGTTGTCAGCCGTTAGCAAGGATCCGAGGTAGACGAATTCCTCGACCACCTCGAAGGTATCCCCGTCTATCGTAACACTGCCCAAGCAGCATAACTTGTTTCACTACTGAACATTTCACTGTGTTGCAACTATTCGGAAAGAAATAATCTTTGCGTATGTGCCATCAAACATAACACTCTTGCAATCTAAAAAGCGCAAGAGGTGGAGCCTACGGAAACATCCACTGATTGCAGTAAAATTGCAATAATGTTGCAGAATTCTACAGCGGAAAAAAAAATAAAATAAAAATATAAAACTGGATTCGATTTATGAATCTTGTGATTGATAGTCCTTCACTCTACCATAGCACCATTCGACACTTCGAAGGCTCTGCATGTTGACTCACCATAAAAACCATACTTGGGTTTTCTGTTACTTGATTGCACCATCACCGGAAAAAAATGTGAGTTGTCAAAACGTTGAACTATGCTAAATTAAACATGAAGACACACTCAACTTATATGCAACTTAAATTGAACAAACAAATAAATTTTGAAAGACGCATTGAAATTACATGGTAAAAAATATGCAACTTGATGATTTTGTTTCGTGTTTGCAACATAAAGTGCAGTATTCTTTGGTTGTTTGTTTCCAAATTTCAAACACGTACTGCATTGCAATTTTAATGAAACATTGATCACAACTCGAAAGTTTTTGACATCTTGATGGAACTTTTTCGTGCTTTGATGTTTTTCCAATGCCTTTATTGAAACTGAATAGAAACAAGGTGCTTTTAGGAAGGTGTTGCGTGTGCTACTTGGGTGCTTCCCAGGCGGGCCCTGTCGCGCTCGGTTCCGCCCACAAGCATGTACTTTGTCTTTGATGCATTCACCACCAGTTCAACTTTTGTTGCTTCACGTTTCAGGCGGGTGTACAGTTCTGCCACCTTTGCAAATGTTCGGCCGACAATGTCCATGTCATCCGCGAAGCAAATAAATTGACTGGATCTGTTGAAAATCGTACCCCGGCTGTTACACCCGGCTCTCCACATGACACTTTCTAGCGCAATGTTGAACAACAGGCACGAAAGTCCATCACCTTGTCTTAGTTCCCGGCGCGATTCGAACGAACTGGAGTGTTCGCCCGAAATCTTCACACAGTTTTGCACACCATCCACCGTTGCTTTGATCAGTCTGGTAAGCTTCCCAGGGAAGCTGTTCTCGTCCATAATTTTCCATAGCTCTACGCGGTCTATACTGTCGTATGCCGCCTTGAAATCAACGAACAGATGGTGCGTTGGGACCTGATATTCACGGCATTTTTGAAGGATTTGCCGTACAGTAAAGATCTGGTCCGTTGTCGAGCGGCCGTCAACGAAGCCGGCTTGATAACTTCCCACAAACTCGTTCACTAATGGTGACAGACGACGGAAGATGATCTGGGATATCACTTTGTAGGCGGCAGTAAGGATGGTGATCGCTCGAAAGTTCTCACACTCCAGTTTGTCGCCTTTCTTGTAAATGGGGCAAATAACCCCTTCCTTCCACTCCTCCGGTAGCTGTTAGGTTTCCCAGATTCTGACTATCAGTTTGTGCAGGCAAGTGGCCAGCTTTTCCGGGCCCATCTTGATGAGCTCAGCTCCGATACCATCCTTACCAGCTGCTTCATTGGTGTTTAGCTGTTGGATGGCATCCTTAACTTCCCTCAAGGTGGGGGCTGGTTGGCTTCCATCGTCCGCTGAACTGACGTAGTCATCTCCTCCGCTGCCTTGACTTTCACTGCCTGTACTTTCAGTGCCATTCAGATGTTCCTCGTAGTGCTGCTTCCACCTTTCGATCACCACACGTTCGTCCGTCAAGATGCTCCCATCCTTATCCCGACACATTTCGGCTCGCGGCACGAAGCCTTTGCGGGATGTGTTGAGCTTCTGATAGAATTTGCCATATTCTTGGAGGCGGCGAAATCAATTAGTCCTAGGCCGTTTTCGTTCGTCAGCCGGTGAGCGCTGAACTTCCCAATAGTCGGTCTAAACTCCTCCTCTTGGCCAACCTGAGCGTTCAAATCTCCTATAATGATTTTGACGTCGTGGCTTGGGCAGCTGTCGTACTCACGTTCCAGCTGCGCGTAGAATGCGTCCTTATCATCATCAGTGCTTCCGGAGTGTGGGCTATGGACGTTGATTATGCTGAAGTTGAAGAACCGGCCTTTGATCCTCAACCTGCACATTCTTTCATTGATCGGCCACCACCCGATCACGCGCCTTTGCATATCGCCCATCACTATGAAAGCTGTTCCCAGCTCGTGTGTGTGTGTGTTGTTGCAGATCTGGTAGATGGTATGATTACCTCTAAACGTTCGCACCATTGATCCCTTCCAACAAACCTCCTGCAGCGCTACGATGCCGAATTCACGATCCTTGAGCACATCGGCGAGTATGCGTGTGCTCCCGCTGAAGTTGAGAGATTTGCAGATTTGCGGATTTGGTTATATTCGGCGATAAATCTATAAGTATCTCTGGATTAGATCTTCCTGCTTACAGTGTCTACACGTTTTGATTTGGTTAGTACAGTGGCTACTGTTTTCCTATATGCTGAAGATTGATGGAATTGGTGTTGACATACGAATTCGTACAATTTGCACACGAAGGGGAAGGAAGTGTTGATATAGTACTTACTTAATGAGAGAGCCCCAACTCAACGATATCTTCATAAGTACCACGAAGTTGGATATTGAAGAAAGGTATTTGTTGGTCAGGATTTGCCTGTAGTTGACAATGAGTTTGCAAAAATATCGTAACCGTTCAAAAATGTAATTAGTAACACTTTTTGCACAAGTTCCGAACAACGAGTTGTTCAAAATAAAGTTCATTTTTTTATTACTCGGCAATGCTTGTAGCAAATACCAATTCATTAGTCACGCAGCACGCTAATTCCTTCCTTCCTTCCTGATTACTATTTTATTTTTCGTTGTCCAGTACTTTGCTATCGCAGATAGCTCATAAACTTAATTGCCTCGCTATTTCGAATAATCTATACAATCGAAAACGAATTATAAAAGACCGACCATCGTAGCTGATTAAAGATTTTTCTAATCATTTGCAATTCGTTAGCTGAAGTAAACGCCGAAAATATGAAGTTTGTGCTGCTTTTTGCAGTAATTCTGTGCGCCGCCTGCGTCCAAGGAGCCCCACTGGAAGCGGCCAATATCCAAACCGAAATCGACCAAGCAGATCCTCGGTCCGTATTATCGAGCAGCTCTCACCACATCCCGGATGACGACCCACTGGTGTCCATCTTCGTCGACATCTTACACGACGGAGATAGTGAAAGCGATTCGGAGCAATCGGAGAACAAAGAGGCCTCTTCCGAAACCGAAGTAGCACAATCTCCAAAAGAAACATTGAAGAAAAGTGTTGCGGCAGTCGAGGACGATGAAACACCGGAGGATGAAGTTGACGAGGAACTGGACAACCGAATTGGACGGTTCGTCAACATTCACGTAGCGATTGATAATCGTGGAAATGGCAACGGCGACGGGCTTGTGAACATACCAGCTTAAAAGAAATAAGTTTCAGAAAGTGTGACTCAAATTGTTGATTTTGAATAAATAGAATCGGTTTTCAGTTCATGTAGCAGAATACTTCGAACATCCGAAGGATTCTCGATTTTGGCAGTTAATTCGTTCAGAAGACTTTCCTTTAATTCCATTGCAGATGCTGATTGATCATCAGTTAATTTAATTGAGCACTTTTCCTCGTAATCGGAGTAAATCGAATGTAAGAGTGCTAGTATTTGATGAGAATGTCTGAAAAATAGAGTGATGTGTGAATGTCTGGTATCTAAATAATAAATTTTCGTTTACCTGCAATAGATTTTTATTCTTTGTCGCAACAACTTTAGGGCATCCAATCTTATCAGCATCGAGCGCCAATATCCGTTATCATCATAATAGAGGATATTGGGAAGTTCCTAAGAGCAAAAGTACACAAGAGACAAATTTGTTATCGTTATCAAGCGGGATACAAACTGACGGGAAAACCATACCTGATTGAGTTCATTCGTACTCACTAATCTGAACTTCAGTGACTCGATGCAAAATCGATCGAAGCTGCAATCGGGTACCTTCGGGAACTCCAACTCAATCATGAGGAACTCTGAAGTGGCTGTTACTGTAAGCAAATCCTTGAATGTGTCTCGTCCATTAAAACCGACCTCCAGATTGGTGCTGTAAAGATCGGTTCGCTTTACTTCAACGAGACCGACAAATAGCTGAAGACGGGGACATGAATCCTGTCCAGTCGTGGCAACGTCGTAGGTTACAAAACATTCTAAAACAGTCGAAAGTTCCATTGGATCGAGGTTTGAGATCCTAATAGTGGCCACCAGAAGTGCTGTTTGCTCTGAATGCAAGGCATTCACCTAGAAGAGATGTCAATCAAATACATATGTTGGAATTAGAAAAGAAAAAAATCCTATACCTTTGGCTGCTCCCATTCCTGTTGAAAGCATGGGAAATCAGAGGTGATGTCATCGGCTTCCAAAATTTGTTCCAAGCTCTTGAAGTTGTAATCGTCATCACTCAATTGGTAGTATTTCCAAGAGTATTCAAACTTTCTTTTCTGAGCAATGTCATTGATGAATAACTTCAAATTTGTAAGAGTGAGACGTCTGAAAAATGTAATAAAACAATTATAAGTGACGTGTAGAGTTATTTAAGAAATTTGAAGCAGTTTCTCATGGACAATCAAAATAATTTTTCGTCGGAGTTCGTAGGAAATATATTCCAGGGAAATTCGACTGAAATTCGAATGGCTTTTCGAATAAACATCCAGTGGAACTTCGAATAAACTTCCCATGAAAGTTCGATTTTTTTCCCTTGCATGCGATTGACTTTTCGAATGATTATGTAGTAAAAATTTAAAAGACTTGCCAAATGAATTTCCCGTGGAAATTCAAAAAAATAATCCTCGCAGAAATTCTAATAAACTTTCCATTTATATTCGAAAAACTTTTTCTTCCCTTTTTCGGCTCTACATTCTAACTGATTTTCAACTTTGAATTATTTTAGCATTTCCGTAGTTTTAAATTGGAAGTTTATCTATGCGGGGAAATTGCATGAAAATATAACTTGTGTTGCAGGTAATTTCCCGAGGAGATTCGAAGAGATTTCAGATTAAGTTCAAACAAAATATACAGACCAGAAAACCCATCATTGCTCATTCCACCCTAGTCACATATTTCGCAAGGTGCACTCACTCCTACCTAACGCATCCTTTTCCAACTGGCGTTCTTCATTCCCTTTTGCATTTTCCATCAACAATAAACCTCGTGTTGTAATCTGGCTTGCTCCATCTCTTTCCATACCATCACATCCAGCCTCATGTCCTACATCAAACTTTCCGGTTAGGTAACTCAAAAGAAAATCGCACGCGGAAAATACTGCATAATCCCATCCCACTCTGTTAGAACAAATTTCGAGAAGGCACTCACTCTCACAACGAGCGCGAGAAAGCTTCAAACCGACCTGTTTCGCCGTTACTAAACATTATACAAGCACTGCTGGCTTGAGCTGAAGCTCAGTTCAGCGGAGAACTTCGTGCGGGTCGCTTCGATTTCCCACACAAGCGGAACGGATACACGCTTTCAAGGCAGGAAAATTCCCCCACAAGGAAAAGCCAGGAAGCACTCGCGCGCGCCTGCCTCATACATTCCACTAGTCCAAGATTCCTCTTAGATCCTTTCGAATTAAAACTGTATCGTGTGTATTGCGGATTCTTTCGGTTTTTAATTAGAGAAAAAAGAAGTTCTGTGACTTGTTATAACCGGATGCGAACAGAAAATTAAGCCAAAGTGCTGATGCAAATACAAATGCCGTAGAAAATCGTCCCAAAAACGACACTTCTGTTGTGATGTTCTATTTTTAATGGGAAATTTTCGAGACATGCTTTCAAAGTGATTCTTTTCGGTGCTCGACGAAGCGTGAGCAGCAAATGTGATTTAGCGTCCCCTCAGAATCGCCGCTCGAGAGGAAACCCCGTCAGCATTCCTTCATCGTGGGAACTTTTATGTGACAGGTGAACGAAAAAAAAAATCAATCAATGACCGACTAAACAGAGTGAATGAAAAACCTACAATAAAACATAAACTCAAAGTAGCGCAACGAGGAGAGCACCCGAGACGTTGATGGGGGTGGTTTTGTGTGTTTGGGAACAGAAATTAAAACCGATCAAACGGAAGGAAGCGTTTGGTGCTTCGGGGTGTGGGTTGGGCGGTTGGGTGGTGGGAGAAAAGGGTTAAATTTGAAGAAGAATGGTTGGGAATTATCAGAAGGGACCCAACGTTAATGTGCAATAAAGCTTTATTGTTGAAAACTAAACATATCTTATGTGGAGCGACAAATGAGCATTGCACCATCTGGTTCTTCAGTTTTAGGATACTGTGGGCTGTGGAGTTTTCTTTAGACATGAAGCTTTGTAGAGTAATGTTAATTGTACTTTTGTTAATTGAATTCCGTTTTTCACAACAAATGAACGTGTCAAATAAAATCCAACAACCCGAACCCATATGCCTTCTGCAAGGCACATTCTATGAAATGCAAAGTTTATTCTCAAAGTGAGAAGCCGAAATTCAGCTTTGCAGAGCAGAGAAACCAAATGTTTATGAAAGTACGTACTTTAGTGAATTAAATCCCGTTTATCAAAAAATCGGAATGTGTATCTGAATTCAGCGTAAAATATCTATTGAGTACATTGAAAATGGTTGAAGGGAGCGAAAAAAAAGGTGAATTTTGTTGAATTAGTAGAAAAAAATCCGTTCAACCTATAAAGTTCTATTTATTAAAGAGGCTGTTGGTGGTCAACAATTTACACACAGCAGAAATAATATAAATAAACAGAATATCTTTTTTTTATGTTGTCTGCTTATGAGACGAGTTAATATGAGACATTGAAGACAAACATTTCTTTAAGGTGAAAATGCGTATCTATTAAGTTACTAGTTATCCCGACAAACGGGGTATGGCAAGTTTTTTATTGTGGCAATGTAGGCAGTACGTCTGGAAGTTAGTATTTCTGTATAATTATTATCTGTTTGTAAAATAATTGTCTGAAAAGAATGTGACGAAATTAGATGATTTGTTTTTGTAATTTTTAGATTTAAAATACTCATTAGCATTAGCATTAGCATTTAGCAGTTCGCACAAATTCGTAGGTGGTACAAGCCAAGACTATTGTATGAGAGTAGCATCACTTTCATCCGTTACCACAGATATTGATTTGGGACTAATCACTAACTCTTAGATAGAAGCAATGTACTCTCCAATAGTCGAGATCTGTCCTGGCCACGTCCTTGCGAATGCTGAGCAAGGAAGGACGGTTTGTTGGACACACTTAAGAAAGATGCAGAGAACTCTACGACCTCTCAAAGGTGTCACGGGAGGTTTAGGGATTGTGTGGAAGGTTATAACAGTAGGAATAGTTTTGGTATAACGTGAAACACAAAAAGAACTAAGATAGAAATACAAAGTAGGAAAGGGACGAGCCTGGAATTGAACCCACGACCTCCTGCTTATAAGGCAGAAGCGGTAGCCACTAGACCACCGAGCTCGTATATTTTTAGATTTAAAATACTCATTAAGACTAATTGATGTCAGATAAATTAAACAAATAAACAAATACTTTGATTATTGACAATGTGTTGAACTTATTACTGCAACATATTGCATTCCTGTTGAATTTTTACTCCGTTCATCAAAATGTTAGTAGGGGAAAAGCTGGTAAAATGAACAGGGGTGGTAAAATGAACAGTTGGCTATATTGAGATTAAAACACTAATTAGGCGTATGTTAACCATGCACAAGTTTTCTTCGAAATAACATAAGGTGCCTGAGCAAATATTTTGGTTTTTAGACAGAGCGAATTGCTATTATTATCTAAAATATCAAACGAAGCCGTAAAAATTGGGTCTGATGTAATTTTCAAACATTTTTCCGTAAGCTTCAATTCTTAATAAATTCATCATAAAATTGGTTCAAACTACCGCGGCAGATAGGACAACCTTCACAAAGATGTTGCAGGGGTGAATAGTAAAATTTTTGGTTTGCATCGTTATAGGAAGAGCTATTTATCACATGGCATGTTTGCAGGTAAAATAAACACTTGTATCAAACTTATACAAATTTATGATAAAAGTTGTGCAATTGTGAAGCGGAAGTTCAAGCAACAAACCATATCAAATAATCAAGATAAAACTTTGAATATCTCAATTTAATTTCAAAATAACTGAGATTCCAAACCTTTTTTTCTTCTTGTTATTATTTTGATAATTAAGAGCTTTTCAAAAGTTATACCAGATTTTTCAAAAGGCTCTCGTAATCTTAATTGGTTATATTTACGGTGCTGGAGTTGAAAACATGAAAATTAAATGTTACAAAAGAGTTTTATAATCGATGTTCATTTTGCAATAAGAATATGAGTTAAATTGTTGGTCTAAGTGGTAAAACTAGCAAGTTATTCTCGTTTTATGATTAAATTCAACGCAAGTTCTTAACGTGTTCATTTTACCACCTTTTCCCCTATTTTCACATTTTCCCTGCTTTTTCTACACAGAAAAGCCGCCACATTGAAGACGAATCAAACCGTGCATAAATTACGCTTATCTGTCCATCCGTTCATGAGTTATATTGCCTTAAAGATAATGTAAACTCATTTTTATATATAGAAGAAGAGAAGAAAAAAGACATAATCAGGTTTTGGAATTAAATGGATTTATTTGAAATTTATAAAATATTTTCAATAAACCCTCAATTTTTTAAATATTACTAATTTGTATCTTGTTGATGTTAATGTGATCGTGTGAGTTAGACCTTCCGGGACTCGCATGAGACAGAGAATCGTATGCTGATTCATGATGTGTATAACAACCTTTCCCCAGAGATGATATTGTGCTTATTAACACTGCAAGTACCAATCCCTACAAAAAGCGTGGAACGGCAACTTCGCCCCGATATATCTCAGTTGTTTTTAGTCCAATTGTCATGATTTTTTTCCAGTTACATATGTAGGGTATGAGGACTCCGTTCGCGACAACAGATTGTAAATCCATGCACCGATAAAAAAACAGCCGGAATATTCTGTTCCTTGTTTTTTTTTTGAACACTTACAAGTCGCTATATGTTCCTTGGGAAAAATCGAATTTTTCAAAAATCGAGGATGATCAAAATTCACCAGCCATCCATTTTTTAAATTATCAAGTGATAAAAACTCACCAGCGATTAAGAATGGTTGAGAAATCGTATCTTGGTTTGAAGCATTTGCCGTTACATTTTGAAATCTTTTTCGTTACTACCATGAAACCATAACGCCAAATAGAAGATATAACAGGACTGTTGACAATTAGCTGATATTAGTAAAGATTTGTTTGAAATTGAATGTTTGAATGGAAATTCTGTGATTATTATCGTTTGAGTACAAAATTTGACAACTCGCCTACTGTTTTCACGTGTAAAGTTTTCACAAGAAAATTGCAATCAATATTGTCTGATAACGATTCAGCACTGCTTGCAAGTCTTGTCGTGTATGAAAGTCGTTCGAATTGAAACCATCCAACATTTTATGCCAAATAATAATTAATATTATGTTTAATCATTATGTGTTTCCAAAAATCCAGTTTGTAAAAAATGAGCAAGACCGAGAAAAATGGATTAGGAATTGAATGTTTTGTGCAGCTGATAAGATTATGGTCACTGGGGAAACTAAGTTGAATCGCGAGCGATGGCCAGGCTGAAATCTGCAATCCGAGCTTATAAATAATGACAAGTAATGACGACACATATATTAAATTTTAGAACTTAGGAATTTAGAATTCAGGGTTTATTGTGATCAGGGATTTATATTGTTTTATAAAATCGATAAACGAAAGTAATTTGAATATCAACAGATTGAAAGCCGTTCGCAAGTGCGGACAAGTATGAAGCGACAGAATGTGAAAGGGAGGCATGGAGACCATGCATTGAATAGCACACAATCGAAGCCTGAATCTTCTTGCCTAACGTCGTGGTGGGGCGGCTTGATCAGTGATATGGAAACCACCATGCCAAGACAAACCTTCCATAGCCGGTAAGCAAATCAATTGTCACAATCACGAATTTAGGAAATTTAGGAATTTAGGAAAACAGGAATTTTAGAATTTGGGAGTTCAGAAATTAAAAAATTCAGGAATTTAGAAACACAGGAACTTAGGAACGTGGTAATTTAGAAATTGGAGAATCCCTGCATTTAGAAATTTAAGAAATTAGGAACTTAGGAATTTAGGAATTCTAGAATTTAAGAACTTGGGAATTTCCGATTTTAGAAATTCAGTAATTTATGAAATCAGGGATTCAGGAATATGAGAATTTAGGAATTAGGGAATTTAAGAATTAATGAGGTTAGAAATTCACGAACATAGGAATTCGGGAATTTATATATTTAAGAATTTATAAATTTGGAAGTTTATAAATTTAGGAATTTATAAATTTGGGAATTTAGTAATAATGAATAGAGTTCCCAAAAGTCTTAATGAAGCCTTCCAGAATCACATCGTGTAGTTCCTCCAGGAAATCCACAGGAATTACTTCTGCTGTTTTTCCATGAATTCCTCCTGGAGTACAACAACGAATTAATTTTGGATTTCATCAAGGAACTAAACCATGAGATTTTAGAGAGTTTCTCCAGAAATTCCTTCTTCCTTGAAGTTATTCCACAAATGTGTCAAGAAATTCCTCCAAGAATTCCTTCTCAAATTCCATCAGAAATTCCTCCTGGAGTTCCTATAATAACTCCACCCAGATATTTTTGAGATTTGCCTTCAGAAAATCTTCCTGGAACTCCTCCAATTCCATCAGAAATTTCTCCTCGAGACCCTTCAGGAATAACTCCTGAAGCTCTTCAAGGAATCCATACCGAAGTTCCACAAGCAAATCCTTTTTTCCTGTAGTTGTTTCACTTACTTTACAAATTTATCTAAAGATCCTCCACTAGTTTCCGTGTTTTTACGTTTTTTTCCGTGTTTCTACAGGAATTCCTGAGTTAGAGGTGTGCGTTGGCCTAGAAAACGTAGGCGGCGGAGTTTGTCATGATTTTGCTTGGCGGTGACATTTTCTCCGCAAATTCTTCGAAATTTCCTCAGCAAACTCTTCAGAGATCCTTTGGCAGAAGCTTCCGCAAGAAATTCTTTGGATTCCCGACCAGAATAAAATAACCGATTAGTAACAGGTCGTGGTGATTAGTTATTTACCTTTTTTAACAGATTCTATTACAAGTTATGTCCAAATAGTAGTTAAAATAACAGAAAATTATATCTGTTTTTAATTTGATACAGTATTTACTGGAAACGACTGGCAGTTATTAAATTGTTATTTATATCCAAAGTTGTTATAAGTATGATATAATTTTGTTTATCGTCCTGGTCAGGTTTCACTTGAGAAATTTCTCGGACTTTTTGTTCAATTCTTCGGAATTTCTCCCATCTCACATACAACCGAGGTTTTCTGAAGTTCTCACGGCAATGTTTTCGGAATGATTTTTTTTTTGTAATTTCCACCAGAAGTTTTTCGGATTTTTACGGGAAATTCCAATTTTAAAAATTCGCGTTTGCTTGCCACTCTTAAAAGAATTAACCGATGTGATCAACGGCGTGAGTTATTTCAAGAATTCCTGGATTGACTCTCGGAGTAACTGGATTTCCTAGGGGAGTTTAGAATGAATTCCTAGAGGAATTCAGAATGAACTTCTAAGGGAATTAAAATGAATTCAGAATGAATTCCAGATTGAATTTAGAATGAATTCAAGGTTTAATTCAGAATTTTGAATTTTGCCTTTATTTTTATGTTTCAAAAGTTTTTAGCAGTGTTGGATTGTATCGATGAAATTAATAAAACAATTTTTTTTAATTTTTTGGACGATTTTTCAAAAAACCTTCTTAAGGTCATTCCTCACGGAATCAAAATTAAAAAGTACTCGCGTTTTCTAGAGCACACCACTCGATACGGAATGCATGCTGCGACGCAGAAAAGCTGAAATAATAAAAATGACAGTTGGGCGTTGCTTCCGTATCGAATAGTGTGCCCTTGGAACGCGAGTACTTTTGAATTTGGATTCCGTGAGGAGTGTCCTTAAAGAAATAATTCAATATGCCTCAAAACGGAAAAAAATCTTCCATACTTCAATATTAATGCGAAACTATATGAAACGATTTATTCAAAGCATTCAACAGCGATGATTTTATATTATATCGGTTGAGACAAGTCTGCTCTGAATATTTGTAAAAATTGGAGTACAATTCGTTGCGCTCATTATTTCCTTGGTAGAAAGATGCTGTCAAAATGTAAATATTCTCTATAATTGTAAGACGTAGAGTCGGGCAAAAACAAAATTCATAACCAGTTTCAGAGAAGAAACATTGAAATTGCTTCATCGAACGCGATTCAGAAACTTATAACAAGTTCTTAAATTATTTCTTGAAGAAAATCCATCAACATATCTATCAACAACTTGGATTTCATAGCGAAAAGATGTAGTAGGATGGTGCGAAAAAAATATTTAAATTAACAAAATCACTCGAATTGTGAAATTTCAATTGATGTATTCGGATACAGGAGAAGCACAGACACGACTCTCCAGATACAGTAGACTGGATTCCGCGCCGGAAGATCAACACGAACAACCTCTCCAACTTAACGGTAGCTGATGGGCCAGCAGTGGAGAACGTCAAGCATTTTTAATCAAAGCACCAAATTCGAAAATTTGAATTCAACTAGAATTTTTCGTTGTTCTACGTCAGTGAGACGTGATGTGTATCAGCAGAGATCATGCAGAACCTGCAAATATTTATCAAATGTGTGCGAACCGAGCAAGCTGGTTGGTCGCCTAGTCACGCGTGCTGTGTGTATGTCCGTCCTCGTTGATTGCCCGATTTAAAGAGATACCGACTCATAGCCCGCTATTTACTGATTAATGATGGCCAAAGATCCGTTTTACGGAAGATAGTTTCATACCTGCATCAATACACACTGGATGCGTAATAATATGCAACGTTTCTCAACCTCATAAATAGAGGCCTTTGTTTTAAAATTTCCATCAGATGGCTTCACAACATGATTCAGTAGTCAGTAGAACACAGAGAAAAAGAAATGATAGAATCAACCGGATTCTGCTTCAAATCAATAATTTTTGTGCATTCCGTGCCGATAGTTCGAACGAGCCAGACGTGTGTGCTGTGTCTCATCGCGGATTGTGTTCGGTAGTGAAAAGGCTATTGTGTTGTGCTCCTACCTACGGATCCAAGGCGATCACTGTCGGCGAGTGAAGTAGCTGCTTCTGGCGACGCCAGTGAAGCAGGCTATTGTTACTGCTGCTACCTACAGCAGCAGGGGCAGATAAGTGGCAAAACTTTTTATTGTTCTCCCTTCTGTTTGATACAGAGTGGGACTGCTTAGAATTAATCAAATTAGTTTTTTAAAAGTTTTTTTTCTAATTTGCTATTAGTTTTAAGTTAGTATAAGCAAAATTATCCTTCCACCTTGCGGGGTGAGAATGGAGGCGGAGACTGGAGAAGGCAGTGTGCCTGCTAAAGATGGAGGGCGCACTCGATTGTACCATGCGGCTTCGCCTGGGCCTTGGGTTGTTTACTTTCGGCAGAAAGTAAAAAGCCTAGATTTTCTCGGCATTAAACGAGATTTGACGCGTCGTTTTCCGAAGCTTGATTTTAGCCAGATCAACAGGAACAAACTACGCATCACCGCACCTACATACCAGGTGGCGAATGAAATTGCTGGCGACAGGGCGTACAATGTTGAATATATGGTTTATGTCCCCTCGCGGGAGGTCGAAATTGAAGGTGTGATCAACGCAGCGAGCCTGACTTGCAAGGATGTACTTGCGGGAAAAGGCCGCCTAAAGAATGCAATGGAGTCTACCGTGGATATTCTGGACTGCAAGGAATTGCATTCAGCAGCCACGGTAGATGGAAAGAAGGTATATTCCAAGTCAGGTTCGCTTCGGGTGACGTTCGCCGGTTCGATGCTCCCAAAATATGTTGATATTGAAAACATGCTATTTCCGGTGCGTCTTTTTGTGCCAAGGGTATTTAATTGTACCAACTGCAAACAACTTGGTCACACTGCCGAGTTTTGTGACAACAAACTACGTTGTGGCAAATGCTCAGAAAGACATCAGGAGGAGTTCTGCCAGCAACAAGCAACAAAATGTGCTTATTGTGGTTTGAACCCTCCCCATGGTTTGCAAGAATGCCCGGTGTACAAAAGCGCACCCAAAAAGTGAAGCGCTCGTTGGTACAGCGCTCCAAGCAGTCGTATGCGGAAATGGTTAAGTCGCAAGACACATCCGCCACAGCCACTGCATCGACTGCTATTTCAGCCACCGTTCGTGAAAGTGATTATTATGATTCCATATCCATTGATGAATTGGACTCTGACGCAGCCGATATGGATGATCCTGCGGAGGTACACGTGCCCGAAAAGAGGAAGCAACCGTCTTCCCCGGGATCGCGCCGCAAGAGAAAAAAATCATCCATAAAAGCTTGGCAAAATCTGAAGGTAATGGGGGTTTATTAAAAATCCCGAAGCAACCTGTCCCTACTGCTTCTTTTGATCCAAGTTGCAGTAAGGCATTCCCGCCATTGCCAAAATCCGATGTGTCGAAGAAACATCCGGCTAGGAGAATCTACGAGAGAAAAAAAGTAATTCGCACTTCTAGTAAAAAGTATTCCGTCCAAGCGAGGATTGATCTCCTTTAAGGACCTTGTGGACCGTTTTTGAATTTATTCAATATTCCGAATTCATTGAGGCCTATCATTGACCTTTTATACCAACAGTGGAAAGTTATCTGAAGCAATTGACTGTTTCATGGCCCCTTCTTGCAGGAATTGTATCTTTCGATGGATAATACGGCCAATACCCAAGATACAATCACTGTGCTGCAGTGGAACTGTCATAGTCTGAAAATAAATTAGACGTGTTCAAGTTTTTGATTCGCAATTCCGATTGCGATGTATTTGCACTCTGTGAAACATGGCTTTCTTCTGAAGATGAAATCAACTTCCACGATTTTAATATTATTCGCCAAGATCGGAATGATCATTATGGTGGCGTTCTTTTGGGGATCAAAAAATGCTACTCCTTCTACAGAATTCCCATTCCGACTGTTCCCGGCTTAGAAATCGTCGCATGCCAAGTAAATGTGAAGAATAAAGATCTTTGCATAGCTTCAGTGTACATTCCTCCAAATGCCTCTATTAATCGTCGACATTTTTGGAGCGCAGTCTCCCTCCTATCATCTCCAGTATTGATATTGGGTGATATGAACGCACATGGTATTGGATGGGGCGAAACGTATGACGATTATAGAGCGCCTATTTTCTATGATTTGTGTGACGATTTCAATTTGAATATTTTGAACACTGGTGAAGTAACCCGAATAGGACCAAATGGTCAACAAAGCCGTATTGATCTGTCTTTATGTTCAAATTCACTATCATTAGATTGCACGTGGAAGGTAATTCAAGATCCCCATGGTAGTGACCATATGCCGATAGTCACCACAATTAAGAGTGGCTATCAACAATCTGAGCCAGTTAATGTTCCTTCGATCTCACGAAGAACATTGACTGGCAAAATTCATCGGCGGTAAAATTGGTATTGAATCAACTGATACTCTTCCACCTTTGGATGAATATCGATTCCTTACTGAGTTGATTCAAAAAAGCGCACTAGAAGCTCAGAAACGACGCGTTCCAAGTACATCTGTCATAAGAAGACCAGCCACTCCTGGATGGGATGATGAATGTACTAAGTTGTATTCTGAGAAATCTGATGCCTTCAAGGCCTTCCGTAAACACGGAAGGTCAGAGCTTTTTGAAGAGTATTTGAGGCTCGAAAGAAAACTCAAAAATCTTCTCAAGGCAAAAAAACGTAGCTACTGGCGACGATTTGTCGAGGGACTATCACGAGAAACCTCAATGACAACACTTTGGAAAACGGCTCGCAACATGCGGAACCGCATTTCCACCAATGAGAGTGAAGAATACTCCAATCGATGGATATTCAACTTCGCAAGGTCTGCCCAGATTCCGTACCAGCAGAACCGCTATTTCGAGAATCAGTCACTGATCCCGGTTCTTTGGGTAGACCATTCACAATGCTGGAACTTTCTATGTCTCTTCTTTCATCGAATAACTCTGCTCCGGGATGCGATAACATCAAATTCAATCTTCTTAAAACCTCCCAGATATCGCAAAAGACGATTACTTGACCTGTACAACTGTTTCATGGAGTACAACATTGTGCCACCTGAATGGCGACAGGTCAAAGTAATAGCTATTCAAAAGCCTGGGAAACCAGCGTCTAATCACAATTCATACCGACCGATTGCCATGCTATCATGCATGAGAAAGTTATTAGAGAAAATGATCCTTTCAAGAGTCGACCATTGGGTCGAAGAAAATGCATTGCTTTCAAATACTCAGTTTGGTTTTCGAAAAGGTAAAGGAACAAACGATTGTCTAGCGTTGCTCTCTTCAGATATTCAGCTGGCCTTTGCGCACAAGGAGCAATTGGCTTCAGTATTCTTGGATATTAAGGGCGCTTTTGATTCAGTTTCCATAGAAGTACTGTCAGACAATCTGCACAGTAGTGGATTACCCGTTATTTTGAACAATTTCTTGTATAATTTGTTGGCAGAAAAACAAATGAACTTCACACTCGGCACTCTGACAACTTCCAGAAATAGCTACATGGGCCTTCCCCAAGGATCATGTTTAAGTCCCTTGCTTTATAATTTCTATGTTAAAGATATTGACAATTGTTTGGAAGGACAATGCACGCTCAGACAACTTGCAGATGATGCCGTGGTCTCTCTAAGAGGTCCGTGTGCAGCTGTCTTGCAAGGACCATTGCAAAGTACCCTGGATAATCTGACTGTTTGGGCCAGACATCTAGGGATCGAGTTTTCACCGCAAAAAACTCAGTTGGTTGTGTTTACTAGGAAGCGGTACCCAGCTCAACTGAAACTAAAACTGTTGAATGATGACATCAACCAATCTTTATCTTCTAAATACCTTGGGGTCGTGTTTGATTCTAAATGTACTTGGAAACTCCATTTTGAGTATTTGATACAAAATGCCGGAAAAGGATCCATTTTCTTCGTTCTATCTCCGGAACCTGGTGGGTGCTCACCCGGAAGACCTCATCAAACTCTATAGAACGACTATTCTCTCTGTTTTAGAGTATGGCTCTTTCTGCTTCCTCTCAGCAGCTGATTGCCACCTGATCAAATTGGAACGAATTCAGTATCGTTGTTTGCGTATTGCCCTTGGCTGCATGCATTCAACGCATAACATGAGCCTGGAGGTGCTTGCTGGAGTCACTCCTTTAAAGCACCGTTACTGGGAGCTCTCACTTAGAATACTCGTCAAATGTGGAACAAGTAACACACTTGTTCTAGATAACTTCGATAATATGCTTGAACTAACTTGTCGTTCAAGATTCCTTAGAGTCTATCTCAACTACATTTCTTCAGATCTTTGTCTTCCGTGTTATAATCCACCTCGAGTTCACTTCACCAACGACAGTTCCTCAATTGAATACGATCTGTCCATGAAACATGCTATTCAAGGAATACCAGATCATCTTCGAAATATTTCTATTCCTCCTTTTTTCAGAAAAATATGAACACATCAATTGCAACAACAGATATTTCACTGATGGTTCTCGCATTAACGGATCCACTGGCTTCGGTGTTTTCAATGTAACTTCAACCACCTTCCGAAAACTTCAGGAACCGTGTTCGGTTTATGTTGCTGAGCTGGCAGCAATTAACTTCGCTTTGGGGATAATTTCCAATCAGCCCGTAGACCATTATTTCATCTTCTCGGATAGTCTTAGTTCTATCGAGGCACTCCGGTCGATGAAACCTGTTAAGCACGCATCTTACTTTCTTACAAACATAAGAGAGCAGATGCGTGTTTTGGTCGAAAGATCATTCAAGATTACCTTTGTTTGGGTCCCATCTCACTGCTCAATCTACGGCAATGAGAAGGCAGACTCGCTGGCAAAGGTGGGCGCACAGGAAGGTGAGGTTTATGATAGACAATACTCGAGCAATGAGTTTTTTCCCATTAGTCCGTCAGAGTACTCTTCAAAGTTGGCAAAGAAATTGGACACACAACGAACTTGGACGGTGGCTATTTTCCATAGTTCCAAAAGTTTCTGGGCGAGCGTGGTTCAGAGGTGAGGACTTAAGTCGAGGCTTCATTCGCACGATGTCGAGGCTTATGTCCAATCACTATTCACTAAACGCACATCTGTACAGAATAAACCTTGTCGATAGCAACTTATGTAGGTGCGGAGCCGATTATGATGACATCGATCACGTAGTTTGGTCCTGCTCGGAAAATGACGCCTCCAGAGAGCAATTATTGGATACCCTTGTGGCCCGAGGTAAACAACCCTTCAGGGAAGTTCGCGGTGTTTTGGGAGATCGTGATGTTGTCTATATGCAGGCCATTTATAGTTTTCTTTGTGCTTCTGACATAAAAATCTAACATTTTGTTTTTTTTCTTTCTTTAAAGTTTTTTTTTGTTCTGTCTCTGCCTTTTTGTTCCATAGAGCTCCATAGCTCTTGCCATCCGGAAGATGCTCCCAGTCGAACCATTCCTCGAGCACGACGACACGCCACATCGTCACTGACGCCAAATGCCCGGATGAGAAGCTGAAATTTCCTGATCCCAAATCCTAAGCCCCGTCCATCCTTAAACATTGTAAACTAACCTCGAGTCACCACGAGTACGCTGGCTTCTACCCCCCTCTTACTAACCGTATAATAGAATGATATTGATTGTATATATCACAAAGAACAATGGCTCCGTAAAGTGTTATACACGCCTGAGCCTACCAAATAAACGAAATTGGAAAAAAAAAATAATTTTTGTATTGATTTATGAATAACAATATTTATTTATGATAGGGGAGGTGGTTCGGTTGTGGGCACCGTTTTGAATTTTGTCCATAACTTTGATTCTAGTTGGCATTATGTCTACATTTTTATACCAATGGAAAGCTAGACGTACAACCTTACTGCTAGAGAAAAAATTGGTTTGATTTCATCGATTTTAAACATTTTGTTGTCAATTTCGCAAATTTGGAATTTTTGGACATTTCAGTTTTGTGATTCGGTTGTGGGCACCCTTGAAAATCCGGCTAATAATGAAGAATAACAAATGAAATCTACCCAGTTAAAAAAAGAGTATTTTATTAGTTTTAATTGTCATGAGACAGATTAATCCACCTAGCAGTAACGATGCCTTTCTCATGTATTGAAAAGGGTAACGAAAACAATCACTTAAGAAAGGTAAAAAACAGCACTTCAGGAAGTTGGATTAAACCTTTCCATCAATTTACATATACATATTATACACCCAGGTTTTTTTTACACGTGAGTTAACCCCACGAAAAAATTCACAAAAAATCAAAGAAAATTCAGGGGGTATTTAAAAAGTTGTGAAAGTTCAGGTTAACCGATAAATTAATGAATTCCAACCGCGTAAAAAAAACCTGGGTGTATTGCATTCATTTTATTACAACGCAGGCAAAACATTTTTTTTTTAATTTCGCATTTTTCTTCTTAATGAGGGGTCCCTATGAAAATAAATGATAATTTGTCAACAACTTCGGAAGGCAATGTCTGAAAGGTCCAATTTTAAATGGCAAATAATATGACTGAATTCCCCGTCGAATGCAACTTGTTGCGTGTAAATCGGTCAACGCTTACTTTCAAAAGGCGCATATATAATGGTTAGATTCGCCTGAAAAAAAAAACAAATAAATAATAAAACTTATTATTACAATAAATTAAGACTGAATAATTCAAAGAAAATGTATAAAAACAGCATAAAAATAAGTTGGTCCATATGTTTGTTGATAAACTCAGTGATATTGAACGATTTGTCAATAAAAAGAGGGTACCCATAACCGAACCAATAAAGATGCCCACAACCGAATTTAGCAGCGTTTCAGGAAAGTGAAGAAAAAAATTTTCGAGCTGAAATTTTGATGCCAATCGTTCATTATTGAATCACAAAGTAGACTAAATTTATCGTCTGAATACGCATTAGAACTTAAATTGAAAAATTCAATCACACCATTTTATGACACTTTGAAAAAGGTCAAACAAAATGTTCGTGTTGATTTTTATGTAGAAAAAAATATTTGTTCATAGTTCAAAGTAGAGGCATCTACAAGGGTATCTATCTAGTTTGATATTCTGCACAAAACATCGTGATTCGATAGCAAATGAATGACAGATGTCAAAATAACAGTATCTGCTTTCTGTCAAAAGATACGTGGAGGTGCCCACAACCGAACCACCTCTCCTACAATCAAGAACAATATTCATAGTGTTTCTTACTTTCGAAGTTGCTGCGATACTTCTATGATAGCAATACGATGACATCAAAAAAAAAAGGAAAAAGTGACCGAAACAGAATCGAACTAGTTTAACATGGGGAGTGAGAGTTAGTCACCTTATCTCTGCTCCATGCTTACTACATGTAAGCAAGATGATCTATGTTGATCATTTTATACAGTTTTTTCTCCATATTATAAAATGATTGTTTAAAGAACGATATAACTATTGTTTTAATATTGGGATGCTGGATTGAAACAACAATGAAGTTGTATTGAATGAAACGTTGAATGAAAACGTTGAAATAGCAACATTGGAGATTGAAACAACAATTTCCACGTTGTTTGATGCAGCAATCGAAATAGGTGTTTCAATCGTACAAGATTCTTCTGCGTGAGTATGGGTTAGAAACACATTACGAAAGAGCGGAGATGGAATCTGTAAGTTACGGCTGAATTGGAATCCGACCGAACATCACAGAGGAGGTAGACTTAGGGTCTCGTGGCGTCGAAGCATTAACAAAGAGATAAGCTAAGTCTAAAGGAATCTGACATGGACACCTGACTGAAAACCGATGCTTCGATGCAATCTACTCGATTTTGTCTTCGACAGTGTATCTAATTTACTCCGCCAGAGAATTACCCACCGAGGGATTCCCCAACCAGGCGGGAACCAAACTCCGTCTGGTAAGGTACTTCCTTCCGTTCACTGGTTCCCTTAACAATGCGCGACCACTCGATTAATTGACTGACAATCTATTCAAGGTATTACCTAGTCGGCAATGGACAAACGAAATTCTGACGATACCAACTCTTCTTGATCGTTACGCCATTTAATCTACAACTCGGATCTCTTCATCGTAATTTTTCAGGCCCAAATCAAGTATTTTCCGTCATACTCCTCAAATCTTGACCATTCGAGAACTACATGCTACAGCTCCATCGTTTTGATGTCTTCGGCAAAGTTTTAGTTAATCATCGGGGCTATGTGGAAAAAATATCCACTGCGAAAAAAATTGTTAAAAAATTGATAATATAACTTAAAAATCGAAAAATCTCGCAGTATTTATTAAGCACTTCCTCAGTTATTAACTGTGAAGTTTCTAAGCCAAGTTACTATTTTTGCATTCGTATTATCATGAAGTTAACACGATGATAATTTTATGCCCAGGGAAGTCCATAAAACATCCAACCTTATTCAATATGAACCTTCAATATGATCTTGCTTCGTAGCAGCGTATCTTACCGCACAGGACATGACATGACCATTAGAGTGATTCAAATTTTGACTTTTTCGCTCCCCTGTGCTTGAACGATTGTTTTTGCTATTTTAATAGTCCTCCCAAATTTTTAGCTGATTTGAATGTAATTTGATTGAGCACGTGCCATTTGAAGGTTATATGAAAATTACTATGAGAATTGCCACTTATGTAAAGGATAGTTTCGTGAAGCAGCCCGGAATCTATTTGAATATATTTAACGCATCGTTATCATAGAATAGATCCTAAGCTGAAAGTCAGTTGTTGTTGCGAAGCAATCTGACTTTTGTGAGCAAAATTACAAAGAAAACAAAAATGCTGATTATTGATATTGATGTTATTCTTTTACGTGTTAAATTGAATTTCCCACAATTCAGTATTTCCCTAATAACTCTTGTTGCCAGTATCAAATCGTTTAGCAACAACTACGATATTTCCCCTTGTTAAATTTCCCATATTGCTAACGTATTCATACATTTTTAGAGCTTAATGGGCAGTGATGGGGAACGGTTTTTCACAAAAGTTGCTGTTTTCATAGTAATTTTCATACAAGCTTCAAATTGCTTGTGCTCAGTCAAATTAAATCCAAATTAGCTAAAAATTTAGGACGATTATTAAAATAGCAAATGCCATCGTTTAAGCATAGGGGAGCAAAAAAGTCAAAATTTGAATCACTCTAATGACCAAACATCGGTACTGATTTTCCAAATCTCTTTATTGTAGTGATTTTTTTTTAATTAGATTTCATCATCGTTACTGAAGCGCAAACACAGTCTTGTTTTTTATGAGGTCCGAATTTGTTTTAGTACAGAGATCTAATTTCATTGCGTTTGACATTTCGGAATCTCACCTTTACATAGAGCTCAAATCAGCCAAAATTTTCAGCAGATCAACTAAATCCGTATCCGCTTTATTCTTAGTTGATGAGCTTTAGATAATTTCTGAATCTTTAGAGAATCATGTCATTAGCTTGAAAACCAGGCAAAGGTTGATTTAGCTGTGTAATCATAATTTACTTATAATCTAACCTAAAAAACAATTTCAATGGACGATCACTTCTCGATGTAATATTCTACAAAGTTAAACAAAAAATACTGTGCTTACAAATTGACCATACGACACATTTCAAAATTGAGATACTGTAATGAGTTGTAAGAAAATTAATCAAATTTGGAACCATGCATGTACAGAAGTAAAATTCAAAATTTTATAAATACCTATCGAGAATCCAACAGCTGAAATCTTGGCAATGTTTTCGGCGAATCTTGGTAAAAAAATTACATACCATAACGCCCAATGGCAAATGAGCCAATCAAATGAAAGAAAGATTTAAAAATCCAAATGTACAACTGTGCCATATAAGACCTTCCGAATAATATATAATACAATAAAAGCAAGACATCGATTTTAGAAAAAAAAAAATGTAAACTATAACTGCGGCTTAATATGCTTTACATTGTACCTAACAAAAAACAGTATCATCAACAAATAATAAATTATATTGTGTAAAATCTAAACACTCTGTTTTTTTTATTCAAGTAAAGATATATAATAAAAAAGTATTTTGTTTGCCTCAGTTCTCGGCATAAATATTGAGTAAACTTCCAAATTTATTTCGAAGCTAGTAAAAATAAGAGCACAACTATTTTCAATAACCAATAACCTCCCCTACGGAATATAAAGGATTGTTAGATAAGGTATGTAATATGCCAAGATTTTAAATAGGTTTTTTAGATTCTTATACAGAATTGTAAGAAAGTTTTGTACCCGAATTTCCGCATTCATAACCCACAGTATGTTTTATTCTCACGTACCCTCTCAAGCATATAAAAACACAAAAGGACTCTCAATTTTCTACTCTGCCGTTACCTTCACTCATGTGCTTACACTCCATGCTTGCACTCCAAAATTCACTAATATACAAAATGCATTTCTCCTGTGTCAACAGAAAGTTTTTTTGATAACTAAACCACTGATTTTGTCCTGTATTGATGGAAATTTTAAATACACTCAAAATGGAGTCAAATACTGCAGAAATAAAGTTAAATCAAGTAGTGTAATAAAATAAAAAAGCTTGCAGATAGTAAATAACCTCTACATTCGCTAATATTGTCACTGATCATAAGACTAATTAGTAACTATTCCATTGTATATTGATTTTATGTTGACGTTGAAAGGTCCCTTTCTGTGCGAAAGGTGCGAAAACAAAACTATCGTTTAGTGTGAGCGTTTCTTTCAGTACAAAGGGAGGAAAACCTCCCACCGAACGGGCCTGCATGTGAGTTAATCTCTCCGTTATTTTGTTAGTACATATTAAGATGTTTATCGTAAATGCACTCAACTACCTCGATCGCAATAATTACGAATTGACCTAGCACTACTTCATATTTCAAACAATTGTTCTAAAGCATGATATCCAAAATAGCAGATATGGTCATGGAAGTAACAATAGAAATAAAAATGTGAAAAAATAATATTTAAACGAAATGTATTTAACAGAATGTCTTTTCATGTCTAAAAAACTAGTTCGGACACAATTACTTTTTTTACCGGGATCTCAGCGATTTATTCAACTTTTACCGAGATTCGCACAGCCGAGCCCCAGGAAACAAGTTTTTCGCTGAGATATCTGTCAAAATTGCTGAAAATCAGCAAATAGTTTGCCGAAACTCAGCTAACAAACCTCATTTTTGACGGGATATCAGTTTTTATTTTGCTGGGCATACGGCTGTGAGGATTTTTCCGAGCTGCAGAAATAAAAACTGTGTGTGTAGTGTTCCACTGAAGTCAACTCAAGTCATTAGGTCTCGCACCTGAATACAAACGGGTATTTCGACCTCGACTATATGGATTTCACTGTAACGAACACCTTGCTCATATCCAACATCCATGCAAAGTAACGCGTACAAAGTATTGTATCCAACTGTTTTATCGCTTCTGCGTTGTTTATCGATGATAACCAAATAAGATGCTTGGTTGTACGTACTTGCATTACTATCTAACCGACGGTAGAGCGATAAAACATTACTAAATCGATATCAGCGTTGCCGGGTATGAATGAACCCGGTCGCGAACCGAAGTGATTAGGTCCGGCGGTGAGTGTTTAGAATGGGATTAAAAGAAGAAACAGCCAACCTGCTTTATATGTGGAGTGCAAAATAGCGATACCAAAATAACCACCATGCTGCCCCACTGACTGTGATAGAACTGCACATAGATCAGCTCGTTTCGCTATACATAGCTGGGAAAACTGTACAAAAGGTGCCACGAAGTGGAAAGCCGGGCCCTTTAGACCGATGAGATGGACGGATGAAAACCGTGAACGCGAATGTCAGTGTTTGCTCGACTCAATGTTAACAACGAGAGGACGAACTGACAGCCGTGGTGTTATTTTGGCTTGTAATGATTCCACTTCGTTTGGTTCGCGGGCAGTTTGATGGAATATTAGCTGACAGGTAAAAAATAGAACCATCGGTCCACTTGGAGGCACTTAGCCGCCAGAAGGTGAAAAAAAATTCAAAATGAAGTTGATCTTGTGCATTAATCATGAGCAACGTTGGACGAACAGCAAACTCATGGAGCAAATTTCAAGAATCATCTGTCTCTGACTAACGAATGGATCCATTTCGAATTTGTTTATTATATAAAATTGTTCGTCACGTTTCTGCCACTTCAACATTTCAAGTGATTACCTAATAAATCTCACCAAGTTGAATGAACGATTGTTATTGCTTATCGGTGATGGCAAAAAAAATAAGGAGAAAAATCAGATCTGGAATTATGGTAAATTACGCATCAATAAAAACTGTTTTTTTTTTTCAACTGAGCTAATATGTAAATTAAAATGCACCAAACCATTCAAACTGCTCACAACTCCAACTAACTTGCAGTGCTGTAGTTTTGATAAATAAGGCTAAGATCCATGTTGGAATTCGGAACAAAGCATCCAAAACTCGCTTCATATTTGGCTTGGCTTAGTTCAATCGAGTTATTGCGTATAAGGACCGACCAAAAAGCCAAAAATCTCAAACCATTTTGATCATAAGTAGGATAGAGCTTCAAATGATTGGTACCATGGACAGACAAACATACGCCATCTTAGTGAAGAGCAAGTTATTCATATTTAAACACAAATTCCTAGAACGTTGTTTCACTGTGTTTTCGTTAACGGTTTAAAAGAAAGCACACTAAACTGTTTGGAATTTGGGTTAGAAAATCATTCTCTAAAAATTTCGGCTTAATCGGATGGTGCATTTTATTTGTAGCACAGAGAAACCGACATCTCACTCAGACTGATGGAATCGTTATCGGTAGCCGATTAACCAGCTACAAAAATTAAAAAGGAAAACTATGGAAAATTAAGTTACACGTCTGTTTCTCTGTATTTGTAGTTTATATGAAGGAATCAACCAAAATATATTTTAAAATACACCTCCGTCATTGTTTTGTCCGGGAAATTGAGTACATTGGGTAAATCGGTGCAGCATATTTGCTGATTCAACTAGTGATGGTATTGTCTATTTTGTTTGGTATTCAAGATACAAATCTTTGGTCTCCGACAAGCCATTTTCATCATTACATTTGAACTTGGTAATCAACCTTAAAGTCGAATAGAACTTGCATCACATTAGAATAAAAATAACTATTCGCAAAGTTGATATAATATGTATGCTAAAATTCATTGTTTGAACAAAATTCCGAGCGTCACAGGTAAAAATGTGTAGAAATTATTTGCTTTGCTATCAATTTTAGTGAAATGGCTTTACTTGTCATACTATCCCTTATGACTCGTCATGTAACATACGAGACACTGAAGACAACCTGAAGAGCATGGAACTAAATGGGACGGATTTAAAGGTTGAAATCATTTAAAAAGACATTTTCAATTTAATATTCATTGAAGAGTTTGTAAAGGAATCCATGGAGGAAATACTAAATATTTCGCGCAAGTCGAGAAGGCATTCTTAGAATCGAACCTTTGATGAAATATTAAAACGCAACCCAATTAACCTATGGAGCTGTTAGCCGTTAATCGCAATTACAGAAACCTATTTCGCGACTTCGTTGAAAAATTAAATGAAAAAAAAAACAGATTAATCCACCTAGCGGCGATGATGCCTTTCTCGTGCGTCATGATATGTATTGAAAATGCGAGAAAGACATAGACATAGACATCCAAAGAAAAAGTAGGCTCTTTCATAAAAAGCAATTCCAGTTCCCAAATAGGTTTGAGAATAAGTTAACTCAACCAACAATAATTTCAATATTCATAAAATCAAAGATTGAAAAAATTGTGCGGTTATAAATTAAATAGAGCATGAGCATGATGACCATGCAAGCTGAAGTTGCTACTCCTACTTTGCTTTTCAGCCTCAGTGTGCACAGTCCGAGAGTTCTAATAAAATAAATGGTCAATAACAGCACTAGCCACGTCCTTACGGCCAAGGGAAGGAATTGATAATGAAGTTACTCACCCACTGCAATCCGAGTATAATCCGACAGAAGATCGTTTTTAGTTAGGCGATTGTCAATGTGATAGGGTAGAAATGATTATTTATAGGGAAGTGTCTTCGGTTGTGTGCCTAGTTGCGTACTTCGCTCATTAGTTTTTTCCGAGTCAACATTATGCAGTAATACAAACACTAATGGAAAGCTACTACCTTAGCTAACTTTTCTCCTTTCTTAACAGTGAACTCTCCAATACTAGATTACTAGATATTGAAGGGACCATCGAGTTAGGGAGGTATCGAGATAGGGAACACATATATATTTTTTTCTTCAAAAATCAAACACTTTTCATAACATGTTGAAAAATGGTTTAGGGTAATTTGGCCGACCGAATACCATTTGGTCAAAAGGGTCATTTGACCGAATAGGTCTTTTAGCCCAGTCAGTTTAGCCCTTATAACGTTCTAATTCTCAATTCTCAATCCTCACTTCTCACTTTTTAATTCTCATTTTTCTCTTATAACTTCTCATATCGTATTCCTCATTTCTTCTTCTCATTTTTAAATACTTCTCACTTCTCTTTTTGCCTTTCTCGTACAACAAAGTTGTACCGAAAGGCTATCATTTCACTCCAAAATCGAACTTTTTATAGAAGTCACGGAGACCCTGATGGTATATACCAATCGACTCAGCTCGTCGAGCTGAACAAATGTCTGTCTGTCCGTGTGTATATGTGTGTGTGTGTGCACACGAAACCCGAAAAACATTAGCCACTTTTTCATATAGCAATTCTTAACCGATTTTCTCGTAACTAGTTGCATTCGACTGCCTTGTTGATCACTATTGAATTTGGTAACGATCGAACATTGCGTTTAAAAGTTATTTAGAAAATGAAATCTAACTATATAAGCGCCATATAAGGTTGGTGTCTTGGCTAAATGCGAGAAAGGCAGTATCACCACTCGGTGAATTAAGTTGGGTTTTTTACTTCTAATTTCTCAATTCTCTTCCTACTTATAACGTCTTATATCGTCTTCGACATAGATAATATCTAGTAAAAATGATGAGCTCGGTGGTCTAGTGGCTACCGCTTCTGTCTCATTAGCAGGAGGTCGTGGGTTCAATTCCAAGCTCGTCCCTTTCCTACTTTGTATTTCTATCTTAGTCTTTTCTGTGTTTCACCATCTACCAAAACGATTCCTACTGTTTTAACCTTCTACACTAACAACACACACACACAAACTCAAAAAAAAACTCCCGTGGCACCTATGAGAGGTTTTTCTGCATTTTTCTTAAGTAGGAGTGTCCAAATAACCAACCTTCCCATTCCTCAGCATTCGCAAGGATGTGACCAGGGCAGATCTCGACTATTAGAGAGGACATTCCTTCCATCTAAGAGATAGTGATTAGTTCTAAATATCTGTGATAATGGGTGAATGTGATGCTCAAACAATAATCCAGACTTGAACCACCTACGAATTTGTGCGAATTGCTCAATGCTAATGCTAATGCTAATTCTAATAGGGGGAAAGACGGCTTTGGCAGGTTTTGTTCTATTATTGGCAGGGGGGTTTTTGTCGACCAAATTTTATGAAATTTGGCCACAATATTCTTTGATATGCAAAGAATGTTTAGGCCAAATTTGAGCCTAGTCAGTCATAAAAACCCCCCTGCCAATAATAGAACAAAACCTGCCAAAGCCGTCATTCTCCCTATCAAAAACACGAAAAATAAAAAAAACTAATTGTTTTGTTGTCACAGTCGAATGTTGTCAAAGTCGAATGGAGTCTGTACTGCAATCTAGAGCATATCGAGCAAGAAAGGTATCGACTTACAGAGGCAACGCAGTATGCTAGATTGAAGGGACCTTGAATTTCATCGAGTAAGGGAAAATATCGAGTTACAGAACATCGAGTTAGAGAGAGTTCACTGTAACTATATTGTTTTGAACAAATTGCTACTTATATTGTTGATCTTAAGCCAAACAAAAAATGTACCCGGTTGTGGAGGGCACCTTTCAAAACCGTTAGAAATGGAAAAAAATGAGTAAAATACCCATGAATTGATGACAAAAGAACGTTTATTTATTCTAAAAGCTTCTGCCAATAGAATACACCAACTAATGACTTTTAATGGCAAAATAAAAGAAAATTATTCTTGCTTGTGAAATAGCTGGTAGCCAACTCCAAATGCACTTCACGATCGCAACCATTGCAATGGTTAGAGTTTGCAGCGGCCTACATTTAGTGACCCACTACCGGGAATGTTTGATATTGCTCAGATTTGTCGTGTCTGTCAAGTATCAAAAATTACTCAGGGTGGGGTATAACCGGGGCCGGCCCACAACCAGAAACATTCCCCTACAAGTATGCGCAGTACGGCAGCTTATGTGTTACAAGCTTTAAGGAATTATATGGCTAATGAAACAAGTGCAAATTTAGTATGATATAAAGTCGCTTTATTTGACTATCTAAACATTAAGAATCAATGTAAATCACACCTTATCACTTTGTCTTTACCGAAAAAAGCAAATCAAACAGTTGTTATAAATTCTAAACTGATTAAAACCTTTAGCGGCTTGACACTAACGGGTGTCAACTAATAAATTTGAATGAAAAGAATGGCTCGGGAAACAAACTACAAAGAACTACAGCACAAAACAGATAGGCATCATAGAACAAACTGCAATTTTCAAAGTAGGCTCTTTGTGTATCAACAATCGACGAACGGCACTCCCGTATATCCAAGACGAAGGAAAGAGACAGCAAAGCATGCGATGCTGCTCTGTCTTATGCGCGTTGTTCAGTAAAGCTTGACTTCCACCGCTAGGTTCGCTAGCGTTTCAAAATCATGGAAGGACCACATTCCACGGCAAAGATGCCTATAAATTAAGTGACTACAGTTCAATCTGATATATGTTATATAAAGAATTGTCCTTAGTCTTCAAACTTAGACTAATGAATTTTAGCATATGTTCCGTGGTTCGTCGTGCGGCGCAACTTAGTCTTGCTGGTATGGCATAACGGCTGTACGGATATACCATATCGATATCCAGATTGCTGCTTCTGATCCCGCTTATGAGTTGCCCTGTGTCTTCGGTACCTTTGTATACAATGGAGCTCAGTAGACAAAAAAAAATGCTATGATAGTTGTCGAAACATTTTCAAGCCTAAAATGTATGACCACATACTTTTCCCATAATCTTTGTTTGCTTGAAACATTAAATTTTACAATGCGCGCCACAGTACTTCCTGTTTCGACGGCATGATGTAAGCGATGTGTGTGTGTGCGACAATTCTAAGGATTCATTATAAGGATTCATTCACATAAAGTCATATTTCTGTGAAAGCATTATTATTCTTATAGAAAAGAATTGAAATCATTCAAAATTTTTAGTTGTCACCCGTTAGTTAAACATGATTGCGAACCTTATCTTTGCTGCAAAGAGAAAGGCAAAACACGTGTAAGTTGTCAAGGGGCGGAAGCTATTTTCATGTATTGTAGACTACTTTGAACATGATTGAATAAGTGCTACGTTCTAGTCTAGATTTTTGTATCACTATTTAAAATTCTTCCTGGTGGGAATTTTTCGAAATCTTGTAAACGGTCTGTATCACATGTTTTCAGTCAAAACTTTCGGAATCATCAATCAGCAAATTGCATTATCTTTATCTAGGGAACCATATCCAATTGAGCTTTCGTAGCGTAGCGGTAAAATATAACATCACAAAGCAGACTTATGTGGAAAGTAACAGAATTTATATTCTGGCTCGGTTTTGGGATTTTTTTCTCTACTTTTATTTGCGGAAGAGTAATACAAACAGAAAAATGATGTTTGACTTAGAAACCCGTCAGATGTGAAATTGCAATGTTGAGAGATAGGGTAAATCACTACTTGGGCCTATGGACCCCATTCCCGGCTCACTGCACAAAAAACTAATTATTTATACTGTTTGGTAGCCGTAGGTTTATGATTGATATTTTTTTAAATGTCTCCTATTTATCGCGCACAATACTCAATATTTTTCAACCATTTATTTCACTCCTAATCGATCCAATTATAGAAATTAAAAATGTAGATTTCAAACTTTTGCTCTTCGTTGCAACACCACTGAGCCGGAGTGATTCTTTCCTCTTTTACAAAACGGTATCATCAAATAAACACCTACCTGAAAATCTTCACAGTGCTCGATACAACCATTGCTTCAGGCTGTTTATCACCACACAAAAATGCTTATATCACGCACTTCAATCTTTTCTAATTGTTCGTATCACTAGATTTTATATAAACATATTAGAATACATTTAAAAATGTATCCTCAAACCTAACAAAAAATCACCTCGGCCCAAGAACTTCTAGCTGTACAGTGCTGCCAAAAGGCCATGAGTCTTATTTTAGTATGAAGATAGTCCTTCGTCGTTAATAGGAAAACTGTCTAAAACGTTGACGCTTTTATGTTATTTATAATTATTTAAATTTCAAAGACTAAAAACAATATTTTTTCAAGTTTTTGGAAGGAATTTGGATGAGTGCATATATCTTCTCAACCAATTAAAAATTATTATGAATAATACCATCTGGCATCACGGTATCGTGGAACGTGCATATTTTTGTTTACGTCTCATTTTCTACCGTCCCGAGAGAGAGATTGAGAGTAAGATGTTGAGAGATTGAGTAAAATATTGCATATGCCGAAGAGATTTGGGGTATGCCAGATAAGCAATCGCCTATGACTGAAATGAGTGCTGCACCATGTTAATTTAAATCAAATAAAAGCTTTTTCGAGCGGTTTTTAGCAAGAATAACTATTTTTTAAGCAGAGGTGAACCCCATCGCAATATTACATGGCCCACAAAATTCAGGAAAAGTAGCTCCTAGTCATAAATATCAATTAAATAATGCAGTCGTGCGCATGTTAGGCCGGGAATGGGGTAAGAAACCCTACGATGATAATAAAAGAAGGAAACATTGTAGCTCAAATTTTTTCAGAGAATAAGTCTAGCATACACTATTCTCAATTACAAGGAAATCAAGCTCATTCATTTCTAAAGAAAAACCTTGTTTGGCTCCCTTTTATGGTATCATTATAATGAACTGAAGTGGAGAAAACCCATTTATAAATGATGTATAACAGTTAACACAAACCAATCTATCTAAGCTCAAATGAACAAATTTAACCGCATCGCAGCACCGTGACAGACAGCATCCACAATCCTCGTATGTTACTGTCAGTTTTACAATAAGCATCACTCATGCAGTCAGGCATGCAGTCATAACACTGTTTATGATTTATTACTCAGCCACACTTTGATGTTTTTCGTGCGCCTTAAATCACGTTGAATTATTGGTTTGTTAAACTTTACAAGTCCATTTAAAAATATGTCTTTTTTACAGTGCACTGGTAGAAATAATTATAATGCAATGACAATGATTTCCTTGCAAAATGGTCGAATCTCAATTCCTAGCGTTTAGACTGACTACAAAATTTTGCCCTTTAGCTCGAAATAACTTAATCAAATTTTAAATACAATAATTTAAATCAACAAAGGTTATTCCTATTATGGTACTTGATAACATATGCCCATGCAATGCTAGATGCAATCAACAATTGCACCACCACTTTTATATGGAACTTCATACGAATAGTGTGACGCATAATTATATCCAACCGAAATGGGCATGCTTATAAGCAATCAAAATAGAAAAAAAATATTGATTGAGAATTGAAGTCAGTTTAAGCTGAAAGGCAAAATTTCATATTAATTAAATCAATTATATATTCAAGAAGATTCAAAAAGTGTAAAAATATGTTTGTGACGAAAAATACGCTCTTTTCCAGTTTCTCAAACAAATGGAATACAGTACAACTTTCCGAGTGAAAATGCTGGTAAAGAGCAGAAGTACGTACTAGACAACTCGTTAAGGTTTTATTTCTTTCCGGAACTGATGAGACGACGATACACTCCCACCCATCAGCTCCTCTATGCATCTAAAATAGAGCTGTGAATAATCACGAGCAGACGGCACGGCGCCTCCGCCGTTCGACGACAAACAAATCAACTTCGCGCTTTAAAACTTGTCTTGTCCATTCAATCCACAAGCAAATGAGATATATTTGGTAAATATTGAACAACTTTTAAAATTGTCACTACACAGCTGCCCGAACTGTGGTACTAAACAAAAATACCACTGCTCTGAGGCGTATGTATTTTTGTACAGCAAAAGCCTACGCGGCCACACGGTATCGTTGTCAACTCCACCAATGACACGAATCACGCAAACTTTTAGCACTAGGAGTTTTCATTGCACAGTTCACAAATTCCACTATGCTTTGATGTTTTAGAAACTATTCCACTCCAGTGAACCATTTAGACTGCTCCCACGAAGCACTGAATCGTGCGTGCGTGAGCTGATTAATGAGTGTTGAGGACACTACGGATTTGGTCATTTTTGTTTCCTACAGCTCATGGCAGTTAAATCAAAACTATGGACGGTTATTAGGGTTTTTATACTATAAACACACGAAATCGATATCACCCTAAATGGGTAAAGTCAAGTGACACAGTTCTCGATGAAAAGGTTTGATTTGTGGTTGTTTTCAAGGAGAAGTTAAATGAAAAGAAAAACAAGGCATTTTTATTCAGTGATAATTTCGTATTACATGCACCCAATAAGAGATGAAAAACAGCGGATGTCAGATTTTATGCAATATATACATAAAAAAGCTTACATTTTAGAATAATAATTAAGCAGTTTCCTGTACCTAAGCGTCTAGATTTTGAGCCAAAGTGCAGTAATTGTGGATTAGATACTACTGCTCCGTACTACTATGATTTTGGTGCAGTTATAGTAGAAGGGCATTGCCAACACATTTTTTCTAAACTTTAGTGATTTTTTAAGTTTAAGTTTTAAGCTCATCACTTCATTGTCGATACACTTATTTATGATTGTTCTGAATTTCCAATTATTACATAACAGCTCCACGTATCAGCCACCTGTCGAACATAGTAGCAAATCATACACTACTTCTTTTCATACGCAATCATTATCAGTGGCATTTATACAACAGTCGAACAAAGGTATTTATGGAAGCTATGATAGCCACCTTATGTGCGCTAAATATAACAAATGAGTAACCTTACATGAGACGATGGTTGTATTTCCCAGCACTATAAAATGATGGTCTGGAAAATTTCATCCAATGCCGATAACAATGAAATTAATCGAAAACTAATTCGAGGCAAAGATAAGCCGAGTCACTTGTTTGTGAGCTCAAAATAGGTGCACAATTGTCGAACCGCTCAACGGAAGTGTGTACCGACGATAACGATGTAGAATTATGACAACAATTGCTGTTCAAAAATGATACCCAGTATAATTGACGGCCGTTTGGGTAGTTTGGAGAGCCCCGTGGCAACACAACACGATACGCATTAGTTCGGGATTTATCACCGCGATCACTAAAGATTAGCTAGTTGAATGCGTTCTACTCGTTTCTGAGCAAACGGTCATACAATTTAGCATCTAACGAGTGCATCTAACGAGTGCATCTAAGTAGTGTCATTCATTAGCGCACTGCGAACTAAGCATCATATTTCAAAGCACAGCGTGGAAATGCAAGCCTTCACTCCAGGCTGGTAATCCAACGCCATAGAAATGCAGATGCCAAAGTAGTGTAGTGAGATCTACATACTTGATGTCCGAAAAACAATTTCGTTCAATTCAATGTCGGAACGTGACACAACACACTCGTGTTTTATTTCTATTGAAAGCGCCCGCCGCCCCCTGCGGATGTCACACACGCCCCGGCGCCTGCACTGACCAACCATCGCGATCGCCAATGACGACGCATAATGAATCACGGGCACGCGGGTCAGATTTGGTTTGATGTGTTTTAAACAACCGGACTCAATTGATACGAACAAAAGGCCAGGGCTGGTAGCGACTGCTGTAAAATGCGATTGAGGTCGAACTAGATTATATGAAATTTTTCCTAAAAATTGGAATGGATAATCAAGCCAAGCTCATTTCTTTCTAATTCATCTATTCATCTTTCTAATTTCATCTAATTCTGTAACTCATAACCTTGAATACAATTAATATTCGAATAATTTTATTTCTATTATGTTTGTTTAGGAAACTGAAACATTTCGTAAGACTTTGATGCTCCTTTTAGAGAGCAACATAACGACACACGGTAAAAAGGATTAAGACAAAAAAAATCTTGATGCACCTATCTCTGATTTGCCGTATTTTCAATAAAAATCAGGTCGAATAAATTCCTTCAGTTACTCCGAGTATTTGAAAGGTTTTTTTTTAAGCGACAATCTATTCTCCGAATAATACAGTTGAACTGTTCTAGGAAAGTAGTGTGTAATGATCAGGAATTCAATTTTTCTGGAATGCGCGTGCGAAACAAGCGACAAAAGCGAACCAACGACAAAGCTTTGTTTTTGTCGGAGATAATAATGACAAAGATCCGAAAAATTTTGTCAGCAACAAAAAAGAAGACAATCTTGTCGCTAACTTTTCAACCCGTTGTTTTGCATTATTTCTTGAGCAAATTTCGGTTTTATGTTATCATAGTTTCTGCTTTTATGGAAATATTCGAGAATCGAACAATGATTACAACATTAGCATCGTCTTTTCGGAAATATCAGAGCATGCAAGGCAAATGATTCTTGTCATATTGTGTTCGGGTTCGGATAAAGGTTTGTCGCTAGGTGCGTTTGTCAGTAACAAACTCTGTTGATGACAAAGAGTATATTGTTAGGCGTTGCCCGAATATTGATTCCCTGGTAATGATACTTGCAGTGTTGATAGATGCATACTCAAATCTCATCCATCGAGGCTTCTTGCAGCTAACTCGCTTGCGATTCTGTAGGGCGAGCATCGCACAAAGCACAAGCGAGGCGTATGTTTTGTTTACATATGAATTTATTAGCCATTCTTTTAAGCGAAAAAACATAATTCTATGCATTTAACACTGAAAAACACACAAAAATCATTATTAACCTTAATTCATTCTCTTCTTTGTTGGCATCCCATCCCCATCTCCAGACAGTTACAGGTCATTTGGCCGAACAGGTCATCTGGCCAAATATTTAACAAAATGCTCAGATTGTGAGTAATGAAAAGTGAGTAGTAAGAATTGCGAAGTGTGAAGTGGTCGAGGTTCTGCGAAACCGCATCAAGCGCCTTTTTGCTTGGCTTGCACTACGGAAACAAAAAGACTTATGCGTACATTTGCTGCGGAATATCCTCAACTATGGGACTGATGGATATCCGATATGATAAGAATTAAGAATAAGAGAAATAAAAAGGGAGATGTTAGAAGTGAGAAGTGCGAAATAAGAAGTGAGATATTCCGAACACTTAAGCACATTTTTTCACTTCGGAGGTCTTTATGGCACATGAATTAACATATTTTTGCCTTTCTCGTATACTAAGTATACGTAAAGGCTATATGATCGCTCCAAAAACAAACTTTTTATAGAAGGCCCGGAGACCCATAGTGTTATATACCGATCGACTCAGCTCGACGAATTGAGGTGATGTCTGTGTGTATGTGTGTGTGTGTGTGTATGTGTGTGTGTCTGTGCGCACCAACCCAAAAAAAATGTCACTCATTTTTAAGGTACTTATCCTTAACCGATTTACTTGCAACAAGTTGCATTCGACGCAGGATACTCTACCATTGTTTCCTATTGAAAATTGGTCAGATCGGACTATGGGCTCGGAAGTTATGGCCAAAATACCACTTTTTTATAGAAAAAATGAGTAAAAAAATGTCACTCATTTTTCAGGCACTTATCCTTAACCGATTTACTCGCAACAAGTTGCATTCGACGCAGGATACTTTACCATTGTTTCCTATTGAAAATTGGTCAGATCGGACTATGGGCTCGGAAGTTATGGCTAAAACACCACTTTTTAGTAGAAAAATTGAGTAAAAAAATGTCACTCATTTTTCAGGCACTTATCCTTAACCGATTTACTCGCAACAAGTTGCATTCGACGCAGAATACTCTCCCATTGTTTCCTATTGAAAATTGGCCAGATCGGACTATGGGCTCAAGAGTAATGGCCAAAATACTATTTTTATAATGCAAGAGAAAGGCACCATCACCGCTAGGTGGATTTATCAGGGTTTTTTTAGATCAATTGCTTCAATCGGGTAGAACTTTCATATAAGCGCTAGTTAATCATATTTTATTAAATGTAACTGTCACCACTGAATGGCTTTATTCTGCCAAACTTTGTCTCAGATGCCAAGCACCACCTTAAGGTGAACGTGGATTGAGTGCCCACAACGAAAGCTCAAAAGTATTGGTACAGTAAAAATTTCATACACTGTAGTAGTATTGGTGTCGCCATAATGAAAACAAAAAATATTATTAGAACCTCAGGAAAGATCCATTAGTTACGTAACCCAAATTATTTGCATTATATACCCCGCACTTTCCAAACGTCACACTTTTTGTATGAAGCACCTAGAAGTTCTGTATGGATCGTAAAACTTCAACCGAACCACCGAACTTCCTCTCTAAACGATACGTTATTGTTGGATGTTCCCTTAATCAAAAGTTCCAACAATTCGATTTCAACCTTGTCGTAGTTTTCGCGAAACTAGGTACCTACTCAAAATACAACATTGTTGATTTAGATGCGAAAGATATCAATGACAAATTCAGGCTATTTTGTTGAATTGTACGTTTCACTGATGCCTTCTGAGAAGTTTAATTATCATGACTGAAGATTCGCAAACTCGGTTAAAATCGACTACCAACTATTGGATTGACCATTCAATATGAATTGTCTGTTCAATCAAAGTTAATGTTACTGTAGGGTCATGGGTACGAGTCCCATCGAAGGGAAAGTGGTTACCTCCAATACATTTTCCAAATCAATATCTTCCACATAACGTACATATTCACATATATTAGTTTTCATAACATTAAGTAACCTTAAGTATTTCATCCAGCCATATGGTCTCCCCTCTCGCCAACGCCCAATGGAGAAGCGCCACAACCATTATAATGTAAAATTCAGCCTTTCATACCTACTCTCATACAAACCTGAAACAACCAGTGCACGGTGAGCCCCTATTCAAACCAGCCTAAACCATCGGACGACACTCAAAACATGAAACATAATCGACTGAACGTGGCGGAACGAAATAAATTTTTGAACCACCCTAATTATTAGCTTGCTGCTACCATGCCAGTGCCGCTGTTTACATTCGCTTCGCGATCCGGTTTTTAATAAGTTTTTTCGGGCTAAAATAGCAGTTTACGTAAGCATTTTTTCTGGGGTTTTCAAACTCTACACCACCACCCCTCCCTGGTAGGATTTTTCATTTACAAATCATTTTTTATTTATATGGAACGTAAGAAAATGGCAGACTCCCCCTCCCCCCATAAGGTCTTACGTAATTAGTGTACGACCCCATTATATTGAGTTTTTGCATCAAATAAGTGACTTATTTCAAAAAGTGAAGACTGTTCTGCATCCGATCAACATTTCTGGCTAATCCTGTACGGATAAGTGTGTGAAAATTTGTTTTTTTAATGCCCTTTGAGAAGAAGTGAAGTGCAGTGGTGAACACACCAAATCGCGAAGGGCTATTAAATTTGTACGAAACTGCTTGCATAAAATAAAAATAATTGAAGAAATAAGAAGCGAAATGAGAAAGTGCAGTGATATCCGAGATATGTGAATTAAGACATAAAATTCGAGAAGTGAGAGTAAGAATCGGAAGTGAAAAGTTGTGAAGTGAAAATTGGAAATAAGAAGTGAGAGCTGAGTAGTGGATGGCGAGAGAGGTAAAATGAGAAATGAGAAGTAAGAATAGAGAATTGTGAAGTAAGAAAAGAAAATGAGGCGTGTGGATTGAAGAATTGAGAGTGAAGTGTGAGTAGTGATGCGTTAAGAACGTGATATGAAACCCTAAATGACGTGAATCCTTCTTCTTTAGTTCCCTTTTGTTTATATTTGCAGCCCGCAACTGACTCAACTCATATGTTCTATCTTTTTCTTTCTTCCATCCTTCTTCCTTTTTCCCTCTTCCCTCCTTCTTTCTTTTCTATCTTCTTTTTTTCTTTATTCCTTCCTCTTTCTCGATTTTCCTTATTCTTATTTGTACCTTCTTTCTTTTCATATGTTACTCTTTTTTCCTTATTTTTTTGTTGTTGTATATTCTCCACTCTTTTACATTTCTTCCATAATTATTTGTTTTTTCTTACTTCATTCTTATCTTAAATTAGCTTCCTTTTTTATCTTTCCATTATATTTTTACTTACTTCCTGCTTTCTTCTCATCGTTTTTTTTTCCTTTGTCTTTGTTCTCCTTCTTCCATTTTTCTATTCATTCTTCTATTTTTATTGCTTATATCTTTGTAATTGATATTTATTCTACTCTCCCTTCTTCTTCTCTTTTTCACTTTCTTATTTTTAAATTTCCTTTTTTCTCTATTCATACCTGTTTCTTGCTTTTGTTTTCTTCCTTCTTAATTCTACCTCCGTCTTTTTTCATTTTTCCTTCTTTTAACCTTCTTCCTCATTCCTTATTCCGCCTTTCTCCTCCTTTTTTTCATATCTCACTTTACACTAATCACTTCACACTACGCACTACTTACTTCGAACGCCTCATTTCGTATTTCTCACTACATACTTCTCAATTTTCACTTCTCATTTCTCACTTCCGGTAATGAGTAACTTGTCTGAACCCCGTTAAAAGTGGTGGCCTTATAATTATTTTCAACTGAAACGTGCATACAAATAATAATCATAATTTTTTTTTGTCTTTATTTGAGAGGTTTTCAGCCCTTGGCCGGCTCACCTCTTGATCATAAATTAAAAATTCAAGTCACATGGGAAAATATTTCCTTAATCGCTAGAAATCGAGTTTTATATTTTTAAGCCATGGCCATTTTGTATACATAAACTATCATAAACGTCCGAATTCCACATCATTCCTTGTCACTGTTAAAGTGAAAAAATCATACTTTGAAAGGATGTTCTTATTCACACACGCACACACACATTCACAGGCATATTTTTTCAGTAAATGCTAAGAGTGAATTATTCTTTCTTCATTTTCTGTTGTTCCAAGTAATATTATGCCAAATGGCTCTGTACAAAACGTGCATCATACCTTTTGGCATCTTGTTAAAGTGCTTCATAAAGAAGGCATTATACCTCCTTCGCATTTTCCGAGTGTATTCCTACTTTAGATGAATTTAAATAGAATCATACTTAACTAAACGAAATAGGGTGCTTGATTCATTCGGACGAATGTTCCTTTAGATCAAATAATCTTTTTGAGCGTATGATCAGTTCTGGTGCTACGTTTATTCTGGCCTTCGTGACTACTTTGCCTCTCAAAACTGATTGAAGCAGTTTTTCTCATACTTTCAATCAGTTCATGTGGTGGCGTGGTTATAGTAGGCGCTTTTAACATTTCAAAATTATCTTGGGTTCGAATCTCGTCACAGTCCTTAATTTTTGTAAATACTTAATATGCTTGTAAAATTTATCTGGAGAAGCAACGAGAAAAACAATTTGGTGGATCATAATTATATTATCCGGCAAGCCGGCGCTCACGAACTTATCACCCGTCATTCTATCCAGATAAAAATCTTGTGTGAAAATACTTCCTCACAGAGGACATGAAAAATCACACTCCGCTAAATGGATTAATCCTAAGTTTTTATTCATATGAGTGAGAATTCCGAAACCTGACTGCGATGTACATGCTGGGCCTTGATTACATCAGTTGTATGTTGTCCAAGAAATTCGAGGAAGATACATAGTGATGTCCCCTTAGAAATTCATTTTTTTTTTTCAACCATAAATCAATAAAGAAAGCTGTCACCGAAACAACGCGATAAGGGGTTTAATTGGTTGAGCTTAATAAACTTTTACAACCGGTGAATCACAAATGTGAATCAACAAAACACACATACTGTAAGCTACATACTTTGGGGATATTTTTGATACCTAGATGAAGAAGCAACATTTATTTGTGCTGCCAACGACAGTCGAATAGAATAAAAAAAGATATCGGAAAATAAATCGTCGGAGTCTTCTTCTTTTTCATTGGCATTACGTCCCCCACTGGTATATTGCCGCCTCGCTGCTTAGTGTTCATTCAGCACTTCCAGCGAGGTTTCTAAGCCAAGTTACCATTTTTGTACCGTATACCGTATATCATGAGGCTAACACTTTTATGCCCAGCGAAGACGAGACAATTTCCAAACCGAAAAATTGTCTAGACCGGCACCGGAAATCGAACCCAGCCACCCTCAGCATGGTCTTGCTTTATAGCCGCGCATCTTACCGCTAGGTTAAGGAAAGCCCCCTAAAAATCGTCGAAGTATATTATGAATATTTTATTAAATTTCTGTGGCAGTTTAATAAAGTCAACAACTGGCTTTGCTTGTGTTATCAAAAAAAAATACCATTTACCGCCAAAGCCATTACTAACAAAGCATTCCGAATTTCGCACTATTCAAGGAGAAATACAAACACGGGAAAGATGAATGTTAAGTTTGTAGTTGCTACTCCGTGATTGGATGTACTGAGAACTAGATATATGATTCATATAGAAAAGGTAGGGCTCTCGTTCCTGATGAAGACCTACACGCAAGAAAAAAAGGTCCTTCAATTCATGTGCCGACCCACATGGATTTTTGCAATGGGGTTATACTCATGAAAGGTATGTGTGAAATCTATGAATTATCACCATTAAGCGTTTCTATTAGATCCATAGAGTTGGCACATACTCTTGAAAAACATTGTTCATGAAATATATTTGAAAAGCAAATTATTCTCACCGCTGGATATTCGTGCTCGTGTCGAATTTCTTTGTTTCGTTCTTATAAATTAAACAATCACAGTATTTGGAAAAATTACTCTGGTTATGTATTTCATTATATAGTATAAACACAGGTTACATGTCAGCTGAGATATGAACCCAACCAGCCACGACCTCGAGGCCTTCAGAGACAGGAAAGTACGAAACAAAATTATCAGCTGTTCCTTTTCGTGGGTATATAAATTGAAAATCGCTCATTGTCCAATGGAAAATTTTATCGTCGGAGATGACTGTTGGTACACTTTAGCAGCTGCTGCTTCGCTGGGCAATTCGCCGAATCGGCCGGACTCCGAATTATCACAATCTGAAGAAAAAAATAACTATATAATATTTTCCCATTGAAACTTAGTTAAACCCACCTAAGATTTCCGCAGGACAGCAGCGTCGATCGGGCATCTGCTGTTTTTAATCCAAGACGTACCGCTTGCAACACCGAATCACAAAATACTAATCAAATTTTCCAGTCATAGAAACGCCTTACGACTTCTATCGGGCTTCAGATGCTATTTTTTCCTCGTTGATCCAGGAGAATATCCGCCATTCAACAACATACGGTTTCGATGCTGCAACAAGTTCACCTATTTTATTGTTATATAACACAAAATTTCTTTCGAAAGAGAAGCAAACTCACCTTGAAATCCAAAATATTGCTTATATTTCTGCAGCATCAACCTCCGGAACGTTACCCACCATGTTTGTTTTTCAGCCGGTAACTTGCGGGTGAGGTATAAATGCGGGACATACTTTTAATAGGCAAAACAAATATAAAGTATGTGCGAGACCTATTTTATGTATGAGTTTAATTATGATATACATGAGATACAGATAAAATCAATGAATTAGATTTTTTGAGTTATGTATGTGTAGAAACTCATACATTTAATGGGGCTATTTTCTTGAGTGTAGATCACCTCTGAATTTCCACGATGGTCTTGGGGAAGGATATGGTGTGAATTATAAATAATATTTTATTCGAATTCAATAAATGGCATTTATGGGATTTATATGAATCTTGTGCGCTTCATTCACGTTTTTTCAGATTGAAATGATAACACGATCCAACGTTGAGGTCGAAATACGTGTTTGTAAAGTTACGAGTGGGCCCTCCTTAGCCGTGCGGTAATACGCGGATTTCCGGTGCCGGTCTAGGCAATTTTTCAATTGGAAATTGTCTCGACTTCCCTGTGCATAAAAGTATCATTGTGTTAGCCTCATGATATACGAATGCAAAAATGGTAACTTGGCTTAGAAACCTCGCAGTTGATAACTGTGGAAGTGCTTAATAAACACTAAGCTGCGAGGCGGCTCTGTCCCAGTGTGGGGATGTAATGCTAATAAGAAGAAGAAGAAAAAGAAGAAAGTTACGAGTGGCGGACATAAATAGAATAATACTTATAATAGCAAGTAAAGATATTCCACTAAACAAGCAGAAAATCATAATTTCCTATCAAGATGTGGGGGAAATCAGTATGGTTTTATATAGACTTTTTCTTGAAGAAGAAATTCAAGTTTCGGCACGATATTATAAGCCGTAATTACGGCTTACAATTAATAAAAAAAAAACGGCTCGCTACCAGCCATGCAACAGCATATGTATCTAACTTTGTCTTCTTCTCTCTACTTTCAGAACAATCAACGTTCGTGCTACCGCAACAGCTCGTATGCACTCACATCCTAGCTCAAGCTCTGCCCCACGCGAAATGATTGTGTCGAGCTCATCATCATCATCGAGCTAGAGGTGCATCGGCGTTCGTCGCTGTGGGTAGTCAAATTATCCGGCAGTCAGCCGATTTGTTGTTTTATAGATGCAAAACACCACCCACAACTAGGCAGTGTCTTTTGCTTTCCCGCATCTACCCACCCAGTCCATCGTCAGTTGAATTCTTGCCGAAGAAGGGCAGAAGCCGGCAACCGACAGTGCGAATACCGGGCCAAGTTCACGCGCAGTTAGTGTCAGTGTGTTTTGTGATACATATTTAATTCAGTGCCACACGCCAATTGAAGCCAATTACAGCCCAAGTGTGACCGGGCTGGGAATTGAGTGTTTTCTCCGTACGACTTCTAGAAGAAAGTGTCCACTTTTGGCAGTTTGTTCGGAAAGCTCGTTAGATCCCAAACAACCGGAAACGACCCATCCCAGCGCGAGCCACCCAAGGTTATTGATGGATCGACCAACCGACCGCACCGGGGCACCATCATCGTCGTCGTCGCTGGTGACAACTCTACCACTACTGCTGTTCTAGATGAAAGGACTCAACAGGACCAAATGTCGCATCGTTAGGCGCTTGTTTTTGTTTTTCGCCACCCTCTCGGTGATCCCGTTCACGGTGCTTTATCTCGTCACCTCGGATCATCTGTATCGGTTCAGAGCGTTGAATGTGAGTATCGAACTTTTTGCTCTGCCTGTACAGTCAGTCTAGGGGGAGATCATAAGCCATCGAACGAAATCGGTAGACATGGGACTCCAATTTAATAAATTGGCAACTTCGACCCGGTGCTTGAGCTTGGTGAATCGACGTTTCCAATCAAGCGAAAATGGTAATGGGAATTTGTTGGAAATTATCCAATTATTATTTACGCTTGTGCGACGCCCATTCGGAGACTAATTGGGTCGTAATTAATTGGGCTTCTAGAAAATAGAACTTTACAAATTAGTAATGGTATTAATTATCTAAATTGGAAAACGAAGTGGAGATGAAATTAGATCAACTTGCGAAAAACTCTGAACTTTGATGAAATAGTCATTCTTTTAAAGTAATAACATTACGCAATTTAGTGGCAAAGTATTAGTATTTATTCTTAGTGAAATATTTTCACTTTATCTTTACAAACGGCAATACATACTCTTGCATATAAACATTAATGAATAATGAATTGAATAAATTTAAAAAAAACTATTCGAAAATAACCCCTTGATTCTTCTGTAAAACGCAGCCATAAATTCGTAAAATAGTTCGGGAACCCCCATGAAGAATAATTCTATGATACAGAAATTAGCTAGAATTTACCAATTTATTGGAAAATATGTTCCGTTAGACATAACCAAGAAAAACAATAACATTCCTGCATTCATTTTAACGGATACCAACCAGTTGCAATCCAAGCAAAGTTTGAAATCAAATTTACAGTCATGATGTCAATTATTTGATTAGGTACTCTTGTTGATCTCGTTTTGTATTTGTATCGTTTTGTAACACATCAAAAATGAGAGCATATTTTTACACTGTGAAATCATACTGAAAACAAATGTTGCTGTCAATGAAATGTATGAAATCATATAAAAACACCGCACATGAACGATTCAATACTGCTGATGACTAAATTATTTTTGAGCGTCTTAGGAGCAATGTTACACAATTATAAGAATTTCCTTCCATCATAGAGGAAAATTTTGTATCAACAGATAAGAATTTCGTTTTCTACTTGAAAACTTCTTCAGTATTTTGTTATAAACAGTAGATAACAAAACACTGAAAAAGTTTTTAAACAGAAAACGAAATACAGCGGTTGAACAGGCAAAATGTTATCAAAATTCAAATGTTCATAACTCTGTGAAATACCATCCGATTTATTTGGTTCTAACAGAGTTTGATGGGAAAGCTCTTCTTGTTTTTCGAAACTGGGTCAAATTCATGCTCAGACCACCGGATGGAGATTATCCGGATTATTTGAAGGCATGTCAGAAATGCTATTTATTGGTTGCTTGTATTTTTTTCATGAGTGAAATATTTATTTATTTTATATTAAATATTCACCTTTTTATATTTTTTACAAAAACTAGAGCTTTTCCTGAATAGATTTATACAGGGGAAAAGACGGCTTTGGCAGGTTTTGTTCTATTACTGCCATTTTATGAAATTTTGCCACAATATTCTTTGATATGCAAAGAATGTTTATGCCAAATTTGAGCATAATCAGTCATAAAAATCCCCCCTGACAATAATAGAACAAAACCTGCCAAAGCCTTCATTCCCCCCATTTATGTTACAGATCGGCAGACAAACACCTGACACAAGGCCGTTTCCGTAAAATCCCTAAAACCGGTTCTGACTCTGAGCAATGTGGCCATAGTAGATCATTTTCCAAATATATCAATATTGGTATCAGGCTTCACGGTGTTTAAAGGCAATAACAATGCAACTATTTTGGCTTAGGGGAAAATTGACCCTTAGGGGCAAATGTTCCTATTACAGTTCTGTATTACCTATCCACTTGCACCTCCATTTGCATTTTCGTTGTTTTTGTAAATTGTCTGTAAATCGCCCCAACAAATTCAAATACTGTTGGCTTACCACATGTAAGCAAGATAGTACACTGGGGTCGCTTTTTACATGTTTTTATGCAGTTTTTTACGCGGATTTCGGGATTTACGCGGGTTGTTTACGCGGATTTTTTAAAAAGCTCTTTTTACGACGTTTTTCCAAAAGGTTGGAAAACACGTGAATATTGTAAAAAAAAAATGATTTTTGATCGATTTTAGAAAAAGTCGTTGTTAACGCGGATTCCGGATTTTAGGGAAAAATAGTCTAAATTGATCAATGGGGGAAAATAGCTTATCGAAATTGTTCACACTACATTTCGGAGCAAATGCAAAAATTCAGACGTATTTTCTTAGAACATCAAGTGTTCCTCATTTTATTTACCGTGTAAATGGAAAATATTGTTTTTTTTTCTTAGATAAACTTAACAAACATTTTTGTTAAGGAAATTATTTTAAGCTTTCAGTGGAATGTATTGGATGTAACCGCTTTCCCTTCGATGGGACTCGAACCCACGACCCTCACTACGCTAGACTGGTGCTTTAATCAACTAAGCTACGAAGGACCTCCATCGGCCTTCGCAACCTAGCGGCTACTGAATGAGCTCGAGATTCCCAAATTTTACGCATAGTCGAATCAATCACAATCCATTTATCAAGCCAACATTTCAGATAATTTTTATGTTTGTTTCATTAGAGGGATGACTAGGAAGCTCTTAGACCAGTTCAGTAAGAATCAATCCCAATTTTGTCACAAGCGTTCGAAGGAATTTGAATCCACAACAATTTCTTGTGGATTCTAATTCTAGAACAGAGAATCTCCAAAGATGAGCCTGCCTAGGACTGCAAGATAATCAAGACTTAAATTTTCCTCTTAATTGCTCAAGGCAGGATTAAACTCAAAAAATAACTCAAGAATCCCTTGGAATTGCTTCAGATTTTTTTTATGATGTTCTTCAACCCTCTAAGACCCAAATTTTTGCTTTCATTGCTCAAAAACACTTTCTTAAATCGAGGGCGTTATAATTTTTAATTTTTAAAATCTTCTTTTGTTCAAGATTGTTCGTTTTTTCATGCCGATTTTTCACCACATTAAAAACTTTCATCCAATATTGCAATATTGGAATTTTCATAGTTATGTTAGATAATCTTATATGACTCGACATATCTTGTCAGGTCAAGTACCGGCAAGATATTCTGATGTCTAAAATAACTAATTGGTGGAATGGACAGTTAAACGAGCTTAATATATTTTTCCTATTTTTAGCTGACGACAACGTAGTTGAAAATATGTATTGACGAGATGTTATACACAAAATTCGGTTTTTATCGTTTTTTTAATCATTTCGGCAACTTCTAAAACTCTAGATACGAGAAAATGATGGATTTTCAATATTCATATACGATAAACATTTTAGATGGGGACAAAACTGAAAATTGAAATCATGCAAACAGAATCCTGTACATTTCTTTGATATATAACAGTTACGCTTAAAACGTAACTCCAAAACACCGGATTTTTCTAATTCCACCGGAGATGCAGTAGAGCCCCAGAATTCAGCTCCAGGTATTGTGAATGGAGAATTTTTTGTTAATAACGGTCAGGGAGCACCTGGCTTAAAGCAAGACCATGCTGAGTGCTGGGTTCGATTCCGGTACCGTCTGGTAATTTTGTTTGAAATTGTCTCACCTCCTGGGCATAAAAGTATCACCGTTTAGCTCCATGATATACGAATGCAAAAGTTTAACTTGGCTAGAAACCTCGCGGTTAATAACTGTGGAAGCCTGAGTGAACACTAAGCGGAAGCGACAATGTCCCAGTGGAGATGTAATGCCATTGATGAAGAGAAAAACAGACAAATATATTGGTGTAGGGAAAAATAGTCTAAATTGATCAATGGGGAAAAAGCTTATCGAAATGTTCACTACATTTCGAGACAAATGAAAATTCAACGTATTTTTTAGAACATCAAGTGTTCTTCATTTTATTTACCGTGAAATGGAAAATATTGTTTTTTTAGAAAACTTAACAAACTTTTTTAAAAAATCATTTTAAGCTTTTAGTGATGTATGGATAAACTTCCTTTCCTCGACAGGACTCAGACCTCGACAAGCGTTCGAAGGAATTTGATCCACAACAATTTCTTGTGGATTATAATTCTTAACAGAAATCTCCAAAGATAGACCTGCCTGGACTGCAAGTCTCTTTATAAGATAATCAATCAATGATTTCATAAAATTCTTATATGACTTTTGATACAACTAATTGAGGTAACTTATAAATTTTCCTCTCAATTTCAAGGCAGGATAAAACTCAAATTATCAACGCTTTGGCTGACAAAGGAACAGGATACAAGACGCTCACTGATTGGCCGACCAATCAGGAAGCAGAGAGCAGTTCAAAATTAAGTATAAAAAGAAAAGTGCATTCGCTTACAGAGCATTCAGTCCTTCTTATTAGTTGGATAGCCGAAACAAACAGCCTTTTCAATGCTACAAGAGTTAAATAATTTCCTTATTCAGTCGATATCGCATGGACTCGGAGGCCCTTCAGTCGAAGCTGCGAATGAGCTGCTGCTGGGTCTGACGAGAAGGCATAAAATAGCGCAACTTTTTTCCTTTCATTCTGACCAGGACAAGCCAAGTAACAGTAATATCGATTCGACAGCATTCACATCTTTTAGCAAGGCAGCATCGTCCATACTAGGGGCAGTAGGGGGCAATATGAACATACAGGGCAATATGAGCCACCCCCATTTTGAGCTTATTGACAAGTTTTATCATGTAAAGTAATATGATCTTTAAGAGGATGCTCCACATATGCCATCAACGTGAAAACCGCATTAAAAATTCAATTCAAACATGAAAATACACTTGAAAATATAAATTTTTGCTGCGGAGGCAGAATTATTATAAGTTTTGAAATTTATAAATAAGGTTTTGACACAAAACTGATCAAAATACAGGTAAAAAATACACCACAATCGAAAGATCTATTATAATTGAACATTGTGCTCACATATTTGTATTGATACAAATCTGAATTTTATCCATAAAACTTTTTTTTTTCCCAAAACCAGTATCTATGGGGCAATATGGGCATACCTGCACAGAGCAAGATATCAGGCCTTAAAATGCGAACGATTTCAAATTTCAGTAGTCAACATACAAGAATATTATCATATATGTAAGATTCAATACGGAAAAATTACAACAGCGCATTACTGCGATTGAAACAGAAAAATTACCATTGACTAATTGAAATGTGGCTGTTCAAACGGTGAAGAGTGACAAATCGGTTCAGTCCGCTGTTGTGCGGTTTTTTAATTTTATTTGGTATGGAATACTCACAACTGTTGTAGGAATATCATATTCTTCCATATTACGTTATTTTTCGCCTAAATAAACGTTTTTGGATGGGTGGCCCATACTGCTCCCGTTGGTGGCTCATATTGCCCGTATAGCCTGGAACACACATTGAAATCTATACATTTTCAAAAGTGCATTCCAAAAATTTCCAAACGCATTTTCATCATTTATCGACGTAATATGAAAGGTAACATTCTCTAGTATAAGTCAACTACATTTAAACGATGTTTTTTGAGCTTTTAAGCGCTTTTCGGAACGATTTCCTTAGGTGGCCCATATTGTCCCGATCACCCCTATCCACTTTTTCGGCCCGGCAGAGTCGAGGCCAACATCAGCCGAAGCATAGCCATCAGTACAGCAGTAGAAGAAGTTCCAGAAGCAGTCCACCCCACAGACCCGACACCGCAGCAATGCCGAGCAGATACCGGCAACAGAAGCAGAGTCGAGCCGAGGCCGGCCGGCATCAGTATCGATTCGAGACAGGCTGAAGAAAAGCAAGAGAAAGAATTGCGATGCTTTTGAAGAAACCGTGTGTGTGTTTTGGTTTCGAACAAGAAACTCTTTCGGTCAACCAGTTGTCCATGAAAAAGTTAATTTGCGGCCCTTATCAGGGCCAAGAAAGATAATGATAATGCTCGCAATTGGTCACCGGTTCATCGGTCGGCAGTTCGTATCCCGCTGGTTCCATCTGGAGAAACAACACACGTCGGCATATACGTACACTGCATGAAGACAGCTTTGGTTTCGCGCTCCACCCGGAGCACCCAAATTAGTTTTACAATCCACTGCAACATGACGCAACAGATGAACATAGAAAATGTTTATTTTCAAAGCATACGGTTCTTCTTTGAGCCATTGATAGACTTACTAAAAAGTTCTTAAAAATTCTAAAATACTCTAGAGATAAAATGTTATACGCGAATAGCAGATTTTCGTTACATAACAAGAACTGTGACATATAATGAAATAAATCACAAAAAATCCACTATTAGATGAAAAATAGATTGAGAGCTTTTCTTTTGAGATATTTTTTTCCTATATTGCTCATGAAAATTGTTATAATAATGTTTGGGCTGTTATCGCCGATTTTTTATACAAATTAGGTGACGTGAGAGATTTGGATATATTATACATCTTCAAAGGCATGATCAAGTCAAGTCCTACGTCCACTTCGCGGTTATGTCACAGACATTACCCACTGTTCGTTTTTTCAAATACGTGAATGTAAAATAAGATGAAGCTAATCTTAATTTTTAAATGTTCTTAGATAAATCTTATTTTACTTATCGTGGTAGTCAACACTTTTATATAGAGTTCTATTGGTTGTTGCAAAAAACAAACTATTTTTATAAAACCGTCTAAGACGAATTAAGTACTGTCCATTTAATTCCACCAGTTAATTTTTGTTCTCTTTGCAGATACGTATTTCGACCACAACTGTGTGGTCGTCTTCAGTGTCTTGTACTTGACTCGACTTGCAAGTCGAGTCAAGTACAAGACACTGAAGACGACCACACAGTTGTGGTCGAAATACGTATCTGCAAAGATAACGAAAATTAATTGGTGGAATTAAATGGACAGTACTTAATTCGTCTTAGACGGTTTAATACATTCCACTAAACGAGCTTAATATATTTTTCCTATTTTTATAGCTGACGACAACTTGGTAGTTGAAAAATATGTATTTGACGAGATGTTATACACAAATTCGGTTTTTATACGATTTTCTTTCAATCGTATTTTGGCAACTTGTTCTAAAACTCCTAGATAACCCAGAGAAAAATCAGATGGTTATTCAATATTCATATACGATAAACATTTTAGATGGGGACAAAACTGAGAAATTGTAAATCATGCTGAAACAGAATCCTGTGCATTTCTTCGATATATAATAGTTACGGCTTAAAAAGGACGTAACTCCAAAACGGGCCCTACGATTTTTTTCTAATTCCACCCGGAGATGCAGTAGAGCCCCAGAATTCAGCTCCAGGTATTAGTTTTGATGGAGAATTTTTTTTTGTTAATAACGGTCAGGGGAGCACCGTGGCGGCTATAAAGCAAGACCATGCTGAGGGTGGCTGGGTTCGATTCCCGGTACCAGTCTAGGTAATTTTTGGTTTGAAAATTGTCTCGACTTCCCTGGGCATAAAAGTATCACCGTGTTGGGCTCATGATATACGAATGCAAAAATGTTAACTTGGCTTAGAAACCTCGCGGTTAATAACTGTGGAAGCGCTGAGTGAACACTAAGCAGCGAAGCGACAATGTCCCGGTGGGAGATGTAATGCCATTGATGATGAAGAAAAACAATGCAAATATTATTGGTGTAGGGAAAAATAGTCTAAATTGATCAATGGCGGAAAATAGCTTATCGAAATCGTTCACTCTACATTTCGGAGCAAATGTGAAAATTCATACGTATTTTATTAGAACATCAAGTGTTCCTCATTTTATTTACCGTGGAAATGGAAAATATTGTTTATTTTTTTTTTTAAATAAACTTAACAAACATTTTTGTTAAGAAAATCATTTTAAGCTTTTAGTGGGATTTATTGGAGGTAACCACTTTCCCTTCGATAGGACTCGAACCCTCGACACAAGCGTTCGAAGGAATTTGAATCCACAACAATTTCTTGTGGATTCTAATTCTAGAACAGAGAATCTCCAAAGATGAGCCTGCCTAGGACTGCAAGTCTCTTTAATGAAGATAATCAATCAATGATTTCATAAAATTCTTATATGACTTTTGATACAACTAAGGTGAGATGACTTAGGCTTAAATTTTCCTCTCAATTGCTCAAGGCAGGATAAAACTCAAATTATCAAAAAATTACTCTAGAATCTCTGGAATTGCTTCAGATTTTTTTTTTTCTAAGGCCAACCATTTTTGCTTTCATTGCTCAAAAACACTTTCTTAAATCGAGCGTGTTATAATTTTTAATTTTTAAAATTTTGTTTTGTTCAAGATTGTTTGTTTTTTCATGCCGATTTTTCACCACATTAAAAAGTTTCATCCAATATTGCAATATTGGAATTTTCATAGTTATGTTAGTTAGTCCAGAGGCGTCGCGTGATCAATTCTTCAACCTGTCCACTATTTTAAATTTTCGAAAAAAACACATAAAAGGTACCTGAAATGATAAACAAGTTATTTTCCAGCGCGTTTCTCAATAAGTTTAGCTTATTTTGTTGCATCTAACTGGTTAAGAACCACTACTACTTCTTATTTTCTGAATTCACTCAAACTAAACTAAGCTTAAAAGTGATAGTTCGTAAAATTAAAAAATACTATCACCAGAATCGTTTTCAATGGGACAAATAAGACATACATCTATTCGGAAATTATTGAGCTGGCACTTTCAATTCTAATTTGAGTTATTTCGTAAAATAAGACGAAGTTTTAAATAGAGAAAAGGAAATTGGACTATATCAATCATGCAAAGTTACCAATTGGGGCCCTCATTAGCCGTGCGGTAAGACGCGCGGCTACAAAGCAAGACCATGCCGAGGGTGGCTGGGTTCGATTCCCGGTGCCGGTCTAGGCAATTTTCGGATTGGAAATTGTCTCGACTTCCCTGGGCATAAAAGTATCATCGTGCTAGCCTCATGTGATATACGAATGCAAAAATGGTAACCTGGCTTAGAAACCTCGCAGTTAATAACTGTGGAAGTGCTTAGCGAACACTAAGCTGCGAGGCGGCTCTGTCCCAGTGTGGGGATGTAATGCCAATAAGAAGAAGAAGAAGCAAAGTTACCAATAATAACTTGAATTAGCATGATGTCACATCAGAAAAATAAAGTCTATACAATAAGCAATGAATTTCATAGCCTTAACCCTTCTCAATTAATATAGAGTAATTAGTAATTATCAATTTACAATTTTTTTCTTTGATCAATATTTTGGACTGGACAGATGTCGAACAGTTTTCCGTCTATCAGCATTTACTCATAATATTATTTTTAAATTTGTGTGGACCATTGACATTTGACGTACCCCCCTCCCTAACTAAATATATTGGATTTCTCAAAAAAAAAACCTTCAAAAATAAATTTCTTTTAAAATGTTGACCCGTTTCATTTTCGGTAATTCTAATTTTCATCAGAAGATGAAAATATCTGCTTACATTATTGTTAATATTGTCGGATACTTCAATGTCGAATATAATAAGCGTATTTGTAAACAGGCTTTGCTGCAAACGCTTATTAGAGATGATAATTTCTGTTTAAATTGAGCTAATGTCGCGCTAGTATTATCGGACAGTACATTGTCGCCAGGATTAGTGGATATGTAAACTGGCCATCGCATCAATATCAAATATCAAAAGCGCGTTTGCTTCGCGGTGCTTATTCAACGCGGAACTTTCGTTATGGAACGCTTTGAGGGAGCAGAAATGCGCGCACTTTACTCTTCTCTTTCGATTTTGTTCACGCTTAAAGTCATTCACACAATTTTGTGTTTCGTTCACACAAAACGGGCCTAACCTGGAACAACACATATTATGAGTAACTGCCATGTTACTCATTTTAGTGTAATTGACAATTAACGATTTCCGATGAGTTCATTTCACACAGTGAGAGAGCGGTCGGAAAACGGACCTAACCTCAATTATATTTTTTCATGTAAATTGAAAATTATCCCAACATGTTTATACTGTTTCAGAGGAGTCCCCAAACTAAAGTGCGATGTTTATAGTTGCAAATTTTAGTTGTATCGTATCGAAACATGACGAAAATCCACAGAAAAAGTCATTTTCGTTGCGATGCGTGCCGGACGCAACCGCCATCATGGCGATCAAAATGGACTTGACAGTTCGAAGCAAAGTTTCTTACACATATTAAAAGAATAAAAGGCATTACACAGCGACTGTGCATGTCTTACACATAATTTTCACACAGATTGCTATTCTCTCGTGTCATGGTCGTCATGTGTGAAAATTATTCATGCGATGTGTAATTTACTTTAAGCGTGCACTGCAAGCGAAGAACGCTTTGACTACCTATACATCGCCGATTGCGGTTACAGCAGATGATCCACACATACAAAATAATGCGTGTATGATGCATGACAAAGCGTTTTCGGCTGAAAGTTCCGTGTTGAATCAACATGTGGTGTCGGTGGTGGCGGTGCCACATGTGCAGTGCACAGGTTGCACATGCGGACGCGACGCCTCTGAGTTAGTCCCTTATTTTCTAAGTAAAATATTAGAGAAATATTCCGGATTTACAAAATCTTGAATTAAATGAAATTTTCTCAATTACCAAAAATTCTTTCAGGACTCCAGAGTTTATTTTGAACAAAATTAATCAAAAATAGTTTGAAAGCTGTTCAAGTTCACCCACAATCTTCTCATTAATCCTTTCGATTCCGGTTAGATTAATCGGTTTGCATGAAAAAATCATCTGAAATTATTTGTCATCATTTGAAACTTTTGAAGATATTTATCAATTGGTTCCATTAGAAACTCTTGAGAATGCCTTGCTCTTAGAGTTCCTCGAGAAATTTCCTCAGGTCCAGGATGAAGATCTTTCAATTTATGGTGTGATTCACTTGTGTATAAGTAGTGGTTTGGGCGTTCAAAAATTGACGACAAACAGCTCAAAGGAAATAAAATAGATGTTTGAGCAATATAATCTACCTAGTCAAATTATAAAACATCGACATAATTTACAATCAATACTCAGCTCAGAAAACGACCAAAACTTAAATTTCGGTTATTTTTTTTTTTTTTATTCTTTTTTTTATGAATCCACAAACACAATGAGATGTCCGTCACAAATATGTTTGACCTTACAGGTCCGGAGGAGTATTCGTACTTGATTTTTAGCTATCACTACAAAGTTAACGGTTGATTTAATTTTGTAGGTGGTCAATCGGTCACCGGTGGCGCTTCCATCAATTTTGCTTGTGTTTGACGTTTATGCACTACCGCACTACTAGATGCCGCTTGGCCACAGCATTGGGAGACAACATTTTCATGATGCTAATTTTGATTGCATTTTGTTCTAAGTGAAACGTCTGTTTCTCTGTGCTATCACTATTATTATAAGCTTCATTTGTAAAAAAAGACACAGCCTTATAGCTCTGAAACTTTTAAAAATGAAATGTGGAAATCGTTTGAAGTGAATAGATTTCAATTATAACTAACATCGTAGAGAATCGTCAACTTCAGAAACCATGAAATACTCAAGATCTTAAAAAAATCCTATACTTTTCATACCCACAATAGTTGGCGGTTCGCGACCACCTTCCATAAGATTTACACAGGCTGAAGAGTCGTGACCCACCACTATGGGAACCTATGTTTTATACAATTTTTATCATTATTACCGAAAGGTGAGAATTGTTTTGAGTGACATACACTATTGCCAGACATATTATTTGCAAATGATAGTTATTTAAGACATAACAAGAAAAAAATAGTCCATAACTTTGGTAATGCATGTTTATTGTTTATGATTTGATCGATAGTTCAATTTCCCAATTGGTTTCATGATGTCCCGCATTTTGCTCGGTTTTTTCGGTTTTCCCGACTGGATGAACACCCTGCACTTGTCATAAGACGAGTTTATACTATTCCATTGTTTTCCACTACTTTATTATGTAATAAATATAATAAAGTAGTGCAATTAAAAATAATTTTGGAAAAATTCTCTAGTTTTACGGACAGATGCCGGAACATAATGAGCAGCTTACCTGGAAGACCTGATAAAGCTTAATCGTACAAAGATTGTGTCGGTCATTGTACGGTAGTTTTGACGTAGAATTACGTCCTTCGGTAAGATAGAGGGTTCATTCCAAAGTTTCAAATTTGGGACCGTCACGAAAAGAGGTCAGGAAGTACGAGCCAATAACTCAGCCGGTTTTCAACGGATTCTGGAGATTTTGGTATGAGTCGATCAGTAAACTCTCTAAGATTCTGTACAGCTATTGTAAACAATTGGTTCAATGCATTTAACTATTGGAGAATTTAATTTTGCCAGTCAATGTTGAAATTGCACTTTAACAGTAAATTGCCTTCATTTCGGCTATTAGCCATCCGGCATCAACATGCATAAAATGTTAATAATCAAATTTCGCATCCATTTCCGTATCACGTTATGCTGCATGAACTCGACTCATACAATGAGTTTAGAGGTACTCTCGGGAGTACCTCCTTTATCAAATCCCTTCGTGGAATTGTCATTCAGGTTCCTCATTCGATGTAAGGTTTTGAACCCATTGGTAATTTAGATTTTTTGAGATGCTAATCAAACGATATCAAAATTTATGACACTGTTCTACAGTAACATGATCCTGGAGATTGATCCCTTCTTCGAATGTTCCCAATTGTGGTTGGACTCCGTCAGTTGTACTGTAGTTTTTGATCTAACCGTGGAACCAAGACATCAACCACAGTGTGGAGCTGTCCCAATTACGATGTTGCTACTCCCAACAGGTGATTGTTAGATTTTCTAACAATTCTGTATAACAGCCTTCCAAAACCTGTATAAGAACTGGGCATATGCGAAAATGCTAGATTCTTATACAAATATTGTATGAGACCTTACAATTTTGCTAACTTTTCTTACAATATTTGTTTGTGAGCTTACATTGTTTGTATAGGAATCTAACAATTTCGCATATGCCCAGTTTATACAAGTTTTGGAAGGTTTTTATACATAATTGTTAGAAAATCCAACAGTCGCTGGTTGAGTGCAGGTCCGATTTATGTGTATCCCGCCAGGCCCAATGGAAACCCAGATAAGGAGGACTTCAGAGATGTGCTCGGTAAGCTTGATCCAGACTACATGGCCCTTATGTATAATTTCCCACTGTATGTCGTAAGGCCATTCATCGCTCTCATAAACAGTCTGAATCACTCCAAAAGCTTTCTTAAGGGTATTTTAGTCCTCTTGTCCTTCGACGTATTATTTCTATTATAAAGACATTCTATGTTGTTGAAACAATAGCCCATTAACACCCTCATTTGGTACATTGTGATCCCCAAAGACGGTACTATTTTCAGCGATGATACCAAGTTTTTGAAAATCGGATGTAAATTTATTTGTGGTCCAACCAAATTCACTAGAGACATCGGCACTGTACCTAAGAGCCTTTTGCTACATCGAATTAAAATCTCTCAGGTTGATTAAAATAAATGATCAGAATTTGGATTTCATATATTTCGCACAACAATATTCTAAGGATCTAGAGAGGTCGCGATTGCAATCTAAATATCGAAGGCTTAATACCCCATTCGTCTAGCGCTAGATGCTAAAATAAACGTAACTATCCATGCATCTACTTATCTATGGATCCACACTAATTGTATACAAATTTACTGCTTATATTTTCGATGTCCCAGCAAATGGTTCAGTTGAAATTAGCACATTTGTATAAATTACCCGTAAACAACGATAGCAAGGATATAGAACTCCATGTAATCAATTGCGTCATTAATTTGCCAAATCGGCCAATTTCCGCTTGATTCCCTCAAGCCCAGCTTATTCTAGTCCTGACGGAACTAATTACCACCGACATCCAAAGGTCCCCAGTGGCCACCCAATGATACGGCGGATTAGTGGGGTGTCAGCGTACGACGATTAAACTCATTAATTATTCCACCACAAGCGTTTTTCCGGCGCAGAAAGCGACACATTGTAAACACGGGAAAAGTGTGACACTGATTTTTCAAAAGTCTGGATAGGGCAGTTCGCTGGCTCGAGTCGAGAGACAGTGCCACCGGATCGGAGTATGGCAAAGCGCCACCATAACTAATCGGCACACTAGTAAATGTAGGCGAGCATTCAGCGGGAGCCCCTGAACGGCTAGCGCCAACTTATTAATCTGCAATTTAAATGAGACTGTTCATCGTCCAACGATCAACCACAGCGCTCTCAAGCATATAGTGCGAAAAGACTTGAAAAGGGAAGCAAATTTCCTGTCGCGTTTTTTCATGTTCCGATGGGAGTTCCTGAGCAGCTTACCCGATATGACAATGGTCAAGATAATGTATTTCGCCACTTAACACCATCAAAAACCTTCATCAGTTTATTAATTTTGTATTCCCTACAATACTACATTTTTCTCAAATACTTTATTAATGATTTAAACAAAAATAAGTTGCGATTATTTTGCTATTGGCCGAGTGTCTAATTGTTGAATAAACCCAAAAAAGTTTTGGACTTGGACCATGAAGGAGGAGCCAATGTTGCCTAACAGTTTATTTCACCAGTATAATTAACAAGTACAAATAGCAGATGAGTATTTTTATTCCAAGCCTAAGCATGTTTTGGTTTTCTGGTCAAGTGTAACAAATTTGGCAAGTACAACGGCTAAATAAGCTCAATGACAACAAAATGGTGAATGTAAAATATTCAGAGTTCATCGGATATGGAAATATTCATCATTTGATTAACTTTGTCAGCGGAATATATTTCTCGCATAATTAATGCACGCGACGGGAAATATTGTTTGTCATTATCCTCTCATTCGTTAGCTTATAAGCCAGTCTCAAATTGGTAGATTTCATGCGCATATTGGGGTATAAATTTTCCATGCAGGTCCCGATGAGAACATAACGATATGGTGCCGTGGAAATTGTCCAAGGATTTGCACGCTCTGTTCGACGAAAATTCAAACATCAACCGGAAACAGCTCCCACGCTCTGCAAAAAAAGTATGTCACTACCGTGCAATAATAATTGCGTTTGAAATGAGAACTGGAAATCGATAATTCCCACTGAATTATGCAGATAGTCAGTTATCGTTTGGAAATACATACAGAGCGAGGTTGTTCCGGTTTATGAAAATGCGATCATTATCAGTCGTACCTAAACGAGACTGGTGCTTACTCGGAGCCCAGTTTCCTCCGTGGAAAGATGTTTTTGTGTACCCAGGATATTGAATTTTCCTGGATGGGTGCCAAATTTGAAGTTTGTTTGTTCTCTCCTGTGGACGCCGTGTGTGTGTGCATAAATTTCGGATGTTGGTTTTGCTGAAGAGAAAAAATAGGAGACGCAAAAACTAGGAAGTGCCAAGAGAAAAACTTACAAAAACTTAAAAACGTTAACACTAATATTCACTTCAGCATAAGACGAGTTGGTAATAAAATAACCCTTTTCAGATGCGTATTTCGTCTTCAACAATAAGGCCGAAACACGTATTTGTAAATCTACAAGAAGGGGTGGAATTCAATGGGATCTACAAACTTGTTATCGCAAGTTAATATGTATTGCATAATGACGTATACGTCCCTTTGTCAGATTACGATAGTCTAGAGAAAAATGATTCAACGAACAATTTTAATTTAGCGTTACTATCTAGGGGAGGAGGTTCGGTTGTGGGCACCGTTCGGTTATGGGCACCCCTATGTATCTTTTGACAGATAAGAGATGCTGTCATTCTGACAACCGTCATTTGTTTGCTATAATAGCATGATGTTTTGTGCTCAATATCAAACCGGATGGGCATCTCTACTTTGAACTAGAAACAAATAAATTTTTTGTACAAGAAAAAAAACACGAAAGTTTTTTTTTGGCCTTTTTCAAAGTGTCATAAATTAAAGGATTTAATTCAAAAAGTGAGTTCTAATGCGTATTTACACAGTAAATTTAATCTATTACATTGGGCTACAAGCCCAATGTCGATTGCCATCAAAATTTTAGCGCGAATTTTTCTTTCTTCTCGTTCCAAAAAGGCTGCGAAATTCGGTTGTGGGCACCTTTATTGGTTCGGTTATGGGCACCCTCATTTTACTGATAAATCATTCAATATCGTTTTACTTGTCCCTTAACTTATTTTTAATAACGTTTTAAGGCAGTTTTTATAATTAGGTTGACATCATTGTTCGAAATAATGAGTTTATTTAATATTTTTGTTCTTTGGGCATGTCTAGTCATTATACACACACTTTTTGGAACAAAGCTGACCGATTTGCTTTCAACAAGTTGCATTCGACGGGGAATGCTTTCCCATTGTTTCCTATTGAAAATTGGTCAGATCGGACTATGGGATCAAAATTTATGGCCAAAATATTATTTTTTGAAATGAACGAGAAAGGCACTATTGCCGCTAGGGTGATTAATCAGGATTTTTTTGACTGTGATGCACACCAATAAAACGTAAATCAATGAAAAATTAGAACCCATTTACCTAAAGTGCTATTTTAGACCTTTCTTATGTGATTTTTTCAACATTCTCCTTAATGCACTGAGGAGGCATCATCACTGCTAGGTGAATTGATTTGAGTTTTTTAGCGTCTTCTGGCTTTTAGAATGAATAAACTATTCCTTGTCTTTAAATCTGGGTGGTTTTATTCATGCTTCTTTATTTTTAGCTAAGTTTTCAAGGGTGCCCACAACCGAACCACGAAATGAAAATGTCCAAAATGTCAAATTTTTTAAATTGTCAATATTTTTTTCTAAATCGATGAAATCATATTCATTTCTTTGCTAGTAGTAAGGTTATAAGTTTAGCTTTCGATTGCTATGCAAATGTCGACATAAGATCAACCAGGGCCAAAGTTATGGGCCAAACACAAAAGGGTGCCCACAACCGAACCTCCTCCCCTACTAATCGTAGCATTCACGAATATTGCATCTGAAGATGTTAACACAATTTTGCCTTGCCAATAACAACATGTAATTTACATGATAAATAAGAAAATTTCCTACGAAAGTTCAGCAAATTTTCCATGAAAATTCGGTAGAACTTGTGGTTAGCTAACTGACATCATACCAATCACGGAACTCCCACACGATAGCAATCAACCGATTGCTAGCTACCATCCTTACATACCACACACTAAAGCCACTGGGCTACCAACACTCATAATAATTGACACTTAATTTTTACCACAATTTGTAGCAAATAGGCCAGTCAATTTTCGTTTTCAAATTCCCAGTTTTCCGGTTCAAGTTTAGAAATTTTCTCGATTGAGGTGTATCGATATAGAAAATAAACCACGAATGGTGCATTTTAGGATTTATTCAACAAATCCATCACTGTGGAAAAAACTGGCAGAGACAAAGCTGCCATGAAAGAACTATCTTAATATTTACATGAAGGCGCATATAAAATATTCTAATAATGCCCTGTAAATGAGATTCTTCGTTCTAGATTGCTAAAAAATTTGAAGGATCAGGACAAGGCGAGCAATGTTGAACACAAAATTATTTCCAAAGCTCGTTTCGCAAAATACACGTAGAAAGAAACCCCAGCGTGTATACATTGCTCCACTTGAGCTTACATTCCTTTTATCTATCATCTGTTCGAAATGATTTCCTTGAATTTAGAAGCCTGCCGTCACAGCTGCTTGTTTGAAGAAATAAAATGATTTTGGTTAAATACTGCAAAAGTTGTGTTCTATACAAAATATGGTTTGAGACTTAATAGCTATTAGTGACAGCTATTAGTGACAGCTATTAGTGACAGCTATTAGTGTAGCGCAAGTCTTGCACAATAGCAGTTTTTAAAGTCCCTAATGTCTACTATTTCATTTTGTATGAAATAATCTATTCTTGAAAAATGGAAAATCACGATACAGAAAACGATAGACAGGTTTACTCTTGAAAAGGGCGAATATAAAGGCCCAAATATCGGAAGAAAAACCATAACTCAAGCTCTATCTGGCCATAAACCATAACTCAAGCTCTAGGGAATTTCACAGTCAATTGAAGCGTTCTGAGGCCTGCATCAATTTGATTATAGTGTGATAAGAACAGTTGGTGACTCCGAACTATTGGTGGAACCAAAGGTGGAAGCCGCCAGCTTGGATTCTACACACTCGAACTGACATCATTACGAGGTTCAAAGTAAGTTGTTCAGATGGCGTTGGGTCACACGTAAATCACAAATTGGTAAATGATAATTTTGAAGAGCAATAACTTAAAATGTGTTAATTATATTTCGAAACCCAGAGGACCAGGATCCTTAAGAACTCGTTTTCTAAATTGATTCTCCAGACAGATCCTATAATCCTACCCAACAAAGCTTGAAGAACTCTCTGATAAATATATGCAGAGGCAGATAGAAATGACCATGCAGATTGTTTCACAAATTGGTCAATATACGGTGTGCTGTCCACGAAGTGATGAATGGAGCTATCATCACTGAATAGTTCATATTAAATCAGAGGGGAATATAAAAGTTGCGCATTTCTGCTCTCCATGAACAAAAAAGTACTGTCGTGCGGAGACTCTTTTGACTCCGGGTGCTACTATGGAATTTTTATTTTATAAAAATTAATCGAAAAATTTCAAATTTGAAACAGAATGTTGCCATCCACGATTTGTCAAAAGAAGCCCCTCACGGCTGTAACCAGTCGGAGGGATTGCATAGTCTATTGATCATCCATCTATCGCGAGCAATGGATTGTCGGATTTGCAACAAACCGTAATTTCCCATGGAGTGTCAATTTTTGTAATGTGCTCATGCTCAAGCACGAGCAGTGTTTTAAAATGTCATTGGCAAAATATAGGTCCACTCAAGTGTGGGTTCATTCAAAATTATGAAGTTACTTAGGCTTCCTAAAAAACAGTTTTAGACAAATTCGTCAAAAGACATGCACTAGGCACAAGGCACAAGCAAACAAAGAAACGAGGAATTTTGGATCGCGAAATGGCAGAAACGTTTTTAACCGAAAAAATATCTAACCACTCGAGCAAAGTCTGATATCATGAACAGAGCAAATTGAAAACATATTTTGATGTCGACATCAAATTGCAAATTATAATTTTCTTGATTGATTACAGTAGATTTCTAAACTGTATGATATGAACTGCTTACTTATTTTGTTAACGAAAACGAACATCAAAATTAGTTTTCAATTTGCTTTCATCGACAGCAGGAATAGTTTTCGATTCGATGTCACAGTAAGACTTTTCTGCTATAGAGTTTGATCATCTAGCCGTATATCAACCTGAGTTATCAGAATTAGACAATTTCACAACAACAACAGTTATCGATTTGCTTTTAAGCTTTACTCGGGCAAGCAATGATGGTAATTGAGGTATGACAGTACAAAGGACTAGATTAGCAAATAATTGGAATAAGCAGCCTGAAGTACTGGGAAGGGAATCACTATGGAGCAGACCTGGATGCAGTAGGTCAGAAAAATGAAGAGCCTTTCTATCGCTCAACAGAGTGAACAGATTTGATAATAACAAGCATGATTATGTGAGACAACCCTCATGCTTTAGCTCAGTTCCGGCGTTCCCAGGTGGTAATTTCAATACGTTTGATCCGGGCAATAGCACCCTTGGAAAGCAAAATAGACAAAGTGTCGTTCCCTAAATTGTAATAATAATCCGCGATTTTCGCAACAACATTCACGGGAACAACTGTCAAAAATATTGAAAACAAAGACTAACTTCTAAACACAATTCGGCTTCCCGGAAGTCCAGAATAACAATATGATCATATTATATTGTCAGGTCAACAGATGGTCTATCAAATATCGTGAGAATATCAATCAATTTTCAAGAGAGCGTAAATATAAATCCACGATTTCCGCGACAACATTCCAACGAACCACGATTTTCGCGACTAGAAGACCAAATCCGCGAAAAACACGAAAATCGCGAAATCCGCGACTGCTGTAACAGCCCTGCAAACATTAAAAAAAAGCCAAAAATTCGACAAAAAATGCTCAAGTTTTTATGATTATTTATTAGAGTGGGACGTCATGGTCATTTTTTTTCAAATCAATGGTTTTTCGAAACAAACAACTGTTCATAATTGTGGCCCGATTGATTGCTTCCTCGTTTCCCGCATCGAGTTTGAAGTTTGTATGGAAACTAGTATGAGAAAAAGTATATTTTCGCATTTTTACTTCTATAGGCCTCAGTTCATCGTAAACCAACCACATTGCAAAAGTGTTGTGGAATCAAAAGTGTTCAAGTAACTGATCTACGAGAAACTGTTTGCCTCTTGCAATAACTACATCAGTTCGTATCAACATGGCTTCTTTCCGGGTCGATCCGTAGAAACGAATCTAGTCAGCTTTACATCATATTGTATGGATAATATGCGTAAAAAGCTCCAAGCTGATGCCGTGTATATTGATCTACAAGCAGCATTTGCTAAAGTGAATATCGACATACTGATTGCAAAACTTGAAAAAATGGGATTCTCTACAACATTCTGCAACTGGCTTCTTTTATATCTAGTGACCGTCATCATTGGAGATCACTCATCCCACGGCTCCGGAGTCTCCCAAGGAAGCACGCTGGGTTCATTGTTGCTTTCACTCTTCGTGAATGACAGGCTAACTTTCAGACGTCTTTTTTCAACTACGATCGACAAAGCGAATCGCCAGCTTGGTTTTATTTTTAAAATCTAAAATGAATTCCTCGATCCTTTATGCTACAAAGCCTATTACTGCTCATTGGTACGCTCTCAACCCGAATTGCTTCAGCTGTCTGGAATCCATATTAAGCTGTTTGGACTGCTCGGTTTGAAGCTGTGCAACGCAAGTTCGTACGATATGCCCCGCGCCATCTACCATGGACGGACCCGCTAAATTTACCACCGTATGCTGATCGCTGTAGTCTGCTGGGGTTAGATACTCTTGATAAGCGGAGAAATGTGGCGCAAGCCGTTTTCATCGCCAAACTTCTGGTATCCGAGTACGACGTGCCAGATTTGTTGGCAATAATTCCATTGTATGCACCCTTACGATCCCTTCGACCTCTACATTTGCTCTTCGAAGAAAGGCATAACACCAATTATGCTGCTTTGTCGCTATGATCTGCCATTTCAACGAGGTGTCGGACCAATTCGACATCAACATCAGTTCATCCGCGTTTCGTCAACGGCTAAACAGATATTTTTTTAACTGACCTTTAGTTTTAAGTTTTCATGTAGACGACACAGTCAGATGAAATAAGCAAAATAAATAAATAAATAAATCCATGTTCCTAGAGAATTCCTTCTACTGAAATTTCCACAGTAACTCATTCTACAACTCCTCCAAAAATTTCCTTGAAGATTACTCCAGGAGTTCTTCGAAAAGGGAAGGGAAGCTGAAGGGATTCCTTCAAAACATCCTTCAAAAATAAATCCAGTAATTCTTTCGGAAATTTCTCTCGCAAATCAGTTTAAAACTTCCACAGCGAATTCCTTCAGAAATTTCCTTAGGTAAAACCTTAGGACCTACGAATAATCTCGCAAACATTTCTTCGGCTTTTTATGTAGGAATACTTTTAGAAATTCCTTCCAAAGTTCTAGGACAAAATTCTAGCAAATTTCCGACATTCTTAGATTTCTACAAGAATTCTTTAGCACATTCCTTCAAGATTTCCTTCAGAAATTCCTCCAGGGACTCCTTCAAAAAAAAAAACTCTAACTTCGTAAATAAATCTAAAAATCCCTTTTTTAGTTCATCCGGATGTTCTTCAGAAATGAAAGAATTAAAAAAAATACTTCAAAATTCCCCTCAAGCATGCCTTTGGAATTCAGAAATTCCTCCGGAAATTCTTTAATTCATTTAGAAATACATTACGAATTCCTTTAGAATTTTTTCGGGAGGTGCCTTCCGATATTCTTCCTTGGGAATTCTTTCGGAAATTCTTCTGAGAAATCGTTGGGAAATTTTTTTCCAACTCGCGTTGGAAGTTCTTCGGAAATTGGTTTAGAAATTTCTTTGTATTTTTTTGGAAATCAGTCAGCGATCCTTAGGAAATTCAAATGAAATTCTTATGGGAAGTTTTTCCGCAATGCCTTAAAGGATTTCTTTAGACATTATTTCAGGAATTCCTACAAAAAAAATCCTTCAGAAGTTCCTTTATAATATACTCTAGCAAATCCGTTTAGAACTTCCTCCAGGAAATCCTTTAAAGAATTATTTAGGACATTCCTAAGTAAATTTCCCAACAATTTTTCCCTAATTTTCTTTGGGAATTCCTCCAGCATCGTTTTCAGAATTGTCATATAAAATTCTTTAAAAAAAATCTTAGGAAATTCATTTAGATTTTTAAGTGCCATTTAGATTTTTTAAGTGCCATTTAGATTTTTTAAGTGCCAAAATTCTTTTTGGAATTTCTTCGGAAATCGCTTTATGAAACCTTTGACTATCCCGTTAAAAGTTCCATCGGATATGCATTCAAACATTTGGTTTGAAATGCCTCAATAAGCTCTTTCCGATATTCCGTCAGGAATACTTTCCGATATTCCTTCAGGAGTTCTCTGAGGAATAACTTCGGGAATTTCTTTGGAAATTCCTTAAGCATTTCTTTGAGATTTCTTTTAGAAATCCCATATCAAAACTATTCCATTCTTCAGTAGTAAATTTCCGGAAGAATTCTTTCTATAAAATTCAGGTATTCTGTATGGTTTTACTAAAGGAATTTCCGAAGGAGAACCTGAGGGAATTTTCGAAAGAATTTCCGAAGAAATTATCAAAGAAATTTCCGAAAAAAAACCTACACGTCTTCAGAGATTCCTTCAGGCATTCCTTAGGATGTTTCCTCCAGATTTATCACAATTGGCGAGATATCAGTTTATGTTCAAAACAATGTTGACGTAAATAATTAAATTTCAGGGAAATTTTCAATTTAGTGCCCGTTCGCCTACGATTGCAGATACAAAAAAAATATTGAGTTGGCGATTGCAGATACAAAAAAAAAAAATGAGTCACGAAAAGCAAGCTCTGTGTTCACAAATTATGTCCTATGCTTTTATAGATAATAAAAAGAAATTTAATTTACGTGTCATTTTTCAAAATAACGAACAAATTTGAAGGAATTGTTCACCAGAACAGCTGTTCACTGCTAGCTAAAACAAATAAATATTCGCATGTTAGAACAGCATTCAAGTAGTGCAGAAAAAGGATGAACAATCATTCAATATAACGTATAGTTCGATATAACGGACAACGTTGAAATCGAAATTTACGTTATATCGAAGCTCACCTGTATGGCCAAAACTGGTACACACCTGTCCAAATGCCAAATATTATTTTCATTGATGCTGTCCACCATAAGTGGACGTTCAATGCAAACATTTAAAAACGAGAATGCCTTAGGACATGTTTGGATAAATTTGATCCGCACCGGGTTTAAGTGTTCAACAATAGAGGAAAATTCAAGCCGTTCAAAATTTGCAATTTCTCGTTCTTGCTAATGATATCGCCAGCGAATGATATCGCCAGAAAATAAGGCAATATATTTTTCATGTACATATGTGCCGTGCACCTTAGTCTCCCTGGCAGGGGCTTTTCAAATTCATTTACACTAAATTTAAGGAAAATCAACTGAAAATCCAGCAAGATTTTATTTTTTTATGTGACCTCGATATCGTGGAAAACCTTCACAAGCCTAATGCAACAATGTACCTTCGTACTTCAAACAGCCATTCTTGACATGCCTTTTTTTCAGCAACTCGTCCATAATGCAAAACGATTACTGTGTAAATGCCATTAAGAGCACGTGCTGTAGTGGGCGATATGCCCGTGTCGTGTCCATATTTACCTACCATCATCCACTGGATGGGATATGCTTACGAAGGCCTCCTCTCCGCCCAGGATTAAGCAAACTGATGAAAATTTTGTGGCCGCACTACATCGGGCCGAGCCCGTCACACCATGCTTCATTGAGCTCTCCAGTTGGATGACAATGAATAGATGATACCGTGCCATGAGGAGTGCTTCATGCACACCACACTGACTGGTAAGGCGAACAGGTCGACTCGAATAGAGTAAACTCATTCCAGTGGAAATCCATAAACGTTGAGCAGCGAAGTTGAATTTTCATCAATTTTTGTAAAAAAAATGGAAATAGCGTTTTTATCCGTAACAGTACTCTGCAAATTTTGAAAGTAAGGAGATACGAGTTATTTTATGTTTGCAAATTTGTATGGAAATAAAAATTCAACTATGGATGAAGGGAAGCTGAAAATCCCGGGAAATTATTTTTTACCACGTTAAGCTCAACGTATGATCTGAAGACAATTCGCTTTTTGAATTTTCCGGATTTCAACCTGCTTGAGAATGTATGACCTCGAAAAACGAACGGTGGTGCACCCACAATGTTTTCATTGCAATTACATTGTGTTCCATGAAACTGCTTTTACCCAAGTGGATCTGGTCCTTACTGACTTTTGCCTGCCAGGCGTGTTTGGTGTTTTATCTTTTGTTTTCTCAACGAGTCTCCAGTCCCCACCCCCTTTTCAGTGCAATAAGGACATATTCGCTGATGGCAAATGAATGAAAAGCTTTGCCTCCACAGGAAAACTCTTACGAAGGGTCATACATACCAGCTTATATGCCAGGACAGGCTGAGACACACCTCAAAATCGTTCACTTGTTCAGTGGTTTCATATTGAAGGCTTTTCAAGCATGTTGCAAGGATAGCCTTTGGGTAAGCATGAAAGCGTCAGTTTTTTTTCATTTCTATTGAAGCTTCATACGAATGAAGCACTCCACTCCACGTAAAAGTGTCTAGTGATGAATTCCTCATCCTTCGCCTTGTTACATTGGAGTGGAGAAACCTCATGCTTTCTTAGAAAACTTCGTTCCGAGAACAAGGCACTGAAGGCATTGTAATCAAGGTTTCTTCTCATCTGATATTTCACCGGTGTTGCTTTTGGTGGTATAATAAAAGTCCGTGGTCCTCAGAGTAATCATATTTATCAATCTACATATCCACGAAAAAACGGCTTGTTTTTTATATTTGTGAATTAAGTTTGAGACACTATGGTGAACACATTATTGATACGAAGATTCAAATACAGATAAAGGTAAAATAATCCTATGGCAGACCAAATGAAGTTCAAGAAAAACTTTCTCCTGGACTACATTTATAAAACAATATACAATTCATTATTCGTTTATCGTTGAAACTTTGCCAACCTTCACATTCCTTGAAACATCCGTTCCAGTTACGTAATATTGCAGTCATCCAACCGTTGACAGCTACAACAATGTACGTACATACAATCAAAATAGAACAACACCCCCAAAGTACAAAGGTTGATTGCCGATACACCCAGTGTGTCATATAAAACACTGGACTAATGAATAGAGTCCGGATAGCCAACGGAAATCCACCTACCGCTTCCTCCATATGATTGAATTCAATTTCCGCCGACTTCCACATCCACCAAGCAGTAACGAATGGCGGGGGTCGTTTGAAAACATCCAATTTAATTCCACCATCGTTGTGGATAGTTTTGCTCGTGTGGATGCATACATCCGGCTCCGGCTTGGCACTAGCAGCGAAAATTATCATCCTTTTACTTGCTATGTGTGTCTCATCCTTCCTTTTCTCGCTTGCAGTACGGTACCAGTACTAATGGCTCCCGACATCAGCCCCAGTTCCATGCGGTGCACCATCCTCCCCCGGTCGTGGTTCATCATCAGCAGCAGGAACAACTCCGGAAGCACCAGCAGACACAAGACCAACAGCAGCAGCTTCAGCAGAAAGCCATTAAGAATAGCACTAGCAACCAATATCTGATAGATATGGACTACATGAAGCACAGGATGGAGGATCGCGTGACACGCCTAATCGACAAGTGCACAGAATATAGACTAAATGAACCGAGTGAGTACAACGATGTTTTTATTGCCTTGGAACAGTTTTTTTTTAACCAATCTTCCAGAGCAAACCTACAAACCCAAAGCGTGGGAATATCTCATCAATCGCGAGTATCACCTGGTGTGGTGTAACGTGTTCAAGGCGGCATCAACCTCGTGGATGTACAACTTTAACCTGCTGGCCGGTTACACGCCGGAGTTCCTCAAGAAAACCAAAGATGTGCCGCTGCAGCTCGCTCGACAGCGGTATCCCCGGCCCTCGGTGGAAGTGGTAAGTTCGATAACATGAACCGTCATTTTTTTCCTTCCACGAACGAAGCACGCTGTGTTGGAAATTACTTATATTTGTCGACTCTCTACATCTCGATATCTCTCCCTCACGGTATACAGAACACGTCTTTCCCTATGTCGATGGTTTCCTTGGTCCCTTCAATCTACATACATTAAATGTATTATTTTGTATAAATTTGTATATTCTACAGCACGATAACCTCCCTATCTCGATGTCTCTCTATATCGATGTGTTCTGATCATATTTTGTTCTCGATTCACTCTCATTATGTCGATATGTTCAAATTTCTAGGCTACTAGACCCTTTTTGGACAATAACAAACAGATCAACAACAAGAAATGGCATTTGTTTTATTGTCGTTTTTCGTAGCAACGAGCTTTTTTGGATCTAGTACCCATTTCAATTTTCCTTCCATTCCTCGATCTCTCGCTATCTCGATAGTCCCTTCAATATCGAGATGTGGGTATGTAAATGTGGGCGACTGTAAAAGCAAGCTCAATGATTACAGCATTTTTATCGGGGTTCTTCCTGTCGAAGTAATTATTTTTCGCTAAACGTTCACTATATCTGACCATTTATCATTACGCTCGATGCAAAACAATAATTAACATGAAATAGGGAGCGGGACCATTTGGGCAGTACCCCCTATTCCCGTCCGCAACGTTAATAACTCGACCGCGTTCCAACCAAATGGCTTGATTGTTTGTACATCACTAGATACGACAGAATGTAATGCCAAGAAGAAGAAGAAGAAGAAGAAGAAGATACGACAGAAACTAACCATATGTACTAAAACAAGTAATTCGGTTGTAATGCGCTCGAGTAATGAACGTTGCTGACGGGAACAGGGGGTGCGGCCCAAATGGTTCTCTACCCTAAATCTTGAGGGTCAACACCCCAAAAAGCCCTTTGCAGTTAATGCATCGTCCCCAAAAAAAGCGAGATTTTCTGAACTTAGAACGTTTGAGAGACGTTTTGTCAGAAAGCTTTTCCATTGTAGAGACCGAAAAAAATGCCAATTTCAACTGAAAACATTTTTGCCTTTCTCGTACAACAAAGTTGTACCGAAAGGCTATCATTTCACTCCGAAAACGAACTTTTGATAGAGACCCATATTGTTATATACCAATCGACTCAGCTCGACAAACTGAGCACATGTCTGTCTGTCCGTGTGTATGTATGTGTGTATGTGTGTATGTATGTGTGTGTATGTGTGTGCACAAAAGCTATAAAAACATTAGACAACTTTTCGTATAGTAGTCCTTCACCGATTTTCTCGCAACAAGTTTTATTCGACAGGGGACAAAGCCTTGTTGATCACTATTGAATTTAATAACAATCGGTCATTGCGTTTTAAAGTTATGAAGAAAATGGTACATCGGACCATGTAAACCCCATATAAGTTTGGTGTCTCAACTGAATGCGAGAAAGGCACCACCAACGCAAGGTGGATTAATCTGGGTTTTTTTATTTAAAATTGCAGGCGTTACGCAGGCTTGTTAACGTACTAAACTATCGAAACTATTTTACGAATTACGAAATAAAATGTATGATACTTGACACAAATTCACTTGAATATTGAAAACATAACTATTTATAATGATACGATAATGCGATACGAAAGTATACTTATTTTTCTGATTTATTTCATAAAAACAATTAATATTAATTGAAGAACGTACAGTAGCATGCACAAAAAATTTTCTCAGAAAAGCAAAAACGTACAAATTTTAAGGGATTCCGAAGATTTCTTCAGAGCAAGTCAGATAGCAAATTGAGACATAGTTAGATAATTTTTTCACATGCGTTTGTGTGCAAATTCCCAAATTTACTAACATAAAAATCTAGCTTATTTTCAAAGTATTAAACATGATTAATTTTACAAAATTAGGTCTCCATAAGGTAAAATACATGTTATTACCGAAGGCTATTGAGTTTCATCCAGATCAAGGGTCAATCTAGTTAATTGTGGATTATTTAATATTGAGATCTCTGAAAATTACGAGAATATTATCATCGTTGAAAAATTACCAACGTTGTTCAATCCTACGGCCGCCTGATGGATATGCACATCGACTTACAGTGCGTTATCATGCGTTTTATTGTCACTCAACCCGTAAAATCCGTCTATCGGTAGGCAATTAATTTTTAACTTTACACGCTCAGTTGCCGTGGGAAGTTGAGTAGTTTTATCTCGATTAAAATACTGGGGAAATATTTCCATATGGTTAAGGAAGGGTCAAAATCTTACTGTAGGTGGATTTTTTACATTATTTTACAGGCCAAGTGTTTGGCCACAAGGTTTAGGGTCATTTGGACAAATGCCCTTTGGCCGAATGTCGTTTGGCTGTGTGCCATTTGGCCGAATAGTTGAAATGCGTTTACTCATTTAAGTGTGTGGAGTGAGAAGTGAGATGTACGAAGTGAGTAGCGAAAAGTAGGAGTGAGAAGTGAGAAACTAGGTGTACAAGTACTGAGTAGTGAGTAAGTGTAGTAAGTAAGTAAGAAATGTGTGGTGGGAAGCAAGAAGTGAAAAGTGACAAATGCGAAATGAGTAGTGTGAAGTTAATGGTAAGACGTGAGATGTGATAGGTGAGAAGTGATAAACGAGATATCGAGTAGCAAGAAATACGAAGCAAGATATGACAATGAAGAATAAAAAAGAGGGAAAAAGAATAAAGAAAGAAGTAAGAAGGAAGGAGAAAGGTAAAAATGTAGAAGAGAGAAGAAAGAAAGAATAAGGAAAAAGGAAGAAGCAAGAAGAAATAAGGTCGAAAAAAGAAGGAAGAAAAAAGAAAAAGTAGAAACAAGTAAGGAAGACGGAAAAAGGATAAAGGAAGAAGAAAAAAAAGAAAAAAACCAAGAAGAAGCAAGAGAAAGAAAAAAAGAGAAAAAGGAATAATGAAGAAAAAAGGGGTCGTTCAAAAATGATGTCACCCGTTTTAGGGGGGAGGGGGTATATGATTTTGCGACAGTACATGCATGTACAGTACAAAAAGCATGACAGAGGGGGGGTGTTTAGAAATCCCAAAAAGTAGTGGACGTCATATTTGAATCGCCCCAAAGAAGGAAGAAAGAAGAAGGAAAAGGAAGAAGATGAAAATAGAAAGAAAGAAGACGGAGGTAGGAAGAAAGAAGGAAGGAAGGAAGGGAAAGAAGAAAGGTGAAAAAAAAGAAAAAGGAAGAGCGAAGAAGGAAAAAGAAAGAACGAAAAAAAAGAAGAAAAATGAAGTAGTAACAAGGAAGAAAGGAGAAGGAAGAAAGAGAAAAGAAGTAGGAAGAGGAAAAAAGAAGAAGGAAGAAAGAATAAGAAAGAAAGAAAAAAGAATAAAGAAGAAAGATGAAGAAAAACCCAAATTAATCCACCTAGCAGTGATGATGCCTTTCTAGTGCATTATAAAATATATTGAAAAAATCACTTTAAAAAGGTCAAAAAAGCTCTTTGGGGCCCGTTCGGGCCCGTTTTCAATAGCAAACAACTCCCTGTCGAATGCAACTCTTTCCTTCCAAAGCATGAAACAAAATGGCAGCAAACGTAACGAGCGCACGAGAAAGCATGTACGAATGCGATTTTTATTTCCAACGATGAAATTTATACAACTGTGTTGATGCGAGAGGATAAAGTCATCGGCTTCGGGTCTCTAGCGCGTGTTAGTTTTCGTGTTCCACATTTGAAGCTTTGGAAAGCTTTGCTTGAGAGGTTAGCATCATCAATAGACTAACGCAAAATGAACTCCCCCAAGAAATTATGACGTTTGAGCGGGTCGCATAATGAACGCAAAATGAGCTTTTGTTCGAGAAGACGACCCGCTCAAATGTCAAAATCCATCGAGTGAGTGAATTTGATGAACTCCTGCACAGGTGTATAAAGCACGAAAGAAGCAACACAAACTTTAATGCTGTCAGTTATATACACGGTGCGAAATTTATTCACCGAATGCGGAAATGCTACACCCTTAATTTGTTTTACTCAATATTGTGCGGTTACTTGCTGAGTTTTTTTTACTTTATTAAACTTTTTTTAATCTACAGATTATATTCAACACCATACTTGCTAAATGGACACGGTCGGTTAAAGTGGCTGGTCCTTAAAGTGTTCGTGAAAGTAGTCGTTAGATTATTCGCTGTTGGTTTGAGCGAGACAGAGTATATGACAAAAAAATCAACCAGCAATTTGCGGTGATTGGTTCGAAATGAACGTTTGTCAGCAATGGAATAATTCATCTAGAATTTCTACTAGATGGCTTTTTGCTGTATACTATATATACTATAAATCTCGTATAACTTTTCAAAAGGACCTAAGTAACATTTTTTAATGAATTAATTTGAGTACTGTAATCAACAGAACAACATGTAAGCTATTGATTGCAGTATTCAAATTAATTCATGAAAAAAATGTTACTGCTGTAAAAAGAAAAGTGCATACTTAGGTTTTCCAAATTTTATGCAGACTATCTTTTGAAAAGGGTCAAACTTATTTTTACTGATTTTTTCAAATGGATATAATCGAAAAACGACGCTTCCTACAAAAAAGTGTTGTATGGGTGACTGTCGCAAAATCATTCAAACTTTCTAATAAAACTTTTTGAAAAACTCTAAATTGAACCCTACACTAAAAAAAATCGATTTAAAAAAATTAAAAGTCAATTTGCATAAAAACGCTCTTTTTGATTTGGACGAAATTTTGTCTCAAGATAGGTGATTATATTCCCTACCAACCGTCCATACATCGCAAGCTGGGCACTTTTAAGGGAAAAAAGTTTTTCTAACAAAAACTTTTTCTTGACGGAATTGATTTTTTTCAGTGTCTTTAAGGGGTGGATTTAACATATGTATACATACATACTCATATTAAGTATTCCTGTACAGTCAGGCAGAGTACAATGTTTTGGTAGTAACTGGGCGCAACTAAAGAAGCTAATAATGGAATATAATATTTTTTGAAGATATAAACCCCTTTTTAATGTTTATCTCAATTTAAAAACAAACTTTATTTAGTGACTAAGTTATACAAAGTATCATAAAAATAGATTTGCTTGGGGTTCTATCACGATGGCTTTTATTGGTTTAGTTTCAGATAAAAATACACTGAAAATAATTCCGACAAGAAAAAGTTTTTGTTAGAAAAACTTTTTTTCCTTAAAAGTGCCCAGCTTGCGATGTATGGACGGTTGGTAGGGAACATAATCACCTATTTTGAGACAAAAGTTTATTCAAATCAAAAAAGGTGTTTTTTCGCAAATCGACTTTATAATTTTTAAACTGATTTTTTCCAGTGTAGGGCTCAATTTGGATTGTTTACGATATTTTATTAGAAAGTTTGACTGATTTTGCGATGGTAACCCATACAACACTTTTTTGTGGGATGAGTCGTTTTTCTATTATATCCATTTGAAAATATCAGCAAAAATTTTGGCTCTTTTCAAAGGATAGTCTAGATTAAATTTGGAAAACATTCTTGGGAAAAAAATATATTAGCTCTTTTAGTGGAATGTATTCAACCATCTAAGACGAATTAAGCACTCTCCATTTAATTCCACCAGTTAATTTTCGTTATCTTTGCAGATACGTATTTCGACCACAACTGTGTGGTCGTCTTCAGTGTCTCGTACTTGACTCGACTTGAAGAAAACAATCGCAACTTACACTATTTATACTACGCTAGGTACCTAATCTAATCTTATTTGCCTAATTTATTTACCTATACAGTAAATTACTTTATTGCTTAGGTAGAAACTTGAAAAGCCAAGAGCTGCCATTTCCCTGATCCTTATTCAACAGCGCTGTTTGTACCTATCGGTGGATTTCCAAACTCTCAGCTACATCGAGTTTCCATGGGGAAGAGACATTTCTTAAGATTTTAATATTTGATGCCGTAATTGGGTGATTTTCCTTATACACATGCTCTGCTACCTTAGATCTAAATTCGTAATGTAATCCCTTATCGTTTTCTCTTTTCGCCTTACTCACTTCCGCCATATGTTCCTTGAACCTTATATCAAATGATTTTTTTGTTTGGCCTACATAGATTTTTTCACATTGGGAACAACTTATTTTATAATTATTTGATGCCGTTTCTTACTTCTTACTTTTCACTCCTCACTTTGGACTTCTCACGTCACACAAGAATCAAGAAGAATGAAGATGGAAGAAAGAAGAAGGAAGAAAGTAGAAGGAAAAAAGTAGAAAGAAGAAGGAAGAAAGAAGAAAAAATAAAGAAGAAGGAAGGAAGAAGAAAAAAGAAGAAAAACGCAGATTAATCCCCCTAGCGGCGATGATGCCTTTCTCGTGCATAAATGTATTGAAAAAAATGTCATTAGAAAGGTTAAAAAACACTTTATGGGAATAGATCGCATGTTTCTATCATTTTGCATATTTTTGCATTAATTAATACGCATTGCCACAACCCTTTGAATTTTTTTTTCGATTTGGATTTTTTTTCTAAGAAAAAACAATGATTTTTCAATAATTCCGAAATGAAATGTCCAATCGGAACTTTTTCCAAAAATGTGAAAAAGTGTGTCTACAAAACATACACACATACAGACATCACCTGGGATCGTCGAACTAAGGCAATCGAGAAAGGCAGCAAAAAGGAAAGGAAGAAGAAGGCAGAAAGAAGAAGGAAGAAGAAAAAAGAAAGCAAAAAGAAGAAGGCAAAAAGAAGGAATAAAAAAAGGAAAAATAAAAAAGAAAATCTTGATTAATCCACATAACGGTAATGGTGTCTTCTCGAGCATTATAAGAACACTGTTTTGGCCATAACTTTCGAGACCACAGTCCAGCCTATTTTTAATTGAATGGGACAAAATTCCCCGTCAAATGCAACTTGTTGCGAGAAAATCGGTTAAGGGTAAGTGTCTGAAAAGTGAGCGAAAACGCATTTTTGGATTTATAAAATTGTATTTTGTCCATAGCTTCTGATTCCATAGTCCAATTTGGCCAATTTTCAATAGAACATGATTCTCCGTCGAACGCAAGTTGTTGCAAGCAAATCGGTTAAGGCTAAGTTACTGAAAAGTTGACGAAGCATTTGCACACACATACATAAACACAGACATCACCTCAATTCTTGCGTTGCGTTGCGTTGCGTTGCGTTGCGTTGTAACGGAGTATTTCGTAGATTGCATACTGATAGTTGTCATGTATATTCTTTACCTTTCTTACCCCAATTGCTTATGGATTTCTATTTGGGATTCAATGGAAATCCAATTGGGGGTCAAAAATGATAAAACATGAAAGCTATCATTGCCGGCCACGCCCATCTTCTCCGTTACTAGGAAAGGGAAGGAAATGATGATATGACATCTACTTAACGAGAGGCCAGCGACTCACCGACGCCCTCATAGATGTCAAGGAATTGGATGGTGGGTAGGGTATGTGGTTTAGGAGTATCATTATAAGCAAATGATAGAAAATTTGTGGAAATACGTTGGGAGTGACTTTGCTAAGAAATTTATGTCACTCCATTATCCTTGCCGATTTATGTCACTCCATTTTCCTCGGATGGGGCGAAGGTATTAGCCTTGCCCTGGCTAATAGCCTAGGTTTAAGCGCCTTTGCTCGCTCTCTGAAACGAAAAAAGAGCAAAAAGAAATTAAATTCCCCTTCCCCCCTGATATGATAATGATTTTGATCACTCCATATTTTCCTTGCTTGGAATCGTTCTTTTTCAATAACTCCCGTCAAAACACAATTTAGTGAAATTGCTTACCACAAATTTTTCGCGAAAAGTGAGTGAGGAGTAAAAATGAAGAAACGAAAAAAAATCATCAAGAAACCCAATTTTCGTTTATCTCCCAGGCTCATTATAGAGAAAAGAGGAGTGAGTCAAAGATGTTTTTCACCACAAACTACGAAACATTGTCCATCGACCAGAAAACTGTATGATTTAGTCTTTAAACCAAATCTTCATATTGTATCATCATTGTACACGATAATTATTGAATTAACTATAGCCCACATTTTAAACGTGTATAAAAGAACAATTGTAAAAAATACGGTTTTAGAAAATGTAAGTAATAATTTTTGTTTTTTTTTTATACATATGATGAATTTAATTAAAAAATTTAAGTAAATAATATATATCAGAATAATGTGAAATGGCAATAACAATATGAGATGTAATTCAACGAACTGAAGTTGAATAGTAATGATAACCACGGGTGTTGAGAATTTTCTGCCTTCAAAGTCGTTAGACAGCTGGCCAAATCCGTTAAAATTACCAGTTCATTGTGGAAGTTCAGGGTGGCAGCAGTTGTCTTTGAGGCGTAGGCCTTCGCCGAAAATACAAGCAGTAAAAAGAAGGAAAATGAGCACAAAGCGTATATCGTCTCCAGCATAATAATAAAAACAACTGGACGGTTGATATTCGTGGGTGGAAGAAAACAGCACAAATAAGAAGAATAATTATGATTTGAAATGAGGGAAGAATCATCTCAATATATGAAAATCTAAATTCTTCGGTTATGGTTAGTTTTAGGTAAGTGGATGAATGAAACAAAATGCGTGGACCTAGTAAAATATTTGAAGATATACATACAATAACATACATAATACTGTTATTGGACTCCATACTAAGTGTACTTAAGCATAAACATCAATTAAACTCTCAATTTTTTCAGATAAAAGCCGACAGCCTCTTGGTACCAAATAAGATAAAGTATGGTGACCGCATAGCTTGGTAAAGATTCACACAGACATCACCTCAATTCTTCGAACTTAGTCGATCTGTATATAACACTATGGGTCTCCGGGTCTTCTATAAAAAGTCTGTTTTTGGAGCGAACATATAGCCTTTCCGTATACTTAGTATACGAGCAAGGCGAAAAGAAAGAAGAGAAAAGAAGAAGAAAGAAAGACGAAGAAAGAAGTTCTCTGTTCTCAGTTTTTAGTTCTCAGTTCACTTTTCACTTTCTGCTTTTCAATTCTTACTTCTTGCTTCCTACTTTCCACTTCTTACTTTTAACTTCCAATAATATTTTTTAATCTATTTTTTTATTTCACCCTTGAGGAGGCATTAGTTGGTTTGGAAAAAAAAATAACCTAACTACTATGTTATTATTTATTTAGACTAAGGCCGAAGTGGCCTGTGCGGTATATAAGAGTCTTCTCCATTCGGCTCGGTCCATGGCTTCACGTCGCCAACCACGCAGTCTATGGAGAGTCCGCAAGTCATCCATCTGATCGATCCACCTTGCCACCTTGCGTCGGATCGTTGTCGAGAACCATTTTCACCGGGTTACTGTCCGACATTCTGGCTACGTGCCCGGTCCACCACAGTCGTCCGATTTTCGCGGTGTGAACGATGCAATAGCAGCTCATGCAACTCGTGGTTCATTCGCCTTCTCCATGTACCGTCCGCCATCTGCACCCCACTAATATGGTACGCAGCACTTTCAGTAGTTGGTCAACCCCAGGGGCTTTGTTGTTCTTCAGCCGGCCAATCTCCTCCTGGATTTCCTGGAGATCCGGAGCCGGTAAAATTATGCACAGCGCGCGTTCTTCGTAGTGCTGCCGCCACCTTTGGATCACCTCACGCTCGTTCGTAAGAAGGTTCCCGTTTATGTCCTTACACATATCAGGCAGTGTCACGTGGCCCTTACGTGAACGGTTCAACTTCTCGTAGAACTTTCGTGCGTTATTAGCACGGTACAGTTGCTCCGTCTCTTCACGGTCTCGATCTTCCTGCTGGCGCTTTTTCTTCCGGAAAATCGAGTTTTGTCTGTTCCGCGCCCGTTTGTATCGTGCCTCGTTCGCCCTCGTGCGGTGTTGCAGCAATCTCGCCCATGCTGCATCTCGCCCATGCTCTTCCACTAACTGCTCACATTCGCCGTCATATCAGTCGTTTCTCTGATCCGAGTGCACCGTGCCAAGTGCAGCGGTTATGGTGCTACCAATGGCGGATCGTACACTCTCCAGCCATCTTCAAGAGTCGCTGCGCCTAGCTGCTCTTCTGCTGGGAGTGCCACTTCCAGCTGCTGCGCGTATCCTCCAGGCGGCTTATTGGGCCTGCGCAAACCTCCTGTTTCGTCGGAGGGCCTTCGTGTCAGGTCTGTTTTGTGTCCCACTTAACACCAGGACTTGGGCTTGTGCGCTTTGAGCGGCACACGGTTGCTTTGGCGTTGCCTACTTGCGGATGCATGCAGCTTTTTATAGGAATTCAACAGGGCCCACTGTCAAACCTCACCACATCCTAGGCAAGCCCCACAACTCGCAGATGGCCTGGAGAGGGATCGTCAAGCCCTTGGACATAGTCCCTGCTGCCCGGAATTGACAAAAACGAGAAAGATTATGTTCGTAAACGTGAGCTTCTCTTTCAAAAATATAAAGTGTGATAAGTCATTAATGGGTAACGGAAGTAATCGAAATTTGTCCACTTCTCTGAGGAAATCAAGTTCTCAGGAAGTATTCAAAATATGGTCAATGTGTAAAAAAAACTATCAAAAATGAATCTGTTGGGCTTATCTTTCGACACGTTACAACCTCAAAAAATATGCCCGTATTGTTAAATCTGGAGATCACCACTGCAGACAGAATCGCAACGTTCTGATGGATGGGTGTTAACATCGACTCTGCTACTATCAGGTGATAGCTAAACTTTGCCTAAAACGTCTCAGCCTAAAACTATCCGTCATTTGCCATTGTGCGGAGTGCGAGGAGATGGAACAGTAGCCCCGTTCTAAAAAAATGCATGTTCTATCATAAGCTCAACGCATCCCGCAAAGGCTTTGTGCCGTGAGTCAAGATGTCATGGATAAGAATGGGATGCTTAATCAAACATAAATCTTTTTTTTTTTTTCTAAAAAATCCTCCTGACTTTTGATCTTTCAGAAAATGTAGTAATTGTTTTTTCAGGAATTTAAAGAACTGTTCTTAAAATGTCTAATAAAGATTCTACCAAAATTCCTTTCGGTGTTAAAATATTTCAAAATTTCATTTGAAATCCTTAGAAAATACTTCTATTTCTAGAATTTCTCCTGAAATTTCCTCAGAAACTCTTTAAGGAATTTCTTTGAAAATTCCTTCTGGAAACCCGTCGGGAAAACAATCCATATTTTCAGGGATTCATTCCAGGAATTCCAAAATTCTTTCAGGAATAACTTCAAGAAATCCTCCTTGCTTTGGGATATCTCTCAGGAACTCCTTCGGATATGTCCGAAAAGTTCCTTCGGAAATTCTACCTGAAGGACAAATTTCAAGGAGTATAGCTTGACGAATGTTTGCGTTGCGTTGCGTTAGTAACGGAGTATTTCGTAGATTGCATTTTTTCCCCTGTTGGGTATTTTAATCACTGCGACCATTTGTTAGATCTATTGTGATATATACCCCATTTCATATAGCTTTGTCAAGTTGACGCATCATTGCTATGTAGAGCAATTGCATCACCTTGACTACCAGCGTCTTCCCAATACGGTATTATGGTTCTGATGAATCGTACTACCAAATTGGGACTTCTTCTCCAAACTTCAGAGGGTTCTATCAGCCCCCTGTTGAAGAACTGTATTTTTTTTCTAAAAATTGCCGGACAATGGCATAACAGATGTTCCGAGTCTTCCACATGTATACCGCAGAAGCGACATACATCATCTTGAAGTTTTCCTAGCAGCTTCAAGTGATAACGGCTCGGGCAATGGCCTGTTACAAGACCTGTATATGTGTTAAGATATTTTTTTGAAAGATCTAAAATTTTGCGAGTGATAAATACGTTTGGTGTGATGAAACGTTTAGACTGCCTTGCAATCACCTCGTGTTCTTCCAAATGTCCTCTATTTTTGAATGTTCCCAAGATTTGAGTTCCATTCTAAGAGAACACGCAGATACACAACAAAAAGGTTCTGGACCTATTGCATTTTCAGATTGCATACAGAAAGCTGTCATGTTATTAACTTTAACACTCTTAATCTGAATGCTTATGGAGAGCTGTTGGGGAACAGCTGTCCAATCAGAAGGCAGAGTAGGAAAAGCATGAAAACTTCCATTGCCGGCCACGCCCATCTTCTCCGTTACGAGGAAGGGTAGGATAATGATGATATGACACCTACTTAAAGAGGGGCCAGCGACTCACCGACGCCCTCATAGGTGTCAAGGAGTTGGTTGGAGAAGGAGAAGGAAATGGTCGTTTGGAATTCACCGTAAGCGAGTGACACGACCGGTTTTTGATTTAATGTGTTAGGTGAATGTATGTAATGTGAGTGTCATTGTTTATACGGCATTTGGATATGTTACTGTACTGTCGTCGTAACGATGTGACGGTGTCGTTGGGAGTGGCAAAGCTAAGAGGGTTAATGTCACTCCTTGGTATGGGACATAGGTATTTCTTCCGTATGTCCTGGTTTTTAAGATCCCCGCATACAAGACACGTCTGCGCCGCGCTCAGCAGTTTTTCTATGGGGAAATCTTCAGACGCAACGCAGACGCACCATGTGTACGAGGTTCTCAATGCCTAGGCTTAAGCGCCTTTACTCGCTCTCTGGAACGAAATTAAGCAAAAATACTACCTCCTTCCTATATCATTTAATTGATTTACATGATAATATGATGTATAGTTGATAATAATATTATTCAGAAAGATCTCACCGGTTTGTCTGATGTTAGATAAGGAGGTGCAAATATCTTCGTTTCTTCAATAATGGTAATGATTCGTATCGTCCGGGACAAAAACGAATTTGCGGAGTAGTTCTTGGAGAAATTTACGGTAGAATTTTTGGAGGCATTTCTGAAAGGATTGGATGTAACTTCTGGTGAAATTCTCGGAGGAATTTTTGAGAGAATTCCTGGACGAGTTTCGAAAGAGGTATGTGGAAAAAACAAGAAAATTACTGGAAGAACTTCCGGGGCAATTCCTGAAGAATATTCCAGAGATTCCTGGAAGAACTTTCGGAGGAATAAAATTATCAAAATATTTGAGACGCTATTCTGTTCTGAACTGAAACGCAGGTTTTAAAATGGCTCCGAGTTCACAACTCATTAATCCTTATTTACTACATTTCTATTTTTCCGTATTTACTATATTTCTTTCAGCTTCGAGAAGCCATCAATGGTTCGATCTCATTCGTGATCGTACGGCATCCATTTGAAAGACTGGTTAGCGCTTACAAGGACAAAATCCAATATGCACTGCCGAATTCGCACCATCACAAACTCGGCATCCGGATTATTCAAAAGTACCGAAAGGCAACCACGGGTCAAGTGAGTAATCAGTTCATAAATCTAAACACAGGTAGGAGAGTAATCAAACATATTTTACACAATAGCCTTGGAGCACCCAAAAATATCCCACATTCTCGGAGTTCGTCAATTATCTGCTGGATGAGGTCCGGCATCCGCACACGGAGATCGACATGCACTGGATACCGGTGGCGTACTTTTGTACGCCCTGCTTCTTCCATTACGATGTGATAGCCAAGTTCGAAACCCTGGAGGAGGACCAAAACTACCTGATAGCGGTGGCACAGCTGGGACACATGATAAAGCCCCAGTGGCGAAACGCCGGCAAGGGGGCCCACACGAACGACCTGGTGGTGAAACTGTTCACCGAGCTGGATGATGAGCAGGTTCGAGGTTTGTACGAGTACTACAAGTACGACTTTGAGCTGTTCGGATACAGCGTGGATGAATACTTCAGCGGGCGGGGTCGTTAGCAGGGTTTTGACTCGCTTTGAATACGGCAAACTATTCCACGCTTTAGTCATACTTATTAGTGAGACCAAGTCGACAATTTCACGCGCAGAGAAATTAACGGCAATTATTAAATTTTGAAAGACACTCTAAAGATGATTGAATTGAAAAGGGAATGAAACGTTACCACATATTCTATTTCGGTGAAATAAAATCAACTTTGAACGTCCACTAGCTCGTAAAAATACAAAATAAACCATCTGCTGTTTTTCCGCGATTAATACTTTGGGCATATCTCATCAAAGCTTACAATTTGATAAAATGGGAAATGAATAGAGTAATCCTAGATAAGCTTCGCAAGATTTTCAGTGAAAGTCAATGAAGTTAAAGCTTTCTTACGGAAGAGCAAACGGTATATCAACAAATTTGGTACGAAGTGTTGTAGATATAGATTTCATTCATCAATTGTGTAAATCTACTTGTTTTCGGTTGTGCACTGTTAAATGCTCAACATTTATATGGAATAAAGCTTAAGGCAACCCTGGGTTTAATTCACGTTTATGTATACACAGTACAGAGATCTCATAACATAATTTCCTTGCAGAAACTTGACTTCCTATTATGTAACTTCGAGCTTGAACTATCCTGCTTTGTGTACCATTATGGATAAGTAGAACAAACTAATTTGAGGATAAAACACCAACACAAACAATACGAAAGTGAAAAGACAAAATGTAGTTACCTTTAATTAGTGATTAGTATAGATAGTGGAATATATAGATGAGCGAAGATAAATCCTCTGTCTCCAAACGAACTGTCAAACGTGTCTCCAAACGAGCATGACGTCACGATTTCAATGGAAACATTAAGGGCTGTGACGTCATATGCGCATGTGCACGGGCAAAAAAATCGACTCAGCCTTGCTTTCGCTCATCTATAGATTCTACTATCTATAGTGATTAGCAATTTTTTTATTCATAAATTATTTCCTTCGCCATTTAGATGACAATATCAACCATCGAATTTTGGAAAGCATCAATTTAGACACAGAGAAAATTATTCAATTTGTTATATTGGATCAATTACTAAATCGAGAGTTACTTAAAAAATAAACCAATCGAAAAGGCTACCAACTTTAACTAGAGGAACTAGTCGCAGAGTATGATAAACAACCAATGTGATGAGCAGAATGATATCAATTATAGATCAATAAATTAGAATTTCAAATCAAAAATGGCAATAATAAAAACATTTCAAATAGAATGAATCAAGTAGTAAAAAAAATTGTTGCAAATTTTATTTGGATGACACTTTTATTCCTCACATGGGACAAGAACCCACGATCAGGTTAGGGTATCCACTCAAAATGAAGGCGTTGGACCTGCCATCGAAACTAGGTCCAATTATGCCCTGCATAGACACACTTTACTGCATATTTAAATTAAAATCGTGACGTCGTGCTCGTTTGGAAACACTCCTCTCCGAAGTTGCAAATCTTACTGAGCGTCTGTTCTCCATGTTAGGATCGTCTCACAACAGCGTCTGTTTTCCATGTTAGGAGCGGCTGATCATCGTCGTCCGAGTGCCAACGAGGGACTCTAAGTGAAACTGTGCACCATGGTCCACCGGAAATTTAGGGGGTTTTGTGTCAGGCCCTGCAAGCCAGCCTTTAAAAAATACTTCCGCAATGAATAATAACCACTGCGGGGAAAAGGGACCAACGTTTGGAAACTCAATTCGTGGAACTTCAAATCTATCAACTTCATCGGGAGCACATGCATACTCCCCAATGTGCTCAAGGGCCGTGGATTCGTCATCGTAGCGCTGCAGGAGGTTTGTTGGAAGGGATCAATGGTGCGAACGTTTAGAGGTAATCATACCTTCCACCAGAGCTGCGGCAACACACACGAGTTGGAATAGCTTTCATAGTAATGGGCGATATGCAAAGACGCGTGATCGGGTGGTGGCCAATCAATGAGAAAATGTGCAGGTCGAGGATCAAAGGCCGATTCTTCAACTTCAGCTTAATCAACGTCCATAGCTCCGGAAGCACTGATGATGATAAGGACGCATTCTACGCACAGCTGGTACGTGAGTACGACAGCTTCCCAAGCCACGATGTTAAAATCATCATAGGGACCGTACACATATTACGTAAGCACTTCTGGGGGAGGAAGTGTTTGTTGTTTTTATACGCGCCATATAAAAAAATATTTGTATGGAAAAAATCTTACATGGGGGGAGTCGACCCCCACTCCCAAAACCCAGAAAAAATGCTTACGTAATAAGTGTACCCCATAGGATAATGCAGCGCTCAGGTTGGTCAAGAGGAGAAGTGTAGACCAACTATTGGGAAGATCGGCATATGACTAATTGAAAACGGCATATGACTAATTGATTTCGCTGCCTCCGAGAATATGGCCATTCGCAGCACCTGCTTCTGACACAGCCTTCCGTATCGGTACACCTGGTACCTGGAGATCGCCACTGCAGCCAGAATCCCAAATCGTCGGGTTCAGATTGATGGACCACTCTTCTCCGACATTTTCGACGTCATGACATATCGTGGTGCTAACTTCGACCATGACCACTGTGGTATTATCCGAGTTCGTCAAACACACTTTTACTACAATTGTTATTTTATTTGTACTTCCGGTATCAACAACCGCACGATGGAGCTATAGTAATTAACTAACTTCCCAGCATCATTTTAGATCCCCCGCTTGCTATAATTATTCATACATAATTACATCTTCCTTTTTCCGGGGTATTCCTGCTTATTAATTCTCGGTAGAATGAATAACGTAGTCGTGCTGCCATGATGGTTGACGGATATGGCGGTCGATGGTCTGTTTCTAATTCAAATTCTCTTCCGAGAAGGTAAAGACGAAATCTTTCGACACCCCAAATAATCGCTAAGGCCTCCTTCTCGGTCTGACAGTAATGTCTCTCTGTTGAGGATAGACTCTAGCTGGCATATTATATAATTACGAGTTTGTTGTCGTTTTCGTCTTCGAACTGTAGTAGAACTGCTCCTAAGTCCACGGGTGATGCGTCCGCAACGACTCTTGTGCGACGCTGATTATCGAAAAATGCCAGAACTGGAGCGGAGCATATTGCTGTTTTTAATTCGTTGAATGCATCCTCGTGCTGTGCCATCCAGTTGAAAGTGTGACTTCCGCAGATGAGTTGTCGTAGCGCGAATGTCTTGGTTGCAAGATTCGAGATGAATCTACCGACGTATGCTACCAGGCCCAGAAAACTTCGCACTTCTTCGGCACATTTTGGGGATCTGAACTTTATAATGGCAGTAATTTTGTCGTCTGATGGCTGCAACCCTTCGCGAGAAATATGATGTACTAGAAATTCAGTTTGAGTAACCTTGAATTTACATTTCTTAGTGTTGAGAACAACGTTATAGGCCTCTAACGTTTCCAGAGTGCAGTTGAGAGCAACGTCGTGTTCCTTTTCTGTTTTTCCAAAGATGAAAATATCGTCTTGGAAGTTGAAATCGTTTGGACAGTTGCACAAAATTTGTTCGATGGTTCTTTGGAAATATTCGGATGCACTGGAAATTCCGAACATCAGTCTGGTGTATCGAAACATACTCAAGTGGGTAATAAAAGTCGTGATATGCCGACTCGATTCGGGTAACTCGACTTGATGGTAAGCATCTTTGATATCGAGACGAGAGAACCACTGGGCGCCATTTAACCTGGATGCAATAGATAATATTTAATTAGTAATTTTAATCCACTTTTTTTTACCCTACTACCTTGCAAGAAGGTCATCTATCGTTGTATTGTGGTATTGTCTTGTATTGTCTGGTATTGCAATGTTTGCTCGGCGCATGTCGATACATAAACGCACAGTGTCATCGTCTTTTATGACGATTACCATAGGGGACACCCACGGACTTGGCCTTTCAACCCTTTCAATAATACCCGATTTTAGTAGCCGGTTGAGCTCGTCTTCTACTTGTTGTCGTAGCACGATCGGAACTCGTCGGACATGTTGAACAACAGGTGTCACACTTTCGTCTATTTCAATACGCAATTTTATGCCTTAAATAAACATATTAAGGGAACATTCTTTTATTTATATATGACTTAATTTAAGCTGTACCTTTAATTGCAGGAAACTTCTCGACGGTATTGTCGGCAACATGTTGGATAGCGGCATTATCATCCTTGACGCTCGGCAGACCAATCAAAAGGACTCCCAATTGCTTGGCAGTGTCTCGACCCAGTAGGTTCTGTTTGCCATCTGTTATATCATAGAACTTGGCGTTGTGTATAATGTCCGCTCCATGAACAACACGGATTCCGGCGTCAAAGGTGCATATGATTTGTAACGATTTCTGTTGAGCATATGCTGACAAACGTCTTTCAGATGGTCTGATATTCTGTATAGAGGCGTTTCTCTCCCGCAAGTAGGTCCATGTACATTCATCGATGATGTTGAATTTGGAGCCTGAGTCAATCATCATCTCGATTAACACCTGTCCTACTTTGCACCACACCATTTCCTCACTTATCACTTATAGCGTAGGGTAGAGAACCATTTCGGCAGCACTCCCTATTCCCGTCCGCAACGTTCATTACTCGAATGCATTTCAACCGAATTACTTGTTTCTTAGTACATGGTAAGTTTCTGTCAATATCTAGTGATGTACAAAAAATCGAGCTCTTTGGTTGGAAAGCGGTTGAGTTATTAACGTTGCGGACGGGATTAGGGGGTGCTGCCCAAATGGTCCCGCTCCCTATATGAAAGTATTCGTAGTGTTCTGATTATCTTATACGTTTTCCTGCATTGTAACCGCATTTATCTTGGGACCTTTAGAACGATAGAAGTTAGGATTACTTCTCTCTCTTCGAATTTCCGTTTTACTGGCACGGACATGATAGAGTTTCGTTTCGTCGGATCCGTTCTACATCCGTTCTCTGAACGATGTGGTTTATTACCGCACTTTCCACATTCTGTAATCAGTGGCTTCGAACGACGTTCCTGGTTGCTCGACCGGTATCTTCTTTGTTCCCAATTTGATTTACATATGCATTTTTTCGGCTGACCTCCAGAATGTTACCTGATGAGTGGGCATGTTGGCTTAATTCACGAACTTGTTGCTGTATAGATAGATGAGAATTAACCAGTTTGATTAAATCGTCCAGATTAACATTCGATTTTTCCAGGATCTTCCGCCGGTACTCTTGGGGAGCTAACATTACGATCTTATCAATCACTGCTGCATCTCTGCTTTCACCTTGCGTGGAACCGAATTGGCACTTGTTTGCCATAGTCTTGGCTCTCAACAGAAATCGGTCCAGTGTTTCCCCAGCTGAAGGTTTCAGGGTCCAGAGTGAGTATCGTTCAAAGGTGTCATGCCTCTTCGGCGCGAAGTATTCATCGAGTCTCCGAATGACCGTCGGATCGTGGTCGTTTTCCAGGTTGTTTTCTTCGTGAATAGGTAGACTTTCGTAGACTCTTTGCAGTTGTCGCCCTCCAACGGCCAGAAATATATTCTTCAGTTTTTTTTTTATTTTTCTTCTTGCTTCGGCGACGTACTCGAACTGTTTTTTGTAATCAAACCACTTCAAACGAAGTTCCGATAATGGCACGTTTTCGCACTCGAACGGCGGAATTTTAAATAGTTGATCTTCCAGAGCTATAAGGACAATGCTTTTAACTCTACCTTTACTTAATAGATTTGTGTTAGTTATTTGGAAAATTGTTTCGTATCTGCTAGGACTAGATATGAGTTCACGCTGTTTATTGGTTGTCATAACGATTACATTTTGCGCGTGGTAGTGTGTATTTTTTTAGCGGAAATCATAGATTGCTGTGATTTATGTTTGGCTACTATGTGTTGCCATAGTAACGGTTATTTTTCATCAGTCTTCCCAAACGAACATCAAACACGCTGAGTACAGCTGTCCGTATACTCCATCTGTACCCTTGCTTCGTGTTTATACGTATACGCACGAAATGTATACTTGTACCCGAACTTGCGTTCGAGTTTCATTTTGTACCGATGTACTGTACATCTGTACAGTACACATGTACACTCTGGCTGTAAAATTTGCTTTTGAATAGACGAATCCAAGTAAAAATAAGAAGAAGACACACGACGGTGTTAAATTTGACAGAGATCTTACTGCACAGCATAGGAAGATCATTTTAAAATGCTCATAACAAATTCTAGACAAAATATAATTAAAATGTGATTGATGTATGATACGAAAAAAGTTTCAAACTGTATGATAGATACATTTAAGGAAAATATACAAAAAAAAAAATAGATAAGCTTCCAAATATGTACTTCAGAACTTTTTTCGTATCATACATCAATCAGATTTTAATTACAATTTGTCTAGAATTTTATATAAGCATTTTAAAATGATCTTCCTATGCTGAGCTGTTGGATCTGTCAAAGTTAACACCGTCGTGTGTCTTCTTCTTATTTTTACTTGGATTCGTCTATAGCGTTCCAGAAGCTTCTCAAACAAAGCAAATGTAGAAAGTGAACAAATTCATAGATGTGCGGATATAAGTAAATTTATTATATCAATATTTTCATGAGGTTTTGTACTTTAGAAGGCTCAGTAAAATGGCCACCAAAAGTGTTCACGCAAAAATTAAGTTTATATCTTTCAAGTGTTATGCCCCTATTTTGTTGCAAAGTCAAAGTCAATCGCTTGTTGCGTGCTTAGTTAATTCTGAGGACAATTCTGAGAGGACAATGTTGTTGTCATTCGGTTCAGTTCTACATTCCTAGGTTATAGTCTGTACAGATTACGAGTATAGTCATTTGATATCATTTTAAAATAAAATGAGGTGTGTGATCTTTGATATCATTAAGTCAAAGAGCTGGTAGCCTGTGGAGGCTATTGCGTAATGTGTTATGTATGGTATTTTCCAACACGAAGCCGGTTTTTGACAAAAAAATGCTGTGCATCCATGGGGGCTGTGGATGAATTACGTGATGCTATATAGGGAGGAAGGGAATAGCCACAAGGGTTACGATTCAGACAAAAGGATTAAATTGTCAATACATAATAGAGTGGGGCGCAGTTGTATTGATAAACGCAAACTTCGTCCGATCAAGTGAGATCAAGGTTTTTCTGAATCGTTTTGGGACCCCAATCAACTGTGCAAAATATGGGCTCGATTGGTTGCGACCTCGCATGCCGCATCGCATTTTAAATTTACATGAAGATTAGTATGGGAAAACGTACTTTTTTACGTTTTTGCTATTAGAGGCTTCAATTTATCATCAATTACGTGACTCAATACGTTAGCATATAGTCTGGAAGATGCCGAAAGACTTTGCCGAAGAAGGTACGTAGCTAGAGGGTCTACAAAAAATGTTATTACGTTTCGAAAATTGATTGTTCAAACTATATGCAAGAAATCAATGTTTCTGCCAGCACTACCGGACGACCTATGGATATCGAAGGGCAAAACCCATCTTCCTTCTTGTCGGATTTTTTTCTTTGTGAAATGATTCCGAATAGCTCCCATTAGCTCTAAAGCCCTATAAGATCAATTATTTTGAAATAACACTTTAAATTATTGGTCTACGTAGTTTGGCAGTGCTGGCAGAATAAACGGTATGGTTTGAACAATCAATCTTCGAAGCGCTATAACTTTTTTCGTGGACGTTCCAGCAACGTACCTTCTTCAGCAAAGTTTTTCGGCATCCTTTGGGTTATACTTTAACGCAATGTGCCACTTGGTTTACGATGAACTGAAACCTCTAGTAGTAGAAATGCAAAAATATACGTTCTCCCATACTAATTTCCATACAAACTTCAAACGCGATGCGGAAAGCGAGGAAGCAACCAATCGGTCCAAAATTCTGCACAGTTGTTCAGGACCCAGAATGGCTTCGAAAAACCATTGATTTGAAAAAATGACCATGACGCCCCACTCTAATACATAATGTGCTACAAAGAAGAGGACTGGATTCGCCCAATTTTATGTTACGTAATTTGTGAGCGGTCCCATAGTGCAACACGAAATACTCTCTCCCGATGGAGCATTTCTACATTAACAGAGAGTCGAGAAATTGTTCCACTGATCTATGAGTATACATAATTATGCGCTTTCTATTCCTTCCTTGTTGAATGTACACGCTCAACAAAAGTTATATAGCGGTATGTGAATCGAAGTCAAATTTATCAACATCTTCTGTATACTTATTTATTGTTTACGTGATGTTGGAAGCCCATGTCAGTTGGTTACCAACGTCGTGAAAAAGTTTTGCAACATTAGAAAATTATTCGAAAAAAAGTCTTCCAGATCCACCCATCACTGTGCATCTTCATTTTAGCGTGCAAAGTTTTCGAATTCCATTTTGTTCATTCTCTTTGTCTCATGCCGGTCGACTCTCGGACCTGAAAGCAAGTTTGTACATGTGTTTTGTACTTAAGTACAAGTTCGTTTAGGTAGGTACTGGGTATCCCTTTGTACTCGAGTACGTCAATAATCCATGTTCAGTGTTCAACACGAGTTGATGAAAATGTACTTGTGTTGAACATCACACATGTTCGTGGGAAGACTGTTTTTCATAATAACCGTTTTTAAAGACTGCCTTCATCGGATGAGTTCTTATCCATTATTAAGACGTCTCCCTCCAAGAGGCGAGAATTTTGCCTGCACCGGCTGGATTTTCATCCACCGCTCGGGCATCTCCCTCCGTTGAGGCGAGATTTTTTTTTATTTGGTCGTCTCCCTCCTGTGAGGCGAGACATTTTTACCTGCACCGGTCGGATCTTCATCCTCTATTTAGAGACGAGATTTTTCGCTTTCCCTCTAATACTCACAATTTTCCAAATTATATTCGATGTTTTAAGATATACCTCTCAGAACGCGTGGATTCTCGTCGCCAATATGTGGTATTATCCGAGTTCGTTGAACACACTTTTACTACAATTGTTATTTTATTTGTACTTCCGGTATCAACAACCGCACGATGGAGCTATCGTAATTAACTAACTTCCCAGCATCATTTTAGATCCCCCGCTTGCTATGATTATTCATACATAATCACCACAAACACTATCTGGTGATGGTTAAACTGCGCCCAAAACTATTCGTCATCAATAATGTTTGGTACCGATGATCATCGCGGTACAATCTAAAGCGACTGAAGCAACCTGATTCAGCCACTGCATATGCGCAGCATACGGAAGAGGGTGAACTCGATGGGCCCCCTCTTGAGGACTGCTGGAATACAGTTAAAGCAGCCATTAACGACTCAGCGGAGAACACCGTCGGTTATGTGGGACAAAGTCGACGGATCAATTGGTTTGACGAAGAGTGCAGACAGATAGCCTTTCGGTACAACTTTGTTGTACGAGAAAGGCAAAAAACATATATATTGTTAATGGCAATTTAGTTGTCACTGCCTTAGAAAGGGTTAAGAGCCTTCACTCACGAAAACCGCATTTTAACTAATTGATCCAATAATTAGCAAAGTTATAGGATTTCGGCAAAATGTTTGCCTATCTCAGCCTAACCTTTGTAATACAGGGCCTGTACCTATATATGATATCAAGGTTTCGTGGGTTTTGAGTTGCTTATTTCAATTAATTGCATATTATTCGGCCACTTGGCCGTACGAAAATCATTTTTTTGTTAAATATCTTGACTTGGACTCCTACTCTACTACTACTACTACTACTACTACGTACCTACTCTCTAGATTGGCTTGATAACCCCTACACAACAAGACCACTTAAAGCTCACGTTTGCGTAAATGCCATCAGAATCCGAGTACCAACCTCCACCGATATTTTTGTAAATACAATATCTTTTGGAAGCTTGATTTGCCCAATCGTCACATGTGCTTTACTTATTTCGTCAATAAACGCATATAATAAATCAGCATTATCAACTCACCTTTTATAAGTGCAATTAAAAACCGGAACACCAATGACCAGTAGATCATTATGAACCTTAGTCCACACATCTCCGTACTTCACAAGTGGTCGCCTTTCATCAGGATTCTCCGTTCTCAGCAAACTCGGCACCTGTTTGAGTTTTTCATTCAGCTGTTCGAACAACTCCCCGGTCACAGTTCGAACTGTGGCCAACTCCGCCTTTCGTTGATTCACTCGTTCTTGTAACGATGTCAAAATATCACGAAAACAAGTAAAATTGTTCACACTATTGACGCTGGGGTCCTGCCGATAGGACTGGAAGTCCGTTACAATCGGTTCGGATTGTTGTTCAAGATAAACCAGCACAACTGGAATCCCCGTTCGGTCATTCCGTTCCGTTATCATAAATTTAACGAACCCTTCAAAAGTTTCACAAAGCACTAATCTCACACAAGGCTTTTCCTTTCTCTCCACAACAATCAATTTTCTATCAATCTCCAGCAGGTAGAACAGCCTTCGATCCACACCATCGTTCGATCGAAACACCGACAACACTATCTTTTTATCGTGCTCTTCGTCATCCGGTTTTGGCGAGAGTGTACCGAAAATGCTCGGTTTTGTTTGATCCCTGATTTTGTCCCCATCACAAGCACTCAAAGTAAGCGAGGTAATGATCGAACGCTGTTTCACTTCCAGCAACTGCCGGTCGACGGTAATCACGGCAAGCACTGAACTGTTTCGGCTGAGAACGATTTTCTCCACATGCAACAGCTGATCGAGAAGGCGCCTGGGAATTTCTTCTTGGTGTTCACCCGACGGAATCACTCCAGCCATGACCACTGAATGTAATCGGAACGTTTAATACTAAAACTTACTGAACTTGCATTCTTGACCTGATACACTAACAGGTTTTCGAGTCCAATAAAATACATAAACAAATTATTGAACAATATAGATCTCAAGATCCGAATTATTTTACTACCGTATTTATAAATAAACAAAACAGACCGTGCCGACCGCGCGCAATTTAAGCAGTGCTGCAAGTAGAGATGTCGTAAATTAATCGATTACTTTGATTAATCGATTAATCGTTGCGATAATCGATTAATTTTGAATCGATTACCTCCCAACGATTAATCGATTCATTAATCGACAAGAATCGGGAGTAATCGATTAGTTACTAATCGATTACTCGGGATTTTACGACAGCTATAAGATGTCGATTACTTCGATTAATCGATTTATCGTTGTGATAATCGATTAATTTTGAATCGATTACCTTCCAACGATGAATCGATTCAATAATCGTCAAGCATCGAGAGTAATCGATTAGTTACTAATCGATTAATTGAGATTTTACGACATCTCTATGCAAGAGTCGTTAGAGATGTCGCAAATTAATCGATTACTTCGATTAATCGATTCATCGTTGTGATAATCGATTAATTTTGAATCGATTATTACCCAACGATTAATCGATTCAATAATCGAGAGGAATCGTGAGTAATCGATTAGTTACTAATCGATTAATCAGAATTTTACGACATCATAAGGGTGTCGAAAATTAATTGATTATTTCGATTAATCGATTCATCGTTGTGATAATCGATTAATTTTGAATCGATTACTATACAATGATTAATCGATTCAATAATCGACAAGAATCAAGAGTAATCGATTAGTAACTAATCGATTAATCGGGATTTCACGACATCTCTAGTAGTCGTGTTTTGATCGTTTTGATTTTTTGAAGTCGTTTAACGATAGGATGGTATTGAGATTCTCACTTCCGAATGTGTGAGTGGCGATAAAAGGAAAACAAACACTCCTAGATGGTGCTACTCAGCAAAGTTTGGGTAAAAATGGGTATATTTCCATATATTTTTTGACTCCTTCGCAACCATCGTGATGACTCGATCAATTTTGAGGTTATGAGCAGAAGGAAAACAAACATGTATTTACACATGCCGAATTGCACATCAGTGTGCGAGCGTTAAACGTCACTCATCTCTATACACCAGAGTCTATTATATAGAGTTACGCAAAGAGGATCTTCTTACACTTATTCTGAATGATGCTCTTGTTATTCTGTTGCCAATTTTTACTTTTGTTCAACCCTTCAAGTGACTTCACGGGAGCGTTCACTTCTAAAGCTTTTTAATTCGATAGCATAGTCACCCACAGAGCGCAAACACGTGAGTTTCTTGTTGCTACTTTATTGGGGAATGTATTGATGTTTTTTAAGCTAGTTTCTAGATCAAATCTATTACATTTCAATTCATGCGTTTTAATTCGCCATAATAATCATTAGGCGATAACAATACTTCCGCCTCACCAACAAGCATTTGTTTACTTTGCTCGATAGGTAGACGGTTTGACAGTTCAATAGGTAGATTTGGCTTCACTCTTTGCGCAACTCTATATAATAGACTCTGGTATACACCACAGAACTGTACAATACTATTTAATAGTTTAGTAAAAAAAATGATTTCAAGCTGAATCTAATACTAAGGACACACTTTTTTATATACCCTACAATGGTTGTACCAGCATGGTACAAGATGACACACTAGTGGTACAACTTGTACCATATGGTACGAATACCACCAGTATGTCATTAGCGTAAACAACTCCATTTTTCAAATAATTTTGAAAAATTCATATAAATCAAAGATTTAATTGATATTTTTTTGATAATAGATTGCGAGAGTTCGGGTATGTTCTGTTCTTGGGAATTTGGTCTCATTAGTATAGTGATGAAATCATTATCACGAATGATGTCCAACGGATCGGCGGTGCATAGTCAGGTGCGTAGGCTTATATCGGTTGTCTATTATCCGATACGTCGTACCAGCATGGTCCAAGGCTTATGTGTCTACGGGTAGTAAGCGCATACCGCACCATATCGTATCATACTTGTTCATAAAATATAGTTTTTAAGATGGTTTAGTTGAAATTCGAATTTTCTTATAATTTTGTAATTACATAATTTAACCCTCCCCTCGGATATGTGATCTTGCCGCGATGGGTGGGCTTACGCCATTAGCACTGATATGGCAACCAAAGACATATCCTGTCGTGGTGGTACCACATGTTGACTATTTTTGTTCAATGCCGCGTCACGGACATCATCGTGTTTTGGAGCCTGGAATAGTGATGCAGTGAGGTGGGCTTCTTTACTCAGTAATAATAAAGTGAGATCTCCTCCTTTTTTGCAATACTTTTCTGATGTGTTCCCTGAAGATGATGAGTCGTAGCTACGCTTAAATCTAGCTAGATAGGCGTATATAGAGAAATTATAATCAACTTTATCGACATTAATAGGAAATTGACATTGATAGGATTCACTGAGTAGAAGTTTTTTCAAAACTAGGAGCGTGGCGCTTCTTTTATTTTGTTATGTCCAAATTAAAGAGCCATAATATAAAATACCACACTTGACAACTATGGTATACTAACAATCCAATAATGGCTTCATTCTCGATAAATTTTATTAACAGATAGGGAATAGGCGTGATGAAGCTTTATTTTGCCACCGAAAAGTGAATCCAATAGCTGACCACGACTTAGGTAATGATAGTTATTTTACTTGTAAAGATTTAAGACGATTAGATATGGTAGGGCAAATTTCATTATCTTCGCGCAACTTTAAAGCAATGCTCTTTCAAACTTTAAAACTAGGTTTTCCATATATGCAGAAACGACCCTGGGAGATTAGTATTAGACAAATAAAATGAAGGAACGACGCAACATAATCTATATCTATCGACTTAAACTGAACTACGTAGAGAACAAAAAACTAAGAAAGACAATGTCATAGGTGAATTAAACAAGATAAAACAAATGACATCTTACGAAATACTTGACAAAATTAGAAGTAAACTTACTGTTTGACTATTAAAAAGTGTAATACCAGACATCACTGCAATTGGTAGAAGACATAAAGATAGGCACAATTATCTAAACTACTTCTTTAACCGCATAAAATGTGTGAGAGAATGTATGTATGTTTTTGTGAGTGTGTGTGTATATATCATCATCTGAAGAGTGTGTTTAATCTGTGAATCACACTATGAAGAACTGAATGTTTAATACGCGCATCAAGCTAGTTATCATTAATTAATTAATTAATTAATTTTCAAATATTTGGATCTGCTAATGACAATAGCATAAAATTTGATTTAGGAAATGAGTGGAAAATTATGCTGAAGTGTTTTGGGTGATGACTAAGAAGTGCAAAATGTTAAAATTGATGAAGCGATGTTAGATGGTGTTGGCAGTCATGGGTCTACATTAAGTGAATCAACTAATCATTAAACATACGACTGCAATATATGTTCAACAAAATAGTAAACTGGGACTTATATACTTATTAAGGAGTGACGTGAATTTGGAAATGTTGTACGGGATTTTGAACAAGGATGGTTCTGAAGATTTGGCAATTTGATTTTGACCGTTTGGTGATTTTTCGGTGACCCGTTTCTGGGGATGGTTTTCCTGCCTAAGAGAGTTATGATAGTGGAGAAATTGTGAAAGTGAAGAAATAACGATACGGTGATAGTGACCGCAAAATTGTTGATGATCACGATGACTGTGCCAAGATTTACGTAATGATAGTAGGTGAATAGGATGAATGATTTCATTGCTTATACTGAGTGAAGTGACTGAGGTGATTAGTAGTTGCAGAAAAACTTATATATTTTTTAAAGGTAAAAGAGAAGAAAAGAGTGAAGTTGATGTTAGTGATAGTAGTTTGACAATACTAAGTGCTTATAATGATGGGGTGGGCTGTTAAACAAATCCTTGTTTTCATCAACACGTCCCACAACAGTGACCACATGAGCAACATCGCTTAGGAACGTCTGTGTGGTGATGAAAAACGGGAGACTCATAGAAGCCAATATGGGCGGGGTACAGTGTAGATTAATAGCAAGGGACAGCTGCCATTGTAACCACCACAAAAAAAATTCGTTATTACAAAATAAGGCAGACAGATCTAAAGAATAAATTAACAAAAACAACAATAGGACACAATGTTGACATGGTATTAAATTCAAATGTATGTTTGTTATGTATTAAACAGTTCAAAAACATTGAAAAATTGGTAGCAATATATTTACCACTGCCTTGCAAACGGGAAAACAGGCTACAATATAAATAAATAAAAGATTTTTAAAAATTAGGTTTTACGTAAAAACAGTCAAATCAAGGCATGATAAATTTTTTAGTGAAGAGTCCTAGACGGAAAAAGCATTATAAGTGGAAACAATTTTTTTTGCGCTTTTGTTCCCGAGGGGGGGGGGGGAACTCTGAAAAAAACCCAATTTCGTTGAAAATCCAAAAACTAAATATACAGAAAGGCAAAGTATTTTTCACGCTAATCACGCCATAATCTAACACAGGAGATTCAAAATAATTAATACCAACGGGAAAAAATATATCTTTTCGTTTTTTTTTAACGAATTATAAATGGAAATTATAAATGAAAATCCACTCGACACATGCGATCTGTGTTACTGGGGTGTTACTAGGTAGCAAATAAAGCCACTACATGGGAAATAATAATTAGATCTCTTGTTACTAAATAGAAAAACATATAATTTGTTGGTGGCAATATAGTTGCCACTGCCTTGTAAAGGGTTAAAGCCTAAATTACTCGTTTTTCTGCACAAATTGATATTTACAAAGGTTTTTATTAGGAAAATTATCTTGAGCTTTTTAGTGGAATGTCTTCACTTGTCATAAGACGAGTTTGTACAATCCCATTGAATTCCACCACTTAATTGTATCTTGACAGATACGTATTTCGACCTCAACAGTAAGGCCGTCTTCAGTGTCTCGTACTTGACTCGACTTGGTTTTTATATAACGTTAGCCTTTCTATATTGATAATTCGAGGAGATTCACAGCAATTATAATCGATAGGATATAAATCTTTGGATATATGTCGGCTTGGGGCGGTATTGTCAACTGTATTAGGAACAAGCTCATCTCCAGTATTAAGAACCGCCTAGCCCTTCAATGCATTTCCAAAATCATCAAAATAGTTTCTGCCTGATTCAGAGATGATTTAGAATAACGGATATGGTCGTTGGACCCACAGGCTTACTCCGGCTGCATTGTGTTGGGTCAATTGAAATCATGGTTAGATCAACTTCCACTTTATGGATTTGACCGCGGACAACCTTATTGAGAGGATGTTTGGCTGTAACTTTTTTGTCTTTCTATTCTTTTTTTTTTTCTCGCAATTTTCACCAAAAAGGGCAAAATTTATTCAAGTTTTAGGAGTTCTATGGTTTTCTAGGATTGACCACGTTCTTTCGAAGTAATTCCGGATTTAAAATGGGTGATAGCTTTTGACCATTTCTCAGAACACATACTTCGGAACTGCTTATTTTAGATATTTTGATTGGAAACAACGCATAAATTATGCCAATTTTGATCAGCAATTTGATCCGTTCAAAATATGGCCTCTATTCCGCATTCCGGACGTTCTCCCGGAACCTATTATGGGGTCACTTTACGCAAATAGTCTAATACCATTTTGCGGAACATAAAACTTCATGATTTAAAAAAAAAATATGGCATTCTATGGTAGTTTTGTACTTCCTGGTGAACCGGTGAACGAATTTAACGAGTACCCTAATTTGATCATCAGACATATCATGAAGTTTGATATGTGTCATGAAGGGTTTCCCAAAAATGACCCTTGAACCGGTACTCGGTAAAGCCTTTCACCGATTCCAACTGGTTCAAGTACGGTCAAGGAAGAATAAAACTACCAAGGATTGCCATAACTTATGTGTCACGACGAAAGCCCTGTTGCAAATCAACTGGTCAGCACAAGGATCAAGTGTGAGGCCGATTGTCGGAAAGCTAAATTAACTAAAGCTACTGAACTATTTTTATATAAGTTAGAGTGAAATCATTAAATGTATCCTACGGCCATTGAAGGATTCCTACGATTGAAATCAGTTCAGGATTCCAAACATAGTTGTTGTTGCAAATTTTCGCCAGGAGAAGTTTATTGCCGATAATGAGCACTAACTGCGTACGAACCAATCACCCAAAATGAGCGCTGAATTCGAGTACACTACCTAGAAACTGGGTAGTTTTTGAGGTTCCAAAAACGATATTGGGTAGAGTGCCATTGTCCCGCGGATGGCTGGCGTTTCACCCTCCTAGCTCTACGCTATAGAACGTACCATAACTACAAAGTGTAACTCGAGGGTTCACCAAAACATGTAGACACCTATTCTTAAAAAAAAATGTCGATGAGAATGACAAATTAAACTTATATTTTAGCTTAATGCTTACCACCACGAAATACGAGGTTTACTATTTGAGGTTGGAAATTCCCTCGCTGTCCACAGAACATTATTTATAATATTTAAAATCCAACTGACAGATGATGTCTCAATGAATAAAACTTAACCTAACTGGAAACGATGAGCAGTGCGGAAAAATTGAGCATCCGTTGATGAAACACGTCCGAGGAAAGATAAAAATCAAAGTGGTTAAAAAACTTATTTAGTTGGTGGCTAATTGAACGAATTGGCTCGTGTAAAGCATAGTCCGTGCTTCCTGGGTTCAGGTACAAAAAATCGCGTTAACGGAGTGGCCTCTCAGGAGCGTACAAATTTAGCTGAGTTAGCAGAGCAGGACAGTCGATATCTCCCGTAAGTAGCTTCCCTGCAAAAGCGGCTTGAGCAATTGACCGTCTCACCTCAAGCGGTTCTATTTGCAGAAGACGGCAACGTTCCACGTACGGTGGCAGGTTCATCGGGTCGCGCCACCTGAGGAACCGAAGTGCATATCTAACCAACTTTTTTTGAATAGCTTCTATTCGGGCAATCTAGCTGACGTGGAATGGGCTCCACGCGACAGCATTCGTCTCCAAAATTGATCGTACCAGCGAACAGTAGAGGGCTTTGAGACCAAAAGGATCACGGAACTCGTCTGCAATTTTGTACATAAAGCCCAATTGTCGGTTGGCTCTGGCGATTATGTCGTTGTAATGAATTCGAAAGGTAAGCCCACTGTCCAAGATAACGCCGAGATCCTTCAGGTGCTGCACTCGGGTAAGACCACGTCCAGGAAGGCTATAGTCAAAGATGATCGGCATGTTCTTGGGGTGGTACGAAATGATTTTGCATTTTTCGATACTTAGACACAACAAATTACGCGAACACCAATCTACGAAGGTATGCCCCATATGTTGTAGCTCCAAGCATTCCGTGTCACATTTTATTATTTTGTAAATTTTCGTGTCATCTGCGTAAAATAAGCGACAGCCGGCAGGTAGCAACAGCGAGACATCGTTTATAAAAATCGAGAAAAGCAAAGGGCCAAGATTACTGCCCTGCAGAACTCCCGAGTAGTTGCAGAATGATTCCGACTCCGACAAACCTATCTTGACCCGTACCGAGCGGTTCATCAGGTAGGACTGGAACCAAAGCACAGAGCTTGATGTAACGCCAAGCTTCTCCAATTTGCCGAGAAGGATTTCATGGTCCACTGTATCAAATGCCACCTTCAGGTCCATATACGCAGCGTCAGACTGCCACCCCGAATTCATGCAGCGCAAACAGCTGGAGGTGAACTGCACCACATTCGTTTAAACTGATCGCTTTGAGTGAAATCCGTGTTGATCGGCATCGATGTACTTTTTAGAGCAGGAAAACAGTGACTTCTGCACAGGTGATTCCGAGATAATTCAGGATGTCTTGTTTGTCTCCTTTTTTGTAGATTGGAAACATATAAGAGAATTTCCAACGGACGGGAAATTTGCATTGCTGAACCGAGAGATTAAACAGCTTAACTAACGGAGCACTTAACGAGTCAGCGCAATATTTCAAGACTGATGAGGGAATACGTCAGGGACGGCGGCGAACGAAAGCTTTAATTTCTTTGTTATTCGTAATATGAGGAATACTAAAATCTAGCACATCCCGTGGAATTCCAGCCATAGCATAGTTCACTTGCATCGTGGAAGTAGTAACATCATGGAACACTTATTTGAATCGACGCGCGAATAGATTGCATTTTTTGGTGAAAATTGCGATAGAAAAAAAATTGAAAAACAAAAAAGTAATAGCCAATTTTTTTTATCCCTGCCCAAAAAAAACATTTGGTCCGGGTATGAACCTTTTTAGACCGCAGTTTCGTCTAGAGCCCGTAGTAGGTCCGATTTAGATGTTCCACGATGTGCTACTTCACACCTTCATCAGTCGAGACGCTCCCCTTATCCCACTTATGCAACGCAAAAACTAACTTCACGTACTCATGGCAGCTAACGTAAACTATTACAAGCAATTGTACCTACCACAATAAACTGGAATTTTCTTTCATATAATCTCAAAATGCGGATGTTTCATTTTCTTTTCATAATTTATTTTTTTATAAGAAAATGTATTTCTATTGTTGATCTCTTCTTTTGCATTTTCAGTGTTTTTCCCATTTTTCGTAGATTTTTCAATTCATTAAATTATATTTGAATGAAAAGACATTAAACATAAATAAACGATTTTCATCCGTCCACTTTCGCTCATACACAAACAGATTTAGTATCTTTACCTTCTATCTCATTAGTTTTAAGTGATATAATCACAAACAAAGCTTGTTACTCATCGACTTTTCGTCAATTCAACCATAACATATCGATTTTTAGTTTCCAAGAAAACAGTTGATTCAATAGATTTATAAACTATTTTTTTATCCTTCCGAGTTAAATTTTCAGAAATTTGTTTTCCTTAATATGTTCTGCTTTCTGTTGAGTTTTATTTTGTTCCTACCGATATATACTTAAAATTATAAACAAACAAAAACAATGCTTGCGGCTGACCAGTGTTTTTTTCCTTTGTTCCGCTAAGCACACAGCTCTAGAGGACTCGAAACTAATTACACAATTTTAAATCTGGTTTTCACTATTTTAGACCTATAATTTTCATTTCCTTTGTTTTTCCTACATACCTATGCTTGCTCGTGCACTTTACGCTATATTGTTTTGTTTCTGTACAGCTGTTATCGATTCCGGTGTTTCAAATTAAATAAAACATATAAAACAACTGGGCCGGCAAGTCCGAGCCAAGCTGTACTACGCGCCCTGCCGTTCTCGTCATCCACCACTCATGCGCACGATTCCTGATATTCGCTGTAGCGGCTATTTGAAATATTTACAAAAATTCTCGAAAATCACGCACATACATAAACATTCTGATCATTCTGACGTTCCTATACAAACCGCGCCCCCAATTCTTCGTTTTACTCGACAACCGACCTAAACTGACCATGAAACGTATTTTGATTGGACCACCTATTCAGTACGCGCTTCCGAGCTGGAAACATTTACCACCGTGTTACGAGTGAAAACCTTTCTCGCTGGCGTTTGTCGGTGGTTGGTCCAAACCTCGGAGTTGACACCGTTCACGGTTTCAACAGAGAACGACCGCCGTCACAATTGCCACCACTGTTGGATATTGTACCACCACAATCGATCACTTGAGGTAGGCCTTATAGAGCATTTGACTTCTGCAGCTTTCCTTCTCCTGTTCAAGATAGAATAGCATATCGCGCAGATTTACTCTCTTGATACGTGGCCGCAACGGAGTTGCAGTCTTCCCGCTTACACCCACTCCGATTCCGGATGTACCAGGCTGAAGAAAAGTGAACAAGTTTAGAAGTTGTCGAAAACAGATGGCATGCTCGAGAACTCACCGTTACTGGCGTAGTCGTTCCTTCTTCCAGCTTGGGCTTTTTCCGCGGCCCAATTGCTTGCAAAGCCGTCAGATTTGCGTCTCGCTGTCGTAGTTCCTCCATTTCCGCTCGTTGCATTTCCTTCGCCTAGAATAGGAGTTGTGTGTTTTTTTTGTGTGTCTTTATTAAGAAGACTTTCAGTCCGAGGCTGGCTCGTCTCCGGAGGAGTTGTGTTGAATCGTCAAACATCAATTCCAAAATGTACACCAAACATACCTTTGCTTTCAGTTTTGCTTGCTCCGGATCTTCCGTTTTTGATCGAGACTTGGCTGCTCGCATCAACATTTCTCGTTCCTGTTCTTCGTGTCGCTTCTGTTCAGCCTTGTCCAGTTCTTCTAGGAACTTAATCTGTCCCCGGACGTCCTTCGTCACTTCATACCTCGGGTCAACCTGTGGTAATGCAATGATTACTAAAAATCTTTTTAACGAACATGAAACAACCATACCTTTATAATATCGATTCGATGTTCGGCAACCACTGCCAACTTCTCCACGATGTTTTTCAGTCGTTCTTGGCAGGCGTGAGATATTAGGACCGCAACCTCGCTGCTTGGTTCCTCGAGGCCGTGCCTTGCGACTATCCCCCGAATTCTGGTCTGTAGTGCCGACATGTGTAGGAACACTTCATCCTTACAGGACCGAATCTGCGTCCCCACAAATTCTGTCGAACCGAGAATCCTTTGCGTTTCCTCGGCCAAGTTGACACCTCCCATGGCCGCAACGTCGTTGATGTCATCATCCCCGTACATTGAGGAAGACACGTGATGCTGATAAAAAGAGGATTGCATAGAGGCAGCTGCTTTTTTCGCTACGGCTAAAGGATCGTTAGATTCAGCGGAGCTGGCAGCGGCACTGGCATTTGCCTTCTTTTTTGTGCCCGCCGTTGAGCTCTGTGATTTTGATCCTGAACTGGATTTACTACTGGAAGTGGTGACAGTGGTGGAAGAGCTGCTAGTGCTAGCAGTGGTTACCTGATTCGCACTACTATTATTACTAGTTGTACTGCTAGTGTTTGCAGTACTGATACTGGGGGCCGTACTGACCACTACGGTCGCCGTCGAAGGGATGCTTGTACTGATTAAACTCGTAGAATTATTACTAATGCTAGCATTATTCAAAGTCGCCACGGCGGAAGAGCTAAGTGCTAACGCTGGTAAGGGTTGTGTCCCGGTAACTACTAGACCGGGTGCCGTTGATGGTGTTGATGCTGCGACGACTACATTGCTGTTACTAATTGCTGTCACTTGCTTGACCTGAGTGGCCGTGGAACCAGATGCGGCAGCAGCAGCAGCTGCTGCCGCAGCTGCCACCGAGGCCACGGCCGGCGTTTGGCTACGAATCGTTTTGGTGGTAACCGTCGTGTTGTTGGTAGCTGCGGTAGAGCGCGATACAACTGTGGGCGTAGTCGCACGGATTTGAAGGGTCGCTGGTGTACGCGTGATTGCCGTACCGGCCGGAGCGCGAATCTACAAACGCAAGTAATTTGGATGTTTCGGATGAGCAATTTCATACGCACACGCAAACCGCAATGAATGGAAGCGACGAGCGAATAGCCGACGTGTTCGATTTAGATATAAAAGTAAAAAAAGAGAAAGGATATCGTATTTACGTTATTTGCTGTCATCGTGATCGGTTGACTGATATAAGGAGGACATTGCTAACTATCGCTTCAGCTTCATGCGCTATCTAGGGTGTAAATCTACGAGTGCTTTCTAGGTTTTGAGCATCATGTTTGTTGGATATTCTGTCGATTCTACCTACATATTTATTCTACCGAAACGTTTTGCAGCTCAAGTGAATGCATCTATTTCTAAAATATATTTTATTAAAAAAATCCATTGAAAAGTATTAACAATAATATATAGTCTTATAAATAGATGTTCAACGTCTAAGTGGATAACAATTAGGAGCTTTTTTCTAAGGGACTGTCTACAAACAACGTAGACTAAATTTTCCCATTTTTAAAACCCTCCCCCTAGTAGACTTTCGTTGACTTTTCCGAAACGAACCAGCCAACCCAATTCAGATGTTTTTCTTGAAAATCGAGGACTTTTCCGTAAAAAAAATAACTAAATTCTCGAAGAAATTGTGAAGAATTTCCTTTTAAATTTTAAAAGTTTTCCAGTCAATTTTCGAGTAAATTTTCGTGAAAATTTAGAATAATTTTCCGAGGTAATTGCAAGTGAGAAATTGAACCTTTGCCATCTTAACATGCATTAGCATTTACGATATATGAGTGAGTGAGATTGCTCGGGATAATGCGAAAGGGTTGATGATACCTTCTTTCAAAGTACGCTTTTGCGTGGTGCAATAGAAAAAGGGAGATCATTCCATCTTTTAATATACGCGATTGCTCAGGATAATGCAAAAGAGTTTATGTCCTTTTCTGAAGGACGCATTCGCTCGGTGCAATGCATAAAGGGAGATCATTCCTTCTTTTAAATTTTAATGCTCAAGATAAGGCAAATTACTCATACCGCTGTTCGTTCAAATTTAATATTTGTTCAGCACCGGATTTACTTCTACAAAGTATTCACGGATTTGGCCGAAACATAATCTTATTTCTAGCTCAGAGACGGCAGTGTTTTTATTAGTGGATTTAGAATCCGTCAACAAATTTCCAGTGAAAACAAGAAAGAATTTTTTTTGAAAACAAGAACGCAACAATTAAATGGATTGTGCTGCTTGAAATTGTCCGTGTCCTTCGGAAACCTTTTCTTCACATTGTCCAGCAATCACTTGATAACTCGTCATTCATCAACTGAAAAAAAACTGTATTTTCACCCGTCTACGACGAGTTTTTAATTCCACCAATTATTTTGATATCTTTGAAGATACGTATTTCGCCCATACGTATCTGCAAATATATCAAAATAATTGGTGGAATTAAATGGAGAGTTCCACTAAAAAGAGCTTAAAATATAAGGGGCGTAAACGGAGTTCCTTTCGGTCTGACTGCTTGCGGATTAGAATATCTAACGTTCACCATTTATATGGCTTTATGTAAATACGACTTTTCTTGCTCATATATGGCCAAAGCAGGTTTTCAGGTAAGCACACAGTCACTGAAAGCTTGCGTCGCATCTTATTTAAAACATAGAGGGACAATCACAAAGTTTAAGGGTGGTATTCCGGGTAGAAAGTGGATTAAACTTTTCCTAAAGCGTCATCCGAACATTGCCCGTCTTGTTCCAAGCATTCTTCCAAAATATCGTGCTATTGTCACAGAAGGACATACATATACGTACTTGGTTTAAGGAAATAGCTGATTATATTGTATCGGACAGATTCGAAGGGGTACTGCAAGATCTATCCAGAATATTTAATATGGGTGAAACATCAGTACGGACCATTCCAACTAAAGAGGTTGTATTAGCGGGAGTCAGAAGTCGCTATGTACATGCGCGCGTTGGTAATTCTGACAAGGAATCTTATACAGCATTGTTCGGAGCAAATGCAGCCGGGCTCTTGGTGCCTACGATGGTAATTTTTCCATATAAGCAAAGAGTTCCAGGTGATATTTTCAAAAGGCTGCCAGAGTCCTGAGCTGTTGGTAAGACAGAGCCAGGTTGGATGAACCGCGATACATTCTTCAAATATCTTCAGGATGTATTTTACCCATGGTTGCTGAAGCAACATCTTACATTGCCGGTGATTTTATTTGTAGATGGTCATAAATCACATGTATCGCATCTATCGATGAATTTTTGTAAAAAAAACGGTATTATTCTGGTTTGCTTACCAGCGAACACAACGCAAATCACCCAACCGTTGGATGTGTGCTTTTTCAGGCCACTAAAGGCTTATTGGAACCAGCTTCTTGTAGAGTGGAGGATCGAACATTGTGGCGATATGCTCCCAAGAAGCAAAATCGCTCCGTTGCTTAAGAAAGCCATTGATAGAATGAAAAATCTAACTTCGACACTTGAAAATGGATTCAAACGATGTGGGTTGTTCCCGTTCAACGCTGATTCAGTGAATTACAGCTCATTGACATCTGGATCCTGCAAGGAATCATCGATCATGGCTCCGAATTTTTCCCAAAATGACACTTTAAATACCGTACAAACACTTTATCAATTTTAATCATATTTGTCGCAGCAACAATTGAAATGTTTTATGCAGAGCCAAACTGGAAATTGGACTGGACCAGTAGAAGATACAGACTTGTTCACGGTATGTAAAAGAAAGAGAGATGATACAGCAGGTAAGTCGGATGAAACAAGTTCGATTCTCGAAACAGAAAATATTTGTCAGCTCTCGGAGGATGAAGAATCGCCCTTTATGGGTTTCCCGGAAGCTGAAATTCTAGCATGATTTTTGAAAACGTCAAATGAGCGACTCTCTTCTATTACGCTCTCTTTTATTAATACTGGAGCTAGCTTTGCAATTATTGCAATATTTCCACCTCAGCACGCTAGACAAAGCTATTTTCTTCAGATCTCTGTTGAAACATCCGAAGTAAATGTTAGTAAGGCTCCGTAATAATCAAAAGAGAAAGTAAACAAAAAGAGCCTCTCTTTTGGACTAACGACGTTTTCAAAAATCACGCGAGAATTGATGTCCAAGGTATAAAACATATTGTACTACCAATTTACCGAAACATCTACATTATATCTTTTACTGATTTTTAGGTAGAATCCGTCATTCTGAGAACAGCGTAGCTCACACTCTGATGAACATTTTGAACACATCATTTCCTAAACCTAAAAAGGTACAAGATTCCAAAAAAAACACGAAAATCAGCCTCCTTCCGTGGCTACTGGTGAGGCTTATGGAGATTACATTGAAAATATTGAGAAACAGAAGGAAGAAGACGAATTAAAGAAGCAGAAAAAGATAATTGAAAGGCTGTTGAAGAGAGCTGCCAAAGAGAAGAGTGTTACCAAGAAGCGATTAGATAAGATCCATCGCATAAAAGTGTAGCTATAAATATGAAAATACTTGTGATTTTGAATAATAAATAATATGATTCATGCTTTTTAAATATATTTTGTTTCTTTTGGTTATAAAACAAGTATACACGACTTTTAGCTAACGATTTGTTTGATTTCGAACATGCGCGAAATTAGGACCCATTTTGTGCGAAATTAGGAACCTTCCTATAATTGTGCACGAATTTAGGCACTTTCAATCGAGTCAAGTTTATTCCGTGAATGTGGTTATGTTATAGCACTGGCTCTAATTAATATTTTTCCAAAACTTCAAATTACTATAGCGGGCCATGCAGCAGCAAATCGGCCGTATTGGTTATCATTTTTATTTTCTTTAGGGGTTGACACTTTGTGTGATCTTAACTGCGCGAAATTAGGGAGCTTCACGGTATCGGTAAATTTGGTAATACACTATAATGGTGTCTGTTATATCTTGTTATGCTTCTTTGATTGAAATCCAAGGCAAATTTTGATTTCAAAATGCTTAAATATTATAACATACGTTCATAGCAAGTGGGTTAACCCTTTATAAGGCAGACGAATCTAAACAATAATTTAACAAAAACAACAAAAGGACACAATGTTGACAATGACTCAAATTTATGTTTGTTATACATTAAACAGTTCAGAAACATTGAAAAATTGGTGGCAATATAGTTGCCACTGCCCGCCAAGCGGGAAAACAGGCAACAACAAAAATATATAAAGATTTTTAAAAATTTGGTTTTACGTAGAACCAGTCAAATCAAGGTACGTTACATGTTTTGGTGAAGAGTCCTAGTCAGAAAACGCTTTCCAAGTGAAAAAAAAAAAATTGTGTTTTTTTTCCCAAGGGGGGACCCTTGGGAAAAAAAACACAATTTCGTCAAAAATCCAAAAACCAAATATACAGAAAGGCAAAGCTTTTTTCACGCTAATCACGTAGTGATCTAACACAGGAGATTCAAAATAATTGATACCAACGGGAAAAAATATATCTTTGTCGTTTTTTTAACGAATTATAACTGAAAATCCTTCTTCCACTCGAAACTTACGATCTGTTCGTAAAAAACTGTTCTCAAATTGACATTTCAATTTTTTATGGCTCAAATTCATCTGGGGTGTTACTAGGAAGCAAATAAAGTCACTACATGTGAAATAATAAGTAGAGCTCTTGTTAATAAATAGAAAAACATATTTGTTTGTTGGTGGCAATATAGTTGCCACTGCCTTATAAAGGGTTAATGAAAAAAGTCAAAATGGCGCTCGCAGTGATGACCTTGTTTTGTTCAAATTTTTACTATTAATCGCTAAAAATGATGCTGCTTTTCATTTAATTTCATGCATACATAACCATTAGACTGGCCCAGCCTAGTATGGGGAGAAAAAAAGTTGTTGAATTCTTTGGGGCACCCCCAGGATAGTGTATTAGGGTAAAAAAATCATTCTCTATAAATTTCAGCCTGATCGGTTGGTGCATCAGCTGGCGCATTTGATTTGAAGTTAATATGGGGGTTTCAGCCGAAATATATGGGAAAATACACCGCTGTTACTATTTCGTCCAGGAAATTGGATGGAAGAGCTCGATCGAGCCCAAATTTTCAGGAAATAAGGTTAACATCCAAAGAACAATTCCACATAAAATTTTGTCATATTTGTCACACTAAAAAAAATCACGACGATTGTTACGTGACGACATCCGCCGGTAACTTTGATTTTTTCTTTAACAGTTTTTCTGCGATAACTCCGAAGCGCAGTTATCACTATATTGCCAATGCATTCCAAAACATGTAGTGGTTACCTGCTGTCATGTAGCTTTCACTAAAAGTTCACGTAACTAGTACTTAGAGATCACGTCTGCTTCACCTGATCAAACTCGTAACTACTTTCAAGCTTCACACCATTAGTACTGGAATATCCAGTCACCTGATACATCACGTATCTCAAGGAAACTAAACTTTGTTCAGGTAAGTCCAGTGTTGGTAGAATCATACCCAAATTTCAATCATCGAGGCTTTATGCGCGAGCCAACTCGCTTGCGATTCTATAGGGAGAGCATTGCGCTTGAGTTTCTCGATCAGAATCGCATCGCCTCGCTCACTCGTCGAAAAATGATTTCGCTCTATAGATAAATCGTCAAAACGCAATCTAGGGTATGTTTCGTTTACATGTGGATTTATTAGACATCGCTTTAAGCGAAAAAGGTAATTCAATGCATTCAACAATAAAGAACGCGTAAAAATCATGCAATGATGCAAATCGCGATTCGACTCATAAGCCATGGGCCATGATTCTGATGAGGTTTGACTTACGCATGACTTGAATCGCCGATGAGATTTGAGAATTTGAGAGTTTACCAACATATGGTTACATGTCATTCAGGTCACTCTTACGTAAAAAGTATGGTGGATGAGAATCGCATTTGTTTTCAGGCAAAAATGGCGTGAAGATTTTTCAGATTGTAGAATCATGCAGGAAATACATTCTTCCTTGAATTTTAACGTTTTGTTATATTGTAATTAACTTATTCATATGAAAAAAAAATGGCATTGAACGATTACTATCTATTGAAATCATCTTTCTTGTTCTCATTGTTCAAAAGTTTACTAGCCAATATAAACTTTCAAAAGTCTTGGGTACGATGAGACTCAATATTACTGAACAGAATCCAGACGTTAATTTACAATGTTATGAAAACTCATATGTGAATATGTACGTTATGTGGAAGATATTGATTTGGAAAATGTATTGGAAAATGTTTGGAAAATGTAAACCACCCAAGTCGGGTGGTTTAATCCCCGGAAATAGGCAATTACCACAGACAAACAGACATAACACTCGTCAAATTTCCATCGTTCACTGATTTACTGATCATTTCAAATAATCATTAGTTGGCCAATCGATCACGCGTGGCGCGCGCATCGGATTTGCTCTAGTTTGACGTTTGTTCACTACCGCCATCTGGTTCGTGATTTGCCCAACTAACTGAAATCAACAGATGTCGTTGGTGTTTGCCCGACGATGCATTTGATGAGTAAATGTTCAATGTGTTATGTCTGTTTGTCTGTGCAATTACCTTTGATTGAACTGAACTTGAGTTGCGTGCTCTTGCCTACGCAATGCGGTCGGGTCTGAGCTTGACGACCGACTGGCAAATAGCTTACACAACCTCACTTGTTCAGTACCGTTGCTGATGAAGAATGTGTATAGCCGCCAGACATTCTAAATACTCACGCTCCTCTAATGTGGACGTGTACAATACACATGGGGAAGTATTGGCTTGATAAATGGATTGCGAGTGATTTGACTATGCGTCCAATTTGGGAATCTCGAGCTCGTTCAGTAGCCGCTAGGTTGCGAAGGCCGACGGAGGTCCTTCGTAGCTTAGTTGGTTAAAGCACCAGTCTAGCGTACTGTAGGGTCATGGGTTCGAGTCCCATCGAAGGGAAAGTGGTTACCTCCAATACATTTTCCAAATCAATATCTTCCACATAACGTACATATTCACATATGAGTTTTCATAACATTGTAAATTAACGTCCAAGTCGGGTGGTTTAATCCCCGGAAATAGGCAATTACCTTTGATTGAACTGAAATCCGAGGAGTTTTTTTATGTTTTTCATTTTAATATTTATTTTTTATTATCCCCCCCCCCCCTAAACCTTTCGGAGACCAGTAGGACAAAAAGTTAATTAAATATTTGCAACGGCCTTATATAGGCTAAATCACTAATTGGGCCTATGGACTCGATTCCCGGCTCACTGCACAGAAAACTAATGATTTATAATGTTTGGAAGCCGTAGGTTTATGATTGATAATTAAAAAAAAAGTCTCCTATTTATCTCGCACAATACTCAATATTCTTCAACCACTTTTTGTACTCCTAATTGATTCAATTATAGAAAATAAAAATGTAGATTTCAAACTTTCGCTCTTTGCTGCAACACCACTGAGCCGGAGTGATTCTTTCCACTTTACAAAACGGTATCTTCAAATAAACTCCTACCTGAAAATCGTCACAGTGCTCGATACAACCATTATTGCTTAAAGTTGTTAATCACCACACCATAATGCTGAACTCATCATTGAAGAAACTTTTCCAAGATTAAATAATTCCACAGAAAAGTCTGCTCATAAATCTTTATAATTCATAAGGGAAACTAATTGCTTTTGGAGGAATTCATTGTAAACTTTCCTTAAAAATTCGTTATGATATTTATCAATGATTTTCAATAGGTATTCAATGGCCCAAGAAATTATACTAAGTTTGTAATCAGGAATTCTTCTGGGAAGAACCTTTAGAAATTGTAAAAAATAATGCTATAAAAGATTATTTTTAGGAATAATTCAACGCCAAAATCCAACTTTTACCCTGTTGCTAATTTGGCTGGAATTCGTCACGGATTTCAAGTCAGTTCTTACACTACCCGGGAAACTCCAGTTTTCGTGTAGATATTCAATCCACGAATTGCTCTTGTGACTCATTTAGAATTAATTGCATATTATTCGGCAACTCGGCCGAACGAAAATCATCAGATGTTTCGAAATGGATAAATTTATATGAAATTTGCGAAAAAGAATCCACGTCTCTTGGAGGGACTTGAACCCTCAACATCCTACTCTAGATAGGCGGGATAACCCCTACACAACAAGACCACTTAAAGGTCCCGTTTGCGGGAAAGCCACCAGAATCCGAGTACCAAACTCCACCGCGGTAAATACTAAGCTGGCGTGACTAAATTGTATATATGTCGTGGTTAAGGCTTTTGAGAACTTTCGAAAAACATCTGAAAACGAAGAAAACGAACTCATATTATTCCCCTAGTTATATAAAGGATCGACTTAAGATTGGCTTAAATTCTAAAATTTGGATTTTGAAAAACACGAATCGTATTCGTTTGAAAGTTTCGTTCGTCCGTAAACAATAATACAAGTGTAGGTATAACTGATAAGTTGAAAAAACAAGTTTGATTGACAAATAGTAGTTACAAAAAAAACGGATCATAGAATGTCTGTCACTTTGACCTATATTGAATTTCCCGACAGGTTGAACTATTTCCAGATTATTCCCGGTTTTTCCCCGGTAGTGTCCGTTTCCCATTCTGACATAAATATAAAAACAAATTATCGAATCTTCCGTCAAGTCACTAGCACTCGTCGAACCTGAAATTTGTATGAAAAATATCGACAGAATTGCATGCGAAAATATGTATATGTCTCGCGCTTAGTTTCATAGGGGCGTAACTGTATTGATCGATTTCTCTTCGTCGATGTTTTCTTTTTATTGTTGTACCGAATTGCGCTAGTTTGTCGATGATTTAATAGTTTGGTGTGATAAAGGATGACTGTATCTTGGACAAGAATCAATAATCACGGTTGTAGCTTTTGAAACAATTGAGTTATTAACAATATATAAAATCGATTAAGAGAAATCGATCAATACAGTTACGCCCCTATGAAACTAAGCGCGAGATGTATTTCTCGTTTCTAGCTATAAATGGCACTGAAGTTGTTTAATTTTGTTCATTAGACAATAGAAAGAATGAACAATTCCCCCAGTGTAAAACGGGCCATCCAACAGTTCAAAGCGATCGGAGTAAAAGTGACCTTCGGTTTCGTCAATTTCAAAAAATAAATACTTGGTTTTTGGTACATGCCTAGTGACTGTACATTTCTAGTCATCAAGTCATATGGTTGGAATGCGGCCGAATTATAAACATTACGGACAGAATTAGGAGGTGCTGCCCATATGGTCCGTCTCCCTACAGCAATTTTGTATGGATAAGTTTAAATACAATGTTGTTCAAAACAGAAAATTTATTATTTAGATTTACACCTTCGAAGCGCATAATTCTGGATAACTATATAGGTTTGGAGAGGTTTTGCACGTTTCAGAGATTTCAGCAGAGAGAAATTTAGTGTTCATTTCCTAATGATGTATTCTAGGATGCATTAACGACATTTGAAGGGAATAAAACTATATTTTCCATACATTTTACATTCATTTAAAAAATACTTTATAACTATTGTAAATGGGGAAGTTCATGCATATAAAATGTGGTAAAAATATAGAAGGATATAAGAGGAAAAACCGGCAAAACAGCATAAGTATACAATTCTCGAGCGTGGATTCTAAACTTATAATATGGTTAAGATAAATATATTATAACTGACACTTTTCTTCGTTCCGGAACCATCACCAACTACCACAGCAAAGGGATCAAACTAGTAGTTTTCATTCAGTTTAATTTCAGACTATCTTTGGATAAACTAACCTGTTGATTTGTTTTACAATGTCTGAAAATGCGGCAGAATTATTGCCATTTTTCATTAAATAAAACATGTTAATTTGGAAAAGAACATCTCTTAAAACCATTTATTAGTATTGAGTGAGGGGAAAGAAACAATAAAATTTGAACAGCAGCGAAATAAACCGGCGTCATGCATTATTTTGATTACACGAGGGAGATAGAGTAAACGTAGGTTTTTTCTATTAATAGCGTTCCGTTATGGTCCAGCAGCAAGTAACAGCAATTAATAGTCGAACTCCGCAATAAAATACCGTAATATGTATATTTGAAAACAAAGCTAAAAAATCTACACTAGTATAAAAATAACTAAAAAAAACAACTCAGAATAAATATAAATATCATAATTATAATAAATGAATAAGGTTTATAATTCCAATCCAAAATGCATTATACTAATTTTTACCCTAATTTTCTACAAAGTTTAATAAGCACAAGCAAGAATCAACTATCATATTTCTTTTTGTTTCTACTATTTAAATGTTTTTATCTTTTTTGAAGTAAGCAAACTGCTTCTAAAAGAACGAAAATATAAACACCAGACTTTTGATAAGTAGTAGCAGTTTGTGTATTTCAAAATTGTTCTTCAAAATACCAACGAAGAAAAGCAAGCTCTTCCACGTATTGGGATAAGGTAAGACATGGAAGCATGTGTTTGTTTGTAGGTGTCTGTGTACAAGTGACTAGTGTGCGAGTGTGTTAATTTTGAACAAAACAGTGTAGTCGGAATAACGAAAGAGGCAACGATGGACTTGAAATTGAACGAATCGGGAAAATTTAACAGCACTCAAAACCTTATTGCCACAATAAGAACAACAACAACATCAACAATAAATAACTAAAAAAAATGGCAATCCAATTTTACTATGGAATGTGAAGGAAAAGGGAATGATACGATACTAAATTTCTCTTAGAAACTGCTGTAAGAAGGACTGTGGGTTTTAGGAATAGGGGAACGAACTGGGATTTATATGACATTGCTATACAGTAGTGGTGGTGCGAGAATAGTGTGCATAAACCACACCTAACTAAACTGTTTCTAATATACATACCGGAAGCAGCGCGGGGGGTGTTGTTGAGATCGTCTGAGGCAGCTGTTGGCTCGTTTGCACAATAGTGGTATGGCCCACGGTGGCCGTTGCGTTTGGTCGTATCTGCTGGGCGGTGATTTGTCGGGGCCCACTGGGGGTCGCAACGGTGGTGGCCACATGATGGGGCTGTTGATGGAGGGGTGTTTGTATCCGTACCGGCGTGGCCGGCCGTATCGTCGTTTGTCCTATCCGGGGTACGGTTGGGGCGCCTGACTGGGTCGTTAGCATACGGATTTGCGTCTGACCGACGATACTATTCTGGGTGACGATGGTTTGCGTTACGGGACGTATTTGGGCCTAAAAATGGCAGGGAAGCGTTAGTAGATGAAATGGTATTTGGTTAAGAACAGGAACTGCAACGATTCCGCTCCGGAAATAACTCAGACAATTAAATTGTTAGGCATAAAGATCCGTTCCTGGAAAATTTTCGACGAAATGATTTCTTGTATTGAGTACGATATGGGTGAGACCCAATGTGACTCTTCATCGATTTCTGCTCCTATTTACTACTACAGCAAATTGATTCTACTTTCAAATAGTGTAACGCTATCACCGGAGCAGTAAACATTGTCTTTGACTTGTGATATAAATTATAAACGCAATTGAAAACGTTTTTCCGCCCAAAAAACTCTAAGCGAAAGGGGAACCCAATAAACTTTCCTCTGTTACGCCTCAGTACAAGTGTTTCAAAGACAATTTAATCAGATTAGAGCACAGAAGCCTAAAAGCATTGATTTCGCAATAATCCAACTGACTTTCTTCTAACAGCTCATTTAACACCTGTCGGATTTGATCTAACCGATCGTATTAAAATGGTGTATACTAATTGGGCCGGGTAAAAAGCTGATTAAGGGTGGGATGTTTTTAATTGATCGGGACTCTAACGAAAGGCGGAATCACAACAGGCAGAATCTCGAAAGACAGACCTTGTTATACACGTAACAAAAGGCGGAATGTATCATAAGGCGTAATTAGATAAGCCGGAAATACGAAAGGCGGGATTTCAAAAAGCAGAATTTTGTCTTTCCTTAATTTTATACGCAGGCGTCTGCTTAAGATAAGGGAGGGCATATTTTATTCTTTGAAGACTCGCATCTGCCCAGTCTAAGTTGAGGGGGATATGATTCCTTCTTTAAAAGCACGCCCCTCCGTATATTTGTCTACTCTCTATCTATTGGAATATTATCTCACAACTAAAACACTAGCAGCCTCTTAGCTTAGTATTCATTGAGCACTTGCAGAGTTATTAAGTGTACGATTTCTATGCCTCGGAAAGGCGAAAAAATTTCCCACTCCAAAACTTCTCAGCCCGTATATAGATTGGATATCAGTCCCTTCAGTATGGTATGCTTCGTACAAAGTCATATGCTTTATCACTGCGCTACGGAAGGTGTACTCCCATACACGGAAGGTGTGCACCCATAAAACAACAAGAAAGCAAGCATCTGGCCGATCGAAAACCAAAGGATTTCTTACTATAGAGAAAGAAAATACACGAAAGGCAGAATTGCATTGGGTTGTTTTCACTTAGGCGGACATTTTGAACAACAGATCAAACGGCCGTTCGATCTGTTGGTTCAAAATGTCCACCTAAGATAAAACAGTCCGATGCGTATCGTGATACCCTCTTTTTACGTCACTTATTGGGGGGACGTAAACCGAATGTGAAGTAAAAAGAATTTTTGCTAAAATTTCTAGTACTTCACTTAATTTATTGATAGTGAGGATACTTTCAAATAAATCCACTTGCGTCTTACATGAGGTATTGTAAGATCTCTCCAAATCCAGGAGATGTTATAGGATCTCCAAATTGTCCTGGAGTTTGAATCAAATGGTCTACCGAATCAACCAAAGCCTTCATAATGTCCCAAGCCGTGGTATCAACTCAATAATGTCCTCCGAGGATTTGTCTTTCAATTGCGTCTCGAAACAAGACATATGAGGTGTTGTAAGATCTCCAAATTGTCCTGAAGTTTGAATCAAATGGTCTACCGAATCAACCAAAGCCTTCATGATGTCCCAAGCCGTGGTATCAACTCAATTATATCCTCCAAGGATTTGTCTTTCAATTGCGTCTCGAAACAAGACATATGAGGTGTTGTAAGATCTCCAAATTGTCCTGAAGTTTGAATCAAATGGTCCACCGAATAAACCAAGGCTTCCATGATGTCCCCAGCTTCGGTGTCAACCCAATTTTGTCCTCCGAGTTTTTGTCTTTCACTTGCGTCTCAACTCTAGGTATATGAGATGTTTTAAGATCTGCAATTGTCCTGGAGTTTGTATCAACTGGTCTATAGAATCCACCAAGGCTTCCACAATGTCCCCAGCCTCGGTGTCAACCCAATTTTGTCTTCTGAGTAGTGGTATTTTACTAACGTCTCAAATACAGGCATATACGACATTGTAAGATCCCCAAATTGTCCTGGAATTTAAATCAAATGGTGAAATGAATCAACCAAGGCTTCCGTGGTGCCCCCAGCCACGGTATCATCCCAATCATGCCCTCCGAGTATTTGACTTTTACTTGCGTTTCAAGTCCAGGTATATGGGATGTTCCAAATTGTTCTGAAGTTAGGATCAAATGGTCTACCGAATCTACTGAGGCTTGCACGATGTCCTCAGCTGCGGTATCATCCCACTCATGCCCGCCGAGTATTTGTCTTTCACTTGCGTCTCAAAACCAGATATATGAGATGTTTTAAGATCTGCAAATTGTCCTGGAGTTTGAATCAGATGGTCTACAGAATCAAACAAGGCTTCCACGATGTCCCCAGCCTCGGTGTCAACCCAATTTTGTCTTCTGAGTATTGGTCTTTTACTAATGTCTCAAATACAGGCATATTCGAAATTGGAAGATCTCCAAATTGTCCTGGAGTTTAAATCAAATGGTCTATCGAATCAACCAAAGCCTTTATGATGTCCTAAGCCGTGGTATCAACTCAATAATGTTCTCTGAGTATTTGTCTTTCACTCCAAATTGTCCTGGAGTTTGAATCAATTGGTGTAATGAATCAACCAAGGCTTCCATGGTGCCCCCAGCCGCGATATTAAACCAATTATGTCCTCCGATTATTTGTCTTTCACTTACGTCTCAAATACAGGCATATGATACGTTTTAAGATCTCCAAATTGTTCTGGAGTTTGAATCAGATGTTCTGCCGAATCAAACAAGGCTTTCACGTTGCCGCGGTGTCAACCCAATTTGTCTTCTGAGCATTGATCTTTTACTAAAGTCTCAAATACAGGAATATGAGATGTTCTAAGATCTCTAAATTGTCCTGGAGCTTAAATCAAATGATCTATCGAATCAACCAAAGATTTCATGATGTTCTAAGCCGTGGTATCAAGCTCAAAATGTTCTCTAAATATTTTTCTTTCACTTGCATCTCAAAATAAGACATATGAGGTGTTGTAAGATCTTCAAATTGTCCTGGAGTTTGAATCAAATGGTCTAATGAATCAACCAAGGCTACCATGGTTCCCCCAACCACGGTGTCAACCCAATTTTGTCTTCTGAGTCTTTTGTCTTTTGTCTAAGTCTTTCACTTGAGTCACAAATTTTAGCATGTAAGATGTTGTAAGATCTTCAAATTGTCCTGGAGTTTGAATCAAATGGTCTACCAAATCAACCATTCAAAAATAATAATCCTGTAGACCTAAAGACCAGTACTCCATGACTTTCTTAAATTACCTGGAATGGAACAATAGTTAAAGAGGTATCCAATTAAGTCCTATGGATCAAAACGAGTATGAGCAAGTTAAATTAAAGTTAAAGAGTTAAACAGCCTTTTGGTTATGCGTGTTGACCGTAAAGCTTATATTTCAGGGATGGATGATATTCATGGATGATCTGCAATGGAAAAATAGTTGAAGCCGTATTCACTTTGGTTCTATGGATCAAAAAGGGCATGGCCCATTTGAATTGCCGAACTTAGTCACAATAAAATTGCTAGAACCATCCCTACAAACATTTTAGTTTTATGCTGATTTTACCGAAGTCATGTAGAGCAAATAATGGTTTTCATGACCATTATAGAACTAAAAATGTTCCTTGGGATGATTGTCTGACTTGTGCTGCTCAGGTTGTTACTGGGGTTGCTGGGGACATCATGAAGGCCTTGGTTGATTCAGCAAACCATTTGATTCAAGCTCCAGGACAATTTGGAGATCTTAAAACAACTCATATGCCTGGAATTGAAACGCAAGTGAAAGACAAATACCCTGGAAACATAATTATGCTGATACCACGGCATGGGACATCATGGAAGCCTTGGTTGATTCGGCAGACCATTTTATTCAAAGTTCAGAACAATTTGTAGATCTTAAAACATCTCATATGTCTGGATTTGAGACGCAAGTGAAAGTAAAATACTCGGAGGACATAATTGGGTTGATACCGCAACTATGGACATCATGGAAGCCTTGGTTGATTCGGCAGACCATTTGATTCAAACTCCAGAACGATTTGGAGATCTTACTACATCTCATATGTCTGGATTTGAGACGCAAGTGAAAGTAAAATACTCGGAGGACATAATTGGGTTGATACCGCAACTATAAACATCATGGAAGCCTTGGTTGATTCGGCAGACCATTCGATTCAAACTCTAGAACGATTTGGAGATCTAAATACATCTCATATGTCCGTATTTGAGACGCAAGTGAAAGAAAATTACTCGGAGGACATTATTAGGTTGATACCGCAGCTATGGACATCATGGAAGCCTTGGCGGATTCGGCAGACCATTTGATTCAAACTCCAGGACGATTTGGAGATCTTACTACATCTTATATGTCTGGATTTGAGACTTAAGTGAAAGACAAATACCCGGAAGACATAATTGGGTTGATACCGCGACTGAGGACATCATGGAAGCCTCGGTTGATTCGGCAGACCATTTGATTCAAACTCCAGGACGATTTGGAGATCTTACTACATCTCATATGTCTGGATTTAAGACGCAAGTGAAAGAAAATTACTCGGAGGACATAATTGGGTTGATACCGCAACTATGGACATCATGGAAGCCTCGGTTGATTCGGCAGAACATTTAATTTAAAATCCAGGACGATTTGGAGACCTTACTACATCTCATATGTCTGGATTTGAGAAGTAAGTGAAAGAAAATTACTCGAAGGACATAATTGGGTTGATACTGCAGCTATGGACATCATGGAAGCCTTGGTTGATTCGGCAGACCATTTGATTCAAACCTCAGGACGATTTGTAGATCTTACTACATCTCATATGTCTGGATTTGAGACGCAAGTGAAAGAAAATTACTCGGAGGACATAATTGGGTTGATACCGCAGCTATGGACATCATGGAAGCCTTGATGGATTCGGCAGACCATTTGATTCAAACTCCAGGACGATTTGGAGACCTTACTACATCTTATATGTCTGGATTTGAGACTTAAGTGAAAGACAAATACCCGGAGGACATAATTGGGTTGGTATCGCGGCTGGGGAAATCATGGAAGCCTCGGTTGATGGGGCAGACCATTCGATTCAAACTCTAGAACGATTTGGAGATCTTACTACATCGCGTATGTCTGGATTTGAGACCCAAGTGAAAGACAAATACTTGGAGGACATAATTGGGTTGATACCGCGGCTGAGGACATCATGGAAGCCTCGGTTGATTCGGCAGACCATATATTCAAACTCCAGGACGATTTGGAGATCTTACTACATCTCATATGTCTGGATTTGAGACGCAAGTGAAAGAAAATTACTCGGAGGACATAATTGGGTTCATACCGCAGCTATGGACATCATGGAAGCCTTGGTGGATTCGGCAGACCATTTGATTCAAACTCCAGGGCGATTTTACTACATCTTATATGTCTGGATTTGAGACCCAAGTGAAAGACAAATACTCGGAGGACATAATTGGATTGATACCGCGGCTGAGGACATCATGGAAGCCTCGGTTGATTCGGCAGACCATTTGATTCAAACTCCAGGGCGATTTGGAGATCTTACTTCATCTCATATGTCTGGATTTGAGACCCAAGTGATAGACAAATACTCGGAGGACATAATTGGGTTGATACCGCGGCTGGGGAAATAATGGAAACCTTGGTTAATTCGGTAGACCATTTGATTCAAACTCCAGGACGATTTGGAGATCTTACTACATCTCATATGTCTGGATTTGAGACGCAAGTAAAAGAAAAATACTCGTAAGACATAATTGGGTTATTACCGCAGCTATGGACATCATGAAAGCCTTGGTTGATTCGGCAGACCATTTGATTCAAACTCAAGGACAATTTGGAGATCTTAGAACAACTCATATGCCTACATTTGAGATGCAAGTTAAAGACAAAAACTCGGAGGACATATTTGGGAATGAATCCGCGGCTGAAGAGTCTAGGGAATTCTTGGATGACCAGGAAAGGAACTGCTGCTTAAGGCATATTGAGTTTGGTTTAATAGATCATATAGAGCATGAAACATTTAATAAAAGAGATAACAGCCCTTCGGTTACCCGGGTACACCTCAAGACCTATATTCCAGGGAATTCTTGTATGACCTGGGACGGAATTTGGTTCAATATATCAAATTGGGCATAAACCGTTTTTTACAAGAGATAACAGCTCTTTCGCTACGCTTGTAGACCTTAGGTCCTCGGTTACGCGTGTAGACTCCAGGAAATTCTTGGATGACCTGGAACGGAACAATTGTTGAAGGCAAATGATGTGTATACAAAGCATCTACTTTGTTTTATGGATTTCTATAAGTGCCTTCTTATAGGCTTACTTTTGGATGTCAATAATGTTTCAAATTCTTTTTACGTCACATGCCGTAAAAAGGAGGCCGTAAAACGAAGTGACGTAAAAAAAACTGCCGTAAAAAGAGGGTTGAGTGTACTGCCTTTTGTGATTCAACCTTATGATGTGCTTTCCGCCTTTCGTAGGACCGATTTGATTTTTTTACCGATCGTATTAAAAAGCTGTATACTATTTGGAGCTGGGTGTAAATCTGATTAGGGGGGAATGTTTTTAATTGATCAATATTTTACTATTTTATTATGAAATCCTGTCTGTCTGAACCTTATAGACTCCGAAACTACTGAACCGATCGGCGTGAAAATTTGTATGCAGAGGTTTTTGGAGCCGTGGAAGGTTCTTAAGATGATTCGAACCCCTCCCTTCTTTGGAAAGGGGGGCTCTATTTATTACATGGCAATAAAATTGTTAAAAGCACAGTATGAGAACTTCTTGAAATAGGCCGTTTTGCAACAGAAAGTACAAAATTTGACTGCTCTTTACTACAATGAAAAATGCTGAAAGTCCAACTTCGCAAATATAGCAACTATACGCGATATAAGGGGAAAGCACTAATAACAAAATGACGTAATTTGGCAGTTGAATAAGAGCTAATTTGCAAAAATTCAAAAGATACTGCCGTTATACACATACTTGTCCCATGTTTGCTAGGATTCCCTTTATACATGGGACAGTTATGCGTATAAGGGCAGCTATCTGTTTGATCAAAATCAAAGTTTAAGAGTTAATTGGCATAACAATCAATGGAGTATTTCCACGGAAATGTAAGTCGATACTATTCTTGGCCGGCGAGCAGAAATTTTCGAATGTTTTAACTGTCGCATTTAAGTTTGAATTTTTTTCAAGAACAAAGACAGTGCATCAGTCTTATTTTCGGAATCAACGGTCCCATTCTTAATTCGCACAGTTCATCTGATTATGGTTAGTAATCGAAATGACATCATGATTTTAATTTCGAAGCCGAATAAAGTATTCCGAGCTTTCTGGCAATTTTAATTCTTCAAAGTTTTGGTCGTTTGACGCTTAAAAATTAAATTACAATCCGAATACATCGTTCGAAACCGTCTCAAAATATTGGCAAGGACGAACTCGAAAAATGCAACATCATGTAAATTAGTTCAATTACTTACAGGTATTTGAGTTAGCGGCGAGCCGGAGAAGGCTACGTTTGCCGAGGGCGGATTAATGCCTTCGATAGTGATCTCTTTCGTCACAAGAGACTGCCGCAATAGTGGTAAACTTTTCTGCAGATTTCATGAAAAAAAAAACAAACATAAGAATAACGATTAGCTTTGTTACACGTCAGTTACAGCGGACACACGGGATTCTAACCTTAAGGAAACCTATTAGACATGGCTGCGGACTGGCATTTAATAGTCGTTCTAACCGTTCGCAAAACTCCTCCGGCTCGACGTTGGCGTCCACCAGCTCTTGGATTAGCGTCCGTACGTTCTTCTCTACCGGTTTTGGCTCCCGTTTGGAAAGCTCGATCAGATTGGTGAGAAATTTCCTGCACTTTTCTTTGGCATTGTCTAACGATTGGCGCTGCTGTGTCGTTTGTCCACCGGTTGTGGTAGTGACTACCACAGTCTGTGTCGCAGGTTGGCCAGGTTGTTGAGGTTGCTGTGGTTGCTGGGTGGTGACGACGGTTTGTGGTTGCTGGGTTGCGACGACGGTGGGTTGACCGGTGGCCACGGCTGAAGCAGGTGACTGGGCTGCTGCAGCCGAGATAGTTATGTGCTGTTGGGCGGCCAGCGCCGGAACAGGTGCTACCGATGCTACCGGAGTCGATTGCGTCGTCACATAGCTGGTTGGTGTGGTAGTGATGGATTGCGAATTGACGATGATCGTTCCGGAACCGGACGAAATAGGCTGCTAACAAAGGGGGCAAGGGATGCGACAAACAATTCACAACGGAATAGAAACATTGTTAGAGGCTTTAAATGTTCTGCGCAACTGATACATGCGAACTGGAAAACTACTAACGATCATACAAACAAGAACCCAACAAAAATAGATAAATGATGAAAATCTGCAACTTAACAGGAGAAACAAAATTGTAGAGATTATAGTGACTTTATCACATTCTGTCGGATAGAATAACGAAATCACACGAGTTCCATAAAAATCAATGACACAATGCTTTAGCCAATTCCATTGAGCCGCTACAATTGAATCCGGTCTTTCTATTCGTCAGTCTACAGTAAAGTGACTATACTTGGAACTACAGTGAACTCTCCCTAACTCGATATTCTGTAACTCGATATTTTCTCTAACTCACTGAAATTCAAAGTGCCTTGAATCTAGCATATTGCGCTCCCTCCGTAAGTCGATATCTCCCTTACTCAATATTCTCCAAGTCGAAATAATTTTCTAAAGCATTTTCACCTCGCTAACTCGATGTACATGCACGACATAGTTAGTAGTTAGAAGTGAAAAGTGATAAGTGAGAAGTGAGAAATGAGATATGAGAAATAAGAAGTTATAAGTGAAGAATGAGAAGTGAGATATGAGATGTGGGATATGAGACATGAGATATGAGAAGTGAGAGAAGAAAAGCTTGAAATGAGAAGTTAAAAGCGAGAGATGGAAAGTGAGAAATGAGAAGTGAGAAGTTTGAAGTGAGAAGAGAGAAATAAGTAGTGGGAAGTGAAAAATACAGAGTATGAAGTGCGAAATTCGGAGTGCGAAGAGAGTTATGAGAAGTGAAAAGTATGAAGGGAGAAGTGAGAAGAGGAAAGTTTGAAGTTAGAAGTGAAATGTGATAAGTTAGAAATGAGAAGTCAGAGGTGAGATATAAGAAGTTATGTGTGAGAAGTGAAAAGTGAAAAAAGAGAAGTGATATGTGTGAAGTCAGAAGTGAGATATGTGAAGTGAGAAGTGAAATGCGCGAAGTGAGAAATTAATAGCGAGAAGTGAAAAGTGAAAAGTTAGAAGTGAGAAATTCAAAGTGAGAAGTAAGAAATGAAAGGTGAGTAGTGAAAGTGAGAAATGAGAGGTGAGAAGTGAGAAGTTTAGAGTACGAAGATCGAAGCGAATAGTGAGAAGTGAAAAGTGAGAAGTGAAAGGTTAGAAGTGATAAGTGATGAGTGAGAAATGAGAAGTCAGAAGTGAGATATAAGAAGTTATAAGTGAGAAGTTAGAAGTGAAAAATGAGATGTGCGAAATCAGAAGCGAGATGTGTAAGTGAGAAGTGAGAAATTAATAGTGAGAAATGAAAGTTAAAAGTGAGAAGTGAGAAATTCAAAGTGAGATAAGTAAAGTGTGAAACGAGAAGTAAGAAGTGAGAGGTGAGTAGTGGGAAGTGAAAAATGAGAGGTGAGAAGTTTAGAGTACGATGATCGAAGCGAATAGTGAAAAGTAAAAAGTTAGAAGTGAAAAGTGATGAGTGAGAAATGAGAAGTCAGAAGTGAGATATAAGAAGTTATAAGTGAGAAGTAAGAAGTGAAAAATGAGATGTGAGAAATGAGATGTGCGAAGTGAGAGGTCAGAAATTAATAGTGAGGAGTGCAAAGTGAGAAGTGAGTAGTGGGAAAAGGGAGATGAGAAGCCTAATGTGTGAAGAGAGAAGTAAGAAGTAAGTAGTGAGAAGTGAAAAGTGAGAAATTAAGAGTGAGAAGTAAGTTATGAGAAGGGAGTAATAAGAAGTGTAAAGTGAGGACCGAAAAACAAGAAGTGAGAAACGATATTCTTTCTTTTTCTTCCTTTATTTTTTTCTCTTCCTTTTTCTGCCTCCTTCTCCTTTCTTATATCTCTCCACTCACTTCTCACTACTTAACATCTCGCTTCTCACCTCATAATTATCCACTCTCCTTCTCACTCCTTGCTTCTGTTTTTCTCACTACTCACATCCTTCTTCTCACTTCGCAACTATCACAACTCACTTCTCACCACTTTCTTCTCACTTCTCATTTCTCACTTTCCACTACTCACATGTTACTGCACACATCTCACTACTCAATACTCACTTCCGTTTCTCAGTACTCACTTCTCACTACTCTGTACTCATTAAAAAAATCTCATTTCTCACTTCTCAGTTCTGGCTGTTCAACATTCACTTCGAACATCTCTCTTCTCACTTCACTTAATAAGGAAACAAATTTTAACTGTTCGGTTTAACGTCATTCGGCCAAATATAAATGTGTTCCCTATCTCGATACCTCCCTAACTCGATGGTCCCTTCAATATCGAGTAAGGGAGAGTTCACTGTAGTTTCACTTGAGTGAAAACAATTGAGAGGAAGCAAAATCAAAACATGAAAACGAAACCATGCTCGTTTTCTTCTGGATTCAAGATTCCAAGAAGCTATATTAGGATTCCTAAGGAACTTATTTTTCCTGAGGAATTCAAATAACATCAACTCCAATTAACATTCCTCACCAATAATGGTGATAATAAATTTGTTTACACAAAACATCCTTAAGTCTACAAAAGTAGAAAAAAATAAACATTTTCAAACATTTCAAACTAACAAAATCATCTAGGAATTTATGATGATATTGAAGAAAAAAATTAAACTAGAACGCAGAAGGATAAAAAAAATCAGAATAAGGAAAAACTAATAAAAAAGTATAAAATATTCTGAAACAGGCCAACCAACGATGGAAGACTTTGGTAATTACATTTTGCTTCTGTTTCACCTGTTGCGTGGTGACAATGGTCTTGCGGAGGGCTAATGGAGGACCGGTAAACCTACTTACAGCTGGTACAGTTTGCAACCGTATCGTCTGATTAGTCCCCGACGTGGCTGTTATATTGGCGGGCGTAATCTGCGTTCCGGCCGGTGCCGGTCCGATCCGCAGTAGCTGGAACTGGCCCTGCTCATTCTTCAGTAGCAGCGTCGAGCCCGGCTGTCCTTGAAGGGCACTTAGCGTGATCTGCCAGCGTGGTGGGGGAAATAGATTGAATGAGAATTAGCACATCTTGTCCAAACAAACTGTAGACAGCAAACATCGAAATAACATAAATCGAATAATGTTAATGAATTAATTGGTTAATTGATTAATTAATACAGCAAGAAACAATTGTCCAAAACATGTACACTAGCGATAATGCAACATCATCAATAAGGGGGGATTAATACCAATTTAATTTTAGTATCCATTCCGTTACGAGAAGAAGATTAATTAATCAATGCCATGAATGTGCTGGATGATATGAAAACGAAAACAATAAAGACTTAAAACCAATACGAAATAAAAATTAAATAGACTTATAAAAATAAAAACAAACAAAAACGAAAAAAACAAAAAAGAGAGTAAGGAAAGGTTCTTACGTTTGCATTTGGTGGTCTAGTACTAACTATTTGCTGACTACCAATAACAACTCTAGGTGATACAGCGGCAACAGTTTTTTGCTGTGCTTGTTGCGTGGGTGGAGCGCTCGGTCTAACATTTACAATTTGTACACCAGCCGGTAGGCCGACAATGTTTTGAGTGGCCTGCAGTTGCGCGTTTGTGTTTGTAAGTTTCGATTGTAACAATCGAGATTTTATTTTGTTAAAAGTACCAATACGAAGAATGGGAGTGAAAGAAGAAAAAAATAAATAATAGTGAAGAATTTTAGTTTTACGATGCAATTGTTACTATAACTGAGCCATTTATTTGGGAAACAACATATGTAGATTTTGTCAGTATTTCATTATGAAGTAGGTTTTTAAGAAAATTATTTTGAGCTTTTTAGTGGAATGTCTTCACTTGTCATAAGACGAGTTTGTACCTTCCCATTTAATTCCACCACTTGATTGTACCTTGACAGATACGTATTTCGACCTCAACAGTAAGGTCGTCTTCAGTGTCTCGTACGAGTCGAGTCAAGTACGAGACATTGAAGACGACCTTACTGTTGAGGTCGAAATACGTATCTGTCAAGGTACAATCAAGTGGTGGAATTAAATGGGAAGGTACAAACTCGTCTTATGACAAGTGAAGTAAGTATTGTTTGTATTGACATTGACTAAAATAATCAAAATTTGATATATTTAATAATTATTTTAAAATTGTAGAGACCCTTGGTCACATTTCCAGCTTTCATGTGTTCAGGGACGATTCTATATAATAATAATAGCTTCCATATTATGGAAGGTTTAAATGCTCTACAAAATTCTGAAAACTGTTCACATTATTATTGGCGATTTAGGCCATTTTGAAAACCTTGTGTTGTGTCAAAATGATCAGGTCATCTTTTTTTTTCTGTTTTCACTGGATTATGTCGAATAAACTTATGCTGTTTCTCAAATAAATGATTCAACTATGATATGATTGGATTGAAGCTGCTGCCAAACGACAACAGGCAATACAAGGCAAGGCGTCACGTCGAAGAGAAGGATTAGAGGAGATGTTAGCCAAACTACTGGGAAGAAGCAAGATGTGATTATTATAGCAATCTACGAATTGATAGTGTGTTTATTTCTTGAGCGGTACGGCATTGGCTTCCTTAAAATCTGAGAAGTGAAAAGTGTTAAACTGCACATTAATCGAATACCTATTTCATGATGGTGAACGACGAGTTATCTATGCGTTTTTGTAAAATGTTTCTATTATATCGCTTCAAATTATCTGAACTGCCACAGACAGGAGGTAGATTGGTATACAAAATCGTTCACTAAGGCTCTTGGTTTATTGTTAATCATGCTGTCTCACCTGCGTTTTGCAGTTTCGCAAAGTGTTTCTTTCGCAGATATTCGCATAACAGTCACATTCTAGATTTTGATACACTCTCGCACAAAACATCAATGAAATTATGGTCCATTTAATAGTTTCATAGCAATTTATACAGATAAAAAATATCATGCCAAATTTTCAGAAAGATTGCTGGTTTATCGATTTATTAGATTTTTTTTTATCTTCTCCATATAAAACGAGTTTGAAAAGTTCATCAGCATATTTCTCAAGTTGAAGAAACCTGACATGGGACGCTTATGCGAATAGGGGCAGGCTGCAGCGTGACTTCAACAGAGTCGTATCGCTCTTCAATTTCCACGTCACACGGAGCATTGTCCGCCGAAGATTTTCATATCGTTCTTCGAAGACATAAACAGACGAAGAAAATGACAATGCTTGCTTAAAAGTTTTATACCTACTTTGTATTATCTCTTGACAACATCTTTTCATGTGGGGTCGTTTAAAAATGATGTCACAGGTTTACGGGGAGGGGAGAGGGGGTCTAAGATGTGACAGTACATGTACTAGGTATACGAAAAAGCGTGATAGAGGGGGAGGGGAGGGGGGGTGCCTAGAAATCCCAAAAAGTAGTGGACGTCTTATTTTTTTATACTCAAATACATTGGAGCTGACCCAGGGGGATTATCGCGCCTTCTCTGCATGTAGAATGAAGCAAATGTAAATAAACAATCCCACAAATTTTTCGTTAGTCAGCAGTAGTGTAGATTAACCAATATCCAGATCCTACAAGATTATAATTCGAACAATGTTACGCTTGCCAAGCGGGTGGCCCGGATAATACATCTTTGGTAGGCTTGATTTGTTCGTGGTTGACAGGCTTACTCCCCCCTGGGCTGAACGTAGCCTGTTGATGCAACAACAATAAAGAAACTTGATTATGCATATGTACAACATGTGATAGATTTAGTTCGGAAAAGGTATTGGAGGGTAACCGCCCCTTCGGTTTGATCCCACGACCCCAGTTCGCATGACAGGTGCTTTCCTACTAAGCTACGAAGGACCTCCGTCGTCCACCGCAGCTTAGCGGGTACTGATGAAACCAAATTCCCAGCACCAGGTACCAGCCGATCTCTCGCAATACATTTTCAGAACTAACTCTCTCAAATGTATTTTTGTACACATCATGTCAACCAAGTAGGATGAGTATTTAGTATTGTCCGGCTCCTACACACTTGCTTCATCAGCAACGGCGCTCAATGAAGTAGGGTTGTGTGAGGTTGTGCCAGTTTGGTCGTCAGATCCCAACACGACCACACAAGCGAAGAGAGATCGCCACTCGAGATCAGTACATTCAAAGTTAATTGCCTATATGCCGGGTATTAAGCCACCCGGAGTGGAAATTAATTACTATGTCTGAAACTTGATTATGCATATGTACAACATGTGATAGATTTAGTTCGGAAAAGGTATCGTGGGTCGTCCACCGCAGGGTTGGGATCTGACGACCAAACTGGCACAACCTCACACAACCCTACTTCATTGAGCGCCGTTGCTGATGAAGCAAGTGTGTAGGAGCCGGACAATACTAAATACTCATCCTACTTGGTTGACATGATGTGTACAAAAATACATTTGAGAGAGTTAGTTCTGAAAATGTATTGCGAGAGATCGGCTGGTACCTGGTGCTGGGAATTTGGTTTCATCAGTACCCGCTAAGCTGCGGTGGACGACGGAGGTCCTTCGTAGCTTAGTAGGGAAAGCACCTGTCATGCGAACTGGGGTCGTGGGATCAAACCCCACCGAAGGGGCGGTTACCCTCCAATACCTTTTCCGAACTAAATCTATCACATGTTGTACATATGCATAATCAAGTTTCAGACATAGTAATTAATTTCCACTCCGGGTGGCTTAATACCCGGCATATAGGCAATTAACTTTGAATGTAACAACACTAAAGAATAAATGAATTATTGTTTTAATAATAATGTGCAACATTCGTCTGATTTTGGACTATTTCTTCGCTTTCTTCATTTCTTTCAGGTTACAAATAGCTCCATGCATGCCATAATTTGTGATTTGACTGTTACGGAGCGAGCGTGGCTGGACGTTCAGGTCTATTTGTTTCAACATAACTCCACAGTCGATTCGTCCCTGCGACTTTGTCGACATCTCTACTTGAGCGAAGTAGCTTCAAGTTGATCAGCTGAAATCGGCTTTCGTAACTCGGTAGGCAAAACGGATCCTGCCAATGTAGCCTACGAAGCGCGAATCGAAGGAAACGGCGTTGAACAGATTCGATTCTCTCAGCACCGTTGTTGTAAGACGGACTACAGTAGAACAGTACTCAAGAGTCGAGCGCACTAGAGAGCAATAGCACTCGCTTTATTTATGTGCCAAAAAGGCAAACTATGGGCTGTTTTTTTGTGAAAACGTAATGACAAAACACTTGGCCGGGTTTACCACCATTCGGTTCAGAGAGCACCAATTAGCGAAGCGATCTAGTTGAAGTTGTAAGAGCTGACAATCGGCGATACGATGTATTTCCAAAAAGATTTTAAGGTCATCTGCGTCAGACAACCGAGGGAATTTGATAACGAGGTCTTACACTGCCGTCGGACGCATAAATGTCACATGTTACATGCGAGAAAAATGAGAAAAACGCCATTTGAAGTTTCAAAATACATTCATCCTATTCCATCCTGATCGTGTTTTGTTTGCGGAGCCGGCAAACGTTCCATTACCGGTCCCAGAGGTTGACCAACCGATTCTTGACGGCAGTGGCGTAGTTTCCTTGCCCTGGACAAGGACATGCACAACATCCTCAACGTGTAAAGGAATCACGACTGTCTTATCGAGATGCTGGTGACAGGTGCTACCAGGTGAAATAGTTTTTTCTGTGGATTTGCAAAAAGTTCTTAATTCGACACGGTTGTTTCATAAGGGCCAATGTCGCAAACGTAAACAATGCCTTTTCCTGCAAATTTCTCGACAACTAGGACCGCTCCCAGCTAACAACCACTTGGAAATGGTGGCGCTCCGCGCCTTCTATCGAACGGAAGTGTAAAATACCCCCAGAAGTCTCCCTGAAATCAGCAGAAGAAGTCAACGTTTACGTTTGCGACTTTCGCCCTTTTGAAACAACAATGTCGAATTGTTTATAGATTACATTCTAGGTCATACGGCTTCCACGGTTGGATAGGTTCAAGAGCATTAGCGTAAAGGTTGCTGGTCTTTAATGAGAGCTTTGCGTCTGTTGGCCCCTCCATACGAGCATTACCATTGTCTGCGTGCATTTGGTCCGAGTCAGTTAATGATCGCACAGTTAACGAAATCCTTAGCTGTTTTTTCGAAGTTATTATGAAGTACGCTGACCTGAAGACAATTATCTTTTGGATATTGGATAATTGTTGTTCGCAAAATAATAACTGTTATCTATCCCATCACATTACTCTACTGATAAACAATAATGAAATTCAGTTCAAGCGCATACTGTTGAAGAACTTTCAATCGGGACATACGTTTATGACCGATGACTCTTTCCATGCGGCGTTTGATTCCAAAATGCGCCATGAACATGTCGTCAGTTATGAAAACTTCAAGTCTGTGGTTGGCAATGCAGAGAACAATGTTGACGTACTTGATATGCAATTCTTCAAAGCTCACCGTTTTGGAGTATACGATAAACCACTGCAAGCCACGCTCGTATGTGGATTCCATGCAAATAGTGGAGTTTAAAAAAGGCTGTTATGAAATTGGATACGCAAACAATATCAATAGTAAAGACCTTAAGTACTGCTAAAGTTGTTTTCCAAAAAGCAATTTAAGTTGGTTGTGCAGAATTCATCCTCTCATGATACAAATGTACGTTGGCAAAATGCTCCTCTAGGAATTGAAGAAGAAAAGAAAACTTCTCTAATAAAAGTGGTTCAACCTGTTGTTACCGAAAAGGAAAAATCGTTTTTCATTGATCTTGGGACGAAGCAAGAAGCGTCTGATTAATCTTTGTACTCGTTTCATACTTTGAATAAATTTTATCGCCATAACATGTCACAATAATTATGAGTTTTAGAAAAAAAACGGGTTTGCTAAAGGGTTCCTCTTTATCACTTTTTTACAGGCCTTGAAAATTTAAATTATGTCACAGTTTCATATCGTCTTCTCCCAAGAAGCCGTTCACGTTATACTTTGAGAGATTCTAGACAATATAATACCTTCCCTTTTTTCCATGAACAATCGTCCATATAAATTCGGAAAGTAGGGAAAGACCTTGCTCACTTACCAGCCACCCTTCTAAACTACCCACGTGTATTGTAGATGACCTCAAAAGCATGGTATATTTTATGGACGGTCCTCAGGACACATCACGCAGTGCTATGTGTCTTTTTGTGTGATTGTTATATCTCTTTTTTAGTGTGACAAATATGCGTCCATTTATCCCGGTGTGACAAGTATGAGTCCATTTGTTCGAATATGACAAATTGACTTCACATTTCTTTCGAGTTTTTTAGAATAAAACTTTTATTTTGACAAAATATTTCGAAAATACTTATCAAATTATGACGTTGAACATTTATTTATTATTTATTCAGACTAAGGCCGAAGTGGCCTGTGCGGTATATAAGAGTCTTCTCCATTCGGCTCGGTCCATGGCTACACGTCGCCAAACACGCAGTCGTTGAACGTTGAACATCAAAACCTCAAAAATGTTAAAATGTAACATGTGACATTTATGCGTCCAACGGCAGTACAGTACATCGTTGAAATAGATTAAATAGAATCGGTGGTAGTTGAGCGGCCGACAGTAAATCCGTGCTGATCATCACTAAGAAGTTGCTTACAGTGTGAAAGCAGTGGTTCCATAATGACGAGTTCGAACAGCTTCAAGATGGCAGACAATGACGTAATCCCTCAATAGTTGTTCACATCGCGTTTGTCTCCCTGGAAACATTAGTGCAAACTGCCAGCAAGAGGGAAAAAATCCATTGATTATCGAAGATCATCGATGTTGATCGCACTCAAGGACTGGTTGTATGTTGCTGCGATAAAGACTTGGCTGTCATTCAACCTTTCGTCACTGCGAATTTTTCGGCAAATAGGCTGCAAACTTCCTGAGTAGTTGAGGCGATTTCACCATTCAAATTCATTGTAAGCTCGGATTCCTTGCGCTGTTCGTTGACGTAATTCCAGAATAATTTTGGTTTAGATTTTAATTTGTGCTCAAGATCTAGTTAGTACCGTGCAATGCTTTGCCGAGCCTATCGGTTGGTATTCATGATTAAGCCTCACATAATGGTTTCTCAGAGGTAGCGTTCGATGTTTTGAGAAAATTCTGAAAGCTGCTCTCTTAGTGGACTTCATTTTTTGTAGTTCAGTCGAGAACCATGGAGGGTGCGATCCATTCTGTGATTTCTTTGGCACATGTCGGTCAATTACATACGCCAAGATGTGCCAGAAAGTTTGTCCTTGAGCTGAACAACTCGTTGCAGACGATTGAGGAACGCATCGTAGTCACCAGATGTCACTGCAGGACTTGCACAAAAAACATGATATTTTAGAGCAGCCGCGGCCTCCAACATACTCCTGACAGTGAAATACACAGGGTTTATGTCCAGCAAACTCGCTGGCCGCTCTTATCTCGAAATGACCCGAAATGGCGTGTAATCCTGTCGTAAGACCCAACCCCTGGTATCAAAGTAACGACGTGCCCACGTATTTTGTATTATATTACTTTTACTCACTTATGTAGCAGTTCAATTGCAGGACCCTGTAAATAGCATTTTTGAACGGAGAAGAGTCGTTTGGCACAAAGCATTTTGCCGAATGACACAACGCCCAACAAACGTTGGAGCAGAATAAAGCGCTTATATGACCAAAATAGGTCATTTGGGAGAAAATGCCGTTTGGCTGAAATGCTCGTTTTGCAAAAAGGACATTTTCGGGCCAAAGACTTTTTTGACCAACCGACCACTTCGCACAAATGACAAACAACTTAAGAGCAAACAACTTTTTCGGTCAAATTATCAATTCGGCCGAATGAGCCTTTCGGCTGTTTGTCGCTTTCCGTCCAATGGCATTTTCGGTTGAACCATTTTTGACCTAATACCGTTTTGGACAAACGTTTAACTCGGCCTTATTTAATTTGGCTAGATGACTGTTGGCCTAACAAACCATTAGGCCAAATCCCATCTGGCCAACAATTTTATTTAGCTAAAAATGTCTTTCGGCCGACAGGCCATTTTACCGAAAAAGTTGTGTGGCCGAAATGGTCGTTTGGCAGAAAGGCCATTTGACCGAAAATGTTATTTGACCAAACGGGTGGATATTTTTGACCATATTACCCGTTCAGTAATCAACATTTGGTCGTTGGACCAAATGGCATTTTCGACCAAATGAGTTTTTCTGTCAAACAACCATTTAGACCGAACGACATTTTCGGCCTTATAATCTATTTATCCAAACGACCATTTCAGCCAAACGACGTGTTAGGAAAGAGTGCTTTTCGGTTCGGCTGTATGTCACTTTGGCTAAAAGAAATTTTATGGCCAAACTGTTTTCCGTTATATAACCGTTTTGCCAAACGTTCATGTTAATTTCGAAAAATACTCAACAGAAACTTTTCGTGGATTTTCCGAACATTTTCATGTGGAAACTTGAAATAATTTTCCTTGGAAATCCCAAGTGGTTCCTTGGAAATTCCAAAGAATTCTCAAAACTTCAAAGTAGTTGCCATGGAAAATCCGAAAATAATTTTGATATGAATATTTTGGCAAAGCTCAGAGAATTTTCGGGAGAAGTTCATCAGATTTTTCCGTCGGAATTCAAAAGATTCTCCCGTTGAAGTCTTGAAAACATCCTGAAAAAATGCAGAAAAAAAAAACTTCAAGAAACGAACGTAAAAAATCTCCACGCTGATTCACGCGGCCGCCGCCGTCCTAAATTCTGACAAACGCCGGCACCGCCGATTTTTGGACCGGCGCACACCTCTAGATCATACATGCTGTCGAGAAAAATAAACAAGCATAAAGTATATTCTTTGGCCAAATTCAAAGCCGTAGTCGTACGTGCGTGCCGAAATGGGTTTGAAAATGTTTGGAACCGCTCGAAAATTTTAACAGCACAATTATTTCGAAACACATGCTGTAATTGATCCATATTATTTTAAATTTCAATGCAATGACAGACAGAGTAAAGCTTTTAGTTTATAATTGTGGTAAAGAACGCTAGGTTGTACAGTAGCGCAAGAACCATTGAAGAACAAAAAGGATCCATTTCCAATTGTTTACAATACAATCAACGTATTTTTTAGCTTGATAATTTAAATTAAATTTTGTAAAAATCTGAAAACCATGAACGTAAGAACTAGCCTGAGACAAACTCAATAAATAACAGACGTAGAGACAGTGTCCAATAGGATAACATTAAAAGTGGCAATCATTTGGCATAACATTATTAGTTCATGATCCAAACAGGTGCAAAATATTAATCATTTCAAATAAATTCAACACATTTCTTGCCCAAAAAATCATCTTTTGAAACCAGTTAATATGAAGCTAAAGTTGCGCTAAAAATAAGGTCTGTACCTACAGGATCACGCAAAACTGAATGAATAAAATTACAAATTACAAAACTTTAAACATTTTAACAATTACATATTGGAAATAATTCAACAGTTTCACATATGTTGATGCAATTTTCCTTTCTTTGGACCAAAACGAAAGTTGTTTATTCCAAGATGATAAATTTATTTATAAGTTGCTTTTTGGCTTGATTTGAAGAAATTGTCAAGATTCTTTCGATGTAGAAATATATCAACATTTTTACTACAATTAAAACACCTGACTTAGTTTTGAAATCTGGCTGGACTGGTCGAATATTCGCTGCATTTTTTAATATCATATATCAATTTTTTCTCCCCGCATGTTGAAAATGTAGGGGCAGTGTGTTGCGCTGAATCATTATCAGACGATAAAAAAATGATTTTTCCCATCCCTGTGTAGGGGACCAATTTTTGAAATGTAAATGTTTGAACCCATACCTAGTTTATTAAAAACAGAAATAACATTTCCCGAAAATCACCCGAAATTGAATTCAATTTGGCGAGAACGTTGCTGGAGAAAACAACTGATTCTGCGTTGGCGCATTGCCAGTGTGGTCCTTCATCGCGAAGCCTTAGACAGCCAATAGACGTCGGTCGGTCGTAGTCGTTTAGCTGGCGACGATGACGACGATAAAAGGCTAATCATTCGGTTTTTACAGCCGGCCTACCCGAAAGCAACAGGTTATATCGGTCACGGCTGTTATCGTGTGTCGTCATCGTTTGACATCGCCGATTGGCAAGCCCAAAGATTTCGGGACTGATTTGCGATTTGGGCGTAACTTATTTTGTAAACAAACATTGCTTCATGAATTCCGGAGAATGCAAGCGTTTTCATCCTAAACTAATTCCCTTATCTGGTAGAGGAAAGCTTAATCTATCGGATCCATACCGTGGTTTCCTTATGAAATGCTTGTTTTAGCAGGAATTCGCCTTCCAATGTTTGTTTACAAAATAAGTTACGCCCAAATCGCAAAGCGGTCCCGATTTAAGAGAATTGACAGCGTTTATCGTCCAATTCAATGTTTTGTTTGGGTATTCAGACTACAAGCTATATCACCTGATATAGATGTTACCCTATAAGTCAAAGTTTACTGAAAATGATGTATATGACATTTCATATAAATATACATGTTATTTTAAAATGATTGTAACTGCTTTGTTTCATACAATAAAGAAGAAAGGGGCTAGATAAAACAGCCAAAGATTGAAGTAAATAAAGAAAAATATCGAGAGGTTTTTTAAATGTTAATGGTTATAAGTAAAACAAAATATTGGCCCTTTTAACTCGATATCCTCGATGATCCCTTTTGTCTTGGAAAAGAAAAAGTTCACTGTAATATGACACAATCTCTAGATAGTTATGAATGATAACATAATTATAAATATAAAAATGTGTATACAACACGCGCTATGGGGTCGTTCAAAAATGACGTCGCAGGTTTTAGGGAAAGAGGAAGTAAAAAAGCGTGAGGAAGGGGGTGATGGGATCTAGAAATCTCGAAAGGTAGTGGACGTCATATTTGAATCGCCCCTATATATAACACTAAACGTATATGATGACCCACACTACCCTAGGGGTCGTACACATATTACGTAAACACTTATAGGAGGAGGGGGGGGGTCGGTCGTTTTCTTACGCACCATATAAATAAAAAAACATTTCAAGCATAATTTTTCATAACGACGTATGTAACAAAAGTAAACAAAACGGGTTTTTAATACAACGTGACAATCACACGCGGCTTTATATAATACGCATCGATTTTACTAATTTTAGATCTTGAAATTCTTTAATTCAATCTTTTGCGAATCGACGTATGTAAAAATTTCTATTTTTGAGTCTCACTGTTACATACGTCGCTTTAACATATGGGAACTAAGAACGACCTATGTAACAAAAAGCAAAACAAAACAAAACTGCAGTTGCGTCAATCAGTGCACTATGGAAAACTGACCAATGTACACCGACGTACGTGTAGCATACCGGTGTATGTATAATTTTATCGTTTTTCACAGTGAATTTGAATGAACTGAGCTTTGCTGTGAAGCACGCTTATTACGTGTCATGTAATGATGCATGCCAGCGGAAAAAGTATTGAAAAAGATTTAGTTTTAAAACAGTTTTAGAAAAAGTTTTGCCAACTTTCTGCAAAGGATTTCTCGAATCCTCATAATTGTTACATACGTCGTTATGAAAAATTATGCTTGATTTGTATGAAAAAAATCTTACATGGGGGGAGGGGGGATCGAAAATCCCGGAAAAAATGCTTACGTAATAAGTGTACGACCCCCCACCTTGGAATCGTTCTGCCAGGCAGTTATTGATAGAACTTATCCAAGGCTTGAACAAAATAAAAAGCGTCGCTCACCATTAAAAAAAACTGTCAAGCCTAGCTTAGTACCTATATACAATATCAAACCTATCAAATTATGTTAAGCCACATCAAGTAAATACCGTACGCTTCGTTTTGTCTTTTATGAAAGTGTTATTGGGTGTAAAAAAAAGGACAGAGGCTAGGTTTATCAACAAAAGTTATTAATCCTTCTCCAGGCTAGGGTGGGATGTTCAGGTATCAATATTTGTGCAGTAGTTAAAGGCTACGATTTGACGAAGGTTAGGACTCGTTTGCCAGGTTACCTGATTGTTGATCGGTTTCGACATCGTTACGATGCCGGGCGCACCGGAGTTCATCACGGCTCCGGTTTGCTGGTTCTTGATGATAAGCGTTTGCGGCTGGCCGGGCCCCACCGGTTGACCGCCGCTCGTTGCCTGGATGGTGGTCTTCCCAGTGGCGCCGGTCTGTATCAGCTGTGGCGCCTGCGACAGGGAGATGGTCCCGTTCGGCAGTGCCGTCGAGGTGAGCGTAACGCGATTGTTGTTCATGCTGAGCACCGCTTGAGTACCAGCATTCGGCGTTCCGGCGCCACCACCATGAGCAGGATAAACCAACTTTACTGGTTCATTCTTTGGCATGTTCGTCGTCTGGTGGTGGATAGTGGCGTTGTTGTTAATATTGCTGATACTGTTGCTTGTAACGTGGAACGGTGGCGGAGGGGGTCCCCCGGCAGAAACCACTATCTGGTTGCTAATGATGTTGATGCCAGATGATGACGAAACCGTCGGAACCGTCGAAATCAACGCGGGAGGTGTTGACGACGGTTGAATTCCGCCGCCGCTAGATGAAACCGTAATATTCTTCCCGAGGACCACTGTCGTGGCACCAGAACCCGCACTGTTGATTACGTTCTGGCCACCACCAGTGGCTATGATAAATGTTTTACTGTTATTATTGTTGTTGTTATTGTTGGTGATGTTGCTGCTGTTCATAACATTAGATACGATTTCACCATTGGCAACACCATGATTGCTGTGTTTCTGCTGCTGCACTGCACTATAAATGGGGGTCGTTCCTCCATTTGACACAATTGCACTATTTATACTGTTCCCACCGTTTCCGCACTCGAAATTTTTCGCGACTTGTTGCACCTGGGTCGTACTGGATTGATCCAACTGATTTTCAAGCGTTCCGACGATCGCACTCACCGCGGATTCATCGACATCTGATTTAAGAGCTTCCTCCAAAAAGTTGGCAGACGCCATTTTCTGTCGAAGTGACACTGCCCATTTTTGTTCGAACGCAGTTGCGCTGCCTGACCGGGCTTGTCAACGGTGGCCGACGAACTGTCAGTTCTGTCATTCCGCTACTTGTTTTCGAATTCGATGTTCGGTCGGCGGGAAAACGAAGGAAACACGTAGCCACTATTGAACTGAACTCATACGAAACAGTTTATGTCGGTGTATCGGAAATGTATTGTTTGATTATGCTAATTTTTGATTAACATGTCCACTATGCACTATTCTTGATTTAAGCTCCTTATTTCTTTTGGAAATTTTCCTTCATTAAAGCATCCGTCACCAGCGCCACGCGGTGTTCACTAGAGGAATTATTCGAACATCAATAACAGTGTAAGAAGATAACATTTTTGTTGCATTGAAATGCCAAAAGTGACATTTTTGACTCCACAAAAACCTCCACATAAGAAAAAGTTATACGATATTTAGAGATAATCTTGAAGATTAAATTGGATTTTGTTCGGTTATATTATCAAAATATGTAGCATTCGACTAAAGCACTTATTATTCACAAATTTTTTCAAACAGTATTGATTTTCATAACCGGCATCACTGGTGCTAAAAATCAACACACTTTCGTTTCGAATATCTTCAGGCTGACATCAGCCAGCTCACCAACAACCGACACCCACCCCCTCATTGATGAATGATGAGCTTTTGAGAATGATCGTGAAATCCACCAACACAGCTGCACCACACTCGGAAAACCCGATCTCTTCCCAATCAGCATGCTGTTTGTCTCTGTCTAGCACACGCGAAAAATTAACCCGTTTTCTCGCAGTCGTTCGGCTGCTGGTTGAAAGTACCGTTCCGAAGGGTTCCGACCGAGCACTGGGTCTCTCCTGCTCAAGTACGGCGTTGGCCTTCACAAACACAAATGCACGGGTTTGCTTTTTGTTTTTCTCTCGTAGCTTCGTTTTTCTGGAGTCAACAAATCGCCGAGGGGTATGCCAATTTTGGATTCGAAATGAAGTTGCCGAACAAAATAGGTGACAATAACTATTTTTCCCATCGGTGTTAACAATTGAGCAAATAAAAGGATCAGCCAAAAAGATGACTGTTGAAACAAAAATATAGAATTGGATTGTTACATGAGGACATTTTGAAAAAATGTTGATGTTGAATGGAATATGTAATAAGTATTAAAAATGTTGAATTCTAGTAACACGCTACAAAAAAAATACAGAATCCTAGCAGATATTGAGATATTTGGAAAATTGATAGACAAGAAAAAAAATACTAAAGGAAAATTCTAGAGGTGAGTCAGCCAAGGGTTGAAAGCCTCTTAAATTTAGACAATAATAGTAAATAATACTAAAGAAAAACATGATTTTAATTAAATTAATACAATGATTATAATAAATTTTAGATAAAAATGAACAAACGTTCATACTTTTGTCCTGTTTGAAAATAACGAATAAATTCTCTACTGTAAGTAAACACAATGCTACCATCGAAGTAGTGGTGAAAGCATCGTATACAATCCACTTTATTATTAATTCCAGGGGAGTGTATGCGCGATAATACTCTGCCTTGACGATATTCGTGGTCCACTCCACATTCAACACACGAGCTCGAATCCGGAGCGAACGAAAAACGCGTCGCAAAAAAAAACGTAAAACACCCGAAACAACGTCGTCCGATGTGGATGAGGAAAAGCCATTTACCATCGAAACGCACACATTCGTTCGCTTGCACTTGGTTCCTCTTCCAGTTCAGCGCTGCTCTTGTCAAGTGCTGACGGCAAAGCACAGAGAAGCTATCGGATGAGGTACCTCTACTACGTAGATAGTATTCGCTCGCTTCATCGTCGCCGCGTAGTTATTGTCCCCGTCACATTGCCGTTCGCCATCAGCCCCAGCAGAGCTGGAACTGATGGTGGCACACAGCACAGCGGGTTGGAAGATAGAAGATGTCAAGTGAAGGAAAAAAACACGAACCGAGAAACAAGAAAAAGCACGAAAATCAATCGATTCCCCGTATCACAACCTCAAAACGTCACCGGACGTTTTCTTTTTTTCAAATGAAGTAAAATTCGTGAAATTCAATTCAAATCTTAGTACAGAGATCTTGTCAAATATGCTATTATCCACTATAGCACACTTTGTCAAATAGTGTCATGATAATGCTCTGTATCTCTGTTTAAAGATAGTGAAACGGTGTTCCAATCATTAGACTTATTTGAAAGCCTCTTTTAAAAAACACCTAAATAGTTAAAAAAAATGAAAACCAAAAGAAATTTTTAATCCTTGCGTGAGTTGAAAATAAGTAGGTCCCTATACAAATGGGAGGACTTGAAGCATATATGAAGTATGTGTTGTTTTAGTTTTCGTAGTTCATGCTTTAAAAAAATGTGAAATTGAGCGAACACCGCATTTTGCAGTGAAGGGTTTGGTAGGTATGTTAAAATATTATCAGGGGCTCTTTTGAAACCTACCGTTTTGATTCAAATCCCAGACTCATATAATGAACTCATTTTTATTTTAATACTAGCTGACACGTCGAACTTTGTCTCACCCAAAATTAATGGAGACGATGAAGTTATCAGAAGAAGTTGATGTAATTAAGAAGCAAGCGTCAAAACTTGTTTTTATCCACATGCAAATTGTTCTCGAGATATGCGGAAATCTTTGTATCAATTCCGTGAGAAATTCCTTGGAACTTCCAAGAAAAAATGTTTAGAATTTCCGTGGAAAATGCTTCGGAAGTTACATGAGCCATTCCACAAAGATAAGAAAATTATTTTGAGCTTTTTAGTGGAATGTCTTCACTTGTCATAAGACGAGTTAATACAATCCCATTGAATTCCACCACTTAATTGTATCTTGACAGATACGTATTTCGACCTCAAATGTAAGGCCGTCTTCAGTGTCTCGTACTTGACTCGACTTCCGAGTCAAGTACGAGACACTGAAGACGGCCTTACATTTGAGGTCGAAATACGTATCTGTCAAGATACAATTAAGTGGTGGAATTCAATGGGATTGTATTAACTCGTCTTATGACAAGTGCATTCCACAAAATTATCACGGGAAATTGTTTCAAATCTCTTCAGAAAGAAAAAATATTTTAAGCTCTTTTTAGTGGAATGTATTCAACCGTCTAAGACGAGTTGAGTACTCTACATTTAATTCCTACGCAGATACGTATTTCGACCTCAACTGTGAGGTCATCTTCAGTGTCTTGTACTTGACTCGACTTCTCTTGACTCGTTCTCTTCAGAAAATTGTTCAGAATATCCAAGAATAGTTCTTCGAAATTTTTTTTAATCATTCCACGAAAACTCAATTCCAAACAGCTAATTCAATCAAACGGCATTTTTATTCAAATGACCTATTTAGTCAGACGACACTTTCGGCGAAAGTTCTGCCAAACGACTATTCGACCAACCGACTTTTTCAGCCAAAGGAATTGTGTGGCCGAACGACATTTTCGGCCATATATCTCTTCGACTAAATGACGCTTTCGGCCAAAAAACTTGAGACTATATAAAGCTTCAGCCAAATGGGTTGTTCACATATTCGGCCAAACAACTTTCGACCTTCGACCTCTGAATTCTTTGGATTTCATCGGGAAATCCTTTGGATTTCCCGCTGGAAGTTCGCCTTAGTTTTAGCAGGAAGCTTTTCGAAATTTTATTCTACTATATTCACATAATTAATAACCCATATCTGACTAATAACCTTTATGTGAATTCTTCTATAGCGGGACGTAAAATTGATTTGTAAATTTCTAAACATTTTTATTGATATTTTTTTTGGATTTTTGATAGTGTGGAATTCCAACGTTACGTTGTGGGAATCTTTTTCTTTTCTTATTGGCATTACATCCCCTCACTAGGACAGAACCACCTCACAGCTTAGTGTTCATTAAGCACTTCCATAGTTATTAACTGCGAGCTTTCTAAGCCAGGTTACCATTTTTGCATTCGTATATTATGAGGCTAGCACGATGATACTTTTATGCCCAGGGAAGTAGAGACAATTTCCAATCCGAAAATTGCCTAGACCGGGACCGGGAATCGAACCCAGCCACCCTCAGCATGGTCTTGCTTCTTGCTTTGTAGCCACGCAACTTACCACACGGCTAAGGTGGGCCCCATGTTGTGGGAATATCTATGAAAAATTCTGGGGTAAAGGACCCAGTCTTTCTTCGGAAGGGAGTTGGTTCCAAGGGCCGGAGTTTCTGTACTGTACCGAGCAACACTGGCCGCATCAAAAATGCAAACAGAACATGATCGCTGAAGAAGACCTTCGAAACTGTTTTGTTCATGGAGTTCAGAATTATGAACCTACAGTAGAATTCGAAAGGTTCTCCAAATGGACACGGCGCTATTGAGAGCATAGACATTAACATACCGAAATCTGAAGAACAAGAAGCTATTACGCCAAATCACTTTTTGCTCGGAAGTAGTAGCGGAGTCAAGCAACCACCGGCAAGCCGCACTGCTGACCGAAAAGCACTTCTTAACAACTGGACACAACTTCGTCACCAGATAGATCTCTTCTGGCATCGTTGGCTAAAAGAGTATTTGCCGACAACTCGCAGACGGACTAAATGGTTCAAGGATATTAAACCTATCGAAGTAGGAGATCTTGTTCTCTTAGCAGAAAGCTCAAAGAGGAATAGTTGGTTACGAGGACCACTGGCGGAGCCAGCTATTGTTATTTGGTGGGGCACCACTTGGCGCAAGAACAATAGCCTATGAAAACAATAGTGTGATTGCATCGTGTGGTGCCCCACCTCTGTCTCCGCCAGTGACGAGGACAAGTGTCGGAGATCCATCCTGGACCGGATGGGCGCGTACGAAGGGCAACAGTCCAGACACGATCGGGGTTTCTGCGTAGACCAGTATGTATGCTGGCTGTTCTAGATGTGGGAAATCCGAGTCAAACTGTTCATAGCAGGCAGTGTAACGGGGGCGGGAATGTTGCTGTGCAATCTAGCAACCTTGAATGTGCTCTACAGCCCTGCAAGACTTACTCACACCAGCCTTTGTGGCGGTACGGTCGATGCAATGGCACTGGTAGACGACAACAAACCGGGAACATAGAGAAATCGGTGAAAACGTGGATGATGTGAGTTATAACGAATTTCTTGAAAATTAATCTACATTTCTTGCACTTTCTTGTATCTAGTTGCGCAAATCTTGCTATAGTCTAGTGCCTATCCAACCTGGTTGCTTAAGTACCCTAGTGTCAGCTACTGAAGTCTAGATATAGATAACGTGCACACACACGAGAGTCGTTGGGTCAAATCTTTGAATCAGTTTGATAGGTAGTTGAGTTGTAACCAATATTTTGCGGTATACTCGTTATACTTATTGCCCTGATGTATATGAGCCATAGTACGCCTACGCTATATTCTTGAGATTGTTCTGATCAACAATAATTCGTTTTGTATCTGCTTTGGAAACAGTGCCAAATTAGCGATTTAATCGCCACAACATTAGTTGTTTATCAAAAAATCCCAAATGAATCAGCTATCTTGCAATAATGATTCTTTTTTATAAAAGGTTGGACTAGCTCAATGTTAAATGTTTTTCAACCATCACAACACCCAATTCAATAGCAGAATATCTAATCCAGCTTTTCGCGCACGGTAATGGCGGCTCTGTTGATTTAAAAGTGTATCCGTCCCTGTACTTCATTGACATCTGGCTTGGGTTTGACATTCCGTTTTCCTTCTGTTCCAGGATGAGGGGAGAGGGTAATCGAAATGTAAAACCCAATTCAGATGCCAAAGAAGTACGGGGACGGATACACTTTTGAATCAACAGAGCCGCCATGACCGTGCGCAAAAAGCTGGATAGAACTTATTAAACAAGAAGATTATAATACCCAAGTAACCATGAAGCTATATATGCTTGTAAAAAACACAGCCCGAAAAGCTTACTTAAAGTGGAAAAGGGCAATTATAAGACCGAATTAATGGTTCATTACTTTGCCATGTTGAAATAAAGCACCAGTAATGCATCGCTGCATTCGTACTGCTGATTTAGAGTATCGTTGTCTGACAGTTGATAAATAAATGCAACAACACATCGTTAAAACAGATCTAATGCTATTAGCATTTAGCATGCCGATTTGTGATTGATATATGTGCAATATTGTAATGCTTGGTGTTACTTGGGTAATTCAAGATAAAATTTTCAAAACGACTTGTCTGCTCAAGCAACCAGAAGTTCGGATAAGAAGGGCTATTTTGGCTTAATCAGCTCTCATTTTAAGTAATTTTTTGTATGGTGGGAGCGTAAAAGTGAACTTTAAAGTTCCGTTAAGGATACTTGGGTGCTTTTGTAAACAAAAGTTCAAACGTCGATTTGACGAATCTGATAGCACTCCCACGCAAACCAACACCATCAATAGGTAGAGAAAAAAAGATATTTTTGTTACCAGATAAAGATTGTCGCTTCGGTTCCCTTTGTTCTGCTGTCCGAAACATGTGTGGTACCTAACTGTCAAATCGTATGTATTTTTCCTTCATTGACATTTAGATCCCCTATCCTCGACAATCTTTATCTGAATATCTAACTAAAATATCTTTTGTAGAGAAGGTGTCTGCTCCAGGGTGTCTACTACCTGGAAAAACCTGGAAAACCTGGAATTATCAGGGAATTTCTCCCCACCTGGAAAATACCTGGAATTATCAGGGAATTCCTGACATAATCAGGGAAATTTTAATACCTGGTGATCATGAGTGAAATTCTTTCAAAAGATTAAAGAAATTATTAAAAGTGTTTGAATAAATATACCAATTAAATCTATTGAAAATGTAGTGAACATTAATGGATCGTTGTTTCGCAAAAAACGTTTTGCCATCTTCAAAAGAATTCCTGGAGAATTTCCGAAGCTATTCTTGGTGAAATCTAGGAGTTTATTCGGAAAATCAATTAGAGATTACTTTTTCGAATGCTTTTGAGTATTCTCTCGTAAATTGTTTATGAATATATTAAAAAATACTAAATTAGTTAGGATTTTTCAAAGCAATTCCTGGAGGAACTTTCGAAGGAATTTCGGGATCAGTTTTTCATGAAATTATTCAAAGAAATCACTAAATTAAGAAAGATTAGCAATTTTCTAAATTATTTCTGGGGAAATTCCCAAGATAAAAATCAGAAGAATGTCAAAACGAATTTCCGGACGATTTTTCGTATGGTTTTAAGTCTTTAAGAAATTTCCGAAAGGGAACCTGAAGGGATTTAAAAAAAAGTGTAAAGTGATTTGTGAAGGGTTTTTGCTAAAAGAATTCTTGAAAGAATAGCCGAAGGAATCCCGAATGGATTTTTCAAAGAAGTTTCTACAGGTATTCCCAAAGAATTTCCAAAGAAATCTTAAAAGCAAAATATCCGGAATAACTCCTCCAGGTGTTTTCTAAAATTCTCCTAAAGATTCTTCTGAATGAGTTCCTAAAAAATCCCAAGGAATTTCAAAAGAATATCCGAAGCATTTTCCGAAGGTTTTTACAGTAAAGCCTATTCAGATTACGATTAGATTATTCATCGTAATAAATATCGTGTTAAAGCTGAGAAAGAAAATTGAATGTATGGGGATTGCATCAGGTTGTTGTTTATCATGATATTTATGATCATAAATGGCGTAATCTGAATAGGCTATAACTTGGCCGTTTGACTCTTATAGTACCGGTACCTTGGCTGCTAGGTCCAAGCAAACTAGATGTTGGTCTCGCGAACAGGTATAAGGAAGGACGTTAGGCATGAGTTCGTTAGGTATAAAGGATGTTAAGTATAAAATGTCCCAAAAACAGCCCACGACATAAAGAAGGTATTATGCGTCATGGGCCCAGCAATCTAATATTTTTGCATCAACACATTTCCTGAAGGAGTTTTCATAAGAAGTGAAGGATGAACTGAAGGATTTCCTGAAGAAATTCCCAAAGATATTTCCGAAACATTTCCTTAAGAAGTTTTCTTAAGTTTCTTTAAATAAACAACTGAAATAAAATTCAAAGGAATTTCCGAAAGAATTCTTAATCAAATTTCCAAAGAAACTCCTAAAAAAAATTTCAAAAGAATATCTGAAGAAATCTGCAAAGTATTTTATAAAGGTATTAGGCCAAATGCATCTCTAAAGGAATCTCCGGAACAATTCCTTGAGATGTTTTCTAAAGTTTTAGCAAAGAAATTTTCAAATTAAATCCTGGAATCCATGGAGAAATTTTCAAAGGAATACCCGGAGGAATTTTCTATGTGATTCCTGAAGGAATTTTGATTGAATGGCTGGATCAATTTCCGGGTGAACTTGCAAAGGAATTCCTGGAGGAATTTCTTAAGTAATTTACAACATTGTTTATGTGAGACTACCAAAAAATTCTTTAAAAAAATATTTTTCGCAATATTTACTTTTTTGAATTGATTATTTTGCTTCAAAAATCTATGTATGGCACGTTTGTTTTTACCTGGAAATTAATGTAAAACACCTGGAAAAAACCTGGAAAAATCAGGGAATTTTGTTTTTACAGATGAGTAGACACCCTGTGCTCCCTGTTGATGATGTTGGTTTGCGTGGGGTGTTATAATATTCGTCAAATCGACGTTTGTATCTTTGTTTACAAAAGCAGTCGTTTTATTTTTGACGCCTTTAAGTATTTTTAAAGTTTAAAACAAAAAAAAAACGAAAAAGTGCTGTTTTTTTAGATTGGCTCGATTTTGAACGAACATCGGGGGAATTTTTCAGGCCGGTTTACACGTGCAGCACTTTTTCGGTTTTCGTTTTTGATTTTAAAAATAGTTGGAGGCTTAAAAAATAAAAAATACGGATTTTGACGGGAAACGTCAATTGAGTCGCGAAAAAAGAATTATTTTGGAAGAAATTCCTGGAGTTTCTAAAAAAGATCTACTAGACAAATTGGTGGAAAAAACTGCTGGAAAAAAATGGCTAGAACTCTAGGAAATCTCTTAAGCATTGATTTTTTGCATTCGAAAGAGTTTTGAACTACACTGCCAAAAATATCTATATAAGATATATGTGTCGCCGTTATAAATTTTTGCAATAGCTCCACCCTAATATAATCGATATCGAACCACACATAAATTAAATAATTGCTAATTCGAGACCACACATAAAGTTTATTTGGAGATATATTTTATTAGTAGTTCGCGTGGAGAATGGCTATGTGTGCGCTGATATACATCATAAGTTAAATCTATGGATTTTTGCAAATATATATGTGTGGATTTTTAGAAGTGTAGTTTAAAAAATCTTGTAAAGAAAAGAACTGTCCTTAGAATAAATATGTTAGGAAACTTTTATTTCAAAAAAACATTAATGAAAGTTTGTTGAAGAAATTTATGAAAAAAAAATTCAAGCATTCAGAATCCAGAAAAATTCCGGATGAAAAGTTTTAAGATTTTTTGAATAAAATTTGGAATTACACTCCCTGAAATAATTATAACACCAGCGCTGATGTTCATACAAAATGGGTATGTTTGAGGATCAAAATCTTAATTACTAGCGGATATATTAAGGACATATGTTGCCTCCCAGCCTTAAATGACCAAAATTTTAAATTAATGATTTTTATTTGTATGCATGTTTTCTGCAAAGGCTCGTTTTAGATGAAAATAATTATAAAACCACTCCACTTGTATGGAGCCCCATATTAAAGTGGTGACTTTTTGACAGGACTTGTAAAATGTTTGTTAAAACCATTTTGTAAAAAAAACTGACATGATCGCAGGTGAATCCAGATCTACCTATCAACAAGCCAAAGTTTCTTCCTGTGATTATTTAAGAGACGCAGAACTAAACACAGTCTTCAAACAAATCGAGATATAGAACATCGAGATGTAGAGAGTCGACTGTACTTATAATATGACTTTCATCTTCACAACTGACTACAAGGAGGTGGTCGATAATGTCATTAAACATTAGAAGGTTTGAATAACTTCAAATTGGACACAGATAATGTTTTGGCAATCCCTTTTCAGTTGCTTCTAGGCCTCGCAATATTTATATGAAATATATACTTGAAAAGGGGGAAGGCACATGATAGCTGTTTAGATGCTTAAAAAAAATTGAAGTTTTGATAATGTTTCCCCTTTATATATATGCGATTTTTGGATATTTTTATCCTCAAGCCCAATGCAAAAATAATAAATTCAAGATTTCAATTTTAACAAAGCCTCTTTGATTGGAACACCGTGCGGAGCTTCTCTTTTTCACCGTATCACACCGGCGGCGACTGCGGCCGATGGCAGACGAAGAGTGGGAGTCTCCTATTCATCAGGATCGATTTTTCATTTTCTCCCCGAAAACAGGAAAAAAAACCTTGCACATCCAATCGAAAATTTGCATCACTTTTAGCACTTTGCCTTCTTCTCACTCGTGCTAAAAATCTTCCTTCCGGTTCCGTTTTCTCGAGAAAAAAAAACACGAACACTTTTTTTCTATGAACTGCTGCACCTTCTCGAAAACAGCCTTGATACTTTGGATGACTGCTGCGATGAGAAGCAGCAAAAATGGCACCTCCTGGTATTCCAAGCTGCGAAAATGCTCCCGCGGGATATTCCCGCTTTGGCCTCGATTTACCAGGATTTTTCAGTGCATATTGGATCACGAAGCACAAAAGAATCCGACAACTTTGCAATTCACTTCGAGGACACCACTTCCGGCGGGTTATACACACCTTTCACAGACATTTTTGTGCAAGTTTGTCAGCCTTTGCAAAGGGAGACAAAAACCCAGAAGGTGAATAGATTCACGCTTCACTCACTGATTGATTCACCGATAGTTGCGATTTCGAATTCTCCGAAATTTGAAACGGGCAAGCAATGGTTTGAAACTCAAAATTCGCGATCAGGAAAATTTGCTAAAGGTTGCTTCTCGACCGTCTGTACCTTTTTCCCGAGTTGCCCCTTCCAGCGCGACGCGACGGTACAAAAATCCTTCGACAGACTTCCACTATTTTTTTTAGCAGACGGTCAAAAAAAATCGTTCGCCCGACAAAACCGGAGAGGAAAAGCAGCGCTAGCTGAGCAGAAAAACGATGGAGCCGAACACGAATCGAATCAAGACTGGCTTGCTTTGTGTGTTTGTGAAGAAACAAAAAAACTGGATGATTCCGGTGATTCAGTACGAGAGTGCGAGCAGCGCTGTTGAGTTGTTGATGTGTTTTTTCTCGTTTCACCGCATAGCGAGAGGGAGACCGAAAAGTTTCCGAGCGGTAATAATAAAACGAATCACACACACATTCGTAGCTTCTCACTTATTTCGAAAATGATGAAAAACTACGAGTACCGCTATTTGATAGCAGAGGACCAGAGGCATCGACTTCCGCGTGGAGATGTTAGGGTGGCTCAAAAACCTGAAGAATCATCCCCCGTAAACTCGACCTTGATGACGACAACAAAACGTCTTCTTCTTCTTCTTCTTCTTCTTATTGACATTACATCCCCACACTGGGACAGAGCCACCTCGCAGCTTAGTGTTCATTAAGCACTTCCACAGTTATTAACTGCGAGGTTTCTAAGCCAAGTTACCATTTCTGCATTCGTATATCAGGAGGCTAACACGATGATGCTTTTATGCCCAGGGAAGTCGAGACAATTTCCAATCCGAAAATTGCCTAGACTGGCACCGGGAATTGAACCCAGCCACCCTCAGCATGGCCTTGCTTTGTAGCCGACAACAAAACGTGCATGAATGCAATATAATCGAGATTGTAAATACCTAATAGAAAGTTGTGCTACCCGGCTTCGATCAATGGACTGGCGACAAGGCTCCCGTACGCCTGTCACTGGCGAACAAAGCTCGTGTACTCTACATCGAAGCTTAGAACCAGTATTAGGGGGCAATCGTTAATGAGAACATAGGGGAGCGGTTCGCCACTTCATCTCATAGCTCCTATTTCCATCCCATCAAAAACAAAGCAATGGTAAGGAATTTAGTTTGTTTATTGTTTTTGTGATGGTTTTCAACAGTGAGCACTAGACTGGCCCAGGAAACAAAAAGTTGTCTAATTCCACGGGGCACCCCCCAGGATTGTGTCTTTGGGTGAGAAAATCAATCTCTGAAAATTTCAGCTCAATCGCTTGTTGCATAACCTGGCGCATTTGATTTTAAGTTTGTATGGGGATTTCAGCCAAAATGTATAGGAAAATACACCTCCGTCACTCATTCGATCTGAAAATTGGTTCTGATTGCTCGATTGACCTCAGAATTGCAAAAACGGCAGTTGGTATGCTACAGAACAATTTCACAGAACATTGTATGATGATTAAATGAACTTTTATATAGGTTTCGGCTGATGCGATTCGATCAAAAAATCCAAAAATACACAAATCAGCTCCTAATAAATCAGCAGAAAACTAAATAAAAGTTCATTTAATCATCATGCAATGTTCTGTGAAAGTGCTATGTAGCATACCAACTGCCTATATATTTTGGCTTTTCCTATATATTTTGGCTGAAATCCCCATACAAACTTCATATCAAATGCGCCAGCTTATGCAACAAGCGATTGAGCTGAAATTTCCAGAGATTGATTTTCTCACCCAAAGACACAATTCTGGGGGGTGCCCCGTGGAATTCGACAACATTTTTTTCTCCCCATACTAATCTGGGCCAGTCTAGTGAGCACGCATGTTGACAAAAAGAAGCGACGAATTTGGTGCCGTATTTCTTTGTTTAGCGATGAAATGGATATATGTACTAGGGTGGTTCAAAAAATCGATTTTGCTCCACAGCTCTCATCTTATTCATTACCATGTTCTGAGTGTCCTTTGAAAATTTGAGCTCATTTGGAATAAAACTGATTTAGCACAAGCCGTATCAAGTTTGGACGCAAATTAGTATAATGTACAGTGAGATGGAAATCGGAACATTTCCCCTATTTATATTCGGTTAGTTACTGCAAATAATTTCTTTTCCGAATTCCTATAATCAAGCATGTATCTCAATCATACCACATGTTGTTTACATTTTAGAACCAAATCCAGATGTCGCGGATGTCGCACATGTCGGGGTAGGGAACAGAGGTAATAAACTATAGAGGAAGATTGTCGCTGTCGTCGTTGGCGAAACATCTTTTGCTGGTGAAGATAGGGCACTAAATGTCAACGAAGGAAAAATCAGTACGTTTTGACAGATAGGTACCCAACATGTTTGGGAACGATAACAAAGGGAACCGCAGCGACAATCGTCCTCTATAGTTTATTACCTCTATTGGGTAGGGCTTCAGTGCTCCGCCTTCTCCCCCTGATTGGCGATGATTCTATCAGAACTGGCGCGCTGTGCAATTACAGTGATCGTTCGCTAATTAGGGCACGACCTTACCCCAACTATCGAATGCCGTTCGTTGATTGGAGCGTTTTGACATGCATCAATGTTCTCTACTTTTTGCATTGAACAGGAAAAATTTACGCGCCAAGATATGTATATCGATCCCGCCAAAGACGGAAATAAAACGTCAACTCGTTTTAGACATCACATTTTGCTTGTCATAAGACGAGTTTGTTCTATTCCATTAATTCCACTACTGTATTGTACCTTTGACAGATATGCATTTCGACCTCAACAGTAAGGCCGTCTTCAGTGTCTCGACCAGGCATTGAAAGCGTGAGTGAAGCGGACGATCGTAACCAAGTAACCAGAAGTTCGGATAAAATGCTATTAATGGCTTAATCAGCTTTGTTGCGTTTGGTTTATAGCATGCTAAGCAGCCTAATTTTTAAGTCGTTATTCGAACTTCAAAGTTCCTATAACATGTTCGAATAGCATTCTAAGCAGCTTATTTCAGTACTTGCGACGAACTTCCCAAGTTCACACATGTACGCGAATAGCTTTCTAAGCAGCCTACGACAGAACTTCGTTGACAAAAATATTTATTAAATAAACAATATTGGGATCATGAGTAGTTTTCCGATTCGAGATTTTTGTGTGTAATATTGTTTTATGACATTTATGAAATTTAATGTGATTTATAATTAGATATAATTTTGTTGTTGCGCTACATGAAGTATTGAACCCGATCCTTCTCCGTGAGAACTCCAGCACGAACCGCTACGCCATCTGAAATATATACATGATTCACGCTTGTAGCTAATGCTATTCAAGTTATGAGTGTAAAGTTTGCATTGGGGTTGCCGAATTGTATTTTTTTCTGACACAGAAATCTGACCACACATTTTTATTATATGCAGCAAAATATTTCATTTGACTTCTAGTTGCCTCATTTTCATTTATATTTAATGATGTATAGAGTATCAATCAAAGCAACCATTTTAATAATTGAAATCAAATATACTTTACTTCCATTAGATTTTTTTATTATTAAAACTGATCAATTTTGTTGGCAACACTGTTAGTTGCGAAAGTGAAAATAAAGTAAACACAATACCGACGAGAACCTCTCTGCAATTTGTTTTTCTTTTTCAAAATAATTTGAAGGTAAATTCGAGTTATTTCAACAAACATAACATTAACAACATTACTTTTCTCAGCAGGTATGCCATTTGCCATTGTCCAAACTCATAGCGCCGGAGGAAGGGAAGAGCTTTCGGCAGTTCCTGAGAAATGGATCAATACGTCGATTCATGGCAATATTCTTTGGTGGCCTAGCGTCAAGTCTAGCTCCGAGCAGGCAAAGCTACAAAGGGACGAGAATTGCGCACCAGGAAAATCTTGGCTGAGATACAAATGCCGTATCAAACGTAAAAATATATCTACTTATGCCCAAGCAGCCTCACTGATCGACGAAATGTCAGGTTGCTCTTCCTCGGATGTAAGCTTGATCCTCAAGAAAAAGAAAAAGAGCAACAAAACAGCTCCAGTCAACTTCCACGATTTGCTCAATTTACCCGCAGATGAGCCATCTCTCCAAATTACACCACATCGTAAGGTTTCAGTTAATATTTCCAGAAAAACGCCATCAAAACTGATTGCTACAGCCGCACCACCAAAGCGCACACTGCTTCCAGCGACCGTCGAAGCGCAATCTGCTTCCGGAATCCTACCATCTTACGAGTTTGACGCTGCCAATAATAATTATCCGGAACTTCTCTCTTTGACCAACAACCCTCAATCATCATCTGCAAAATCAATCGAACAATGTGTGGACCTATTGAATCGGCTTATTGACATGCAACAGAAATCAAATACCATGCTTAATACTCGCATATCATCCCTGGAGAAAAGATTGGCCCATCAATCAACACAACTGGAATTTATTATGGACGCACTCAAATCTCGTAATGATCAAGGTGAAGCAACAGAATCAGGTCGATCATTTTGCTTCCAACGAATCGATGATTCTCGAAAACTGGAAGATCTCGAGAAGAACCTTGAAAATGAGTCCTATAGATCAAATCTGGTAAGTATCTGTTCGCATGCTGAACTCACTAATTACATATCGTTTAAATCATATTCGTTTCTACTGGTTATAGGTAAAATGGCTTCGCGTGAACGTCTGTGGTGATTGTGCTGACGAACGGATGCTATGCGTACTAGATTTAATGATGACCAAAAAGTTCCAAGCGCAGTGTACATGGACAGGATCAAGTCGGAAAGGTCCCAAAATCCCAATTATGGTCAATCGTAAAATGCTGAAGGTTTTTGTGGAGATTGGAACTAGTGATACTGAAATAGTTACACAGCAAAAACTGACCAACTTTTTTATGAAGAAATTGAAAAACGCCGGTAAAAGACTAAAATCTTCGGGCGTTCGTCGAAGCTCACGTCATGTTGTTAAGAAAAGAGTAATAAACCGCAATGAAGAATCACAGCACATCACGACTGGAGGAAAAGGACTCATCGTAATCGAAAAAGCAGACGACAGGATTGATCAAGGTGTGGAGATAAAAGGAGAGCAAGGTATGATTGAAAACTCGAACGATGCTCTAGATGGCATGGCAAATGAAGCTAACACCGATTTGTATGACTCTTTCGTAGAAAACTACGAACCATATGAGTATCTCGATGAAATTTCCGGGGAAATTGGTACAGCAGGTAACGAACCGGTGAATGATATGGATGCCGAATCATCGAATGAGACGTGCTCCACTGATGAATACTACGAAGGCAGCCTAGATATGGAGGAGAACGATCCACTTGACGACAACGTTTGCGAGTTGGCCGAATGAAAAATTTGGAATTCATTGACTTATACTAAACAATGGTTCTCGTTTGTATACGATAAATAAACGACATTGATTTTATTTGTTGACATAACGAATGTTTATTCAAATTGATTTAAGCGTATGCAGTACAGGTACAAACACATATTCTTCGCCATTTGGAACAGCAACTAGTTTGCACTTGATATCATCACATCCGAATAGTAGCTCATCAGGAGACAAATTATTAATATCACCGCAAAATACGTATAAAACAGACGAGGTAAAAGGATCATCAAAAAAGTTTCGGGTATTAACCAGAACTTTACCATGAATTTGTACTCCTGGCGTTTGTGTCGCGTTAACAAATTTTACCACCTGATTGGTTTTAGTCAAAAACCAACTATTCCTTTGAGAGTTACTCAGAACAAAGCTATCTTCTATCTCAACGCGTACAGAATCTCCGAAATTTGTTAATAAAGGAAATTTTTTCGTTGATTTGTGTGTACCATAATAGTCTTGTCCGTATAATATATAGTCTTGTCCGTATAATAACCGTCATATCATTAATTTGTAAAGCTGATAATTTAGCTGCGTACCCTAGAGTGCCATCTCTCCACCCAAGCAATAATCGTTTCATTAAACCCAAGTCAATTAGGTGGAGGCGATCTGCTACGATAATATCCTGAATAAGATCCAGATTGGGAATATCAATCAGAGGTGTGATCGTTTTTTGATGGTGACTATAAGCATTCGTCCTGAACTCGTGGTCATTTCGTTTGGCACAGTTCACTGAAGTGAATACTACTGTGCGAGATTCATATGAGTATTCGCCTTCGCATGTGCATTTTATACAACCGTTTTTTGAATTGAAGCCATATACACCTGCAAAAATTAATATCATTAGAAATATTCTTAATGAGGGCAAATAATTGCTTTTCGCAACGTACAAATTAAGAAAAAATGAATACATAATTGTAACAATCTGAATTGCTTTTTCTATATAGTATTATCTTTTGCATGTGATTGAAAAGTTTGCAAATTGAGGTAATATCAAATATTAACTGATTTGTCAAAGTTTTGAAAAAAAAATCCTTTGTGGAGCTGAACAACAATAACTTTTGATATTTAAATTATGTACTGCAATGCGCTACTATATAAATGATGCAACTCTATACAATATCTTACCCTTAATGAAGGCACGTGCGGGTGTGTCGCATATGAAGCATCTCAATCGAATGGTTATTTTATTACCGTTGATGAAAAATCCATTGTTCAAGATATCTGTGAACTCATCTACAAAAGGTCGCAGGAATTCTTCCAAACTTTCAGGTTTTGAATTGCCAAGGAATAGGGCAATGGCCATTGGCTTAATATCTGGTTTCTCAAATATATTGAAAAGAATTGGCCATAGCTGGGCTTTGCTGCTTTTGTAAACAGGTATGCCATCGATGTTCACGTTGATTGAAATGGAAATAGGATGATCGATATCGCTAAAAAGAAAATTGAAATGAAAAATACATTAAAATAAGCTGGTAGGTTGGAGGAACCTTCAATTGTAAGTATCACAGTGATAATTTTAACATGATCCCGTTTTGCAGAAACAATTTCGTAGGCATGCCAATGCAAAATAGTCAAAGTGGGATTCTTGGGTAAACAGACTAACTCACTAAATTTTAAGTAATTTTTTTTATTTTACTTACCGAAAGAAATCTGCCAGGCACCTTCTAATCCCATAGTACCAATACTGACCACCAGCTATGTCTACGATATTCGACGTTGCAGTTCTTGAAGTCTTTAGCAGTGATCTGGCGGATCGCGGTAATAGTTTCCCGTCCGTCTTTTTGCGTATGATGTCCATAATCATGTTAATGGATTGATGCGGTTGGTTCGTTTTAAGAGCCCAATATCGGATGCTTTCTTCAAGGCTCATTGAATCGAGTTCATCAGTGGATATAAGATCGTCATACGCACCAGATAGTGATACATTCTCTTCTGAATCTTTAGTGTCCGTAGGGTTATCAATATTCGGAATACCGCTGTCTATTTCTTGTGTATTTATAAACTGACTATCACCAGAGAGATCACCAGTTGCGATCCCATCATCAGTCGTAGCATCCGGTCGATTCTCCTGCCCCAAAGTAGATGATAGTTGTTGATTGAACGTACAATGATCTATTGAAAATATCAATGTTTTATTTAATTATGAAAAACTACAATTGGTGCTTTCTTACCTGATTGAAATAATTGGTTTTCCTTAGTCCATTTCTCGAGAATTTTCCTTCGACGGTAGTAAAAAAGGCCGCTTTTCCTTACTTTCTTTGAAAAATCCATTTCAATTTTAAATTATGCTGCAGTATGCTTTTTTACGATTTCATTTGATTATAATTACTTTTGACAGATACTTCTAGCGGTGTTTATGAAAAGAGCGCATTTTTTGTTGCCGTCCTGTAGAACAATCGTAAATCTCTCATGACAATTTGAGATATTAGTCGGAATTTGATCGATAGTAGTCGTTAAATGACGTATTCAGTTGGATTTTTATTAGCATTTTTATATTTTTATTTCTATTTGTTATTCAATCGATTGCATAGCAGAGATTAAAGTTTATATTTATCGAACACTCAAATAGCATCTTTTATAATGTTAGTCCAGTTCTGTGTACGGTTTTTACGATCACTATAATTTCAAATTGGTTCATTTCGGAAAAATAATTTAACACATCTATGGTTCAGTGGTCATCATTCGTGCCTTGCATGAGAGGTTCATGAGTTCGAAACCTGTCCTGGCCTTTTTTTTTGTTCGATCATTTAAATATTATAATTCCATAAACATTGTGAACATAAAAATTAAAACATTTATTTCATCTACTACTATACGTTTACAGTAAGTAGGATTCAAAATTAAAAAAATCTTTGTAGCAGCAGAACTTCAGTAAACCTTCTTGAAGCTTCGAAGTTTTTGAAAGGTTCAATAGTTACCCTTTTAGGAACTTCGATGTTTGAAGTTTCTAAGATGACACTATGGAACTTTCAATCAGCTTGAAAGTTACTGTAGGAACCTTTGGCAACTGATATTAAACATTAAGTTGCTATGAGTACGTAAAAGTACTGTTTCTACCCTAAAGTATCCAAGGTGCTTTCATTAGCCTTTAAAGCAGCAAGAAAGTTCCGTCGCAACTCCATGTGAACTTTTTGAAACTTAGAAGTAGAATACGTCGTGGAATGTCGAACTTATGGTTACTTGGGGAGCATTAATCTAATTCAATCATAGCATCCAATGCTAGTGAATGAACAGCCTTGCTCAGATGGATACCAAACAACGATTGTGAGCGATCGTTGCTGCGTAAACAACGAGCGACAGAGTTCGCCAAGCCAAACTTGGTATGGTATCCATGGAAGCTACGCCTGAAGCATTTGCATTACGCTTGCTCTACTAGAATAAAACCAAAACACATCACGTGTTCTGCTTTATTCACTCTGCTTTCAAGTTGCTGGGATGGAGGAGAGAAAGTATCGAAGCCTCCCATGCAGTGTATCCGAGTTCCGTTCTCATAGCGGACTTAATTTTCCTAATGTCTGAAAAGATTTTTCTAACACCGTGTGGTAACAACACTCATTGTTAGGTTACCAAGTGATTTACCTTGCTCAGTTGTCTCCCATTGGTGAGCGATGAAGATCTTTATACATTGAATCAACGAACGCCAAATTTCAACGATTTAGAAAGCATCAGCGATTAGATCGCAGGAGAACATCAAGTTGGCATGAATTAAGCTGATTTTTACTCATGATCTGATTCTTTTCAATGCCTGGTCTCGACTAATCACATTTTGACATTTAGCTGCTTTTTAATTGCGTTTCGGCCCAATTAGAGAAACCCCCAAATAAAAAAATGCAAACGTTTACTGTTCACTGTTCACGTTCACCTAGGGCCGGCGCACAATAGAGCCACGCAGAATGGGTACGTCCACGTACGTTTTGACAGTTTTCTCAATCTGGATAGTTGACGGCTGTTCAAATTTTTAGGCTACTAGACCATCTTTGGACAATAACAAACACATCAACAACAGAAAACGTCATTTGTTTTGTTGTCGTTTTTCATAGCAACGAGCTTTTTTTGATCTAGTACCCATTTCAATTTCGACTGTATTGATATTGTTTGTGCAGTTCAATCAAAGGTAATTGCCTATTTCCGGGGATTAAACCACCCGACTTGGACGTTAATTTACAATGTTATGAAAACTCATATGTGAATATGTACGTTATGTGGAAGATATTGATTTGGAAAATGTATTGGAGTTAATTACTTTCCCTTCGATGGGACTCGAACCCATGACTCTACAGTACGGTAGAATGGTGCTTTAACCAACTAAGCTACGAAGGACCTCCGTCGGCCTTCGCAACCTAGCAACTACTGAACGAGCTCGAGATTCCCAAATTGGACGCATAGTCAAATCACTCGCAATCCATTTATCAAGGCAATACTTCCACATGTGTACTGTACACGTCCACATTAGAGGAGCGTGAGTATTTAGAATGTCTGGCGGCTATACACCAAATCAATATCTTCCACATAACGTACATATTCACATATGAGTTTTCATAACATTGTAAATTAACGTCCAAGTCGGGTGGTTTAATCCCCGGAAATAGGCAATTACCTTTGATTGAACTGAACTTGAGTTGCGTGCTCTTGCCTACGCAATGCGGTCGGGTCTGAGCTTGACGACCGACTGGCAAAAAGCTTACACAACCTCACTTGATCAGTACCGTTGCTGATGAAGAATGTGTATAGCCGCCAGACATTCTAAATACTCACGCTCCTCTAATGTGGACGTGTACAATACACATGTGGAAGTATTGGCTTGATAAATAGATTGCGAGTGATTTGACTATGCGTCCAATTTGGGAATCTCGAGCTCGTTCAGTAGCCGCTAGGTTGCGAAGGCCGACGGAGGTCCTTCGTAGCTTAGTTGGTTAAAGCACCAGTCTAGCGTACTGTAGGGTCATGGGTTCGAGTCCCATCGAAGGGAAAGTGGTTACCTCCAATACATTTTCCAAATCAATATCTTCCACATAACGTACATATTCACATATGAGTTTTCATAACATTGTTTGTGCGTTATATGCAGAAAAATGTGAAAATTCACAGAAAATTAGTAATTTTTGGAACTTTCATACGATTTGTATGGAACGAAAAAATATTGATAAATAATATTTTAATAATATTTTTTTCCAAAACAAATGTTTTTGTCACTTATAGCCCTTTGCGTTTGGCCCCCTCATTTGGAATTGGTGCTGGTTGAGTTTCCTCACGTTAATTAAGTTGATTGTATTGATGACGAACATAAATACTTCAGGAATTGGGGTCATTTTCGCACATTTATTTAGATTTTCTTGATGACAAATGCAATGCTATGTCACAACGCCAGTGTTCCTTCTGGTGCTCTATCAGTTGTAAGGCCACTTAAGATTTTAAAGGAGAGTCCAAGCTTATTCATACAGGTCTTGACAGTTTCTCTCCAGTCGTTCCCTTCACGTAACGTAGTTTTAAAATCTTCTTCAAAACTTCTTTTTCCAATCCTCCATTGAAGCGCAATGTTCCCGGATAAAAATTTACAGTAACTTGTATGACATAACCCATTGAAATACAATAGATTGTGTGGCAAACAATACAAACTATTGTATGCTTATTGTAAAATGTTCACGGTTGTAAAAGATCTTTATTGTACGTATATTAAAATAACAATATATTTAAATGTTTCCGATATATTCTATTATTTTTATTGTTCGCTTATGTTTAGTATTGCTCATCCAAAAACTAAACAATTTTTAAAAGTATTTGGGTTGGATGATCTGGAAATCCGTCTAATGTTATTGAATTAATATAATTTTGGAATATTTCATGGATTTATTATATTGATGAAATAACAATTGAAAACAATAAAATTACAATAGCTTTGTTTGTTAAATAAATAAAAATGTTATACCGGTTCTCAAGTATATATTTTCATATTGCAGGTCTAGTTGCAGGTCTAGAAATGTTTTGCAATAAAAATTTGATTTCAAAAAAATGAAAGGGAACAAAAACTTTTGCTTATAATTTTACTCGGAGAATGGCTGGATTTATTTGAGCGTGTACAGTTTTGTTTATAATTAGTGAAGAGATGAAAATAATGAAACTGTATGGTGCAGAAAGTGTTTTTTTCATTGCAGTTTCTGCTGCTGGGAAAGCGGTAGATCACTATGGCTTCTGTACCGTGGTGAGTATCTAAAGTGTTGAAGCGCGTTAGAGCATCATTACTGGGCGCGAGTATATTGATCACTCTCACTGTACTGTCATTTGAGATTAGTCACTCTTTTTCGCATCGGTCACTATTTTCGGTATTTTCGGTTATCATTTCGGTGGCTGCATTTTCCGTATCGGTGACGTTCGACGTTTGATAGTTCATCAAATAGTAGCGCTGTTATTTGGTCAATTTGGTCACCTGTCAGCTGCGCTACTGTTTTAGCAGCGCGTTTAGTAGCCACCGGTAAAGTGTCAAATAATGATATTGCGCTGACAAACGGTTTATACTCACCACCGGTAATCGTAATCTTATACTACAAAAGTTCAATGTACATAATGAACGCAGTGGTTCATCCCGAACAAAAAATAAATGAAAATTTTATCATCATAATACCTGATGACATGCCTGGTAACATGTATCCTTGTTCCTTTACAGAAATGAAGCTTATGATAAATAAAATACTGCTGCTTGCTGGTCACTGATTGAAGATCGTTCAGTGGCTACCATTGGCCAATCTCACCAACGGGATATAATAAGAACTGATGCAGGTATTTTTTTCTTTTCTTCTCGACGTTAATAAAACTGACATGCTTTTATAATTTACATTTTTCACAGGTTTATATCTATATGTATTGTCTATTCGGAACAAAGTTAGTACGCTTTTTAAACCGATGTTGGATTTTTCTCCAGATACAGGCAACCCACTTAACTTTGGAAGTGGTGCGCTGGATTCGTCTAAAGATATGCTAAATAACCGGAGGAAAATAAAATAATTTGTAAAACAATTAATTGTATTGTATTTTTATTGGAATATTGGAGTATAATGTATTCTAAATCCTGTTGTATTTCTATTGTAAAACAATAGAAACAGTAATTGAAAACATTTAAAACACAATGTTTTCTATTGTTTTGTCGCTCGAAATCATCCCATTGAAGAACCGTAAAATCAATTGTTTTGCTCCGAATTTTGTATGGAAAATTTTCGATTTTTTTATTGTAAAGATACATAACAACCCCCCTTTTTAATTGTAAAAGTCCCATTTACCATTCATTTTATCGTGGAAAACCATTATTTCTCATGTGATTTTATTGTCAAAATTCCATTATATTCAATGGTAAAAATATGTTTTAAATGGTGTTGTAACAATAAAATTTATGATATTTTAATTATATTTTTTATCCGGGTCCACATCGCACTTTCGTTTTATGCATCCGTTTCAAATGATGTAAAATTTTATTTTTGTTCCAAATTCAAATAAATAGTTTGGCGCAATCGTTGGTTTTAAAACGTCCGTTCTACGAGTAGAAAATAAAGTTCTTCCAATTAGATTTATGTTGATACCAGCATAAACAGCAGTTAAAGATATATTGAAACACAATATAAGTAAAAGATTCTAATAACAGATTTGACTTCAGTAATAATCTACAGAGTTGATAATAAATAATAAAGGAATCTCTCGAGCCAGATAGAAAAGCTTGCAGACCGGTAATGTAGTGATTTTCCCCACACAACGCGGGCCACAAAAAATGGGACCTTGAGCCGTACGTTGGGCAGTCCTGGTCTACAGTATTACCATTCATACGCCCAAGGCCATATCCAGTTTCATATTTTCTGTTAAAAAATGTCTTTGGCGTTCATCCAATCTGCATTGGAATTTCCGCAAGCAAGTTGGATTCAAATCTTATTTCACATCCGTTGTTTTTGCCAATAAGAGGAAAAAAAAAGGATTAGGCTTACCAGAATTGAAGAATCTGTGACCTTCTCTGTAAACAGACAGATAAGCTATCTTGGCAGAGATGGTTCGATGGTGTACTTCGATAATTTTGGAAGCGAGATGATTTACAAAGCACTCGATAGTACGCCAGATTTCGGTTACAGCACCTAGATGAGTTAGAGTAGAAAGAGTTAATAACTGACACTAACCATTTTCTTTCACGGCTATATCCACTTTTTTGTTGAGGTTGACCACTATATTCTTTTTATACACTCGTTTCTCAATAGAAATAAATCTCACTTTTTTCGGATTGGTGTTATGCAAGATTATATAAATGTATATCTGTTAGCATCCAATTAGCACTAGTTAGCATTAACGTTTACTCAATAATTAACGTTGAATAGTTAACTTTAAAGCTTACACTGTTCAAATCCTTAGCTATTCGCTATATTAGCCTTGATTGAACCTTCTAATCAATAAGTTTGCGCAAAACGAATGATAGCCAAGTAGCACATGTTTGAACTTCTTCTTCCTATTGGTATTACAACCCCCACTAGGACATTGCCGTCTCGCAGCTTAGTGTTCTCTAAGCACTTCCACAATAATTTACTGCAAATGTCAACATATGTGAAAGATAGAAACCTAAATACCTAAATCTAAATCTAGGTTGTCTGATACTTTAGATACTAATCTGAAAAATAATAATCATAATGACGAACTTAATTCCATGAAGTTTGCAGAAAATATGTGTGTTTCATTTTTTCTGGTAGGTACAATTTTTATCCAGTTCTGCATTCATATGTTTGAAAGTAAATTCGTTCCTCCATAGTACAACAATTTATGTATCAACAGTAGAAGTCACTTTTACTTTACGTCTTAATCTTGAGCATGCTGATTGTCGTTCATTATATCTCCTCTTATAACTAGTTATTGATCAGTGAAACAATGATAACAGGGGATTACCAATAGAATAGCATCATAACGCCGAGGATTAATTCTATCACCCATCCAACGGATTATAGATTTTCTTACAATTTTGTTTGAGACCCTTCCAGAATATGTATACAATCTGGGCAAAAACAATAATGTCGGCAAAAAATAGTTCTTTTCACTGGTATTTGAAAGAATTAAAAGAAGCTTAAGGTGGTTATACAACAAAGCCACAAATCGGCCATCTTGAAAACCACGTGCTTTTTCTAGTGATTTTTCAAGAACACGAATTGAAAGAACCACAACGCCCATGGGGATGAAACATCCGTAGATCGCTTGCTTACTCATGCTAAACAATCGACTTAAATTTCAGCATTGTACGAAAATTATTACGCTACATTTGAACTTTTGATAATAGGAGTAGAAAATCGTGTGGTGAATTTGAAATTCACCACATGACTTGATTGTATAATCACCTTAAGGCTAAAATTACCGTCATCCAGTCAATGACGAGAAAGACAGCCACAAGCTCGTACCGCCTCCCAGTAAAAAAAAACACCCACCGAGAAGAAAAAGCAGTCTCCAGCTGGATGGGGGAAGTATTTTTGTTTCAAAACTACATCATCCAATAGCGAAGACATAATTATATCCGGTAGATGCTTCATTTGGTTGTATTTTGCTTTAGTTTAAAAAAAAAACTGCCTTTTGCTACATATTTTGCCATGTTTTGCGTGAGAGTAAATCGTCGATTTCCCTTCTTGGGAAAAAATGTTGCAAAAGGCAGTTTTTTTTAATGAAAATGAAGCAATCTACTGAAGCATTTACTGGATATAATTATGTCTTCGCTATTGGATGATGTAGTTTTGAAACAAAAATACTTCCCCCATCCAGCTGGAGACTGCTTTTTCCCCTCGGTAGGTGGTTTTATTACGGGGGGGTGGTACGAGCACGTGGCTGTCTTTTTCGTCAATGACTGGATGACGGTAATTTGAGCCTTAATTAACTTCTAACGAATTCTAACATAACAGGTGCGAATCTTTCTTTTTGTTGATGATGATGATGATGATACTACCATCTATACTCCATTGCACGGTGACGTCATCACGTCGTCTATCTCTTTTCCATCAGTTGAAAATTAGAAAACAACAGGACCAGTACTTGTCAAATTTGACAGGAAGTGGTCCTGTTGTTTTCTAATTTTTATCAAGTGGGAAAGAGATAGCGAAGATTCGTGCAATGTTTTATTGTAGCAAGGCACCTGCCGATAGCACTGGCCATATCTGACAAACGATTTGCATTTGATCATGTTTATATTATTGTTTGCATTTCATCAAACTCCTGTATGAAGGGCAAAAAATGGGTGGGGTGGTTCCATTAGGGGCCCTCCTTAGCCGTGCGATAAGATGCGCGACTACAAAGCAAGACCATGCTGAGGGTTGATGGGTGCGATTCCCGGTGCCGGTCTAGACAATTTTCGGATTGGAAATTGTCTCGACTTCCCTGGGCATAAAAGTATCATCGTGTTAGCCTCATGATATACGTATGCAAAAATGGTAACCTAGCTTAGAAACCTCGCAGTTAATAACTGTGGAAGTGCTTAATGAACACTAAGCTGCGTGGCGGCTCTGTCCCAGTGTGGGACGTAATGCCAATAAGAAGAAGAAGAAGGTTCCAGAGACACTTTTTCTGACATTTTCTGATATACTGACTTTTCTGATATTCTGATATACTGACTCCAGATCCTGGAATAGCCATGACCTAAACTCTTCAGAATATTTCGACATATTTTTAATTCCGCACATCAAACTAATTTTCAATATCCCCACATTATCCAGACCCTTAAGGTTTCAAAAGCTTTTAGGATTCTGGATTTTTCTACGGATTCCATAGTCTCTTGAATTCACTTTCTGGGACAGTCCCGCATAATATAAGACGTCTGGTCACTTTAGGATTTAGGATAGGCCACATTTACGATCCTTAATCCTCAGGAGAGGCGCATTCACGTTCTGAGTCGTGGGTAGGACAAACAGGAAATGCCAATTTGGCAACAGTTTTGGTTTTAACATAAGCATTAAGCGATTCTCCTGAATTCGTAGGTGTTACAACCATAGACTATTATATGTCCTGGCCACGTTCTTGTTCAAATTGGACATCTATACTTAAGGACAAATCTCCCGGAATTGTCCAAAACTAAATACATTCGCGTTTACACGGGCAACCTATTTGAAACGGAAGCCACGCACAACTGTCATTATTATTATTCCACGCATGCTGCGACGCGTAGCTTGTCCTTAAGAAAGCAATAGAGAACTCTCGCTTAACTTTTCAAAAGGACCTAAGTAACATTTTTTTCATGATTTAATTTGAGTAGTGCAATCAAAAGCTTTCATGTTTTTCTGTTGTTTGCGCTATTCAAATTAATTCATGAAAAAAATGTTACTTAGGTCCTTTTGAAAAGTTAAGCGAGAACTCTATGACCTCTCATAGGTGCCTTGGGAGGTTTTGGAACAGTTACAGTATAGCTATAACAGTAGGAATCGTTTTGGTTTTGGTTTTTGGTTTTGGAACGTCAAACAAAAGAGAAAAGAAAAAAATATCCATTTTAGTATGGGACAGTTGTGCTTGCAATGCAATGTAATCAATTCTAAAAATAATCAGCACTTGAATAGTTCTTGTGGCCAGAATACTCACATAATTTGAGAAAATTTCCTCGATTGTTAGGACAAATTTGCTTTTCCAAGATTGTTCAAGGATTTCCAAGAAGCATAACAATCTTGGAATTTTCACGATTATCGATAATCTTGGAAGCTTCCAAGAAAAGTCACGGATCACAGAGATTCGAAAAAATATTCAATTGTTCAATTATTGTTTACTGCTAGGATTTAACTTTCAGAAATAGTTATGGACCTAGCGATTCAAAGCAAAATACCCAAAAAATCGTATGATTGTCAAATAATCTTTTGGGAGCTCAGAATCCCTCATGGACCAGATTACGAGAAGGCTTTGGGATGTTTCTGGTTAATCAGATTACAATAAATCTTTTGAGGTTTGCAGAAAACTTTTCTCTATGGGCTTCTAATAATCCAATCAATTGTGATTTATTTACCATAAATTTTAATTGATCGAATTTGCAGATGTCGACAACTTTGAAAACCTTTAGAGTTAAAGAAGTAAAGTTTGGACAGCTTAGAGTGCATTCGGGATTATAAATTGCCTGAAGTCTTAAAGAATAATTAGTAGTCTATTATTATTAGACTATGATTAACTTTAAAATCACCTTTCGCTAACACACAAATTCTTGCCAGCCAATGACTTCATATGTTCTTACCATAATCATGGGTAGGACAATGCTTTGATTGTCCCACCCAAGACAATTCATGCGTAGGACATGTCCTACTTGTCCCACCCACTCCCGGCGCCACTGGCTTTAAGTGAATCATAAGAAATCCATTAAATAAAGCTTACTTCACTTTTGTGAATTTCACCAATAATATACCGCAATTAACACAAATAAGTGTTGAGCGGCAGAAAATAAATATATGCAGGTAATAAAATTTCCTTTTGTTTGTCCGGGATGCATGGGATCCTTTCTTCAACACCAGTATTATATAATAGAGCATTCCAAAATCTATATAAAAACTGGGCGAATACAATAATGCCGGCAAAAAAAATAGTTCTTTTTAACCGTCTAAGACGAGTTAAGTATTCTCCAAGTCGAGTCAAGTACGAGACACTGAAGACGACCACACAGTTGTGATCAAAATACGTATCTACAAATATATCGAAATAATTGTTGGAATTAAATGGAGAATACTTAACTCGTCTTAGACGGTTGAATTTAGTGGAAAAAAGAGCTTAAAATATTTTTTCTAGTTATTTTTAGTTTTTACTGGTATTCAAAGAATGCAAAGAAAGAAGCCTAATTAACTTTTAACGAATTCTTACATGACAGGTGCGAATCTTTGTTTTTGAGAACAAAATCGGTTTGAATTTCGGATCATAAAAAACAAATTTGAGGATTATGGTAACACATTTTACTTATGTACAAAAATCACATAAAATTAGCTATTTGTAACTGCCTTCTACTGTATGAATTAAAAAAGAATCATGATTCATATACCCCTAAAATGGACGGAATCGGAATGACTTAGTTTGCACTGAAATGCACAATAGCGAACCGCTTGCGTTGCTGCACTTTGCTTCATATGGTGTTGGCACTTGATACTCGTTCACTCGATCGCTCACGCTCAATCTCATCATTTCACCCGATCAACTTACCGCACTCTTTCCCTGTCGGATCAGTCCAGAAAGGTCATAGTCAGAGACTGTCATTTTTGCGGGTTTCCCCCCAGTCCACCGCCCTCCGAAATGCTCACGGTACTGGTTGTGGTCGTGAGGGTCGGCGTAATCGACCCCGACGGTTGTCTCCGTTTGCTAAAGTACACGATCGGCATGACGATCGCCAACAGCAAACCGAACCCGATCATGACCCACTGGACAATGTCCAGCAGGGTGAGGATCTTCATCAAACTGTCGTCGATCAGTTTGACCATGTCTTCGTTCAGGGCGATTCCTTCCTCGATCCACAGCACCGGGAAAAGGGTGGTTTGCAGACGATCCGTCAGGCGAATCGAATCGATCCTTCGTAGAAACATGTTGAACTGAACCCGCTTGCCTCCATTTAGGGGAGTTCCGGTGAGCTGGAAAATAAAATTTAAAGTTAAGTTGCAGTTTGTCGAACGAGTCGTTAGATCAATTGATCAAGCGTTAATATATGCTACCGGTTCCACGTCAACGAAGATTTGATGCTTGTCTGGATCGGGATGTAGCCCATCAATCAGACTGGTGTACTCTTTTGCCGCGCCCATCATGTGGGGATGCGTTAGAACGACGGGGGCATCTGTAAAACAGAACGGAAGAGAGGTTGAGAAGTGGGCAATAAAATTACCGTTTTATTACTTTTGATTTACGACTCTTGAAGACGATCCTCAGCTATGATGGATGTAATTGAATAAAAAACGTAGGTACGTGGAATCGATTGTGAAGGACGTCGATTTACGATCGATCAATTTGTTTAACAAACTACCAAAGGTGAAGGACATTTCTTTGAATGAGTTATGTTTGATTTTGAACTAAAGGTCTGTTTATTCGGCTATCCATGTTTAAAATTATCAAAAAGTTGATCGAATCTTGAATACGTGGTGGTGCTCAATGTAGGTGCTCTGATAGTGGTGGACCGCGTTGTAGTTCGATCAGTGGAAGATTTCCAGGCCGTTATTCGAGCAGCGGTCGTAGAAAGGGCAGGTTTCGGTGAACTCGGTGGTTTCAGAGTGTAGGCAGTGAAGGAAGCCGGAGCTGTGTTTGGGCGGCCAAAATGGTTCAAATAAAAATCATAGAGACTTGTTGTCGACTTTGTAGATCCAATTGTAGATCGTGGGGTAGTTGTAGAACGGGTAGTTATCGTTGATGGCAGTGTTGATTTTTTGGTAGTTGATGTCCGTACAGTTTTGTATGTTAGGGCAGTAGTAGGTTTTCTGGTAGTTGGGGTGAACCACGAATAAGTTGATCGTTTTGTGGTACCAGTTGATCTTTGAGTCGTTGATGTTGTTTTCCTTGCAGTGGTTGATGGCACTGTTGTCGTTTCATCGAAGCACCCTTTGATGTAATGATCGGATCTTCCTTGGCAGTAAGGCCTGTAAACAGCCCAAGCAGTGAATCCATCTCCAGAGAGCCGTGTGTGTTCTTCGAATATTGTTTTCATGCACTGAATATCATCACTTATGTCGTTATCCTCAAGGTCTGAGCACGCTATTCCACAAACCCAACCTTTTCCTGGAGGTGAGCACCAATAGATGTCACTTATTTGAAACAGTCCATGGTCTTCACTTCCATCAGCGTTTAGTCTACCGATCGCGGATACATTGTAGTTAGATTCTCGATGAGCAATGCAAACCCAAGTGGCGATCTGCTCAAACGGCAGATTGTGTACGTAATACAACTCGCGAGCCAGTTCACAACGTTCATAAATCTTTCCAACTCCAACATTTTGCTTCCTATGAGGAACTCGTTTCGTCGTAGTTGGAATGATTGCATTCTCTCCTTCCTCGAAGCATCCCTCAATCATGTTCTGAGCCTTCCCTTTGCAGTTAGGTTGATATACGGCCCACGCGTTGAAACCATCGCCAGAGATCCTCTGATGTTCTTCGTAGATGTGATTCATACAAGCGAGATCATCACTTAAATCGTCATCCTCCAAATTGGAACAAGGTAGTCCACAGACCCAACCACGACCAGGAGGCGAACACCAGTACTCATCACTGAGCTGAAACATGCCGTGGTACTGCACGTCTCCACCTCCATATCCTACGGCCGAGGTGTTGAAGTTCGATTGATATTGAGCGATACAAGTCCACATAGCAGTATCCTCGATCGAGAGTCGATGTCTGTAGTACAATTCTCTTGCGAGTTCACATTTAGTGTACACTTTTCCGCGAGTTACTCCCAACTTTTTAGGAGGAACGCGAGTAGGAGCAGTGATAGCAGGCTTGGGCAAAGCGGAAGTGACTGTATGATCATCATCCGATCCGAAGCACCCCTTGGCATAGCTATCTGACTTCCCTTGACAGTATGGCTTGTACACTGACCACGCATTGAAGCCGTCCCCAGATAATCTCTGATGTTCGTCGAATATTTTCCGAATGCATTGCACATCATCGCTTATGTCGTTATCTTTCAGATCATCGCAACTTATTCCACAGGCCCACCCATTTCCTGGAGGCGAACACCAATAAATGTCACTAATTTGAAACAGTCCATGATCACCGCTTCCATCCGCATTCAAACGGCCCTCCGCCGACGTATTGAAGCTGCTTTCGTGATACGCAATACATACCCAAGTTGCCACTTGATCTTTGGGAAGTTTGAACTTGTGCAGAAGATCGTTCGCCAGCTCACATCGGTCATAGATTTTACCGATCGAGACAACCGACGATTTGGTTTTCGGTGTAGTAGGAGCCGTTATGGCCGGCCGTGGACGAATTACTTCGGTTGGTTTGGTTGGTTTGGTTGTGTCGAAACAGTTGTGAACGAAACTCTCCTCTCTTCCCTGGCAGTAGGGTTGGTAGACAGACCATGCGTTAAATCCGTTCCCAGAAATTCTTTGGTGTTCCTTAAATATCGTATTGATGCAGCGGATATCATCACTAATGTCGTTGTTTCGCATATCTTCACATGTCACGCCGCATGCCTTGCCTGGAGATCGCCCTGTAGAGCACCAATAAATATCACTTATTTGAAATAGTCCGTGATCACCACTCCCATCTGCGTTCAGGCGACCTTCGGCAGATGTGTTAAAACGGCTTTCATGATACGCTATGCAAACCCATGTAGGAATTTGCTCTGACTGCATCTGGTACTTATCCCGTAGTTCAGCAGCCAGTTCACATCGATCATACACTTTTCCCACTTCTGCTATCGCTTTCAAATCAGCCTTCTTAGCTTTCGCTCTTTTCCTTTTGTAATACGATTGAAATCTCATGACTTCTTCGTTCAAGCATTCCTTAAAAGGTATGTAGTTCGCCGGGTTACGGCAATGAATTTTATGCACCGGCCAAGCGGCGAAACCATCTCCAATTTCTCGGCTATACTCGCCGTAAATTTTCATCATACAATCGATGTCATCATCCACTTCATCGTCTTTTAAAGCGGCACAAGAAAGTCCACATATAGAAGTTTTCAAACAGCCATAAAGATCACTGATCTGGAAGATCCCATAATATGCAGAACCCCCGAATCTTTTGTACTTGAGATTATTAGCCGAGCTGTTGAACCGCGATCCATGCTCGGCGATGCACAACCAATCCCCAATTTCGGCTTCCGGCACCTGTTTGAGTGCCAGCTCACGTGCCAACTCGCACCTCTTGAAGATTTTTGCTACGGCACGATCGCTCATTGTCAGGATAACGACAGCCGCGGCTATGAAGAACGATCGCGTCATGGTGCTTTTGTTGATCCATCCATGCACCATACTACAGCCAGAAACAAATGTTTATCTTGTAACAAACTCGATCGGGGTGCGATCGAGTGGAACCCAGAGGTCTACAGTGGGTGAGGTGACTTCAGCAAAAAAAAAAAAGATAAAGTCGCGGCTCACGACGATCGTGTTTAATTTGCCGGGTCGATTCGCGCGATCGCGAAATTTCAACGTCTGCTATGCGATGCTGCTAACTGTCGACTGAATGCTGCGCCCACAAACAGCATGGAGAGGATCATCAGCGTTTGGCTTGGTGGCGCGAGCTTCTCGATGAGTTTCGAACATCCTTCGTGGGTAGTTGCTTGCTGGTGGATATCAGCTGAGAGGATCTCCCTCGCTGGCTGCTTTGCGCGAGTGTGCAGCTAAGTAAATGGTTAGCGACACGACAGGTTCTATACTTCTGCTGGGTGCGGTACTTTCTCGCTTTGTGCTGACAAAGTGTCTCCGCTCGCGCGGATTAAGCCAGACGAATGGGCAGGATCGTAAATCATTCTTGCAAATATGCGTTGCGACCAAAGAGGCCAGATGTTAAGACGTGTATTCATTTCGATGAGTTTATAAATAGGAAAGTTTTAGCGTAAGGATTTCAGTTGGAGATGTTTAGAAGTTTTTTTTATATAACATACAATATAAAAAGTGATATAACTAGTAAAAAAAACTGTGAAATTATGAATCTGACCGTACGAGAGATTTAACGCATGTGGTCTAATTCGCTTTGAAACGATTTGAAGCAACATTCTTTGTTACAAACCTTCCGAATCTATCAAAATATATTTTTTGAAGTGGTGGAGTTATAAAAAATAGGTTGCTTCCATTAGTATTCAAGCCTAAGATAAGAGTTAGACAGTAGATGGAAACACCAGACAGAAACCAAGATATTTCTCATCATAATACTAACATCATTTGGATCTGCAGCAAACTAATACCATATACAGCCCACAGAAGTAAGTAATGTTTATAATCTATACCAAATTCAAATAGAAAAAAAATACCCAGAACATTTTGTGTATACGAATCGTGAGAAAATTCTATCAACAACAACACTCTGATCGATTCGTCACAAAGGTCCGACAAAGATCGTTTGGCTTAATTTGGCTTATTTGGAAATTTGCTGACCGCCTAAACGACGAACCCGTTCGTTTGCCAACGTGCGACGTCGCTGAGTTGATTCAACACCACGGGGAATGATTTATGGTCGACCTTGAACCGGTTTGTAGAGAGGTGGATAGACAGGTGGCAGAGGGTGTGCGCATCAGTAAGCTATTTGCTTCCATCGATATGAACCTCATCCCTAGAGGCTGAGAATGCGTGAGCGTGCGATCGTACTTTGTTATCGAAGCTAGTGGAGTGAGTTAGTTAGCAAATTGATAACCATTGTTCATACGATCATCGACAGGTTTCGGACATGCAACGGGCATGCATTTAGCCATAACGGCGCAATAGCTGTTAATAACAGAGTTTGTTGTTTGTGGGTGCGGTTTTTTTGCTGCTGGAGATATGTTGATTGCTATCGGAAGTGCAGTGCCGCAGGCACCACTCATAACAACGCGTGCTTCTATTATTTAGGAGCACGCAAGGCTTTGCGCATCAGGCTATTGATTGATGCTAATTGAGAGATTATGGGATAGAAGTGCGTGGGAAAATGGGTGATTCAGGCGAGCGGAAAATCGATGCACGACAGATAACTTCAACGGCCATTAATGTGTGAATAGATATGTGGATTAATATGAATTGCAGTGTTAACAGGAGGCACTTTAAAGATCGTTTCTATGGTGACATGCTGTAGCAGATATCATAGGAGGCATGGGTAGCAAATCAGTTTTCTGCCTTCCAACTCTAGAAGCGCGATCGTACCCTTTATAGTACCTTTGAAGGGGTTTCCGCACAAGTCAAACGAAAATGATTGCAGAAACTTCATTGTGACAAGCGTTTCTCGGGGAGGGAGGGAGAATATTTTTTCGTTGTTTATGTTGAGGATCATCTTCCACCCATCAATCTTATCTCTAGAGTTAGCCTTGGAAAATGAACGAAAAACTTGCCTAGATTTGAATTCATCACTTTTACCTCTCACTCACTTTTCGCGAGAATTATCGCAGAAAAATTACAAAATTGATTCCGGGACTGAAACCCAGAATAGTAACAATAATAGCCGTGAGAATGCGCTTACTCTAACAACACCATCCACGCTAAGCATTAAGTTATTTGTTTCACATAAAGTACTACCATTTTTATTGATGATGCCATTAAAAGACACGAATATGAAAGAAAAAAAGCAAACCACACAGTGTGCAAATTCGAGCCAAAAAACGGACGCAATTCAACCACGCAATTGTATGTATCTGGAGATTACCTTTAAAAAAAATCACAAAAACCCAAAGAATCTGATGGTGCCTACCCCTTTCCCGTTAGAATACTGGAAGTGTCCTATTTTGTCCAATTTCCCCTACAAATAGAGGATTTTGCTCATGCATATGTTCACATCAATCGAAAAGACGGGGAAAACCTTGACTTGTGTTATGGAAATATCATAATAGGCCTCCCATGTATTTTTGAACACGGATACGTGTCTCATTTTGTCTAATACCCCCTATAAAATGCTTTATGTGATACACATTTAAGATTCGAGGAGATCATCAAATGAGTTACTGTCAGTTACGGAATTCAGGACGATCAAATAGTGTTATCCTCGGACAATTCACTGGGAATATGTTTAGTGTCTCTTTTTGTCTGATGCCCCCTATAATTTAAAAATATTTTCAAAAGTATAACATCAAATCAATTTTCATTTTAGGAAAATGTACTAAGATCCTTGAAGACTATTGTAGGTATATCAAAAGGCTATTCCTTTTTTGCACATGGTCCCATCAGTGTCTAATTTTGTCCAATATCCCTTATGCGTTGAACCGTTTTTATTCAATTTATCAGAACACACAAATTGAAGGCTCGGGAAAATTTTGTGAAAATCGGCGAATTATCTGGACAATGAAATGTGACTTTTCCTAGGGGTTGAATAGTGTCTGATTTTGCCAATGAAAGTTAAACGAAAATTTAAAATCAGCTAGAGCAAATCAATAAATAACTCTGAAAATTATATTAGCATCCTTGCTTACTTAGTGGACATATTAAGGAGAGTTTTTTTTTCTTTTTAATTTTTAATTTAGTCTTCTATCGCTGTCTCGTGATTGTTGTTGTGTTCAGCTGGGCTAGGTAAACGACCTTTACGAATGCGTACTGATATGCTTTACTTGGTTAAAGAAACTTGTTCGCGCTGCAGGTCTTATGTTAACCCAGTGCAGTCATGAAGCTCCTCAAAAGACGGCTTCTTCGCCATATTCGCAGGATAATCGAACGCTAAAGGTGTTTCGCGTCGATAACTCATTCTTGCACTACTCGCGAAGGAGAATCAATTATATACGGAAAGAAAAAAATGAAAAGCAATATTGCACTATGTACTTGGAAGTTGAGCGCTAACTGATTAATTGCACCTTCTAGTAGGTGTAGATGAATACGACAAGGAACAGTAGTGGTAATGGAATACTTACATCCTTGCCCCACACCAGCTACGAAACAAATGGGATAGGATAAGACCCCGTTGTGCAACACTCTGCACGAGAAGGACTCTGCTTTGTGTTTCATATATACGCTTCATATATTCTTGTAATTGAGGCAATTGAATGCTTTTTAGTATTCAATGACTTCGTTGACTTGGTCCAGAATGATACGGAGCTTGACAGTATGTTCCATATAGGATCTTCTGGCTTACTGCCGCCGTCAGACCGCCACAAGCTGTCGGCCCCGGGGCCTCCTTCCGGCTAAATCCGGCCCTGTATAGAATTTATGCTCCTATTATGCTACACACCCACATAATGCCTTGCCAGGTATCGCATCCCGAGCAGACGAAAATAGCTCAATAATATCAAATCTTGATAAGATATCAAAATGAGATATGGACATGATTGATATAAGAGATAAAAGATCAAACGACAATATCAAAATTTTGCACTAAAATATCTTGAGGAGATCAACTTATGCTATTTGTAAGAAGTAATCAATATCATGTGCTATTGGCTTGTTCTTATCCATAACATATCTTGATATTGAAATAATATTTCGGTGCAAATTTTTGATATTGTTGCCTGTTCTTTTATCTCTTATATCAATCAAGTCCATATCATGTTTTGTTATTCTGTTCATGGCTTCTGCCCGGGATATAGTCGCGCATGTCATCAGTTTTTAGGCACCTTTACTAAGTTATCGGCTAATATACGATTGCACTATGAGGCTTTTATAGATTCCATACTTTGGATAACTTTGGATCTCTAGCAATAACGAAGTTTCGGTATTGGCCTTGCTGGATAAGCTGTTCGAAATGTTGGAACTAGTAACTGGTCAACCAGCTGGTTAGTGGGCCGTCAATTACTGACAAATTACATCTTTCACATGTATCGCCGCATTCATCTTCACCCCGCTAAGCCATCGTGAGGTATCGTAGTGGAGACAAATGTTCTCGTTTGCTGCGGCTTTCTTTCAGAAAGAGTCATTTCATACTCGCTTGTCCCTCCGAGCCCGTAACTATGTGTTACTATGATTGAATTAGAGAAACCTCGAGAAATCAGAACGTGCACAATGTTTTTTTTTGCAATTCCTGATCATAATACCTGGTTTACAGTTCGTCTTTGAGTGATAAAACGGCCTACTTTTCCATACTAACGAAATAGGTGCTTTAATGAACATTATGCAACTCAAATGAGTTGCATAATATTCATTATAGCACTCATTTGGGTGCTATAATGGAAAACCAACATCAGAATAGTAATTACATGACTACATTTTGCTGAATTAGCTTGGGTAAGTGCTTATGTAGTGAATTCTCTGCGCTTCATAATAAATTAATTAGTTTGATGAACATGACATCAAAATTTTCCAAAAGGAAGTTCATTTTTGCTTCATGGCTTGTCGAACTATGCAATGTGGCACGATAACATGAAATCTGATTGCTCTCTGCAGAAGTATGATTTATTGGCAAGAATGATCATGAGGATTAAACTAGACTATACAATTTTGGTACAGATTAATCATATTAAAGCCCATTTTTCGTCATTGCAAAAGAAGGTAGCGTAGTAACTCGTTGTAAAACTCGATTTTTCAGCACTCGTAGTATTTATCCAACTCGGCAAGCCTCGTTGGATAAACGTACAACTCGTGCTGAAAAAATCATCTTTTTGCAACTAGTTGCACAAACTACTATTTTTTCATTCCGACCAATGACGGAAGTACTTGTCGTTAACTATGTTCGATGGATGTTTTAAAGCGGCTCTACTATAGCTGTTTCATTGTACCTAGGTATGACGTTCGTGATGATTGCATTCTAAAATGAGTTAGATTAAGTTTCAAAACTAGCATTAAAGGCGACTATAGGGCTTATTGGCATGTAATGATTTGCCGTTGAGGCGCATATAATGCCACTTAAATGCTTTATTTAATGCATACTGGTTGCCTGGGGCAGCAGGGACTATGTCCAAGGGCTTGACGATCCCTCCGCAGGCCATCTGCGAGTTGTGGCGCCTGCCTAGGATGTGGTGGGGTTTGACAGTGGGCCCTGTTAAACCTGTATAAAAAGCTGCATGTATCCGCAAGTAGGGCACGGCAAATGCTGGGTAAAGCGTACCATTGGTACTTCGCGTACCTGAAGGAATAAAATAGACCCCATCTTGCGGTCCTTAGCCTTTTACCCAGCAACTCCTATCCCTACTTCCCCGCGGTGCTGGCCGGGATACGAGCAACCTTAGGGAAGATCGGGTAACCAACCCCGGTGGGAACTATGGTCGTATGCTACAAAGAAGGTATGTAAACAGGGAAGGGGGGGGTTTGCTCCTCTCCGGAGGTGCAAATCTTATTGAGCGTCTGTTCTCCATGTAAGGATCGGCTCACAATAGCGTCTGTTCTCCATGTTAGAGGCGGCTGATCATCGTCCGAGTGCCAGCGAGGGACTCTAAGTGAAACTGTGCACCATGGTCCACCGGAAACAAGGAGGAATGGTCCTCCGGAAATTTAGGGGGTTTGGTGTCAGGCCCTGCAAGCCAGCCAAAAAAAAACTCACGCTACGAACAATCAACAAGAGAGTACGGACCGGAACCATCGGCGAAGACCACTGCGACGAAAAGGGACTAGCGATTGGAAACTCGGTTCGTGGAACTGCAAATCTCTCAACTTCATTGGGAGCACACGCATACTCGCCGATGTGCTCAAGGACCGTGGATTCGGCATCGTAGCGCTGCAGGAGGTTTGTTGGAAGGGATCAATGGTGCGAACGTTTAGAGGTAATCATACCATCTACCAGAGCTGCGGCAACACACACGAGCTGGGAACAGCTTTCATAGTGATGGGCGATATGCAAAGGCGCGTGATCGGGTGGTGGCCGATCAATGAAAGAATGTGCAGGTTGAGGATCAAAGGCCGGTTCTTCAACTTCAGCATAATCAACGTCCATAGCCCACACTCCGGAAGCACTGATGATGATAAGGACGCATTCTACGCGCAGCTGGAACGTGAGTACGACAGCTGCCCAAGCCACGACGTCAAAATCATCATAGGAGATTTGAACGCTCAGGTTGGCCAAGAGGAGGAGTTTAGACCGACTATTGGAAAGTTCAGCGCTCACCGGCTGACGAACGAAAACGGCCTACGACTAATTGATTTCGCCGCCTCCAAGAATATGGCCATTCGCAGCACCTACTTCCAACACAGCCTCCCGTATCGGTACACCTGGAGATCACCACTGCAGACAGAATCACAAATCGACCACGTTCTGATTGATGGACGGCACTTCTCCGACATTATCGACGTCAGGACATATCGTGGCGCTAACATCGACTCTGACCACTATCTGGTGATGGTTAAACTGCGCCCAAAACTATCCGCCATCAACAATGTTCGGTACCGACGACCGCCGCGGTACGACCTAGAGCGACTGAAGTAACCTGATGTCGCCACTGCATACGCGCAGCATCTCGAGGCAGCGTTGCCGGAAGAGGGCGAGCTCGATGGGGCCCCTCTTGAGGACTGCTGGAAAACAGTTAAAGCAGCCATTAACGACGCAGCGGAGAACGACGTCGGGTATATGGGTCGAAGTTGACGGAACGATTGGTTCGACGAAGAGTGCAGACAGATTCTGGAGGAGAAGGACGCAGCGCGGGCGGTCGCGCTGCAGCAAGGTACCCGGCAGAACGTGGAACGTTATAGACGGAAGCGGAGACAGCAGACCCGCCTTTTTCAGGAGAAGAAACGCCGCCTGGAAGAAGCGGAGTGCGAGGAGATGGAATAGCTGTGCCGTTCTCAAGATACACGCAAGTTCTATCAGAAGCTCAGCGCATCCCGCAAAGACTTCGTGCCGCGAGCCAAAATGTGCCGGGATAAGGATGGGAGCATCTTGACGGACGAACGTGTGGTGATCGAAAGGTGGAAGCAGCACTACGAGGAACATCTGAATAGCGCTGAGAGTACAGGCAGTGAAAGTCAAGGCAGCGGAGGAGATGATTACGTCAGTTCAGCGGACGATGGAAGCCAACCAGCCCCCACCTTGAGGGAAGTTAAGGATGCCATTCAACAGCTAAAGACCAATAAAGCAGCTGGTAAGGATGGTATCGGAGCTGAGCTTATCAAGATGGCCCCGGAAAAGCTGGCCACTTGCCTGCACAAACTGATAGTCAAAATCTGGGAAACCGAACAGCTACCGGAGGAGTGGAAGGAAGGGGTTATATGCCCCAGCTACAAGAAAGGCGACAAACTGGAGTGTGAGAACTTTCGAGCGATCACCATCCTTAATGCCGCCTACAAAGTGATATCCCAGATCATCTTCCGTCGTCTGTCACCATTAGTGAACGAGTTCGTGGGAAGTTATCAAGCCGGCTTCGTTGACGGCCGCTCGACAACGGACCAGATCTTTACTGTCCGGCAAATCCTTTAAAAATGCCGTGAATACCAGGTCCCAACGCACCATCTGTTCATTAATTTCAAGGCGGATTACACAGTATAGACCGCGTAGAGCTATGGAAAACTATGGTCAAGAACAGCTTCCCTGAGATGCCGACCAAAGCAACAGTGGATGGTATGTAAAACTGTGTGAATATTTCGGGCGAACACTCCAGTTCGTTCGAATCGCGCCGGGGACTAAGACAAGGTGATGGACTTTCGTGCCTGTTGTTCAACATTGCGCTAGAAGGTGCCATGCGGAGAGCCGGGTGTAACAGCCGGGATACGATTTTAAACAGATCCAGTCAATTTATTTGCTTCGCGGATGACATGGACATTGTCGGCCGAACATTTGTAAACGTGGCAGAACTGTACACCCGCCTGAAACGTGAAGCAACAAAAGTTGGACTGGTGGTGAATGCGTCAAAGACAAAGTACATGCTTGTGGGCGGAACCGAGCGCGACAGGGCCCGCCTGGGAAGCAGTGTTACGATAGAGTGGGATACCTTTGAGGTGGTCGAGGAATTCGTCTACCTCGGATCCTTGCTAACGGCTGACAACAACGTTAGTCGTGAAATACGAAGGCGCATCATCTGTGGAAGTCGGGCCTACTACGGGCTCCAGAAGAAACTGCGGTCGAAAAAGATTCGCCACCGCACCAAATGTGTCATGTACAAGACGCTTATAAGACCGCTAGTCCTCTACGGACATGAAACATGGACAATGCTCGAGGAGGACTTGCTAGCACTCGGAGTATTCGAGAGACGGGTGCTTAGGACCATCTTTGGCGGTGTGCAAGAAGACGGTGTGTGGCGGCGAAGAATGAATCATGAGCTCGCCCAACTCTACGGCGAACCCAGTATCCAGAAGGTAGCTAAAGCCGGAAGGGTACGATGGGCAGGACATGTTGCAAGAATGCCGGACAGCAACCTTGCAAAGATGGTGTTCGCTTCCCATCCGGCAGGTACGAGACGGCGTGGAGCGCAGCGAGCGAGATGGGCAGACCAGGTACAAAACGACTTGGCGAGCGTGGGGCACATTCGAGGATGGAGAGATGCGGTCTCGAACCGTATATTGTGGCATCAAATTGTTGATTCAGTGTTATCTGTTTAGATGTAAACTAAATAAATGAAAATGAAAATGTATCCGCAAGTAGGCTCCTCCAAAGCGACCGTGTGCCGCTCAAAGCGCACAAGCCCAAGTCCTGGTGTTAGGTGGGACGCTAAACAGCCCTGACACGACGGCCCTCCGACGAGACAGGAGGTTTGCGCAGGCCCAATAAGTCGCCTTTAAAAAACAACCATTACGAACGACATAGAAGATAATACGACTCGATACAATCGGCAACGACCTAGGCGACGAATAAAAGATCACGATTGGAAGCTTGGAACATGGAAATGCAAGTCGCTAGGCTTCGCAGGTTGCGACAGGATAATCTATGATGAATTACATCCCCGCAACTTCGATGTCGTAGCGCTGTAGGAAATCTGCTGAACAGGACAGAAAGTGAGGAAAAGCGGGCATCGAGCGGCTACCTTCTACCAAAGCTGTGGCACCACCAACGAGCTGGGAACCGGCTTCATAGTGCTGGGAAAGATGCGTCAACGCGTGATTGGGTGGCAGCCAATCAACGCAAGGACGTGCAAGCTGAGGATAAAAGGCCGTTTCTTCAACTACACACTTAGTTCATCTCGGCATTTTTTGATTCTTTTGCCGAGATCCGCACAGCCGAGCGCTCGGTTCGTGGCTTTTTGCTGATATCTCAGCTGAAAAAGCAATTTGTTTACTGCGGCACTCAAAGGAGCCGCCGTAATCATACGTCCATTCAGCCGATATTCCAGCTAATGAACTTTAACCGAGACTTGCACAGCCGAGATCGGTGTATAGCATCATCAACGTGCACTGCCCACACGAAGGGAGATCCGACGACGAGAAAGAAGCGTTCTATGCGCAGCTGGAGCAGACATACGATAGATGCCCACTGCGGGACGACAAAATCGTCATCGGTGACATGAACGCTCAGGTAGGAATGGAGGAAATGTATATACCGGTCATCGGACCGGATAGTGTGCATACCGTATCGCACGACAACGGCCAACGATGCATAAACTTTGCAGCCTCCCGCGGAATGGTAGTCCGAAGCACTTTCTTCCCCCGCAAGAATATCCACAAGGCCACATGGAAATCACCTAATCAAGTAACGGAAAACCAAATCGACCACGTTCTTATCGACGGTACATTCTTCTCCGACATCACGAACGTACGAACTTACCGCAGTGCGAATATTGAATCCGACCACTACCTCGTTGCAGTATGTCTGCGCTCAAAACTCTCGACGGTGTACAACACGCGTCGGAGTCGTCCGCCGCGGCTAAACATTGGGCGGTTACAAGACGGTAGACTAGCCCAAGACTACGCGCAGCAGCTGGAAGTGGCTCTCCCAACGGAAGAGCAGCTAGGCGCAGCATCTCTTGAAGATGGCTGGAGAGAAATTCGATCCGCCATTGGAAGCACCGCAACCGCTGCACTAGGCACGGGCGAGATTGCTGCAACACCGTACGAGGGCGAACGAGGCACGATACAAACGGGCGCGGAACAGACAAAACTCGATTTTCCGGAGGAAAAAGCGCCAGCAGGAAGATCGAGACCGTGAAGAGACGGAGGAACTGTACCGCGCTAATAACGCACGAAAGTTCTATGAGAAGTTGAACCGTTCACGTAAGGGCCACGTGCCACAGCCCGATATGTGTAAGGACATAAACAGAAACCTTCTTACAAACGAGCGTGAGGTGATCCAAAGGTGGCGGCAGCACTACGAAGAGCACCTGAATGGCGATGTTGCAGACAACGGTGGCGGTATGGTAATGAACCTAGGAGCACGCGCGCAGGACATGCGACTTCCGGCTCCGAATCTCCAGGAAATCCAGGAGGAGATCGGCCGGCTGAAAAACAACAAAGCCCCTGGAGTTGACCAACTACCGGGAGAGCTGTTTAAACACGGTGGTGAGGCACTGGCTAGAGCGCTGCACTGGGTGATTACCAAGGTTTGGGAGGATGAGGTTCTGCCGCAGGAGTGGATGGACAAAAAGGGCGATAAGCTGGATTGTAGCAACTACCGCGCAATGACATTGCTGAACGCCGCCTACAAGGTACTCTCCCAAATTTTATGCCGCCGACTAACACCAAATGCAAGAGAGTTCGTGGGACAGTACCAGGCGGGATTTATGGGTGAACGCTCTACCACAGACCAGGTGTTCGCCATACGTCAGGTATTGCAGAAATGCCGCGAATACAACGTGCCCACACATCATCTATTTATCGACTTCAAAGCCGCATATGATACAATAGATCGAGACAAGCTGTGGCAGCTAATGAACGAAGACGGATCTCCGTATAAACTGATACGGTTGTTCAAGGCGACGATGGATCGCGAGATGCGCGTAGTTCGTGTTCCAGAGGCAGTATCTATTCCCTTTGGAACGCGCGGGGAGTTACGGAAAGGTGTTGGTCTTTTGTGCCTGTTATTCAACATCGCGTTGGAGGGAGTAATATGAAGGAGAGGGATTGACACGAATGGTACGATTTTCACGAAGTCCGTTCAGCTATTTGGTTTCGTCGACGACATTGATTTTATGGCACGTAACTTTGAGAGGATGGAGGAAGCCTACATCAAACTAAAAAGCGAAGCTAAACGGATTGGACTAGTCATCAATACGTCGAAGACGAAGTACATGATAGGAAGTGTCTCAAGAGAGGTCAATGTAAGCCACCCGCCACGAGTTTCTATCGGTGGTGACGAAATCGAGGTGGTTAAAGAATTCGTGTACTTGGGCTAACTGGTGACCGCCGAGAACGATACCAGCAGAGAAATTCGGAGACGCATAGTGGCTGGAAATCGTACACACTTAAAATTTTCCACCGATCTCGGCTGTGCAAATCTCGGTTAAAGTTCATTAGCTGGAATATCGGCTGAATGGACGTATGATTACGGCGGCTCCTTTGAGTGCCGCAGTAAACAAATTGCTTTTTCAGCTGAGATATCAGCAAAAAGCCACGAACCGAGCGCTCGGCTGTGCGGATCTCGGCAAAAGAAACAAAAAAATGCCGAGATGAACTAAGTGTGTACTTTGGACTCCGCAAGACGCTCCGATCTAATAGAGTTCGCCGCCGTACCAAACTGACTATCTACAAAACGCTTATAAGACCGGTAGTTCTCTACGGACACGAGACCTGGACGATGCTCGTGAAAGACCAACGCGCACTGGGAGTTTTCGAAAGGAAAGTGTTGCGTACCATCTATGGTGAAGTGCAGATGGCGAACGGTACGTGGAGGAGGCGAATGAACCACGAGTTGCATCCGCTGTTGGGAGAACCATCCATCGTCCACACCGCGAAAATCGGAAGACTGCGGTGGGCCGGGCACGTAGCCAGAATATCGGACAGTAATCCGGTGAAAATGGTTCTCGACAACGATCCTATGGGAACAAGAAGGCGAGGTGCACAGCGGGCAAGGTGGATCGATCAGGTGGAGGACGATTTGCAGACCCTCCGAAGACTGCGTGGTTGGCGAAGTGCAGCCATGGACCGAGCTGAATGAAGAAGACTTTTATGTGCAGCACAGGCCACTCCGGCCTTAGTCTGTTAATAAATAAAATAAATGGTTGCCTGGGTCGTTTACAAAACTAATCACAATGTTTTTTTATGAGTCTGCTTTATATACGGTACCTCGGTATGGTACCTTGTTTCGTGAATGATCCTTAGGGACAACTTCCTAGGAAATTAGTGTCACGCCACAATTACATAAAATATCTAAATGCACTCGCGTTTTCGAGGCACAACCATTCAATACGGAAGCAACGCACAACTGTCATTTTTATTATTCCACGCATGCTGCGATGCACAGTTGTGCATTGCTTCCATATTGGATGGTGTGCCCTTGAAAACGCAAGTGCATTTAGTTTTGGATTCCGGGAGGCTTGTTCTTAATTGATAATCTTTACATAATTAAAATGCATTCGATCGATTCTACTACATACTGTTGGTTCACCTGATTAATAAGTTATTTCCAAATTTGAAATATAAGGGACGATCGATCAATGCCGCTAAAGGACTTATAAATAGCTTTCGTACGAAATTAGAGGAGCTTGTACAAGTATCGTTTTGAGAAGTGTCCGATATTGGGAGTCTGACACTTGCGAACCTCCCCCTATAGTTAAGAGCATTTTGACAGAACACGTTCCTTTCGAATCGATCAGCCGTCTTATCTCAATCTCATCGCTTGGCGAGTTGACCAAAATTCATCCAGCCTTTACATCAAATTAGCATACTTCTTGATCGATGATCCGATACCTAAAGTGACAAACACGACTCATTTCTCAATTGCGATTATCGCTCCAGTCGATACCTGAAAGGCTCAATCTAGAAAGGTAGCATATTCTGCTAACTATCACCTGTCGTCGGTTACCACTGCAAGCTTCTTTCGCCGTCTGATGCGAACCTGTTTGGCCGGTTAGCGCAGGATTTGTTTACATATCATCAGCGCAGTTAGAGATGGGACTTCTCTTTGATCTTTGACTGGATGGCATTTGTATTTTTTGCCTGATTATTATCGCATTTAGACGATTCAGTTTTTCGCTGTTCTCGACTGGAGCATCGCTGGTGTGGGTGACCGGTTTATGACTGGCATCGGACATTTTCCGCCACAAGTTAATCAAATTCAAGAATTATGCTAATCGATCTTTTGGAAAAATAAATAATCGCTTAACACCTATTATGGAATCATATTTCAGTGCGTCATTTACGACCGGAAAGGTTTCAGATTATTCCCATGACTAACCTTAAATTGGTTCTGATAAAAATAACTGACTCACCGAAACATGTTGACAGGTCCAACGCTCCTTTGTAGAGACAACCGTTGCTTTTAACGATCGCCTTCGGTATTCGGTTGACACAGTAGCAATCGTTGCCATATTCCGGCCCAATCTCGTTCAAGAAATGGCTGTCCGTTTCGAACCGTAACGCGGGAATTCCTTCGTAGCTTGATGGACCCACGTACTTGATGTCAACGGTTCTGAATTGAAGAATCAACATCATTTTTTTTGTATTAAAAAAACATATTTTTGAAATACAAACCTACAAATGTCGGAGCTAAAAATAGTCATCTTGTCGACTCCTTCCCGAAACGGGGGATACCCGGAACCGTCTGTTCCAACGATTTTGTTGCACTTCGATGACGATCCCGCAGACTGATTTATCCACCTGTCCAACATAGACCTTCCGTTCCAGTACTCGATCATCTGTGTCTGCGCTGGGTCCTTGATCCCGGTGTTGATCGTGTAAGTACCATCATCAGTCATATTTTTCTGGAAGTTCACACAATTGAATCAGAGTGCAATTCTATGAACCGCAAAGGGCAACTAGTTTGCCTTACATGGTTGAAAAACGAAAACTTCATCGACCCGTCGGGCAGCACCCGGATGGTTTTGGTGTTCCGCTTCTCGATCTCTTTACAGATCGCTTTGGCGATGCCGATCACGTTCACGCAGAAGGGGACACCCTCGAACAGGAACTCCCGCGGAGTTGTCCGCAGGAACATGGAGTCCGGCCGGCCGAAGATACGGTTCAGTTCGACGTTGATCAACCGCAGACTGTCGTAGGTTTCGTCTTCGGCGATTTGCAGGATCGACTACGGAGTTTGGTGAGACGCATGCGTGCAAAATGGATTCACAAATGGTGTAACAGAGAAAAGAAGAGCGTGGTTTTGCGGTTAGCCAAAATGTGTATACTAAGATGGTTTGTGGTTTGAACGAATGGGGTGGTGGCTGGCAATTAATAAGTACTACGTACGAATATTGAGAATGTGAACAGAAAAAAGTGAACATATCATAAAACATGGAAAATAATAAATGCAGTTAGTCAGGTCGATCTTGGCGATGATAGTTGAGAGATGTTTGATTCCATTTTGTTTATTTTGTAACTCTATTCCTGGAAATAGTAACCATTGTCCCCATCTGCAGTTACTACTAATGTAATAATTGCATTAAACGTAAAACCATACTTAACTAGAGCTATTGATGGGACTGGATGTTATTGGAATAGTCATTGATAGGAGACAAATATTATTTATCATTGAAACCCGATCAGCTCGTGTGATAACTTTGTATTACCCAGTAATACCCCCAGCAATTTAAACGGTATACGATTCATACTACCTACAAGACTAATTAACTGCAACATACAGTTTTTTATTTGATTTCGTTAATGTTACAATGTGCCGTTTATAGAATCTGTTCCTTCCTTTGACAGTTAAAGAAGTTGTAGGTACTCAGTTACTTGTTAACACCAGAAGCTCGTCTTGTTCTTCAATGGTTCAACATTTAAACTGAAACTTGCCTGCTTTTCAACTTATTGATCTAAAAGCATTTCCACAGTTATTTAATTGAAAGCTTTCCTATGCCCTCCAACGCATGAGTATGTATCTTGTGTGGCAAGTACAATGGATACATTATGCCCGGGTGTTGAGAAAGTTTCCAACCCGAAAACATCCTAGACCGGACAAAGAATCGAACTCGCCATCTCCGGGTTGGCAATCCTACGCCTTGGCTCGCAACGCTAACTGGAGAGCAGAAGCTCATAGCTATTTTTGACAGCAAAATAAAATTTCCATGGAAAATTAGGAAATTGCCAATAAAGAAATCAGGGTTTCGACTTTACGTTTCAATGAGACCAAAGCAAGTGTTTTTTGGGCCAAATGATAATCCTTTTTTTTTTGGGTCTCCAGTAGCATTGCGAGCAAAGGCGTAGGATTGCCAATCCGGAGATGGCGAGTTCGATTCTCGGTCCGGTCTAGGATGTTTTCGGTTGGAAACATTCTCGACACCCTGGGCATAGTATATCTATTGTACTTGCCACACAAGAAACATTCATGCAATGGCGGGTATAGAAAAATTTCAATTAATAACTGAGGAAATGCTAATAGAATACTAAGTTAAAAAGCTGGGCCAAGTTCCAGTTGGAATGAAGAGCCATGAAGAAGAGAGAAGAAGAAGAAGATAATCCTTTTTCATAGTTTATTTTGAGGATAATCTTTCTCCCATTAATCTTTTCTGGGAGATAAACGAAAATCTTGCCTATTAGATGAAAATTCTTTTTCGTTTCATCACTTAACTTACTCACTTTTCGTGAGAATTAACAATTACAAAATTGCATGGCCGCGCCGGTATCCGAGCCCAGGATAGTAGCAATAAAAGCCGTAATTTTTCTTTTATAATTGCCATTTTTGCTTTCAAAAGTTTGTCTTGTGGATAATTCTTAATTGTTTGTGGAAATTTTGCATTATTGTGGAAATTTATATTTATTAATTGTTCACTAGAATAACGTACCCTGCATTGCACGGGGTTGTGGTAAAATTTGGCGTTCTAAATGTCAATTAATGAGTTTTTTGCAGGGTTCATAATGCTCACTCAATCTCAGGAGCACATGATTTTCCCTCAGTAAAGTTTTAGGGGAGAAATCGCTTTTCAGGAAAGAAAAACAGCCTGGAGAGTGATAACAATTTTTCGCTCACTTAGATTGCCGCTAAACGTTGGTTTGCTCTTTTTCTTTTATATTCGACTCTTTTCGTAGCATCATAAATGCAAATAATAGTAGCTTATGTGAAACAAATAACTTAACGCTTTCATACAGATAGCGTGGTGGTGTGGCTAAAGTAAGCGCATCTCCACAGCTGTTATTGTTACTATTCTTGGTTCGAATCCCGGCGCGGCCATACAATTTTGTAATTGTTCTGCGATAATTCTCGCGAAAAGTGAGTGAGAGGTGAAAGTAATGAAACGAAAAGGGATTTTCATCTAATAGGCAAGATTTTCGTTCATCTTCCAATGCTAATTCTAAAGAAAAGATTGATGGGTGAAAGATGATCCTCAACCTAAACAACGAAACAAGATTTTCCCTTGACCCGAAACACGCTTGCTTTGATCTCATTGAAACGAAAAGTCGAAACCCTGGTTTTTTGTAACGCCGCACTCTAGATCAATTTTCGTACGATTGCATTGTTTTTCCTTACAATTCATCCTATTATTGTGTTTTAATATTTTTTCTACTTTTCCAGTAGATTCAAAAGTATAAGATTGCTAATGTCGTTCCTGTTCGCGTGCCTAACATCTAGGTTACTTTGACCTGGCAGCCAAAGTACCGGTACTACAAGTGTCAAACCGATATTGATGATGAAACCAAACATGCACTACAACATGACACATAAATTATGGCCAATTGAAGCTTGTTGAAGCATAATTTAGCAAAATAATTTAAACAGCGCCTCTAGCTTTCTAGTACTTATGCTTCTACTATCTGTGTATAAACACAGCAGAGCCCAGGAAGGACACATCGATCAGTGAGGAAATCTTGAAAATCGGCCCAACCGTTCGTGAGTTATAATTCCTCAAAGAAAAAGCAAACTCATTTTTATATAGAGAAGAAGAAGAAGAAGAAGAAGAAGAAGAAGAAGAAGAAAAAGAAGATAGAGATACACTGATTTCTTTATTTTTGATTTACTATTTTTTATGATTTTTTTTAAATTTTTTTAGAGGGAGTTTTTATTTGAGTCGTTCTTTTTTGATCATTTAAAAAAAATCTGTGATGCATCCATTTGTCAGTGACATGAATATACCATTGAAACCTTCATAAGGAAACAACTAATTAACAAATTGAGCCTAAATTGCCTGTTTTGCGGATGTTAATGATATAGCAACATGCTATTAAAAATAGAACAGATACCCTATAACGCTTCCGTATCTTCATGGTATAATGATATAACACTCTAATAACGCATTCGCTGAATCTAAATTGAACATAATCAAATATAGGAAAAAAAACTCGTTCACCGAGTAGTTATCCTGCCTTCTCGCAGACAACAACCTTATGCAACGTACACACCAGTCAAGCAGTTTGACGAGCATTGACTCCGCCTCCAAGAAAACGCTTCGGTTGCTACTTTGTTTGAACGTGTGTGAAGTTGTTCGAACAACCATTTGACAGTTGGCGACTCGGTTGGAAAAAATTAAAACGGTTTGATTTTGGTTTGAGTTGTCGGGGGTGGAGTCAAGGTTCACCGAACATGTTTGAGCATTTGTAGTAAAGTTGTATAAACCCCCATATATTTTTTGATGGTTGGGGCTCAAGTTGGCGCTTCGGTCGTTCGTGTGTGATATTGTTGATCGAATCAACTGATTGTTCGTGCCGCTGTTGGTGAAACTTGATGGATGTTTGAATAAACGAGAGATGGAGTCATTGTTGGTCAAACTGCTTGACCGGGTGTACGTTCCATTATATAGCGCTTATATGGTTCGATGCTGTTCGATGTACCGTCAACTGGGGGGAAGATGATCATTTTTAAGACAAAACATGCAATAACAATGTGTGTTTACATTTTAAATCGAAACAAATATTTTCAAAACATGTACTGCTATACGTTGCAATAATCAACAACTTTAGTTTTCTGAAATGCGTTCGCATTTATTAAAATAAATTAAATGATCACACATTTTTTGAGTAATCTGGTTTGGGGTGAAGTTGATCAAGACAGCTCTACTAAAATCATTATGACCTAACCGTCAAAATATACTAGGTTATTTGTATGAATGTTGAATTTACTACTTAAAGAAGTCTAGGAAGTCAATATTTGAAACGAAAATAGCGTCATTTATGACTATCTCTCTTTCTTCCACAAAATACATTTTCATGATTATAATCAAAAACTCGGATTTCTACCTAGCGGTAACATTACTTGAACTGAGAATATTGTTGACTACCGTTTCATAAAAAAAATTGGCACTTTTGACTGATACATCAAATGATCATCTTCACCTCAAATGTCATCTTCCCCCCAGTTGACGGTACCATTATTTTCATAGTTTTCAAACACAACGGTTGATTGTTATCAAATTCAACAGTGATCAAAAAGGCTTTGCTCCGAAATGTCGAATGAAAATTGTTGCGAGAAAATCGGTTAAGGATTAGGGTAAAGTGCCCAATAGTGGACCCCCAACCAATAGTGGACCCTCCAGTCATGTTTGCATTATTACAGCACAATGTAAACATTTTGCTATGAAATTCCATCGGGAGAACCTACCTGACAGTCCTATAGTTTGATTACATGCATTGGAAATGCTATGGAAAGTAAAATTAGATGATGCTTTACAATTCTATAAAAAATAAACACGAGAGTGTCCATTATAGGAATATTTTGGGGGGTCCATAATAGGGAAAAAGAACGTCCCGAAACGGAACATAAAAATCAAATGAAGTGTCGACTATAGGGAAGCAATTTCCTTCTATGGACCCCCAGGGGGTCTACTATAGGGCGAATTCAGTCACACTTTAAAATGTTAATTTCAACGAATAACGTCGAGTATTTGAGTATTTTATGTATGTATCGTGAAGAGGAGATGCAGAGCTTGATGTTAAATATCACGCAAAATAAATATTTTGAAAATTTCCACTCCTTATGCCAGGAAGAGCAAAATTTCGCTACTAGGGGGTCCACTATTGGGCATTTTACCCTACTATATGAGAAGTTGTAAAATGTTTATCTTAGCTTTTGTGCACACACATACACACACAATACACACGAACAGATAAACATTTGTTCAGCTCGTCGAGTTGAGTCGATTGGTATATAACTAGGCTGACCATACGTACCGTATTTAACGGGACAGTCCCATTTTTTAGACCGTTTTGTGATGTCCCGTCGTAATCTGAAAAATCCTCAATGTTACCCGTTTTTTCATTGATTCTACATTGATCATACATAGAAAGTTCTTATTAGAGAGATCTAAGCCCTCGGCTGACTCATCTTCCAATAAATAAGGACGAAACCCATAAAAAAAAGTGTGAGATGTTAGTTATTAGTGTGGCTTTTAAAAGAATGCTATCTATGCCGTTTTGTATTTTTCATAGATCGACTTTTTTTTAAGGTTTTTAACAGTTAATGGCAACAGGTGCTTCTCCGGGAGAGGAGGCATTAAAATTTGGCCAATCTCATCAGTGGATTGCCCGGAATTAGTAACTTGGTAAACAAGTATTTCCTTAAAATCAGGTCACGCCTCAACGTCAATAAAATTAAGCGAAGGGACAGACATTCTTATTTTCAGATTAAGTTTATTTTACATTATTCTGTTTTGAATCTTCCGAAGTAAAGCCTGTCAACGTTAAACTTCGGATAGTTAGATAATGTTCAATTGATTTGTCGTCGTTTTTTAACAAGAGCTAAGACATGCTGAAAGCAGCTGTAAAGCCAAGAGATTGGGCTGTCATGTAGATAGTGGTTGGTAAAAAAGTGGTCGGTGAATATGTTTAAAAATCGCGTTTGGAGATGGGTGTCCGAAATTTAACGTGGACAGGCTTTAGGTATAGTTCAATACGCACCTTGAGAAGCGATCCCTGTGAATTGTATTCCGTTTATCTTTTGTATTGATTCACGATTATGTGCGATTATGCTCTACCCGCAAAAAAATGGCGACAGAAACTCCGCTTTTGGTGGGTGGCGATATGTTTTTGATTTTTGTTGTTTTAATTTCAAAGCCTACTTTCCATTTAAACGCACTTAAAGCTTATTGTCAAGTGTCAGAACAGGATAAAGATAATTTTTTTTTCTGAATTATTTACCTTTAACCCCCTATAATTTATTGATATCTCATGAGGTGGACGGATTTCGGTGCTGTACGGATTTCGGTCCCACAAGATACATTATTATGACAATTCAAAGATCCAAATTGATTTTTTGGGACAATAAACCACTACGTCCACTAGTTGAACTTTTGTGGTGGATATGTTATCGCCAAATGTTTCAGGTCTTTCAAGAATTCCCTGGAGTTTAGGCTTACACGCGTAAACTAATATATTTCGGCCTTTTGGTATGGTACATGCTTCCAGCTGACCATATATCAATATTCCTGGCGATTCATTAATCAAATTGGACATACCTTCAACATATGTTTCTTTCCAGGTAACCCAAGAATTCCCTCACGTATATAGGTCTCTCAGGTCTATACGCATAACGAAAGATTCACAAGCTCCTTTTAGAAACGAAACATGTTCTTAGTGATCATTTGAATCAAATTGGCTTCGAATTGAATGCATGTTTCATTGCAAGGAATCCAAGAAGTTCAAGAACTGGAGTACAGGCCTTAAAGTCAATACACGTAACGAAAAATCTATCAAGTCCTTTCAGATATAAAACATGTTCTTAGTAATCGATTTTTTATTTAACTTTCCCAAAGAATCCATTTTTACGCTTCTAACTGCTTTTTAAAATTACAACAAAAATCGAAAATAGTAGTTTGTGCAACTAGTTGCAAAAAGATGATTTTTTTAGCACGAGTTGTACGTTTATCCAACGAGGCTTGCCGAGTTGGATAAATACTACGAGTGCTGAAAAAATCGAGTTTTGCAACGAGTTGCACACGCTATTTTTTGCAATGACGAAAAAAGGGATTTAATATGATAAATCTGTACCAAAATTGTATAGTTTAGTTTAATCCTCATGATCATTCTTACCAATAAATCATGTTGCTGCAGAGAGCAATCAGATTTCATGTTATCGTGCCACATTGCATGGTTTGACTAGCCAAGAAGCGAAATTGAACTTGCTTTTGGACAATTTTGATGTTCATGTTTATTAAACTATTTAATTTATTACGAGGCACAGAGAATACACTATTTGAGCACTTACCCAAGCTAATTTAACAAAATGTTGTCATGTCATTACTGTTCTGATGTTTGTTTTTCTTTATAGCACCCAAATGAGTGCTATGATGAACTTTATGCAACTCATTTGAGTTGCATAATTTTCATTAAACCACCAATTTCGTTGGTATGGAAAAGTAGGCCGTTTTATCACTCAAAGACGAACTGTAAACCAGGTATTATGACCAGGAATTGCAAAAAATGCTTTTTTCAAGTTTGGCCTAACATTTGGTCCATCTGGAACCAACATTAGTTCAATTCTTCAGGTTCATATGTGCAGCATATCATGTTTTATTTTCGATTTCTAAAATAGTTAAAGGATTCAAAAAAATTGAGTTCTCTAGAAAAATTGACCAAAAATAAGTCAAAGAATCGACTGAAGCAATACAAACGACACATAAGAAAAGGTCAACTGAATGCCTGTTCCATTCCAAGCTAGATTCACGAATTTTCAAGATTTTCAAGAATTGGAGTACAGGTCAATATGCACAACGAAAGATCTTCTTTCTTCTTTCAGAAATGAACATGCGGTTAGCGTTCTTTTTATTAGCATTACATATCTCACTGGAACATTACCGCCTCGCTGCTTAGTATTCATTAAGCACTTCCACAGTTGTAATCTTCGAGGTTTCTAAGCCAAGTTTCCGTTTTTGCATTCGTATGTTATGAAGCTAACTCGATAATACCTTCAGGCCTAGGAAAGTTGCGAAAATTTCGAACCTGAGAATTTCCTAGACCAGACCGGAAATCGAACCCACCCACCTTCAGCTTGGTCTTGCTTTGTAGCTACGCATCTTATCGCATGGCGAAGGAAGACGTCGTTGTTTGTGATCATTTGAATCAAATAACATTTGACTTTATATTTAACTCTTATCTAATTTAGTTATATGGATCAGATATTGCATAAACCACAGTCAATAGGAAATTCTCAGTGGACAGGAATCAGAGGAGAGGAATAATATACTTTTTGATGGCACATCCAATGTGGTTCTACAGATTACAAGGCACATTGTCAATTAAGAAAAAAAACACATAACAGCCGTTAGGATACACGTGCAGACCTTAAGGCCCAAAATCCAGGGAATTCTTGGATGAACTGATATGGAAAAATTGTTGAACGCTCATCCAATTCAATTCTAAGGAACACAATCAACATAAACGATTTAAAAAAGCTTGCAGCTCTTAAGGAAGTCAAGATGTATACTCCAGGGAATTTTTATATGAATGCAATTGAAGTTGATGGAATATCCCTTTTTAGTACATGTCAGTAGGGACGAGTCCTTTCTAATTATTCGTGTAAATTGGAATACAATACGTAGTGTTTTTTATTTTATTTGCACGAAAGAAGCTTGGGAAGGAAGATTGTGAGTCATTGTATTTAAACAACGGAGGACACAATGTCTAGCAGAATCATAACTCTAAATAGTTTGATCGAACCCAATACAGGAGTCCCCCATCTCCCACAACAAATTTTCTCGCTACACTACTGATTCACATATGTATTATGGTATCTTTTTTGAAGGAATCTGATTTTATTATTGATGTCAGATATTTTGATGTAATGTGCCATCAGATGGTGCGATTTGCTGATCATCGTAGCATTTCTGGCAATGACAAAACCATCATTGAACCAATTCACGCAAAAGAGCTAGAAATATTGGCGAACACCTCTTTACATAACTGGTACCAAACCAAAAAATCCTCCTGGTAAAATTTTTAAGAAACCTTTTCAGAAAAATGTATTCGGAATTCTGGAAAATTCATTTCTGGAAACTCCGCCATCAGTGATTCTTTCTACAGGAATTCTGAGGAACTACTCTTCCAGGAATTCTGAAGAATTCCCACTCAAAGAATTTTGAGCAATTGCATCTTTGAGAATTTTCGCAACTTCATTTTTCTTTAATTCTGTGTAATTCTTTACCCAAAAATTCTGCGAAACTCCTTATTCAGAAACTCATATTAAAAAAATACAGGATTTTTCCTGCCTTAGAAATTTTGGGGAATTCTTTTCCAGTTGTTCTGATGATGTTCCCTGTACCCCTTTAGATATTATGGATATTATTATTATTATTATATTATTCTCACCTTGACCAATGTATTCCTTTTTTTAATTCTCTGACAATTTTCCACCCTGTTATTTCGGAGAAATTCTTCATGAATTCTGGGAGCTCGATTTACAAAAATGGTAGTATATTTCTGCTTTAGAATTATTGGAGAATTTCTTCTTCAGAAACTCGGAGAATTGCATTCTACAAGAATTCCTTCTACAGAAATTCTCCGGAATACTCATTCAGAAACTTTGGGGAATGGCCCCTTCAAAAGATCATGACAATTCCTCTCGCTCGAATTTCAAGAAATCCCTTCCCTAGAAAGAGTAATTTCTCCTTCAGTAATTTGAAGAAACAAGTTCCTGGAAAATAACCTACAGGGCAATTTCTCCCTCACGAATTATGAAGCAATATTCTCCTATTAATAATAGGAAATTCCTCCGATATGACTTCCATAAGTTCCTTACACAAGAATTACTGTAAAACGCTTATTCCAGAAGTTCTGAGGAATGAATAGTACGTGTATTAGATTTTCTGGATAAAAAAAACATGAAAAGTTCCAGAAAATGTCTGTAGGATTCTCACGTATGTCCTGCTGGAATTGCCGTATCGCAACTTAGTGTTTATTAAGCACTTCCACAGTCTCTAAGTAGAATCAACATTTATGAATTCCTGTGTCATAAAACTAATATAATTCATAGGCATGGGGAAGAACCAAAAAACCTACACCGTACCATGCATGGCCTTACTTTGCAGTCGCCAGGCTAAGGCAGCCAAGGCAGCTAAGTTCAGAATTTTTGCTAGTGTTCTCACTAGGAATTCCACACCCTCCAGGACGAAATATTGAAGAATTCTTGAAGGAAATTTAAGAAGAATTTCTGGAGAAATCACTGGAGGAGATCGTAAAGAAATTCCTGGAGAATGTTTGAAAGAATTTTGCCTAAGGTTCCTTAGGAACCGACGAAATGTTTGAACGATTATTTTGAACCACGCCGATCCGAGCCGCCGCCGTGAGCAACCACGGCGTGGCGCCGGCTAAGCAGCCGCCGCCGTTAAAGAATTGCGGTCTCGCCGCCGCCGGCTCAAAGTAGATCGGTGCACAGGTCTACCTGTTAAGGCAAACGACTTTTTCGGCCGTAAGTCGCTTTCCCAAGAATTTCTTATGGAACATACACTAGTCGTTCGGTAACTGCTACATGTTTTCGTTTCAGTTAGAGAATGCCGTTCGATAACTGCGACGCATTCTAGACGTCAAACAATTGTCAGACGACTAGAGTGTAGGGAAGCGCACGGATTAAAATAAATAAATACATATTATGAATTGAAGTCGTATAAGAAACTCTCAAAATAAGATTGAAATGAGATTGTATAAAAATATTAATAATAATAATTTAGAAGAACAAAGATTATTTATTCCAAAAAGGCAGGTACAGGCGAGGATGATGGATGAATACATTTGAATCGCAGTAGGCATAAGGTATTCAAAATAGATGGTGTAATTGAATGGGCATGATAAAAGATTAATGGGGTAGATCGGAGTAGGCGTAGGATATTTGAAAACAGATGGTGTGAATGAACGAGTAGAATTCAAACAATGGAATTCAATCAGCAGCAAGCATAGGATATTTGAAAATAAAGCGGTGTGATTGAATTCGAAAAATATTGGAATCGCAGCAGGCTTGGGAGATTAGTTTCAGTTTGTTGGATGATTTGAAGTGGAATAAACGTGTTTCCAAACAAGTGCAAAAAAAAGTTAATTATTTATCAAGTCCGATTATTAAAAAATACGAGTCACGACATAGAGATGCAATTGAAGTACACTGGATTATGCAGTGCAATTCAGCTATCATTGACTTTGACATCGGTTTGAAGATCAGCTGTACAATAACTGCAAAACTGATGTAACTATCGAACAGCAGTTAAAAGCATTGCAGTTAAATAACTTTCAGTGTTCGAACGTCTACTGTACAAAGAATTTCCCGTAGTTCAATAATTCCGAACAATTTTCCGTTGAAATCCAAAGATTTTCTTTATTTAAATCTACATTCTGAACAATCCTTCGCGGAAATTCTAAAGAAGTTTCCGTTAAAATTCCAGGAGAATTTTCCTTGAAAACTTCTTCGAGTCTCCCGTGGAAATTCTTAAGAAGTTAATGTTTTATCTTTGACCATCCGGAGACGAGCCAGCCTCGGGCTGAAAGTCTCCCTAATAAATACACAAAAAATATCTTTGACCATGCCAAACAAGCCGTCTGAATTATTCTAGACTGAGAAAGCCAACGTTAAAACACCCATTCTAACACCCAGCCGCACTCTCCTACATTTATGAAGAATTGTCTGTGTAAATTTCGAAGAATGCTCAACAGAAACTCATCCGGAACTTTCCGAAGATTTTCCTGTACAAGTTAAGAACAATTTATCATATTTTTCATGTAAATTGCTACGAATTTTATGATAAAAAATCCAAACAATTTTATTTGGGAATTCCAAATAGCTTCTCTGGGTAATTCCAAAGATTTCTCCGAAAATAATTTCCAAATTTAGGAAAAACTTATAGAATTTCATGGAGAAGTTCATTAGGTTTTTCATGCGAAATTCAAAAGATTCTTCCAATTTGCAATGCCATTTTTTTAAAGAAACGTAATAAAAAATCGCCACGCCGATTCACGCCACCGCCGCCGCCGGCTAAAATTGCTTCCGGCGTGACGCCGAAAACGCCGCTGCCGCCGACCGAAATTCTGACAAACGCCGCCGCCGACGAATATCAGACCGGCGCACACCTCTACCCCTGGTATCAAGCCGAAACCATCGCCCTTTTTGCCTTCACGAAATATATATTTACAGTTCGAAGCATTAATGAAATAATTCGATTTTCAGGGAAATAGGGGCAAAATTAAAACTTTAAAGCGTTGAATAATTTTGAGCATAACAAAGCTGTTTTTGTATTTTTATATTATTTTATATTTTTATAGTGAATTCATGCTACGAAAAATTCTTAGATAATTTACACAAAAACTACATAAGATAAATACATATATAATCTAATATAGTAGCCGTTGGATAACTGCAAAATGTTTACTTTTCAGTTAATGAATGCCGTTCGATAACTGCAACACATTCTAGACGTCAAAGGGTTGTCAATCGACGTCAGATGCAATAAAAGTGCATCTAAATGTGCAGCGCAATGCAGCTGTCATTGAATTTGACATCAGTTTGAAGTTTAGCGGTCCGATAACTGCAACACTGTTGCAACTATCGAATTGCAGTTAAAAAGCATTGCAGTTAAATGACTTGCAGTTATCGAACATCTACTGTATAAGCTAATCATAGCATTATAACAATAGTCTTATTCTGTCTATCCGTTCCTCGATTATAGATGCATGATATAAATAGTTGCGATAATCGCCGACCTCGTGTCGTGTATATTTATATTTTTGGCCTTTTATTTATTATTGTCTATTGTTTCATAGAAAAAAAGCTTGAGGGCACCGCGTACTCATACGAATAAGTAATCAATTATATGATTCCAATATAAGCATTGAAATAAATTGTCATTTTTCTCATATCTCTGCAATTGCTTTTATTGATCATTTGTTGGCAGATTTTTCCACGTCATGGCTATACGAATATTGCAAATTAGGATTTACGAATGTCGAGTTTAAATATGTTGAAATATAGATTACAAGATAGTGAGTTGACAGTTGAATTCCAATCGGAACATTTCCTGTCTTTGTTCATAGTGTCTTTAATCACATAAAATATCGATATCGTGGCGCTGTGGATAGTATGCTGGACGGGACAGACAACGGAAAGGCGGGCACCGAGTGGCTACCTCCTATCAAAGCTCTAGCCTAGCATCTCCAACCGGCTTTATAGTGCTGGAAAAGCTACGCCAACAAGTGTTTGGGAGGCGGCCAATGGACGCAAGGATATATAAAGGGGTCGTTTTTTCATCAACGTACACTGTGTACACGGGTATCCAGAGGAAGAAAAAGCAGCGTTGGAGCATACATACGACGGAAATCTATTGTAGTTCAGGAAATGACCAAACCGGTTATCGGACTGGGATAGCATAGCATAGTTACGGTGTACTTCGTTGATTGGACACTAGTGATACTCATGTTTTTTCTTTTGAAATCGCCATTCAGATTACTAATCAAAGTGGGCATGATCCTTGATTTAAATCTGGGACAAAAATCACAAAAGCATGAGGATTGCTACTCCAGGCCACAGCCATCTTCACCTTAACTTGGGAGGGGAAGGAAGTGTTGATGTAGTACCTACTTAATGAGAGGCCCCCGACTCAGCGACACCCTCATAACTAAGTGCATAAGTTTGCCTATAGCTGACAATGTGACCGTGGTAGATCTTACACCGTAACACACACCACGCAAAGGATTGGATAGACTGACAAAAACTCTATTTTATGTAAGAAAAAATACCAGCAGACAGAAAGATAAGGAGAAACTGTCCCGCGCTAATAACAAACGAAAGTTCTATGAGATGTGGAACCGCTTCCTCAAGGGTCACGAGCCACATCCTGACATTTGTAGGGACACGAACGGGAGCCCCCGGAGCCTACGTCCTGATGCTAACGAAGAAGGAAGCATGCACGCAGGACATCTGACTGAAAAATAACAAAGGCTCTACGGTTGTCAACTATCATGCCATGAGAGCTACTACAACACGGTGATGAGGCGATATATAAATATAACGTTACAAAAGTTTTCCCTCGGAAATTTAAAAGTAATTTTATGAAATAAGAAAATTAATTCGACTCATCTCAATATTATATGTATAACAGATGTTCAAGGGTGAAAAATGCATCACATTATTGATGTTTGTACCAGATTACATTTTTTGTAATTTCTTCGATTTTGTTCTAAACAAACAAGCATGCTCGTCACTCAACACGGGGGATGTCGTCGATGGATGTGTACTGATACCCGTTCGGATGGCGGTTTCAATCCAAAAGTGTTCAATCTGTTGTCATTGTCAGATATGAAGTATGAGTCATGATGGTCAAATGTGAACAAACGGATGAGTGCACAGTAATAATGAGTTATTACAGATGGGCGCATGAATCTCAACTACAGCTAATAGAGCAAAGCCAAAAATTCTACATTTTAAATTACTTGAAAGTTGTGCTTCAACTATTTAGCAAATTAGTCCGCCACCCGAACAGAATGATTATACACAACACAGCGAAAACACAGTAACTAGAAGTAGTAGATACACACATACAGACATATAGAAGAAAGAGCTCAACAGGCTTGGAAGCAATAGAGCTTTGAAGTGAAAAATGTTCAAAAAGTGTAGAATAGCCTCAACCATATGACCAGCCTCACCAAGTGGGCGGTAAAGTGGGAAGTATATAGCAGATACAAAAAGGAGTTGTGAAAAACCAAACGCCACTATTGTAAAGTTTGGTTAAGCTCATACTAAGTTCGTAAAGTAGTGAATAGAAAACCTAATAAAAACGTTACTTGGATTGGCGTCGTTTTCTCTATTATTCGTTTAATGACTCTAACTACGGGAATTTTTTCGAGAGTATTGTTAACATCGGAGCGAAAGTTTGTGATGGTTTCCTTTGCTTGGGTATCGATTATTTGCAATATGCTCTGAAATGGAGAATATACAAATGAAAGAAACGGACAGATAGAGGGAAATTATAGATTAGATAGAATAATTCTCGGAAATGCATGTATGGGTAACGAGGTTTAGTAGGTGCAACTTATGTCAACTATAGAATTGGCGTAAGCTTTTTAATTAGTGTCAAAATAATTTGTTACGGAAGAAACTTGTTCATTGCTATAAGTTGCACCTAAAATAAGAATTGGAAATTTAATTTGAGAAAAATAATACCGAAATTGAAATTCTATAAATGATACGATGTATACGAGAAATATTCATCTTTACGCACAGCAAGAGACAGACTTCACAACTGCTAATGAATAAAACAAATTTACGAAACGCCGATTCATGGAGAGGGAATACTACAATAAAGGAAGCAAAACGTGACTTACATTCATGTGCATATTAAGCACCATTAGTGGATCGTTTTCACTCAGGGGATACGACGACTCGGCGTCGAAGACGTACATCTGCTGTTGGGAGAAGTGGACCTTGGATCGGTCTCTGCTGAACCGAACATTGTCCTTATGGCGATATTGGCTGCCGATGCGCGAATATGGGAATGTTGTTAGAGCGATACGTCGAAATTGGCTGGCATGCAAATACTTACAAATAAATATAAGGTCCCACTTCGACCACTCGAGGTCGTCGACCCATTTGCACCTCGTACGGATTGGTCACATTGAATATGTAAACCTTGAAGTCCAGAGGTTGGGGTATTGCCTCCCATCGTTTGAATTGTGGCGTTTCTTGCCGCAGTTCTGTATTCTGAAATGAAAAAGAGAAAAGAAAACGATTTATTTACCTAGAGATGATTATTGAGAACTACATTTAATAAGATTTGTAAAATTTTCTCAGTAATCAAAAATAATGTAAAAAGTTCAATAAACTTTCCATGCTGATATTTTTGAATAAGGAAAACCTTTATATTTCTCATTGAAAATAATAAATTCCAGCACTGATCTTTGTTTATTCCCATGCTTATTACAATTTGGTTGGTTAGTGAGTCTGGACTTGAGCGTTTTATTATTTTTTCGCACTGATCGTATAACCTTTCCGATTTAAAAACGGTATGAAAGTAGAAAGTGAACTCAACAGCCATCTAATTTTTTATTAGGTTTGATTAAGGTGCAGCATTCTGAATCCAATTAAATACTCATCTGCACAAAATTACTATTGAAGAATTGCGAAAATAAAATCACAAACACTAAACTAGCGAGATTTCGTGCTTTGTTCTTTTGATAATGTAAATACCGGAACAAAATTACCCTCCAGTCACGTTCATCCTTAATCAATCGCCAAAATCCTTGACCGACAGAGTACACTTTCTCTGGAGACCTTCTTCCATTTATCCGCGCCTTCAGCCTTGCCCTCAATGAAGCCGGTCTGCGTGTCGGTTGGTAGTTTATACTTCCACTGTTTTGCTGTTTACGTATTCAAAAATGCCTCTTTAATGTGAGGAAGGTGAATGTCCCTTGCCAGCGCCTCATCCCGCGTCGGGTCCCTCAAGTTCAAATATAATTTAGCCCAATTCCAGATTTAGACGATATGATATCAAACATCGACATAAATTATTCAGCTCGTTATAGGTATGGCACCTATTTGTTTACCCAATGAGTCCAGACCGATATTGTGCAAGGTTATCGGCGGAAACGGATCAATGATATGGCTCTATTATCCACGCAAACATATGCTGGCACGCAATTTCGAATGTCGATTAAGCTGTTGGACTACTCAGTTATCGTGCCGGTGGAATCCGTCAAAGAGAAGTCCGCTGATCAAATATTCAATCGGCCAGGACGACACACGATGCATTAATGCTAATTCTACCGGATAAGCCATTAAAGTGGGGTTATTTATTTAAACAATGTCGTTGCGACCTACGACGTGAGACGCTTGTTGGGATGATGATCGCTACGCCACGCGCTTCAAGCTCGCGTAGTCAGCTAATATTATTGATAGGTGTGCGGCAGGGTAAGCGCGATCTAGACAAAGAATATTTGCATACCTGTGGAAACACCTCAAAAGCGCTATTGAGCTTTTTTGCTGGGTTAGAAAAGGCACGAAGCTTTAACCTGCTTCGACGATGAGCAACAATTTATCTACTTTTAGGCGGTGCTTGAAGAAGAGCGGACATCGCCGCTGTTACACGCTTAAAGTCAAGTACACATCGCATGAATAGCTTTCACACATCACGGCGACGCCTTGACCAACTCTCCCTATGCGTGAAAATTTTGTGTGCAACATACGCATTTGCTGTGTACTGTCTCACACGTGCATGATATGTGTAAGTGAGTTTGCCTCGAACTGTCAAAGTCCCTTCAGGTCGCTATGATGGCGAACGTGTGCAGAATGTGCTGCAAGAAATCCTACTTTTCGGAGGTTTTTCCTTTGTTTTGATGGCGAAACAAAAAAAGTGCGAATACAATCATCGCACTTTGTTTTGTTGATCGAAACGATTGGAGAAGCCTCCGAATAAGTATGGAAAAGTTGGCTTACTTAAACATTAATTTGAAAACATACAATTGAGGTTAGGTTCGATTTCCGACTGCTCTCTCGCTGTGTAAAATGAACTCACCGAAAATCATCGGCCATCGGTTACACAAAAATGAGTAACATCGTAGTTACTCATAATATGAGTTGTTCCAGGAGAGCCCCGTTTTGTGTGAACGGAACACAAAAATATGTAAGTCATTTTAAGCGTGTATCATCGCGATTGAGTTTTCACACGCGAACGAAAAAGCTTTGCTGAACTGAGAGAATGAGAAGGTTCAAGCGCTAGATGAAAACCGATATGAAGAGCTTGATGAGCCACATATGAAAGTAATTACCAGCATATGGATTGACCTTTTGGAAGAGAAATGGCCTTGGATAGATCATTCTGGTTTGATAAATTTTATCTACCTTGATAATTATGATTACTGGGCCGTCGTATAATAAACAAAAATATACTCTCACAATCGAGGAAGGTTTTGATCATTAAGTTATTTGGGTTCGATCATTTTGATAAGAAAATTATTTTGAGCTTTTTAGTCAAGTCAAGTACGAGACACTGAAGACGGCCTTACTGTTGAGGTCGAAATACGTATCTGTCAAGATACAATTAAGTGGTGGAATTCAATGGGATTGTATAAACTCGTCTTATGACAGGTTCGATCATTTGCTAGTTTGTTCATAACTCATTTAAGAATATCTGAATATCGGAGGTCGGCTACAAGCGCGATATTTTTTGGGGTAGGATTACGTCATTCTGGAATATAGGGAGGTTTGCAGATTCTGCAGATTCAAATTTGAGACCGTCACGAAAAGTGGTCAGAGAAAATGGGCTAATAACTCAGCCGTCTTTCAACCGATTTCTGAGATTTTGTTATCATCGAAATGAAAGATTCAAGGCGCTTAACTATTGAAAAATCGAATATTGTCAGGCAGTGTTAAAATTTCACTATTTATAATAAATTGTCTACATTTCGGCTATTAGCGCGTGAACATGCGTAAAATGTTGATGATCGAATTCCGTATTCATCAATCGTATATTTGCACTATACGAAATTCTACTTTGAATTTGCGTTGAAACCTTCAACTTTTTTACAATTCTATTTAACAGATCGTTGCTTAAAATTCTACTGGTTATGGAGATAAGCTGTAGTTGCAGTTGTGGTAACACTAAAATTTTGAACCAGCTGTATCAACAAATTTTCATAAATAAAAACTTTGCCGAGTGAAATCCACACAGGACACATAATCTGTCGTCATAAGATTTCTTGTCGGCTCGGCCTCCGAACTTATAGTGCAAGCTGCTGTCGTTTTCCAAAACACTCGATGAAAGTGTTCCCTCTAGCTGATGAACCGGAGTTGACCGTGTAACGGTCAGAATTTTGTAAATATTAAATGTGTTTCTGTATATATGTGAATGGGCGAAAATTCCATTCAAAATGTTTAAATGTTTAACTGTCCCTTAGCATAGGCAACAAGCCATAAATTTTTGCCCAATCTTTCCTTGGGCGAGTTTATTTGTCGCCTCGAAAGGTTGGAAAGAGACGGCAGCAAGTCCAGCGCACCAAGTTATCCTTCGGAATTATGCAGTCACTAATGTGCACGGAGAAATTTCGGGGAATTGGGAATCTCAGGATTGTCCGGGATTCACTTTCCTTAATCTGAGGGAACATAGATTCTGCCATTTCGTCTGTGAACAGCCAGTGTATAGGAAGTGTGCGCGTTTGTTAGTTTATTCGTTTGTCTAATAAGTATGTTAAATAGAGTGACGTTAAGTGCATAAGATTAATTAAATATTTGTTCGTCCTTAGATTAGTAGTAAAGTGTGCGTAGTCAGGATTTGTGTGCGATAGTTAAGATAAAGCCAACGATATAAGGTAATGTGCTCGATATGTGCTGTACTGTGCTTGTGCTTAGTGTTCTGTTTAGCCGTTTGGCTATTTTCATTCGCAGCAATCGGACTCGCACCCAAGCGTGCGAATTTCCTCCCCTCCACGGACGAAAGCATTCCCAGCAACCGTCAACCCGCTGGAAGCCGGACGATCCGCCAACATATCGTCCGGCGAGGCCCAGGGGACCTCCACTTGGACAGGGTCTGTAAATCGGTCCGCTTCAGCCATCGTCAACAGCCATCGCGATCTGCCACCGCGTGTCGCCATCGCTGCATCGCCGCTGCTAGAGCGGGCAAGCCAACCGCCATCGTCCAAGCAGGCGCTTGGCGTCATCGTCGCCGCTCGAGACGGGCACATTGACCTGCCCGTAGGTCAACGACTGGGCCGGTAAGCCATCAGAATCCGGTGAGTCCATCCAGTGGAAGTTTTCTTTTTGTGGAGTGGGGCGTCCGCTGAGGGCGCCTCGGAGTTGTTGTTTTTTGTCCAGTCAAAAGACTGAAGGAATGTGCCCATAAAGCCATTCACAAAAATTGGTGACACCGTGAAGCGTGCGTGACGAATTGCCGCCGCTAAACCTTTCTTGTCACCAGGAGCGCAGACTAGCCCCACGTTGGGCGCCATCCCCCGTGGAGTGGTGCTTAAGCCACGTGTTTAAGGGCGGATCGGCCCTGCTAGCTACAAATGGCGCCCAACGTGGGGCTTCTATGTTGTATTTATGATTTATGTTTATTTATTTATTTATTTATTTATTTATTCATCACCGTCTTCGACACTACATCGTACAGACTGTACTTATCTCCTAATATAACCTATCTTATAACTAAAAAATTCCGTTCATCAGACTTTTAAAATTGTTAATTGTTTCCGTAAAACAGCATATGTGGAGAAATTCTGGAGTAAAAATATTTTGTTGAGTGATTTCGAGTATTTTGTAGGTAATTGAGATTGTAAAGTTTGGGTTGATGTAGTGCATTACAAAGTTTCGTTGAAAGTTTATTGAGTTCATTTACTTTATTTGTTGAACATCATATTATTTCTATTTATTATTATCTATAATTGTTGGTTACTTACTGTTGAAAATGGCTGTTAAACCCCCACATGCGGATCATCTGATCAATGACGAAGTCGACTATGAGCTTACGATTAGAGGGAAATACGACGAGACGAAAAATGATGTTGAGACAAAGTATAGAACGCTGAGGTATTTGTTCAAACAAGATGAGAAAGAAAAGAGAGTGTACGAATCTCCATTCACTATTGATCAAGAATATGACATGATATGTTCTAGGGTCAATGAATTGAGGAATAAGTTGGCAGGTGGGTTGGATGAGAGAGTTTACTCTCGATTGCGACATTATTATTGTAGGGTCTACAGGATAATCACCAAAGAGGCTGATTCAGAGCGAATGCGGAAAGAGTTACTGAAGGACATAAGGGAAGAATTAAATAAATTTGAATCTAAGAAAGGGCAGGATAAAAGGCCAGATACTTCGAGTTTACAAAAAGAGGATAGATCTCAGGATGGTTATGGTGCTCAGGTCAGAATGCTAAGTCCAATGGGAGCCAAGTCGGTTGTTCCGAAAACATCACAAGGTGAACAGGTACAGGTCAGTAATCGGGAAAAAGAGTTAGAAGCACAGGTTGCGGATCTACAGCGAAAGTTAGACATGTTTATCCAAAATTCAGAGGGAGCTAAAGGAGGAAAAGAGGATAATGCTAGTAGCTCACAGAATGCGTTACAGGGCAAGGTTACCGCAGGGATAGTAGGTACCTGGAACCAGACGGGTACCTGGAATGAAGAGGACAATAGAAATAGGTTCGATTTGTGTGTTCCAGCACAACGTAGTACATACAGCCAGAGAGAGGATAGAAACAGAAGGAATTTCACAGATGAATACGATGCAGATGATAGCGGTCGGCAAGAATATGAACGTGGAATGTTCCGATATGACGGCAGGAGTAATAAGACGGACGAAAACACCATAAGAAATAGTGTGGTGTATAGGGACGAGCCAGGCAGAAGTGGGGAAAGGTATCGTGACCATGTTCCGTTCCACCGAGAAAGATTTGAGAGGAGGCGTGAAGGTGAAGATGATCACACACGTAGAGTATGGTCGGACCGACATAATACTCGAACTCACTTCGAGCGACAACAAGGGTATGGAGAAGAGGAACAACACACACACTGGGGCGAAGTGCAGGATCGTCGTGTTCATCATGGAGGAGGCTTTACACACGGACGTAGGCAATCGGAATTCAGTTCAGACGAATTCTCAGAGGATGAGAGATTCAACAATAGAGTGCTCCACCATCAAAACAGAGTAAGGAGAGTAAGTGAAGCTGAAATCCGTGACGCAGATCGTAGGATGGAGAAATGGCACTTAAGTTTCAGTGGCGATTCGCGTACCAGATCATTGGAAGATTTTTTGCTGAAAGTACGTCGTCTTGCCAAAATGGATAGAATTGCAGACGATGTTCTCATGCAGAGAATACATACGATATTGCGAGGTGAAGCGTACGACTGGTACCTTTGCTACGCCGATGAATTTCATAACTGGGAGCAATTCGAGGAAAGGATTCGATATATGTACGGTAACCCTAACAAAGATCAGGGAAATCGCCAAAAGATCTACGAGAGGAAGCAGAATAGAGGTGAAACCTTTTAAGCTTCAAGATGGAAATTGAGCGTTTGAATAGGCTACTTAGCACACCGTTAGACCAACAAAGAATTTTTGAAGTTATTTGGGATAACATGCGGCCCCATTACAGGTCGAAGTTGGCATGTCGAACAGTACGTGAGTTGAGAAAACTCGAATACTATGCATATAGAATTGATGCGAATGACCCAATTTTCAGACGGGATGGACCGAGCAAGACGAGTGCAGTGCACAACATCGACCTACGGGAAAAGGAAGAATCGTATAGCTCAGAATCGGAACCAGAAGATGTCAACGTAATTGGAGGTAGAATGGACCGGGATAGGAAACTGAGAATGCAGCAGGTATCATCGTCGACCGGAAGGAATCCAGGATCATCAACCAGGGATGGCGTCAACGTCCCGCAGTCCATGTTGTATTGGAACTGCAGGAGGACTGGCCACCTGTGGAGGAATTGTCCACACGAGAAAAACCTGTTTTGTTACTGGTGTGGAGCATAAGGAAAAACAGTGAAAACGTGTGAGAATCATCCAGCAGACACTAGGAGACCGACGAGAGAAAATTCGGGAAACTAGATTTGGAATGCCAGCCGGGGAACGATAGCATTCCAGTTATGACCGTTCCCAGAAAACCAGAAAATATTCCTTTTGTGGATACGTTCTAGGAACTTTGCGAAGTGAAGATACACATGGACATGTGCCCACATGTGATGGTTAGAATATTTAATAAAAACTACGATGCTTTGTTGGATTCGGGAGCAAGGGTGAGCGTAATGAGTGATACAGAAATTGTAGAACAGAACGGGTTGGAAGTACACCATAGTCCAATAAAGATTGTGACAGCCGACAAAACAGTTCACGATAGCTTAGGATACGTGAACTTGCCGATGGAATGTAGAGGGGTTGTGAAGATAATTCCAACGTTAATAGTACCACAAATCGCCAGGGACTTAATACTAGGATATAATTTTTGGAAAATCTTCGGGATTCAGCCCATGATCCAAAGTGCAGGTGGATTCGAACAAGTGGCCACGATAAACACGAAAGAAGAGCGAAACGGGCATTGCGTAAATTCCGTGCAAATACCGGTGTTGCCAATAGAAACTCTGCCAGTTCTGAAAGTAGCGGACTCCGACGATTCACTAGACATCCCCGCTTTGGAGTTACCAGAACCTTCGACAACGACGCCCGATACCATCGAGACTGAACATGGGTTAACGACGAATCAGAGGAAGGACTTGACGGAAGCCATCAAGAGCTTTCCTTGCACAACGGAGAATCGGTTGGGCCGAACTTCGGTAATTCAGCACGAAATTGTTTTAAATGAGGAGGCAAAACCCAGGCGCCAGCCGTTATACCGTTGTTCGCCAGCGATACAGGCGGAAATGGACGCGGAGTTGGAACGGTATAAGCGAATGGATGCAATAGAGGAGTGTGCCAGTGAGTGGGCTAGTGCGCTGGTCCCCGTTAGAAAGGCTAACGGGAAATTACGCGTATGCTTAGACTCCAGGAGGATAAATGCACTCACCAAGAAGGACTCCTACCCAATGAGGAATATGGGTGAAATATTTCATCGATTGGGGAAAGCGAAGTACTACTCGGTGGTGGATCTAAAGATGCATACTTCCAAATCCTCTCAAGGAAGAGTCGCGAGACCACACCGCTTTTCGGACGCCAAAAGGACTCTACCGGTTCAAGGTTTGCCCTTTGGGCTGACTAACGCGCCGTTCACTATGTGTCGTCTCATGGATCGAGTAGTTGGATTCGATCTCGAGCCCAACGTATTCGTCTATTTGGACGACATCGTCATTGCAACGGAAAGCTTCGAGGAACACATTCGTTTGTTGAAAATCGTGGGAGAAAGATTAACGAAAGCCAGCCTAACTATCTCGTTAGACAAGAGCAGGTTCTGTCGAAAAACAGTATCCTATCTGGGATATCTTTTAACAGACGAAGGAGTATCGATCGACAATTCACGAATAGCACCAATTCTAAATTACGCTCGGCCGAAAAACATCAAGGATATAAGACGATTACTGGGATTGGCCGGATTCTACCAGCGTTTCATACGCGATTATAGCAGAATAGTGGCCCCGATATCGGATTTGCTCAAGAAGACTAAGCAGAAATTTAGCTGGACGGAAGCGGCAGAAGCGGCATTCGGAGACCTGAAGGCAGCGTTGGTATCCGCACCCATATTGGGGAATCCTGACTTCAGTCGACCGTTTAGTATAGAATCGGATGCGTCAGATAACGCTGTTGGAGCGGCACTGATTCAACAACAAGAAGGCCTACCACGTGTGATCGCATATTTTAGCAAAAAGCTTAGCAGTACACAGCGCAAGTATTCAAGTGTGGAGAAAGAATGTCTCGGAGTGTTGTTGGCGATACAGCATTTCCAGCATTTTGTAGAAGGCACACGTTTCCGGGTAGTAACCGACGCTCGAGCTTATTATGGCTGTTCACCATTGGGGTTGAGTCGGGGAACGCGAAACTGCTTAGATGGGCTTTAAAAATTCAGTCCTACGATATTGATTTGGAATATCGGAAAGGCAAAACAATATCCTGGCAGACTGCTTGTCAAGATCTGTGGAAGCGATCTCTACAGTTCCGGAAGATACCAAGTACCAGGAATTGGCTAAAAATCGAGAAGGACCCGACGCTGTACACAGACTTTCGAGTGGTGGACGGAGAGATTTTGCGATACTGTAAAACAGAAACCAAATTCGAGGATCCACGTTTTCGTTGGAAACGGTACCCCCGAAGGACGAAAGGGATGAAATTGTACGAAGAATACACGAAGAAGCTCATGTCGGGCCAGATAAGACGCTAGCGATGGTTCGCCAAAAGTTTTGGTGGCCAAAATGAGCGGGGTCGTGAAACAGCAATGCAGATCTTGTTTAAAATGTCAGACCAGCAAGGCAAACAACCAAAATACAACTCCTCCGATGACAAGCCAAAAAAAGGTTGTGGAACATCCGTGGCAATTTCTGGCCATGGACTATGTGGGTCCGTTACCGGCATCTGGAAAAGGCCGTAGCACGTGTCTGTTGGTGGTAACCGATTTGTTCAGCAAGTTCGTATTATTGCAGCCATTTCGGGAAGCCACAGCAGAAACATTAGCTCAGTTCATCGAAAATTCCGTTTTCTTGTTATTCGGGGTGCCGGAAGTAGTCCTTTCGGACAACGGGTCCCAATTTATTTCAAAAACGTTCCAGGACCTACTATCGAGATACAACGTAACCCATTGGAGGACACCCAACTACCATCCTCAAGTAAATGACACGGAGAGGGTCAACCGTGTCATTACCACAGCTATCCGAGCCACAATCAAAGGTAACCATAAAGAATGGGCAAATAATTTACAAAAAATCGCCAATGCAGTCCGAAATTCTGTCCATAGTGCAACCAAGTACACACCTTACTTCCTCGTCTTCGGAAGGAACATGGTGAATGACGGCTTAGAGTATCGACACATGCGAGATACCAGTTCTACGAATGATCCAAACCTGAGCCCAGCAGAAAGAGACAAACTATTCGACGAAGTGAGAGAGAACCTAAAAACAGCCTATTCAAAACACGCTTCCTACTACAATCTCAGATCGAACTCCAATTGCCCTAACTATGCAGTCGGGGAATCAGTCCTCAAAAAGAACACGGAGCAATCGGACAAGGGAAAGGGTGTATCCGCCAAGCTGGGACCAAAGTATATACCAGCTATTGTAAAACGATTGGTTGGGAGTCACTGCTACGATTTGGAGGGTTTGGATGGAAAAAGACTTGGAATTTTCCATTGTAAATTCCTCAAGAAGCTTACCAAAGCAAACCCTCCGTAAACATGAAAAATTAAATAGCTATGTAACTGTCTAATCATCAAGACAGTAACTAATGCCCTAGCAAGTCTAGGGTTGCAATAACGATGACACATGTACATGATGCCACCGTTCTCAAGCTATGTAGCTCTTCATTTCGAATGAAGTAGCAACCATGCACCATGATGCTCTGCTCTGGTCGCAAAAACACTATTACCACTGTTTGCGAGGTTTAGCTCGGACCCTCAGTCCGAGCAGCCCCACAACAACTTTATTTACTGGGTGCTACCTAGGTGGGAAACCCTGGAAGAAATCTCGCAAACGTGTTGGCTCAGGTAAGAATGAAGCTAGTAGTAAGTTCCTATTTTGAATATTGCTGGTCTACTGACGCCTACCCTCTCGACTGAATGCAGAGCGAGTTCGTGGAGTACACTCCAGAACGATGAGCTAGTGACTAAGAAACTCGGAGCTGAAAAGTGATGATGAGGAGTATCTAACGCGAGAAGTAATAATACGGAGTCTTGCGATTGAGGGTGCCAAGATGATGATCGTCAATAAGACTCGGATGTCTCTACCGTAAGTTGTAGACGATGATGAGCAAACTAAGTGAATCGAGCAAGTAGATCAGCAACTTTTGGAAAAGGAAATGCTATTTGAAACATTCAACCGGTTTTGAAATTAAATTCGACTCGCAATTAATCATCTCGACAAACGGAACTTTTGCAAATTTGTAGTGGGTGTTTCTTTCTGTATAGTAATGTTAGTTTGTAGTGCACATCGAGTCTTAGGCTAGTTTAGTGTACTTAATGATAGTTTTTATTATGACCAATATCTATATATATAAAAACCAATCTATGTATGTATGTTCGCTAACTACTTCTGAACCACTTGGCCGATTTCAACCAAATTTGGTACAGACATTCTCTATCCTCAGAGGAAGTTAACAAAGGGGTGGGATGGTCATGTAGAAAAGGGAGGGTGGTGGGAGGGGTTTTGTTCAGAAAACGAACAATTCTGTGTAACTTTCAACTCCCAGGACCGATTTCAACCAAATTTGGTACAGACATTCTCTATCCTCAGAGGAAGTTAACAAAGGGTGGGATGGTCATGTAGAAAAGGGGAGGGGTGGGGGGAGGGGTTTTGTTCAGAAAACGAACAATTCTGTGTAACTTTCAACTCCCAGGACCGATTTCAACCAAATTTGGTACAGACATTCTCTATCCTCAGAGGAAGTTAACAAAGGGGTGGGATGGTCATGTAGAAAAGGGGAGGGGTGGTGGGAAAGATTTTGTTCAAAAAACGAACAATTCAGTGTAACTTTCAACTCCCAGGACCGATTTCAACCAAATTTGGTACAGACATTCTCTATCCTCAGAGGAAGTTAACAAAGGGGTGGGATGGTCATGTAGAAAAGGGGGGGGCGGTGGGAGGGGTTTTGTTCAGAAAACGAACAATTCTGTGTAACTTTCAACTCCCAGGACCGATTTCAACCAAATTTGGTACAGACATTCTCTATCCTCAGAGGAAGTTAACAAAGGGGTGGGATGGTCATGTAGAAAAGGGGGAGGGGTGGTGGGAGGGGTTTTGTTCAGAAAACGAACAATTCTGTGTAACTTTCAACTCCCAGGACCGATTTCAACCAAATTTTGTACACATATTCACTACGAGGAGGTAATCATATGGGAGGGGATTTGGGAAAGGGGGAGGGGTCTGGAGGGAGGGGTTTTGTTTAGAAAACGGGCAATTCAAAGTAAATCATGAACCCCTGTACCGATTTCAACCAAATTTGGTACACACATTCTACATCATAAGGAAAAGATAACAAAGGGGTGGGATGATCATTGGGAAAAGGGGAAGGTATAGGGGAGGTGTTGTCTTTGGAAAACGAGCAACTCAGTGTAACTCCCAACCCCAGGACCGATTTCAATCAAATTTTGTACACATATTATTCACTATGAGGAGCCGATCGTACGGGAGGGAAATTTGGATAAGGGGGTAGGGGTCTGAAGGAGGGGTATTGTTCAGAAAACGGGCAATTTAGTGTAACTTCTGAACCCCTGTACCGATTTCAACCAAATTTGGTACACATTTTCTATCCCTAGGAGAAGATAACAAAGGGGTGAAATGGCCGTTGAGAAAAGAGGAAGGGTAAAGGGAAAGCGGTTGTCTTTAGAAAACGGGCAATTCAGTGTAACTCCTGACCCCAGGACCAATTCTAAGCAGATTAAATGATTAAATCATTCAACTCTATGATTAAAGATTATGATTAATGAATTATAATTTTTGAAAATGATGACTGATAATGATTAATGATTAAATTCATTTTGACAATAATTAACGATTATGAATAATAGATGAAAAACCGTTGGATTATGATTAACGATTACCGATCGTGATTAAATGTTGACACACTATGTGTATGGTTAATGATTAACGATCGATATGATTAATGATTGATGATTATGAATGATCAAATTGCATAGTGATCCATAATCGAGTAACCTTTATTCCAAATTTTAAAAGGTATGATAATTATATGATAATGATTCAAGATTAATAAATAAAAGCAAGGTATGCAATGATCCAATGTTCCAGCATAACTTCTGTACCCTTGCCCGATTTCAACCAAATTTGGAACAAACATTCTTTTCTTAAGAAGGCGAAGATGACAGGGATCGATCAACTCAACACTTCATCGAAATCATGGTTTGCCCAGAGAAAAGCAATGATTAAAGTGTTTCCTTCTGGACGGTAAATGTGATCATTTCTTTAAAAATAGACGTTTTTCCGGAATAAGGCATCGGTGTATGTTTTTCCTTCTTTAGAAATAGACGTTTGCCCGGAATAAAGCGATTTTGGGTTTGATCCCATTTTCAAAATCAGTCAATGTTTTCAAATGTAATCTACCTTCTTTTAATCAAATGATGAAATATCAATAAGAAAACACAATTATCCTTTTGACCTATTCCAATTCCGATGGTGAAAAAAACTGCGAATTAAACTGGCAACTCCGAGCAAGGCCGGGTACATAAAGCTAGTTACTCTATATTTTTGTATTGTTTCATAGTTATTTATATTTATTTATTTATTTATTTGTTGGAGATTTATTTACACTATTTATTTATTTTTGCATGCACATAGTTATTTACAAATTTATTTAATTAATTATTTATTTCTGCATGCAAATATTTAATCTCAAATTTTTTATTTGAATCCAATTGGAAAATTTTGTTCCTTGTCGGCCCACTGTGCGACATCGTCCATACATCATAACGATGTCGTGCAACATTCCTTGTCCGATTGCACCTAAAAAGAGAAAAATAAATTATAATAAACAGTTCCTAAAACTCACCTGTAATCGGAAATCAACTTCCCTTCGAGTCCGCATCACCATCACCGATGATTCGTCTCCTTTCTTCAACATAAATGCCGCTTTAGGACCCAAGGGGAGCGAGGTTTTGGTCAGCAATAATGCCCTCATCCAGCACCGCCGTCGTGGTCGTCGATAAAATTTTCCATCCGTACTGCAGCTATACACTAGAAAAACATTAAATATCATTACTTGCAGGTTTCAAGTCACTTCATAGTCCATTTTCCGCTATTGAAAGCAATTTTGGGGAAACAATTTTCACTAAATTACCTGAAAACTTTTCGGAAATTTGGCACCGCAGTACACGTCCAATGTTTACGTTTACTTTTGACGTTTTTTCAGAGTAGGTAAGCGTATCAGTATATGAGTGCCGAGAGAACTTTGCTCCGTGTCGCACGGAGAGTGGCATTTGGTAATGTTTCGTGAGAGCTGATGTGAGACATCGGCGTTTCGAAACATTATTGAAATGTGTTAAGGAGTTTATGTTGCGTGCGTACTGACAAAGCCAATAATTAATTTGGCGAGTTGATACGCGTGGGTAGATATGTTTCAGATGATTCGTATTTATGTTTGGTTACGCTAATTGAACCGAGAGCAGGTAAGAAACCTGTGGGTTCATAGGATGACTGGTTCTAGTTTTGACTCAGAAAAGTAACCAACGATGAGGATTGGTGTTATTGCTTTTCTGATGTCGGTATCGTTGAATGTTTGAGTGTTTAAGACATTTATGAATGAAACAGTAAACCAGCGGGGAGGATTGGTGTGGTTTCATTCTATTTAGTCTGGTCTTAGAGTAATGTATTAGAGTCATGTATAGGGCTTCTGTAGAAACTGTGAGGTTTCCGCAGCAATGCCGTTTGGGAGATGAAATGTTTCTTGTGGTTAGAGTATATCTGTGCTCACATCTATTCTGAGAACGTCAAAAGACTCAATTAATGTTATGGAGATGAACCTAAATTTTGTAAATAAACTGTAAATATTGATAGATTTGTTTGTAAATATGTTTTGGCTACGGCATGTTGTATAGGATAGGAACCCGGATATGTTATAATTGATTATTTGCGACAAATTAATATAAGCAAGGGACAGTAAAATCAATAATAATAGTTCTTTAAAGAAAGGAACTACAATTTACCAGTACGAAAATTTGGTTTAACGCCTTAAACCAAATTTTCGTAAACAGAGCTGGGTGATATGTAACGGTCAGAATTTTGTAAATATTAAATGTGATTCTGTATATATGTGAATGGGCGAAAATTCCATTCAAAATGTTTAAATGTTTAACTTAGCATAGGCAACAAGCCATAAATTTTTGCCCAATCTTTCCTTGGGCGAGTTTAGTTGTCGCCTCGAAAGGTTGGAAAGAGACGGCAGCAGGTCCAGCGTACCGAGTTATCCTTCGGAATTGTGCAATCACGAATGTGCACGAAGAAATTTCGGGAAATGGCGAATCTCAGGATTGTCCGGGATTCACTTTCCTTAATCTGAGGGAACATAGATTCTGCCATTTCGTCTGTGAACAGCCAGTGTATAGGAAGTGTGCGCGTTTGTTAGTTTATTCGTTTGTCTAATAAGTATGTTAAATAGAGTGACGTTAAGTGCATAAGATTAATTAAATATTTGTTCGTCCTTAGATTAGTAGTAAAGTGTGCGTAGTCAGGATTTGTGTGCGATAGTTAAGATAAAGCCAACGATATAAGGTAATGTGCTCGATATGTGCTGTACTGTGCTTGTGCTTAGTGTTCTGTTTAGCCGTTTGGCTATTTTCATTCGCAGCAATCGGACTCGCACCCAAGCGTGCGAATTTCCTCCTCCACGGACGAAAGCATTCTCAGCAACCGTCAACCCGCTGGAAGCCGGACGATCCGCCAACATATCGTCCGGGCGAGGCCCAGGGACCTCCACTTGGACAGGGTCTGTAAATCGGTCCGCTTCAGCCATCGTCAACAGCCATCGCGATCTGCCACCGCGTGTCGCCATCGCTGCATCGCCGCTGCTAGAGCGGGCAAGCCAACCGCCATCGTCCAAGCAGGCGCTTGGCGTCATCGTCGCCGCTCGAGACGGGCACATTGACCTGCCCGTAGGTCAACGACTGGGCCGGTAAGCCATCAGAATCCGGTGAGTCCATCCAGTGGAAGTTTTCTTTTTGTGGAGTGGGGTGTCCGCTGAAGACGCCTCGGAGTTGTTGTTTTTTGTCCAGTCAAAAGACTGAAGGAATGTGCCCATAAAGCCATTCACAAAAATTGGTGACACCGTGAAGCGTGCGTGACGAATTGCCGCCGCTAAACCTTTCTTGTCACCAGGAGCGCAGACTAGCCCCACCGATGCGCTGCTAGAAATGTGACGTCACATCAAGAACATTTAAAGCACATGAGCACATGAGAACTAGACAGGAGAGAGAACGCAATACATAGTAGGGATAGAATAGAGAGGACGAATACAATCTGAACATGAATTAAAATGAGCAATGAAACCAAATACATGTAAACCTAAAAGCTATTTCGACTCTTGTTTATAATAAATGTTAGTTCTGTCCCAAATCCCTGCTGTTTGATTGATTTATATGTGTTTTACGTCACATCGCGTTTGTTGTATTCGAGTCCCGTCCTCCACCATATGGGAGTGTGACGTAGGGGCAGTCAGACCACCTCCTATCTGTTGTTTGTTTTGCCACCATCGGCGGATCTCCGATGATGAGATGTTGCGAGCAGCATAACCTGTTGCATCGCATTTGAGTATGGGTGCCCGGATAAAAATTTACAGTAACTTGTATGACATAACCCATTGGAATACAATAGATTGTAATGCAAACAATACAAACTATTGTATACTTATTGTAAAATGTTCGCGGTTGTAAAAGATCTTTATTGTACGTACATTAAAATAACAATATATTTAAATGTTTCCGATATATTCTATTATATTTTTATTGTTCGCTTATGTTTAGTATTGCTCATCCAAAAACTAAACAATTTTTAAAAGCATTCGGTTTGGATGATCTGGAAATCCGACTAATGTTATTCAATTAATATAATTTTGGAATATTTCATGGATTTATTATATTGATGAAATAACAATTGAAAACAATAAAATTACAATAGCTTTGTTTGTTAAATAAATAAAAATGTTATACCGATTCTCAAGTATATATTTTCATATTGCAGGTCTTGTTGCAGGTCTAGAAATGTTTTGCAATTAAAATTTGATTTCAAAAAAATGAAAGGGAACAAAAACTTTTGCTTATAATTTTACTCGGAGAATGGCTGGATTCATTTGAGCGTGTACAGTTTTGTTTATAATTAGTGGAGAGATGAAAATAATGAAACTGCACGCTCATTTGAATCTACTCAAAAGTGAGTCAAAATGACTCACTTTAAAATTTTAATGGAAATGTCAAAAAGTGAGTAACATTATATTTAGCAAGTGAGTCAATTTTCACTCAATTCTTATAATTTTAGGGTTTACTCACTTTTGCGTAATTGTTCATCTCAACTGTCAAACAGTTTGAAAGTTTTCCGTGAAAAATATTCGCGTTTTTGAAAAAAAAAATAAAAAAAGCCGAAAAACTCGTATTTCTATCGACTCAGAAATGTTACGGACGTGTAAGTACGACACTTAAAAAATATCGGAGCATGTGAGCGGATTTGGCGATGGTGATCCCGCTGTATATGGCCCGCAAGGATTCTCACTAATCTGGTAGTTCCACAGCACGATCGATCCGGAGGTGCTGTTCCGTTAGATTGTCGGTGAAGGAGGATTCAAGGCCGATTCCGTGAATTATTCTCCGATTAGCGGTATTGCATTGATGACGCCCAGGAACTAGAACTTTGTCTCGCAGTTTCAACAATTGTATATTAATACATATACGATCATGTTGTGGATATATGCCCCAAATGAGGAACACGTCTTCAAATGATAGATGGTTCATCGAAATTGAGTAGCCATCCCATCAGTGCCGGCCGGCGTTAAGGAAGGGCAGACGGTGTAAATGATCGTGGGAAAAAAGGAGCTGTTCATTACATCCAAGTAAGTTGCTAAGAACTGGGATCGTTAGCCTATGTTTTGATTTTATATTTATTCACATTCTAGACAATAGTCGCTACTTCTGCCAAGGCGGTGCCGATGTGCACTATTATGCACTTAGCATTATTGTACATAACTTTTTTATTCAACTAATATTTATATTAATGATATTAATAAATAAATCTAGCGAGGCGGGTAGCCTTTCTTTCATCAAAATAAAATGCCATTCCATAATGAAGCGCAAAACAGCTAGCATTTCCTAAAGTGAGTAAGATCTACTCACTTTTTGTTGAAAAAAAGTGAGTAAGAGCTACTCTAATTTTGACATGATGCTACATTACTCATAAGTGAGTAAACATACGGTTACTCAAAAGTGAGCTGTTCCACTTTTTTCCAAGTGAGTCAAATTTGACTCACTTTTGAGTAGATTCAAATGAGCGTGTGTATGGTGCAGGTATGGTTTTTCATTGCAGTTTCTGCTGCTGGGAAAGCGGTAGATCACTATGGCTTCTGTGCCGTGGTGAGTATCTAAAGTGTTGAAGCGCGTTAGAGCATGATTACTGGACGCGAGTATTTTGATCACTCTCACTGTACTGTCAATTTAGATTAGTCACTCTTTGTCGCATCGGTCACTATTTTCGGTATTTTCGATTATCATTTCGGTGGCTGCATTCCGTATCGGTGACGTTCGACGTTTGATAGTTCATCAAATAGTAGCGCTGTTATTTGGTCGATTTGATCACCTGTCAGCTGCGCTACTGTTTTAGCAGCGCGTTTAGTAGCGACCGGTAGAGTGTCAAGTAATGATACTGCGCTGATAAACGGTTTATACTCACCACCGGTAATCGTAATCTTATACTACAAAAGTTCAATGTACATAATGAACGCAGTGGTTCATCCCGAACAAAAAATAAATGAAAATTTTATCATCATAATATCTGATGACATGCCTGGTATTAACATGTATCCTTGTTCCTTTACAGAAATGAAGCTTATGATAAATAAAATACTGCTGCTTGCTGGTCACTGATTGAAGATCGTTCAGTGGCTACCATTGGCCAATCTCACCAACGGGATATAATAAGAACTGATGCAGGTAATTTTTTCTTTTCTTCTCGACGTATTTTTTTTCTAATAAAACTGACATTCTTTTATAATTTACATTTTTCACAGGTTTATATCTATATGTATTGTCTATTCGGAACAAAGTTAGTACGCTTTTTAAACCGATGTTGGATTTCTCTCCAGATACAGGCAACCCACTTAACTTTGGAAGTAGTGCTCTGGATTCGTCTAAAGATATGCTAAACAACCGAAGGAAAATAAAATAATTTGTAAAACAATTAATTATATTGTATTTTTATTGTAATATTGGAGTATAATGTATTCTAAATCCTGTTGTATTTCTATTGTAAAACAATAGAAATAGTAATTGAAAACATTTAAAACACAATGTTTTCTATTGTTTTGTTGCTCGAAATCATCCCATTGAAGAACCGTAAACTCAATTGTTTTATTACATAACAACCCCCTTTTTAATTGTAAAAGTCCCATTTACCATTAATTTTATCGTGGAAAACCATTATTTCTCATGTGATTTTATTGTCAACATTCCATTATATTCAATGGTAAAAATTATGTTTTAAATAGTGTTGTAACAATAAAATTTATGATATTTTAATGATATTTTTTATCCGGGTGGATCCCTTACCGAAATCTCTGAGTGCCTTCTGGTTGTATGAGGAAGTTGCGATAACTAGGGTAAACCCGTTCGGTCGTTGGTTCGCTAGCTAGCTGAAACGATCTGTAAAATTCCTTTCGAGGAGATTAAATGGACTCGCCCTAAGGAGAGTCTCGTCCGGGCAATAAATCAGTACACGTGGTCTCCCCCGTGGAGTGGCGCTTAAGCCACGTGTTTAAGGGCGGATCGGCCCTGCTAGCTACAACCGGACGGTTCAAGTGCACCACACGTGATATAGCGCGGCTGATCGCCAGCGGAAAATCACGTTAATTCCTAAAGTACCTACCTTCCTCGATGAAATTGTTTGATCGACTACACTAATACAAAATCTACTCGTTATTTATTGAAAACATGTAATACATAGTATACAATTATAAGATTATACATTTAATGATTGAAGTTTTGGTATCCTTTAGTACATAAGTTACTACAACTAGCAGTTTAGCTTCACAACTAGTAGAATTCTATCAACGATCTGTTGTTGAAAAAAAACATGGCGCCAAGTCCAAACTTTCAACACATTTTGAAATTCAGCCTCTGAAATGAGTTATTGACAAACAACAAAATGATCCAATTACTAAATAATCAAAACCAATTTGCACACTATAAATCCAGTAGCTTATTCTGTCAGCGACAAACGTCGTCGTCAATACAACCCAAGTCCAGTCAGACCAACATGTGACGATTTAGGACAACCTTACAAAATGCGTATTTTCAAATACTTAAACTCATTTTTTTATTTATGCGATTGGAATTAATTATTTTTTCAAATGTCCTTTTAAATGGGATGTATTAACATTTTCTAGAACACAATGCCAATTACATAGTCTGTTATAGTCTGGTCTACTTTTTACTGCATTGTCTCTAACGATTTACTCCTTCCTCGTCAATATAGTGAAAAAATAGATCGCGTTTGGTCGCTAATTAGTAACGGTACATGTGGTACACAAGACTACATCACAAGCTTCGAAAAGCAATGACTGCTTTCTTTGTTAGTATTGATTAATCAACACTAACGAAATCTGCATATACAAACTTTGTTTACTAACCGGTGGGTGGTAATGGGGTGTTGAAAATTCATCAGCTGAGCTGTTGGTGAATTAATGCACAGTGAAAAGTCATATTCTCATATCTGCCATGTAAAATGTAACGTTTTACGTTTTTTCGATAAATTTTAATTAAGTCAAAATAGTAATTTATGACGTTTTTCTCTTTTAAGGTAAAATCACAAATTTAAATTATTTGGAATTAATTAAATGGTAAAATATTACGTAAATCATTTACAAACCGGACGAAAAGAAATTTGAATTTTTATTTGTATGTCGATTACAAGGTTTGTGTCTTGACTAATCTATTATCCAAATTAAAATTGACCATGTACTGTTGTAGTGTTCTCATGTGCTCGTTTTTTGTCGACTCACCGAAAGCGCGCACTCGTTGTCGCCATTTCAAATTTATTTGACGCAAATTTAAAATAATTGACGACTTTTCAAAGGATAAGTTTCTTTATAAAATTCAGACAAGAACTCGATCATTTCGCTAAGTAAACGGCTGGTGATTAGAAGTGTTTGCAAGTAGGCTACGATGTTTTCCAGTATTTTAAGTTGAGTTTGGCTTGTTTGACTAATATCAAATTTCTAAATTAACAGTTAACGTAGCAGACGTCATTAGGACGTGTATTTTTGAATTCCGCGAACACCGTGTTAGCTAGTGAAACGTACAAAAAGGTAAAACGAATTATAATGTTAAATGTAAAGTTTTTGGTAATTAAACGAATTCGCGTTGGACTTTTCCAGCTCATTGCGCTTTTTGGTACGGGCTGGATTTTGTGTATTCGACCGGAGTCGGGTACGGGAATACGTGTGGCGTCTACAGGGCCCGCTATTTCGTCCAACGGACATCGAGAGCTCGAGCGTGCGTTAAGGCCCGCCTGTAAAGGTAGTTAAACGGAGATGGAGTGAAGTCGCTCGTCAAAAAGCAAAAACTCGGCGGTCGCCAATCAACCGTCGAAGGTAAGATCCCCAAACGAATTCCCGTGGATCATTCCCGAGAGTGCGGTCCCCGTAAGTCGTCAATAATCGTACGCTGGACCGAATAATCGTACGCTTTAGTCCTCGCTCGGTGAACCGGAAAGGTACGCGAAACCGGGTCGTTAGGGAAACGAAACTACTAGCTTGAGGGAACGGTTATTCCGGACCACTCTCGATTCCGAAATCGGAAGCCTTCCGTCAGGCGCCACTCCCTCCGCATCTTTAGTTTCGGCCATATCGCTCGAGCTCGACCTCCATCGCTGGGCGCCAATCTGCAGCATCTGCGGCAAAGCCAATCAGCCGCCATCACCACAACCTGGTCGGAGGACATCGTTTTCATCTTCTCGGCGGAGTATTTTCAACGCATCAGTGCATCGAGAAGCAAAAATCTGCGCAGGTATGTGAGCTTGTTATTTATATTAGCTTGTTTTCCACTCCGTACCGATACGTCCAACCCGAATTAGAGAATAAATGCCGTTAAGTAATTTGAAGAAGTAAGCTTGAGTTTTAGTTGTATTGCGTTTCACGGGGCTGGCAAAATTCAATCCCATCTTGTTTTCCGTGGCTACAGTTCGAAAGTTGGCTTAAAAAGTTGCTTCCCGTTCTCTTTTCAGTAGGTTGAGCGAGTTCAGGTAGGTGGGAAGTGGGGAAGTAAATATTAAGCGTAAGTAATTTTGGAGCCAGCGACCGTTCGAGAGTCCCCAGAGGTAAAGGGTCTGTAAAAGTCGGGCAAATAGAGAACACGACCGGTGGTCTCTCTTCGAGTGTGGCGCTTAAGCCACTGTGTTTTAAAATCACCTCGAGAATAATTCGCAAACGGTTACAAAAACAAGAATGAATTTATATTTTACTAAACATAATTGGTAAACTGGCAACAATACTGCCGTAATCTGAGAAAGTGACGTAAGCGCCAAATTACAACATGCATGTTTCCATTTTTCTGTTGAAGAGCTCGATGAGTACTACTAGTTAACACCATTTTTGGAAAATGGCGTATACGTCATTTTTTCAGATTACGGCAGAATAGGTCTTATTTTTTTGTTGGGGCGTAGAACCATTTCGTCCATTGAGTTATACACATATACCTATATATATCAAGCACAATTTTTTTGAAGAAGTTTTTTTTTCACTTTTCGCACATAGTATACACATTCTCCACAATTTCAAATGAAAATATCTAGCAACAATGAATTGTGGCATGTTGTGTGTGTGCTAGCTGGTCACGGTGTCTTTGTTTCAAGAGACATATTTTCAAAAAATCGCTATCTCTGAAACACCTACTACACGATAGTATAGGTTTTTTGCTTAAGTGCAATTATAAAATGTTCTATGGGGAGTTATTTTTCCAGAGTTTGGTGGCGAATATGATTTATATGGAGTTTGCACTAAAAATACGGAAAAAATAAATGTTCTAGATCCCCTGATAGAACATTTTAGTATACCCACGACATGAAAGAGGAGACTATACATACTTTCGCGTGGTGGGTGTTTCAGATACTGATTTTTATAAAATAATGTTCCCCTATAGAGACACCTTGTGGTATACATGCTGTATTGTTGGGATAGAACGCAACTTTGAGGCATAAGTTGCAGGGTAGTGAGCGGCTGTCCATAAACCACATAGACTCTCAAGGAGGGGTGGGAGGGAGGTGGGGGCTGGTCATGAAAAGCCTAGTTTTGTCTATGAAGGGGACGGGTGGTATACCAAGAATCTACGTAGAATTATTACTACTAGGGGAGGGGTTTGAAAACGTGAAAATTTGGTCTTCGTGGTTTGTGCACAGCCCCTGAGCTAATCTCCGTCATAGTTGGTACTGCTAGCAAACGTTAGCCCAACTATTGACTCTAACACTATGTTCTATGTAACATGCATTTTCGAGTTCCTACTTTCCATTGTGTAGGGGAGACTGGGGAGACTTGATTCCCTTTTCTGATTTCCGATGTATCACAGCCACAAATAAATAAACATACGCGATTTCCACACAGACTCTCTAAGAAATATAGTATTTAACTTTACTGATGTATGACAGTCCTTGAATTATTGTTGTTATTGATACACAATAGATTTTTTGGAGTGCTGTCAAAAGTCGACTTTTAAAATATTCGGGGGAAATTGATCCCTCTCCAAGAAATTGCTTTGATAAAATCCTTAGTTTTAAAAAAATATTTTTCCTTCAAAATACGCGGCATTACGGAATTATTAATTAATTTCTGTGCGTATACATGAACGATTTTTGTTATTGAATTCGACAGCACATGCAATTTTAAAATTTGGGGAGATTTGATCCCCTTTCTATGATATCTACGCAATAAATATTTTTTCCTGCCAACCCTTCATCAAATCTGTCAAATCTACAAAAAAATAGAAGCCTGAAAACAGATTTTTTTTTCGCCAAATTGTTGTATGGATGACTAATGGGGGATCAAGCGTCCCCATATTGAGGCAATAACTTCAAATCCAAATATCCTAAAACTTGGATGGAATGTTGACATTTTGTGCTGTGAAAAAATGAAAGCATTTGGTCATTGTTATGAAAAGTTTTTCAAATTTTGCGTGGACAATAAAAAAATCTTTAGGAAGGTCAAAACATACAAACCGCCCTGCAGAATAAATAAGGTTGTCAATCCGAAAAATAACTCACCACATAAAGGTCACTTGTCTAGAGCATCTATTCTAAAAAATACGCTAGAACAAAACTACTCTCATTCTCGATAAAACGGGGGGTGATCAAGTCTCCCCAGGGATCAAGTCTGCCATCCTTCCCCTACTATTACCGCAATGAACAAATCATGGTTTAATACAAAAATGCCCTTCAATTTTCTTTAATTTGTCTTACGAAAATATGTTTACGTCCATGGGAGTTTTAATTCGTCCATCCCAATATTCGATGGATTGATGTCAAATAAATCTGTTGATATTGGTTGGTATTTGAACAAGTACACCAAATTTATTAATTTTTTAGTTTTTTAATTTATTTTTTATTTTTTTTAATTAATTAGTTTTTTTGTGCGGTATATATGCACTGTAGTTTATCAAAACGGGCTAAATCCATAAAATATTGGCCTGTTTTGAAAATGTCAAAGGTACATTGAACTGAACATCGGATAGTATATTTGAACGGACGATGTTCTTGGTTATCCAAGAAATCTAAGAAAAAAGGACCTACACACGTAATCAAAAACCTTGCCCTGTTTTAAATGTCATGTGCCCATTGTGGTACATAAAGTAGCATACACTGAGCAAAATAAAAACATAATTCAGTGCATTACATTAATGCGGACCATTTACATTTAAGCTGAAAAATTTATGAAAAAGGTGCGAAATGAAAATATATAATATCAGCGATTCCATAAAAAAAAGAATAAAGACGAAAAAAATGCTCACCGATTTTGCTCAAAATATGTATGAATGATCTCTATCGAAAATAATTAGACCCGTATTTTTTTTTGTTTCGCTCTTAGGGTGACCATTTTCAGAATGGGGTTTCCCAAAAAAAATCAAACCTTCATAACATTTGAACTAATGAATAAATTTGGAATCTTTTGGCACGAATGAAAAGATTTTCAATTATTGATTTTAGAAAAAATATCGTTTAAGGAAAATAGTTAGCCTTGAGATGTTTAAATATTCAAAATATTTCCCCCTTGGAAAAAAAAATCACAAAATGCATAGAAATTAATCCAAAAAAAAATTTATTTAAAATTAATTCAAAATGATAGAATGTGATTTTCTAATGTGTTTTTTTTAATATGGTTCACGAGAAAGGCAACATCGCCGCTAGGTGAATTAATCTGCTTTTTCTCCATCGCTTTGTAATCTTCTTCCGAGAAAAAATCGTAGTTTATTTTGAAATCTAGTTTTGAAGTAGGCCATAAATAAAGTTCGATTGCAGTAGTTATAAGATGGCCTTGTAAACTCTTGTAACAAAAATCTTGTATCGCAGTATTGGTTGAATGTGCATTAACGCTGCGGTTAAATATATCTTATGGTAAAAATCTGAACTAGTAAAAGTTTTACTCAGAGATTAAAATTCCATCTTCTCAACGTATTTTCGATGAACACATCATCAAAAAATCAACATTGAACATGAGACCAATCATGCATTCTTGAAATACTTTATTATGTTTGATCAGTTACAAGCTCGACAACTTCATTTAACTTATTGGCATTTTGAAGTGATGGGGACGCATGCCATTTCATGCGCTTATAAGCAAAAAACTGAAATTAAAAAAAAATGTGGCTCAAAAACGGCTTGGAGCTAAAAACATCACATAAGAAAGGTCAAAAAAGCACTTTAGGGGAATAGATCGCATATTTTCTATCATTTTGCATGTTTTTGCATTAATTACTATGCATTGCCACCATTCTTGAAAACATTTTTTTTCCAATTTTAAAATTTTTTTCCCTTGGGAAAAAAAACAATGATTTTTCAATAATTCCGAAATGCCGAATCGGGCCAATTTTCAATAGCAAACAATGGGACCGCATTCCCCGTCGAATGCAACTTGTTGCGAGTAAATCGGGTAATGTAATAACCAGGACATGTACCATATTTGAATCGGGCAAATTGATCTTTGATTATGCGTGCAGATTGAAAAGTCTTACTCAAGGGATTTCCTGGATGACCAAGATCATATGCTGTTAACACATTCTTCTCCTTGCACTACAGAGAACATGTACCTTAATCGAATCGACAAAATTGATCTTTGGTTACGTGTGCAGATGGAAAGGCCTAACTCTAGGGATTTTTTGTATGAATAAAAACATATGCTGTGCCAGCATTTTATTCTTTGCGCTTCTGAAAGCATGTATACCATATTTGAATCGGGAAAAATTGATCTTTGGTTACGCTTGTTGCCTAGAATGCTTTACTCCAGGGATTTCTTGGATGACCAAGAACATATACTGTCTACAATATCTTTTCTCTGTACCATAAGGAGCAGGTACCAAGCTTGAAACAGCCATGATACCATGATCTTAATCTGCTTATAAAAACCACATTAAATTTACAAATCTCTTCAAATGAAACGAAATAAAATAATTATAATCTTATCGAGCATGCTTCAAAATCCCACATCGACAGTAATCTCCCGAATCATTTGCTCTTACGCCTAAACTGCGGTCATTACTTTCGCTTTCATCTCAAATGACCTGTGACTATCGCAATGATTACCTTTTACGCTTCTATTGTCTGAGCCGCGCGGACGAAACCAACGGCCGCGCCATGCCAGCCGCAGTTCGTGGTCAGCGTTGGCGTCGGCATTCAATTATGTTCATTCCACATGGCGATATAATCTGTTTCGAATCGGACTGGGCGGGATCGGGAGGGTAACTGACGCAACGACTTATTGGTCATTCAAATTTGTAGGTACACGCATATTTATTCAAGCATGGTCCGTTGATGGTGACGATAAAAAAAAAAGTTTGCCGCAGCAGCTTCTGTTTATTTTGACCTAATCCCTTCGTCAAGTCATATTTCGTGATGTTTGTTTAGAGCGAGCGCGTCAGTCGTCGGTGCCAGCGATTCTCAATCTTTGGAAAAAGTGGTACATATTTATAGCAATGTACTTTACATAATTACAAGTACAGTACAATTTAAAAATACTTCTTAGGAAAATACAAATAATTAACACGGGTGCTTATATTTCCCTTGATTTAGAAAAAAATACTAGCCTATACTAGGTATATTTATTTTAAAAGTGAATAGTGTTGTGAATTATTGTAAAGCATCAGCATTTACCTACCATAAGTAGCAAATACTTTCAAGATAATTATAATTTTTTGAAAAAGGTGGATCGGAACATAGAAACAAAATGAGAAAAGATTTGGACTGAGTTGAGTGACCTGAAAATCATGAGGCTTGAACTGTCAAAGTTAGATTGGAATGAAAATGTCGAAAAATCGATCAGAATAAATAATTTAAATAATCAATTGACGCATATAGAATGACATACAGTAAAAGAATAATATTTAGAGGAAGTCTTCATGACAAAAAATGATCATTCACCAAGAACATGATCAACCAACTGTTTATTGTTGCCGAGCTATCACACTTCGTTCGTCAATTCAATCCAATATTACTTACACAAAAAACGCGTGATCGAACCTTGTGTCGCCACCAGCTAAGTAGCCGGTTTATTAAACAGGATTGATTGGATATAAACAAGTCCAGTTGTATCTCAGTTCTAGCGACTGCTCAACAAGTGTACAAAGAATGCATTAAACTGGTTTTCATAGTTTAATTTGGGCATTTGAGATTAAACATGGTTGTACTGATTTACGCTTCATCATTGTTTTGTTGAGCGTTTCTGTGTATCTGCTTTGATCACGATTCTTAATTATGCTTCTCATTTGATACGGAAAAAAAGAAATGAAATAAGCAGAATTAATTTAGTCACTAAATAAAGTTGTGTTTAGGTGAGCAGCTGAGATCAACACATGCTCACGAAAAAGTTGTAGTATTCCACGAACAAAAGACAAGCACTTTACTTCTTTATGTATTTACTTTCAACCAACATAGCGCACTACACAAGTGTGGTGACTTCATCGTATCAAGCGACGAACCCGGTGACCAATTGAAACCAGGACAAGCAAAACACGATTGACGTTCAAAACCGATCAAATATCGGTATGCAAATGTGAACAACGTGAGCCACAACTTTTTTATTTTTGGAAAGTTTCTCCCGGGAGTGTCTTTTGGAGAAATCTGACTGAAAAACAAAAACCCTAAACCCACATCAAAATTGTCACCAAAATATTCAAGTTCTCCTGATGTAGGCTTGGGATTTATTTTGTGTATGCTCATAACGGCTCATATGGCGAATATGGCATATAAGCACTGCCGTATGGTCAGTGGATTCATTCGTTGGGCAACAGACCACTTCAGCCGGTTTCAAACGGATCAATCGGACAGGTCGACGTGCTTTTTTTGCTCTCTCTAAAAATTCAACGGTCCGACGATGTTTGTTGCCACAGCTGCTGCTGCGGCCATGTGCGCTCGCTCGCTCGCTGAGAAACGATTCGTCTCGAGATTTGCAAATCAGGCTGCTGCACCACTCGTTTTGGGATCGATGCAACGTCGAATACCGTGACCGAAATGTTTAGTTTGAAAGGGCAGTTTTGGATCGGTTTTCGATTAGGTGTGATGTTGGAATAAACAAATTTCTGTCGGAAACCTGTTCTTTTTTTCCTTTCGATCGGATGTAATAAATATGAGTTGCATCACAATCACAATTTTTTTGATTCAAAATGAATTCCGAGTAGGCTTGATTGGATATTCTGGCTTCGAGGCGCAGCATCGACTTTCGATATTAGCATTCGATATTAGCCTATTAGCGAACTGAACTAAGGTTATATTTCGAAAAATTTCAAATCAGAATGGATATTTACGGTATCCTATCACTCAAAATTTATCATGGTCAATATTTTTTAATATTTTTTATTTATTTGAATCACTATTCGCAAGCGAAAATTAGCATATTAAAGGAGGATGGTCCTTCGTTTTTAACCTTCATTTAATCTGCATGCCGATTAATCCAATAATGGTAACATGACATGATATATTCGAAGACGCATGTTTTTAATTTATTTCATGGACATAGGGTGGCTCAAGTTAGTATGAAAAAACTTATTTATTAATTTTTTGATAGGTCACATAATATTTGATATTCTGATGTTCGAGACAAAATGTCATCCATATCGACCAACGTTCAGGCGGTGCTTAACTGAACTGTACTGAAACTTATGGGAATCCATCGAAATTATGTATTTATACGCTAGGTGGCATTGTTTTTAGCCATGTAGAATTTTTTGCTAATACGTTAGAAAGATTCAAGTTTATCCGTTGAAGTCATTTACTATAGAAAGATATCTGAGTATTTATAACATAAAACGTTACTGAAATTGTTAAAAAAAATCAATATGCCATTTTAAAGAATATGAAACATCAGTGGTTTGTGCTTCTAATTAATTTATGTATTAAACTAATTCGCTTCCAATATTAGAAACCTTCATCCACAAGCCGCACGCCGTATTCAGATCATTATCGAGAACCACCGCAGTCGTCCGATTCGCGGTAAAGATGATACAATTCATGGTTCATTCAACTTCTCCATGTACCAATCGTTCACCTGTGATTCCATGTTCACAGAGGAAAACAATAATTAAAGCACCACGCGAATTGATGATCCGGGCCTGGGTAAATATGGAGAAAATCTCTCAAGATCATCAAATCACATTTCGGTAGTCACCAGCCGTCAATAAGAATTCACTTACACAAATGACATGGTTGTGGCAAAAGTATTATGTATCTGCCGATATAACAGTTTGCAAAATATTTTCTAATGTCGCCTGGTACTGGTCCAAAGAAGTTACTGTACGATCTTTAGTTCTGAATTGAATAAAAACCATCATCTTCCTAAAAACTCTTTAGGTCTATCACTATCACTGCTACCGCTTATACTACTGTTATCTTGATGACGATTATTTTTTCCAACCGATACTAAAAAATTCTGCCAAAAAAGTATTGAAAAATTCAACATAATTCCGTAATTAATTAATCATTATTCGGAAAGGTCTCTTTTCAAACCCGTTAATTCGCTTGAATAGAAATGCCAAAAAACAATGAATGGAATCTTCCACTGCGCCATATGAGAAAAGCTGCCAACTTTCACGGATCGGGCTACATGAGGTGAAGAGAATAATCGTTCAAGCAACGTTCGCAGTTCTTTTTTCCCAAGTCCGTTTATTTAGTAGGCTCAGGCGTGTATAACACTTCACGGAGCCATGGTCCTGTGTGATATATACACTCAATATCATTTTATTATACGATTAGTAGAAGAGGGGTAGAAGCCAACGTACTCGTGGTGACTCGAGAAAACGTTCGCAATAATTACGGGTACTTCAGGTATTTTCCGCCCGTTGTCCAATTTCCGTCATAGGTTCTAAAACCTATGAAATCAACGTCCATTTGCCCTAACTCCACCACATCAGGACTTTCCTCCGTAGGCTCACGTTATAATACAGCTGAAAAAATTACTTTTTTATTTTTCGAGTTGATTAAAACAGACTTTTGTACATGTATTAAATTCTGTTGCCAGATAGCCCACGACCCACACTTCCTCCTTCTATACAAAAAAACTCCAACTGACGCATTTTTTTGTTCATCGGCTATAATATTTTATTTGGTTATGATAAGACAAAGCGAGTCGATTTGGTATTTTTCATTTCCATGATCAAGGACTTTGATATAGTCTTCCAAATACCCCGGCTCTTTGTTTGGTCCAATCGGGTATTCAGTTACAACAGATTGTTCTCTCCACCAAGATATCTGGATCAGCAATACAATATTTATTATCACATTATCATCCAATTGAAAAAATGGTTGATCAGTGACATGTGTTTTTAATAATTACAGTGCTTTCTTCCCATAACACAAACATTCCTGGTCTGATCCGACATTTACGATCACCTCGTTTCACATTCTCTTGATGCTTAGCGGTTTGCCTCTGTTTCCCACAGCATGAAAGGTATAGTTTAGACAAGGGTATGAATAACAATTACAAAGTGGCTACGGGATCCTGAAATATTTTCCGTGCCAAATCTGCACTGACTGAAATCAAATCCGTGCTATTTGCGCCCAGAACTAAACTCTGGCCAAATACGCCAAATATCAATTTTTGTTATCACAAATTTTCTGAAGGTTTTCATTTCATGAGATTTTTTTAAATAAAATACTAGACGAATCCGCCCGATCTTGCTCGGGTTGTTTTTTTTTCAACCTGTCAATCTTTTAGTTGATTGCAACGTCGCACTCTAGGTCGATTTTATTCGAGTTTGATGGTTCTCTTCAGAACTCACAGTATTGTTAGATTTATTCAACTTTCCCAGCGAAATGTTTTAACTTTTTATGTATATAAACACAGCTGATCACAAGACGAATCGATTAGTGAGAAAACCGTACAAATCGGTCAACCCGTTCGTGAGTTATATTGCCTCAAAGGAAATGAGAACATTGCAGCGCCGCGCTCTAGATAATTTTTTGTGTGATCACGTTGGGTTTTCTCCCAAATCGTTCTAATATAGTACTTTGACAATTTTCAACCATTACTCGTCGAAGTTGCAAACTTTTTGTATATATAAACACAGCTGTTCCCAAGACGAATCGATTAGTGAGAAATTCTTGCAAATCGGTCCATCCGTTCGTGAGTTATATTGCCTCAAAGGAAATGCGAACTCATTTAATTAAAATTGCAATATTCTGCGTTTGCCGATCATCAAACAGCACATTCAACAAAATAGTCAATTGCCGGCGATACTAATCAATACCTGACTTCAAAATGATATTTGACTTACCACTATTTTGTTATTTTGATTAATCATTTTCGTGACCCCTAAGTGTTAGGAATAATATTGTGGTATCATAGAACTAATTTGTTACTAACTTTTTTAAAAATTATTTCCAATTCAGGATTTTGATACATTTCAGTCGTTTTGATCTCGAAATATTTAAATTTCAAAAGTAGTCTAATATTTTTCCTAAAATTTGGTTAAATATGCCAATAAAGTTCTTGGTGCAGTTTCTGAAAGAATTTCTGGAGAAAACTATGACTTTTTTTAATTCCTACAGGCATTTCTCAGGAAATTTCATTAGGAATTCCTTCGTAAAATCCTATGACAATTTCTGCAGAATTTTTTGATTTTAGAAAGAATAATCCATTCAGGTTCTCTTTGGGAAATTCCTTTAGTAAAACATACAATATTCCTGCAGGAATTCATTCGGAAATTTATTAAAGAATGAACTATTTTTCGATGGAATTCCTAAAAGAATTTTCTAAAGGACTTTCCGAGAGAATTCCTAAAGTAGTGTTGGAAAGTGTAGTAGGAACCTTTTAAGAAAATTTCGAGGAAATCCCCACAGATATTTTCGAAGGAATTCCTAACAATATTCCCAAAATGCATCAGCGGCTGCTCCCGCATCTTCCTCGATTGCACACCCCTGAACCAACGTCCTCTTCCAGGTTCTTTGCAAGATCTTTTGATGGTCTCTCTTCCTGCATACGCACTACATGTCCAACCTACTGTAATCTGCCTTATTTTATCAACCTGCCTATGTCTGCATCTGTGTATACTTGGTTTAACTCGTGATTGATTCATTAGTCTGCGCTATTTACCATTTGCCAGCACGCTGCCAAATATTGAGCGCAGTATTTTCAACTCAAACACTTCCAGAATTCGATAATCTGCATCTTTTAACGTCCATGATTTATGGCCGTACAGGACAACTGGACGAATCAACGATGTGTACAGAGCTAGTTTTGTCAGTGCCTGTCGGTAGCTTCATAAAGTTACAAAAAGAATTTACTGGAGGAATTTTCAAAGGATTACCCGGAGAAATTCTCTATAAATTGCTTAACGTAGTTTTGAAAGAATTCCTATGGGAATTTCAGGAAAAACTGTTAAGGAACTTGCTAATGAACTCCTAGAGGAATTACTAAAAAAATCCGATGGAATTCCTAAAATAATCTTCCGAAGGAATATTTAACTAATAAATTTTCAAAGAAATTCCAAAGCAAAACACTAAAGCTGAAATTCTATTAGAAATTCCTTCAAAAATCCCTTTATGGATTCCTATGGAAATTCCTTTAGGAAATCTTTTAGGAAGTCGTTTAGAAACACCTTCAAAATCTCTTAAAGTAGTTCAAACGGGAATTATTTTTGAAAATCCACTCAGTCTCTCTTTTAAAAATGCCTTCGGAAATACATTTAGAAATTCCTGCACAAAACCCTACAGGAATTTCTTCAAAAACTTCTCCAAAAATTCATTTAAGAGCTCCTCAAAAAAATTTCCTTGAATAATAAAAAAATAAATCCACCAAGAATTACTCCGGGATTTCTTCTTAGATTTCTCCAGGGAATCCATTGAAAATCAATTAAAGAATGAAATAGTTTTCGGTGGAGTTGCTAATTGAATTTTCGAAAAAATAAAACAAACAAATTAGCCAACTAATACTGAAAAAATCCGAATGTATTACTGAAATAATTTCATAAAGAACCCATGAAAGCATTTTCGATGGAATTCCTGCAGGAAGTTCTGGAAGAATTCCCAGAGAATGTTTTAAAGGAATTGCTGGAAGAAGTTCTGAAGAAATTCCGTAGGAAAATTTAGAAGAAATCCCTTATGCAATCTCTGGAAGAATTTATTTAAGGAATTCATAGAATAATTGCCGAAGAAATTCATAAGGAGGTATAGCCTTAAAAACTCCAAATGGAATTTCTTGGGAAATTTCTTAGAAATATCCGGAGGAATCGCCAAAGAAACTTCTGAAGGAATTCCTTAACGATTCTCCTAAGGAATTGCTAACAACAGTTTGTTTGTATCAGGTATCAGAACGTCGGCTCGTCGGCTCGGGGACGTTCACTTCAAGAGAAATTTCGTAAGACATTTTCGGAAGAATACATAAAGTAATTTTCTAAGGCTTTTTATTGAAACTTTTCGGAGGAATATCTGGAGGAATTTACTAGGAAATATACCAATTGGTTTTGACGCTTTGGGCATGTATTCAAGCCTTTACAAAAGCTTATGTACCACAACAAACATAATTTGCGAGTCACCTACAGGCAGTCTTACACTCTGTGCAAAAAAATCTGCTCTTTGATTTTACTCCATCTAGACGATGGACATTTAGAAAATACAAATAGCCTTCTATTAGTTGCACTTACGTAGTTAAGATTGTAAAATTGTTTGGATGGAGTAAAATCAAAGAGCAGATTTTTTTGCACAGAATGTAGGACAACACTGCCTACAGATTTAGGTGTCCGACTGAATGATGCTTTGTTTCCAATGTTTGTCACCACACTGTCTTAGAGACACCAGAGACAAACAGACATAACACTCGTCAAATTTCCATCGTTCACTGATTTACTGGTCAATTCAAATAATCATTAGTTGGCCAATCGGTCACTAGTGGCGCGCGCATCATCCGATCGAGTTTGACATTTGCTCATTACCGCCATCTGGTTTGTGATTCGCCCAACTAACTGAAATCAACAGATGTCGTTAGTGTTTAAATGACGATGAATTTGATGAGTGATTGTTCAATGTGTTTTGTCTGTTTGTCTGTGGAGACACCATCACTTGAGTTGAGGTAGATTTGAAATTGAATTCTGACGAGTTCCACCTCAACAACATCCTAACAACTAACTAACAACAACAATCAATACACGAGTTTAGTACTATTCCAGTCAATTCCACCACGTTGTATTGTCTTACAAATACGTATTTCGTCTTCAACTGTAAGGCCAACTTTAGTGTCTCTTATTTTACTCGACTCGACTCAAGGTAATTGATTTTTTTTTATTGCGATTAGTCATCGGCGTGGCGAAATTATGATCGGCGGCGCGCCGATCCAAACTCGTCAGCGGCGGCGACGTGAGTAAAACCACCGGCGACGGCGGTGCGGCTCTGCGGCGCATAGGTCTACTTATCGCTTTAGACTTCCATAAAATCGACATTCATAAGACTCAATGTTCTACAGATACCTATGAAACGCGACGCATTACCAGATATTTTATTTTTACACCTTCTATATTGACCGGTTTCGGGCGCGATGTCCTGATGATCATTTATATTCAGAAGTTGGGTATAGGTATAGTCCTGATAATGGGAAACATCACGCCCGAGACCGGTCGACTTAGAGGATAATTTTAAAATGTTAGTTGACGAGAGTAAAAACGATAAGTACGTATTATGTCTTAACTCGCGTCATAAACCGCAATAACGTCAAAAAATCAACCTATCAAATACTGAGCAAACACGCAGATTAAACCAAAGAAGCCAAAACCAGAATTAGATATTGAATCGAAAGGGCTATTGTTTGGAATTTCAGGAACGCAGAGCATATTTGAAGAGTAAGAAAGCAACCTAAAGTGAAAATTGTTTCAGCTCTTTTATGGAATGTCTTCACCTGTAATAAGACTTGTTTGGTACTATTCTTCAGTTCTCGGACTTGACTCGATCAATAACTCCTTTCACATGCTACTCATTCATGTTCCCTTCTTTCAGAGAGAAGCAAAGGGCAATATACGTCCAACAATCTATCATTTTTTATCAAGAATGAGTAAATATGAAGCTTCCCCCAACAAACTAGAACTAGAAAAGGAATCCTGTCATCTCGCTGACGCATGAAATCCCAAACAGCAACACACAATTAAGGGAAAGAGGCCCCTTGGCCCGAGGCAAAACGTCTTTTGGGTATTCCCTATATTTACCTTGTTTGAGATGGCCGAAACAAAACTAGACCTAAAATTATGATGGTAAGACAAGAAAAAGTGTCAAATTAACAGATAGGAAGGTGGGAAAACCGATAATTTCCACATTTTGATGAAACATTTAACATTTTGGCGAGGCAATACGGCTTAGTGGGACTAATTTACAATGTACTACGGGCCTCCACGCATTGGATGCTGGTTCGCCGACGCGTGGTGTGTTGTTCCTTTTTAAAGCTGTTCTTAAAAGAGCCCTACCAGCTGAAAGGCGTTTTGCCTCATTATATTTTCCAACCACGAAATATCACCAATATTTTTAAATGTGAATATTATCGAATACGAATTGAACGAAATATTGGGATCCATTTATCTAAAGTGCTATTTGACCTATCTTCTGTAATTTTCTTAACACATTTTATAATGCTCGATAAAGACACCATCGCCGCTAGGGGGATTCATATGTTTTCTGACTATAGTTTGAGCATTTTAAAAATGTTTGAATTTCTTTAGGAAACCTTTTGTATATACACAAACAAATATCTACATTCGTGTAAAAACGCTAAGCAATTTTTATTCAGGGCAGATTATCCGGAAATTTTAAAAACAAATTCTTCCGGATAACCAATAGCTCCATATAATTGAATTATCATTTTTATTCTGAGGTGCATTCGCTCAAATACAGTTCAACAGATAAGAAATTATGACTAAAACGTTTGTCTTCAAAATGTGATGTTGTGAGTGATATTTTAATTGATAAGTGGGTATACCATTTTTCCAAGTAAAATCATTCAAATGAAAAATATATTGAGTAATCTCCTCCCAGCTACGAGAAAAAAAGTAGTATCACATACTCAGAATAAAGAAACAAGCATAAAATGAATAAAATGAATGTCCGCATTAGATTTGCTATAAACTTTATAAATCGAACAAATCAAATTAATTATTAATTAGTTCAAAGGAATTTGTTTCACCATTCTCACAATTTAACTTACTTAGTTTATTTTTCCCAAATTCAATATTTACTTTCTAGTGAACAGGCTTTATTTTCTTCTTCTATGTTTATTCATCCTCACCGAATACAGGTTACCTGGTTTTATTGGCGAGCTAGAAAGACTAGTGCACAGCAAAAGATAATAATACCATCATACATACCGGGGGTGGCCAAAATTATCAGACATTATTGAAAGTGTTGCTATACCTTTAAGGAAGAATGGTCTAAAATCCACATCAAGGTTTTGTCTGATAAATAAACGGGGGATTCCATGTTCATTATTTATCATAGGTTTGTGAATTATACGAAACGATTATCTCTTTTGATAAATTTCACAGAGCCACAATTTTTTTTTCAATCTCTTCATTATGCCTCTAGGTTGGAAAACTAAGGTTGTCATTTCATGTGCTGCACCATCTATCCACAAGGGAACACTTTAGGTCATTATCTCCTACATATCTACCGGTCGAACCGGAAAACCGTGGTGATCGGAAGTTGACGATTCGCGCCCAAGTGGCAAACAACTAGGGTAATCAACTTTCTAATGACTGTCAGTTTTGTTCCGACCTGTACGTAAGCGCAAGCGTAAAAGAGTCCAACCGAAGACGACGATGCATACTCAAGCCATACTGTCTGTCTGCCTGCCGTACCACATCGCACGGACGACCGTTCGGTGCCAAATGGAAGAAAATTACTGCAATTTCCAAAGTTTTTCTTTTTTTAGGAATCGAAAACCACCGATCTAATGCAACCGTGAGAGCTTGCATGTTTGATCACTGTATGTTTTGGTTCGCTAGCTGCCGTTAGATGATCATCGCAGTATAAGCCACCAGGCACTTAATTGCTGTGATAGGTTTTATGGATTGTGCGCAATGACAGTGGAGCCATTGCACATGCCCTGGTGTAAATCACAGCTAGGTCGACGACAAATGAGATGAAGTAAATCACCTCAGCTTGTCACGTTGAGGACAGATTCAAAAAAAATGAAACAAACCTGCGGACGAACATCTAGTACGAGTAGATAATTTACATATGTATATACTGACTTCGATTTCTAAGCACCCTCATGAGACGCAGAGGGCCGACGACAAACAAGTGAGGAAGTAAACTAAACCAACTTTTCCGCTATTGCATCCCGTCGATGGTATTACACAAAGACGTGACAAATCTGAACGACCTACCAGTAAGAGGTTCAAATTTCCCAGGGCTTTCTGAAACCCGATCCTTTGACATTAGACCTAAGCTGTGCGAAGAACGATTACTTAATCACGATTGTATCTACACTTCCCAACATTGTCTGGACATCTGATGCTGATTTCTGCTTGCAAGAGATGACTTGTTTCTTTTTTCGATAAGTTACAGCACATCTGATTGCATCAATCTACCTTGGCGTGAACGAGCGCCGAAACCGTTCGATTGGGTCTGGGGAAGTAATTAAACATTCGAAACTTCATTCGGCTCTAGAGGTCTGTTTCGTGAGACGGTGTGGTCGATGAGGAAATGATGACCCAACCGTTTGTGTGTCCGAGCATGCATCGTTTTCAAATTTTGTTGAATTTATTTCGAGCCATGGCAGAAATCTAGAAATCCGACTGCGCCTACCGTTCTGATTGCACTCGAGTAGGTGGAAAACGGACAGGTATTCCACACCAGTTCCGTGCCGTCACCAGCAAGCTGCTGACCTTGAGCCAATTGAGGTATGAAGTGTTGAAGGTCTGTATCGTCGGTAACACGTTATGCCTATCATTTTGAAGGAGTATCTCTTAGGAAAGGCAATAACAGCGATGCCGATGATGACAATTTCAATAAGTGCGGCGATACTCTTAGTACCTGTCTAGGAACGGAGTCAGAAGGGCGTGCACATTCCATTATGGCTTACGGGCTCTTCACATGTTTATAATGCTTTATGATTGCTGCCGATGCAGGTTCCACTTTGACCGCATAGCTTCGAACCTTTTCATCGTTCGTATGGCGTTGTGAAAAAGAAAACGACAAAGGCTTGATCATTCGCGACGTCATGGTGGCTGTTATTTTAGTATGCCAGACATGATTAAGCACAGCCCCGAGCCTGGCGCGGTAGGAGTGTTGATGATTATTGAACTTCAATTCGCTTCCACTTGATCGCGTAACCTAGATACGATGACGCCTACTAAGGTAGTTGTTTGTCGCCATAAAATAATGCTAACGTGATGCAGCAGATAAAATATCGGTGTTATGTACCTATTATCTAGGCTACCGTTATACGCATAACTGTCCCATATATATATAGGAAATCCTAGCAAACATGGGACAAATATGCATTTATCGGCAGTATGATCCTATTACAAAGTTGACCAAGAGACAAATAATGTGATAAAAGGAAAAATGATGCTTTTCCAAGAATTCAAATTGACGGATTTGAATATTTAATCACTATAAAATTGTGTTGCCTTTTTTAGATGACTGCTGAAATTAAAAAAAATGGAAACGTTATACAGAAATTTAACTGTAAAAACTGTAAACTGTAAATTTTAATTAGTAGGTTTTTCATGATAGATTAGGTGCAGAATTGTAGCATTGATAACTCCGTTAGAATACAGCAGGCATGAAGGCTTTATACAGATTAAAAGCGAGCAAAGGGCAATTTATGTTCAAAATAAATCGAAGCGTTCATTCTTTTTGCCACACTTCCATGAAACGGAAGAGAGGGCAAAGGAATTGGTAAAAGTAATGTTCGCTCACAAATTGCCCTCTGCGCCGTTTTAAATTTACTTATGTAATTATACATGCTAGCCGTTATCTAACGGAGTTATACTTACCTATGCTTTCGACTTAAATCTATCATGGAAAGGTGAACCTCATGTGCCCGTTTATAGCATTGAGAACTTTTTATAGGAATGTCTTCACTTGTCATAGAAATGCTAAGAAAACTAATAGCGACACAAATTTGATTATGCTCCAGTAAGGTGCTCCTACCGTATAGTATTGCCTGATTTTCTCAAAATTGCACGCGGCGAACCCTTCATGAATGGTACCGCCGCGCTTTCTGCACCCCGTTTACTTAATTCTTATGGGTGAATAGCATTGCGGTGTATCGTTTGGCGCGGCCGTACCTTTCGACAGTCATTCGCCGCGTGAAGTTTTGTGCAAGTACTTATTTGGGAACATTAGGGGAGGAGGTTCGGTTGTGGCCACCGTTCGGTTATGGGCACCCCTCTTTTGACAGATAAGAGATGCTGTCATTCTGACAACCGTCATTTGTTTGCTATAATAGCATGATGTTTTGTGCTCAATATCAAACCGGATGGGCATCTCTACTTTGAACTAGAAACAAATAAATTTTTCGTACAAGAAAAACAACACGAAAGTTTTTTGGTCTTTTTGAAGGTGTCATTGATTAAAGGATTTAATTCAGAAAGTGAGTTCTAATGTGTATTGATACAGTTAATTTAATCTATTTTGTGGCCCAATGTCGATTGCCATCAAAATTTTAGCGCGATTTTTTTCTTCTCGTTCCAAAAAGGCTGCGAAATTCGGTTGTGGGCACCTTTATTGGTTCGGTTATGGACACCCTCATTTTATTGATAAATCATTCAATATCGTTTTACTTGTCCCTTAACTTATTTTTAATAACGTTTTAAGGCAGTTTTTATAATTAGTTTGACATAATTGTTCGAAATAATGAGTTTATTTAATATTTTTGTTCTTTGGGCATGTCTAGTCATTATACACACACTTTTTGGAACAAAGCGTTGACCGATTTGCTTGCAACAAGTTGCATTCGACGGGGAATGCTTTCCCATTGTTTCCTATTGAAAATTGGTCAGATCGGGGGGGATCAAAACTTATGTCCAAAATATTATTTTTTGAAATGAACGAGAAAGGCACTATTACCGCTAGGGTGATTAATCAGGATTTTTTTACTGTGATGCATACCAATAAAACGTAAATCAATGAAAAATTAAAACCTATTTACCTAAAGTGCTATTTTAGACATTTCTTATGTGATTTTTTCAACATCCTCCTTAATGCACCGAGGAGGCATCATCACTGCTAGGTGAATTGATTTGAGATTTTTTAGCGTCTCCTGGCTTTTAGAATGAATAAACTATTCCTTGTCTTTAAATCTGGGTGGTTTTTATTCATGCTTCTTTATTTTAGCCCACAACCGAACCACGAAATGAAAATGTCCAAAAATGTCAAATTTTCTAAATTGTCAATATTTTTTTCTAAATCGATGAAATCATATTAATTTCTTTGCTAGTAGTAAGGTTATAAGTTTTGCTTTCGATTGCTATGCAAATGTCGACATAAGATCAATCAGGGCCAAAGTTATGGGCCAAACACAAAAGGGTGCCCTCAACCGAACCTCTTCCCCTACAAACGCCGCGCCGTGTATCATATCCAGAAAATCTGACAATAATAAAACTTGACTGCATTTACAAGTTCAAACCATGATCAATTTTCAGTTTGTTATCATTCAAAACTCGATGTGATTATGCACAACATGTGGAAGATTTAGTTCGAAAAATGTATTGGCGGTAGGGGAGAACAGTCCAACATGCACCCTTAAGCTTTTTTGATGTTTTCACCAATAAAAACAAGAATACTGAACCATTTCAACGGGCAGATGCAAAATTAAAAAGATATTTTAGTTACTAGATAAAGATCACAGACAAACAGATGTAACTCTTCATACAACCTGTTCGAAAAAATATCGTCATTCGCTTTTCAGAAAACACTACTGCCATCTGTTATCAGAATCGCGAGAAACTCAGTCGGTCATGATTATTTCCCATTTGACGTTTGCTTCTAATAGCCTATTCAGATTGGGCTATTTATGACTTTGTTAAGTGAGAGGGTATCCAATTATTACGAGGTGTTCAGACTGCAGCAAGATAATATATCTTGACGTTTCCATGTTTCCTCATTTGCACGCTAATACAGGGTTGAATTCAAGGAGAGTTTTAAAATTTAATTTGCGAAATCAAGTATTTGTGTGGCGACAATCGATCATTTTTTTCTGAACAAAGTTTCTACGAAAAAAAAATATTTAAAAAAAATATGAAAAGGGATTTTCGAAGAATATTTGAAGCTCTCATTAAGGATAATGAGCGAAGCTACATTCATTAGTTGGGTGCGCCGTTCTTCGGGGAATCAGACTATTCCTCAATTTATTTTTAAGTTTAAAAAGTATTTTGATTCTGTACTATGATCGAACGGAGATTTGATAGAAAAATTTAGATACTTTTGGGAATTCTCACAAATTTTGGATGAATTAATGCATTACCAATCCATGTTTTATTTAAGGTTATTCTACTTTATATATACATCCCATTCAAATCGTACAGTTGTCCCACGTGAAAAATGTTGAAATCCAAAGTATATTAAGCCATTCAAGGAGCAGAATTGAAACAATTTATGAAATCATGTTTATTCATCAAATACATTCGTTTTACAACCATTCCTACGTTTTAAATTGTCTTCCGCATTGGCCCTTGAACTTTGAAAATTTATTCGATTTGTTCTATTAAATCTAGGTTTAAGTTAAATACTTCATGTTAATTCTAGAGAGCATCTGTTTGTTAAACAATTCATGTTGAATAAGTGGAGAATAAATAATTATCATCTTTTATTTTTCATCATATAAAATGCTTTCCACAAAACCATCACAATCCGAGTTATTCTTCAGCGCTCAGAAGATTTCCATCAAACATGCATTCGACCCTGCTGCGACAGAAAGAGCATGACTGTCAACTACGAAACGAAATGAAAACAGAGAGAATTTTCTCTCTGGCAAAGAGAGCGTGACGCTTGTCAGTTTTGTTTTGTTGAATTTCTCCCTGCATCCCAATTAGAACGAAAGCTCTCTCGTAATAATTGTTCGTAATAAATTCTCTATGACTCTTTTTAGCGGGTATCTTTTGACAGCGCAAAATGTATGGAATATTACGTCAATAATGACATCATAAAGCGTATTTACCCTGAAACGCCAATTATTATGTCATTAATGGCGTAATCTGAATAGGCTATAACGCATACATCTATAACAATCATCATCATCATCGTCATCAACACATAAAACATTCAGCAGCATATACACTAATCAAATGTCAAAGCGATTGAACACTAGCGCCTCTCTTGGCACAATCGCGTAGCACAGATGTATTTCAAATAAACCGTTGAACGCGTGAACGATGTTGAAATGGGAAGTGATACGTTTGTATGTCTGTGTAAAGATTGTCGCTGTCGTCGTTGTCCGGAACATCTTTTGCTGGCGAGGATAATGGATTTAAATGTCAATTAAGAAAAAATACATACGATTTGACAGTTAGGTACCACACATGTTTCGGACAGCAGAACAAAGGGAACTGAAGCGACAATCTTTATCTGGTAACTAAAATATCTTTTCAAAATTATAATCTCCTATTCAAAACAACAATGTTTTCGTGACTTTCTAACCATAACGCATTTAAAATATCTTTTAAAAATGGGCCTCGAGAAAAACGCCCGAATGGTGGTGTGAAATAAATCAATTGTTAAATAATGGTAAACGCGTGGTTGTTTCGTTTTGTCTTGATGGATTAAACAAAATTCTTAGGGCCTTTCACAAATTACATAACGCTGTAGGGAGAGGGAGGGGGTCAGGTCGAGCGTTACGATCCATACAAAAAATTAAACTTTCCATTCAAAAAGTGTTACGTGGGGGAGGGAGAGGGTCCAAAATCATCAAATTTAGCGTTACGTAATTTGTGAAAGAAACCTCATGGGTGAGGTGAAAGAATTCCAAATCGTAAAAGTGAAAATGAAGGGATTTTGTACAAATTCTTCCGTTGCAGCTCACTGAGGGAAGTGATTATCTCCAATACATTTTCAGAACTAAATTCTTAACTTGTTGTGCATATGCACTTGGGTTTCAAACATTGTACCAACCGGCATAGGTGGTCAATACCCGGAGTATAGGCTACTAACTTTGAATGAACTATTTAAACATTGTTTCTCGATCATACGATGATCTCAATCGATTCTTGAGAGTGCGTGTTGGCTCTTGTTTCGGACGGCAGAACGATCGCGCGATTTGCCGAAATTTTGTGTTTTGCATTGCGCGGCCGGTAATAAAGTTAATCAGTTCAGTGCGTGTTGGCTCTTGTAAAACGGGCTTGGTAGTCATATGGCTACTGCTTCTGCCTCATACGCAGGAGGTCGTGGGTTCAATCCTAGGTCCGTTCCATTATCCTACTTTGTATCTTTCTCTATATTTCTCATGTTCTAGCAATCGCTAGAACTGGAAATGGACTTCCAAACTGTTTCCACTACTATTCCTATACCTTCAACTTGAGTATTCTAACAGTAATCTGCTAGAATTTGGAAATGAGCTATAGAGCTCGTTTCCTACATCCAATTAAAAATTCCATCAGTTGCTTTCTCCTATCTATCACATTGGCAGCTCGTTAACCAAGACGGACCTCTGCCTCTCGAACCTAACCCAAAAATTCCAACAAATTCCGCATGAACTCGTGGCAAGTGCAGAGGTATATTCGGCTTGCAGTGGGCGAGTGATTGCATAATCATTTCCTCCCCCTTCCCTACATTGACTTGCATTCTGACGTGGCAGGCGCCAGTATGACCTAACAAATGAGATCACCAGTACTTGTACATTGAAGATGTGTGCTAGTCCCAAGCAAACATCTGTTCCCTGTGCAAGTAGCAACTACGAGCAGTCAATCAAGCTCAAGCTCAAACGATGATCTCAATCGATTCTTGAAAAGAAATGGCTTTCTATTGATATGTTGATTTCACTCCTGTGTTTGTGAAATGCTAAATAAGTCGTAAATAAGTTTAAATAAGTCGTATTTATACCATAACTTCTGTGCCCATAGTCCGATCCTGGCAGTTTCCAATAGTAAACAATAGAACAGGATTTTCTGCTGAATGCAACTTGTCGCGTGCGAGCAAATCGGAAAGAAAAGTGGCTGAAACGTGAGCACACACACAGATATCACCTCAGTTCGTCGAGCTAAGTCGATTGGTATAAAACAATAGGAGTCTCCGGGCCTTCTATAAAAAGTTTGTTTCAGGAGCGAACATATATACCTAGTATACGAGAAAGGCAAAACAAATCGCCATTCGACAAACGCTGAAATTTGGGTTCCATTAATTCGAGTGTTTATTAAAATTGGTTTCAAAATTTACTGAGTTTCATTTCCCAATTATTGGAATAAATTAAACTTGATCATAATACAAATCAAAGAGCCCACTCCGCAAGGTACTTTTTGAACTATTAATCCAGCTTTCCACGCTGGCCATAATGGCGGATGCTATAAAAACAATGACATTATGTCACTTGTCATAAGACGAGTTTATACCATCCCATTGAATTCCACCACTTAATTGTATCTTGACAGATACGTATTTCGACCTCAACAGTAAGGCCGTCTTCAGTGTCTCGTACTTGACTCGACTCGACTCAAGTCGAGTCAAGTACGAGACACTGAAGACGGCCTTACTGTTGAGGTCGAAATACGTATCTGTCAAGATACAATTAAGTGGTGGAATTCAATGGGATGGTATAAACTCGTCTTATGACAAGTGAAGACATTCCACTAAAAAGCTCAAAATAATTGTCTTATCAAAATGACATTATCTGCTTCCCGACACTGAACTGGAATTTTCATCGAAGCAAACATTGATTCCTCCGTTACCAATAACAGCCAATTTGTTGTTTGCTTTTCATCAACAAATAATCTTGTACAGGAATTTGGAATTCTTAACATTTGATGAACTTTGCTAATATGACTAATTTTAATTTAATTACAGATTAATACCGAGAGAAATAAGTATAATCTAAGAGCTTAACGGTCAACTTGCGTGGATAGTGAGCGTATATCGAAGTGGACATAATGATGAACGTTGGGCCTGTTGTTAGGCATTTGTGAATCAAGAAATGCGTTTGTACTTAGCTTTTCCAAATCTGAAAAGTATTACTCGTTTGAACAATAAAGGAACTATTTCCTTTCTCTTTTGGCGTTCCACATATATAGACTTATTCTACAAACAGATTGATGTAAGGTTGGTCAATTCCGACTTTTCTCACGTAAATCGTCTTGTAATTCAATCGGATACATTCTCGTCTCATTAGAGGTATCTAACACCAAGTACTTGTAGAGTGATCTCAATAGTGGCGCTAACCGTAAGTCGGGCACATCTTTGGCGGATTTCCCTTTTAGAAAACAGCTCTTGCAGTTAGCAGCAGAATAGATTTTGATTTGAATTTTATAAAATTACAATAGTGTTTTTCTATTTAAATTTTTGCATTGGGTATACTTTTAATCATTTTAAACCCCTTTTAAAACTCTGCTGTTACAAAACCATATACATTCTCTCTAGATTTAAGAAGCGCGAAGGTCAATGATGCACTAATAAGCATTCACTGGAAGTTCAGATGAACGGAAAAAGAACAGAATTGCTCCAGAGTTCTAAAATTTACGCCTTTTCGAGGATCTGATAGGGCTCATAAAAAACAATTTGATTTTTCATGATTTGGATATGCAGCTTTTGAAGGACGGATAGGTTTACCAATCGCACATCGTAAGCGATGATCCACAGCTCAATGATCGACCACAATGTTCCTGATCCAAGTTCTCAATATGTCCACTTCTGTATATAATCCAAGTAAGTTAACCGCCATGTTCATAGATTTTTCAAGTTGTTTTCCTCGATATTCTGTAATTAAATTAAAATTAGACATATCAATGAAGTGCATTGAGTGTTAAGAATTCCAATTTTCTGTATAAGCTTGTTTGTTGATGAAAATCAAACAACAAATTGGCTGTTATTGGTAACCGAGGAATCAATGTTTGCTTCGATGAAAATTCCAGTTCAGTGTCGGGAAGCAGATAATGTCATTTTTTTGTATAGTATAGTATGGTATAGTTTAATTTTTTTAAATGTTTTCAATTTTTATAATTAGGTAAAATTAACTGAACAGATTTTGGACAAATTTCGACCAGTAGCGAATAGAAGCTTCAATTTCCGTGTTGCTGCTCGAGCTTGACAAAATGTAGTCGTTCACTAGTAGGTACAAGATCCAGTAAGCAACTGTTGCGGTTCAAGTTGGTGTATATTTGGGGATAGGGGGGAGGGGGGTTCTGGGCCATTTGGTATAAAGTTGTTTCGGAATAACGGACGGACGAGGCGTTTGAACTACTTCTGACGAAGGGATCTCATTCATCATTGACTTCAAGACAAAATTTTCAAAACGACTTATCTGCTTTTGTAAACAAAGATTCAAACGACGATTTGACGAATCTGATAGCTCCCCCACGCAAACCAACACCATCAACAGGTAGCGGAAATCTTCACCTACCTGTTGGTGGTGCTAGTTTGCGTGGGAGAGCTATCAGATTCGTCAAATCGTCGTTCGAATCTTTGTTTACAAAAGCAGATAAGTCGTTTTGAAAATTTTGTCTTGACTTGTTCCAGACGCTGACTTTTGAAGAAGGGATCTATTCCACCATTGCCTTAATCTAAACAAGCGCTTACATCAATCCGGGCAAGGAAGAATTGTACTCGCCATTGCCTTAAAGCGGGCAAGCGGCTACTGGTAAAGAAGGGATCACATCCACCATAGACTTAAAGCTTAGCTTGATTGACTGTACCCATCGTAGTTGCTAGTCGTGATTGGTCGAGAAATAACAAATATGTACAGCTCACCAATTGAATAGTTTTCTGGGGACTGGAAAGACATTCTCACTGTACATGCTTCGGAGTTTCTTTAATTCAAGACCAATAACGCTGCCAGCCACGTCCTCAAAGTCAAGGGGAAAATTAGTTTGGCACTTATTGCTACAAGAGACTGGAAAGGAATAGTATGTTAGTTGGGAAGGAAATATATTGGAAATCACCTTAGTAAGCGACTAATTATTTCATTTGAATGACGCCATATTCTTGATGATACAAAAACGGAAAAGCAACGCGCACGGTGCGCCAGTAGACCGTTATTAAAAAATAAAAATGTCCATCAAAATCAAGTACTGGGCTCGATTCTTGTGCTAATTCTGCAGCTCTGGACAAATTTTAAAAAAATGCCTAGGAGGAATCTCGAGAAATTTTGATTTGAAGTTTTTAGCTACACAGGAAAAAAAAATGAAAACTAATAAGCGTGTAAAAAATAAAGACACGGAAAATTACACTATTCTAAGCATACATGAATCTTTTCCATCAATTTCACCAAAAATGTATGCAGTTTGTATAGCATTATGCCACTTAGTCGACTAAATAGTGACATAATGCAATACAAATTGCATACATTCAAGCGAAAATATCGTTTAAGATTACACTCTTCTAGGCATTCCCTCTATGTGCATTACTTTCGTGTAAATTTCAACAACTTTTTCTATCTGTGTAAGAAATTTTAAAAGAACCCATATTTTAATTCAACGATATCCCCAATATACCTGCAAACACGTCCAAAAAGTGGTCCAGGTTGTTTCAAATCAGTTTGAATTTGTTTCCGGTTCATTCCTTATTTGGTTTATCAACTAAACAGATAACACTGTATCAACAATTTGCCCCCACAATACGAGGTTTGAGTTCCAATCTCTCCATCCTCGGTTACGCTGCACGCTCGCCAATTCGTTCTGTGCCAGGTTAGTACACCAAGTTTGCTGCTCTTGTACCTGCCGGGTTGTAATCGAACACCGGCTTTCTTCCAACATGCCCTGCCCATCGTACCCTTCCTGCTTTTGCTACCTTCTGGATACTGGGTTCGCCGTGGTGTTGGGCGAGCTCCTGGTTTATCCTTCGCGACCACACACCGCCAAAGATGGACCTAAGCGCATGTTTCCATTATTACAACTATAAGTATTTACAACTTATTACTTATTTTACCAATCTGACTTAGTGTTTCTTTTTGAATGGCTAACTGGTTCGAGTTTAGTTTATGTGTTGCCTTTTATGTGTAATGGAATGAAAGATAAAAATGAACTTTAATTTAGTGTTTATGTTCATATTGGAGAGAAGTAAGATTATAGTTCATGTAGAATGATAGTAGTTAGGAGCTAAAACATGCGATCGCTGTTACACTCGATCACAGCACTTTTTAACCGATCTTTGTAAATCTGAAATGATTCAGGTGCTTAAGCTGCCGGTTTCTTTCCACCGATTTCTTTCGTACTCCAGGTTCGATCTATACTTTTAATGCTCAAATACTTTTTATCTCACTCATATAATTAAAAAAAATAATAGCATAGCATAGTTACGGTGTACTTCGTAGATTAGACACTAGTGATACTCATGTTTTTCTTTTGAAATCCTTATCCAGATTGCTATCAGAAATCAAGGTGGGTGTGGTCCTTGATTTCAATCTAGGATAAAAATCACAAAAGCATGAGGATTACTACTCCTGGTCACGCCTTTCTTCACCGTAACTTGGGAGGGGAAGGAAGTGTTGATGTAGTACTTACTTAACGAGAGGCCCCCGACTCAGCGACACCCTCATAAGTACCACGGAGTTGGATATTGGGGAAGGTTTTCGTTGGGTCAGGATTTGCCTGTAGCTGACAATATGACCGTGGTAGATCTTACACCGTAACACACCACGCAAAGGTGTCTACCCAGCGTTACGGGGGTGACAATTTGGATGATTTAGCACAACTCAAAAAATATTGTTTTGTGAATTTAGGCCTGAAAGGGTTAATATTATTATCGATCGGTGTTATACTTACTATTCCGGTTTTTCCAGCACCACTTAATCAAGCAACTAATTTAGTGAAAACAGAAAAAAATATGCCAAATGTCCGTTATGCCAAATTACCCTCACTTTTGACGATGTTCGCAATTATACCAAATGACTTTATGTCAAATGACCCGCTCCCATTTGAGAGAACCCATGCAGGTTGAATCAGACTGCAGGCATGTGCGTAAGCAGAGTTTGCATCCAAATGAGAATGAAAAAATCTCTCACTTATCATGTATGTATACACTTTCGATAGGTAGCACACCGTCAGAGACCTTCTTCGGAAGCTGTTGCCAAAATGAACTGATTCGAGGGGCTGTACCCTATGCTAAATTTTTATTAAAATAGCTTCGATTGCGCGAAGCAATAGTTTAAGGAAGAATCGGCCCTTTTAACTTGAGCATAATCAACGTCCATAGCCCACACTCCAGAAGCAGTGATGGTTATAAAGACGATTCTACGCGCAGCTGGAACATGAGTACGATCTAGACCTACAGCGGCCGAAGCATCCCGATGTCGTCACTGCATATGCGCAGTATATCGATGCAGCGTTGCCGCCCTAGCAGCACAATTCAGCCCAAATTGGTTTTAGTAAGTCTGTGGAACGGTATGTGGGGCAAAGTCGACGGCGCGATTGGTTCAAAGGACGCAGTACGGGCGGTAGACCCGGCAGAACATGGAACGCTAAAGATAAAAACGGAGACTGCAGACCCGCCTTTTTCAGGATAAGAAACACCGTCTGGAAGAACCGGAGTGCGAAGATGTCCCGCTATCAAGAAACACACAAGTTCGATCAGAAGATCGACGCAGGCTTCATGCTGCGAGTCGATGCCATCCAACGGCTCAAAAACAATAAAGCAGCTGGTAAGAATGCGGTGTCGAAGCTGAACTCATAAAGATGGGTCCGGAAAATATTTCTAAAAATCAAAGGAGAATTCTGACAGGCCATCATGAGCTTGATAATAAATCTATTTTAACTCTTAGCTGGAACTGTAAGGTGGTGAAAATTTGTGAAATGTGAACAATCTGGGTATAATGCTATAGAATTACGAATGGAATCAGGGAAATCCAAGAATAAAAAAACGTTTTAAAAAGAACTAGTAATCATATAAAGGTCGTTGCACTAACCGAAAAGTTGCTTTTATTTTTTAATCATTTAATCAGCAGCCATTTCTCCCAAGCAAAGATCTCAAACTTGACCTTCCCTGCGGGTCCAAAACAGACGGAATGTTAGCTCATCATTGGTATGCCAAATCTTTCAACGCCTTTTATCGAAAATGTAACCTTGTCCGCCGTTGACGCCAACTTATAAAACTTTATTACCTCACTCAGCAGTACCGCAGCATTAGGTGGTTAACTAGCGTTGACTGGCTGTATGTGGGCAAAATGGTCAGTAGTGTGTTTCAAATTGATAAAATAATAATGCTCTCACTAGTGGCTAATTTTGTTGTGTGTTTTAGATTTCAAGTTTAGTCTATCCGACAAATGAAGTTATATGTAGCAAATCAAACAGTCGATAAATTTAAACTTGATGAATAATCATTTTCCCTTTTAGATTTGCAAACCGCGCTCGTCTTTTCATTGGAACACCCTACTGTTCACCCAATCGCAGCCCGAAAGAAGCCACCACATGTGAGTGAGGATTTATTTTTTTCATTAACACGGCCTACGACTTACGTTCCATCACTAATGTCACAGTGCGGTCTCGAAACTGCAGTAACCAACGAATGTCGCCGCCCGCCGCCACGCCACGCCAGCTAAGTGCCCTCGTAAGTAAGTGTTTTTGGATTCGAACCCCCTTATGCAGACAGGCGGAGGAGCATTCGCTTTCCGATGAAACCTTCGGTCGGGGGTAGCGTTCAGCATAATTTGTCTCGTATTAGCGTACCGGGCCCGGCCTACGTGAGGGTAATTCGAATCATATCATCGAGTGATGGCAGCGGCGTGTGTGGTTTATTGTTTTGCGGTGATAATTCGATGATGTAAAGAGCCATGCGGTGAGAGGTGGGAAAATAAGATATAAGTATGTAGACTGACCAATCGATATCCTTGCCGTGGCATCAGTAGGTACAGTGCGTATGGTTATGGTCGCAATAAGTTCATTGTCAACAAGCCGGCACCGCAAGAGACGTGGCTCGTGGTTGTTATGACTTATTTTTGGGGGCAGGTGTTTGCGTTCCAGAGGTTCAATTGTGGACAATAGAGTAAAAATAAACAATGGTGATAATCGAGGTTAGTGAGAAAATAAACCATTTTTGGTAAAGCTATGATATTGAATGATACGTGTTAAAATGGCTCAATTCCACGACTAACTAATGTTCAATTCAATATCTTTGTACACGACCTTTATCGAATATTTTTGAAATTTGTTGCGAAATCGAAATATCGTTTCCAATTTGATGCACTTGTCACGAACGCTCGGGACATTTATTTTTTTATTTTTCGGTAGCTATCTTCTTGCCATGTACGTTTTAAGCCAAGTACGATGGTGTTGATCGTGATTTTCGGGCCACGCTCGGAAGTGCATTCATCCAAGCGTTAAGCTTTTTTTTCTTGTTGCTGGTACCTTATTGTTGAGCAATCGAGCGACAAAAGTTAAGGTTATTTTGAAGACAAACTTTGTGGAATCTATAAATAAGTGGAGGCCCGTTTCTAAAAGAACTGTCACAAAATGTTTCGAGTTTTCAAAATCAGTTAACAAAATACGAAGTAAAACGCATATTGCAAACGGAGTTAACCCTTTATAAGGCAGTGGCAACTATATTGCTACCAACAAATTATATGTTTTTCTATTTATTAACAAGAGCTCTACTTATTATTTCCCATGTAGTGGCTTTATTTGCTTCCTAGTAACACCCCAAATGAATTTGAGCCATACAAAATTTAAATAACAATTGTCAATGTCAATTTGAGAACAGTTTTTTTAACAAACGGATCGTAAGTTTCGAGTGGAAGAAGGATTTTCAGTTATAATTTGTTAAAAAACGACAAAGATATATTTTTTCCCGTTGATATAATTTATTTTGAATCTCCTGTGTTAGATTATTACGTTAGTAGCGTGAAAAAAGCTTTGCCTTTCTGTATATTTGTTTTTTGGATTTTGGATTTTTGGATTTTTTTTCACTTATGCGTTTTTCGACTAGGACTCTTCACCAAAAAAAGTAACGTGCCTTGATTTGACTGGTTTTACGTAAAACCTAATTTTTAAAAATCTTTTATTTTTCTTGTTGTTGCCTAACTATATAACTATGATTGAACCCAAATTACTAGAGATTGAAACCATCCTTGCTTCAGTGTCTCGCAGTTGACACGATGTCAAACTCGATGAAATTGTACTCCCAAAGTTTTAGAATAATTTTCTTTGTGACTGAGTAACAACAGTAAACAACACACTGAAGATGTCCACAAGTAGTGGGATGAAATACGTATTTGTGTAGATACGAAAAAACGAAGACAATTTATTTAAAACCGTGTAACATTTCCCCTAAGACGCTCGCAAATAATTATTAACTGAAATAGGCGATAGTTCACACTAGGGGTAGTGAGAATTCGAGGTATCGCGTGAAACGTTATGACACCGGGAGTTCTTGCTGTCCCGGAAGCGGACTAGCCTAGACCCAAGCTGCTGGTCTGACCAACGGCAGCTTCCGGGTGGGCGTAGAAGGCCTCTTTTCTCCCGGGTCTTAGGGCGTGTGCGCGTGGGGAGTTTTCGGACGGTGGGAATCCCTACTGAAACACGGTACTTTACCTTTATGTTTTACTAGGCGAACCTGCCCGAACTCGCTCGGGTTTTATTTGCGATCTGTCAATCATTTAGTTGATTGCGGCGTCGCACTCTAGATCGATTTCTCGCTTAACTTTTCAAAAGAACCTAAGTAACATTTTTTCATGAATAAACTTGAGTACTGCAATCAAAAGCTTTTATATTGGTCTGTTCATTGCAATATTCAAATTAATTCATAAAAAAATGTTAGTTAGGTTCCTTTGAAAAGTTAAGCGAGATTTCGACATTTTGACAATTTTTCAACTTTCCCCGTCAAATTGATCATCTAAATATTAGGAAACTTATTCGTAACCACTTTCTGGATTCCAACTAGATTCACCATTCTGTATGATGAAATGTTCAGACTATATAGGCTTGATATGCCTCATTCTCAAAAGCCTTTCTACTATCGATAGATGGGATAGCTTGTTGTTGAATCTATAGCCTGACCTACTCGTAAAAAACCTTGAAAAAGTTGTTTAAGGTCACTCCTGACAGAATCCAAGTTTCAAAGTGCTCGCATTTTCGGGGGCACACCACTCGGTACGGAAGCAACGCACAACTGTCATTTCTATTTTTTCACGCATGCTGCGACGTAGCAAAGCTGAATCAACAAAAATGACAGTTGTCCGCCGCCTCCGTATCGAGTGGTGTGCCCCCGAAAACGCGAGCACTTTGAAACTGGGATTCTGTCAGGAGTGACCTTAAAATTGCGGCATGAAAGGTGCAGTGGAAAATACACAGGATTCTGTTTTTACACGATTTTTTTGTTCGTAATTTTGATCGTGTGACTTCAATTTGCCACCACAGTCTATGCAATATGTTTCAAAAAATCCTAAATAATTCAAAGAAAAATCACATGGTAATTAATATGCGTCAAATATTTAGGATAAGCGCAAAATTGAGAAAATGTAAATCGAGTAAAAACAGAATCCAGTGTAAAATGAATTAGAATTTATCTTTGAAATTATTTGAATTTTTATAATTTACCCAAATTATTCCACGAAACCTTACATGATTGAACATAATCCTTTAAAGAATTTTATAAAGAATATTGCACAAATTATAGTCTGCATTCATATAATATATGTATGACAAAATCATTTTTTTGTATTTCAATTTGCCATTTTATCATACCTATTGTATTTTCTACAAAATATTTGAAAATTGCTGGTTGGGTATACACATATTGCAATTAATACATCATGCATTTGTACTTTAGGACGATCAGATGCAACACCGCAAATGAACAAGAGTAATGTGGAAGAAATATGATGAGCTATGCGATGAAATTCAATTCAAAGGTAGCTTGCTTCAAGACGTTTCAAACGATGAAACGAAGCATGAAGTCGATGAAGATATCGAGTACTTCGACATTAAAACATACGATCAATCGATGCATGATGCATGTTTAAAGGACTCACTTGGGTAGACCAGCTTTTGAAGGGAGGTTTGACAAAACCTAATTGGGATTACAAAAAGAAAATAATGTTACTCGAAACATTTTTAAGAAGACCCATGGCGAAAAGTTCAATATTGATCTGATATTCCAACACTCCTCCTTAGTGTGGACGCTTCGCCACACTCTACGCTCCTCCTAACACCGAGCCTCTCGACCTGAGCTCCTCCTCGCCGAAACAACTCCTGGTGCAATTCTATTGCTCGTACAGCGCCTCTAAATGCTCTACAGACCAGCTCCTATTTCGATCAATAGCTTTTCCTGGACTCCTGCTGACCAGCCAGCAACCACCTGAACAAACATGACCAAACCATGATCCCACTGCTGTAACGCCGACGGTCAATAAATCCCACTACGATGCAGATCCAGAACCAATCCTGGACCTATAACCTGTTGGAGAACAAGGGAACCCCCTCGCTAATGATAGCTCTGCCAGCAGTTGCAGCTCTCTTTATTCAACCAACCGGTGAACACTTAATCACGGCTTTCTTGTTCGGTACATTTTTTACGGTTTTCGAACCGTAAAACGTAAAAAATACTGAAAACTCGGTAATTCGACAAATTCTTTCCGACGATCAGCATTAAGCAAAATGATTTACTGAATTCGGTAATGATTAATACCGACTTTATTGTAATAAGTGAATGTTTACTAATGTTTACTGAATAGATTAAAAAGTCAGTAAACACGAATACCGAAATTACGGTATTTTGTTATTTTTTACTGACAATGGGTTTCAAAACTAAACGTCAACTAAGCTCGTGGTTTGAAAAGGCAAAACTTTCATTTTCTCGCATTTTTTCAAGATTCTTGAAGCAAACGGTACAGTTGGTGTTTTTTCTTCGCAGGACTTTTGAAGAATCAAACAATTATGAGCAGGCACCCTCGATAGCACCTCGATTTGAAGATCCAGGAATCGAAAAACAAAGTACCGCGCTGAAGTTTTGGTTCATTTTGGCCCTTACATATATGCTGCTGTTTCCATTAGCCGCAAACTATCAGGTTCCCAACGGAAATCCATTCCCAAGCAGTAGTAGGGATCCATGCCCAAACAGCACTTGGCAGCTTGGTTATTGTCGAGTACAAGCCAGAATCTTGACCAGAATGGAATCAGAATCGAAATTGATTGTCGAATCTAGTAGGAAATTGTTAATTCACGTAAACTCATTTAAATGACTATCGTTGAAGTTGAAGCAACGATACATTTTTGTTCTTATTATTCTAACAATAAGTCAACATTGATATTTTTTTTTAAATATTCCACAAAATATTTATGATGTTTTTTTTATACAAAATAAACGAGTTCAATAACTGGAAATTTCGGTAAACCCCAGTGAACGAAAAAATTACCAAGAAAGTCAGTTATCACAAAGAAACATTGCTCCGTAAAGTGTTATACACGCCTGAGACCACCAAATAAACGAACTTGGAAAAAAGTCAGTTATTTTTTGACATTTCATGAGCTCGAATCTTTACCGACTTTTCAGTAGCATTTAAAATTACCGAGTTAAGTCAGCTGTTCAAAAACCCAGTAAAATTTTACCGACTTTGGTAATCGAAACTAAAAATTCTGAAGGATTAAAAAAACGGCTACTCAGTCTTCATTTAGTAAAACGAGTATGTTATTTACCCAACGTTTCGGCACGGGGATTGTGTCTTCCTCAGAGGAAAATACTGAGGAACCGTGTCAAAACGGTGGGTAAATAACATACTCGTTTTTATTTCTGCAGCTCGGCAAAATCCGCACAGCCGTTAGCCCAGCAAAATAAAAACTGATATCCCGGCAAAAATAACGTTTGTTAGCTGATTTTCGGCAAATAGTTTGCTGATTTTCAGCAATTTTGACAGAAATCTCGGCAAAAAACACGTTTGCTGGGGCTCGGTTGTGCGAATCTCGGTAAAAGTTCAACAAACTGCTGAGATCCCGGTAAAAAAATAAGTGTGGCGTTTATTTTACTAAAATACACAAACAGTTTTTTTAAAACTTTATTACAGTCCACTTGTCATAAAAAATAACGAAGACATTCCACTAAAAAGCTCAAAATATTTTTTTTATTACAGTGTTTTAGGATTTCCGTTGAAATCCAAAGAATTTCTCGTTGAAATAGAATATTTGAATGAAGAAGAGTCGTTTTACAGAAAGACATTCGGCCGAAAGCCAAATGTTGTTCGGTCAAATATGGCATTTGACCGAACAAACCATATAGCCGAAGCCCGTCTAGCCTAAAGTTATTTCGCCGAAAATCTCGTAGGGCCGAACAGTTTCTTTGACTGAAAAAATCCGTTGGCCGAATTGCACAATTGGCCGAAAGGGTCGTTTGACAGAAAGGGCCATTTGGCCGAAATGGACATTTTGCCTAAAGCGTCGGAGTGTTTTGCAGAAAGGTCTCTTTCGGCTAAATAATCTATTCACCAAAACGACATTTTCAACCACACGATTATTTTGACCAAACGGCAGTTTCAGCCTACAGGGTTGCTAGGGCAAACAACTTTGTTGGCCAAATAACATTTTCGGTCTAATTATTTTCGACCCAACAACCGTTTCGGATAAACGTTAACATAATTCCGCCAAATTCAATTCAGCTTACCGTGTTATTCGGCCAAGCGACATTTGAACAAATGGCTTTTCATCGAATTACTTTCGACCAAACGACAGGAAAGGCCATTTGGCCGAAAGGTGTTTGGCCAAATAAATCATTAGACCCATCTGACGGAAAATGTCATTTAACGAAATGGTTATACGACCGAAAATATCGTTGGTCATTTGGCCGAAAAAGTCGATTGGGGACAAATAGGTCATTTGACCAAAAATACCGTTTGCCGAAAAGGTTCTTTGGCCGGAAAGATCATTTGACCGAAATGGCCATCTGGCTGAATGGCCATTTAGTTGTATGATCCATTCGGCCTGTTGACTCATTCGGCCAAACGACTATTTCGGCCAACAACCTATTAGAGACAACAGTTTTTTCGGCCGATTGACGCTTTGGTCAAATTAAATTTTTGGTCAAACCGTTTTTCATTTATAACCGGTTCGCACGAAATGTCTTTCCGTCGAATGATTTTTAGCCAAACGATCCTTTCCCATTTTTAGTGATTTTCTGAAAACAAAGAATGTCTCGTAGAAATCCAACAGCTTTTTGTAAAAATTTAATAATTGAATGTTTAAATTCTGAAAAGGTTTAGTGGAAATTCTGGAAAATTCCTCGGAGAAATTTTGAAAAGTTTTCTTTACACGCACGATTGAAACAACTATATCGTTTGATGCATTAAACAACGAGGGCATTGTTGTTTCAATCTTCAAATTAGTGATTTCAACACTGATTAACTGCTTTATTCAAACGAATTTCATCGTTTTTTTTTTCAATCGTGCATCGTATGACTTAAACAATAATAATTTCGTTCTTATGACTTATGAGATACGGTGGATGACTCACTCGCCATGAAGCTAATTCGATTCTGCTGTAATAACTTTTTCCTCTTTTGTTGTTATCATTATCTTGTCGATAAAGTAGTTTCGCTGATATTTCATAAGTGCGTTTATGAAAGAAATTAAAACCGCAATGGGATTCGAACCTAGAATACCAACAAAAATAGCACTGGGTTGCGCTCACTCTAGCCATACCTCCACGTTGACTGCTTATTGGGATAGGTATTTTTCCATAAAGGCTACTCTTGTTTGCATTGGTGAAGGCACGAAAAAGATAAAAGATGTAAGAAAACAAGAAAATCAACTTTTCGCGGCGCGAACAGTAAGGGATAAATAGCTATCTCTCATCAGGCCTTTTTTTCTTCCCCGCAAAATGATTTCTCAGTGAAAATCTGCGTGAGTGAGCATTACGATCCCTGCTTATATAACAGTGATAGCTGGAAAGCATGGTTAAATCAAATATAGACTAGACTGTAAACTAGACTGTGTCTTGTCTGTTAGTGTAATTCAAGAAACAAACCAGTGAAATAAGCCAATCAACTATCGCGTTTGTACAGTATGGTTGATTCAACCCTATTTGTGGTTGTATCAACAGTAAATATTGTTATTGTTGCAAAACCCGGTTGATTCTAACACATTTTTCTCCGTGTAGAAATTGGAAAAAACATGCAAATTCCATTAAATTTTCTATAGAACTTCCGAACAGTTTTCCGCTGAAACTCTGAAGAATTTTTCGTGAAAACTCCGGATATTTTACAGAATTTTCATATTTTGCAGAACTTTCTGTGCATATTTCAAAAATTATTGAACAGGAATTGCGAAAAACTTTCCGTGGATATCCTCAACATTCTCTTATAGAAATTTGGATCAATTTCTCGTAGAAATTCTTAAGATCTTTTCACTAATAATTTTCCTTGCAAGTTCTAAAGAGATTCCCTTGAAAATTCCAAAGAATTCTCGAAATTTCTAAGTAGTTCCAGTCAAAAATTCGAAAATGATTTTCAAATGAATATTTTGGAAAAACTTATTTAAATTAAATTTTGTGGGGAGGTTTCTCGTGAAACTTTAAAGATTCTTTCAATGTTTTGAAAACATAAAAAATGTAACAAATAACTTGAAAAAAATATGAAAGTAATAAAAAATTGCCACGCCGAAATAAGCCGCCGCCGCCGGCTATAATGGCTTTTGACGCCGAAAACGCCACTGGCCAAAGTTCTGACATACGCCTGACAAGCTTATTCAATAGAACGTTATAGTGGTGAATGTTACACTCTAAAATATTTATCCAACTTGACGTAAAAAAATTACGTCGCCGCCGCCACCGGTTGAAATGGCTTTCGGCGTGACGCCACAAACGCCGCCGTTGACGATATTCGGACCGGCGCACATCTCTATGCCAGTCCTCACCTAGCGTTCTTAACGGCACAAAAATCAATATTTTTGTTTCCACACATGCTGCAACGAAGCAAAGATGCAAAACTGATTTTAGTTCTTACTTGACACCTAATATTGAAAAATTGTCCATTTGAAAGCGGGAAGCTGTTTTCAAATTGAAACCTGACAGGAATCACTACCCAGTTAGGGTAATACGCTAATCACCAATCATTTTACTTAAAATTAATTTCAATTAATAATCATTCTCACAATTTCATTTTCTCACAGTCTTCAGTATCTCGTACTTGATTCGAGTGGTGTACTAACTCGTCTTATGACAAGCGCATTCCCACCATTTAATTTTTTTTATTAGAATCAAATGATTAATTTTTTCGTATCTTACGTTTTCTTCAATGCCTCGGCTAAACGGTTCATATGAATTGAGCAACACCGGTAGACATCTTCACTAGATTTACTTAAAACACATTTCGCTTATGGCAACCCGAGGTCTGTTTCAGGATTCTTTTTATTTTTTATTTTATAATAGGTCGACGTCACACACTCAGTAAATATTACACCCACGACCCTATTTTTTATTAGTTATGATAATAAATGGAATTACGAACGTCTATTCATATTATCATATAAATATATTCACCTCATATATTTCCCACAAATGAGTTCATTTTTCATCCGTTATTCATCATATACAGCTGCTGCGCTGATAAGTGATCTTGAACTTGCTGCATCCACTTCCTGATAGTTACACAAGTGCTGTCCAATAAAGCTCACAACGCAAGTCAATTGACATCCCGCAATGGGTGACGCGTGACGAATCACCGCAATTTTCGACTCATTTTAATTATCTCCATACGTAGGTCTGTCACCCAAAGGAGAAAAATGTTCGTCATTTATTCTTCTACATTTTGGCTGGCAAAATCGGCAAAATAGATTGAAGCGGTACACACAACCACTTAACACACCACAACGGTACAATGGAACATTGGTTTACAGATGTTCTGAGTTTAGGAAATCGGGAAAAAAGCTTTACTGCATTGAACGAGACGTTTCCTGGTTGAACGTTACTTGCACGTCACGTTGAAGAGTGATTGGGACATACAAAAAACTTCAACCCTTTGACGCGCTTGGAAGAAAAACAAAGAAAAAAGCTGTTACACAAGAAGGTTACCTCATATTGTTCTCAGCCGTGATTCGAGCTTCGACAAACGACAACGGCGAGTCCGGGGCGAAATCAGTCAGTTCGATAATGTGCTCAGGCACAGATCAGTCGCCAATACCTAGAAATATGCACAGTCGGCACATTTTTTTCTCTCTCGTTGGCAAAATCCCCGCTAATTGACTGCTAGGAATATTTAGCTTACAATTAGCGATCATTACACCGGCAGAGTGAATGTGCCTTTGCCTACGTAGGTATGAACTCGGAGATCAAACTATTCTCCATCGTGTTCGTTTCGACTGATGGGCTGAATCACCGCGTCAACAAGTTAGAACAATTGAATTACGGGTACACTTCTATGACCCGTTCGAACGAGGTGACACAGCGGTTGCGTAAAGTCCTATCAGCGATCTTAGAATGATGAATTTAAACTGTATCCCGTTCGGAGCAATTCAACTAACGTTAATATTTTCTAATAATAAATAATAAATTATTATTATTAATAAATTCGAGCCTTATTGATGTTACTTGGTCCATCAGTTTAACGCTGACTCATATTATGCTCAGGTGCGAATAATTTCCTATTACAGACCTCCGGAAGATCTCTAATTATTAAGAATGAATGTATTTTTAGGATTGGGATCAATGTATAATGAATGCTATTTACATGGGCGTAGCCAGAGGGGGGCAGGGGGGGGGCGTCGCCCCCCCCTAAATGGTGGAAATATTGAACAGGTACTGAAATGAATTCGCTTAAACATGTGCACTTTACGATCCAATCATATTCAGAAATAGGTTTTTGAAATTCAAAAGATTCCCAAAAAACTTATAAGGGTATCCAGGATCCATACTATATGAAATTTCAAAACAACTCGAAACATTTCGGCCTCAAGAATTGAACCGGTGCCAGCGAAAGTGGTACATAAACCATTTTTGTCGATTTTGTGTTTTTTACACCAACTGCTTCTGGGAGCAAAGATTTAGTAAGGGAATAACGAAAAAGTGATTTTTGACAAATAAATCTGGAGATATGCACTTTTTAATTTATGGTATATATCACAATGGCAATTTCGTTGCCAGGAAAAGTGGTACATGTGCAGTTATACCCATTAAAAACAGCTTATTGAAAAGAAAATTGTACAGCATAGATGTTTCCGCAATAGATTTCAACCCTATTTTAAATTTCAAGATGGTTTACTGCCGTTTAAAATAATTTTAAAAATGTACATGTACCACTTTTACTGGCAACGATTTTAGGTTTCTGTTGCATTTTGCTCCCATTAATAGTGGTACATGTGCATTTTATTCCAACAAACTTGAAATTTGTCAAGAAACTTTGCATATTTCTCATTACTACCTTTAGGCACATCAGTCATAACACGTTGGTATAGTTGAGATGCAGAAAATTGTTAATTTGAATTTTATTTTCGAAGGTTTCGGAAAAATGCTTCTTCTGTAAAATTTATTCAATGTAACATGTACCACTTTCGCTGGCACCGGTTCAATTCTCCTAGAAATCCTTCTAGAAGCTCCCCTGGGAACTTCTGAACTCCGGAAAATTATCCACAAATTCCTCTGAAAATCGTTTGAAAATCCTTCTCCTGTAATTGTAATTTCTCCTTGTCTAGAAACCTCCAACTAATTTTGTTTTAGGAAATTCATGTGGAAGTTTCTTGAAGATTTCTTTTCTTCCCTTCAAGTTTTACTTCTAGACATTTCTTCGGCTATTCTTCCAGGAAAATCTGCGACATTTCCTTCAGGAATGCATTCTATAGTTCCTCCAAGAATACATACGGAATTTCCTCCCAAAATTCCACTAGAAGTTTCTTCAGTAATTTATGACGGAAATCCTCCGATTTCGCTCCATAATTTCATCTGCTAATCTATAAGAAACTGCTTCGGGCATTCCTCCAGGAACTCTTCCTTAAATTCCTCCGGAATAAAGGTAGCCTCACACTTCGGGAATTTGATCCGCGGATTTTTTCCCCATGTATTTTTGCATATGCGATGTTTTCGGGATTTGGGCACGGAAAATCAAAATCCCGGCCCCATTTAAAATGCACGGGGACCAAAATCCGGCGGAAAATTTTCCCGAGGTTTAAGGTAGCCTTAACTTCCAGGACTTTTTCCGGGAATACCTCTATAAATTCAATAGCGAAATCCTCCAGAATTACATTTTGGAATTCTTTCCGAAATTATTTCAGAACATTCTTCAAGAATTCCTCTAGAAATTTCTTTAGGAATTTCTCCAAGAATTCGTCCAAGTATTTCCCCGGAAATTTTTCTCTTCCTTCAGGAATTTCTCCAGATTTTTTCCGCGGAATTGTTCTAGAACTCTTTCCGGACTTCACTCGGAATTTACTCCAGAATTTAATTCGGAAAGTAATGTTAGAGTTCCTCCAAGATATCTTCTAAGAGTTCTTCCAGGAATTTCTTCAGAACAAACAAAGAACAGCAATTCATCTGGGAATACTTTCTGGATTTCATCTGGTAATTTCTGAATTAATTCCTCCTGGTATTTTTTCGGGAATTCCTTCTGATATTTCTCCAGGAATTCCTTCATGAACTTCTCCAATATTTATTTCAGTACTACCTTGTGAGAATTCCTCTGGAAGTGCTTGTGGGAGTTCCTCCGGGAGCTCCCCCAGGAGTTTTTCCAAAAGTTCCTCTAGTAATCTCTCCAGGAACTTTACAGGGGATTCTTTGAGGATATTTAGCAGGAATTTCAAGGGAAATGGGATTTCGGAAGTTCCTCTAGAAATTCAAATCCGGGTATTCCATCAGCTGATCCTCTGAAAATTTCTCCGGGAGTTCCACTAGCAGTTCCTCCGGAAATTCATTCAGACTTTCTTTCAGGAGTTCATTAAGGCTTTCTTTGAGAATTTATCTACAAATTCCTTCAGAAGGTCCTCGGAAAATTTCTCTGGGAGCTCCTCCGGGAGGTCCTTTAAGAATTCTTGCAGGAGTTTGTCCTGGAAATCATCCAGAAGTTCTTACGAGAGTTCCTCCAGGATTTCCTCCGGAAATTCTTCCTGTAGTTCTTCAATAAATCCATCTAGAAGTTCCTCTGGCAGTTCTTCCGAAAATTCCTCTGATGCTTTCTCCGGGAATTCCTACAGAAATTCCTCGGGGAGTTTCTCCGGAAATTACTCCGGAAGTTCCTTCTCAAAGGAACTACCGGTGAAACTCCCGGAGAAATGCTCATAAAAACTGCTGGTGGATCTCCCGGAGGAATTCACGTAGGAACTGCTGGAGGAGCTCCCGTAAGAACTCCCGGAGGAATTTCAGGAGAAACTCCTAGAAGAATTCCTAGAAGACCTCCCGGAGGAACTCCCAGAAAAACTATCGGAAGAACTTCGGGAGGAATTTCCAGCTAATTTTCTGAAAAAAGCCTAAATGATTTCCTGAAAAAAGCCTGAATGATCTCCTGGAAGAGCTACTGGTGGAATACCCGGAGGAATGTCTAAAGAAACTCCCGGGAGATTCTTTAAATGAACCTCCGGAGGAACTGCCAGTGAATCTACCAGTAGACTTCTCGGAAAAAATCTTGGAGAATTCATCTTATAGACAAATCTCATCTAGCTGAAACCTTTGTAGGGGTATGTAGCAGGACCATCATCATCATCAGAGGACCTCCCGGAGAATTCCTTGAAGAGCTCCCAGAGAAATTCTCGGAGGAGCTACTGGAGGGATTTCTGTATAATTCCCGGAGGAAATTCTGGAGAAATTCCCGGAAGAATTTTTAGAGAGCCCCCGTAGGAACTGCCGATAGAACTACCGGAATAATTCTCGGAGGAAATCCTGGAGGAATTCTTGGAGGATCTGCAAGTTGAACTCCTGGAAGAATTCCCGGAGGAATTTTCGAAGGAACTCTTGCAGAATGTCCAGTGGAAATCTTGAAGTTTCCACCGGAATTCTTTCTGGATATCTTTGGGAATTAATCTAGGAACTCCTCCAAAAATTTCATTGTTGATTTTATTTTCGGTATAATTTCTGTATAAATTTTCGGTGGAATTCCTGGAGAAATTCTTTGAAATTTTCACAAGAAATTATTCGAAACTTTCACGGAAAAAAATATGGAATTTACACAGGAAGTTCGAAGATTTTTCGCGGAATTCTCAGGAATGTTTATTGGCAATTCTGCGGAATTTTCACGGAATATTCTTAGGAATTCCACGGTGCAATTTTTCAGATTTTTTTATGAGAAACAGCACGAAAGATTTATCTGAAGAATTCCCTGCAGAACTTATAAAAGAATTCGTGGAATATTTCTTGGAGTAAATAATGGTGGAATTTTCGGTCAATTCCCGGCGAAATTGATGGTGGAATTCCTGAAGACATTGCCGAAGAAATTGCTGGAGGCATTCCTGAAGAATCCGGGCGTGAATGCGTCACGTTTATTGGCATTACGTTTTAGTATAAAACGCTGACTTCAACGCTGACGCGCAACGCGCTGTTGAGATTCAGCCTTTACTGTTGGTTGTGGATTTGGTTTCAAAGTGTTTGGAGCTTAGAAGGAAAAAGTACCAAGCACTAATATTCATGTGTTTTTACAAAACTACTATAAAACAACGATTCAGAAGACCTAAAAAATTTGGCCCCCCCCTAATCGAAATCCTGGCTACGCCCATGGCTATTTACCATATTATTTGAAGCTAAAAACTACAACAGAATCAGAAATCAGCAATAAACAAATTATTTGGATAAAAAATACAATTTAACTAAAAATTGAAATTTATTCAGCAGAATGAAAAAAAAAAACTAAAATTGGTTGAATGTAAAAAGGTCAACGTTTTGCTGTATTTTTCTATAATCTTGTGAAACTTTGTCTTTTTGTTTCATATAAAATGAGCAATTAGCTTCAAAAATAACGAAATTACCAAAGAAGGGTGTAAGTAATAACATATCTACGCAGGTGACATCTTCTCGATCATTAACGGTAAATACTCCAGTAAGTACTTATGAAGATTTACGATAACCAACTTTATATGAAGAAGTATCAGTTATCAGTATCATTTTCTGCTTCCAAGTCATTGTATGTATGTCCCCCACTGGGACATTACCGCCTCGCAGCTTAGAGGTTATTATACTATTTTTACAATCATATAACTTCCTGTCGATACTCGATAACGCCGGAACTCATGGGATAAGAAAGCAAATCGAGCATATCGCTATTTACAAGGAAAATATCCACGTTTGCGTTTAAAATCAATGCAAAGGCAATTTATTGTTTACACTTCCATTGTTCCACGTGAAGAACGTCATTTCACTGAATTTGGAAAACACTTGGATTCCTGCATCGACTATCGGACTAGTGGATTTTCTTAGATTCTGAACTTTTTCTAACACTGGTCTTAAGTAGGAATAAAGGAGAAACCAGAACTTGGTGGAAGCAACAGATTGAAAGCAAAGTGCGCTCTCTTCCGGAATCTAACGGTTCACGATTAATCAGCAAAGATATTACTGGATTGAACCATTAATCGTGCAACACGTGCAACATAAGAAATACAAGCGAACTTTGCAATAAGCGCAAATTTCAAACTTCAGATCACTTAAAAAAATTCTAGTACATATGCAAAAAATTAACATCAGCCGAATCAGTATTCAAAGCAATCATCCTCGTTCATAGCTTGCTGCGATCACACTCCATTTCATTTTTATGTCCCCCCAAAATATTTCTATAATAAACATTCTCGAGTTTATTTTTTGCAAAATTGTAAAAAAAAACGTTTTTTGACGTAAACTACGTCTAAGGGGAAGACTCGGATACAGGGTGTAAAATGAAAATTTCAAAATTGAGGACCGTCACGAAATCATGTAAGATTTGTAACATTAATAGGTCCTTTATCTTTCAATGGATTATAAAGATTTATATATCAATCGATTCATAAACTCTCCACCAATTTACCAATACTATTGAAACTTTTGAGTATCAATGCTAAACTATTGAAAATTTTAGTTCTTTCATGCATCATGCATCCCCTCTGCAGCGCGTTCGTATCCTTGGTAATTGCCTACTTTTAGGTATTATCAATGAATTATTGCCAGTGGCTGATTTTCTACTCGCCGCAGCCACATCCAGGCGCTATAGTATATGCACAAAATAGCCAGCAAGAGTTAACCGCCAGAAATTTGTATGGCGAAAGACATCTAACGCTGGTTTTCTCAAAATTAGGAACTTTTCATGAAAAACTATTTGGTACCGGTTATGAGGGATGGTGTCCGCTACTACGCCTACCAAATATTTTTTCGATTAAAGTGCTTAATTTTGAGAAATCGAACCTTAGATGCCTTTCGCCATACTGATTTCAGAAAGTTAACTCCTAGTGTGCCGCTGTAAGCACGCTCAAAGCAGTCGATTCATTGTTGAACTGGGGTGTATGAATGGGGTGGCCCAGCTGCTAGACAGTGGAGTCCCTACTCCCTCACAGAGTGGGAGATGCTGCTAATGCTGGGTAGTAGTGTCGGTGGGATAGTTCCTTATCTTCTATATAGAGCAGAATAATTGATTCAGTGTACTATATTTGGTTTTACGTAGTTTATGTCGAGCGGTCGTGTCTTGTATACAACCCCAGCATTTTTTTTACATTCCATGACATTTCCATTGTATGTAATCTAATCATTAGAACGTAAGTTAGGTTCTCCCAATGGAATTTCATAGAATTTTTTTATTTTATGAAGTAATTATTCAAATATGGGTGGAGGGTCTACTATTGGTCATTGTACCCTAAATCGAAATTAGCAATAAACAATCACAAAATAACATGGGCGTAGCCAGGATTTCGAAAAGAGGGGGGCAACTTTTTGGTCTTCTAAATCGTAGTTTTATAGTAGTTTTATAAAAACACATGAATAATAACACATGAAACCAAATCCAAACCAAATCGAAACAATAATGATTAAAACAATAATGGATTTAAAAATGCGTGATTTATTGCTCATCAGATATTTTTAAATAAAGTGAGAAACATATTATCGAACTTAGTATTCAGAAAGAATATAAAATCGGCTATAACAATTATTATAAAAATCCTGCATTCTTCCATAAGTTTAAGAAAACTAGAACCATACATCTGAATTTCTAAACAAATCCTCTCTGAAATAATATTTATTATAAAATAAGCAGAAAAATCAATATGCAAGCTTTCTCCAGGAATTCCTTCGACAATTGTTCCTGGCATTCTATCCGAAATTCTATCAGGGATTCTTTAGGAATGCCTCCAGCAACTTCTTCGGCAGTGTCTTCAGGAAATCCACCAAATATTTTGCCGGGAATTGACCCGAAAATTCCACCATTATTTACTCCAAGAAAATCTTCACGAACTTCTTTATAAGTTCTGCAGAATTCCCTGCAATAATTCAAATAATTTCGTGCTGTTTCCCATAATTTTTAAGAATAAGAATATTCCGTGGAAATTCCGCAGAATTGCCAGTAAACATACAGTGGGTCCAAAAAGTATTCGTCTAGCTGCATGTTCTTTAGTAAAATGTAAAAGTTAGGCGTGATAGAAGTGAGATCAAAAAACTTTCTTCTAAATTTGGTAGAAAACTTATCAACACATGATTATTATTCAAAAACAAATAGAAATTTCAATTACTTTTTCTGGTATGTAGAGAATATCTAAATTTCGTCAATTCCGCTCGCTCAAAAAGTATTCGTCTATTCAGAAAATAATCGAGTGAAACACGAATATAATAGTTTTATTCGCATGTAGTTACACTAGCACACTCTAGTGATGTCTAGCAACATTTTTGTCAATATTCAATGACAGATCAAATAATGTTTTTGTTTTGTTTGAGCTTGGCGCGGGAAATAGAAGCACCATGGGTGGGAAAAGTAGAAAGATGAGTAAAAATGAAAAAAAAAACTTATTCTACGCCTGCATAATTAGTGCAAGTTGACTTATGACTTTGCAAGAAATGTGGGTAGACTCAGGGTAGCAAAAATTCAAACATTTAATTGGTGATTGATCGCATCAGCGCCACAAAAGTCTATCAAACAAATAACAGAGTGGTCGTTAGCGATGGTAAACTGATAACGATGAGCGATTTATAGTGCGGAAAATTACAAACTAGTTCACCCATATAGGCAAGTGAGTTGGAGAGAAGAAGTGCTCAGATATGAACCAATACGAACAGAAATACCTGTGAAAAGTATGGGTATAATGGGCGAGTATCACGGAAGAAAATTCAAGTGAGCCATCAAATTACCAAAAACAGCTCGATTTCCGCTAAAAATATCGCTGGAAGAAGGATGACTTTCGGAAACAAGTCATGTTATCTGACGAAAGCAAGTACAGCATATTTGGATCAAATGGCCGATGTATGGTATGGCGGAAAAGGAAAATTGAGATACAGCCGCAGAATCTCTTTTGAGCAGTAAAGCATGGTGGGGGCTCCGTCATGGTCTCTGAGGTGCTTGAGCGCAACTGGTATGGGAAAATTTCACATTATTGAAGGAATTATGTATCACAAAATGTTCATCCGCATTTTGAAAGAAAATTTGAACGCCAGTGCTGAGAAATTGGGCTTACAGGGAACATACATCTTACGGCGTGATAATTACCTCAAGCACACAGCCCAAAGTACTAAGCTGTAGCTACTCTATAATACCCCAATCAACTCAAAACGCCTCCTCAGATCCCAGATATATATCCAATTTAACTCCATTGGAAGGTTCTGGACGACAAACTTTTCGTGAAATTCGTGAAAGTCATATTTCGAACAACAACGAATTGAAATTAGTGTTGAAAGAAAAATGGAAGAATATTCCGGCCCCCATTACGGCTAATTTGGTCAGTTCCATGCCACAAGAACTATAGCCCGTCATAGATACACAGGGGAATCCAACGAAATATTGAATTCCATTCTACAACTCCTGTTTTCGTTTCAAAAGCGCGCTAAACCTGACTAGACGAATACTTTTTGAGCCCGTATTTAATGAATTGTTATGTTTTGTTACCTTTGTTTTTGTTATTGTTTTATTTTTCTGTTTGATTTTGAACAATAAAGTAGATTGATTAATTTACTACACAATGTAATCGATAGTTTTATTTTTTTGAGCTTACTAGATTCTATCTTTGACAGTTTCTAGAAAACACACAGCTAGACGAATACTTTTTGGACTCACTGTACCTGAGAATTTCACGAAAAATTTTCGAATTTCTTGTGTAAATTCCATAAAATTTTCCGTGAATTGTTTCGAATAATTTCTTGTGAAAATTTCAAAGAATTTCTCCAGGAATTCCACCGGAAATTTATACAGAAATTATACCGAAAATGAAATCAACAATGGAATTTTCGGAGGAATTCCTAGATTGATTCGCAATGAAATCCTGAAAGAATTCCGGTGGAAACTTCAAGATTTTCACTGGGAGATCCTCCAGGAGTTTCTCCGAAAATTCCTCCTGAAATTTTTCCAGGAGTTCCACTGGCATTTCCACCAAGAATTTCTCTAGGATTTCCTTCGAGAATTATTCCGGTAGTTCTATCGGCAGTTCGTCTGAAAATTCTTCCGGGATTTCGGCAGAATTGGAATTTATTTAGGCTTCTTTATGAATTTATATAGATTTTCCACCAGAAGCTCCTCCGAGAATTTCTCTGCGAGCTCCTCAGGGAGGTCCTCTGATGATGATGGTCCAGCTACAAACCCCAACAAAGGTTTCAGCTAGACGAGATTTGTCTATAAGATGAATTCTCTTAATTCCGAGATTGCTTCTGGTAGTTTCCCCGGAGTTCCTTTGAAAATTCTCCCGGGAATTTCTTCAGAAATTCTTCCAGAAAATTCCTTCGAGAGTTCCTCCGGGAATTCCACCAGCAATTCATCCGGGAGTTTCTCCGGAAATTCCTCCGGGAGTTCCACCAAAAGCTATTCCAGAAAATTATTCAGGCTTTTTTCAGGAAATCATTTAGGCTTTCTTCAAAAATTAAGCTGGAAATTCCTCCCGAAGTTCTTCCGATAGTTTCTCTGGGAGCTTATCCGGGACGTCCTCTAGGAATTCTTCTAGGAGCTCCTCCTGAAATTCCCCCGGGAGTTCTTACGGGAGATCTTACGGGAGCTCCTCCGGCAGTTCCTTCGGGGATTCCTCCGGGAGATTCACCAGTTGTTTCTACGAGAATCCCTTCGGGAGTTTCACCGGCAGTTTCTCCGGGTGTTTCTCTGAAAAGGAACTCCCGGAGGAACTCCCAGAGTAATTTCCGGAGGAACTCCTAGGGAATTTTCTATAGGAATTTCCGGAGAAATTTTTAGAGGAATTCTCGGAGGAACTGGCTGTGGAACTTCTGGAGGAATTTATTGAAGAACTACAGGAAGAATTTCCGGATGGAATCCTGGAGGAACTCTCGTAAGAATTCTAGGATGAACTCTCAAAGGAACTTTCCAGGAGGAACTCCTGGAAGAATTCTTAAAAGAACTTCCTGGAGGAATTCCCGTAAGAACTCCCAGAGAAATTCTCCGAGGAACTTCTGGAGGAATTTGTAAATAAATGTCTAAAGAAATGCTAAATGAATTCCTGGAAGAAAGCCTGATTGAATTCCCGAAGGAACTACTGGTGGAACTTCAGAGGAACATCCAGTGGAATACCCTAGAGGAAGAGAAAAAATATTTCCGAAGGAACTTCCGAAATCCCATTTCCCGTCAATTCCCTGCCAAATATCTTCCAGGAATTCCCTGTGAAGGAAAAACTCCCGGAGGAACTCCCACAAGCACTTCTGGAGGAATTCCCACATGGAAGTCCTGAAATAATTCTAAGGGAAGTCCCTAAAGAAATTTCCGAAAAAATATCTGAAGTAATTCCCAGAAAAATACCAGGAGTAGTACACTTCCGCGGAAAATCTCCCGGAGAAATTCCTGAAGGAATTTCTGGAGAAGTACCTAAAGAAACTCCCGAAAAAATACCTGTAAGAATTTCTGTGGAAATACTTGGACGAATTCCAGGAGAAATTCATGAAGAGATTTCTTGAAGGATATTCTGAAGTAATTGCGAAAAGAATTCCAGATCGCAATGCTAGATGATTTCGCTATTGAATGTTTGAATGTATTCCCGGAAAATTTCCTGGAAGTAATCCCGGAGGAATTAAAGGAAGAGTTCCGAGAGGAATGGCCGGAGAATTTCCGAAGGAATTTCTTATAGATTTACAAGTTAAATTATGGAGCTAAATCGGAGGATTTCCGTCATAAATTTTTGAAGAAACTTCTGGTAGAATTTTGGCAAGAGATTCCGTATGTATTCTTGACGGAACTCTCGAATGCATTCATGAAGGAAATGCCGGATTCTGCCTGAAGAGAGAATAGCCGAATAAATATCTAGAAGTAAATCTTGAAGAAAAGAAATTTTCAAGGAATATTCTCGTGAATTTCCTAAGAAAAATAGTGGTGGTTTCTAGATAAGGAGGAATTACAATTACATGAGAAGGATTTTCGAACGATTTTCAGAGGAATTTGTGGATAACTTTCCGGAGGAATTCAGAAGTTCCCAGAGAGCTTCTAGAATTATTTCAAGGAGAATTTTTGAGCCCGAAATGTTTCGAGTTGTTTTGAACTTTCATATATTATGGATCCTGAATGCCCTAATAAGTTTTGGGAATCTTTTGAATTTCAACTACCTATTTCTGTATATGATTGGATCGTAAAGTGCACATGTTTGAGGGAATTCATTTCAGTACCCGTTCAATCTTTCCAAAATTTAGGGGGGGGGCGACGGCCCCCCCTGCCCCCCCTTGGCTACGCCCTTGCAAAATAATAAAAACAAAAATATAAAAAGCAATCAAACTGAGATTTTTTTTTAATTGGTGACGCCACACAGTGCTTCGAACGTACTACGGGACTACGGGACAAAAATCATAACTGCACGTGTTAACTCAATGGTGTCTTTGGGAAAATGATTGTAAACTAGTTTTTCTACTATTCTCATTAATGGCCTATGTTAAATTGATAATTGCATTAGTGGCGTAAACGCCAAATTTCATACAATATAATACGCTTCGTATAATCGAGATCATTTTGGGAGAATTGTCACTTATGATAAAAACTACTATTTGCGTAATTGAACTATGTTGAACAGAAAATTGCATAAATGCCGTAAACGCCAGATTTTACGATATGCCTCAAAGAACCAGGATCTTTTTACGAAAAATATGTGATATGATAATGTGGTATGATAACAGTTTTTATTACAACAATTGACCAATTTCCAATTGATCATCCCATGAATGACGTAAACGCCAGCTCTCATGTTTTATACTATAGAATCAGAATATTCTTAGTAATGATTTGAGGGATTGTTTTTAACGACGGTATCAGAAATCATTGGAACTCAGGCGTGTATAACTCTTCACGGAGTCTTGGCTCTTGGTGATATGTACAATCATATCTTATTATGAAGTTAGTAACAGAGGAGTAGAAGACAGCGTACACGTGTTGACTGGGATCATCATCAGAATGATGGAAATTTGCTGATATTTCGAATGGTTGATACGTCAACTATGAAATCATGGGCAATAGAGCAACACGCAGACTCTCATCTGGGCTCTCATCCTCCGAAAATTTTCGTTTGTAGGTGCTATGTCCTATGCGTCCATCAAAACCCTATTTCCATACAAGTTTCACCGTCCTTGAGCTCTCTACCGAAAATTTCTGCATAATGCTTAGCGAGGTACAATTCATCAGGTCTTGCAAATTAACCTCAGCGGACGCTTCAGACGCGGAAACCTGTCTAGGAATGTTTTTTTTCCTTTTCCTTTTTCAACGCGTAAAAGCTAGGAAGCAGATTTGCATGCACCTCGTTTAAAGTACTTTGCAGCAGATTGTACTTTCTGTCGGATAAACTCAAGTCAATGTACAACGCCAATACTTGTGTCGCTGTCATTACCTTTTCATGATTTGCGCTTGAGCTACTTGATACATTGGCCGCAAATGCTAGCTCATCAGATTCATTTTTAATGATAAGGTCTTCAACACGTAGTTTCTTGGTTTTATTCGGTTTTGAAACGGTTTTTGAGGTCTACCCTTCGCGATGTTGAATGAAGACTCTGCAATTCCTTCAATATTTGTTTTCGGATTGCGAGGAAGACCTACCAACGAGAGTGATTAATCAACATGCGATTTTCGTTGGGTGAAAGCTGTTGAGTATTCCTTTTAGCTGTGTAGGTTTTCTTCAAACCTGCGCTTATTGGGGAAGCGTCATTAACAGTACAATGAAAAAATAAATTTCCCCATACTAATTTGCATGCAAACTTGAAACGGCTTGTGCTAAATCAGTTTTAATCCAAAGGAGCTCAAATTTTCAGAGGACACTCAGAACATGGTAAAGAATCAGATGAGCACTGTGGAGCAAAATCTATTTTTTGAACCATCCTACTGGTTACCTTCTCTCTACCCTTTATAGTATTCGACCATCATCAGCAAACTTTTTCTAATAACTGTGCACAATTTTCACTGCACTTTCATACAACCGGAAAATAATCTACAAAAAAGGGGCACGATCTTCACAACGTGGAAGCTTCCCTAAATCGTTTCCTTTCTTTTTCCATGGTGCACGCCGATATACGCTCTTGCTCACTCTACCCAAATAACACCACTTTCTTTCCATGTCTATTCGGGAGGTGCAGAGGTATTATCGGATTCTAATTGGTAGCAAGGATAACTACACTCTGTTATATTCTCTCCTTCCTTGAGGATTTGACCAGGGCTATTATTGTATGTACACTTCGAGTATATGTGGTAACATTCCACCCTTCATTCATTTGCACCGTAGTGCAATTTATGGCAGTTCAGATCAATTATGGAGTAGCAACCATTCATATATACGGCCGGTATTGAAAATCATTGAAAATTAATTCATTACAGGTACAGCTCCATGGCAGTCACACATCCATTCGCAAGGTTAAATCACACGAAACATTTGTTGCTATTTTTGATTAATTCCAAGGCGTTTATTGATTACTGGAATAAGCCTGAGCAAAAAAAGGTGAAAAAATACGTTCTACCGCGTTGCTCATGACCTTGATTATTCTACCGCCGATTATTACCTTCTACTTAAAGATGAATCATTTTAGCAGTAAGTACAACAGGAAAGAAACGCAGCATTTTTTTTATCGATTGTCTGACGCAGTATTCGCATGACTCATCGATTTAAACTATTTTTTATAATTGCCATTCAACGCATTTTAATCAGCGTTAAATTGGAACAGTGATCAGCAATTTGTCAGAGTGGAACATTATTCAGAGCTCTATACACATAATAATTAACCTTTCTGTGTCTTCATCATTTTAGTTCGTTAAATAAGACCATTGATAACAACGCCGAGCATTAACAAATCCCAATTTAGTTTAGTAAGTGCAGCTCAGTCCCAATGATAATCAATTTTGATTCAGATAAAAAATAAAAATATTGTGCACGAAATGGTATGACCCTTTGACGAAATATTTATTTAATTTTTAGACAGAGTACGTTGTTTCGTGTAAAAAGAGAACAAGATTTCTACTTAGTGATCACAAAATGTCATTTGAACGACTTTTTGCTCTTTTCGCCTTAAAATCCTGTAGGGCAGAGTTATATGCAATTTTTTAATAGCTACGTACCTCATGAATTGATATCTAGTTAATTAGTCAGTATACGGAAAATTATATTAATTAATGTATGTACACATAAGAATAACTGTATGTACACAGAAGAAAATATCTTGAAACGTATGAAATACGGCAGACTTAGTGTAAATGTTGAAAGAAAAAAAGTCAACAGTAAACCAGCACCTGGTGGAATCTAATCCTAAACGTTCGGGAAAGCTTTAGGTAAATCGGTCATAACCAACGATTACGGAGCTTCACAAAACGTCAGGCATAGTTGTAACGCCGCTGTAGCCAACCAGGTACTCAGGTAGATACATAATAATATGTAGTTATGCCACCCCCCAGACCGAATATATGCTTTCTCTAGATTCTAGCCGGTTTCTATATTATACTATAAGCGTATACAGTGAACTTTCCCTCAGGTACTCGATATTGTATGTAGGAACCACCAAAATAGATCGAATGTCGCCGCTAAAATGAAGAGAACGTATCAAGTGAGGGAAGTTCACATTACTTGAAAGATAATGAAAGTTCAGAAATATCGAGTAAATAATGATAATAGAAATCGAAACCGACCCTCTAAGCAAAAAAGCAAAAAATTGTTTTTCTGGCAAGGGACGATTCAAATATGACGTCCAGAACTTTTTCAGATTTCTTGATCCCCCTTCCCCATCTGTGACGCGTTTTGGTATACCTAGTATATGTACTGTCACAAAATCTTAGACCCCCGTCCCCTAAAAACTGTGACATAATTGTTGAACGACCCCCAAGGACATTTTTCCACATTTCCTGGCACTTTACTGTTTGTGGGTGGCTGTGGAAAGTTAGAATATACAGCGGAGAAGGAAAAGTTTACGTTTTTAACATTCTCAAAAAGGGTGATTCAAAACGACCTATTTCTGGCACGCAATGGCACATCATTTATGTGCAATTCAACATCGCGCATATTTGTCACCCATCATGTTTGCACTGCTGCACTCGCGAGGAAGGTGGGATCGACTGCCCGCGAATGTGTATACTCACGATGACTGACAGGATCTGTCATTTGACACATGCATGCTAGGCCTGTTCATGATAATAGGCCTGTCCAATGCCACACATCTCCCCTCTTCTCAAAAAAAAAATGCATTAACCCTTTTCTTCTGTATGAAAAAAATAACACCTACGACATATTATGTATCATCCGGTTACGCTCTCATCATGATACAAAAGCATCTTGCAGCAAACAATCATTCCCGGCACTCCATTGTATTGCGTGCATCTCATTTCATAATCGAAGAACACACTTAAATGGTGGCTCACATAAATATGGGAAACCACTCTCAAGGAACTCCCATGCAGTGGGCGTCTCGACTCGCAATTGTACTCACAACTCGTGAAGTAACATTTCACGTGTACTTCAAATCACTACCACTACTTCTGCTTTTTTCGAACACACGTCCAATGCACTGTGCATTCACATTTGTGAAACAACCAGCAACAAAAACCAGATACCGTAACTAAAAAAAAGGTCGATGAACAGCTCCAAATCATGGCCGAATATCTAATATCAGTTAAATCAATCCTCTTGTGTACCTGTGACATTTCGGATCCACAACACCAAACTACTTGTAGGTCATCGACCATCGCTAAGCAAGAGACTCTTGCTTGGCTGAACTGTGATCACTCCGATCAACAATAACACCGTTCTTCTTGCGGGCGTCCCACCAACTCAGAGGAAGAAACTTTTGAATGCGGGCGTCCCACCATGCAGAATTGTGATCATTCCGATCCACAATAACACCGTTCTTCTTGCGGGCGTCCCACCAACGCAAAGGAAGAAACACTTGAATGCGGGCGTCCCACCACGCAGAATTGTGATCATTCTGATCCACAATAACACCATTCTTCTTGCGGGCGTTCCACCAACGCAGAGGAAAAAACACTTGAATATGGGCGTCCCATCACCCATAATTGTGATCATTCTGATACACAATAGCACTATTCTTCTTGCGGGAGTCCCACCAACGCAGAGAAAGAAACTCTCGAGTGCGGGCGTCCCACCATGCAGAATTGTGATCATTCCGATCCACAATTACATTATTCTTCCTGCGGGCATCCCACCAACGCAGAGGAAGAAACACTTGAATACGGGCGTCTCACCACACAGAATTGTGCTCATTTTGATCCACAATAACACCTTTCTTCTTGCGGGCGTCCCACCAACGCAGAGGATGAAACTTTAGAATGCCGGCGTCCCACCACGCAGAATTGTGATCATTCTGATCCACAATAACACCATTCTTCTTGCGGGCGTCCCACCAACGTAGAGGAAGAAACACTTGAATACGGGCGTCCCACCAACGTAGAGGAAGAAACACTTGAATACGGGCGTCCCACCACGCAGAATTGTGATCATTCCGATCCACAATAACACCGTTCTTCTTGCGGGCGTCCCACCAACGCAGAGAAAGAAACACTTGAATGCGGGCGTCCCACCACGCAGAATTGTGATCATTCCGATCCACAATAACACCATTCTTCTTGCGGGCGACCCACCAACGCAGAGGAAAAAACACTTGAATGCGAACGTCCCACCACGCAGAATTGTGATCATTCTGATCCACAATAACACCGATCTTCTTGCGGGCGTCCCACCAACGCAAAGGAAGAAACACTTGAATGCGGGCGTCCCACCACGCAGAATTGTGATCATTCTGGTCCACAATAGCACCATTCTTCTTGCATGCTAGGCCTGTTCATGATAATAGGCCTGTCCAATGCCACACAATTTATATTGTTGTTGCTGTTTTTGGAGTCAATGCAGATTACTTTCCATTCTAGTTAATTTTATTTTTGACATTTTTGGTATACAAAATCAATACCTATCTGTTAAACAAATTTTAATCACTCTATTCCAAACTGCTGTCTCAATATCGAAGTAGGTGACTATCTATCAGGCGCTTGCGTTGAACAAGTAAAGCGTAAAAACATGAGGGTTGGTTTTGGACCACCCTGATTTTTTCATAATATAATGAGCCGTTTAACAATAAACCACATACGACCAAGGGGGTGGGGGGGTCGTTATTACGAAAAAGGTTATACAAAAAAGGTGGAAATATGAATTCTGGACAGAGGCAAAGGCTCAGCAATAGAATAAAAATTGCAGAGGTTTTAGCAAATATGTACAATGGAGTTCAATATAATCAAAATCTAACTCAAATCCAATCCAAATCTAATCCAACTACACTGACCCCACATATATAAGTCACTTTGTAACAATAATTAGTCACTCCAATATGCATGTTAGTTAGATGGAAAAATGGATGGAAAAAAATCAATTTTTCGTTTCTAATGTGTTTTTTGAGGCTCATTTGTTTCATATAAAACTCTACGGAGTCGATTTACTTATTAAATAATAAAGTAAAATAAAGAATTTCTCCACGCTCGTTCAATTGACCTACACGTGTGAACCGGTCTGAAGAATTCACACTATGTTCGTTCAAAGTCGGACAATTGTTAGGCCAATCTTGAAAAACAGCACATTTTCGATTTTTTGTTTTAAATTTTAAAAATACTTAGAGACGTCAAAAAATATGGATTCTTTGAGAAAGTTGACCTTAAATAAATTGACGGGAAAGGTCAATTGGTCTGTTTTATTTTTAAACACTATTTTCGTTGATTCCTGTTCTTTTTCCTTCTCTTCCTCTTCTTCTTCTACTTCTCCTTTTCCCCAGATTGCTGCATCACTTCGTCTAGAACCTCAATAGTTTCCTCCTCAATAATTTCCTCATATCTTCTTCATTGTCCTGGCCAGTACTGGATTTTCTCATTTTCAATGAGAGATGTCACGCGATGTTTACATATCTGCCCCTTTCAATATCTATAGAAACGCGAAGGATGAATGGCATGCTACAAAAATCTCAAAAAATATTTGTTCCGGGACAGGACATGAAAGTGTGCAATATCGGCTTTATTTTCGTGTTTATTACCACTTTCAACTCGGTGAATTAAAGGAATATGATTAATTTATCGACTAGTCACTATTCTTCGTATGTATTTTTTTAAATACTTTAGAAATTTTAATTTTATTACTGCCTTTCATGCGAAATTGATCAAAGAACCCACGATTCTTTCATTTGGGCGCCTGAAATAGAAAAATGCGCTTTGCTCTCTGTCTTATGACGATCACGACCTTTTCCAGTACTGGTCCTGGCTTTTAATGACCACTCCGGCAAACGTAATTGTCGATTTCTTGGGCTACTCCTGAATCCGTTTATTTTGCAGAGTACATGCATTTTTGCGATGTCCTTCCTTTTGGTACTTGAGATATTTGTTCTTCAGGTCATCATACAAAATCTTCTTTGTATGATTTGCAATTTCCAGCGACGGCTGTATTCTACTTTTAACATATATACAGACACCTCGTACACCCACGTACAAGTGATCGAGGCCAAAATCCACTGGAAATGTTTCTCGAACTGAAACCTCCACTGTACCGTATTGTCCGAGTACCGAGGGTAGATCCTCATCAGGTATTTCTGGTGGAAGATCAAACACCCCACCATACGGAATATTACTTCCCGTAACGATCTTTCGAACTTTCTGTCTTTCCGCTCGAATAATGAAACTTTCGTGGCCCGCGATTCTTTTGTAACACGTCCTGCATGGCATCGGACGAGGTGAATTTCACACATGAAGATCTGTCTTCCGACGTTTTGTAAACAGTTTCCAAAAGTTTTACATCAGTATCCAACTGTTTGACAAAACCCGCTACCTCAGCCCATGTCGGAAGGGGAGAGGAGAGCGGAAATCTAAATTGCACTGTAGTCACAAGCATCATCATGCAAACAACGACCGAATTGATCCGGACGGAGCAATCAAAAGGCTTCTCTTTATGAGCTACCGTACCTATTATCACGCGTAGACAACTTTTCGCTCGTCCGACTGCTACGACGGTAAAATACAAACTGCCAAATCCAATCTTCATCCAATCCAAATCTAATTTAAATCCAATCCAAAACCAGTCCAAATCAAATTCAAATTTAATCCATATCCAAATTCAAATAGAATCTATATCCAATCCAAATTCAATCCAAATCCAATCTTAATCCAATTCAAATCTAATTCAAATCCAATCCAAATCAAATTCCATCAATATCACAATTCTAATCCAATCTAAATCCAATCCAAATCTAATCCAAATCCATTCTAAATTCAATCCAAATTCAATCTAAATCCAATCCAAATCTAATTCAAATCCATTCCAAATTCAATCCAAATCCAAATACAATCTTAATCCAATTCTAATCTAAATCCAAATCCAATGTAAATCAAATCCAATCCAAATCGAATGTAAATCCAATCTTAATCCAATTCAAATTTATTCTAAATCCAATTCAAATCTAATCCAAATCCAATCCAAATCTGATCTGAATCAGCACTGGAATAAGTCGTGATCGTTATAAGACAGAGAGCAAAGCGTCTGTTCGGATTATGGGTCAAGAAAAACTTCTCTGTAGCGGTTTTGGTGATACGCTCAAAGCTGTAATAGATAGTGTATTTAAGTTTCATTGTGGGTTAGATTCGTGTGCTATTAGACTTTACATTAATTTTCCCCTTCCAAGTACTCAGCGCAATGAGCTCGTAGCTATTTCTTCTAACAGGTCCTACTATAGATATAGCATATTAGGTTTAGCTTGGCAAAAGAGTTTTGCGGTTACACTTACAGTCCTATTAGAAATGAATCGATGTCGAAATACGACCCTAGACCAGATAGCATTTGACTCCCACAATCTCTAACCTAGGGGATACAAATTAATCAATTACTGCATAAATTTCACTACGAAACGCAATCTTACAAGTATTCAACTGAACAATTCCCCTACACTGTAGATCACTAGCTCAAAAATAACGATAATATCAAAGAATTCAATAAGTTTTATATTATCAACAAGTAACCGTTCGATAACACGTTTTAAAACGCTCGATGGCAATCCATATATGATCTCCTCATTATCTACGTTTGACGTCGCCTCATCTCTTTCGTATTGTGTTTGCTAACTGCATACTGTCTCGCTGTCGGGGGATTCCCCGCTGTACAGTTCAATCCTGTTGGTTCGAACACTCCCCAGCCCATAAACCCTGGTCTACATGCTCTCCGATGGCTTCACCAGGTTTATCATCCAGTTCGAGAACCGCCAGCTTCGCTACGGGTCTCTTAAAGACTCCTCCATTCGTCCTAACTATTGCTTGCCGCACACGCCCATCGCGTCCAGCGAAGACTTCTTCGATTATACCTCGAACTCCTGTCTCGCCTTTCCCATAATCCATGATGAAAACCAAATCCCCTACTTCTAGTCTTCTACCTTCCTCGTGCCATTTACTGCGTTGATTTAGTGTCGGAAAATACTCTTTACACCATCTATTCCAGAACGCATTCGCCAGTGACATAGACCGCTTGTAGCTGCTCCTTAGCTCGTCTGCCATAGTAATGGTAACCTTGTACGCAGTTCGTGTTGTTGTCCAGAGGTACTGCCGAGAAGGAAATGGTTTGGTGTAATTGCATCCATTTCATTATCTTCTGTTCCCGCATACGTCAGTGGTCGGGAATTAACCAAGTACTCTGCTTCCGCTAAAGTGGTCGCCAGAATTTCGTCGTTCATTCGACGACCGTCATTAAGCATCTCCATTGCGGCTTTGACAGACCTCACCATTCGCTCCCACACGCCGCCCATATGAGGAGCGGATGGCGGGTTGAAGGTCCACTTAGTTCTAGCATCGGTAAACGTGTTGGCGCAGTCTCGATCGATTCTTTCCAACTCTTTCCGAAGCTCCCGACTGACCCCTTGGAAATTGGTTCCATTGTCCGAAAAAATGTGAACTGGAGAACCACGTCGCCGAATGAAACGTCTGATAGCTTGCTTGCAAGATTCAGAGCTTAGACTATACGCTACCTCACAGTGGACGGCCCGTACAACCAGGCACGTAAATAGTGCTACGTAACGCTTCTCCTTGTGCCTACCTACGGTGACATCGATCGGCCCGAAGTAATCAAGTCCTACGTAGCTGAAGGCTCTGACATAGGGCTGCAAACGTTGAATAGGAAGTGGCGCCATACGAGGTAGAACCGGCTTACTTTTCCGTAGCCGACATTTCAAACAATTACGAATAACCTCGGCCACAGCTGTCCGTAGTTTTGAACGAAAACGCTTGACGTACTTCGTTTACGATGATTTCCTTCGAACCATGTCCGAATCGAACATGATAATCTGCCAATATCTTCGTCGTTATTTCGTGGCTTCTTGGCAATATGACAGGGAAACGGGTACCCCACGCTACAAAGGCTGCTGAGCACGTCCTTCCTTCCATTCTGATGACACCATCTTCGTCCAAGAACGGTGAGTTTTTGTAGAGCTGACTTGACTTTTCGATGTACATCCACTGGTCACGTGGAAGTTCCATATTTCTTTTCAGAATTCTCATCTCATCCGGAAATGCATCGGCCTGAGCGATTCGCCACAATAAACATTCAGCTTTCACTAGCTCTTCTTGCTGGATTGCCACAAATTCTGCTGAAACTGTTAATTTATGATCGTTTTCAGTGTTTATTGCTTCAATGGGTAACCCCATCCGTTTTCGTTTACAGTTAGAGACAAAGCGATACACCATTGCCACTGTTCGCACTAATGTTCGCCATTTAGATATGCGTGTTACGTCGATGATATGTCGAGGAATAGTTATATGATGAAGCAGGTAGCATGGTCTTAGCTCCTCCGACACAACGGACTTTGTCTTCGGTTGCTCCGGCCACAAATCTATAGTTTGACGGAGAAAAGGTGGACCATTGAACCACCTACTATCCGGGTCCACGGTAGTTCCAGCTCCCATTTTGTTATATCATCGGCTACATTCCTCTTCGACGGGACATATTTCCAGCAATTGATATTCGTCGTGTGGATTATTTCCGCTATACGGTGTGCCACATACGGTTTGTACTTACGGCTGTCAGACCTAATCCAGGATAGAACCGTCATTGAATCTACCCACAAGAATACTTCCTGGACCGGGACGGGCAACGTTGTTTGCAGCGTGTTCATCATTCTCGCACCTATCACTGCGGCTTGCAGCTCCAATCGTGGTGTCGAGGTGAGCTTGAGTGGGGCGACCTTCGCCTTGGAACCTACCAGGGAGCAGCGGATATCCTCCGCTACTTGGAAACGCAAATAAGCTACACAGCCATATGCATCGTCGCCGGCATCACAGAATATATGTAGCTGAATACAAGTTACGTCCGCGATGGATTCATTCCCAAAAAAACATCTTGGAACTTCTACCTTTCCTATATTGGGAAGAAGTTTTGTCCAACTTATCCATTTGTCGTAGATCTCATCCATCACCGGTTGATCCCATTCGGTGCCACTTCTCCAGGTTTCTTGAATGATGATCTTTCCATGCACCAGGAGAGGAGAAAGGAACCCAACCGGATCGTACAAGCTCATGACACACTGCAGAATGATACGCTTTGTGGGTCGCCTGTTTCCAACTAGGTATGGAATTAATTTTTCTTTCAACCCCATGGAAAAGGTGAACACATCTTCTTCCGGTTTCCAAAGTAGCCCTAACACACGTTCCGAATCTGTCGTTTTATCGTAGCACAAGGTCTTCGTTGTTCGGCCTTCTTCTCCCAGTGCAGTAAGTACCTTAGGTGAATTACTCACCCAATTGCGGATTTCAAACCCACCAAGCGCATGTACCTTCCGCACGTCAAGAGCCCGTTGAATCGCTTCATCTTCGTTGTCAGCACTGTCAAAATAGTCATCGACATAGTGTCGATTAACGATGGCTTCTGCGGCGTCTGGATACCAATTCGCATGTTCTCGAGCATTTGCATCTTTTTGTGTAATGTGCACAACAAGGCGAACATTTCGCCCCAAATATGACTACATCCATGATGTAGACGTCAGGAGCTTTGCAAGAGTCTTGTCGAAATAAAAACTTTTGGAAACACTTGTCCTGCTGCCGCATCCGAATCTGAAGAAACATTTCTTTCACATCGCCCCCAAACCCAATTCGCCTTCCTCTGAAGTGGTTGATAATGTCCAACATAGAAACCAACATGTCAGGACCCTTCAGCAACATGTCATTGAGTGAGATTCCTCCTACCTTAGCTGCAGCATCCAACGTTAACCGAATCTTCCCCGGTTTTTTCGCGTTGACCACTACGTTCAATGGTAGATACCACTCTCTAACTATCTCGCTAGATCCGAGCTCGTTGGCTGTTGCTTTATGCGCATATCCCTTCTTCACAAAGTCAATTGTACAAGCTATCTTGAGTTGCAACTCGGGGTCCTTCTTGAAGCGTTGCTCCAAACTCTGCATGCGCCGGTATGCCATCGAATAGCTGTTCGGAAGACGCACCTCGTCGTTACGCCATAGCAGGCCCGTTTCGAATCTGGTACCCACACGTTTTGTGGTTTGCTCCAAAATAACACGAGCTCTTCGGTCTTCATCGGATTCCACGCGATACGGGCACGTAATTCCGGCCTCTTCTATAGTGAAATAATTTCTCAGTGCTTGGTCCAACGAAACATCACACTGGTGCACACCACAAAAACCATCTGAAGCGATTGAAGCTACTGGTCCACTGATCGTCCATCCTAGTTTACAGCGTAATCCCACTGGCTCTCCGGTTCCACCTATCCGCGATTCCAAAGGTACCATCAAATCGAGGTTGTCCAGGCCGATCAAAATGGTCGGTTCAGCATCATTCTGTTCTTCGACAAACAATCCTTGCAAGTGATCGAATCTTGACACCAGTTTATTGAAATTTACACTTTGTCTTGGTAAATTTAGTCGTTCAACAGTGTGTACATCTGTTAATAAGTATCGCTGGTTCGATTCTCTGCTCGACACCATTAAGCGCACATTCATCGATGTTTTTCAGTCCTAGTAACTCCAGAAGTCCATGTTAGATCTAATGGTCTTACAGCTCCTTTCAGCCCCAGTTTGGTAGCTACGCTTTTCTCCAATAGTGTCTTGGAAGAACCCTCGTCCAGGAAGGCATAGGTCGCTAACTCACAAGCTCCATTTGTGAGTGTTACCGGAACGACTCGGAATACCACGGATGATTTGGCGCTTCTTTGGTGCACCATGCAATTTGCTTCTTCTGGTTCATCAGCGTTATGAAGTAAGGCATGATGCTTACCATGACAGCCTTGGACGTTGCATAACATCTTATTCCGACAGCGCATACTACCATGACTGTAGAGACACACGGCACATAGTTTTCGGTTCCTCACCAACTGAAGACGTTCGATTGGCTTCAACTTCTTGAATTCCTCACAATTTCGCGCTCGATGCCCGACCTTTGAACACGTGGCGCATGGTTTTCTTCCCTCATTTTATCCGATTTAGTGTCACCCTCAGGTGTAGCGTTCGGGCCACTGTGTGATAGAAGGAACTCCTTTTGTTTCACCGATGCTTTCTTCTCCTGCTTTTACTATGGACTCTGATGGCGTATTCAGAAGTGTCACTTCGCTAGCTTCATCCACCAGATTTTCCATGAAATTCCCAAACGTACGGATCGACACATGCTCCTTACATTTCTTGAAGCGTACCCATTCCAACTTGAAATTAGCTGGCAGCTTCTCCACCATTTCTTCCAATAGGACTGGATTTCTAAGGTGATCTTGTTGGTTCGCCGCCTCTAAATGGTCGCACAGTTGTTGTACGGCAATGCCGAATTTGATGATGGAATCCAATCGGTCAGACTTCGGAGGGTCTATAGCCCGTACCTTCGATATCAACGAACGAATGAGAATCTCCGGCTTTCCGTAGACACGACGCAATGTTTCAATCACCTTTGGAACGTTCGCAGGTAATAGTAGCCTACTGCGGACGATTTCTAACGCTGGACCTTTTAGACTCTCCTGCAGTCGTATAAGGTTTTCTACATCAGAGAACCCACAAGCAGCGTTAGAATTTTCATATGAACTTATGAAAATGGGCCATTCCTCTGCTGCCCCAGTGAACACCGGCAGCTTCTTTGGCCACACTTGCCTTGCTGAGATTTGGACCGCCGTTGGTCCAATATTTGGAGTCGATTGAGCAACTGTATTTACCAACGTATGATTGCTCGCATTATCCGTATAACGACCGCCGTAATCCACATTTCTAACGCAGCGGTGTTGACTCTGTGGTGGGTTCGAGGGTCCGATTTGCAGTAATTCGGGAATTATCGATGCGTTTTCTCGGAACGATGTTTGACTTCTCCCCAGCCCGTGTGGGCTAGAACCAGGATGTAGAGGCTCTGATAAAGATGATGCACGGTGCGAATGATTATAAGCTTGATGATTCACCGCGGGTATTGGGAAATTGTTTTTCCGTTCCGATATTCTCGATTCCGGACGACCGGGGGTGACTGAATGTAACTTCACGTGTCTTTCAACTTTGCTTGGACCTGCTTTCGGTATCGCTTGCAGACTACAGGCTTTACTGGGACCAAAATTTCCCCTTGCCCCTCGCTGACTATCGATCCACTTTCTAGTCCTACTTACGCTGCTGTCGACCGAGTTACCATCCTGACTATCATTCTCTTCTTCGTCCTCGAGAAACGATGCCATCACTTCATACCGCTTATGCATGTATTCTTGCTGCAAGGCATATTCTTCCTCCAGCCGTTGGAGCTCCAATGCCATTGACCGACGTCGTGACGATGTTGAGCTACCTCCTCTGTGTCGCTGTGATCTGGCAGACAAACATCTCTCACAGCACCAGGGTGTTTTCTATTGATTCGTCCTCGATAGCACATGCATAGTGGAACCACTTTCCACATTCGTCGCAAGCAACCATCCCGCGGTCAGCAGAAGGTGACTCATGGCATGATTCACATAGGTAGTAGCTATCGTCCAGAGGTGGCTTTCGAGGCATCATGCGTGATTCCGAAATTAGTCTTTGAGATTGTTCGGATTATGGGTCAAGAAAACTTCTCTGTAGCGGTTTTGGTGATACGCTCAAAGCTGTAATAGATAGTGTATTTAAGTTTCATTGTGGGTTAGATTCGTGTGCTATTAGACTTTACATTAATTTTCCCCTTCCAAGTACTCAGCGCAATGAGCTCGTAGCTATTTCTTCTAACAGGTCCTACTATAGATATATAGCATATTAGGTTTAGCTTGGCAAAAGAGTTTTGCGGTTACACTTACAGTCCTATTAGAAATGAATCGATGTCGAAATACGACCCTAGACCAGATAGCATTTGACTCCCACAATCTCTAACCTAGGGGATACAAATTAATCAATTACTGCATAAATTTCACTACGAAACGCAATCTTACAAGTATTCAACTGAACAATTCCCCTACACTGTAGATCACTAGCTCAAAAATAACGATAATATCAAAGAATTCAATAAGTTTTATATTATCAACAAGTAACCGTTCGATAACACGTTTTAAAACGCTCGATGGCAATCCATATATGATCTCCTCATTATCTACGTTTGACGTCGCCTCATCTCTTTCGTATTGTGTTTGCTAACTGCATACTGTCTCGCTGTCGGGGGATTCCCCGCTGTACAGTTCAATCCTGTTGGTTCGAACAGCGTCTTTTTCTATTTCAGGCGACCAAGTGAAAGAATCGTGGGTTCTTTGATCAATTTCGCATGAAAGGCAGTCATGAAAGGATGTTGCGCTTTATTTTAAAATTTAATTTTCTAAGTTATTCTAATAGATATATGCAGAGAATAGTGACTAGTCGATAAATTAATTATATTCCTTTTCCATCCTTCCTTGAAAGGGGCCAATATGTAAACATCGCGTGATATCTCTCATTGAAAATGAGAAATTCCAGTACTGATCCGAATCCAATCCAAAATCTAATGCAAATCCAATTCAATTTCAATTCAAATTCAATCCAAATCCAAATTGAATACAAATTGAGTCCAAATCCAACCCACACCCAATGTTAATCAAATCCAAATCCAAGTCGAATGTAAATCCAATCCAAATTCAATCTTAATCCAATTCAAATCTAATCAAAATCCATTCCAAATTCAATCCAAATTCAAATCCAATCTTAGTCCAATTCAAATCTAATCCAAATCTTATCTGAATTCAATCCAAATCCATTCCAAATCCAATCTTGATCCAATTCAAATCTGATCTAAATCCAATTCAAAATCTAATCCAAATCCAATACTAATCCAATTCAAATTCAAAACAAATCTAAATCCAAATCGAATGTGAATCGAATCCAAATCCAATCTAAATCCAATTCAAATTCAATATAAATCCAATTCAAATCTTATCCAAATCCAAATCTGATCTAAATACAATCCAGATCCAATTCAAATTCAATCCAAATCCAATGTAAATTAAATCCAACCCACACCCAATGAAAATCGAATCCAAATCCAAATCGAATGTAAATCCAATCCAAATTCAATCTTAATTCAATTCAAATCTAATGTAAACACATTCCAAATTCAATCCAAATCCAATCCAAAACTGATCTAAATTCAATACAAATCTAATCCAAATCCATTTCAAGTTCAATCCAAAATCAATCTTAATACAATTCAAATCTGATCTAAATCCAATCCAAAATCTAATCCAAATCCAATACAAATTCAATTCAAATTCAATACAAATCTAAATCCAAATCGATTTACATTCGGATCCACAAGATACACAGGATCCAATTCCAACCCAAATCTAATGTAGATCAAATCCAATACAAACCCAACTGAAATTCAATTTGAATCCATTCCAAATAGAAAAAAAGATTTCTGAGATTTTGGCAAATATAAAAAAGGTATAAAACAATTTATTATCATAACGTGAGCATTCTAACGTAAACTCCTTTTTAACCACTTTCTAAAAACAAAGGCGTTTGGTACCTGGTGGGTCACAACCAAATGGGATTCTACTATGTGACTATTCTAAATGTTTGGGAGCCTCTGATCTAGCCTAAGTGGTATGCACTACACGACAATGGAAGATAGCTGTCTACGTCCGATTTGTTAGTGCTTTGGTAGCATTCAACTGACATGATGAATTATTCGCCGATGGAGCGGTCGTTTTTGAAACCTTCTCCCCTAATTAATTAATCCACCCGCTTCAAAAACAACTTTAATGTAACACAAAAAAAAATGTCAGCGTATTGATGCCTACTTGGATCCGACAGCTGTGTTAGAATTGAAACTAAAATTCAAATTCAAATTTTAAGTCAAAGCCACAGAAAAATAAAAATTCGAATGGGAATTTGTTTCTTAATCTATATTTCTTATTCAGTAGTAATCTTAATTAAAATTCAATTCTGGTATCTAAGAGAACAATTTAAAATCTCGAAATTTATTTCAGATTTCAACTGACAAGCCATGTTTGAATAAAATTAAAATGAAAGATGAAATTTTAATCTAAAATTGAAATGCACTTCATATACAAGTTCGAAAAAAAAATCATAAGGTTCTATATGTTGAAATGTTTTTTGAAATCTGCAGGATTTTTAGATCAAAAGAAATAGGTAGGAGTTTAGATTTTTACCATTTTCCATCAATGCATCGAAAGGGAAAAGTTGCATAGGATGGGAAGAACAACTACAAGCCAGTTTCTAATTCAAATAAATGCTGTAAAACGACTTTCATTCTCATATTAATTGTCGCCTAACACGAAGCTTTCAATATTACGATGCATTCAAATGTAATATTAGTAGTAATTTTCCGGAAAGTATTCCATTAGTCGTTTATCTTTACAACTGATCTCTTGTAACATCCCAGTATGAAGCTCGTTTGCAGTGCACTCACATGCAACAGAACAACCTGCCTGCCCGTTCCCTTCTCTACTCACCTCGAGGATTTTATCATGCACCGCCCCAGGAAACACAACCCATCCGAGCAGGGCACCCGAGATGGCCGTTAGGACGCCGATACCGGCCCACACCAGTGTCCATTGCACCATTTTTCCACCGTTGCCACTCGTGATGGCCGAACCGGTATGCTGTTAGCCAATAATTCTCCGGTACCCACCAGCTGGTTCAGCCGTATGTGCACGAACAATCACGCGTCGCCGTCGCACTCGGCCGATGAAAAAATTAAACAATTTGTACAAGTGTTGATTTTATGCTACTTCACTTATGCTCTTCAGCAACGAAGAACCACCTCTTGGCATTCACTTTCGGGCTGCTTCAAACACTCGCGGGCTCTCTGGCACTTCGCTACTTGTGTAGACTATCAACTTTTATTGGTAATTCTTCGAGAGGGCCAAACGCATTGCAAACATGTGCATAAATTGACTGGACACTTGGTTTCGTCTGTTCTTTGGTAGTAAATTCGCGAACACACACTCCTGATGCCAAGCCTCAGATCAGGGAACCGCTGTTTGGTTCGGAAACCTACATGGTCACAGAGATTGAACGCCACTCACAAGTAGTAAATCTACAACCGGACTCGATTGCCCAATTTTATACGGTCACTCTTCATGCGCTTTCCCACTTTGTTGACTCAATCTCGGCGAATGGAAAACAAGTTTTCACATTTCCTCACCGTAACTTTGATTATCGTTGCATGAAAATTTTATGCGTTTGAAATTATTCACAAGCAGCTGTCAATTCTCGTTAGAACTGATTCCTCTAAATGTGGTATTTCCGATTGCAAATTCACCGCAATTAAATTCTCTTCCGTACAAACTACTCTACCCTATCAGGACACTCCAGAAGGAAAACTACATTCGTAGAACTAACACCACCCACTTAGACGATTGGAGCCGAGTTTACTTTTACATCGGCGAATTCCATGTCATTCGCGGAGGACGGCTATTGAGCAACTGAAATTCATTGATCAACCGACCGACGAGTCAAAGTCCTCGACTCGCCACACGTCGCTGCCAAAGCAACAAGGCAGCAGCAGCAAAGCAACAGCGAGCGAGCCCGCGCTCGGCCGGCGGTGGTTGGATTCCGTTCACGAAACTATCGAGCGGCCAAGCCTACGAACGAAACAGCAGCACGCTTCAGCTGTAGATAGGATAGATTTGGCTGAGTAGGAGGTATAAGGTATAGATTGCTCGCGATATGTTGGTCGGCGCGTGTGAGCATTTTTCTGACTATGAGAGAGCTTATAAAAGCATGGAAATAAAACTTTCTGGGATTATGATAACATGCCGCGGTTCTTAGTCGAAAGGTTGGTTGATGGAAGAATAAATAAAATAATGCCAAATGAGTTGGGATTTGGGATCTCTTCCGACGGTTGACGTAAATCTTGCGCGGTTACAACGGTTTGCTAGTTGTGCCGACTTAGTTACTCTTTCCAGAATTGAATCAGGCAGAATTTTTATGAGTTTATTATTCACGGAAAAGACCAAATTATACTGGGCTGAAATTGTATAATTTCATTTATTCGGGTAGTAGAGTAGAGCGATGTGAAGTGAGTCGATTTCAGCTATTCTTCTTACGTGAATCTAGATGAATTTCACATTATCACTACCTAGGAAGCTAAGGAATAAAAGTTGTCGTGGAAGTTGGCATTTGTGATCCTTTGATTGTCGCCTCTGCAGAAATTGTTTAGCCCAGAGCACATAGAAGTGTTACGAAGCATATGTTAGTTCTTAAAACAAATTGCAAATTTAATTAAAATTAAATTGTACGTCTGTCAGAAATTTTATATCGAATTTATATAAAATAGACAATTACCAAGTTGAGTCAAGTACGATACAATTCGACTGTTGACTTCGAAATACATATCTGTAAAAGTACAATCAAGGAGTTGGAATTCAATGAGATGGTACTATCTCGTATAATGAAAAGTGAAGTCGCTCAAGTGAAAGCTCCAGATAATTTATTAATTCAACAAGTACTCAAGTTTTAGGCTTATCTAAAATATTTTATTATCTCTTATAATACATTAGATGGGTTTTGTTGGTTGTCTCATTTTTAAAATGCTGAATAAAAAAAACTCAGCAAAATGTCCTAACTTGTCATAAGTGTTAGTACTATCCCATTTAATTCCACTACTTAATAGTAACATTACAGATACAAATTTCGACCTCAAAAGTTTCTCTGTATCAACATGCTTACAAGCAATAATTTGCATTTCCTTCCAACAGCACGCTACCAAAGAAAGCTTCTGGAACTTTTACGCACTTCATAGAGCTAAAAAGCTCCCGGCAATTATGCTTTGGCTTGCGTTCAAGTTTTTTTTAACGAAAAGTTGAATCCATCTGTAAGGACAAAACTTGTTTGAAGAGAATTTGTATTAATTCGGCTGGAATACAATCGAAAGACTTGTTTTTTGGTATATGGTTAGCGTAAGATTCTAGTAAAGTAAAAATAAATGATGAACTTAAATATTTTTTGTGAAAATACTTGCATAAAGAAGAAAAAATATATAGTAGAAATTGAAATGTTTTAGTTGGGATACAATTGTGTAATAGAGACCACAAACGGGCATAAGTGGCATAAGTTACTACCCAAGTGCATCTTTCTCCATATATACTACATATTGCGTCGACAATTTGTAACTGACTTTGTTTGACCGTAGCAAATTTTTTCCTCTTCAGAAAATAATCAGCCAAGACTATCGATTCGTGACGGTCATTGTTATCGGACGATTTGGTTCAGTACCGATTCAATTGTTTTGGAATTAATTTAAAAGGCTTATGAATGATCGTCGGAAGGGGAGAATATTGGTGGTTAAGGAGATATTCATTATTTACGTAACGCAAAAAATGTCGATTTTTCTACTGTCCTCTACATTTCAACTGGAACTTGGCCTGTTTTTCAACTTAGTATTCTATGTATGTATTACCATTCCCTCAGTTATTAATTGAAAGTTAAATAAAATTAGCACCACGGTGTCAGGCCATTTGGCCGAATGGTCATTAAGCCAAATGGCCATTAGGCCGAATTAGCAAAAAGAAGCAAAAAGTGAAAAATGAGGTTCTTTATGCACCTTACTCCTTCTCCCGTCTTACACCTTCCTTCGTCTATCTGTCTTCTTCCTTTTTCTTCTTCCTTCTTCCTCCTTCGCTCATCCTTCTTTCTTTTTTCTTCTTTCTTCTTTCTTCCGTTTTTCTTCTTCCTTCTTCATTCTTCCTTTTTCCTTCTTCCTTTTTCCTTCTTCCTTTTTCTTTCTTCCTCCTTCTTCCTTCTTCAATCGTCTTTCATTCTTTTTCCTTCTCCCTTCTTCCTTCCTAATTCTTCCTTTTTCCTTCTTCCCTCTTCCTTCTACCTTCTTTATTCTTCCTTCTTCCTCCTTCTTTCTTCTTTCTTCCATTTCTTTCTTCTTTCTTCCTTTCTCTTTAATCCTTCTTACCTTTCTTTAATCCTTCTTCTTTCTTCCATCTTTCTTCTTCCGTTCTACTTCTTCCTCGCTTCGCACTGCTCTCTTCTCACTCCCCAGTTCTCATTCGGCCTAATGGCCATTCGGCCTAATGACCGTTCGGCCTAATGGCCTTCGGCCTAATGACCCAGCATCTAGCACCACTATAGAAAAATGCATCCTATGACAATTTCAATCGAAACTCGACTACTATCGGCTAATAAGAAAATAATGTTTTGAAGTTTTAGTCTTTAGTCTAGTCTACACTACTAAAAATCCACACATATTTTTTGGCAAAAATCCATAGATTCAACTTATGATGTATATCACCGCACACATAACCATTCTCCACGCGAACTACTAAAAAAATATATATCCAAATAAACTTTATGTGTGTTCTCGAGTTAGCAATTATTTAATTTATGTGTGGTTCTATATCAATTATATTAGGGTGGATCTATTGCACCCGACACATATATCTTATATATTTTTGGCAGTGTAGTCTTCGTGAAAGAATCCTGGCAAGTGATATATTAAAGTGTCTAGACGTCCCAGAAAACGTCCCGCATTCCATTATGAATCTGTTATTACATTCCCGAGCAACACACATGTGGTATAGAGGTTCATGCAACCTATTTACAACTGATTTCGGTTACATTTGAGTTGCAGCAACTAAATTATCCCGACTTGTGCTGCTAGGGTTAGGCATAATGGACGTTAGGTATAATTTAAATTCTATATTCTTTAGATCATCCGAGATTCTTTCATATTGTACAATTCCCCGAACACTCGAATTCCTCAAAAATAAGATTCTCCCGAAAATAATATTTCCAGGGTTGTTACAGAGATTCAGAAATATTTTCCGAGCCGACCAAAAATCGACATGAAACCCATTCCGCGCCAAATTCGCGCTACTCAGAAATAAATTCTAAGCAAATACACGTGAAATACCATTTTTTTTATCACAATTTACTGAACGTCTTCTCTTTAAGTTTGTTTTCTATAATATTTTATTCAATAACCATACATTTCAACTGGAACTTGGCCAGATTTTTACCTTAGTATTCTATAAGCATTTCATCTACATGCTAAGTAACCCGCAGTTAGTATTACAACCACTCTAGATGGCCCTATTCGCCACTAGAAGTATTGAAGCTAAGTGAACTAGAACTAAACAGCCAAAACTATTTCAATAAGCACCGCTTTTAAAATGAGATGATGGTTTTGGCATGTTTTGTTCCGTTATTGTCAGTTTATTTTCAGGTCAGATTTGATCATACTTGATCACAGATAAACTTGGCGAATAATAAAAAAAATCTCAGAAAAATATATTAAGCTCTTTTAGTGGAATGTATTAAACCGTCTAAGACGAATTAAGTACTGTCCATTTAATTCCACCAGTTAATTTTCGTTATCTTTGCAGATACGTATTTCGACCACAACTGTGTGGTCGTCTTCAGTGTCTTGTACTTGACTCGACTTCAAGTACAAGACACTGAAGACGACCACACAGTTGTGGTCGAAATACGTATCTGCAAAGATAACGAAAATTAACTGGTGGAATTAAATGGACAGTACTTAATTCGTCTTAGACGGTTTAAAAAATCTGCCAAAACCGTAATTTCTTCTGAAGTAATAAATTATGCAAATTGTTATTGATCAAAAGACAAACTTGCGTAGAGATTAACGAATTAGACAATGCAGCAATGGTTTAAAACAAAACTTCTGTAAAACAATTATTTGAATTCGTATCAAGAAACAAATAATACAAAATCTAACATGGTTGCAACATTTTCAACCGTACTGGAATTTCAGCCAAAATCTCCAAGAATATCTGCGAAAACTTCTCCGAGAATTCCTGCAGAAATTAATTATTCGCGTGCAGATTCATCCCAGCAATTGCTGTGGTTAATCCTCCGGGAAATCTAACGGAAATTTTCTTGGAAATGTTTGCAGAAATCCAACTGCTCTCGGATCTGCTGCAGAAATCGCTCCACAATTGCACAAAAGCTCCACTGGGAAATTATTCGGTATAATTCATTTGGGAATTTTGACGTAAGTTCAAGTAAATTCTTCAAAACAACCTGCGGAAAATCTTCAGAGCCTATTTGCGGAAATTTCTTCATGATTTCCTGCGGAAATCGCTTTAGAATTTTTTGTAGAACTTGAAGAAAATTTGCGGATATTGTCTCCAAAATTTTGTTTATAATTTTTCGGATTTCAAACATATTTACAAAATAAAATATACAAGGATCCTCATATGGCTCTTTTGAAAAATTTCTTTTGAGAGTCATCTTATAATATTTGAACGTCTTTTTGCGGAAGCACTTATTAAAATGAGGCATCTGCATTTTTGTGTTTTCAATTGTTGTAAAAACTCTTATTCGTTCTAGATAAATATTTTGAATGCAATATAAAATAGTCCAACACTATTAAGGTTCAAATGTCATACATCAAATCGACTTCTTTTTCTTGCTGTTCGCTTCTTCATTTTGCGGAGAGCCTACTCATTCGCTCAGATCTGATTTTGTACAAAGTACACAAACATTTCAGAAGGTATCAAACTCTAAATGTTTCCACAAAATATTAACGCCCTTTTCAATACCTGTACAGCGCACAGATTATAGTGATACGCATAAACAACCTCAAACATGCATCTGAGATTGATTTGTTGTGCATCCTTCTCCTAATTACACAATTTCCTACATGCATTTTACATGAATGTAAAATTATGATGCAGTTGACAACCTTCTCAAATGTTCGTCTAGATTCAATGGATTGTTTACATGACCATATGATCGGTCTTCTCTCTGTGTACATGAAAAGTGATGCCGTTTTAGCATTATATTATTATTTTAGCATTTCATTACATTATCAACACTTGAATTATGAAAAAATAAATAACCTGCGTTGCTTATGAATGCTTGCGTTTTTACAGTTCTAGCTCACATCTAATATTTAGTGTCAATATATAGCATGAAAAGCATCATTTTCATAGATTATTGCTTGATGTTTACGTACATATTCACGCTCTCTTATACTTTGCAGATACTCGAAAATCATCGTTCAGTGTTGCGTGTTGATTTGTTCTATATGTTATGCTTGTTTTCTCGAAGACGAACATTTGAGAAGGTTGTCAACTGCATCATAATTTTACATTCATGTAAAATGCATGTAGGAAATTGTGTAATTAGGAGAAGGATGCACAACAAATCAATCTCAGATGCATGTTTGAGGTTGTTTATGCGTATCACTATAATCTGTGCGCTGTACAGGTATTGAAAAGGGCGTTAATATTTTGTGGAAACATTTAGAGTTTGATACCTTCTGAAATGTTTGTGTACTTTGTACAAAATCAGATTTGAGCGAATGAGTAGGCTCTCCGCAAAAAAAAGAAGCGAACAGCAAGAAAAAGAAGTCGATTTGATGTATGACATTTGAACCTTAACAAGGAATGTAATTGTCGCTTCTTCTTCTTCTTCTTCTTATTGGCATTACATTCCCACACTGGGACAGAGCCGCCTCGCAGCTTAGTGTTCACTTAAGCACTTCCACAGTTATTAACTGCGAGGTTTCTAAGCCAAGTTATCATTTTTGCATTCGTATATCATGAGGCTAACACGATGATACTTTTATGCCCAGGGAAGTTGAGACAATTTCCAATCCGAAAATTGCCTAGACCGGCACCGGGAATCGAACCCAGCCACCCTCAGCATGGTCCTGCTTTGTAGCCGCGCGTCTTACCGCACGGCTAAGGAGGGCTAAGGAGGTCGCTAAAAAATGCAAAAAACAAGCGACAAAAAAGAATAGCGATAACTCTTTGTCCTCAGAGGATAAAGACATTGTTGAGTTCTATTTTATTTGCAACAAACATGGAGAGGTAATTGTTGTGAACTTTTCAAACCGCGATAACTTGTATATTTCAGAAGTAAAACACAAATCTCGCCTAACTTTTCAAAAGGACCTAAGTAACATTTCTTCATGAATTAATTTAAATAGCGCAATCAACGGAAAAACACGAAAGCTTTTGATTGCAGTACTCAAATTAATTCAAGAAAAAAATGTTACTTAGGTCCTTTTGAAAAGTTAAGCGAGAAATCATGTCAACAGATGGTTAAGTGTATGTCTAAGCTCCGTAACACTGAAGATCACTTTGGCGTAGTGTGTTGCGGTGTAAGATCTACCAAACAGAGCCCTAGCTTAATCCTAGGGCAATAAGTTGTGGTAATTAAGGATTCATCGTATTTAGTCCCCGCTACCAACAGCAGTCTCAGAAATAAAACATAATTAATGTTACCTTGCAGACAGTTGAAAGACTCAAATTCCTCTTGTTTGAGGCTAAACTGTATGCGGCGGAAACGACTTTTCAAGCAATTAGTTAAAAAAACCTCGGTACTCGGTCGTAGGCTGAACTGACTGCTGGAAAAATCGAGTTAGGGGTTTAAGGCTCTATAAACCGTAATCAATCCTATGATGACGATGATTTTATTCGAATCCGCACTAATACTAATAAAGTTTTGAACTAAATTCAATATTTTGTGGCTATTTGCCGACTTACCTCAATAATAGCATATTCATTACATTTTCATATAAATTTTTCACTTATCCAAACTAACAATTACTGAGATATTGCTGGAAAAACGCTGAAAACTGCTTTTTTCCTTGACCGACATTCGCATTTATATCGAACGCATACTAACTCCGAACGTTCGGAGCAAACACATACACACGCACTTAATTTTTCACTTGATCTTTTCCCACTTTTTCCTTGATTTAATCACTCCTAAAACATATTCACTAACTGAGTTTCACCTTTTTCTTCAATCTTGACTACCGATTAATTCACTTCACGTCCAAAAACTGTCGAAAACTGCTTTCCAAAAATCGAAGTGAGAGACAAATTTGACGACCGTATTGTAAATGCAATAAAATGCGGAAGACTCAAATTCACTAGCGCAATAAGTGAAATAGTGAGAACAAAATCTACGCGATGCAACTTCATTCAATCCGAACAATACAACGTATACGTCCACGCCAACACTCAAACAAAGGTGTGCATACACAAGAAAATAATCATCTCTTCACCGTTGCCAGATTTATTTATTGGAAAAAGTCATTGCTGTTTGTCGGATTGAACAAATAAACCAGAAATAAATATTTAAACATGTTATGTAAGCTTCTGTTACATTCCAAGTGGTGTATACGAAAGTTTTAACCGGTAAATACCCATATATTTGATACACCTTGAACATGTGTTATGATATAAAATAAACATTTGGTCAAGTCGGGCAACATTATGCATCAGCTGGCATATTTCTAACACCCCATTGCCACCCACCACAGTTGTGAACAACATTAATTTATCGCTGCTGCACTTTTCCGTACCAATTGCCTCACTATTACGAACAAGCGATATAGTCATTAATTTTCAAAACATTGTGATGGAGTCTTGAGCCTTAAATACGTACTAACTTTTCATGAACTGGTTAAAATGGTAGTGAGAGGAACACACGGAAGTTCTTATTACTGAACAAATCTCGCTTAACTTTTCAAAAGGACCTAAGTAACATTTTTTTCATGATTTAATTTGAATAGTGCAATCAACAGAACAACATGAAAGCTATTGATTGCAGTATTCAAATTAATTCATGAAAAAAATGTTACTTAGGTCCTTTTGAAAAGTTAAGCGAGAAATTCTCTTGCTTGAAATGGTCTTGTAGACAGAGCTTAATCCCGGGTTTTAAGAGTTTCACTGGTGATATTCTAGAAGCAAGACAAGGATGTGGCCAGGGCTCCGATGCATGGCCAAAAACAGTATTACTGTTCTGTTTTCTCAAGAAAGGATTGATTTCCTATTGATAAGGGGCGCGCCTTCAATGGGATTGCTCTCTATGAAGGGTCTGAATAGCGGGACCTTGTTATGGTGGTCTTGAGAAAACAAAACAACAACTGTATCGAAACCGATACTGCATTGCTTCTCAATAGCACTGGAGTAATTCGACATGCACTTAAACACTAAGGATATGGGTAACGCTACAATAGATCTAATAATTGGTCGCAGTGGCACACCCGAACAGGAAAAAAAATTTCTAAGCTATGATAACTGATACTTATTTAACCAAAAACATCATCGGAAACCGACTACTTCTCAAAATGCGCGGCAGGCGATCATTGTCCTATTCTGTTGCAGTTTGGGACAAACACTTATTGCGAGTTGAGTTTGTCCCAACATTTACAAGAGAGGACATTGTTGTTGTCAGTGGCAATGTTGTTATTTTACATTCCTTGACTATTAATGAATTCCCGACGAAAAAACTTGATATGATATATCATGCTAAGCGGTTCATCGTAAAATAAATAATCAATCAGAAACTGACAAATATCTCGGAATTACAAAGAAATTGACAAAGTGAAAATGAGTGTTCATGTCCTTTAATAGACATGTTTTGTGATGTTTCAGAATGGATTAAAAATGGCAACAAATGGCGTCCCTCTCCTCATAACATTTGGTTAAATATTGCGAGTATAATACATGCGTTCAATAAGGACACATCCGAAAAATAATGTTAACTTTTCATATAATAATGACTTTTCAATAAAAATGATATTTTCCCGAATATGACATTTCTCGGGTACTTATTCAAAAGCGCGTATGTGATTTTCTAAACAAAGTTTCAAACGTCGATTTGTCCAATCTGGTGGCACTCCCACGCAAACCAATACCACCAACAGAGCAGGTAGCCGAAGCCTCCCCCTATCTGTCTATGGTCATAGTTTGCATGGTAGGGCTATCAGATTGGGCAAATCGTCGTTTGAATCTTTGTTTAAAAAATCACATACGTCCTTTTGAATAAGTACCCGAGATTTCCTTGAAAATGACATACCCCTGAAGAGTGCTTTTCCCGAAAAGCTCAGTTGTTTCGTTGCCAGAGGATTGCACAGAGGTTCGGAAGCCCCCTTTTAAAAGATCCGGGAGCCTCCTTTCAAGGGGCTCGGAAACCTTAGTTCAAGAGCCTAGGAAGTCTACTTTCAAGAGGCCCGTAATCCTCCTTTTAAAAGTTTCGGAAACTTTCTTTCAAGAGGTCCGGAAGCCTTCTTCTGAACTTTTTTCTATAAACTTTGGTTCTTTTTTTCAACAAACATTGAAGGCTTGTAGAGTGCTTATTCAACCAAAAATAGTCCTCTGCAGTTAAAAAACGAGAAAGGCAAAAAACATTTAAAGCTGGTAAAAAATTGGAGAGCAGGTTATTTCGAATTATTTGCTGTATTTAATCTACACAAACAGTACTTAAAAAAATGCAGAGGTCAGTTGATATGTAACATCTGCGCTATTACCGTGCTGTGTCCTTATTCCAATCAGCGCCTGATTCCGTTCACACAAGACAAAATTATAAATAATGAAAATTTTTGTTTAAAAATAACAGAAACATATTTTTGTACTTTTATATGATTATGTATGCATAAAATGAAATGAAAAGCAGTGTCATGTTTAGCGTTAAATAGTGAAAATTTCAACAGAATTTGTTGGTCGTCACTGGAGGCGCCATTTTGACTATTTTCATTAACCCACTTGCTAAGAACGTCTGTCATAATATTTAAGCATTTTTAGGTGAAAATTTGCCCTGAATTTGAAACAAAACAGCATAACAAGATATAACAGGTAATATTGTAGTGTATTATCTAATCGTTATCTGTATTTTACCGATATAAAATGCTGAAAAGTTAAAATTATCTTGACCGGAATAAGGGTACATCTAACTAAATCAACTAGTTCCTGATTCCGGTCTATGGGCTTGGAGGATGGATTCTGAAAATTCCATTCGTGAGAATATCCATTTCGTGAAAATTCCATTTCCAAAATTCCATTCGTGAATCTATGAGTAAGAAAAGGTACATCGTACATGAATGAAGCCATTTGAAAGATGAACATTAGAAAATCTATCCTGCAAGTAGTCAAACCGAAAGGAACTCCAACATATTTTATTTTCAATTGTATATAGAAAATGACACTATGTAGCGAAATTGTAGCTTCGAAATATTTGACGGCTACTTTTAGAGTTTTTATACATAGCTCATTGTCTTAGGCGAACGGAATATTAATAAGGGCAGAGCACGGTACTGCCGTAATCTGAAAAAGTGACGTATACGCCATGTTCCAAAAATGGTGTTAACGAGTACTACTCATCGAGCTCTTTAACAGAAACATGGAAAACATGCATGTTGTAAAATGGCTGTTACGTCACTTTTTCAGATTACGGCAGGGTACATACTTTGCAATTTGAAAGTATATCCGAACATATTGATCGTGTATGAAAAACGACAAATCTAGACCAACATTTGAAAAGGGCGTAACAGCCAAAATTTATTCCTTCTGATTCCTCATCTACATATAAAGCTATATTTGTAGACGAGGAATCAGAAGGAATAAATTTTGGCTGTTACGCCCTTTTCAAATGTTGGTCTAGAAATACTAAATACACCCGATTCTTTTTTTACACGGGGGATGCGTTCCGTGTAAAAAAAGTTTTCAGTTCAAAATTCGAAAATCCGTGTAAAAAAAGTTTTATGATTTCTCAACAAATCATGCAAAATGGAGCAACTTTGCAAAAATTTTGTATGGGATTTTTTTAACACGGCCGTGTAAAAAAATCCGTGTAAAAACAGAATCGGGTATATGCTGCTACCAGCTGCTGTATCGACAATGATTGATTTCCCTTCCACATCAACTCATCTGGTTTGAACAAATATTTTACAATTGTTAAGTTTCCATGTAGACCGTGTGGTCAGTCAGATGTAATAAATATAAAAATACCTAGTCTTAAATAAGATATTTTATCACTTATACGAAGTGTTATTCAGCATGTTGACCTGTTATAAACTCTTCGAACCCTGTTATGAACTCGCCAATAAGCTATAAGCATATATAGTTCGTTCGTTTGGCAGGCTCAGTTGTATGTGACACTTTGTGGAGCCGCATTTCTTAAAAACTATGTCACTTTAATCAATATTAAATACATTTGAAGGGAAAAATATGTTTTGTACTTCAACTCATAAAAAAATGAAGAAAATAGTATTTGACATTTGACTTATGAATATGCCTAATACCGCGTACATTCCGAAGAAGATTCCAAATACCGCGCAGAAAATTGGCTAATACCGTTCCCTATCAAACAAGCTCAAATGATGAGCTTAAGAGCACATTTACAATAAAATGTGTAAATAATTGAATCATATACAAATTCAATTAAATTATTAGGTCATACATACTAAAAAACGTCATAAAAATGTACCATTTTTCACAGATACCTACTGGGAAAAGAATCATTTCCTTGGGAAGTTAGCAATTTAAGCGTTTATTAATTTTTCAAATAATTTACTTTACATTTTTTTAAGGTTTTAGATAGATGATATCCAATCGAGTGTCTAAGTAGATTTGAATACAATGCAATGGGAGGATTTGTATTCAGATGAAAAATACTCTACCTTCATTTCTAAAGGAAACTGCACGGGAAAAATATTTACGTCTATAGTCTGTGGTAAATATCGCATAAATGATATTAGGGGTATTCACGTAGCGCTTGGTATTCAGTGTATTTCTTGTATACGTGGTATATTTAGCCAAATATTTACGAGCTGGTATTTCTTTCAAAGGAAATCAGACTTACGCGACTGTATGCCGATACACTTCGATTTTGATGTGTATTTGTTTACACCGATTTAGAATACCATGTTCAAGGGTATTGATTTGATATTTTTCAGAAAATAAATATTCAAATATTCATAAATATTCATATTCAACTTTCTTTTCGTTCAAGTGAATTAAATAAAGGTGCTTACTCGTTCCATTCGCGTTTAATTCAAGCGACTTGCTTAATTCACATATCTTGTCTAAACTTAGAATTACGGATAGCGCTAAATAATAGTCGAAATATATGTCGTATGCCTGCATATTCATCAGTGCGCCCCTTGCATCTAGAAGTATTTTAAATTATTTGGGCTTATTCTACGAGTCGAGTGACGTGAGGTGAGTCGATTTTAGCAATTCTCACGTGAGGTGACCATGTTATTCAAATGGGGCTATACGACTCTTCTCACGTCATTCGAGCAATCTCACGTCACTCCACTCGTAGAATAAGCCCAATTATATTATTCTCATTAGTATATTATTCTCAAATAAGCTACAACCAATCGTCCCAGACCATTTGCACAATATGCAATTATTCTCTCTTTTCGCTATACTTTGACATAAGAAAATATAGAACAGATAATTTTGTTCATTTACACATCAATATACAGAGTACACTGCGTGGAGCATTCACATGAAAGCCGTGGTAAACATTTAGCAAATACGCCTTGTTAAAAATACCACCCTACATGAATACCCCTATTGTATTCGTATGTGCTGAGCGACACAATAAAGACGATTTATATGTTCATTAGATGTATACCATCTTCAAGTCTTCCAACAGAAGTTTTTCTTTGAGGAAGTTATTGGAATAATACATATTGCAATATGTTATACATCTGAATGATGCTTCCCTAGTATTCCTACGCATAAAATGTCGTAGATATTTATTATGAATGTTTCGATTGTACGACATTTCGCGGTAAAACATTCCGCGGTCTACTATTTCGCGTTCAGTATCATATCGCGGTATATCATTTCGCGGTTTATATTATTTGGCGGTATACCATTCCGCGGTTAGTACAATTCCGCGGTGAAACTTTTCGCGGTCAATAACAATGTGCAGGTTTAATTTTACTAAGTAGTTCAATAATGTGTTCTTTAGCTTTGTAAAGCCTCGAAATTCACCTAATTATTATGTATAGCGAATAATCATTGAGTTTACACCAGACTCATATAAATTCAAATCCCAACAAAAAAAATGTTTTAAGCAAAACATATTTGCAAATACGACTACCGCCATCGCACCGGGGGTGAGAATGGGTCGTCGCTTTCACCGGCAGTCAGGAGGTCGAAAAGCAAAATCGTTTGAAAAGGTCTCTTATATTTTAATCTTCTTGCCCTCAGATGCATTCAATCCAATCTACAGGCATTCTAAGAGGTTGAAACAGTGACCCATTCTCACCCCTATTTGACCCATTGTCACTCCCGATGACGATATGCAAAAAATGCGAAACAACACACTTTGCCTTCTACCGGGTAAATGCAAACATTTAAAGAAAGCAAAACATAACATTTTTGCTTTATACCGGGCAAATGCAAACATTTAAAGAAGGCGAAACAACAGATTGCTTTGCTTTATACCGGCAAATGCAAATATTTAAAGAAGGCAAAACATCACAATTTGCCTTATACCGGACAAATGCGAACATTTAAAGAAGACGAAACAACACATTTTGCTTTATACTGGGCAAATGCGAACATTTCAAGAAGGAAACACATGACATTTTGCCTAATACAGGCTAACATATAAGGAAGATACATTTTGCCTAATAAATAATTTTTTAGTCATTCCATCTTCTGAGTTCTACCAAAAGATCATAGCCTTTTAAGCTATTAAGACAGCGACCTTTACCATATGATATAATATAGTGTATCTTGATGACAAAGTTCACATTCTAATATTGACAATAATTGTTTTTATCAGTAAAAATGCAAAAACAAAAAAATTAAATACTATTTCAGTACCCAGCTCAATTTTTATAGCTGTAAAACTGGGCTCAATGAGATATTGGAAGTAAATATCTAAGGATGAAACGATACCACTAAGGTATCGATACTTTTACTTTCAAGTAGTATCGAATAAAAGTATCGATACCACTAAAGTATCGATACCTACTTGTATCATATGAGTACTCATCAATTTGAAGTAAATTTATTTTGTCACTCACATATAGTCATTCATAATATTGGGGCGATTCAAATATGACGTCCACTCCTTTTTGGGATTTCTAGACCCCCTCCCCCCCCTATGTCACGCTTTTTTGTATACCTAGTACATGTACTGTCACAAAATCTTAGACCCCCTCCCCCCCTAAAACTTGTGACATCATTTTTGAACGACCCCTATGTTGGATGAAACAGTGAATAGTGGAAGGTTTGAGCACTTTCCATTACTATTTGTCCATCGATTTTATAATTAACTTATCTCGATAGTGTGTAAAAAGCGAACACATTTTAGATGTAAGCGAATTGTTATTTAAATTATTATATGTATAGTTTCCGTATTTTTTAATTCATGTTCATATAGACTTCATATAAAATTCTGAATAACTAGAAAACAGCTGCAAATATTAGCTCTAATATTACCCAAGATATTTGCCACTACTTTATTGTACCTTTGACAGATACGTATTTCGACCTCAACAGTAAGGCCGTCTTCAGTGCCTCGTACTTGACTCGACTTAGGTACAATAAAGTAGTGGAATTAAATGGAATAGTACAAACTAGTCTTATGACAAGTAAATACATTCCACTAAAAGCTTAAAATAATGTTCGTAGCAAAAAATAAATACTTGAACGTATTTATTCGATTTAAATACTAACATTTAAAAGATTCTTACGAATAAATACGAGTGTTTCTATTTAAGTTTATAATATTTATTAGATTTTGAATTGAGTACTCAATTGATTCAACTACTTCAATTCGATACTTACTTGGTATCGGTATAAAAGTATCGATTCCAAAAGTACTTGGTATCGAATCAAAAGTATCGAGTTTTTACTCGTATTTACTTGTATCGATTCATCCCTATAAATATCATTTAAAACCTGTCATAAGACGAGTTTAAACAATCCCATTGAATTCCACCACTTAACCACTTAAGTGGTGGAATTCAATGGGATTGTTTAAACTCGTCTTATGACAGGTGAAAACATTCCACTAAAAAGCTCAAAATAATTTTCTTATCATTTAAAAATCAAGTTACAAGACTTGGAAATATAACCATAATTTTAAGCGTTTTGCTAAGCGGATGCAAATTTTGGCTGGTCGAGCCATACATTTTCACATTTATTTTTTAGCGCCTAATTTACGTCACAAATACCCACAATAATAATTTGCTAACCTTTTCTGATATATATTTGTGTATTTCACCAAATAATGTGATGTGTATGACAGACAGTACCTCTATATTCATCAATTTGGAAATAATCCACGGTATTAGGCAATGCGCGGAATTAGGGCAGGTCACGGTACATAGACGAAAATACTCGTGGCGACCTATAAACACAATTTAGCAAAATGCTACATTCAAACTGGATATTGTTAAGCTTATATAACATGGTAGATCACGTGAAGAGCGTCAAGCAAAAGTAGTATCATTCATTATAGAATCAGGAAAAAGGTCATAGGGTTTGTGGATGGTCGCGTACCGTCGTGCGGGGCTTCTTTTGAAAAATCAGGGGCTACTTTGGACATTTTAAAACAAGAATTTTAACGAAAATAACTATAAAATTATCGTTATCACCAATCGGGTGTCTTGTTGATAGTTGGATGGCAACTTTCTGTTTCAAATTTGGTATTTTTTCCGTTTATTTTTTTCAAAAAATCAAAAATCCAAAGTAGCCCCCGGAATCAAAAGAAGCCCCGCACGATGGTACACGATGGCTTTTTGCAATTAAAGAGGACCTGAGGATGCTAAACGTTCAGGGCGACTGGAAGTGATTGGTTAGTGAAGGAGGATGGCACAAATCTCCCAAATTTAGGTGAACGTGCTTCTGGAGCCGACGTTCTGATACCTGATAGTGGAAGAGGATACTTCATTCGGCGTAGGCTCATCGAGGAGGAGCTATAGCCAAATATTATATCTTACTTTACTATGTTTGCTGTAGTCCATCAATTAAGAATCAAGTATCAAGTAAGGTACACCCAATACCTCAATCAACTTAATGGTCGCAGTGGTTAAAATGCCAACAAAAAAAAGGTATATTCAAATTAGTATTCAATAACATTCCAAAAATTAAGGTTAAAAGTTTTAGCAACTAAAATAGTTCGTAATTTCGTGAAAGTCGAAATCGATTCAATCATTGATAATCATATAAATTGTTTGGTAAACTTTTCTCAAGGGCAATGCTTCGTTAGCAAACGTTAAGAACATCATGAGGAAACAAGCAAATGCGAACATTTAAAGAAGACGAAACAACACATATTGTTTTATACCGGGCAAATGCGAACATTTGAAGAAGACAGCACATGATATTTAGCCTAATACCGGCTAACATTTAAGGAAGATACATTTTGCCTTATGCATAATTTTCAGTCATTCCATCTTCTGAGTTCTACCAGAATATCATAGCCTTTTAAGGTATTAAGACAGCGACCTTTACCATATGATATAATATAGTGTATCTTGATGACAAAGTTCACATTCTAATATTGACAATAATGTATATGTCTTTTGGAGATAACATAAAACAATGCGTAAAAGAAAAGAGAAAAATATTTGAAAGGGAAACGCAATGAAAGAAACGGCCATATATTTAAAGAAGAGAAAATTAATAGTTGATAGAAAATATTGGCAAACTCTTAAAAATACAAAAAAAAGTTAAAAAGATAAGCTAAGCTTGAATACCGCGAAACGGAGCACCGCGAAATTGCAAACCGCGAAATAATATATACCGCGAAACGGAATACCGCCAAATTGTATAAACCGCGAAACAGTTTACCGCCAAATGATACAGACCGCGAAATGGTACACCGCGAAATGGTTTACCGCGGAATGTTTTACCGCGAAATGTCGGACAACCGAATGTTTCAATACCTATACGATATTGTCTAGTGGTCTATGTATTCAATGTGATGGTTACGTTTTATTTTTTTGAATATCAACTTCACGGTATAGCCTAGTCACGGTATTAGGCACTACTGGCGAAAAGATGGCCTAATACCGCGACAATTGTTTTTATCAATAAAAATGCAAAAACCAGGAATTTTAATACCATTTCGGTACCTAGCTCATATTTATAGCTGTAAAATTGGGCTCAATGAGATATTGGAAGTAAATATCATTCAAAAATCAAGTTACAAGACTTGGAAATATAACCATAATTTTAAGCGTTTTGCTAAGCGGATGCAAATTTTGGCTGGTCGAGCCATACATTTTCACATTTATTTTCTAGCGCCTAATTAACGTCACAAATACCCACAATAATAATTTGCTAACATTTTCTGATATATATTTGTGTATTTCACCAAATAATGTGATGTGTATGACAGACAGTACCTCTATATTCATCAATTTGGAAATAATCCACGGTATTAGGCAATGCGCGGAATTAGGGCAGGTCACGGTACATAGACGAAAATACTCGTGGCGACCTATAAACACAATTTAGCAAAATGCTACATTCAAACTGGATATTGTTAAGCTTATACAACATGGTAGACTACGTGAAGAGCGTCAAGCAAAGGTAGGATTATTCATTATAGAATCAGGAAAAAGGTCGTAGGGTTTGTGGAAGGTCGCGTACACGATGGCTTTTTGCAATTAAAGAGGAAGGAAGGAGGATGACACAAATCTCCCAAATTTAGGCGAACGTGCTTCTGGAGCCAACGTTCTGATACCTGATAGTGGAGGAGGATACTCCATTCGGCGTAGGCTCATCGAGGAGGAGCTATAGCCAAATATTATATATTACTTTACTATCTTTGCTGTAGTCCATCAAGTAAGAATCAAGTATCAAGTAAGGTACATCCAATACCTCAATCAACGTAATGGTCGCAGTGATTAAAATGCCAACAAAAAAGGTACATTCAAATAAGTATTCAATAACATTCCAAAAATTAAGGTTAAAAGTTTTAACAACTAAAATAGGTCGTAATTTCGTGAAAGTCGAAATCGATTCAATCACTGATAATCATATAAATTGTTTGGTAAACTTTTTCTCAAGGGCAATGCTTCGTTAGCAAACGTTAAGAACATCATGAGGAAACAAGCAACAGAGTGGTAATCTTCTAACATGTGATTTGTTTACCAACAAAACGTTTTATTTGTAATTAAAAACAACATTATTTCTTATCTCATGCCGAGTGACATCAATGGGAGGCCGTTGACTACATGGCTTTCTTTCAATTAAAATTAAATTCACTTTACCAACGGAAATTTGTTTTTGTTTGAATAAACCAAAAAATGTTTATTTTGTGTGTATTGTTTTGAAAATGGGTATCAATATTTTTTCGTCTTTGAATATCAGCTTGTTTGTTACAGAGAGTGAACTTGAATTACAATTTGATTTCTGGATTGCAAAATAAACAATCTGCTTTTATTCCAACTTGCTCGGGCGTGGTGATGATTTGAACAATTACAAAAGATAAAAAAAAGCTATGACGTTACTCTGAAGGAGCAAATGCTAACGACCTAAAGCTAGGCTGTAGGTTCTAAATATGGGTATAATACACGATTATGTAATGCGGCCAAAAGATATGCGTTTTTGCTTAAGATGACTTTAAAGGTCTGCTCTTTTGCTACACATTACCGTGTGTTAGATTCAGATTTAGGTCAAATGGGTAATAATACCATAGATCTATGCGGCAAATAAATTTCTAATTCCCAATGTACAACAGTGCATAATTAACAATCGTTTTCAGTTGATCGGCGATGATGCCTTTTTGGACAAAGGTTCGTAAGCAATGATTTGATACATATAAGAGTTTTTTTTATCTCTGAAAATAGTTGAACTGAATTTTACCGATCAATGGGAGTTTAAACATTCAGTCTTCGAATGGAGTGATGAATGGATTTATCGTGATACAGTGCGAAATGATAAATTAGAAAGTGTAAGAAACGAAGGAAAAGATATATCAAAGCAATTAGGAAGTTTTATAAATCAATGGCTGTAAAGCGATTAAGCTCTGCTTATTTGCTACATTTACTTGTTTCATTTTAAAATAAAGTTAAGATTTAAAATATGCTCTTCGTCTTATAAAACATCAAATAACTGATTCTTAGGCTTAAGCTTAAATTTGATTACGAAGGGCAGCATCGATTGATTCTTTTGTTGGACATCCACGAATAGCTGTTTGGAACAGAGGCAAGGCTAGCAAAGCAGTTATGAACCTATCTACCAACCAGCGTCTGCGAAACTGAAATTCGACTCGTATACAACGACCAGTCATCAAAAGAGTGAATCAATTTTGCTCTCATGTTAGATTTTCTATTTACAGCTATGACTCAGAGAAAATGTTAAGAAAGGTTCTATTTACTCAATATTTTAAGGATAATAAAAACAGAGTAAAAGGCCAATGTTAATATGATGTAAAGCAATGAAGATAAGGAACTTTGTTTCTTCTCTCTTAAATATTGTGTATTATCTTGTGTAAATCCTTTCTCTCGTTTTCCCTCTCATGAATATCTTTTTAATAGATAAAAAGCCCTTTCCAAAATATTTACAGCATTTAGCAACTTTCCTCGTACTTTCTAAGCTATCTAATTTGCTCGGCTCGCTAACTATAATACACATTTTACCTGTCCCATAAACTGAATATGATATAATTGTTCATATAATATCCTAATCGCTAAACTACCTCCTTTCATCTAACCCTACGAAAAATCAAGTAAAAATAATAAATGGTTTATAGATGAATATCATCAATCAGACTGTTCTCTCTTAAACGACTAAGAAAAACTGCAATAAAATACCCCTCCCCCCTGCACTAGAATCAACACAGGTCAACAATGTCTCCCGCGAGACACCCGGTCCCGAGAGGCTTTAACTGTTGGAATTGTTGTCCACCGACTGGCAGAGGGACGTCACCAGCGTTTCGAACTCCGGCAGGGACGTTTCGAACTGTTCCAGCTGCCGCGTCACATCATCGACGTCCTCGTCCTCGACGGGCCCGGCCAGTATCCGGCCCCCGTCATCGGCGTTCGGTGCCTCCTCGTCGTCGACGTTGGAAATCACATTCGACAGCTGGTTGAACTCCTGCAGCGGGGGCGCGTTGAAGCACTCCCGGTAGAACTTGGCCAGGTCACCGATCGGCGAGTTGGATGCGGCGAAGGGGAAGTGCTGCAATTGATTGGAAAGCAGGCGGGAAGTTGTATTTAGTGGGGGTGTTGTTTTATAGTGGAGCCCTCTGGGGAACATTAATTTGAATGACATTTTTCCTAACTATGATCAATCCCAACATTCCCTGAAAATGCCATTCGATTTTGCTTATGGATTCATTATTTAATTGATGATGGTAGCATAAACAACCGGTTCTTATTGTAAGTTAAAGTGACCTCGGAGCAGTGAGTTACCAGGAAGTCTGAAATGGGTTACTTAGGCTGCAGTAACTCCCGGACTAAATCTGACTGAAAAACAAACAAATGTATTCCATAATACCACTGCATTGACGCCCAGTGGGGGTTAGTAGAAACGTTGAAAAATGCTTCTATGCAACTATCTCTAAGACAAGGTTTGAAATATCTTTGAACAAAATTAATAAAGGCTGAAACATAATTTTTGTATTTCTTCTATTTTCTTCCCGCTTGCGTGGCTAAATTTATTTTTACCAAGGGATATTTAAAATTTTTATCGTTTTTATTGATAATCCTACATTTTTAAAAAAATTTAATTAATTTGTTTATATTTTATTTTTTATCTGTATGGTTTACCAAAGACCAGTGGAACAAAACAAGATTTAAATATGTTTCCTGCCTAATTCAAAATTGGAAAATAACACTTAGTCTTTTGTGTGAACTGGACTGATCTGATTTTGGCCCAAAATCTGACGAATGCCATGAGGAAATTGGATTCCAAACTTTTGAAAAAGTCCAATTGATTTTCAAACTTGAAGTATTCTGGCGAACTGAGCCATGGAACTTTAGTGCATTGTATACCAAGTATTTCCGTACTATGATTGGCGCAGTTTGTATAAGAAGTGTTAAATAAAGGCACACAGTTGCAAAGATTGGTGCCTTTTCGTATACTCAAATACAATGTGCAGGTTTCAATCGATTCAGTCCTCTAATGAGCTCGATATTATTGTGAGCAAAACACACTTGACTAAATATACAAATTTACTCATGGACATCATTAGACATTGATTGCCAAAAAGTGGAGGACAACTTCCCGATGCATGCATAACATCTTAGTACCTAAAGGTTGATCCGCCACATTTGGATTCCGATTAACAAGAACTGGATTTTTGGTTTTCTAAAACCGAACAAACAAAAACCGGTTTGTTTTGATGCCTTCGAAGGTATATCGCACACACATAGATCGAATACTGTTTGTTTGCTTTAGCTGGTTTGCACTGTTTTGACGTTGTCGATCGATACCGAGCCGAATGAATCCCAGCAGGATAAACAGAGTCAATTCCATAAAATTCGTTGACGTAAGATAAGCGGGCGTGACGCAGACACGCTCTAAGCAAAGATAGCCGGGTGGTGTTATCGGTCTAAGATGGACCAACTGGTAGTCGGTACAGTTTATTTATGAAGTTCGTATTTTGAACTCTTCTGATTAGAAAATCTACATTTTCGTATATACATGGCGAAAATGTATAAATTTCTTATCAGCAGTAGACACATGGTTCGCCATGAACTATAAAAAGCCGCTATCGGAAATACTGCATTGAATAGGTGCTCAGAGATAGCAAACGGAAACGATTCAGTTCTAATGAAAAAAAAATGAAAGTGATTCACGCTATCGTGAATACTGTGGATGAGCTAACAAATTCAAAAAGGTGATGACGGAACCGAAACGGAAGTTCCAATTCGTATCTGATAAGCTTAGAGCCCTCCATTACGAATTTGTTCATTACTCACCAGTTCTTTAAGCAACCGTTCGTCCTCGGGTACCGTCTGTCGAATGGACCATCGGGAGGATCTCCGGAATTCTCCGGTTAGTGATGCTGGTGGCGAGCCGGAGTTCGATCCTGTTGTCGTACCGGCCACCACCCCTGCGGTCAGTGGTGATTCGCCGGTCTTTGGAGACTGAGACAATCGGTAGTTCATGATGGGAGCTGCTGCCGCTGCCGCTGCCGCTGGTGTGGTCGAATCTAGCGATCCCTTCTGACTGTGACCACTGTTGTTGTTGACGTTGTTGAGGTTGTTTGCATTGGAGGACAGGTTCTCGTCCGATGTTAGCGCTGTCGGTGCGGTGACGGTGGTGGGCGAATTAATCGACTGCCGGTCCTCGTCGGTGCTCTTAATCGAACTGGTATCGTCCTTGGGTTTCGGGAGTAACCAGTGGAACGGGGGCGTTTCCTTGAGGATGAAGTCGTCTTCGGTGAATGGGGCCTTGATTCGGGAGGGGTCCACGAATGCACCGCACCGCATCGGTTTGTCCAAGTCGATAATTTTCTTCTCACTGTAATTAAAAGGGGCAGAGATAGAGATAAACACTGATGAGTATTATCGAGACGATTAAGTATATGACGGGCACGTGTGTTTGACGAGGTGAAAGTAATTAACTCGACGGATGAAGAGCTTTTGCGTGGAGATAAGATTCGTGAAGTGGCGGTGGGTTCATCAGTCTGGCAAGTGTTTGCGATTCAGAGAATCGTGTTAGCCGTTGACGCCAGTACGTGAAGTACCTTGTTAAGATAAAAAATGCTTCAAATAAGTTTTAATTGTTTAGATAAATTAAAAAAACCGGATATTAGATATGGTATGAAACAGTTTGAAACTGAACTATTACTATTCAACTAATAAATGTCAATACTACCTACATTTCTCCAAGCTAGCAGAACATCGTTTTCGTGTTACCTTTTAAATGTTTGAAATTGTGTGAATGCATGCAATTGCGGTAAAATCGGTTTAATTACATCACAACTTTGTAGCATCACAAAGTTTCATATTGAATGTTTATACAACTAAGAAACGAAATATTGAAAGGTTCTAGAAAAGCAAACCACTAATCAACCGGCAACAATAAGCCTATCATTGTTCCAAATCACCTCTAGCGGTTGTTGTCCACGTCCCTGAACCGGCTAAAATCTCATTAAATTTCCATTGAAGATCGTGTTTGTTACTAGACATAAATCAATATTATTATTGCTGTTAGTTGCCGTCATGTTCCCCCCGGGAGAACCGATTCTATAGCGCCGCAGATTAAAACATGCATCAATAACGTGGTGAGAAGCAACTGCTTTGAACCAGCTACTACGATTCCCAGTGGGAGGAACGGAGGGTAAAAAACAGGAATCCATCCCCTGTGGCCCTACCCTCCTACAGCGTTCCTCAGGGCACGAAAAGAGCGCCAAGTAAACAAGCAGCACTCTTCTGTCCAGCCTGAAGCGGTTGTTCGCATTCGTCCTCCCGAAGTGCACAACGCAATTTTCTTCATCCATCAGTTCTCCTTCTTGACCTTGAACGTGAAATTTTGGGGACCGTCGGCGGCGCCGAGGGCGCTGTGTGTGTCTCCCGGGGGAAGAAGGGTCCCTCCGCTTCCTCGTATCATCGTCACGTGATTGTTTTCGTGTGTTATCAGATATAACTAGGTATGTAGTGCTAGGCGTGTGTTGGGAATATTTCCCAATCTGCTTTGTACTCGATATTTTTTTATTGTTCGTTATCAAATCGTTGATTAGCACCCTTTATCGGGACATTTCGTGGGGTCGTGTGTATCAAATTATGGCGAGGGATGGCGCTGATAAAAAATGAATGAGCGACGCAAACGCCAGCAGACGCCAAGTCCGGCGACGGCAGACGTTGTAATTAGCGAATGCAAATCATCGTCGTTCGTCACGAGATGGTGGCCGAAAAGGTGCGCAAAATGACGAAATTCACAGTGATTTGGAGGTATGCTACGGTGTTCGCTACTTAAATGTTATCTAGCTCGAGATCTATTCGATACAGGTTACTATATTTAATTTGTCTGGAAAGTAAAAGTACAAAAGAGTATAAATAGGCTCTTGACTCGAAAACATAAACACATGTTATGAAAGAGTATTTGAAAAATACCGAATCATTGCCACGTGAACGTGTAAAAAAGGAAATAATGGTTATGGTTATCATAATTTCACAGCAGAACGAATTACATAAATTTACACTGCGAAATCGCCAAACTTTTGGTCTGTTGAGTAAACTTATTTTCCACCTAAATGCACAAACCTAATCTTCTCACGTTCGCTCAAACTCCCATAAATAACACTTTGGCCAGTAAATCTTGTTTCATATTTTCACTCCTACGCAAGTAATCCCACACTTCGCAGTGCTCTCTCTCTTTCTATCTGTCTGTCTGGGTCTGCGTTTGGTCTGATTTTCCAACACAGCATATTCCCTATTTGAATTATGTTACCACAGCTCGCTGTCGGTTTCATTTCCAGCCACCTACTCAATTCCTACGGTCGTTGAGTTTCCTATAGGATGAAATCTGAAAGACTTTTATTGCGACGATGGTAACTTTACAACTGGTCCAGATGGTGCGCAACGTAAGGTAAGGTGAAAAATGAAAGACTTTTTATTGAATGGAAATGCGTGGGTTTTGTCATTTTTCGTACACTCAATCGTTCTACTATGGGAGCTTCATTGGTGGTGTGGTAGACGATTGATACAAAACGGTAGAGAAATAAGAAAAAATCTACTTCTTTTGTGCAGTATTTGGATTTAATCTTATTTGAATGGAAGGTGTCTGTTTAATATGATTGACGCTGTGTGGGCAAACAACAAAACAACGGATGTGTACGCTTTTTGCATGTTGTAAATGGAAGATGTTTTGGTCTAGTAATATGGGAAACTTTATTTACAGATACAGTACCAGAGCTCACTCTTAAATTTTTAAATCAAGTCATAGAACAAAAGCTGCCACAAATACAATTCCCTCCATGAGATTATAAACTGCACATGTAATGTAATCAATAGCATTCCGTTATTTATTATTCAATAGCCTTAATTATTGTTAACCCAGCAACTGTAGCTACTGTCTTTATCACTTCGAGTTACCGACTTGAGCAGTATTTAATTGAAAATAAAAATCCAAGCAGCCGGTTCAAACTGCTGCTTCTGCACTTGATAGTGGCATGGAAGGTGATGTCAGGGCCAACTTGATCGGACTTTTCCAATTGTTGTCAGCAAACTGACAAACATTGCAAGAGCATAAAATATTTCATTCAATCACACATGACAAGGTATATGGATGGATGAAAGAAAGTTTACCAAATTGGGCTTTTCTAATACACCTAGCATCACATGCGGTCACCGCAGCAGCACCAACCATGAGATAGACATCTATGCTCACTGAGCCGGTGCGCGGTAATGCGAGTGCGCCAGTTGGTAATTATCTCCACCAAGAGGTGGAAATTGGTTGCGAAAGTATGCTCTGCTGCCGGTGACAAGAAGTGATTAGAATCGAGTGTCGTTGCACCACCATTACAGGGCCGCGGCTACATCGTTGACAAATAGTTTTCTGTGCAAGCGCGACATGTTAAGTGGAAAAACGCTGGTACTTACATACAGGGCTTATGCAATGCGTCATCGAGCGGGAAGTTACGAAATGTTCCTAACACAAGGGTCGTAAATTTCTGGCAGTGAAGCCCTTTGTAAGTGGCTTTCTCGAGCGAATGAAGATTGGAAGAAATCTGGATTACCATCGAATAGTTAGTCATCGACGGAAACAACGCTTACATCATCAGTTTGTTACCATAACAAGAAGCTACTTTCTGCTACAAACACTGAGCGATGAGTAATTCAAGTTTATAGCAGGGCGTGCAAGCAAACTAACGACAGCCTCCCTATGAAATCTACGCACTCTACTGCTCAAAAGTTAATATTTATTCCACAGTGGCAGCATTGCTGGGGAATTTCCGACACATTCTTGCTGCATTACATGTCAACATTAAATTGATACCTTTTGTGTTCTCTGTTTGTCATCTCGGCCTTCTCAAATCGTTCATCATCTATTTGTAATGCTGGAGTGAGAACTTTAACTTCACCTAGTTGACAACGTGCTCCGAAATCGCATTCGGAGGCTTTATCAGTTTATCTTATCGAGAAGCTTCGAAAAAGGTGACCGGGGATTTCCCGCACTTTGAGATACATTGATGTAGAGAATAAGATTAGCATTAAAAAAACGTAGCAATCACTTAATGTTCAATTACGAGTTCAATATTATCTTAGGAGTCGGGTCAGGAAAGAAATTGAATAAATCAGTTTTGAGAGAGAGTTTGTAGAGGACGAACGTAAAACAAAGAAGTGTTCTTCGATCACTAAGGAAGTCCAACAAGTCTGTCTGGCCTGTCCATCAAAGTCGTTAGTTCGCCAAAGTCGTTAGTCCGTCAAGGTCGTCTGTCCATCAAGCTCTGGTGTTCTGGTGTTCGAAGTCCGGATCCGTCACAACAAGTTCTTCCAGTCCGTCTATTCCGTCCAGTCCGTCCAGCCCGTCCATTCCATCCAGTCCGTCCAGTCCGTCCAGTTCGCTAGTTCATCAAACTCGTTCAAGCATTCAGCCCGATTGCCACGTCATGGAAGACAGCGGTCACCACAATTGAAAACAGGTCGTTCAACTGGGTCGGGTCAGATACTGGGACCTTATTATCTTTCCAACGCGCTCAAGCGATTTTGTTTCCGTTAAAAATAGGCACCTGTTAATCACGTCTTTCTAAGATTACCGCAACTGGAGGGTAAACAGTAAAAGTTCATTGTAAAACACGATTTATTAGATAATCGACCTCTGACAAAGAAAGTGCGCAATTGAATTCTTATCAAATGTGTACCGCCAGCAGTGAAGTGTTTTATAATCTCATTTTGTCCGCTCTGCCATTCGAATAGTTAATACTCATTAGTAATCATGAATTTGGGAAATCTTTGACGGAACAAAAAGCATTAAACATAATTCCTTCCGTTTGTCTCGACAGTGACTTTCATTTCTAATGAATCAACAATGACAATGATGAATCTTTCTGACACACAAACGCGTTTCTCTACAAACTGCAGCAGCAGTTGTAGCAGAGCATAATTTCGCCCACATGAGAGGCCGCATAGCAGAGACAACATCTGGGCCACCTAACAGACGCCAGCAGCCAAACCGTGCGGACGTTGACGCCCGCACAGCTTCATTTTTGTCAAGCGAGTCTCTGTCTGCCTTGTTTGCCAAGCGACTCGGCAAATAGTCCGAGTGCAGCTTCTAGTAAATCAGATTTTCATCCTACGCGGCTCTCCGCACCGGATGAATCCGATAGGATGCCTGACCGTACGAATGTATAAACAGCTGAAATGTGCATGGCGGAAACCATGGTTGGCTTGATAATTTGTACCCCCACGGTTGGGATCTTGGGGAATGAAGGGAACAAAGAGCGATCAAATTTTCATAGCACTATAAATTATTTTATCATCGCAAACTAAACAGATTCTATTGTTCTGGGACTAGTTGGCTTTTTGAAGCACTTGAAGTTTAGTATTTATTATTTAATTCGTACTTTACGAGAGTGTATTAATTTTTTATAGCATTACAGATCAAAAAGTTCATAATTTTATCGTTAAAAATGATGTCGAATGTGAGCCTAATTTAAAAGTTCATAAATTGTAGTGCTAAAACTATATAGAACCGTCAAATGGGTAACTAGCAACACTTTGACTTGATCCCATTCAGATGCATTTTCCAAGATTGTGCGTTATTTTTTTCAATCTGAATATCAAAGCTATCACACTTTAGTATGTGATTGGAAGTTATGAAGTTCAGAATAGAATATAATTCCGTATCGTTTTCAAGCTACATGTTTAAAAAGTTCTTAGTTAATTGCAGCACAAAAATTAAGGATAAAGATGCAGTTCTTGATGAATTGAAGAAGGTTTCCGGAGATCAGCTATGGGAAAACTCACTCACTCACACGAATCACACCGATTTAAAATCCCAATCCATCAGCGAACACACGATTACAAAATGAATGCTACTCAACCCAACAGCAAACCAACAAACGATTCATACCTACTGAGTGCCCCCAAGCAGGAATAAACGAAACCACAGATAGTGCGAAAAGAAATCGAGAAATGAGAAAGAACCGATGTGTAGTAAGTGCAGCAGAAAACACTGAGTTGGACTCAGAAGATTGATTCATTTTAGACTCAATGATTCGTTTTGCGGCCTGAATCTTTCTGCCGAATCCTCACTCACCACTCATTTGCGATTTCATTCGTTTATGAACCGAATGTAAACAGATATTCGGCTATGCATCATTTGCTGTCTGTGGGGAAGATTCGGTGATGAGTGTTGTCTGTTTGTTTTTGGCATGATTCGTTACTAACTGAAGCCAAACGGCAGACAATCGAAATTGAAAATATTGGAAGGGCCCGTGTACAGTTGCCTAATTTGCGATTGTGTGTAGAGGTGAGTGAAAGAATAGCTCTAAATGATCCGATTTTTCCCATACCTGCCGGAGATCCCCCATTGATTCACTTTCCTAAACACACCTGAACTGCCGCGATTCGCATAAGAGTCCCATATCGATTTTTGACAATTTTGATTTTCTTTCAGAAATAAGCTTAAAATGAACTCATCTTTCAGAAAAACTAATAAAATAATAGGCTTTGTTCTAGATATTTGAAAATCAAAACCCACTTGTGTTGTCCCATCTTGCTATTTATTCGCATAACAGTCACATTCCACATTTTGATACACTTTCGCACAAAACATCAATGTAATTATGGTCCATTTAATAGTTTCATAGCAATGTATAACGATGAAGAATATTATGCCAATTTTTTAGAAAGATTGCTTATTTTATCGATTTATTAGATTTTTTTGAATTTCTCCATGTGAAACGAGTTTGAAAAATTCAACGGCATATTTCTCAAGTTGAAGAAAACTGACATGGGACGCTTATGCGAATAGGGGCAGTGAAGTCCATGGTCTATTGTAAACTCTGGAAATGTCCAGAGAGACCAGCTTCACAAGGCAGCCGATGTTCTTTTCAAATCCCAAAATTTGGCCCAACAAAGCGAAGTACGTGCTAGCCTCTCTTAAGTAGGTGCCACATCAACAGTTCATTCTTCGGCTTATTTACAAAAAAAATGGGCGTGGTCTTCCTTTGATGGTTCACCACAAGGGACTAGCGAGACTGTGTAATTTTTTCGTGGCTAGATTTATGAATTTTTTGTGTTTCATCAATCTGAAAAGCATTTTTGAATGTTTTAAACGTTAATGTAATACAACTCTAGGAATTCTTTGAAACATGTCTCCAAAAACTTTCAACTCCTGGAATGTCTGAGAATGTTCGAAGAAGTATCGTTTAGACATTGATTTAAGGATGAAATTTCGTGCATGAAGTTTAAAAAATTATTCCTGAAGAAACTGCTAACAGAGATTTTGGAGCTATTTCTAAAAGACTTTCTAAAAGAATTCCTAAAGGGATTTGCAGAGGAATCCATAAAGAAATTTTTGATAGACTGGAGGAATTCTCAAAGGAATTTACGAAGAAATTCCTAATAGAATTTCACAGGAAATGCCTACTAGTATTTCTGAAGTACTTCCTGCAATTCTTTCGGAATTTTTCCGAGTAATTTATTCGCAATTTCCTCTAGAAATTCGTCCAGGAATTCCTTAGGAATTTGCCTCAGGGAGTTATACACTCCTCCGAAAACGAATTCCAGAAAGTCTTTTGGAAATTCTTTCGGGTATTCCTTGAAGTTTCCCTCAGGAATTAGTTCGGAATTTCATCCACGTATTCCTTCAGAAATTTGTTTAGGAAAACCTTGGGAATTTCGTTAAGGTATTCTTCGAATATTCCTTTAGAACTTTTTTTAAGACCTTTTTTGGAATTCCTTGGAAAATTCTAGAACATAATTCTGGGAAATTCTTTAAGAATTCCAAAACAAGTTCCAGGAGGGATATCCGAAGCATTCTTTAAGGAATTTTCAAAGCAATTCATGAAGAAACTTCCGACGTTCTTAGATTTCTTCAAGAATTCCTGTGGATATTTCGACAAGACTTCGTTCAGAAATCCCTCAAGGGGTTTCTTCAGAAAATCTTTTGGAAATTGCTTAGGAAACAAATCTAGAAATTAAATATAGGGGAAAAGACGGCTTTGGCAGGTTTTGCTCTATTATTGGCAGGGGGGTTTTATTGGCAAAGAATGTTTAGGCCAAATTTGAGCATAATCAGTCATAAAAAACCCCCTGACAATAATAGAACAAAACCTGCCAAAGCCGTAAATTCCCTAAGACCTTCCTCCAAAAATTAAAATAAGGGATTCTAAGAACTATTTCAGAATTTCCCCTAAGAATTACCTAATAACTTTCTGCAAAAATTCCTTTGTAAATTTCTTATGAAGTTACTTTGGGAATTGCTTCGTAAAATCCTTTAGGAATTCTCTCTAATTTCCCTTGGAAATTCCTTCGGATATACTTTCCGAAAATCCAGTAAATTCTTCGCTAACCTTAGGAAGAAATTCTTGGACGAAATTTCTTCAAAAATCTGCCGGAAATGCCTTAATAAACTTTTTTTTTGTATCTTTGTTAAGGAGACTTTTCAGAAATCTTTTTGAAAATTCCTTTAGGAATTTCATCGAAAACTATTTCGTATAGTAATCTTTAACCAATTTTCTCGCAACAAGTTTTATTCGACAGGGGACAAATCCTTGTTGATCACTATTGAATTTGATAACGATCGACCTTTGCGTTTAAAAAATATGAAGGAAATGATACATCGAATTATATAAGCTTCATATAAGGTTGGTGTCTCGACTAAATGCGAGAAAGACAGTATCACTACTCGGTGAAAGAAAATGTTTTTTTAAAGAGAACCTGAATGGATTTTTGAAAGGAAACCTATATGAATCTTCGCAGAATTTACGATGGAATCGAAAAAATGGCTTTAGGAATTTCCGAAGAAAAAAATTCCTAGTTTCCTCCAGAAATCCCTGTAGGAACTCCACAAAGTACTTTTTTTAGCATATTTAACCAAGTTTCAGAAAGAACATTCAATTTAGTTGGTCATCGTGCCTCGGTCAGTGTTTAGTAATGCTGATCATCTATTGAGATTTGTGCATAAGCGAGGCACGACATAAATTGTCCATTGTGGCTGTCAGGGGTCACAGCAGGTGAACGAAGTGGCACTACAAATTATTTAAACAAACTAGATATGCAGCCGCTCAAATATTGCCCAATTGTATATGTAATTCAAATAATAATAGTTAGTTTTTTTTCTCTGAAATTTAGAAATATTGAGAAGTAAAACGACTGGAGTGTATCAAAATCCTGAATTGGAAATAACCTTTGAAAAATCACTTGTCATAAGACGAGTTAATACAATCCCATTGAATTCCACCACTTAATTGTATCTTGACAGATACGTATTTCGACCTCAACAGTAAGGCCGTCTTCAGTGTCTCGTACTTGACTCGACTCGAGTGGTGGTGGAATTCAATGGGATTGTATTAACTCGTCTTATGACAAGTGAAGACATTCCACTAAAAAGCTCAAAATAATTTTCTTAACAAATTAGTCCCATTACACCGAAATCTAATTCACGAAAAGTAAAGCAGGATTTATTGATAAAATTTGATTCATCAAAATCAGAGAGTAATAGAATAGTTTTAATTTCAATAACATTTTGAAATCAGGTACTGATTAATGTCGTCGGCGATTGATTATTGAATGTGCTGTTTGATTATCGGCAAACGTAAAATATTGCAATCTTAATCCACTGAAGTCGATTTTTATACGGGCGGTTCTTACCCTGTGAATCAAAACCGCGTGAATCCAAAAATCCGCGTTCAAATTGATTTTCAGCCATTTATTTTTTCATCCACACCGGTTCACACCGCAGCCACCGCCGTGTCAAAAGTGGCCACTAGCCGCTGATGATATGACCGGCGCACAGGTCTTATCCTGGAGAAATATTCATAGATTATATTCCCAATCGTCCATTAATCTAATTAACAAACGAAAATATAAAACCACTTGAATAATTCGTGAAGCTAGAATTTTTAACCTCCTTCCATTGATAAGCATCAAGACATTGCTTCTATCTGGCCTAATCAACTGGATAGGCTCGAAATAGTGATTGCCGACGGAAAGTTAATGCACTACTACACTGCCCTTCTACGCATAGTTGTCCCATGTTAGTTTTTGTGGATTTTGACTTTTCACCATAGAGCAGTCTATTTTGATGTATACCTTTAGGAAAATCTAACAGATTTCGAACTTTGTTCGGAAAATCATTGAAAACAACATCAAGTATATTTGTCCCATTGCTTAATTTCTACGCATAATTGTCTCGCGGTGATTAAATTCATTATTATGGTGGATTCTGTTATTTTATGGAGCAACACACATTGGAATAGCATTTTCTGTTTAGATCTTGCAATCTTAGTCTGTTGCACTGGTTTAATGGGGGCAATTTATACAATACTCATTCTAAGCGACATAATCACTTCAACCACGTGGCAGGTTCACTTCCATAGATAAAGCATGTGGAGACTGTAATATTCGACAAAAAGGTCAGAACCCCTTTTGCTGTAACGCAAGTTCGTATCGGTTCGGCTCGAAGAGCAAAGCCGAGGTCTGGTTAATGAGAATAAATGATAAATCGGTCTCTTTTGATCGTAGACTGTAAACCTAATAGGACGTGTTCAGGAGTGAATTGTATAACCGAAAAATCCATAAAATTAAATATTAAAGTGGCGACGAGTAGAAAAGTTAATTTTACCGCGTTTTGATTTTGAAAAAAAAAACGGTGATATTTTTTTAGACTAGGCTAAAAGCAATCTTAGCAGTGGCGATTGGAAGCGTGCTTATTGGATCGTCGCTGTGTGAGAGGTGCCATTTTGAAATTTTCAGTTTTGAACAGCGCACAGTGAGCTAAGAATTTTTGAGAAGCAGCTGTAGCGTGGATTGTGAAAAAAGGAATAAAGCAGAGAAAAATTTACGAGAACCGCAAATTGGAAAAAAAACGTGTATTTGCGATATCCATTTTGGTTGTTCTTTCTATTTGGTGGACTTCAATACGCCATTTTGTAAGCGGGAAGAGATCATTTCGAGAATATCGTTTCTTTAGAAAACTATGACGACGGGTTTCAATTGGTGAATATAATAATAGCTCTCTTTTGTTTGCAGCCGGGTTACGGTGAGCATCTTTGTAAGGAAAGTGAGAAAAAGACGGAAAGTATCTATTAGTTTGCGAAAAGCGTTAAAGAAATTGACCAGTTGGTTGAGTTGGTGTGCGAAGAGCAGTCTGGTTTCGTAAAAGTGTATAAAGGTTGCAGTAAGGGTGTATGCTATTGTTTAATACGTAACACGATCTCATGAGGTCTTTGTTGGTGGTTGAAGGAATCGGCGCTATGTAATAAAGTGGAAGCTGTGTGTGATGAAAGTTTAGAGAACAACACAACCTAGATCACATTTCACATAACACTGTAACCGAGTGAAGCTGCATGTTATTAAGCAACGGCATACTGGCGAACGATATATGTGTGAGTGTTGACGACAATCGTGCAAAGATCAAGTGAGTGACTGATACACCGCAAGAAGCCCAGCGAACATCAATTTAAGGAGCACTCAGCGTTTGGAAAGCAACCACCGTTGAGCAGTCAGTGGACGTTTGACTGTATTGGTGCTGCAGCGGATTCCCAGACATTGGCAGCTGCATGTCATCGGGTCAAACTCGCTAAGAAGTCGTCGAATAGTAAGCAAATCATCACTCAAGTAAGTTTTTGTTATTGGTTTTGCTTCATTTATTTTTTCTAGCATTGGTTGCTGTGAACAGTACAGTGAACAATTTAGTCATGTCGTCTATAATAGGAACGGTAGACCACTACATTCGGGGTTCCAGCTTTGGGGACTATATGGAACGTATGGATATTTTATACTCTTTAAATAACATTCCGGATGGTAACAAAAAAAATTTATTTATTACGTTGAGCGGTCCTGTTATATTTGATGAAATTAAGCTAATATTTCCGGGAGCGCCAATTGCATCTATTGATTACGATCAAATGATTCAGAAGCTAAAAGAACGATTGGACAAGGTAAAGCCGAATATGTTGTGTAGGCATAAGTTTAATGCGCGCCTTCAAGGTGTTGACGAACCTGCTGAAAACTACGTATTGGCTTTAAAACTATTGGCTAGTCAATGTGGTTTTGGTGCACATAAGGATGAGGCAATAAAAGACAGGATAGTGTTTGGTTTGCGCGATGAAGAATTAAAACACAAATTGCTAATGAAGGATAACATGACACTTGAGGAAGTTGAGGAGCTAGTAGTACGCACTGAGCTGGCAAAATTCCGTGCAAGAGAATGCAAAGAAAGAGATGACATGATAAGGAGTGTGAACTCAGTGAAATACAGATTGGGAAGTAGAGAAGAGCATGGAGATATGTATAGAGATAATGGTAGGGCATCGCGCGCGTATGGCAACCAATACCGTAGCCGCAGTAGAAGTATTAGTAGGGAACGAGGTAGAGCAAACAATCACAATGATCGTAGAGTTTATCATGACATCGAGTCCCGTGGTTTACAAGAGCGGCGTAGATACAGTAATGACAATCCGCATGCTAACGTGATATGCAACTATTGTAAGAAACGGGGTCATGTGAAACGAAATTGTTTTAAGCTGAAGAACCGGAAAGCTGTTAATTTCATGGGAGAACAACAGGTTGATAGTTACGATTTTAAAAGGTTGAGTATCAGAGATTCTGAAGATGATGATATTGAGTACCCATGTATGATGATTTCAACCAAAGCTAGGATCAGCGAACCGTGTTTAGTTCAAGCGTATATCGGAAAAGTAATTTTGAGAATGGAGATTGATTGCGGAGCGGCAGTGTCGGTCATTAGTTTGGGAACATACAAAACGTATTTCAAACACATTCAAGTACACCGTTGTAACAATCGTCTAGTAGTGGTGAGTGGCGAGCAGTTAAACATATATGGGAAGATAGAGGTCGACGTAATGATAAACAACACCAAACAACAGGTTTCCTTAGTAATTCTAGACAGCGGCATCTGGTTTGTACCATTGATCGGTAGAAATTGGTTGGATATTTTTTATCCAAACTGGAGGAATAGTTTTGAAGCCAATTTGCACGTAAACAAATTACATACCAATCAGCTAACCGAATCGGGTAATATTGAATCTTTTCTAAAACAACGGTTTCCAAAAATTTTTGACGGCGATTTTTCGCATCCAATAATAGGATTTGAAGCAGATCTTGTGCTTAAAGAGGAGAGGCCCGTGTTTCGCAGAGCATACGAAGTACCGTTCAAACTGAAGGACAAGGTTCTTGAGCATTTGGACTCCTTGGAGAAACAAAACGTTATAACTCCCATAAAGGTTAGTGAATGGGCGTCTCCAGTAATTATAGTTCTCAAAAAAGATAAAGACATAAGAATGGTAATTGACTGCCGGGCTTCCATAAATAAATCTATTATTCCTGATACATACCCCCTACCGATTGCTCAAGACATTTTCGCTTCTTTATCTGGTTGTAAATGGTTTTGTTGTTTGGATTTAGCAGGGGCGTACACTCAATTACAATTATCGAATAGATCAAAGAAGTTCGTAGTGATTAATACTGTAAAAGGCCTTTACACTTATAACCGTTTGCCCCAGGGGGCGACATCCAGCGCATCTATATTCCAGAAAATCATGGATCAAATTTTAATTGGTTTAAATCATGTAAGATGTTATCTTGATGATGTGCTAATAGCCGGAGAAACAAGGGAGGAATGTGAAAAAAATCTTTTTTTGGTGCTGGATAAACTTGAAAAAGCTAACATTAAAGTAAATTTGCAAAAATGCAAATTTTTTGTTCATTCTCTGATTTACTTAGGGCATTTGATCACGGAAGAAGGTTTGCTCCCAGCACCTGAAAAGCTATCAACAATTCGGGAAGCTAAGGTACCGAAAGATGTTTCGGAGTTGAAAGCTTTTTTAGGTTTGATTAATTATTACGGAAAATTTGTGCCACATTTGTCAACAAAATTGAGTTGTTTGTATAATCTATTGCGTAAAGACGTAAAATTTATTTGGACTGATAAATGCCAACAATCATTTGACGAATGCAAGATTTCTCTGCTTAATGCCAATATACTAGAATTTTATGACCCAAAGAAACCTATCGTGGTGGTGTCCGATGCTTGCAGTTATGGTCTAGGTGGAGTTTTAGCTCATGTGGTAAACGGCCAGGAAAAACCTATCAGTTTTGTCTCTTTCTCGTTAAACTCAGCCCAAAAGTCATACCCTATCCTACATCTAGAAGCATTGGCTCTAGTATGTACAGTAAAAAAATTCCATAAATATTTGTTCGGGCAAAAATTTACAATATATACGGACCACAAACCACTGATAGGAATTTTTGGGAAAGAGGGGAAAAATCAAATCTGCGTGACGCGATTACAAAGATATGTTATGGAGTTATCCATCTACGAGTACGAAATATGTTATCGACCATCTTCGTATATGGGGAATGCCGATTTTTGTTCCAGATTTCCCCTGGAGCAAAGTGTTCCAAAGAAAATTGATAGTGGTGGTATAAAGAGCATAAATTTTTTCGGTGATTTTCCATTGGACTATGCACAAATCGCTGCACAGACAAAATCTGATCAATTTCTGCAACAAGTTACAAGTTATATTAGGGATGGATGGCCGAAAAAGATTGATAACAGATGGAAACCCACATATTCTTTGCGTTTTGATATGGAGGTAACAGAGGACTGTATTTTATACCAGGACAGAGTGTTTATTCCAGCTTCACTCCAGAATGCCATTTTGAAATTACTCCATGCCAACCACAATGGAATTGTCAAGATGAAACAGATAGCACGTCGTTGTTTGTTTTGGTTTGGAATGAATGGAGATATTGAAAATTTTGTAAAACATTGCCAGATTTGCATGCAAACATCGGTAGTCCCAAAAACGGGTTGCAATAGTTCATGGACTCCAACTACGCGGCCTTTCAGTCGTATTCATGCAGATTTTTTCTTTCTCGAATCCAGAACATATCTGATAATTGTGGATAGCTACACAAAATGGTTGGAGATTGAGATTATGAAAAACGGAACGGACGCAAATAAAGTGATTAAGAAATTTACGGTTATTTTCGCTCGTTTTGGGCTCCCTGATGTTCTAGTAACAGATGGAGGTCCACCGTTCAATTCAAGCCAATTTTGTTCATTCATGGAGCGGCAAGGTATAAAAGTCATGAAGAGTCCGCCTTACAACCCTAGTAGCAATGGCCAAGCTGAGAGAATGGTGAAAGTAGCTAAAGAAGTCCTTAAAAAATTCATGTTAGACCCTGAGACGAGATCACTCGATATTGAGGATCGATTGACTTTGTTTTTAGCTAATTATAGGAATACTTGCTCTATTGACGATAAATTTCCATCAGAAAAGATGTTTAGTTTTAAGCCAAAAATGTTAATTGATTTATTACATCCCAAAAGTCACTATAAAAATCACCTCGAAAGTATTCCAAATATAAAAAGGGACAATCGGCATATAGATAACAAAGATGTGCCTTATGAAGATCCATTTTCCAAACTGGTTTTAGGGAATAAAATTTTATATAAAAATCACGATAAGCATGCGGTTGAAAAGTGGATCGAGGCGCAGTATGTCAAAAGAGTTTCACTAAATATTTTTGAAATCTTTTTTGGCAGGCATACACTCAAAGCGCATCGGAATCAGCTGAGAATTGTTCCTGCTCAGCCGACGTGCACCACGATACGTATTCCAATACAGAGGATGAAACGACCAAGAAGTGTGAGTGATTCCGAAGAGGAATTTTACGGTTTCCCAGACGTTCCGGCCGTACCAACAGATTCGGAAGGCGTTTGAAGCACATTCGACGCAGTCCGATAATAACACGTAGCTCGACGAGAACTACAAGAAACTATCGCTCAACAGCATCAAATCAGGAAACATCCCAGCAGTGGTGATATATACATTATGTATTACTGAGTCCTGGAAAACGAACGAGGAGAAAAAGTGAAGCGATTGAGAAATTTTGAATTCATGTGTAGTTAGTAAGAAAAATCCAGATTGGACTATATTGCTAGAAATTTAAGAAAAAAAAAAGATATGGTAAGAATTGTCCAGTGCTCTGAAAGTTTTTTCAATATCTCATTTATAGAATGAATTCGAATATGTTTTATGGTTTGGTTTATTACTCAAACGTTCGGATCATCAATCAAAATTATGTAAAAATGTATGTGTATATTGTGGATACTTTAGGGGGAAGAATTGTAATATTCGACAAAAAGGTCAGAACCCCTTTTGCTGTAACGCAAGTTCGTATCGGTTCGGCTCGAAGAGCCAAGCCGAGGTCTGGTTAATGAGAATAAATGATAAATCGGTCTCTTTTGATCGTAGACTGTAAACCTAATAGGACGTGTTCAGGAGTGAATTGTATAACCGAAAAATCCATAAAATTAAATATTAAAGAGACATATGTCAATCACAGTAGTCATTCACGAAATCATGCATTGAACGGGGCTGATATGCGTAGAAACCAAAAAACAAGTGCTCTATTTCTCGGCATAACTGTCCCGCCAAACTATTTTCATGATCGTTGACGCAAATTCTATTTGTGAGTAAAAAATAAGAATGATTTCAATGAAATTAAGTCTTCTGAATGGTTCTGTGATGTAATAATCTTATATTGCATTGTGGTTATACGCCAGCAATGAAAAATAGTGTTTAATTTCAAATGCCATTTTCTCATTTGTCGTTTTTTGAATTTGGTACAAGCATGCGTAGAACGGCAGTACATGAGCAGAGAAAGGTGATATGTTTTGCTCGCCTAGTGTCAGACTAACGGACATGCAGAGATTCATTAATTCAGTATTTTCAAAGCTCAAAACAGTGGAGAACTGTCAATCTTCTACATAACTAAATAAAAATGAGTCAGAATCAATGTTTTGTGAATTTTGAAGAACTTGATACGTTCCACATGATCAATTAATAATACTACAGAATTGGGTAGCGGGAGGTAATGTTGGCCTAGGCTGTAACATTTGCTTATCACGCAAAATAATCAAGAATTCAACAATATATCGTTTTGAAAAGAGATAATTGTTAAGAAAATTATTTTGAGCTTTTTAGTGGAATGTCTTCACTTGTCATAAGACGAGTTTGTACAATCCCATTGAATTCCACCACTTAATTGTATCTTGACAGATACGTATTTCGAACTCAACAGTAAGGCCGTCTTCACTGTCTCGTACGACAGTCAAGTACGGAATTCAATGGGATTGTACAAACTTCTCTTATGACAAGTGAAGAGATAATTATTACTCCTTTTAAAAACTGTATCAAGCGTGTTTTAGTTACATTACGTACTTTAACTGATAAACTTGCGTGGAAAATCACTTTGACTCGTTTTTTTAGCAGCCACTTAAGCAGGCAGGCTGTGTAAGAGTTTTGACGTAGAGTTACGTCCTTCGGCAAGATAGAGTCATTCCAAAGTTTCAAATTCGGGCCGTCACAAAAAGAGGTCAAGACGTAAGACCCAAAAACTTCGTCGTTTTTCAACGAATTCTATAGATTTTGGTATTAATCGATCAGTAAAATTTCTAAGATTTTATACAACTATTGTAAACAATTAATTCAATACATTTAACGGCGCCAAGCAGTGTTGAATCTTCACTACTACAGTAAATTGCTTACCTTTCGGCCATTAGCCATCAGTCATGAACATGCACAAAACGTTGATGATCTAATTTCGCATCCACATTCTACGTTCAATTTGCGGTAGTGTCTTTGATACCTTTTGAAGCTTCTACTTAGTTTTCTGAACGGACTTACCTATTTTCGCACATTAGATGAACGGATAACAATCATATTATATTAGCATTCATATTGAATTCACAATTTTCATTAGTATAGCGGCACGATTAACCAAAACATGTTTGGACAATATACAAAACGATTTATAGTGAATAATGCATCAACATTTCATGGACTGTAAAAGCATCCACCATCAGAGCTAAGATTAGAAAAAATTGCCGAACATAAGGCCTATTTCGCTCGATGCTTTTGATAGCCTAAATAAGAGATTGTGCACAATTATTGTTGTTTTTGACTATATGACATAACAACCAAAAGTAAGCAACATGTCTGGTGGCATAATTTTGATTAGAGCTTCTATATATGCCGATTTACAACGATAAATGTGCTTAACCACACACCCTATGTAGATATTTCTCGGGTACTTATTCAAAAGGACGTATGTGATTTTGTAAACAAAGATTGAAACGTCGATTTATCCGATCTGATAGCCCTCCCCCGCAAACCATCGCCACAGACAGGTAGGGGGAGCCTTCGGCTACCCGTTGGTGGTGTTGGTTTGCGTGGAGTGCCATCAGATTGGATAAATCGACGTTTCAATCTTGTTTACAAAATCACATACGTCCTTTTGAATAAGTACCCGAGATTTGATGATTTTAAATGAATGATTCTAAACCTATTGCTCCCAGGAATCCTCCAATTCAACGTTGATAGACAAGAAGCTGTGAATTGTAAATTCATTAGCATTTTTCTGCGAATAAATTTTAGCAGTTTCTATCAAATCAAGTTTAATTCTTAAAACCCTGTTTGTATAATTTGGCTGTGCGGCACTTCTCATGAACATTTGACGATTAAACAATTTTGTCTTTTCTAAAGTCCTTTAAACAGTAACTTGAACATCTCCACATAAGCACTTTTGAAGGGTGAACTTCCGTTTTTTATACCCAAAAATTTGCTTACATCATAATTCTTCATTTTTTTTTGCATCAACTCGTTATTTCGGTGCGGACAAAAGCCAATACCGTCATTCTCCGGACTGATGACAAGCATTTTAACGCCAGCACGAACAACACACAACATTCATAAAATTCAATTCAATCTGCCCATTAACCGTCATTCCTCTATCGTTTGTCCATTCACCGCAGTAATGTCTTCTTCGGTCCTAGCAACAGCACCACCATGTTTTCGACCGATCCTATATTCCACATCCAATTGGATTGGCCTTCTCTATACGGCAACGACGACGCACAGATGTGTGCGCGACTGTGGAACCCCCCGGACGAACTGATGCGGACGTGTATTTCGGCACGACAATTTTCGACACTCGCGCGCGCACTTACACACATTTAGCGGCCAACAGCGCCACGCCATAGGGACGCACCCCGCGCGAGGAAGCAGGTTCCGTCGCGCCGCTGCATGAGGTGTGAGATTTTCGAGGGAAAAAAACGATTCCATTCTGTGCTCCCATATCCGGCTCGTGGGTCACCTTTCTACGCGTAGGCTTGGTCGGGAACTCGTGCGATTGTTGAAGAATTTTCTAGATTTTGCTCACAGATAAATATAACGGAAGCGGTAAGGTAGCTCGTTATCGCCTGAGATCAACCAAAACACTGATGGATGCCGGGAATGATTCATTTTTCAAAATCGATGGAAAAGACTATCCTCAGCGAGAACGATTCGAGGAAAATTTGTTGCACTGCCTTCATCACATAATTCCCAGCTCTGACGAGAAAAACAGAAATCTCGTTGTAACCTTATTTTTAGACACAAAATCACATTTTAACGATTGCTAATATTCGTCTCTGCATTTTTGTTTCACATGGTAGCTCGTGACGAATGAGGCGCTACTTGGCACAGTATTGAACGAACCCACATTTTTTTTTTTATTCTCCTCACTTTTCACCGGCGAAGAAAATCCGCCAATCCTCCATTTGTCCACCAACATCTTATCACAGTTCTTGCCAACTCACTACGAATCCCCACACTTCACAACATCCTCCTGCAGTTGGCGCCAACTTCCTCTGCGCGGCGAATTGTTTCAGCTTGGATGGTTCCAGAACAGAATACTTACGTTTTCTTGTTGAAGTTGTACCGGATGTGCTTCGGGCTGATATCCTTGAGGAAGTGGTCGCTCTTCAGCATAATTGTGTTGTCCCGTCCGGTTTGCGTGGGCGAGATCGTCATCTTAGTACGGTAGGCTACTGCCATGGCTAGCGTTCCAATTTGGGTGCACAACTGTCCGACGCGTATCTGCTTGTGACCATCGCCTGTTGCGGAATGAAGCCGAGAAAGAGAAAAGTTCGTTTAGTCTTGGAATAACGTTCGAGCCGTCGAGCGAGCGACGTGTACTTTGAGCCCACACTATTACAATCATGAACGGACGACGACGACGACGACAACCCAACAATAAGCAGCATAGAGGCGACTAACACAGATCTATCCATTGACGGTGTTCCTGTCCCCATGGTAGTAGAACCGTTCTCTCTCATGGAATCAATGCCGAGTCTCTCTCGTCGCGACGCGAACAACGCGCGCGTCTTTGGTTAGTATGGGAAACCCCAACAACACCCCCCGAGTATACAGAACACCCTTCTGTAGGTCGCGGACGCCCCCATCGTTGCCCACTGATGATGGTGGGACGACTCGCTCGCGTTGCAACGTATGCAATTCTGCCGTCGAACACCACCACACAAAGTGTGGTACAGAGGAATTCGATGATGGCGCCCATTTGTACGGCATGCGTTGGTAGTATGGGACGAAAATAAATCGCTGATCATTACGCCACATAAACGCATTTTAAACGGTCGAACGTCGTCGTCGTCGCGATGTGTGCGAGCCTGAGGCGTCGACTTTGGGGGGTTTTAGTGTGCCATCAAAGTTGTAGTAGAGGAGCTACTACTGGTCTGCCTCTGGGCGATGGTATGTTTTTATAATGATGTGATGGCGATATGCGAGACAGATCTTGGGGCTCGTCGCCTGGTAAATTATAAAATATGTGGCGGAATGCCGCCGCCTGCTCGATGTGACGGTAGGAAAGCTGTAAACAGATCAATTTGACGATCTTGGGGGAGGGAAAGTATTCGTTTGGAGGGTGGTATGCAGTTGACGCTTTCATTTGTTTTATTGATTTGTTTATGATGCTTTAGTAACAATGCGATATGATATGAATTTATTGCATAACTTTTTAACACATTATCGCATAAGTACTACGGAAAAGTTGTTATTTCATTCAAATATGATTATGTATACGATAGACTACGCGTAATAGGCACAGAATACTATTTTTATACTATGTACATTACTTTTATACTTACATATGTAAGTATTTATAAGTTCGTAATATGGTAAGACGATTTCGTAGAATTCCATACCACTTGATTGTACCTTTGACAGATACGTTTTTTGACCTCAACAGTAAGGCCGTCTTAGTGTTTCGTACTTGACTAGAGTCAAGTCGAGTCAAGTACGAGACACTGAAGACGGCCTTACTGTTGAGGTCGAAATACGTATCTGTCAAAGGTACAATCAAGTGGTGGAATTAAATGGAATTGTACGAACTCGTCTACGATACTGAATTTTACTCAATTTCCGTCAAAAGCAGGACAACTCAAAACTATGAGTAATCCTGCTTTTGACGCAAATTGAGTAAAATTTCCGTGGGAAGAAAAGAGATGGCAATACAATTTTACTCAGTTACTCAGTAGGTGAAAGTTAGAGTGAATATTTGCCAGAAGCACAAGAAAGAAATATTCGCCATATTACCGAAACCAAAAAAAAATTGGGACCCACTCGTCAAGGCTCGGAAGCCTCCTTTCAAGAGGCTCGGAAGCCTCCTTTCAAGAGGCTCGGAAGCCTCCTTTCAACAGGCTGGGAAGCCTCCTTTCAAGAGACTGGGAAGCCTTCTTTCAAGAGGCTGGGAAGCCTCCTTTCAAGAGGCTATGAAGCCTCCTTTCAAGAGGCTGGGAAGCCTCCTTTCAAGAGGCTGGGAAGCCTCCTTTCAAGAGGCTGGGAAGCCTCCTTTCAAGAGGCTGGGAAGCCTCCTTTCAAGAGGCTGGGAAGCCTCCTTTCAAGAGGCTGGGAAGCCTCCTTTCAAGAGGCTGGGAAGCCTCCTTTCAAGAGGCTGGGAAGCCTCCTTTCAAGAGGCTGGGAAGCCTCCTTTCAAGAGGCTGGGAAGCCTCCTTTCAAGAGGCTGGGAAGCCTCCTTTCAAGAGGCTGGGAAGCCTCCTTTCAAGAGGCTGGGAAGCCTCCTTTCAAGAGGCTGGGAAGCCTCCTTTCAAGAGGCTGGGAAGCCTCCTTTCAAGAGGCTGGGAAGCCTCCTTTCAAGAGGCTGGGAAGCCTCCTTTCAAGAGGCTGGGAAGCCTCCTTTCAAGAGGCTGGGAAGCCTCCTTTCAAGAGGCTGGGAAGCCTCCTTTCAAGAGGCTGGGAAGCCTCCTTTCAAGAGGCTGGGAAGCCTCCTTTCAAGAGGCTGGGAAGCCTCCTTTCAAGAGGCTGGGAAGCCTCCTTTCAAGAGGCTGGGAAGCCTCCTTTCAAGAGGCTGGGAAGCCTCCTTTCAAGAGGCTCGGAAGCCTCCTTTCAAGAGGCTCGGAAGCCTCCTTTCAAGAGGCTGGGAAGCCTCCTTTCAAGAGGCTGGGAAGCCTCCTTTCAAGACGCTGGGAAGCCTCCTTTCAAGAGGCTGGGAAGCCTCCTTTCAAGAGGCTGGGAAGCCTCCTTTCAAGAGGCTGGGAAGCCTCCTTTCAAGAGGCTGGGAAGCCTCCTTTCAAGAGGCTGGGAAGCCTCCTTTCAAGAGGCTGGGAAGCCTCCTTTCAAGAGGCTGGGAAGCCTCCTTTCAAGAGGCTGGGAAGCCTCCTTTCAAGAGGCTCGGAAGCTTCCTTTCAAGAGGCTGGGAAGCCTCCTTTCAAGAGGCTGGGAAGCCTCCTTTCAAGAGGCTCGGAAGCCTTCTTTCAAGAGGCTCGAAAGCCTCCTTTCAAGAGGCTCGAAAGCCTCCTTTCAAGAGGCTCGAAAGCCTCCTTTCAAGAGGCTCTAGAGCCTCCTTTCAATAGGCTGGGAAGCCTCCTTTCAATAGGCTGGGAAGCCTCCTTTCAATAGGCTGGGAAGCCTCCTTTCAAGAGGCTGGGAAGCCTCCTTTCAAGAGGCTGGGAAGCCTCCTTTCAAGAGGCTGGGAAGCCTCCTTTCAAGAGGCTGGGAAGCCTCCTTTCAAGAGGCTGGGAAGCCTCCTTTCAAGAGGCTGGGAAGCCTCCTTTCAAGAGGCTGGGAAGCCTCCTTTCAAGAGGCTGGGAAGCTTCCTTTCAAGAGGCTGGGAAGCCTCCTTTCAAGAGGCTGGGAAGCTTCCTTTCAAGAGGCTGGGAAGCCTCCTTTCAAGAGGCTGGGAAGCCTCCTTTCAAGAGGCTGGGAAGCCTCCTTTCAAGAGGCTGGGAAGCCTCCTTTCAAGAGGCTCGGACGCCTCTTTTCAAGAGGCTCGGAAGCCTCCTTTCAAGAGGCTCGGACGCCGCTTTTCAAGAGGCTCGGACGCCTCCTTTCAAGAGGCTCGGACGCCTCCTTTCAAGAGGCTCAGACGCCTCCTTTCAAGAGGCTCAGACGCCTCCTTTCAAGAGGCTCAGACGCCTCCTTTCAAGAGGCCTCAGACGCCTCCTTTCAAGAGGCTCAGACGCCTCCTTTCAAGAAAACTCAGACGCCTCCTTTCAAGAGCTCAGACGCCTCCTTTCAAGAAAACTCAGACGCCTCCTTTCAAGAGGCTCAGACGCCTCCTTTCAAGAGGCTCAGACGCCTCCTTTCAAGAAGGCTCAGGCGCCTCCTTTCAAGAGGCTCAGACGCCTCCTTTCAAGAGCTCAGACGCCTCCTTTCAAGAAAACTCAGACGCCTCCTTTCAAGAGGCTCAGACGCCTCCTTTCAAGAGGCTCAGACGCCTCCTTTCAAGAGCTCAGACGCCTCCTTTCAAGAAACTCAGACGCCTCCTTTCAAGAGGCTCAGACGCCTCCTTTCAAGAGGCTCAGACGCCTCCTTTCAAGAGGCTCAGACGCCTCCTTTCAAGAGGCTCAGACGCCTCCTTTCAAGAAAACTCAGACGCCTCCTTTCAAGAGGCTCAGACGCCTCCTTTCAAGAGGCTCAGACGCCTCCTTTCAAGAGGCTCAGACGCCTCCTTTCAAGAGGCTCAGACGCCTCCTTTCAAGAGGCTCAGACGCCTCCTTTCAAGAGCTCAGACGCCTCCTTTCAAGAGGCTCAGACGCCTCCTTTCAAGAAACTCAGACGCCTCCTTTCAAGAGGCTCAGACGCCTCCTTTCAAGAGGCTCAGACGCCTCCTTTCAGAAAGCTCAGACGCCTCCTTTCAAGAGGCTCAGACGCCTCCTTTCAAGAAAACTCAGACGCCTCCTTTCAAGAGGCTCAGACGCCTCCTTTCAAGAGGCTCAGACGCCTCCTTTCAAGAGGCTCAGACGCCTCCTTTCAAGAAAACTCAGACGCCTCCTTTCAAGAGGCTCAGACGCTTCCTTTCAAGAGGCTCGGACGCCTCCTTTCAAGAGGCTCGGACGCCTCCTTTCAAGAGGCTCGGAAGCCTCCTTTCAAGAGACTCGGAAGCCTTCTTCCAACAGGTTTAGAAGCATTACTTTACCAGGTTCAGAAGCCTCCTTCCAAGAGGCTCGGACGCCTCCTTTCAAGAGGCTCGGACGCCTCCTTTCAAGAGGCTCGGACGCCTCCTTTCAAGAGGCTCGGACGCCTCCTTTCAAGAGGCTCGGACGCCTCCTTTCAAGAGGCTCGGACGCCTCCTTTCAAGAGGCTCGGACGCCTCCTTTCAAGAGGCTCGGAAGCCTCCTTCCAAGAGGCTCGGAAGCCTCCTTCCAAGAGGCTCGGAAGCCTCCTTCCAAGAGGCTCGGAAGCCTCCTTCCAAGAGGCTCGGAAGCCTCCTTTAAAGAGGCTCGGAAGCCTCCTTTCAAGAGGCTCGGAAGCCTCCTTTCCAAGAGGCTCGGAAGCCTCCTTTCCAAGAGGCTCGGAAGCCTCCTCCAGATGCATTACTTCAACAGGTGCAAAAGCATCCTTTCAAGAGGCTAGGAAGCTAAAATTAAATTTAGAAGGTGTGCTGAAATCTCTCAACTTTGCTTTGTATCAAAGGTGAGAATTACATTTTATTTTAATTTGTTCAGTAATAAAAATAAAAAAGGAGTATGTAGATATGACGGCATGTGTTAAAATAGATAAAACCGATATCGCCAATGCGGCAAGCCTATAAACGCATACCGATTCCCCTTGAGAAGGTAACCCTGCAGCATGCTGACTAAAAGGAAAAATGCAGATGGAGTTAGAATTATTATCGATTTAAGGGAAGCAAACAAAGCGATTGTTAGAGAAGTTCGCCCATTGCCCTTTGGAACAAATGGTTTCTATTCTAAAAGGCAGCGAATACTTTACAAAATTTGACATCAAGCTAGGATTCCATGCTCCTGAATTATTTCTAAAATGCATGGAAACAATACTAGCGGGTATGCCACGGCTAATAATTTATATCGACGACATTTTACAACATGCACCAGATCGAGAAACTCTCAAATACAGAACAAATTTGGCGAAGAAACGTTCTGCAGAGAAAAACGTTTTTTGAATAATGACAAAACTATTGAATGTGTTGAGGAGATAGAATTTCTTGGCTACGATCTGCCAGTCAATGGTGCGAGAGTCTCCATTGGAAAGCTGAACTCCATCAAACAGTTTCGTGGATCTTGTTCAGCAGAACAAGTCCGATGTTTTATGGGTTAAGTAACCGTTGTTCGGAGACAGAGCAATGCAATGTGCACGTATAGATGTGTCGAAGTTTCGTCTATGCCCCGTTCCATAATGGTTTAGTTGAACGACATAATAGAACTTTGTTGAATATGGTGAAAATAAGCATAGCGGGAAATATGGAAAAATGATTTACAGGTTAAATTGAACTATTAAAATAAAAATGAATTGACTTTTCATTTTCAAGATTTTAATTTTTTTTTCATATTCTATAGAATTATTAGCTTATCGTATAACGCTTCATGCAGTAACAAATGACCATTCAAAGCTGTTGAGAGGTTTTGACAAAACAAATAAAGAAAAAGAAGATGGTATAAGGGGACAAAAAAGAAGTGTACAGGAATCCAAAATTGATGTTAGAGATCATGTTGTTGTTGAAAATTTAGGAAAACGAAACAGTTTGGAGACAAATTTCAATCCACAACCTCATGTAGTCGTTGTAAATGGAACTTTTATTATCCTAAAGAATTCATCCACGGGAGTAAAATTTGATCGCCACATCAATCATGCAAAACTTCTGATCTCTTGCAATCCAGTCAATACAAGAAGTACAATATTAGATGAAGGTGTCACTAGCTCCACAAAGACGCGTATTGCTAATGAATTGGAGGAAGCACCGAGCAATGGTCCTCTTGAAAATCGAAGCCAAAGAAGCAAACGCAAGCCAGAATATAATAAACTAATTGGTGCGAGATCGGACGTGTTTCAGGTAGGACGCAGAACATTCGCGAAATCCGATATATTTTTTTGCGTACACAATTTATTTATCAAATCGGTTCTTCAGAATGATTTTCTTTTTTTATACAGTCTTATCATAACATTTTTCCTATTGATTAAGTAAACACATCGATTTTAAAAATTTAAAAATTCCATGCAGATTGTACGAAAAACTATTTCATCGAAAAGATTGAGTTTTAATGAATCGCCTGCCTTGAGCGTGCTTACAACGGCACACTAGGAGATAACATTCTGAAATCAGTAGGGCGAGAGACATCTAAGGTTCGATTTCTCAAAATTAAGCACCTTCATCGAAAAAACATTTGGTAGGCGTATTAGCGGACACCTTCCTACATAACCGGTACCAAATAGTTTTTCATAAAAAGTTCCTAATATTGAGAAAACCGCGTTAGATGTCTTTCGCCATACAAATTTCTGTTGCTTAACTCATGCTGGCTATTTGCGCATATACGATAGCGCCTGGATGTGGAAGCGGCGGGAAGAAATCAGCCATTGCCAATAATTCATTTTCAAAGTAGGGGGAATGACGGCTTTGGCAGGTTTTGTTCTATTATTGGCAGGCTCAAATTTGGCCTAAATATTTTTTGCATATCAAAGAATATTGTGGCCAAATTTCATAAAATTTGGTCGACAAAAACCCCCCTGCCAATAATAGAACAAAACCTGCCAAAGCCGTCTTTCCCCCTACATACTCCAGTTTCATCATAACATTTTTCCTCGTAAATAAAAGTTGAAAACGAATATAAATTAGTAAAAATTAGACTGCATATTTTTGAGTGGTGGTACAAATGCCAACTATATTATTTTAATATTGTTTAAATCAGTTGCATTAAAAAATCCTCGTGGTTCCACTCACGTAAGAGGTTACGAATAGCTGTTCTATACATCATATATCATTTTCCACACCTTTTAATTTAGAATTAGTTTCAATTGTATGTTTCATATATTATTTGGATGTACTCCAACAACTTCATAATCAAATATCTTCTCATAGAGGTAACTATGGATCTCGTGCCATTAAACTCAGCTGCATTTTTCCTACCTTCATTAAGGTGGCTTTTGATTTTGTAACTAGATTACCACCCAAGTGAGCTGCAGCCTTTCACTCATGTGCCGAGAGAGGTTTCCCACGCAAGCCCAAAACGATAGTTGGTTTCAAAAATAGAAAAGTAAACAACATCACCAGTAGGATGGATCGGACGAGTGAAGGAGTGGCACCACCCGATCGATCAGGTCAAACAAGCTACTGAAACATTTTGTTGTGCAGCATCCACTTGCGCTTCGCCGCTGCAGAAGGTGTCGATTGTTTTTCCAACCTTCGCTCAATCCACCGGATTTCATCGCCTAGCTGATGGTGATGATGAGGCGACAAGGAAGGCCGTGTCCCACGCCCAAAGTTATTAGTGCCATTATGGTCAAAGGCAGAGCCGTGAGTCGTTGTAAATAAACGGTTTTATTCAATTACATCGATACGCACCGACCTATTGCCTGGGTGTGTATTCGCGATCGCCAGGCGACGAAGATGATGATGATCGCCTATGGCCTAACTGGTCATTGGAAACGGAGATACCGTGGATGATTATAATAATGAGGATTGCTATAACATGATACGTTGCATTTCGATTAAGGCAACACCTTTTTGTTGATTTAAGCTAATGAAGTTGGGAGTGTACAATATTTGTGTGCTATTATTTATTTAATAATCATAAAGTATTTTTGACTTTTTCGTACACTAAGGTTACTGAAAGACTATAAGTTCACTCCAAAAACAAACTGTTTTTAAACTCGAATCAAGTACGAAAAAAATTACAGAGACTATTAAGGTCAAAATATGTATCTGTTAAGTTGTTAAGTTTATCAAGTGGTGGAATTAATAATCTCTGGTATTAGAACGTCTGCTCAGACTTTATTTACACTTTATTCAAGGATTGATCAGACCAGTGTTCTATATGGACTCCCCCAATTATTAATTGAGAGCCTTCGATGCCAACCAATGCAAAACTTTGTATATTTATGGCAAGTACAATAATACTTCATAAGTAGAGAAATCGAGAAAATATTCAACTCAAAAGTTCCCTTATACTTGTTCCAAAACCTCCGGCTTGGTAGTACTGGGCCTTTATCGACTAAGTTATTTGAAGTCCCATTGATTCTGAAGTAATTATCATGAAGCAGTCATTTGTTTGCTCTATAAAAAGCTTATCTGAAAACAATGGTACATGGTACATGCCGGCAATCAATTTAAGCCTCTTGATAAACCATGGTATGTTTGATTGTAAGTTCCTAGAATATTTCCAATAAAAGGCTTGTCAAACAATGCATATTCATACCATATTGTCAACCTGAAAGTCGTAAATTTCAAGTTTCAAAGCAAATCCCGGATGGACGCTGCTACGACTAACCACCGATCGTGTTGTTCACGTTGGCGCCATACTTCACATCAGAGGAAAAGTGTCTCCCCGTACTCCTCGAAGGGAAAAGTTGTTTATTGCACATTCATACTGCAAACTGCTGCAGGCCATGTCAACAGCGATAACAAGCTTCCCTAATGTCAACATTGCTGTGTGCCAGATGAAAATAGCCACAAGTGATATTATCATTTAGCAGCAAACCAACATGTGAGTCAATACAGAACTGAACCAGAAGAATGATTGGACGGCCAAGTTCAGAAATGTCGGCTCTTCGCTACAAAAATGTGTAAGCCAATTAGCTTAACACATAGTTTGTTGTTTCAATTATTCGCTACGGCTTCCTGCATAACTGTTGCATAAAAACAAGACCCGAAAGGAATGCATAACAGGAGCGAAGCGCAATGAGTTCTGACATGCACATTTTATGGTCTTTGACAAAATTATGCAATGAATTACCAACAGTCAGTTACTGGTTTCCTATCCGCCGCTGCCAGCGTTTCGATAAAGGTGTCTAATTTGGACAAATCAAACCTTAGATGCCATTCGCCAAACTGATTTCACAAAGTTAACTCCTAGTGAGCACGCTCAAAGTGTGTAATTAATTCCTGCAAAATGAAGGACATAGACATGAAACAGTTTGTCGAAACAAATATCATCTCTAGAAACCTAATCAATAGGTGATTTGTGACCACTACAATAATAAATAAAGTCGCAATAACAAGATACAGGAATGAACTATAACTCACATAGTTTCAATGTTTGTTTAGTACTTGAGGCATTACCACACAGTTTTCATTCTTTGCAATTGCAACCCGAACTGGTTACAACTGGCCTCTGGCACCGGCCCAACGGATACGTGCGTCACCATCGCCCGAACCCTTTCCACCTGGCCGTGCAAAAACGAGGAGAGTGGTACAGTATGTGCCCCTTCGATTGCTTTTACGGGTTCTCTAAAGAGATCTCGAGCTTCACAGTTTCTTAGCTTTTGTGTATGAACTCATATCACCAAGCTTCCTTTGTAATGCATTTGAAATAAGTACTTCTTTGAATATAAAAAATCGTTACAATTTATTTATAGGAAATGGTGTGTCATCAAAATATGTGTTAGATGCAAGAAGAAAACTCCTTAGGATCCTGAAATATTTTACATTTTTGAGCATCAATATAGAATATTGAAAACTTAAAAGATAAGATAAGCTTTAATTACGTTGTTTTGACTTGAATGAGAGTACAAGACATTGAAGGCGTTCTTACAGTTGAAATTATTAAAATCATATAATAAATAATACAATCTCGTATTCGTAACACTATTCGAAAAAGCCATAAACAAAATTTATTACCAAGTTAATTATTTTGTTGGGTGCTTTCAAGACTCGCTTCGTCGGTGCATTTGCAACCATCATCCCTTCAAACCGCAGCGCGGCAATAACCGAGTAAGCACTCGAGAAAAACAATAATTCTGTCAGTTTTTCATCTACACAATCGATCAATCAATATGCAAACATCTCATTCAACTGACCGGATCGTTGCCGCATATGAGCTTCCAACTCGTTCCGTCTCCCCCGATGTTCGCGATGTAGTGAAATCTCTAATGACTTTGCATTCCGACGTACCTTTGTGCAAAATTCCTCAATTTTTCGAACAGAAGATTTTTCGTCAGCTTTCGCGAAATCTGCTGGAACTTTTGCAAATAAAACGTAAACTAATGTTAAAATAAAGCAGACTTTTTTTTTCCTTAATGCACATACGCCGCAACGAAATAGTACTCGAGAAACAATCAATATACCAGCAGGAATGGAAATTATCGTCACCAAATGGGCACGAGGATGGCATTTCACGTGAATTTGTCCGGGGTGGGTGTGTACTTTTTGCATTGTTATTCACATTGCTGTCACCGGGAATGACGAGAAGAGCCACTTGAGATGAGGAAGCCCGTCAGGTGACCGATTCTTTGACACCGCACCGCCATCAATGCACTATAGAATATTGACTAAAAAAAAGTAACTACATTACCGCCTGTATTTAATCGTAATTACTTATTTAGAAACTAAGATTTGTGGATAAGACTAATATATTACGGATTTTTATTAAGCTTTTATGTCTTCACTTGTCATAAGACAAGTTAGTAGTATTCCATTTTATTCCGCCACTTTCTAATCTTAACTGATACGTATTTCGACCTCAAAAGCAAGGCCGACGTTAGTGTTGTAGTGTCTTGATTTGACATAACGTTTGAAGACTATAGCATCAATACGGTGAAAGTTATATTGGCTACCTGGTATCGTTTTGGCCATTTTACGATCGCTTCATCTTCTGTTGCACAGTGTGCTGGGCTTGATGGGCTTACATATTTATTTATATTGACTTTTGACATTAATAATGAAGGGAATGTTTTCTTTCTCGACAAAGTGGAAAACTACGGCCGAGACTCGAGTCACGTTTCTCAACCGGTTGCAGGCGGTTGTTGGGAAAGAGATGCTTTTGTTGAATGATTTCACACGGAATATTTGTTTTGCAAAATGCTTATCAAGCTGGATCGAGCGATGTGTTCAAGAGGACGTGCTTGTATGTTTGCACCTATCTGTAAGATTTAATTTTTTTTTCCACGGGAATGCGATTAAAAGTAAACCCTCGTATGAAAAGTTATGACATAGTAATGGAATAATTTTGGATAGTTTTATAAACACAAAAAAAATCAACAAGGGAGTGACTAAAATTTCCATAGCATGGTCACTCCCTTCGTTTATAATATCATTTGCTCATGATGATATTCTTAAACTATATTCCCAACGAACTATCCAACTCCTTGACTTCTATGAGGGCATCGATAATTCGCTGGCCTCTCGTTAAGTGGATGTCATACACCCAACCGGCGGTTGTTAGATTTTCCAACAATTCTGTATAAGAATCTACCAAAACCTGTATAAGAACTGGGCATATGCGAAATTGCTAGATTCTTATACAAATATTGTATAAGAATCTAACAATTTCGCATATGCCCAGTTCTTATACAGGTGTTGGTAGATTCTTATACAGAATTGTTAGAAAATCTAACAACCGCCGGTTGGGTGTATCATCAGTTTATTCCCTTCCCCAGTAACGGAGAAGATAGGCGTGGCCGGCAATGGTAGCTTTCATGCTTTATCATTTCTGACCTTCAATTGGGTGATATTAAATCCCAAATAGTAACCCATTGCAATTGGAGTAAGAAAGTTAAAAAATATACATGACAGCTATCAATATGCAATCTACGAAATACTCCGTTACTACAATGCAACGCAACGCCAATAATATCAGATGAACACATTTCTCATAGCCCGTCTTTATAGGCCAGCCCACTCTAAGTCCACGCTACCACAGTAGCTGCATACAATCCACCATGGTAATCATTGACGACTGTTGGCAGCACAAAAAGATAAAACAAGGAGAACAAATGAGCAGTAAGCGATGAATAATAAATGTACCGAAAAGTGGGTAGCTTGATTACAACACGATTAAGTGATTATTATTGATTGTAATCATGAATAACATGTATGGGTGGAATAATATGAAGAAAACAATACGAATGATATTTGGCTTTCTAAAAAACAGGTGCTTTAATGTACTATAATTTTTAGGCAAAAAAAAATCAGATCATATTTTACTTAGGTGTAGACAAGTTACTTCTAGTTTCACAAATTTTTGTTTGTAATATGTTAATCTACAAAAACGTTTCCTAAGATCTAAAAACTCAAAAAAAAAATCTACATTTGCAGTTTCCGTAGTATTAGCGAATAATATATTTGGTTCAGCAGTTTTCAAATTTAGGTGAAATCAAAAACCAAAAATAAAACAGGTGCAAGCTAGAGAGGTTCTTTGAACTATGTGATGTATTTTTTAAATCTAATCTTACTGAACAAGTCATTTTATCTGTAGATAACACATAAGCATTTTGCATTCAATGTTACTCTTTCCCGAAATAACAATGATCCAATCGATAGTCTCTAATGAGTTGAAATTTTTCCGATGCACACACAAAACAGGCAATGAAGCCTTTGATAATGATTTGTTATTCCGAAGCGGTTATTATCATAACAGTAAATAGGTATTTGTTGAATTTATCAACGATAAAATAGTATGGATTTTTATAGCAAACTTTTTAGATTAGATATTTAAAAAAAAAAAGCCATGGGAAAGATTGCCTTTCTCATACACTGAAACGATGAGTGGAAAAATTAGAATTGATAATTTTTTTTACCGCCAATCAGACATGCAGTTGTGATGGGTCGAGATAAGTCAGCGAAAAAGCAGCATTTATTGTAGAGGTTTGCAGCCCTAGGCTGGCTCACCTCTTGGCAAAGCAGCTGTTTAAGGAGGATTTTTACTTTGAAGGATCGAAATTCTAACAAAAACCACTTTTCTAGTTACTTGTCTTGAAAAAAAGTAACCAAGGATGGGCTCAAACGAGCGCTCAATGAACGCCATCCCGATCAGTAGATATATATCAGAACTTGTTATTCTGTTACAGCAGTTTTTTTTTTCATAATAGCGGTTGTTATAATACATGTACCATTAGTAGTTAAAATAACAAAAAATTGTAACAAAATCTCTTCTAGTTAACAAAAATATTGCTAAATATGTTATGATTTGAACAAAAATATAACTCGCGGTGAAAATATCTTATACTGTAACAAATTATGTTATTGAAAAGATTATGATTATCCATAATGTAGGCAATTAACTTTGTCCTGCTGCTTCAACTTTGAATGTAGGTTCAAGTTATCCAGCTTTCCACGCTAACCATAATGGCGGATGCCATAAATAAATCTGACAGTAACTGCTTCCGACGCCGAACCAGCGCCGAACTGGTTTCGACGCAGGTCGTATCTCAGCAACAGTTTTCACATTGTTTATTTACTTCTATGAGAATAGTCTGAAATCGACAAAATTGGAGGAAACTTTAGTATCGGAACAAACTTTTTTAAATTTATTAACTAACATCTTTTTTATGTTTTAGATCGAAGAAAAATTTCAATTCCTACACATTTACCGGTGCAGAGCAATTTGATTTAGTTTCAGAATACAAATTCAACTATTCCCTGTGTGTTCTGATTCAGCTGTTGGGAACTGCACCATGCATCTCCATTGTTCCAAAAATAAGAAGAGCATCATCAATCAGCTGTTAATTAAATCGAAACAAAAAAACTTAATAGTTACAGAATGGTCGAAAAAGGTTTCTTTTTACTTTGCGTATGGAGTACACCATATACAGGAGCAGGAGCTATTTGTATACCATACAGTACTTTTTAGAATAAGAATTTTAAGTAAATATGTCAAAAGTATAGTTGTTTTATAACTATAGTGATAAAAAGCATTGGCCTTAAATTATTGATTGTTAGCCTTATGGTAAAAGAAAACATTTTTTATTATTTATTAATAATAGATGAATCTGTGTTCTGGAACTAAAATAACTAGCCTTGCACCGGTAACTATGTATGTATGCATGTCCTACACGAATTGATATGTTCGATTTTGAACATAAAAACTACGTTAGTTTATAAATTTTTGATAATATATAATGGTCGATTGTCGAGTCGATTTTTTTCCAAGTTTGGTTGATATTCCAGATAATAATTGATAATGGTCGATGGGTTCTATAGTGTGGTTCTATAATCAAGTTTTTGGATCAAAAATATAGCTGTTCTGGATGCCATATCCCTCGAGTAGACCCATCGTTAGACATCGGTTACATATGGAGGAGCATATTGATATCGTCTCATCCTTATTAGGTTTCGCAATTTGAGGACACTATTATTTAAATTAATAACATCGCTACATTCATAAGGGTTTTAAACCGTATTGTTTTTTATAATTATTTTTGTCAAGTAAATTATTATCTCGTTAAGAATAGTTTTCATCTTTCTTGTCGAACAACTTCAATCTCAAGAAGTTAAGGCTCTAGACCCCACCCTTCAGTTATAAACATCATGGAAAACTACAATGCGCGCCATATGCTTGTTCTGCGTCTTGTACAAGGTCTACGCAGAATAAGCACAAGTATAATAGTGGAATTTAGGATGGGGCCACCGATAGCGAACAAGAAATATGTAATACCGCAGAATAGCGTAACAAAATTGCACTAAATATTTACATATATGCGCAAGAACGTTATTTGTATGCGTGAGAAAAATTACGTCGGTGGAGCGGGCAATGAGCTTCGTTACAATTACAGTAACGAGTTCTATTAGGCTTCAACCAACATTAGTATACTCCTACTAAGTTTTTTATTTAATTAACACGGAGCTGAATGCGGATGCTCTTCATTCTGACTCCCGAATTTATTTTCGGAACAATGGAGATGCATGGTGCAGTTCCCAACAGCTAAATCGTAACACTCAGGGAATAGTTGAATCTGTGTTATGAAACTAAATCAAATTGCTCTGCACCGGTAAATGTGTAGGAATTGAAATTTTTCTTCGATCTAAAACATAAAAAAGATGTTAGTTAATAAATTTAAAAAAGTTTGTTCCGATACTAAAGTTTCCTCCAATTTTGTCGATTTCAGACTATTCTCATAGAAGTAAATAAACAATGTGAAAACTGTTGCTGAGATACGACCTGCGTCGAAACCAGTTCGGCGCTGGTTCGGCGTCGGAAGCAGTTACTGTCAGATTTATTTATGGCATCCGCCATTATGGTTAGCGTGGAAAGCTGGTACCTTCGTTTTCTTCCAATTCCTATCTACCAAAAATGTAGGCAATTCTTTTTCCGGAACAAAAAAAAACCTAACACATTATGTTATAATCATGTTATGACGATCATGAAATTTTCTTTCCTCCAACTTTGACAGGGAATTTATAACAAAATTATTACAAGTTTTGTTATTTGTAACACATATTGATATAATTGTGATAAAATTTTGTTATGACTAACTGGTCGGGATATTGCACTCAAATTGATACTGCGTCCGTCCTAATGGGATTTAGACGAGCGCTTAATCCGTTATGCTTGCCCTAGATCACCCATTTTGTACTCAATTTGATACTGCGTTCGTCCTCATGAGACTCAGACGAGCGCTCAATCCATTGTGAGCGCCTGGTGGACTTCGTGGCCGTGCGGTTAGCGACGTGAATCGTCTAGACGCATGTGTTGGTTCTTTTCCCGCCCGGTAAAGAGGACACTTTTTGTGATTGAACAATTCTCCACTAGTCCACTGAGTGTTATGTTTCCTGTCCGTTGTCACATGCTAGGAGTTGAGTGTTCAGTCTGTACGACCTCTGGTCGGACACGGTGTACCTGTCTTTATACTGGGACTCAAACGAGTGCTCAATCTATTAGATCGGCCATTTTGTACTCAAACTGTTACTGCGTTCATCTTCTTCATGGGACTCAGACGAACTCCACTGTTGACGCCTCAGGAAAAAAAACATTTTGTACTCAAATTGGTACTGCGTCCGCTCTCATGGAACTCAGACTAGCGCTCAATCCATTATCAGGGTGTCCACTAGGGTACCAATGAAAATCGACTTTTCGAATTTCAAAAACGGGTAGTGCTCAAAAGTTTCATCTCCTCGAAAAATAAAGTCCCTATGCAAAATTTCAGCCCAATCGGACTTCGTTGAGTGTATGAAACACAAAAATTTCTCAAGAAGAGGGGAGATAAGGGTGTGTACAGGATGATTTCGACATCGAATTTTTATATTTGATGCCAAATGTCTTAGAAATGCATAAAACGTCGAGATCTATTGTTACCTTGAAAAAAAAATGAAAAAAATGACCGGGGCTTGGAAATTTTTCGAATTTTAAATTTTTGTTTTTGATGCCAAATGTCTTAGAAATGCATGAAACGTCGAGATCTGATGTTATAACGGATTTTTTTTTTCAAGAAAATTGGCTCTTTGGAAATAGAAAATTTTTGAGACTTTTTCTCGAGATCGATATTTTTTGTAAGCCGCGTGCCTTAGAAATGCATAAAACGTCGAGATGTGGTGTTATATCAATTTTAGTTCTGCAAAATTTTCGAAGTCCCAAAAACTCAATTATCTTCCAATAATTTTTTTTTCGGGGTAACACCAGATCTCGACGTTTTATGCATTTCTGAGATATTTGACATAAAAAAATCGATTTCTTAAAAATTTCCATATCCCAAAAAGTCATTTGTTTTTACCAAACATTTTGTTTTCGATATAACACCAGATCTTTACGTTTCAAATTCGATTTTGAAATTTTCATGTACGGGAAATTTTCGTGTTTCAAAAAAGACAAACTTTGATCGCTTCGGTCAAACCCTAAACGATTGAGCTGAAATTTTGCATGCGGACTTTTTTGAGGAGATTAAACTTTTGAGCACTACCCGTTGTTGAAATTCGATGGTCAAATTTTTCCCAAAAATCCAGGTAAAAACAAACTAAAACAAAGCTAAATAATCAATTCAAAAAAATAAATATTGATAAACAAATTATTTTGAACTCAAATATTGCGAAACTCGTTTTTCAAAAAAAAATATTGTTGGTCTTAAAACATTTTTTCTCGTCTTCTTTTTCTTCTTGTTGACAGCATTACATCCCCCACTAGGACATTGACGCCTCGCAGCTTAGTGTTCGTTAAGCACTTCAACAGTTTTCAACTGCGAGGTTTCTGAGCCGAGTTACCATTTTTGCATTCGTATATCACGAGGCTAACACGATGATACATTTTGCCCAGGGAAGTCGAGAAAAATTCCAACCTGAAAATTTCCTGACCGGACGGGGAATCGAAACCAGTCACCTTCTGCATGGTCTTGCTTTGTAGCTCCGACTAGTAAATTACTTGAAAAATTCTTCAGGAAATGCCTCCAAGAACTGTTTTGCATAATCACCCAGAAATTGCTTCAGCCATTCGATCAAAAATTCCTTCAGGTATGTATTCCTTCGGAAAATCTTTCAAAATGAATTCCTTCAAAGAGGACATCCTAAGAAATGCTTCGTAATTTCCCTCAGGAATTCCTTCGGAACTTCCTCCACAATTTCGTTCAGGAATTCTCTCTAGGGTCTCCTTCGTAAAATACTTTGGATATTTCCTCAGATATATTTAAAAAAAATCATTAGACGGTTCCTTTGTATTTTTTTTTAAGAAATTCATTTGGAAATACAGTTAAGGTAAAAATATAAAACAGCTAATGTCGCTCCATTTCGTGTGACCAACATCTGGTTTGCCTAAACAAGGCAACCAACAAACCGGTACTATTTAGTGTCAAACCGATGTTGTTGATGAGCGATTCCAAGCAACAGCATCAAAATTTAAGAAAATTTTTAATTCATGATTTTCTATTGAGTTGAAACTTTGCACAGTTTTTCAATTTCATCTAAATCGTCATTTTTCGATATCAAATCTTCATATTGAGTCACGACTAACTTTTCAAAAGGGTGTATGTGAAAATGGTTCAAAAATATTTAAAAAGCTGCACAGCAAAAACGGAATGTTCGATTGTTATGATTTTTTCAGCAAAGTTAGACAACTAAATGGTGATTCTTAAGAAAATGTGCACAGTAAAAAAAAATTTTTTTGCCTTTAAAAATATCATTTTGTCACAAAAACTCAAATATCTCAAAACCCTATCTTTTTTCGAACGTAATTTTTAGGGAAAACGGTCCATTATATTAGCTATCTACCATAAAAATTTGGTGATGGTAAACTAATAAACAAAAAAGTTATGACATTTCAAACATTTCACAATTTTCACATATAGTAAACAAAAAAAAATGTCCGTGTATTTTTTTTCCAAGAATCGCAGTTTGATGCTGATTTTATTGTTAAGGGCCTTGCGTGAGTTAAACAAGTTGTTTGTATGATATTCCATATTTATGTATTCATCGATATTATGTATATTATATGTATAAATATTATATGTATAAATAAATAAAAATGAATTAATATTATCCTAAGTATTAAATTAAATGTGGCAGTTACACAATGTTGTTATAGAAACTCTAAGAGTTTTGGGTTTGAATTTTGGTATGGGTTATGATATTATGAAAACAGTTTATTAATATTTATTTTTTATTTATTTTTATTCAAATTTTTAAAATATCGAACACTTTTGAATTATTATCAGCACAGTTTGAGTATAGTTTTGCTTTAATTTTATTTTCCGACAATGGAATGAAACAGTGAAATTTTTGGGTTCCTTGGATCGTTTTCGCGTTATTAAATTGCTCGCTGAGCTCTGAAGCCTTTATTTCGTACTCTTCAGTAGTAGTAAAACAAAATGATAATTTGGTTAAATCTTTTTCTTTTCTACGATTTGCCCAATCAAAAGTTCTTTCGCAGTTTTAATTGGATGCTCACGTTCTTTGGCTAAACTTGCTCTTGTGGCCATGCGCTTTATTGTTCCTCCAATAGCATCACAAGGACCTTTGCCATGTGATGTAGCAAAAATGCCATTCTGCATCAATTCCGTACATTGATTTAAATTGACATAGGCTCGAAAAATTCTTACGATTTTTGTACTGCGACGCTGCTCCATCAGACATGAAATATATCTTTTTGACTTCTTTATGCTTATCAACGCGTAAAAAGTTAATCATTTTTTCAATGAACAAGTTTACGGATACTGAATCGTGTCTTAAATCTTCGGAAATTATAATAAAACTTAAGTGTTCAATTTGCGTACTTCCATTAAAATAAATAATGAATGGATGAATTGTAGCTTGTTGTACGTTCCAGTGATGGGACTGCACTTCATCTTGCAATACAAAGCTGTAAATTTCAGAAAAATCCCAAATGACTAAAAATTCATTATTTCGTAATGTATTTTTCGTATTTTTTTAAAAGCTGGATTGCTCTGTTTTAATGACATCGTGAGGGATTAAACTTCCTAATTTCAAGCAAAAATATGACACAAACTCATCTACAGGTTTTACAATAATTTCTAGGTCACACCTATCCGTGGTCACCCATTGCTCAAATGATAACGGATCAATTTTTTTTTTTTCAAACTCAGCGAATAAAGTATTTTCCATTGATGAAGAATCTGGACAATCCGAACAAGATCGTAGATAGCAATTTGATGTTGTATTTTCACACAAAAGACTACCAGGTCATATTTTAATATCTTTTGTTAAATTGATTCTTTTCAAACTATGTAAAATAAGGATAATATTCTCATGGGTTGTGCACACACATTATGTGTTCCTGAATTGGAAAGAAGCTTACATTGCCTTGGCCGAAGGCTTGCAAATGAGGAAAAACCTATTTTAATATTATCGTGAATTTCCTTGAAGCGTGTGTACGCTTCTTTCAAAGTCGTCATCATTAATCGTTTTTGGATTGCTTGACGCTTTCCATCTTTTTTACTGATACATAATCTTTTTGACCAGGCATAGCTCGACTTACTTCATCATCTTCAAAATATTGAACTACTATTTCTTTTGTCTCATCTGTTAATGCAGTACTAGACCTAGTATTTTTGGTTGAAAGACAGTTATTCTTCAATTGTTTTGCCTCTTTTACTGTATTTCTATTGGTTTTGAACTCATCAATGGCATCCTGAATAGACCACGAACTTGGCAGCATCGACAAAATCAATAATTTTTCTTTCCTTGGCGTGGCTGCATTCGAGAACCTTTCCTTCATATTTATAATTACCTCATCGTAGTCTGTATTTTCCACATCATTCCAGAGGTTTCTTCGTACAGCTTCGTTTATTTCACGGTATTTTTTCTCCGGGTAATAAACGTAGTCCATCTTACTCCATTTAATCGGAGTCACTTTTATCCCAGCTATGCCCTCGTTAAAGCGTTCGATGTTGACCTTTTGGATACACTCATCTTCCGATTGATTTGTTGAAACAGATTTCGCTGATGGTACGGTGGCAAGGCTCTCAGCACTTAATACTTCTGGTAATTCCTCAGTTGTTGTCGATACATCTGGCAATTCCTCAGTTGCTGTCGTTTTTGAACTTCCTGCGCTCTGCTCAACCGATGATATACAGATTGCTCTTTTGTCAACGTTTAGACGGCAGGACGTGCAAATGCGTAAATTTGTATTCAATGTGGACATTGGAGCATAACCAGTCGCTTTCAGTTTATCTATGGTGCTTTCGGTGAGATTTCGTAACTCTTTTGAACACTTTTTTCCATCAAACGGCCTACAACAGTTGAGAAAGCGGCTACTCATGTTGTTCGTAATATTTCAATAAACAAAATCACTTTTAAGTTTTTACTGACTAGTTTGGTGTCATTTGCTTGACTGAAGAAAAAAATTACTATAAGATCTTTAACAACCTTAGTAGTAGTATTTTTTTTGCTTTTTCGTGAGCATTGTCATGGTATGTACCTATCATGCATTTGTTGTTGTTGAAGATACCCGTTTCCTCCCGATCATAAAGTCTATTCTCTAAGAGGTATATTTTTTGCAGGTAAACTATAGACGTAAACGTGTATATAAATCTTTGATTTTGCAGCTTTTGTCTTAAAAATAACATTTCTGATATGTTTCTATCAACGTTATTATCAACAGGTTTCAACACTATTAAAAGAATTTTTCGCCAGTCACGTGCAATGAAAATTATGACACTATCAATACTTTTGATCACAACACTGGATCGTGTCTAAGTTTCTTATAGATGCTATGAATAATTAAATCAAAATATCATGAAAACAACTTGTTTAAATCACGTCCCTTAACAATAAAATCTGCATCAAACTGCAATTCTCGAAATAACTTACACAGAAAAAAATTTTTTTACTAAATATGAAAATTGTGAAATGTTTGAAATGTCATAACTTTTTGTTTATTAGTTTACCATCACCAAATTTTTATGGTAGATAGCTAATATAATGGACCGTTTTCCTAAAAAATTACGTTCGAAAAAGATAGGGTTTTGAGATATTTGAGTTTTTGTGTTAAAAATAATATTTTTAAAGGCAAAAAATTTTTTTTTTTACTGTGCACATTTTCTTAAGAATCACTATTTAGTTGTCTAACTTTGCTGAAAAAATCATAACAATCGAACATTCCGTTTTTGCTGTGCAGCTTTTTAAATATTTTTGAACCATTTTCACATACACCCTTTTGAAAAGTTAGTCGTGACTCAATATGAAGATTTGATATCGAAAAATGACGATTTAGATGAAATTGAAAAACTGTGCAGAGTTTCAAATATTTTCGAAATGGTCGCTCAGGATCGACTGACATGCCCCCGTGGAATGCCTCTGATACAACCAATTATACACTACAACATGATGGACATCATAGGCCAAGTTAAGCATATTGAAGCTAAATAATTTTAAATGGCAAAATAATGTTAATGGTTGCAGCGTCACTAGCGTTCTAGTACTTATGCTTCTACTGGAAATACCTTCGGAAAATGCTTCGTTTTTTTCTTCAATTTCTTGGGGATTTTTTTAAGGAATTCATTCCAAAATTTCTTTACGAAAACTTTAGAAAATACCTACGAAAATTTCTTTAGAAATTCCTTCGGAAATTCATTTACAAATTTCTTTGGAAATTTGAATAAATTTCTTGGAGATTATTCCCGGTATTTTTTTGGAATTTTCTCTAGTAATTTCTTCAGACATTACTAGAGAGTTTCTTTTAGCATTTCTTCTACAAATTCCTTTGAACCTTTTGAAATTAGTTCAAAATTTGCATGGTAATTGCTTTCAAAATTCTTTCGATAATCTATTCATTTTGGAATCCTTCTGTGGAGTTCTTTAGAAATTCTTTTAGGAATCCATTTGAGAATACCTTTTAAAATTCTCTAGGAATTTCAGTTGGAAAATCTATTCGGAATTCCATCGGGAATTCTTCCTTCAATAAAAATCTTTCATAAATTCCTTTAGATTTTTTTTTCGAAGATCCCTTCCTTCATGTTCTCCTTTGAGAATCCCTTAACGAATCTTTTCGGCGATTCTTCCTGAATTTCCTTTAGACATTTCTCTAGGAATTCTTTTGGATAACCATCCGAACATTCCTTTGAAAGTTGATCCAGAAATTTCTCCGGAAGCTCTTCCAAGAACTCCCTTAAAAAACCTTAGTAATTTTGTATTTTTTTAATACATTCCTGAAGAATTTCCGAGTGAAACCTCAATAGAATGCACAAAGCAATTCCTAATTAATTTCTCGAAAAACTTCTTAGCTTTCTTAAGGAATTGCTTCGGGGATTATACGGATTAAACGTTTTTTTTTTGTCCATGAACAACGATTCATAATCATCTTTGAAATTTTCAGGTTTTTTTCATTTTTTTTTATTCCTTTCTTTATTTGATAGACAGTCTGTGTTACTTAACCCTCTCCCGCCCATGGTGTCTGTGGTGCACCATCAAATTTTGCACCTTCTAACCTTCATCGAATTGTTTCAACAACAAAGAGGAATATTGGACACATCTTTATGGTTCCATTAGACTGGAAATATAATCAATTTTGAGTACAAATAGTGAAACTATTGAAAACAATCAATTAACTATTGATTTACAATCAAAAACTTTTTTTTTCGATTTCCACTAATTTTGGCTATGCCAAATAACTTTTGTTCTAGCATTTTTCTCAAAGATGATTCCTTCCTATTGAAATCTTTGAAAAAAGTCGTGGGCGGGAAAGGGTTAACCGCTACTGTGCCGAGATCTACTGTGGTTTTCTGCTGTACAGAATCCACACAGAATCTATTTTTAGATTTCCATTGCTCATTTATTGTTGTCGTTGCCACTCCATCTCATCGTGAGTCCATTGGGTGCGTTTGTCCATGCGTGCATCCAATGATCGTTGCATTGTTCGGTTGCCTATTATCCAGGTAACGTTGGAGGGATGCCTCCGAGAAGAACAAGTTTTCAGTCGTCATCATGCAGTCGTGACGGTAAGGCGCGTACCCCAAACGCCACCGTATGGGCTGCGGATCCGGCGACTGACGAGGGTTTGGTGGCTGGGAATCGAACCCACGACCCATCCGCTTGTAAGGCGAACGTGTAGCTGACTACGCTACGGGACCCCCTATTGGATTTTATCATGTAGGATAAAATTCCCTGATAATCCCAGGTAGTAGAAACCCTGATTATTTATTTATTTATTTACTTGTCTTCGAACTAATCGTACAAACAGATACTACTAGCTAATTATACTACTTTTAAATACACACTTGATCATATTATAATCAAAATAAACATACACTTCGTCGTGTAACGCGTTAAAACGTCGACAACAATTATCAAACGGTTTATTTGTCCAAAAACGGTGCGGTGTGCTGGAAGACGTAGGAAATCTGTATGGCGGGTTGATCTCGCAGGAACGTTGATGTTGACATTACTCAGCAGCGTCGGACAGTCAATGTTGTGGGACAGGATATCGAACACGAACAACCGTTGAAGAAGGATTCTCCTGCTAGCCAGAGATGACAAATGAATTAATCCACAGCGATGCTCATATTGGGGAAGGCGGACGGGGTCATTCCACGGGAGTCGACGAAGCGCAAATCGAATGAAATTTCGTTGAATTCGCTCGATCCGATTACTCTGCACTACATGATATGGAGCCCACACGAGAATAGCGTATTCCAGGGCACAGTAGAGAGTTTTCAAGCAGTATATATCTTCAAACTCCTGAGCGTTTCGTTTTATAAACCCAAGCATTGCATACGCCTTGGTGGTTGTTGTAGTTATGTGCAAATTGAAGTTGAGCCTGGAATCTACCTGGACGCCAAGGTCCTCGACGGTGCTGACTCTTGTGATACTGGCGGCAGACATATTGCAATCGAAGACAGACGGACTTATCGATCTACTGAACGATAGTACATTGCATTTTTTGACGTTGATTTCCATTCCATTTAGCACCAGTTTACCAATGCGTCGACGTCAGCTTGGAGGGCACAGCATTCTACCACAGATGACACGACTCGAAAGAATTTCAAGTCATCAGCGAACATCGCTTTCGGGGATTTAATTGTGGTACAAAGATCATTCACAAAAAGCACAAATATTAGTGGACCTAAGTGACTTCCTTGTGGAACGCCGGAAGAGATATCGAAAGAGTCCGAGCGGGTTCCGTTAATGCGCACGTACGCTTTACGTTCAGTTAGGTAGGAATATATCCAACGAGTCAGCCATGTGGGTAGGCCTATTCTGTCCCATTTATCAACAGTCAAATTCTCAAGGGCATTGACCAAAGAAGAAGCGAATGACATGAGATTGGTCGTAGTAGATCATTTTTTCAAAAAGCCATGTTGATGTTCAGAAATGATATGATGATATCTTTAGGATCGATGTACTCCGATAGTTTTCCATATTGTAAATGCTACCAGATTTGTGCAGGGGGGTGACATCAGCGCTTTTCCATATATTCGGGAACGTATCTTCCGGCATTGAAAGATTGTAGAGCATAGCAATTTAGTACACAAATCAATACTGCGCCCATATTCACGAACTCAGCAATAAACTTCCACAGACAATCTAATGATAGTAGAGTTGAACATAAACAAATCAATAGTGCTGCTTTTTTAACCTTCGATTCTTATTCGACCTCTTCACGTGTTGAACATATATAGACGAAATTCGTTCGATGAGACGAAATCACGTGATCTTTTTCCGTAGTTTATGTTGAAAAAGACCGCAATGGATTGTGCTCACTCTATCCATACCTCCACATATACTCCGTATAGGGGTTAGGTTGTTTGTTCCATAAAGGTTTTTTTGCCATTGGTGAAGGCTCAGGAAGTGAGAAAACGAGCAAATCATCTTTTTTCTCCCCGAATGATTTCTCGACGAAAATCATCGTGCGTGAGCATCCGCTGCTCATAAGTTTGAGTGACAATTACAATCCCTGCTTTTGACAAATAAAGACATTCCACTATCCAGCTCTTAATTTTTTGTATGCGGTTTCCGTACTTTACGATTCTCTCCAAGCGGTAACACGATCCGCCACAAAGCAGAGCAATTGATTGCGCAAACTTTCTGCTTACGCATAGAAGCAAATGTCTTCCCGCAGTATATAAAAAGGATATGATCTCTTCGTAGATAGCAAACATTTGAAAGATGTATGAAGTGGTTAATGTTATTCTTTTTCAGAGTAGCAAACGTCTGTCCAAACTTTTTGTGAAATCTAGATTTTGCATGATTTAATAAAATTTTACAATAAATAATTGCAACAGTTAGGATAAAATACGGCTTTGGGAGTGGATGACTAACAGTTTTTCGTTATCTAAAAATATACCCCATTTATGCAGATTATAAAGAATCAAAAACGAAATTAAAAGTATAGGCTTCCATTAGAATGTTTTTTTTTGCTTGAAAGTAGAAGATTATTTTGCTAAAAGAAATGTGCACCTGAAATTTTCTTTGAGTCGATAAACCACAAAGAAATCACACACACACTTCATGAGTAAATTTTAGTGAGCGAGTAAAGATATAAAGATAAAGATATATTCATCTCATCGCAAAACAGCTAACAAGCGTGCTCACTGCTGAAAAAAAAAATAACAAAAATAAATAACAAATCAAATACATTTTCAAAGCGATAGCTGGACATCGCTCAGGATGGAGATCTATCAAGTCGGCCCTTTGCACCACTGGTCACCATTTTACAAGATAGTTCTTGACAAGTAATTTCTGTGCGGCAAAGTGGATTTCTAAAGGCTTTCATAGATAGCAGTTACTCTTTTTGATAGATAAATTGATTTTATGAAAATTATATAGAAATTCATATTTTTAGAGAAAAACATATATTATTTTAATCATTACTGAGATATATTATAAACGTTAACATTGCATAAGAAACTTACAAAAAATAAACCCAACCGAATATCCCCGTTGGGGAATATTATATCTCAAACTTGGCTAGTGAGGCGGAAAACTTAAGCACCTCATTTAATACTAGTCATGGACTTAAGAAAAATTCTAAGCAACTTTCTTGCTTGATACTGAAAGCTTTTTAAGTCAGCTGCGCTGCTAAGGAATGGTCTTCAAATAGAGACGTGTCTTGGTGGAATACCAATTCACAAAAGGTGCGGAAAAAACCGGAAACTCTTTAACCGGGCTAAACGTACACAGCAGTGGGAACAATACAAATAATTCCTCACTTCTTACAGTAGGTATATTCGAAGATCTGAAAGGATACATTTTAGGCACACTTGTGAAAACATTGAACGAACTCCAGTAGCTGCTAGATTGAAGAAGGTCCTTGCTAAAGATCACACAGGGACTATTACAAAAGATGATGGATCTTTTACCAAGACAACTTATGAAACATTAGAAGTAATGATGCAAACACACTTCCCGTGTTCTATCATCAATTCACATGAGGACCAGAATGCATCTGTTACGCAAACTGGTGTTAATGAAGCCAGGCGAGATATTCAACAAACGAATAAAGTCACTGGGATGAATTGCACCAGGAGCAATGCTGGCATTCTGGCCAATGAAATATTCACTGAACAGAAAGTTGAATGGGCGATTGATTCACTTCAACCCTTCAAATCTCCAGGTCGGGATGGAATTTTTCATGTCCTACTACAGAAGGGAAAAGCAATCTTAACACCCGTTCTGACTAAGATGTTCCAATCGAGCTTAATATTAGGCTATATTCCGACTGCATGGCGGGGAGTGCGTGTCACATTTATCCCAAAAGCTAATAAGAAGGATAAATCATCCCCAAAATCCTTCAGACCAATCAGCTTATCGTCCATTATACTAAAAATAATGGAAAAACTAATAGATGAGCACATAAAATCATCTTATTTAACGAATACTCCTCTGAGCAAAAATCAGTTTGCATATCAGGAGGGTAAATCTTCAGTAACAGCGCTTCACAAGTTAGTTACAAAGTTGGAAAGATCTTTTGCAGCAAAAGAAATTTCACTTGCAGCGTTCCTCGACATTGAAGGAGCATTCGATAACACATCTCACAGTTCAATGAAGAATGCTATGTTGAAACGAGGTTTCGATGTATGCATTGTTGACTGGATTGGCGAGATGTTATCAAAACGAGAAATATCGGCAAACCTTGGAAGCTCATCAATTAGTGTGAGAGCAGTAAAGGGTGCCCTCAAGGAGGCGTACTATCACCTCTATTGTGGTCTTTAATCGTTGACGATCTTCTCAAACAACTGGAGGCTCGAGGCTTCGAGATAATTGGCTTCGCAGATGATATAGTTATATTGGTGAGAGGAAAATATGACTGTGTTATTTCTAATAGAATGCAAATTGCCCTAAATTTCATCACATTATGGTGTGAAAACGAAGGATTAAACATAAACCCTTCAAAGGCCACACTAGTGGCGTTTACAAGGAGAAGAAATTATTCTTTACCTACATTAAAACTGAAAGGAGCAGATTTCAAACTTTCAAATTCAGTGAGGCATATTGGAGTTCGACTTAACAGTAAGCGGAATTGGAACATACATCTTGAAGAAGCATTTAGCAAAGCTACAAATGCTTTATGGATAAGTAAGGCGATGTTCGGTAAAAAGTGGGGACTTAAGCCAAAAATGATTCAATGGATTTATACGGCGATTGTGAAACCCAGAATATCATATGCCGCATTAGTATGGTGGCCAAAAACAAAAGAAAGGGTGGTACAGAAGAAGTTGGGAAAACTTCAAAGATTAGCTACTCTTTCAATAACTGGTGCGATAAGAAGCACGCCGAACACAGCACTAGACGCTTTGCTCCACGTGCTACCATTGCACTATGGTCCAGGATACAGATTTACGCGGAAAGATGAATTTTACGCCAAAACTATATTTTTTAGAAAAAACTGTTCTACAAAATTGTTCGAAATAGTAAGGCCATCATTATGGTTTTACCAAAAAATAGGGTGACCCATCATATAAAAAAATAGAAAATATTTTTTTTATTTCTCGGAATATTGACATGTTATGTTCTACAAAGTTGCGCTGCGTAGCTTATTCCAATCAATTTTACTAAAAAACTTTTTCTGTAGCTCTTAAGTTGGCTGATTTAGAGCAATTTTACCTAATTGGATTAGGGTGAGCTTAAAAAACAGTATTTTTGATCTACTTTTTTTGTTTTAGATTTCTCGAAAAAGTAGTCTTCAGGTGACTTTTAGAGCTCAAATGCAACTTTTGATGGGTAAATATGCACAATATCTTTTCCGATCAAAAGTTATAATCGTTTTTTTTGTCAAAATTACATTTTATCATCAATTGATATCTTCAGTTAGGGCAGACCAAAAAATATGTTTATACGGCATTTGAAAGAGCAATTAATATTCTTTATTGTGTCAAAAATTGGGGATATGTTATTTTTTTGTTTTAAGTTTTACCAATTTTACTAATATCATATTTTTTCAAATAAATTGATATAACTCGAATACGGAAAAAGATACAGACGATGTTCTATAGCAAAACACGTGTTTTGAAAAGCCCCAAAAGTCTTCAGAAGATGACATTCGTGAGAAATAAAAAATAAAAAATCTACAGCTTTAACACTTTTTATAAGTTTTATCATTATCATCGTATTGCAAGATTTGCGAGAAAAGATGTATTTTCGGTCTGAAGCATACTTTTAAGAAACAAAGTTTGTTCTACAAAGTTGTTCTGGATACTTAAGCCTTTATTGAAGAGTTACCTAAAAATAGGGTGGGCTATTTTATAAAAATGTAAAACCTTCATTTTTTTAATTTTGCGGAATATTGACGTAAAATGTTCTACAAAGTTGTAGCGCAGCTTTTTCCAATCAACTTTACTATATAAACATTTTATGTAGCTCTTAAGCTCACTTGTTTAGAGTAATTTTACTTACCAGGATTAGGTGTCCCTCAAAAACAAGATTTATGATCTGCTCAGTTCATTTTTATTTTTCATGGATGTCACCTTCTGAAGACTTTTGGGGCTTTTCAAAACGCGTGTTTTGCTATAAGAATATCGTCTGTATCTTCTTCCATTATCGAGTTATATCAATTTATTTGAAAAACATGATTTTAGTAAAATTGGTGAAACTTGAGATAAAAAAATAACATACCCCCAATTTTTTGACATAATGATGAATATTAATTTCACTTTTAGATGCCGTGTGAACATATTTTTTTGGTCTGCCCTAACCGGAGATATCAACTTATGAAAAAAATGTAATTTTGACAGAAAAATGATTCTAACTTTTGATCGGAAAAAGATATTGTGCATATTTACCCATCAAAAGTTGCATTTTTTTGAGCTCTAAAAGTCACCTGAAGACGACTTTTTCGAGAAATCTGAAACAAAAAAATTAGATTAAAAATACTGTTTTTTTGAGGTACACCCTAATCCAATTAGGTAAAATTGCTCTAAATCAGCCAACTTAAGAGCTACAGAAAAAGTTTCTTTAGCAAAATTGATTGGAATTAGCTGCGCTACAACTTTGTAGAACATAACAAGTCAATATTCTGAGAAATAAAACAAAATATTTTCGATTTTTTTTTATATGATGGGCCACCCTAGTTTTTGGTAGAACCATAATGATGGCCTTACTATTTCGAACAATTTTGTAGAACAACAGTTTTTTCTAAAAAATATAGTTTTGGCGTAAAATTCATCTTTCCGCGTAAATCTGTATCCTGGACCATAGTGCATTGGATCAATTTATTCAATTAGAAGCAGAGAAGAGTGCTTTGAAGATCAAAAGAGATTCAAACCTCTTCGAAGGTGACCTAACAGGACATCTTAGTATTCTAAACAAAATAAGTATCAACTCACTGATCACAAACAACGATGATTGGATGAGAAGAAGATACAACTTTTATCGATGTTTTGATGTAATTAATCTTGAGCGAAGCACATGGACAAATGGTGGACCAAATCTTCGTTCAAGATCGATTGTGTTTTACACCGATGGTTCAAAACTGAACAATCAAGTTGGAGCAGGCGTGACTGGCCCAGGGACGAATATTTCGATTCCCATGGGAAAGTGGCCATCTGTTTTCCAAGCTGAAGTTCAGGCTATTCTTGAATGCTCTAATTTATGCATACGTCGAAATTACAGGCATTCAAATATTTGCATAATGTCTGATAGTCAAGCAGCATTGAATGCTCTGAAATCAGCAAGATGCACATCTAAACTCGTTTGGGAATGTGTTCAGTCACTCCAAACCTTGGGTAGTCGTAACAAAGTGAACCTATATTGGGTTCCTGGTCATTGTGGCATTGAAGGCAATGAACAAGCTGATATGCTGGCAAGACTTGGTTCAACTCGACAATTCATAGGTCCAGAACCTTTTTGTGGTGTATCTGCGTGTTCTCTTAGAATGGAACTGAATTTTTGGGAACATTCAAAAATAGAGGACATTTGGAAGAACACCTTGATTGCGAGGCAGTCTAAACGTTTCATCACACCAAACGTATTTATCACTCGCAAAATTTTAGATCTTTCAAAAAAAGATCTTAACATATATACAGGTCTTGTAACAGGCCATTGCCCGAGCCGTTATCACTTGAAGCTGCTAGGAAAACTTGAAGATGATGTATGTCGCTTCTGCGGTATACATGTGGAAGACTCGGAACATCTGTTATGCCATTGGCCGGCAATTTTAGAAAAGATTACAGTTCTTCAACAGGGGGCTGATAGAACCCTCTGAAGTTTGAGAACAAGTCCCAATTTGGTAGTGCGATTCATCAGAACCATAATACCGTATTGGGAAGACGCTGGTAGTCAAGGTGATGCAATTGCTCTACATAGCAATGATGCGTCAACTTGACAAAGCTATATGAAATGGGGCATATATCACAATAGATCTAACAAATGGTCGCAGTGATTAAAATACCCAACAGGGGAAAAAAAAAAAAAGATCCCCGTTAGAGTTTTTTTACTGTGTTCGTGTTGAACCAATCTTGCCTTTCTACTTAGTATTTTTTTATAGCGTGAAATGCTATTTCACAACACAATGCCAATCTACTGAAAAAATAGCATTAAAAAGGTCTATATTAAGAACATAAGCCCAACATCAACACAATGCTAAATTGCGTTGTTCAGCATCCTTGATCATAGTACATTAAGATCATCAGAAAAACAAACAGCGAAAGAGGCACGTCTCGCTACATGTTTCAAGGGGAGAAGACCAATCAATCGTTCACCAGTGGTCAGCAGAAAGGTATTACGAAAAACAAACCCAGCATGTAATCGCAGATCAACAAAACAAGCAAGTAAGTGCACTCGATTTGCGTCATCGTAATCGCGCGATTTTCTCGCCGCGCTATTTTTCATTGCATTCCCCTCTGTGCATATTTAGAAAACTTAATTTTAATCAATCCGTTGATCTACGAGTGGCACGCATTTGTAAACCGATCGATCGATGATACAAGATGATTTGTTTTAAAGTTTGTTTCTAAAATAAAACAACGCTACAACGGGTCCGCGCTCACGAAAGGTTCCGCATGTGATGTTGCGTCACATGCGATTGGTCTTGTGGTGCACTAAAATAATTATCTCAGTTGTTGGCTAGTTGTTGCCGCCAGTTTAAAATAGATCTTTTCTAGCGAATGCATCGTCTCAAAATAATTCAATGAAGACGACTAGGCCATGTTGGGGTTGAGAAGAAAGTTCAAACCAGATGTGCCTGGCACCGGTGCCCGAGGTAGACGGTTTTAATGATGGATGATTCGAGCTCTTGCATAATATAAGAATTGATAGATATAACACCACTGCATTGCCGGTCTGCCGGGATGGATAATTCCTAATGATTGCCTAATTGTCAAAATGATGGATGACATCAAACAGAGAATTATCTTTGAAAATATTTCAAAAACTTAATTAAATTCATTTGATCTTGGAAGTTATTTATTTACTTGAAAAATGACGGTTGGCGTCTCGCCAACCAATAACGACGACAAATTTTGTCACGTTCACACAAACGTTCAAGGATGGAAAACTTTTCCAAATAGCTCGAGCACGCTCTCGGTTTTATCGAAATTAAAACGCACGACAGATTCAAAACAGAAATCCTGTGAAACAACTTTCACCGGTGGCGCAGTTTGTCACCGCGTGCAGAGAGAACGAACCAATGCTCCAATAGTTCGAAAAGCAATTTAACTTAAGCTTGTTGACAGTATTCCGCGTTGAAACGCTCTTCCTCTTCTCGATATACTGACTTATGTGAGCATTCATTAGGAAAATTATTTTCATTCAATCACATTCCGCCCGTGTGTGCGGCTACGTTGCGCTGCTGGTCAACTGGTTTTAGTGTGATTATAATTTTTCAATTAAATACACCTTCTTGGCCGGCCCCGGCCGTTGCATGGCTTAATTATCGTCGGGTCCATCCCTCGTCACGTTGCGGTACCGTTGGCGTTAGGGGTGGAAAACCGGTAAGGTTTACCGTTTAAGATTAATCAATGTAACTCGTTTGGTTCGGAGTGCAGAAAGCTCATATGCTAATTGAGGAAATCTCTTAATGGAAACCCATTTGAAGGAAATTGAGATTCGATTTACAAAACGAGTAAGCTAAGTGAAGCAGGTTTTTTTTCCTCAAATATCTATACATGGTCTAAATAAAAAACTAACTTGAAAAAAAAATACCAACTGCTTAAAAAACTCATATAAAATGGTCCATAAATATGCATTTATCAGTAATCTATGTAGGATTTTATAAAATCAAATATTATAGTGAGATATTATAGTATAGATAAAAAGTGAATTGAAGTGAATGAAATTTCTCGTAAGTATGTTCCGCGCCTAGGGGGCAAAATATTATATGTACCGTCGTCGGGGGTGACAATGAGTCAAATGGGGGTGAGAATGGGTCACTGTTTCAACTACTTAGAATGCTTGTAGAATGGATTGAATGTATCTGAGGGAAAGAAGACTAAAATATAAGTTCTTTTTGAACGATTTTGCTCTACGACCTCCAGGCTGCCGGTAAGAGCGATGACCCATTCTCACCCCCCAGACCCATTGTCACCCCCGATGGCGGTAACTCGGACGGTTTTTACGCTTTCCCATTATAATTTTTATAGATTCTGATCGAAACGAATTATGATCAAAGCAGTTACCCTAAATTGAAAAATCTAAAAACCTTGCGAAAACATTTTTAGAAACAAGATTAAAATTGTCAAATAATCGAGAATAACAGCCTTATACTTTTGACTCGTAGCAGTACTCGTTTTAAAAATATGAAAAGTGCCATGACTTCACTTACGGAGGAAATATTTACAAAATAAAAAAAATATGATCAATGTTCCCCCGGATTACGGTACATATGTATAATGAACTTTGAGAATAATTTTATTCTAGCTTCTTCGTCTAGATAAATTAGTATTATACGATGATTTTTTAAAGGAGTATCGAAAAGTATTAACTGCATTTGATGAATCGAATATACTTCAATTTATCCAAAGAAAACCACTTCTACATTTCGTTGTTTATGTGAATCAAAAAGTAAGGAAAAATCTAACATTGTTTGTAACCTTGAACCGCATTTGAACTAAGATAGTAAAAAGCTCGTGGAATTTATTTGACAGTTAGATAAAGAATCTAACTGCTAACCGCTATCATGCGCTTTATCTTGTGTGCTGTGTCGCCCCGTACTAAGAACAGCTTCCTTCATTATTTATTTAGCTGCTGCTGATTGTGAATCTTCGTTGCCGGTGCACTGGCTGGGCGATTATTCGCGGGTGGTAACAAACCGGTCTTGAGAGGCGTGAGTCGTCGCATTACGAATAAAGACATCCTTCGAACAAGGCCGTCGTTGTCGATCTACAAGATATGCACTTTGCAAAAAAACGGACCTGTGGCAAACACAGATCAACAACATCGCTGTTTTTCTTTGCTTTGAATAAAGAAAACATTATAAATAAATGCAATCCGGCGATTGCGATTGTAGATTACCCGTTCGAGCCCTGACGCCGACTCAGGGCGCTGCTAGAGAATTGTAATTTAATCCCTCACCTCTGGACGTTAGCCATCTTTTGTTTGAACGCCTGCTAACTAGCAGAAAGTGGTTTCAGTGAAGCTCAAAAAGGTCAGTTTATGACTTCTTAACAATAGTAATGCGGTGAACGCGATTCAACTCTGTTGAGGGCTGCCTCGCCGGGAGTAAACAAATTCATTATATTCCACCGGTGCCGGCCACTAGCACTTGGTGAACAGGTTTATTGACATTTACAGGGGTGCATAGTGATTCTTTACTGTGTAAATACAAGCACCCGTTGCTACACCAGTTCCACGCAGAATAATTATTCTTTTTTGAGTTGGTTTCGACATTCAAAACTTTTCCCCTTTGGAAAACTTATGGTCGATGATTTTAATTAATATTCTTAAGTTCGCTTTCACAACCGAAGACATAATCATATGCTTGATTGTATAAATTTGAATATAGAAACTACTTAAGCCACTATAGCAAACAAATTTCTGAAATGTGACTTTCTATTAGACAAGTTATCCCTTGTTACCAACCCTGTGAGAGCATGCTACTTTTCGTAATATCGGTAAAAACAGTGCCATTTATCTTTGTCCGTAGCTAACCGGTTGCGTGGCGGGTTGTTTTTCCTCGAGAAAGAACTCACGTTCGTGATCCGACGACAGTCGCAGATGCGATGTTCGTGCTCCCCCCAGAGAGAGTTGAACCTCAGACATGATCCATGTGTCATGTTCTAGAGCGGCTACGAAAGTAACAGAGCGATATACATAGATAGGTGACCCAAACTGATGATGTTGGTGTCAGAACACACGCACAACCTGCAATCGTCTAGTCCTAGACTAGTAAGAGAGGTGTGATCACGCGACGAGATCGTCAAAATCCTGTTACCTTCTCGAAATAGAATGCCGGTCGGTCGATGGCGCGGCGAGCGGCATTGAGAGATTGTTATGACAGGGTAGCGAAAAAAAAGACAACCATGTGATCTAAAAATAGAAACCCAACGAGTGCCGTCTTGTTGGTGGTACTGCAGCTGCACTGAGTTAGCCGGTTCTTTGTTGGATTCATAGCGGGTCTGTAACTCAGGGTTGAGTTGAGACTTGACTGTCATATATTTGAACAAGTAGGAAATTCCTTAATGTATATAATTCTCGTTAAATTGACGCCCATTACTGGCAATCATTTAATTATATCAATCACAAACATTGAAAACCTGCTCATAAGCTAATTTTCGATTCCAATGATTTCTGCTTTGTAAGAAATAATCAACTACACTTTGTACAATGTCACATCATCATCAGCTACACACGAGTACATAAGCAAGGGAGGTCAAAATGGAATTCGTGGAACAAACGCTACGGAGAAAAGGCGGCAGGCCCGCCACCACCGACCACCGGTGATGTGAATCGCAAGAATTGGGGTTCAGACCTTGACCTGCCCTGTCCTGACGTTCAGCTAATGGACACACTTACCGTGCAGAATTGGTATGGTCTTTGAATAGCATCCCCACCACTCGTGTAGGAAATGATATCGGAATAATTACATGACGCTGTTGCTTGATATTTTTTGTGTTATATAGAAACACGAAAGATATTTACGATGTATACGATGTGCGATGTGAAGTCAAGTTTTAATGGACGCTTGAATGGACGTTTTGTTTTTCTAATTTTTTATCATTTTTGATGTGATGGGTTTAAAGTAACTAAATAAAAACTTTTACGAGATGGCTCTCTCGTGCTAAAGGAATATGAATACTAACTCTAAAAGATTGGAAGAGAACACTGTGGATCATCCACATATCGGTGTTGGTGCCTATCTCGTTCATATGAAATAGCAAGATTCGGCACAAAACTTACAAAACTGCAAAGCTATGTTTGGTTAATTAGGATTGATCAAACAAATCAGAACAAGTTTTTTAAATTTCGCCAAAAAAGTCAGCATAATTTCCCAGAGAAACTTTTTAGAAAATCTCCAAAAAATACTTGGGAATTTATAAAGGATTTTTATGAGTTTCCACAAGTGATGCTTCTGAATATAAAAAAAAAATTTGAGATTCTTCACGCTTCCACGATGACAAAAGACCGTCAACTAAAGGGTTACGTACTTAGCTGGTAGTGCAGCCTGGGCACAGTTGTCCTTCTTTCATCAGCTAGAGTAAGAAGGTACGTCTCGAGCGTCTGTTCACCAGGAGATTTGGCTCAAATAGTGTCTGTCTGGCATTCAACTTCTAACTATCGGAATGATGAATCTTAAGGCGGTCGCCCGGTAAGATAGCTTACTGAGGCATATCAAGAACCATGAAGAAAAAGCGAATGTTATTTTTGGCAACGGATTAATGACTATGACTGGAAACTCTGTACCTGGAATGTCAGGACCGTAATTAACCCTGGACGAACGAGCCGTCTGGCTTGTGAACTGCAGCACTAGCATTGTTACGGTACAATTTGTAGATTGGACACTAGTGATACTCTTGTTTTTTTTTTGAAATCCATATCTAGAATGCTATCAGAAATCAAGAAGCGGAGGGATCCATTAACAAAAGCATGAGGATTACTACTCCTGGCCACGCCCATCTTCACCGCAACTAGGAAGAGTAAGGAAATGTTTATGTGGTACTTACTTAAGAGAGGCCACCGACTTAGCGACACCCTCATAAGTACCACGGAGTTGAATATTGGGGAGGGTATCCGTTGGATCAGGATTTGCCTGAAGCTGGCAATGTGACCGTGGTAAATCTTGCTCCGTAACACACCACGTTGAGGTGTCAATCAATCAACGTCATATCTGGCTTGTGAAGAACACAAGAAGTCTGTGATGTGGAAACCCGAAAGGATACATGTGTGTTGGGGATACGGGGTAAATTCTTCATTGACAGTCTAATCGACATCTACGCACCGATAAACGATAAGTCCGACGACTAGAACACTAGACACGTTTTATGTCTTGATAAAGCCTATAGAAAGGGCTCCAAGCATTAAGTAAAAATTGTTATCAGAGACGCTAACGCTCAGGTCGATAAAGAGAACTTTTTCCGTTCTATAGTCGGTAGGAAGATCCTTCACTCCGCTACTAATGACAACGGCCTACGACTAGTAAATTTCGCCTCTGCCAGAGGGATGGCCATCAGTAGCACCTACTTTGCACGAAAGAATATCCGAAAGCACACCTGGAGACACCTAAATGGTGAAACTTGCAACTAGATAGACCGTTTCCTGGTAGATGGGCGGCATTTATCGAATGTTATCGAAGTGCGGACATTCATAGGATCGAAAATTGATTCTGATCACTACCTCGTTTGTCAGTAAAATTCGATCACGGTTGTCAACTGCAACGAATGAAAGATCACATCGAACGATGCATTACAATATCCAGCGATTGTCGGCGGAAGGAGTATCGGCCAGGGATTGAATCCTAAAGAGAAAGAGCAAGTCTCTCACTTATCATCTCTGTATACATATACGATATGTAGCATACCGCGAGAAACTTTTTTCGCAAGCTGTCATGGCAGAGAACTGATTCGGGATGTTGTACCCCATGATAAATTTCTTTTAGAAAGCTCCAAATGCGGGAATCTCTGGCTCTGATGATGCATTTCAACTTGCTCTACACAGCTGTGCAGTAACCAACATGAAAGGAGCGAAAACAAAGCGAGAATCACCATTTTTCTGTGGAGGGCTGCCTATCCGATTCTGTTTTTCGCACTTGTATACAAGTTTGATAAATTTGTTATCATGGCTTGTTATGATTCGGAACAGTTTTTGCCTCTCTTTTATCGTTGTTCGTTATCTATTGAGAGCGATTTCTGCAAACCCTGGTATCGGCTGAATACCGCCAGAAGCTCCTTGGAGCGATTAGCACAACAGCACGAGAAGTGATAGGCACTGCCCAGAGGCGATCCAGAATGGGTTGGTTTGATGTACATGCTAAAGTCAAGTACACATCGCGATCGCATTAACAATTTACACATATCAAGGCGACGGCATGGCTTTATCTCACACAGGTGTGAACATTTTGTGTTAGACATGTACCGTGTACTGACGGTGCAGGTGACTTCGCCTCGAACTGTCAAAGTTTCTTCGGATAGCTGTGATGGCGAACGTTTCCAGCATGGATCGCAACAAAACTATCAATGATTTTTCGTCCTAAGCATCAAGATTGTAAATGAATTCATGATCCCATGGGATAATTCTACACGAAATTAGTTTAAATGGGCTAATGAACGCGAGTATTTGGAAAATGAGTCATGTTCGGATTTGAGTCAAAACGGTACTTTTTCGGAGGATTTCCATCTTGTTTCGATGGCGGAACAATAAAAATGTGCGAATATAATCACCGCACTTCAGTGAAATGAAACGAACATGGCAAATTATGCTTGAACATGGTTTTCCGGTGAAACTAATACGGTGGATTCCTGAAACATTAAACGAATCGAATTCAAGGGGAAGGGTGGTGGATGAGATTTCGACACCATTTCTAACTTTGGATGGATTAAAGCAGGGTGATTTATTTATTTCTCAGACTAAGACCGGAGTGGCCTATTCAGTAAATAAATGTATTCTCCATTCAACTCAGTTCATGGCTGCACGTCGCCAGCCACGCAGGCTGCGGAAGGTCCGCAAATCGTTTTCCACCTGATCGATCCACTTTGCTTGCTGCGCATTTCGCATTTCGATTCCTTTTTGTGTTCGTTAGATCGTAGTCGAGTGCCATTTTCACCAGATTATTGTCCGGCATTCTGGTTAAGTGCCCGGCCCACCGCAGTCTTCCGATTTGCGCGGCGTGAACATTGGATGGCCTCCTCGAAGTACCGTCATCCATCCGCACCCCTTCATAGATAGTACGCAACACTTTCCTCTTAATTGCTAAATTTTAGTCTGGATCTCAACATTATTCCTTATGGATACTCTTAAACTATTTTGTGGATTTATGGTAGCGTTTTACGGAGCAATCAGGTGTTAATTAGGAATCATTTTTCATTTTCTTATGGATAGTTTTTTATTGCACATTTAACGGTATGGGTGATTGGTCATTTGAAGCGATTGGCCCAGGATCGAGCCAAGTGGAGCAAGGTACCTCATTCGGCGTTGGCTCATTAAGTATCAAGTTAGTAGAGACATCATTTTTCAATTTTTTTAACCAGATTTTAGAACTGTAGGTAATCCTGGATTCCTGGATACAGTGGATAATCATGAAGATTTTGACGACGTCATCATAAAATAATGGAATTTTGGTCGAAGAGTCCCCGACAAGTAGATAGTAACAGATTTATATCAGACCTTGTTATTCTGTTACAGCAGTTTTTTTTTATAACAGCGGGTGTTATAAAACATGTACCATTAGTAGTTAAAATAACAAAAATTGTAACAAAATCTCTTCTAGTTTTTAAAAAAATTATTACTAAATATGTTATTAATTGAACAAAAATATAACTCGTTGTGTTACATAAAAAGTGGTGAAAATAGCTTGTACTATAGCAAATTATATTCCTGAAAAGATTTTGATTATCCATAATGTAGGCAATTACGTTTGTCCAGCTGGTTCAACTTTGGATATAGATTCAAGTTATACTGTAGGTGGTACCTCACTTTTTTTTTCCAATTCCTATCTACCAAAAATGTAGGCAATTTTTTTTTCGGTAGAAATAAACATAACACATTATGTTATAATCATGTTATGACGATCATAAAATTTTATTTCCTCCATCTTTGGCAGAGAATTTATAACAAAATTATTGCAAGTTTTGTTATTTGTAACACATATTGATATAACTGTGATAAAATTTTCTTATGACTAACTAGTCGGGTAATTCTGACATCATGAATATGGAGAATAGTAAACATTCTAGTTTGCTGCTTTGTGGTACGCCTGATGAGCTTATGAAGAAAAACGACTCAGCTGTGTCGATTTTAATACATAGTGCCCGACACGATTAGTGAGGTATGAGGCCAGTACAACGAGGTCATTACAATTTTCAGCTATGGATAAATCATGGTAATTAACCCTTTGAAACCCTAATTGAAAATATACACATTTGTAACATTTCTTTATAGAAAAACATAATTTTGATTAATCATTTATTTCTTTATTTTAGGCGTATTATTTGGGTATTTTTTTTTGCATGTATCACAATCTTTTTCCAGTAATTATCATTTATTTCCAGCCTTTATCCAGTTTTCTGCTCAATGTTGTATTTGCATCTTTTTCTTCCAACATTTGTACTAGATAGCACTCCCATTGTCAGTCTGTCATATTTAATAGGATTCATAATATTTTCCTCTTGATACACTGTCTCATAGTTTCTGTGTTTGCTTGAAAACCACAAAAGCTTCTCATAATTTCCATGCTTCATGTTCGAAAATGGCTACCAAATGAACTAAAGTTTTATACACAGCGAATTTCACTGCTGCTTCACGCTCGACAGTCTCATATTTGATTCATTCCATATCTGCTTCATGCTTTTATGGGCAGTAACTGGTTACTTACGTCTTCCATTATAAGTGGATCATTGCCCCCTTCACAAGCATTTCCAGGTAAACAATTTCCTCATCATTTCCAATCACATCTCCTCTTATTCTTTTTATATCCGTAACAAATCTACTTCGTATTGGTAGAGTGAATAGTTCTGTCTATTCCTAACGTTTCAATCTTCAGTAAGACAAAAGAATACACCATTCCTCGATTTCGTCTGCAAAACCCAGGAGCATATGCGTTAGCTCTGCTAAGACGATGTACATGGTTGCGTGTAGAGATAGAGATAAGTTTTGTGTTGTTTTTGTTTTTTTAGCTTTTAGTGGAATGTATTTACTCATCAAAAGACAAGTTTGTACAATTTCATTTAATTCCACTACTTTATTGTACCTTTGACAGATACGTATAACGAGACGAGCCAGCCTTGGGCTGAAAGTCTCGCTAATAAAGACATAAAAAAGATACGTATACTGCATCCGGAAGTTCTTCAAGCATTCTTCCGGAAGTTCCTCCGGGGTATCTTCTGAAATTTCCTGCAGGATATTCGGCAAAATGTCCGAAATTTCCTTCCATTAAACTCCTCAGGAATTTCCTCCAGGATTTTATCCGGAAGTTCCTCCAGCAATTCTTCAGAAAATGCCTCCAAGAATCCCTCCAGAATTTGTTCCGGTAGTTCATCCAAGAATTTCTCCGGTAGTTCCTCTGGTAGTTCCCAGAGCATTAGTGATTAATCATAGATTTAATCATGATTAATGAATAATGGGCTATTTAATCATTATTCATTAATCATAATCATACAAAAAATTTGATTCAATCATTAATCACTAATCGTTAATCATAGAACTTTACATTTAATCATAGAATTATTCATTCAATTCATTGTCCTGAGTTTATTAATTAATAATCAAGTTTAATCATTGCATACATCGCTTCTATTCATTAATCTTTAATCATAATCATTTAATTTTCATACCTTTCAATAACCCAATTTGGTAAAAATGTTCCTTGATAATTGCTCAATATGCAAACTATTCAATTTGATTATTCATAATCATTAATCATTAATCATACCGATCTTTAATCATTAATCATACACATATTGTGTCAGCATTTAATCACGATCGGTAATCGTTAATCATACTCCAAACGGTTTATTCATTAATCGTAATCGTTAATCATTGTCAAAAAATAATTCAATCGTTAATCATAATCATTAATCATTGCCAAAAATGATTAAATCATTAATCATAATGTTTAATCATAGAGTTGAATTATTTAATCATAACAAATTTAATCATTCATTGGAAGCGTTATTCATTAACGCTCTGGCTAGTTCCTCCGGAAGTTCCTACAGGAACCTTCCTTCGGAGAATTCTCCGAAATTCTTTCCTAGAATTTTTCCGAAAGTTTCTGTAAGAATTTCTCCAGTAATTCTTTCAGGAAGTGATTCGGAATTTTCTCCATAAATTCCTCCGGAAGTTCCTCCAGCACTTCCTCAGGAAGTTCCTTTAGGAATTCTTCCGAAAGTTCCTCCGGAAGCTCATCCAGGAATTTATCTGAAAATTTCTTCACGAATTCCTACGAAAGTTTCTTAAGGAATTGCTCCGGAATTTATTCATGGGTTTCCTCCAGAAATCTGATCAGAATTTCTTTCCGAAAGTTTATCTCCAAATTCCTCCGGAAGTTCGTCCAGTAATTGTTCCACAATTTCCTCCGGGAAATCTTTCAGAAGCTCCGCCAAGAATTTTACTAGGAACTATTCCAGAAATTCAAATGAGAATTCCAATTATTTCACAGATACAAGAGCATATAATAAATTACTTCGAGATCCCTCCTGTTATTCGCTTTGAATTCCTTTTGAAATTCACATGGAATTCCTCTATACCAGCGGTTCTCAACCTTTTTTTTGAGAGGTACCCCTTCGAACTTTTGCATCAATTGAGGTACCCCCTCTCGAAAGCAGGCTTCTAATCCTCTTGAAATCATAATTCCGAGCTTTTTGAAGTGAAGCTCCTTTCAGCATTTGAATCCCTTTAAACTAGGCTTCCGCTCCCCTTCATTAGAGGCTTCAGAGCCTCTTGTAGAAAGGCTTCCGAGCCTCTTGAATATGGTTTTTAAGCCACTTAAAAGGAAGCTTCCTTTGCATCTTGAAAGGACGCTTCTGAGCCTCTTGATAGTATGCTTCCAAGCCTCTTGAAAGAAGGATTCCAAACCACTTGAAAGTAGACTTCCGAGCCTCTTGAAAGGAGGCTTCCGAGCCTCTTGGAAGGAGGCTTCCGAGCCTCTTGGAAGAAGGTTTCCGAGCCTCTTGGAAGGAGGCTTCCGAGCCTCTTGGAAGGAGGCTTCCGAGCCTCTTGGAAGGAGGCTTCCGAGCCTCTTGGAAGGAGGCTTCCGAGCCTCTTGGAAGGAGGCTCCGGGCCCCTTGGAAGGAGGCTTCCGCGCCCCTTGGAAGGAGGCTTCCGAGCCCCTTGGAAGGAGGCTTCCGAGCCTCTTGGAAGGAGGCTTCCGAGCCTCTTGGAAGGAGGTTTCCGCTCGGAGGAGGAGGCTTCCGAGCCTCTTGAAAGGAGGCTTCCGAGCCTCTTGAAAGGAGGCTTCCGAGCCTCTTGAAAGGAGGCTCCCGAGCCTCTTGAAAGAAGGCTTCAGAGCCTCTTGGAAGGAGGCTTCCGAGCCTCTTGGAAGGAGGCTTCCGAGCCTCTTGGAAGGAGGCTTCCGAGCCTCTTGGAAGGAGGCTTCCGAGCCTCTTGGAAGGAGGCTTCCGAGCCTCTTGGAAGGAGGCTTCCGAGCCTCTTGGAAGGAGGCTTCCGAGCCTCTTGGAAGGAGGCTTCCGAGCCTCTTGGAAGGAGGCTTCCAGGCCTCTTGGAAGGAGGCTTCTGAGCCTCTTGGAAGGAGGCTTCCGAGCCTCTTGGAAGGAGGCTTCTGAGCCTCTTGGAAGGAGGCTTCCTGAGCCTCTTGGAAGGAGGCTTCCAAGCCTCTTGGAAGGAGGCTTCCAGAGCCTCTTGGAAGGAGGCTTCCAGGCCTTTGGAAGGAGGCTTCCAGCCTCTTGGAAGGAGGCTTCCGAGCCTCTTGGAAGGAGGCTTCCAGCCTCTTGGAAGGAGGCTTCCGAGCCTCTTGGAAGGAGGCTTCCAAGCCTCTTGGAAGGAGGCTTCCAAGCCTCTTGGAAGGAGGCTTCCGAGCCTCTTGGAAGGAGGCTTCCGAGCCTCTTGGAAGGAGGCTTCCGAGCCTCTTGAAAGGAGGCTCTGAGCCCCTTGAAAGGAGGCTTCCGGGCCTCTTGAAAGAGGCTTCCGAGCCTCTTGAAAGGAGGCTCTGGAGCCTCTTGAAAGGAGGCTTCTGAGCCTCTTGAAAGGAGGCTTCCGAGCCTCTTGAAAGGAGGCTTCCGAGCCTCTTGAAAGGAGGCTTCCGAGCCTCTTGAAAGGAGGCTTCCGAGCCTCTTGAAAGGAGGCTTCCGAGCCTCTTGAAAGGAGGCTTCCGAGCCTCTTGAAAGGAGGCTTCCGACCCACTTGAAAGGAGGCTTCCGAGCCACTTGAAAGGAGGCTTCCGACCCACTTGAAAGGAGGCTTCCGAGCCTCTTGAAAGGAGGCTTCCGAGCCTCTTGAAAGGAGGCTTCCGAGCCTCTTGAAAGGAGGCTTCCGAGCCTCTTGAAAGGAGGCTTCCGAGCCTCTTGAAAGGAGGCTTTCAAGCCTGTTGAAAGGAGGCTTCCGAGCCTTTTGAAAGGAGGCTTCCGAGCCTCTTGAAAGGAGGCTTCCGAGCCTCTTGAAAGGAGGCTTCCGAGCCTCTTGAAAGGAGGCTTCCGAGCCTCCTGAAAGAAGGCCTTCGAGCTGCTTGGAAGAAGGCTTTCGAGAAGTGTAGAAGGTTCTTCTAATCCTCTGGCAACTAAGCAACCGAGCTTTAGTGAAAAAAAAAACCCAGAAATATCCACCTAGCGTTGGTGGTGCCTTTCTCACATTTAGTTGAGACACCAACCTTATATGGAGTATATATGGTCCGATGTACCATTTTCTTCATAACTTTCAAACGCAATGACCGATCGTTATAAAATTCAATAGTGATCAACAAGGCTTTGTCCCCTGTCGAATGAAACTTGTTGCGAGAAAATCGGTTAAGGATTACTATACGAAAAGTTGTCTAATGTTTTTATAGCTTTTGTGCACACACATACACACATACATACACACGGACAGACAGACATGTGCTCAGCTCGCCGAGCTGAGTCGATTGGTATATAATACTATGGGTCTCAGAGGCTTCTATAAAAAGTTCGTTTTGGGAGTGAAATGATAGCCTTTCGGTACAACAGTTGTACGAGAAAGGCAAAAATCCATTTTGTTCATTCGACGTTTTGTTCGTTTGATCTATTGTTCCGCAGCCCTTCATACATTGTCTCTGGTTGTGGAAGGCAGGATTCAATTGGGATTTATTGATCGCATTGCATATTATGAACAAATAAATTTTTGAAATAGAAAATATGCAATTATCAAAACTTTATCAATGAGTTTTGATTGGAATTGTAATACGTCCGCCATTATGCATTTTTGTCCGAGGTACCCCCTAGGGCCAGCGGAGGTACTCCCAGGGGTACATGTACCCCAGGTTGAGAACCGCTGCTCTATACCCATCTCCCATCTACTGGAAATTCTTTCAGGAAATTCCCCAAAATGTTTTCAAGAGCTCTACTCGAAAATGGTTTAGAAAATCAATAGTTCCATCAGAAAAAATCAATTCTTCCAGATATTCCTACAGATAACGTTAGAAAAAATTTTCGAAAATTTCTACAAAAACATCTTCGGGTATTCTTTTGAGAATCCACCCTGAAATTTCTCTTCAAATTATTTAATGAAATATTCCCGATAATTCCCACTGAAACTTCTCCAGAAACAATTGAATTTGGCTGGTTTCGATTACCGGAAATTTTCTCGACCTCCCTGGGCATAAAGGTATCAGAAGAAGAAGTACTTGGAAGTAGATAAATATTAAGGTGTGTATTTCGGTCAAGAACTTGATAAAACTTTTGTAAAAATATACGAAAACCTTACTGCTTCAATAGTGGTAAAAAATACTTGGCGGTAAATATGGCAGCGCGCCGATTTATTTTTGACAGCAGCGGCGGCGCGAGAAAATCGTCAGCGGTGGCGGCGTGTCGTTACTCCATTTACTGCATCAAACCGAAAAAAAATGAATCAAAATGGTCAAATAGTTTATTTTGAATACGATCGACCCGTAATGCTGGGTAGACACCTTTACGTGGTGTGTTACGGGGTAAGATCTACCACGGTTACATTGCCAGCTACAGGCAAATCCTGACCCAACGATTACCTTCCTCATTATCCAACTTCGTGGTACTTATGAGGGTGTCGCTAAGTCGGTGGCCTCTCGTTAAGTAAGTACTACATCAACACTTCCTTCCTCTCCCTAGTTACGGTGAAAATGGGCGTGGCTAGAAGTAATAATATTCATGCTTTTGTTACTTGTGTTTGAGGATGGAATCAAGGACCACTCCCCTTCCTGATTTCTGATAGCATTCTAGATAAGGATCTCAAAAGTAAAACATGAGTATCACTAGTGTCCAATCTACGAATTACACCGTAACAATACTAATGCTAAATAGTTTATTTTGAATACGATCATGTATTGTTGCAATAATGTGAGACATTTTTTAAGCTCTTTTAGAGCAATGTCTTCACCCGTCATAAGACGAGTACTATTACATTTAATTCCACCACGTTGTAATCTTTACAGATACGTATTTTGACCCCAATCGTGAAGCTGTGAAGTGGCCCGTACCTGTCTAAACTAAACTAAACTAATGACAGGCAATAATGTATTTACTTTTTCTAGACTCATAAAAAATTCGCTGAAATGAAGACCCTGTCCGTTTTACCCAAACTAATCGTTTCACCCATCACGTCTGTTTTGCAATATCCCTTCAGAAACAAGGTTATTTATTTCTTTTGGCTAGCAATTTACTTTAGTTAATCAGATCAGCGGAGTGACAGATGCTGAAAGTGACGAGGTAATCCTTTTCTTTAGTACTGTACTTAAGTTTCACGAAATTTTCACTCACATTATTTTGCTATCCTTTTACATTTTCCTATCTAATAGTACACCCAACCGGTGATTGTTAAATTTTCTTACAATTCTGTATAAGAACCTACTAAAACAATTTGGCATATGCGAAAATGCTAGATTATTCTACAAATATTACATGAGGCCTTATAATTTTGCAAGCTTTTCCTACATTATTTGTTTGTGAGCTTACATTTTTTGTATGAGAATCCAACAATCTCGCATATGCCCAATTCTAATTCAGCTTTTGGTAGGTTCTTATACAGAATTGTTATAAGTCGCTGGTTGAAGTATGTCATACACACTTTTTGAATATTTTAAATCAAAACCGTGGCATTTCTGGTCGTTGCGAATTGTGAAAGTAGTAAGCATTGTGTTAATAACGCGAAAAAGAAGAATCATTCCCATCTGCTAATTCGGGAAAACCGTTATTAACGAAATGCAAATTTATAAAATGCGGAATTTATTTGCATGTGTGAATTGGATACACAGTCTGCTCGAGCACTCAGTGTAAACTGATATTCAATTTCCAGCCTCATCCGCGAAAGTGACCCCATCGAATGAAGATTTATGATCGTTCCTATACTATCTATTGCCGGGATACTCTTATAGTAATCATTGCTTTCAACCAATCGTTACGTGTGATGCTACCGCCATCATTGGTTTGCCATGCAGTGAAAGGAAATTTTGCCTACCATAACTATCTGTGCTTGGCAGAAAATTGGCGGCGTCTCCGCAATGAAAATGCTAATGACTTATTACCTGCGCCTGCTAACTTCAATAACGTTCACTTTGTTAGCTCATTAATATTTTCGCCCGCAGCCTTTGCGTAAACACATGAAAAGAAGGAACGAAAAGTGACAACCGGTGATAAGGAACTCAAGAGCGCGTTAATTTAAGAAAAAAGTTGCATATCATCCGCACAAGTAAAAAAAATATTTTTTATTTCAAAACCTTTGTACGATTTAGATTTATTGCCAGTAGTGACGATGCGATGTAAGTTAGTTGCCGGACAGTGTAGATATTAATTAGCGCCAGCTCACGGCTCCGCACCACCATCGTTCAGCTTGTCTCGCGTGAAACCGGTGATGGCATCAAACGGGAAAAACCAATTTAAATTCCACTGGATTGCATCCAATAGGACTGCAAATGGCCAAGCGTCGGCGGCGGGGGATTTTTACGAAGTGAATCACTCCCTCACGACGATGGTGGATTTAATATGCACTGCAGCAGCCCTACCTCGTGCAGAAGTTGGATACGGCTTAAATGTATACACTCTTTAGCGAAACAAAAACAAACATGAGAAAGCTTATAAGGAATGGATAAATGTAGTAATAGAAGGGTTAAATTGAATTAAATTTCGTTGGTTAAATATAAAAAAATATATAAATACTACACAGCATTTATTCAGACCATAGTTGATCATCACTGTGACATGATTTTTAAACTTTCATGTATTTTTTTTACAAGAAATGCTTTTTTAAGGCTCATTTGCTTCGCTGTCATGTTGTATACTGAATTGTGCTTGGAATGCAGATATCGAGCTACAACTTGAAGCAGTAATTTGTTTGTGTGTTCGTCGTGCTGCCCTACTTCCGACGACCGAGACGACGGGTGGTGGCGCTGCGTTGGCCGATGGAAGTGTTGCAGCAAAACATACAATTACCACCCGACGACAGTACGAGACCTCAACATACCATTCCACCTGGTTGGTCGGTTGTTGCCAATATCACGATCGACCGCGTGCGAATTAAATTTATTTCGCTAGAAAATTATATTGATTATTTCCATTGAAAACAGATTTCCAAATCAGATGGCTCAAACCGCAACTGATCGACTAGAAAGTGCATAACTTAATTCACGGGCGCCGGTGTTCTAGTGTGTGAGTTCAATTTCGATTCGAGCGAGGTCAACGACGGTTGCTTATTGTCAAACAAAAGAAAGTGCTCCTGCCTTTCGGTTGCTTCCATTTAACGGAGGTACTCGATACACTGTCTGATTGACGTGTAAGCACCTACGTGCGAGCTTTTCGAAAAATGGGTCATATGATAATTTTCCCAAAGGTCGTGCGAGTCTAATGACTTGGCTAAGTGGAGCGATGTTTTCGAAACCCGTCTAATGGTCGACGATCATCTAGAAGGAGCACCAACTATGGAACGACTAGCTAATGTTCATCCATCTGCTTTGTTGATGCATTTCAATCAAACAAATTAAAATGTAATTTGAAGTCGCAACATATGAAAACATTTGGTATTGTTTCGGTAAATATAGCCATCATATGTAATTCATTGTTGTTTTGCATATCGACGGTTCCGTGCAATACTGGTACAATTCAAAATTCCTCGTTTTTGACATTTTCATGGAAAAGCACGGAAAATAATATGAAGTTTCACCTGACAAAGACCCAGGTCGAAATTCACAACATATCAAAAGTTATGGTTATCAACGATTTTTTGAAAAATTAGTATGAAACCTTTGATTTATCTATTCTTAAGGTGAATCGCGTTAGAATCCAATTTCAAAACTACATAGCGCTTTCAGGGACATAACTACAAAAACCAACGACAGGCAAAAGCGAAAAGCAATTTTTCACCTTTGCTCATTTGCAGCATAATCGGAAAAATGGTTTTCAGATGTACTAATCGCCCAAAAATTAACATTTGTGCAAGCAAAAATGCGAGGTGAGGGCTAGCACGGCCATTGTGGCAGCAATGTTTGGACTCTGTCGTAAGTCCCCTTAAAGGTTTTGTTAAAACACATAAAACTAATCCTTTTGTATCAACACATGCAAAAATATCCATGGAATTTGAAATACCTAATTACAAAAATATGAAAGTTTCTTTTTGAGTAAAAATTTTAAAACGTTGTTTCTGAACATTTAGAGATTTCGAGTTGTGCCTGTTTTTCACGAAACCGTCGATATGTTATACAAGAAAGAAATCCACGAACTAGTCCAAAAAGAACTGAATATCGAAGGAAATCAATCAGAGATTTACAAAGCCCTCTACCACGCTTCTACGTTAGTATTTTTTCGGTTTACTTCATGACCATCAGAAAAAAATACGGTTTGGCCACGCGTGTCAGTGTTTTTTATTCGATATTTTTTTAGCTTGGCGTAGTAACAGAAGGGGGAAGCACGTCACATGCTGCTCTGCTCGTGAGGTAAATGCGGGGAGCCTCCGGCTTTGTTGTTATTTCTTTTTGGTGTTTATTTTTAACTGACTAATTTTAGCCGCACACACGTGCGGTTGATGAGGTAAAAATAAACCCACCTGGAATGTGAGTGGTTTTTTTCCCTACCAGTAATGCATATGAATTCCAAGCTTTGTGGTCAGCGTATTCGATCGTTAAATAGTAGTGATATGAATACGCTGTTTTTTCTTGTTATAAGTCAATGCCACAAAGTAGTATTAAAGCAAATTAATTATTAAGCTCTTTTAATCGAATATCTTCACCTGTCATAAGACGAGTTTTAGTACTATTCCATTTAAATACACAACGTTGTAATTCTTATATATATATGTATTTCGAGCTGATCTGCAAAGACGTCTTCAGTGTCTCGTATTTGACTCGATTTCGAGTCAAGTACGAGACACTGAAGACGACCTTACTGTTGAGGTCGAAATACGTATCTGTCAAGGTACAATTACGTGATGGAATTCAATGGGATTGTATAAACTCGTCTTATGACAAGTGAGTGGAGAATTGTTAGTTCCGGAAAATATCTGTTCTGTGAAAATTGTAAACACCAAAGGGATCAAACAATTATCTGGGGCTGGAGATGTTTTAAGCATTTTGTTTTCAATACTTTGAAAGGCAATGCAAAATTTTGTTGCATATATTTCTGTTGATTCTTTATTGATTCACGTCACACACAATGTTCAGCTCAAGCGAGAGGTCACCCAAAAGTTGATTATGAAATTTCTCTAAATCTGCCACGTAGTGGACTGACTTCTAGCGATAGTTCCAGATTTTGTATGAGGTAATTATTTGAAACCGAAATCAAGAGTTACGCTATTAGAAATTTCATTGAAATTTGTTCGTTAAAGGGCCAATTGATAACAAACCGACTACAGATTTGAGTAAACTGAAGCAAACAAAGATATGATTTATTTCTATACCAACATGTCATCTAGATGGCTCGAATCAAATAAGAAAAATTTTAAAAGTATCTTATTCATGAAAATTATTAGGTTTGATACCCACATTGTGATTAGCGGTTAGATCCATTTTAGCCACTATCGCGTTACCAAATGACTTCTGGAATGGCAGTGAAGACAATTCTCTCTCAAATCATTGGTTTGAAATGATTCAGCTTTTCCCAGTGGATTCTTTTAGGGAATATTTCCAACCATCTATCCAAATAGTGCTATGCTTGAAGTGCCATTTCCGATTCCCGAAAATCAGTGGAACTGTGATTAAAGAACACAGTTCTGCTAGAGAATTGTCGAACCGTGTGGATTTTGCAATGATATTTTTCTCCCGTGCAACCGATCCAGCAAAAGATGTTCCGGACAGCGACAACAACGACAATCCTTCGCAATCTTTCTCTGCAGTTTATGATCTATCTGACGATTTTGATAGACAGGACCAACTGCATAGTGAGATTTTGGCAATCAAATATTTACTATCAGCCCAGAGTTTTATTTTCTTCTTGGTCCTCGTGCTTCCTATGGCAATTGGGACCCATTTTAAAGTTAAAAATATTTTAACCCAACTAAGTGCAGGAGTGTCTACAAACCACCGACAGAGCCATACCAGAGTAACATTTTTCTTGACCAGAATAGATCTGATGGTGATTTCGGCCACCAACCAACCCACTGTAGCATGTAGTTATTCCGACCATCAACAGATTCAACAGTACAGAGTTGGATTTTTTAACCCGAATAAGGTGGATAGCGATTCCGAACATCAATCATACCACTCCAGAGTTGTATTTTTCTTGATCCGAATAGGTAAGATGGCGTTTCCTGCCTTCAACGAGTCTGCTACAAAATAGAGGTTTTCTTGATTCCATCTTATTCAGGGTTTTGACTCAAATTTGAGAATAAAATTCCCCGACTTTTTCAGACCTTCCATGCCTTTCAAGGTATGAAAAACGTTTTTTGTTTTCAATTCCTAGAAGCATATGAACTGTTGTCAGACAAATTGGCAAATAAATAAACCATTTTATTCAATTTTGAGTTTTTACTCCAACGGCTTCTATTTGCAAGGAACTTGTAAGGGAAAAAAAGTGATTTTAGAATGATTTTATAAATGCAAAAGTACCACTTTTCGGTTTCTGTTGCATTTTTTCCCATTAATAGTGGTACATGTGCATTTTGTTCCAATAATCTTGAAATTTGTCAAAAAAATCTTCGCATATTTCTCACTACTACCTTAATACCCATCGATCATAACTTGTTGATACAGTTTCGGTGTAGAAAATTGCAAATTTGAATTTAGTATTGGAAGTTTTTGGGGAAATGCATCTCCTGTAAAATTTACTCGAAGTGACATGTACCACATTCGTTGGCACCGGTTCATATGAAAATCTCTTCATGTATGAATTCTTGAAGTCCATATGAGTTCCTGAGTTACTTCTAAAAGCAGAACATTAAGGATTTATAGAATATCGTAGGTAATTCTGGTTGTTCACAAAGATTCTAGTAAATGCGCAGAACTTCTGAAAAGTGATCATACTTCACACCTTTCCAAAATTGGCTCCAATTAATGTTATAAATTATTTGGTGGCTTCATCCACCATTCGGAATTTTCACGGACTTCCTTGAATCGCAATAGACCTTCATTATCTTCCTAGAAATTTATGTGAAATCTTGTGTGTTTTTGATACGACTTTTGAACTATTTCCAAACAATCGTGGGAGCTTCTAGAAATCCTTCTAATTCCGTTAAAAAATCTTACGGATTGGATATTTTCGTGGATATCGAAAAACCTCCATTGGCTCTGAAATATACTTATGGAGTAAGAATTCTTGTTCACCCTCTGTGGAGTTTATGGACATCTAAAAATAGTCATGGACTGCTTCAATCTTCCAGATAATCAAACCCCTACAAGTTCACATAAATCCATGCAGCACTTATAGTAAACCCAGGAAAAAATTATAACCACTGCAATACTTTAATTATTCTGGTCTGTATACACTCACCTCCTTTAATTTTTATCGATAAATGGCCTTCGATTCAAAAGAAACAATGGAGTCATGGAAAATATAAAAAAAGTTGTGCCATGACTAGTCTCAAATGCTAAGGTTAGCTACACCTACTCCATTTATTTTACCGATTTTTAGTCGTCTGCAAGTGAATTCCAGCATTGTTTTATTTATAGAAAGTTCAACTTCTATCAACTAGAAATCAGACAAGTACAACAAGCAGTGAAACTTTATAAAGAACATGGAGATTTTTGAAGAACACATGTAAACATGTTTGAAGATTCCTTGGCATATTTTTTGTACGAATCCCTCCACGAAGATATTGCAATTCTAATTTGAGTAAAAACCAAATAATCTACAAAGTTTTTGAAGCGGGGCTTTTGGACAAATCTGCTGGGCATCCATCGAGGATCTCCAGAATAAAACTATCGAGAGAGCTCTTGGAAATCCTTCGTGATTTTCTTTATGTTTCAGTGGTCCAAATTGAAATTCCCTGACTTTCCAGGTTTTTTCAGGTAGTCGACACCCTGTTATTGGAGTTAGATTTTATTGTCCAAATTGCTCCAGCAGTACGGTACAAACCCGTCGACACATCCACATCAGAGTTAGATTTTCTTAATGCGAATACGTCCGATTGCGATACCGACTTTCAACCGACCCACTTCAGAGTTAGATTTACAGCTTTTGTTTATATTTAGCAATGTGCTTCAATCATATTTGAGCATACGTTTCAGGGGCTAAAAGGACCTGTAGAGGAAATGGTTATATTCAATGCATCACATAAAAATTAGTGATTTTGAACATATGAAAATTTTATTTGATGTACATGTTTTTAGACCCCGCCTTTATACTTTTACTATACTACCGTGTTATACTTTTTAAATTTCTGGAAAAAAAAAACTTTGAGCAACTTTTATGAATTTCTATTTAGGGGAATTTACTGTAATCCACGTAGACTTTTAGGTATAAATGCTGCTAAATATTGAATGTTTTTCAAGTATCTGAAATTTTAATCTTACTTCTTTTAGGTAGGTAAGGTTCGAATTGCTCTTTTAATGTTAATTATTGCACATTCTTTTTGGTCTGATTAACGAAATGCAGTATCGCGTCACCACGCGTCACGATGAAGGTAACGCGACCCCGGTAAGGTAACTTACTGAGGCTTCTCAAATACCACGAAAAGTTCGGAGACGAGCCAGCCTTGGGCTGAAGCCTAAATAGAGATAAAAAATAGACCACTAAGAATAGAGATAGAAGAAAAAGAGAACGTTATTTATGGCAACCGACCCGGCAACGAAATAAGAGCAATGATTGAAAACTCGATACCTGGTATTGTCAGGGCCCTAATAGAACCTGGATGAGTGAGTCTTCTTGCTCGTGAACTGCACGACGTGAAGGACACGTTTTATAAATGTCTTGCTAAAGCCTATGGAGAGTGCCCAAAGCATGGCGTGAAAATTGTTATCGGAAATGCTAACGGTCAGGTCGGTAGAGAGGACTTTTTCCGTCTCATAATTGGTAGGGAGAGCCTTCACTCCGCTATCAATAACAACGGCTAGTTAATTTCGCTGCTGCCAGAGTAGCACCTACTTTGCATGAAAGAACATCCGAAAGCACACATGGAGACACCCGAATGATGAAAATTGCAATCAGATAGACCATGTTCCGGTAGACGGGCGGCATTTCTCGGATGTTATCGATGTGCGGACATTCAGAACCCCGAACATTGACTATGATCACTACCTGGTTGTCAGTAAAATTCGATCACGGTTGTCAACTGTATCGAACGAAAGATCACAGCGAACAATGCGTTACAATATCCAGCGATTGTCGGCGGAAGGAGTATCGGCTGAGTACCACCAGAAGCTCGACGAACGGATAAGTGCAATCAACGTTAGCGACAACATCAACGATCTATGGGAGTCGATCCATGAAGCGGTGAGCACAACAGCACGAGAAGTGGTAGGCACTGCACAGAGGCGACCCAGGACGGGTTGGTTCGATGTGGAGTGTCAGAGAGTGACAGGCGAGAAGAAGGTTGCCAGAAGCCTAATGTTGGTGTCGGGTACCCGATCGAATAGATCGGTACAAGGAAGCAAGAGCAGTCAAAAACCTAACCCACCGCAGGAAGAAAAAAAGTACGAAGAACAAGTGATTAGCGAGGCGCAGAAAAAATTGGAGCAGAATGATATGCGGAGGTTTTATGAGACTGTCAATGGCCTGCGGAGAAAGACAGCGCCCGTTATGTGCAACAACCAAGAAGGGAATTTGCTGACAGATAAAACCGAGGTGGTTGTCAGGTGGAAGCAACACATCGAGACTTTGTTGAATAGTGGAAGTGACGGTGCATCGGTGAACAGAATAAATATTAGCGACGATGGACAAGCTGTGGAGTCGCCTACACTAGATGAGGTTAGAAAAGCTATTGAAGAGCTTAAAAACAATAAGGCTGTGGGGAAGGACCAGCTCCCGGCTGAACTTCTCTAACATGACAGAGAGCAGCATCATGAAGTTCGGCACCATACTATGTCGAGAATATGGGAAGACGAGAAATGCCTGCTAGCTGATTGGACGGCCTCATTTGCCCTCTCTTTAAGAAAGGGCACAGACCGGAGTGCACCAATTACCGAGGAATAACCCTCCTTAATTCGGCGTACAACATTATATCCCGTATTCTGTTCAACAGATTGAGACCGCTTGAAGAGTTTTTCGTCGGCAAATACCAAGCAGGTTTTCACGAGGGTCGATCAACGACGGATCAAATGTTTACCCTGAGACAAATCTTTGATTAATTCCGGGAGTACAACAAGGAGTGGGTTCATTAGTGGTGGTGGTAGCGTGGATGGTAAAAAATTTGAAGTGGTAGAAGAATTTGTGTATCTTGGAACATTAGTGACGTGCGAAAATGATGTTACCCGCGAGGTGAAAAGCCGTATTGCAGCTGTAAATAAGGCTTATTACTTATCTCGTAGTCTGAAAACGAAAACAAAACTCGCGCTGCATAATACTTTGATTCTTCCGGTGGCCTTATACGGCCATGAAACATGGACCTTAAAGGAGGCTGATCGGAGAGCTTTCGGAGTGTTTGACCGTATGGTGCTGTGTACAATACTCGGCGGTAAACTCGGTAAACAGAAAAACGGCATCTGGCGGCGTCGCATGAATCACGAGTTGTACCAGGTGTATAAAGGGCTGGATATTATTAGGCTTACACAACATGGCAGACTACGGTGGGCTGGACACGTTGTTCGTATGCCGGAAGAACGTCAAGCAAAGATAATATTTAGTAGAGAACCCGGAAGAGGCCGCAGGCTTCGTGGAAGGTCGCGTACACAATGACTTTTTGCAGTTGAAGAGGACCTGAGGGCGCCCAATGTTCAGGGCGACTAAAAGCGATTGGCACAGAATCGAGTGCAGTAGAGAAGGATACTTCATTCGGCGTAGGTTCATCGAAGAGCTGTAGTCCATAAAGTATCAAGTAAGTTTGCTATTGAAAACTAGCCCGATCGGACATTGCATTTCGGAATTATTGAAAAGTCATTGTTTTTCGAAAAAAAACATTTCAAAACCAAAAAAAAGTTTTTCACTAATGGTGGTAATGCGTAATAATTAATGCCAAAACCCATTGCCTTTCTGGTTCGTTCAAATAGTTGAGAAATATATAAGAAAAATCTAATATGCATAATAATATTTCTCGCCGAACGCAACTTGTTGCAAGTAAATCGGATGAATATTATAGTATATAATAAGTGGCAAAAGTGTTTTGTGATTTTGAAATTAGTATTTTGACCATAATTACTTATCCGATTCTACCGATTTTCAATAGGAAACCATGGGACAGGATTCTCTATCGAATGCAATAAATTGCGAGCAAATCAATGAAGTCTAAATGTCAAAAAAGTACTCTTTTTTACAATAAATAGTATTTTGGCCATAACTGCTAAGCCTATAGTCCTATATGGCCAATTTTCAATAGGAAACAATGGGACAAGTATCCCCGTCGAATGCAACTTGTTCGGTTAAGGCAACTAAATCGGTTAAGGATAAGTACGAAAAGTATTGTTGCGCACATATACATATACAGATACACACACACACAGACATCACCTTAATTCGTCGAACTGAGTCGATTGGTATATAACACTATGGGTGTTTAAGCCCTCTATAAAATGTTCTCTCAGATGTTCTGTGAATATAAATCACGTATTTCAATTTTTGACTATCATCCCTTAAGAGCGACTTTTGCTCTTTTCAAAGCCCATATTTATTCCAATATTGTATTTTTTTAACTTATTCATTGCATCTTTTTTGAACAAGTTACATCAGAATCTAGAAACGCTACAAATAATCACCAAACACAAACGCTAAACATAGGAAAATTCAAACCACGGGAGGTACAAATCACCGCACATTACTGTCGTACTGTACATGGCCACATTCTTGAACTCCCATTCCACCTGCCCATCGAAGCAGAAATTACAACATCCTCCGGTCCACACTGCTAGTGTCCGAATTCAGCCTTGTGAAGGCTGAGTTCAGCCAACGAAGACGACAAGCCATCCTCCTCCATTATTGTGTGCGCGTTCAATTCTCGAAGCTGAAATCGCGACGATGACGACCATCATCCGCACGCTGTGCAGTCACCAGAAGCCTCTGTTCAGCAGAATTCGCACCGTGATCTCATGTTTATTCAATGCATCGAAAACTACCTATCGGTGGAATTGACTGCAACGGGATGGACTTTGAACAGCGTACTTTCAGATTATTATTGGTGGCAAGTGCGCTCGAGCCGACCCGTCGACGGTGGTGTTTGTGTAGATGCTTGGATATTCGTAAAACTATGAGCTCTCAGATACGCTACAGCCAGCTCTATAAACGCTTTGCAAGGTCGTTTCGCCGTCGTCGGTCGCCAGCGAGAGAGCGAGGAATATTTTTTTAATCAATTCGTTGCCGTTGTTTTTCTGCAACTCGCTGTTAGGCTCTTGGTGGAGCTTTGGATCTGGAGCCGGGAGGGGGTTTCTACATATCTAGCCTCCACTCACGCGGATCGGTTCGAGTCGGATGCAGGCAGGTGTGTGGATTCAGAGCCGTGTGGCAGTTGCACGAATAGCTGAGAGTAGTCTTCGGTAGGCATGAATGAAACCGAATCGTGCTGAAGGCAATTCACATTTTCTCGTTTCCTTCTACGGTCGATCGTGACAATTATGGACCCCGAGGGTTGGAGGCGGAAAGCTGACTCAAGCTATAATTTTATTTCGTTTTTGTTTGTTGGTCACAAAGACTTTGATTCAGAAAGTGGCCTTCTGAGCTCGGCACGGATATCGATCAGAAAACGATCGTCGATCCACAGCTCTGCGAAACTAGAAACAGGTTAATGCATCGCTATGGAGATGCTTTAGCCGCTGAAGTAGCTACAGCGTGGAATTCCGACCGAAGTTTGAAACCAGGAGTTGTTTGTCAGTCACAGTTTCAAACCTCTCCGCATTCGGATTGTTCAAGTGGAACCAAGCGAATGTGAGAGCGAGAGATCGACACGTACGCTGGATGTGGTCCGTTGTGCTTACATTCGTTAAAATGGCATGTAATGAAATGGCTCACTAAACAGCGACGTATGAATGAAATATTTTAAATTTCTCATATATCGTAAAACAAATTGAACTGGAATGGAGTGAAAGTGGCACTCGTATTTTCGAGCGTCCGTCAGCTCTAGGGATAGTGAAATATGGCGTGGTTAGCATATGAATGAACGCTTGTGTGGAAGCTCTGTCGCGCCAACGTTTCATGTTTGCTCAAATTTATGCCAATTTGGTTTTGGCCCATGATGATACTAGTGACGTCAATCAACGGGCTTTTGTTAGTGTTATGTTCGCTTTGGCACAAAACAGACACAAGACTTATTTGCCATCGACGATGGCGATGATGCAAACTTTTGCAAACACGGCCGTAACACTGGCGGAGGTCTATCAGGATGGATTAACAACACAATCACCTTTGGGCGGCTGATTTAAGAAAATGCGTCATCCAGATTTTAAAATAATTGCTGGACGCAGGCACGTGCAGCTTGATTAGAACATCAAGGAGTGATATTAGCAAACTGAAATGCGTCAATAAAGCTCGTAACATGGTTAGCTAAAAACTATGTGCGCATTATGAATGTTGCATTCGATCTCCTTTTGCACAGCCGTGTATTGCTGAACACGAAAAATAACGCTAATTTTTGCGAACGTGATTCGCATTAGCGAGAGTCAAACTTGAAATGCAAACTGGAAGGTTGAAGCTATAGCAGATCCGACGAGGCACCTGACCGGCTCCGTTGGTTGCGTAGATCCATTAAGGAAGGTGGCGCAAAGTGGGTTTTAACCGGTATTTCGGGGACTTTTGGGTGCAATGACTCAACGTTAGGCATATTGATCATAGTGATGTGGCATTCTTATAGTTTTATATCCATTAGGAAGATGCTTCTCTAAATGATAATAATCTTCCTCATCTTTGACATAGAGACTGTGAACGATGATGACCGTCCGAAGAAACCTGTCACCTTGTTCTTAAAACATTATTGAGTCGTAAACTCGTGTTTTTCTAATTTCGCAATATTGCATCACTATATTTTCATTGGTTGATATAAAATGATCTATCAATCTAATTAAACAGCGAGATCACCGCATTATAAAGGAGTTTATTGTCCTTTTGCACTCTTATGCGATAACAAAGTTGGGTGCCATCCATAGTTCAGCCCATAACTCCCAATAGAAAAATGCTAATGGTTTACTTACCCAACTGATGGGTCTGCGCTTCTCCGATATAGATCCGGTAGAAAATTTGATATGAATCGCCACTCTGACGGCGAGAAAGTTTATACGCGGGCGTTGAACGTGTAACCGAAAGCAACGATTTCAACAACAGTCCCATGCGATTGTAGATCGAGTGGGTGGTCCGCAACTGGGCGTCACACTGGTCCGACTGTACACTGAGGGACCAAACCTCCAAGATCATATTATCTCCCTCCACGGTCTGGAGGGAGATCTCTACGCACAACGGTAACCGCGTAACAATCGATTCATGCTGGCTGATTTGAAGCACTTTCTTCGTTTCCGCTAGAACGTCCGGCTGGTCGATGATGGCGATGTTAAACTGCGGGAGAAAAGAAACAACGAAAGGATATTCAATTAGGGCACAGGTGCTGCTGCTGGTATCGGTTGCATGATAAAGCCTTTGAAAAACACAAACGACGCCAGACGGCGCTACGCCCACACGAGCAACCGCCTAACGAGCGGCGAAATGTGTGTTACTCGAAAGAGTATCGATTTTCCGCACGGATGAGTGGCTGTGGAAAATGAGGCTTGTGGTGGATGTGCGCGCGTGTTTTGCGCTTATTTTCACCGTTGTATGGGCAGACATATGGAGAAGGAGAAAGAAGCCGGACGAAATAGAGCCATACGGACCCCGTCCGCCCGTCCGTCCGCACACTTGAACTCGACCTTGGTTTCCTGGCTCGAGCTGTGGCCTTCACTACAGTACCATCGAACACCATTATACACATCGAAATGATGGACCGACTTGTATTTTCTATGGTTAACAGAGTATTTTCTTCAGCCGGCATTGGGAAAGCAGTGAGCATAGGACACACAATAGCAGAGCAACTCGGCATTGAAAATTAAGAGCCTTGTTCAGATGGACACGGGCTTCGTGAATAAGTAAATTAGAGGATGATAATAGCTCTATTATGGAACTTAAATGCGACGTAGTCATTGGAGCGGAGTGAGTTGTCCATGCGAAACGGCTGGACGATGACGAGCAGGAAGATGCGGGTTATGAAATGAGTTTAACTAATTTAATTTTCGGGCCATACGGGTCCATGTTCAGAAATAATTTGCACATAGTTTTGGACATTTCCCCTTCAACGATCTTGTCACTTCCCGATTTTGTCTACCCCCGATTTTATCACGTTTTCGACCGGATTTTATCACGTTTTCAACCCAATTTTGTCATCCCAATTTTTTTTTTAATTTTTGGTCGTTATTATTATTTCTGTAAATAATACAGCAAATAACAATGATTTTCACGAAATAACTTTCACCGCCTGTGGTTTATTAATAATCGTTTCTGAGTACCTGTCAAGCATTTTGTAAGCCTTTTCGACAACAAATTACGGGTCCGTTGAGGTATCCCGCCTTTCCAAGGCATAAACTGAACTGTGAAACAAATAAAAAAATCGAAAATATTTTTTTTTTTTGCAATTTTGTCCCATTTTCTATTTTATCATCCCAAAATTCACCATGGGTGTGATAAAATCGGGCTATTACTGTACTTGCATTTGGAGATAGTTAAGCTAGCAAGGAAGAAAGGAAGCAGAATTTCAATGGAACAAACAAAAACTAATTAGGTGTGCAATTCCGCATGTAAGCTAATTGGCATGTATTCCAAAATGACCTACCTCAAGCTTTGTGCTTCTGGAAATTAGTTTATTACATTGTATCGAAAGTGTATCTGAGCCATTAATTCGTATGGGGCCGTAAACATATTACGTAACCACTTATGAGGGAGGGGGGGGGGGTGGTCAATATCTTACGCTCCATGTAAATAAAAAATCATTTGTATGAACAAAATCTTACATGGGGGTCGAAAAACCCAGATAAATTGCTTACGTAATAAGTGTACGACCCCTATGTGTGTACACGCAAGAAATCTCTTCCGTTTTAAGGCGTTTATGCTAATGTACCTATTCGGCGAGGAATACTTCCTCATTGTTCACTATTGAAAATAGGCCGGATCGGGCTATGATATCAGAAGTTATGAGCAAAATACAATTTTGATACAAAAAATGCGTGGAATAGTTTGTCTATTTTTTCTTATCCTTTACTATTTTTTTGCAACGAATTACATTTACATTTGTTTTCAATTCGATATAAAAAACCAGAGCGTTAATGAATGAAGCTTCCAATGAATGATTAAATCATTCAACTTTATGATTAAAGATTAATTCATTTTTGACAACTAAATAAACATTGGAAGCTGATAGAGCGCTTATTCAACTAAAAATAGCCTTATTCAACCAAAGAAGTAGCCTATTCAGCTTAAACAGTTTGTTGGGAATGAATAATATGGTTGTTGGGGCAGAGTCCATCAGAAATTCCTGTTCGTATCGGGATTCGTTCATAGTTAAGAGGGTGAATCGTCGCATGTTCCCAAATTCAGATAGTTCACAAAGTTCGTGATCGGGTCATCATATATTTTTTTCAAAGATAGCAGTCCTTGAACTTTTGCCGCTCATCCATCGTATTATTCTGAAGGGCTATTGCAGTAGTTGCGATGTTGTTGAATACTCGAGTTGCATGAAAAAGAGTGCATGTATTAAAAATGTGGCAGACAGTAATTGCACATTTACATGCCTCACAGATCCGGTAAAAGTTAACGAAACCCAGATCGTGCGTTGCGTTCGTGTGTCCGGTAAAGAGACGGGATAGAACCACCTGTTCCCTGCGGTCGAACATGTCTTCTACCGGGATTCTTTCACAATGCGGCAGAAAGTTCCTTGACGATTCCACTCAGTGGCACAGGCAGTGAAGATTGCGTTTTCCGCCTTTCTCATACAACAAAGTTGTACCGAAAGGCTATCATTTCACTACGAAAACGAACTTTTTATAGAAGCCTCGGAGACCCATAGCGTTATATACCAATCAACTCAGCTTGACGAGCTGAGCAAATGTCTGTCTGTATGTGTGTGCACAATAGCTAAGAAAAACATTAGACAACTTTTCATATAGTAATGCTCAACCGATTTTCTCGCAACAAGTTTTATTCGACAGGGGGCAAAGCCTAGTTGATCACTATTGAATTTGATAACGATCGACCGTTGCGTTTAAAAGTTATAAAGAAAATGGTACATCTAACCATATTAGCGCCATATAAGGTTGGTGTCTTGGTTAAATGCGAGAAAGGCAGTATCACTACTCGGTGAATTAAGTTGGGTTTTTGCCCATTATTTTGCGTCAGCAACAGGAACGGCGTCATTGTTTCCTCGAATATCGCTGTGTCCGGTGACCCACATTACCGTAATGTGTTTGTCAAGCGATTCTTTGGATGAACGGGTGTCGGTTGATGAATTTAGTAGCGCTAGAACGCTCGCCGAGTTCGGAATCACTAGAGTCAGACCCGATCTTGGCATCACAACTGCGTGGTAAACGGTAGGATGATGAAATATTTTCGTCGGAGGCGATCCCTATTTCAATCCTTCCTCCTGCTTCCGCCTGAGTAGTGGATTGCCGAAGCTTTTTTTTTAATTTATTGACAAAATTCTTGTAATTTAAGATACATATCATTTTTAACGTTATAATACGGTACTGAGCATAGACTGAGCATTATATTTAACTGCATTAACCCGACTACTGCTAACTCTGCAGAAGATCTATGTTAGTGGTCTCCAGGCACAACGCCGGCCAGTGCCAGGAGTTTTGGTCCGTAGGAAGCCATCCAGTCCGTGGTGGAATGGCGAGTGTACATAGCTCTATCGCGAGACATCCACAGCGTTTATGTTCTAAAACATGGCTCGGTCGTACTTCATAAGCGTTATTTTGCGCTTGAGGACCAGTTCAAGAAGCTGGTCAAGGCGAAGAAAAATGGTTACTGGAGGCATTTTGTCCAGGGGTTGTCGCGTGAGATCTCAATAAAGACACTTTGGTCCGTCGGGAGAAAAATGCGTAACGTCTCGTCGGTTAACGAGGATCGTGAAGTTCACCACGGTGGATATTCGATTTCGCTAAGAAAATCTGTCCAGATTCTGTTCCAGTGGAGCGAATGCTTCGGATCACTTCAGCTAACAGCATGGATCGGCCCTTTTCGATGGATGAATTCTCACTCGCTCTTCTTTCATGTAACAATTCTGCCCCGGGGATGGAAAGAATCAGGTTCAATTTGCTCAAAAATCTCCCAGACGTCGCGTAGAGGCGCTTATTGAAACTATTCAATCAATTCTTGGGAATGAAAATTGTTCCGGATGATTGGAGGGACGTACGAGTCATAGCCATAGTCATAGCATAGTTGTGGGCAGCAGGGACTATGTCCAAGGGCTTGACGATCCCTCCCCAGGCCATCTGCGAGTTGTGGGGCTTGCCTAGGATGTGGTGGGGTTTGACAGTGGGCCCTGTTAAACCTCTATAAAAAGCTGCATGTGTCCGCAAGTAGGCCCCACCAAAGCGACCGTGTGCCGCTCAAAGCGCACAAGCTCAAGTCCTGGTGTTAGGTGGGACGCTAAACAGCCCTGACACGACGGCCCTCCGACGAGACAGGAGGTTTGCGCAGGCCCAATAAGCCGCCTAGAAAACCAATCATTACGAACAATATAAGAGATAATGCGACTCAATATAATCGGCAAAGACCTAGGCGACGAATACAGGATCACGATTGGAAGCTTGGAACATGGAATTGCAAGTCGCTAGGTTTCGCAGGTTGCGACAGGATGATCTACGATGAATTACATCCCCGCAACTTCGACGTCGTGGCGCTGCAGGAGATTTGCTGGACAGGACAGAAAGTGTGGAAAAGCGGGCATCGAGCGGCTACCTTCTACCAAAGCTGTGGCACCACCAACGAGCTGGGAACCGGCTTCATAGTGCTGGGTAAGATGCGCCAACGCGTGATTGGGTGGCAGCCAATAAACGCAAGGATGTGCAAGCTGAGGATTAAAGGCCGTTTCTGCAACTATAGCATCATCAACGTGCACTGCCCACACGAAGGGAGACCCGACGACGAGAAAGAAGCGTTCTACGCAAAGCTGGAGCAGACATACGATGGATGCCCACTGCGGGACGTTAAAATCGTCATCGGTGACATGAACGTACAGGTAGGAAGGGAGGAAATGTATAGACCGGTCATCGGACCGGATAGTCTGCACACCGTATCGAATGCCAACGGCCAACGATGCATAAACTTCGCAGCCTCCCGCGGAATGGTAGTCCGAAGCACCTTCTTTCCCCGCAAAAATATCCACAAGGCCACATGGAGATCACCCAACCAAGAAACGGAAAATCAAATCGATCACGTTCTAATCGACGGTAAATTCTTCTCCGACATCACGAATGTCCGCACTTACCGCAGTGCGAATATTGAATCCGACCACTACCTCGTTGCAGTATGCCTGCACTCAAAACTCTCGACGGTGTACAACACGCGTCGAAGTCGGACGCCGCGGCTTAACATTGGGCGGCTACAAGACGGTAGACTAGCCCAAGAATACGCGCAGCAGCTGGAAGTGGCACTTCCAACGGAAGAGCAGCTAGGCGCAGCGTCTCTTGAAGATGGCTGGAGAGATATTCGATCCGCCATTGGTAGCACCGCAACCGCTGCACTAGGCACGGTGCCCCCGGATCAGAGAAACGACTGGTATGACGGCGAATGTGAGCAGTTAGTGGAAGAGAAGAATGCAGTATGGGCGAGATTGCTGCAACACCGCACGAGGGCGAACGAGGCACGATATAAACAGGCGCGGAACAGACAAAACTCGATTTTCCGGAGGAAAAAGCGCCAGCAGGAAGATCGAGACCGTGAAGAAACGGAGCAACTGTACCGCGCTAATAACACACGAAAGTTCTATGAGAAGTTAAACCGTTCATGTAAGGGCCACGTGCCACAGCCTGATATGTGTAAGGACATAAACGGGAACCTTCTTACGAACGAGCGTGAGGTGATCCAAAGGTGGCGGCAGCACTACGAAGAACACCTGAATGGCGATGTGGCAGACGAAGATGGCGGTATGGTGATGGACCTGGGAGAACGCGCGCAGGACATAATTCTACCGGCTCCGGATCTCCAGGAAATCCAGGAGGAGATTGGCCGGCTGAAGAACAACAAAGCCCCTGGGGTTGACCAACTACCAGGAGAGCTATTTAAACACGGTGGTGAGGCACTGGCTAGAGCGCTGCACTGGGTCATTACCAAGATTTGGGAGGAGGAAGTTTCGCCGCAGGAGTGGATGGAAGGTGTCGTGTGTCCCATCTACAAAAAGGGCGATAAGCTGGATTGTAGCAACTACCGCGCAATCACATTGCTGAACGCCGCCTACAAGGTACTCTCCCAAATTTTATGCCGTCGACTAGCACCAACTGCAAGGGAGTTCGTGGGGCAGTACCAGGCGGGTTTTATGGGCGAACGCTCCACCACGGACCAGGTGTTCGCCATTCGCCAAGTACTGCAGAAATGCCGCGAATACAACGTGCCCACACATCATCTATTCATCGACTTCAAACCCGCATATGATACAATCGATCGGGACTAGCTATGGCAGCTAATGCACGAACACGGTTTTCCGGATAAACTGACACGGTTGATCAAAGCGACGATGGATCGGGTGATGTGCGTAGTTCGAGTTTCAGGGGCATCCTCGAGTCCCTTCGAAACCCGCAGAGGGTTACGGCAAGGTGATGGTCTTTCGTGTTTGCTATTCAACATCGCTTTGGAAGGGGTAATACGAAGAGCAGGGATTAACACGATAAGTCCGTCCAGCTATTTGGTTTCGCCGACGACATAGATATTATGGCACGTAACTTTGAGAAGATGGAGGAAGCCTACATCAGACTGAAGAGGGAAGCTAAGCGGATCGGACTAGTCATCAACACGTCGAAGACGAAGTACATGATAGGCAGAGGTTCAAGAGAAGACAATGTGAGCCACCCACCGCGAGTTTGCATCGGTGGTGACGAAATCGAGGTGGTAGAAGAATTTGTGTACTTGGGCTCACTGGTGACTGCCGAAAATGACACCAGCAGAGAAATTCGGAGACGCATAGTGGCTGGAAATCGTACGTACTTTTGACTCCGCAAGACGCTCCGATCGAATAGAGTTCGCCGCCGTACCAAACTGACAATCTACAAAACGCTAATTAGACCGGTAGTCCTCTACGGACATGAGACCTGGACGATGCTCGTGGAGGACCAACGCGCACTTGGAGTTTTCGAAAGGAAAGTGCTGCGTACCATCTATGGTGGGGTGCAGATGGCGGACGGTACGTGGAGGAGGCGAATGAACCACGAATTGCATCAGCTGTTGGGAGAACCATCCATCATTCTTGTGGTGATGGTGGACATGATAGTTTGTTTGCCTCTGTGCAGTGATAAAAATATAATTATTACGTGTGAAAGTGTACTTGTGCCACGAGAAATCAGTTTCTAAAGTGTGCCTGAAGTATTTTTATATCAGGATAAGTAGGAGATATATTATCTCTGTGCCTAATTATATCTAATTTTGTGATTTATTACCCAACACAGCATCCCGCGAAGCCGTAGTACAACCTATAGTTTCGTGCGGCAAGCTGTCGTTGTCGTTTTTTGCACCTTTGATTTTTTCTATCTCTGTGTATTGTGTGGTGTTTTGCATATTGGTATCCACTGCTGTGTAGCGATAATGGAATGCGAAAAGTGCAAAGTGGGGATCGCTATCAACGATTTTCCGCTGTGTTGTTGTCAGTGCGATAAGCACTTTCACGCCCGCTGTTCTCCTATCGAGAATAAGGCAGCAGCGAGGTTGATAACGGAGAACGCAAATGTGCTATTCAAGTGTTCGGACTGTCTGTCGAGTCGGTTTTGCGACGGGCAGAATGTTAAGGTGTCGGATGTTACCCGTATTGAGGAAGAGATGAAGAAAATTTCTTCTCTCTCCGATTCAATTGGTGGTATCCGAGATCACATTGCTGCCCAGATAGATAGCGCGTTGAAGCTCGGTATGGAACAATTGGCAAATAAATTGAATTGCGTTTTGGTTGAGGCTATTAGTGGCTTCCAAAAATCTGTTGGTCAAGAGTTGGAAAATATGAAATGTTCATTTTTTCAATTTAATTCGAATAAAAGTTTGGCTGCAATGAATGTAATGCATGGTACTTCAAGCCCGGCCTCAGAGCCAGGTCAGACTCCCAGACCTAAAAAGCGTAAAGTTCAGGATGATGTTAATGAAGCGTCAGAGAATTTGTTGACTGAGAATGTTAGTTTCGCGGAAGTTGTAAAAAAGAAAGCTGGGAATAAAGTTAAAATTAGTAATAAAATCGCTATTTCACAGGAAGCGAAAACTAAACGTAAGGCTCGGCCGGTTATTGTGATTAAACCAAAAGAGTCCAACCAGAGTAGTGACGCTACTCAAATTTTTGAACGATAAATTAGACCCAAAAACACACAAAATCAGTAACTTTAGGAACGGGAAAGACGGCTCTATTATTGCTGAGTGTGCAACAGGATACAATGTAAATGTTGTGAAAGATGGCATTCAAAGTGATCTGGGTGAAAGCTACAATGCTGTTGTTCCCACTTCGGTGCCAAGGCTTAAAGTGATGGGCATGTGCGATAAATTATCTTCCGATGACTTCATCAAAATTTTAAAAAATCAAAATGAAGACATCGCTATAAATGAAGTAAAGGTTATCAGGACGTTCGAAAATCCACGTTTCAAGTACAACAAATACAATGTTGTCATTGAAGTCGATAAGGATACTCATAGTTGCTTGCTGACCGCGAAGAAAGTGAATATAAGGTTTGATCGGTGCCTTGTAGTTCCCGAAGTTAGTGTTCTAAGATGCTTCCAATGTGGAGAATTTGGGCACATGAGTACGGAATGCAAGAATAGTATTGCGTGTTCTAAGTGCAGTGAAGGTCACAAAACATCTGATTGCACGTCAACTGCTTTGAAATGTATCAATTGTTTGAAAATGAATAAAGAACGTAAAATGAATCTGGACGTAAACCACGGAGCATTTAGTACTGAGTGTAAAGTTTATAAAAGGTTATTTGATCGTAAAAAGAGCAGCTTACGTTTCAATGAATAGCAACCAAGTTCCAGTAGAAATGTGAATAATTTAGATATTTTGTATTTGAATATTGCTGGTTTGTCTACAAACTACGTTGCACTACGTAAGATTGTAGAAGATAAACGTCCACTTTTAGTATTTCTATCTGAAACTCATATTGTTAACTTAGAAGCATTTGATCAATATAGTATTCCGGGATATAGTGTTGCTGCTTGTCTATCACATTCGAGACACACCGGCGGAGTTGCTATTTATGTCAAAGAATCAGTTCAGTTCAAGCTCCAATTGAACGAAGTTTGCGATGGCAATTGGTTCTTAGGCATTGCAGTTGTACGTGGCATGAAGTTGGGTAATTACGGTATTTTATATCACTCTCCCAGTGCTAATGACCAGCATTTTTTGGAAATTTTTGAAAACTGGTTAGAGTCGTTTATGGATCCTAGTAAATTAAATGTTATTGCTGGCGATTTTAATATCAATTGGTGTGACGATTCAAATTCGAATCATTTGAAGCGATTAGTTGACTTTTTTAATTTAAAACAAAAGTAAATGAGTATACGCGTATTTCTCGGCACAGTAGAACTTTGATTGATCATGTTTACTCTAACTTTGATTCTGTCACTAGTGTTACGAATTGTGATTTAAAAGTAACCGATCATGAAACACTAGTCATTAGCATTACAGATGACAGTAGTAATAATAACGATTTGGTAAAACTTAAGTGCTGGAGAAAATATTCGAAACAAGCAATTACGAGCCTTATCGAAACAAACGTGGATTTTCAAGAAAATACTGGTAATTTAGATCAAAGAGCAGCTGTTATCACGAGCGTCTTAAAATCCTGTACCAATCAATTAGTTGAACAGAAATTAGTAACTTTGAATAATTCAAACAGCTGGTACAATCTAGATCTTTTACGTCTTAAACGTAAAAGAGATAAGTTGTACAAAAGTGTCGTAAAAGTAATAATGAAAATCATTGGAATAGGTACCAGGTTGCGCGGAATAAATATTCGCAATGTTTAAAGCATACTCGATGCGAATATATTCAGAGGAAAATTTATCAGCATCAAAACAACAGCAAAGAGTTATGGAAAATATTAAAATCTTTGTTAAAACCTAGTTCTTGTAAACCGCGATCCATAACTTTTAATGGCACATTAGAAGAATCAGAAGAAGTAATTGCGTCTAAATTTAATGATTATTTTGTCGACAGTGTTTCAACCATTAACCGATCTATCGAGTTAGTGGATGAACCTGACGAAATAAAACAGCCAGTCAACAGTAACTTGAGATTCGAAAGTTTTCACCCCATAACATTTCAAGAACTTGAAACGATTTGTTTTAATTTAGGAAAAACGGCTGGTATTGATAATGTTAATGCTAAAATTATACAAGATTGCTTTCATGTCATCGGACACAACCTGCTGGACCTGATAAATGAATCATTGCAAACTGGGCACGTGCCGCAAGTTTGGAAGGAATCGTTAGTGATTCCAATTCAAAAAGTTGCTGGAACGATTAAAGCCGAAGAGTTTCGTCCCATCAACATGTTGCACACAGTAGAGAAAATTTTAGAACTTGTTGTGAAAAGCCAGCTACTTATGTATTTAAATAGTAATAGCTTGTTAATACCGGGATACCGGGAGGGTCACTCCTGCGAAACCGCTTTGAACTTGGAATTAGCTAAATGGAAAGAAAGCATAGAGCGTAAAGATACGATTGTTGCTGTGTTCTTGGATCTGAAACGCGCTTTTGAGTCAATTTCTAGGCCCTTATTGTTGAAAACTATAGAGCGCTTTGGAATTTCGGGTTCTGCATACAATTGGTTTAAAAGCTATTTGTCTGACAGAACTCAACGGACTGCTTTTAATGATTCTGTATCTAATCCCGTGGAGAACACCCTCGGAGTGCCACAGGGAAGTGTATTGGGGCCCCTTTTGTTCATTATGTATATAAATGACATGCGACGGGTTTTACGTTTTTGTGATATAAACTTATTCGCAGATGATACTGTGTTATTCATTGCAGCTAGAGACTTAGAAGATGCGATTGAACGCTTGAATGAAGACTTGCATTCTTTAAGTAAATGGTTGAAGTACAAACAGTTGAAATTGAATATTAGTAAAACAAAGTATATGATTATTTCGCGAAATCGTTCAATAGATAATGTCTCTGTGAAAATTGATGACGAGACACTTGATCGCGTACGGGAAATTAAATATCTTGGCGTGATTATTGATGATAAATTGAAATTTGACCAACACATTGACAATGTCATCAAGAAAATAGCCAAGAAGTATGGAATCCTCTGTCGACTGAAAAACGAATTAAATATTGCTAGCAAAATACAGTTGTACAAATCAATCATCTCTCCTCACTTGGACTTTTGTCCTTCCATTTTGTTTTTAGCAAATCAGACACAAATATCGAGATTGCAGCGTTTGCAGAATAAGATTATGCGTTTGATTTTGAGATGTAACAGATTCACTTCCTCAACATTTTTGTTGGATGCTTTGCAGTGGCTCTCGGTGAAGCAAAGAATTGAGTATTTAACAATTGGGCCGGGCACGTAGCCAGAATGTCGGACAGTAACCCGGTGAAAATGGTTCTCGACAACGATCCGACGGGCACAAGAAGGCGAGGTGCGCAGCGGGCAAGGTGGATCGATCAGGTGGAAGATGACTTGCGGACCCTCCGTAGACTGCGTGGTTGGCGACGTGTAGCCATGGACCGAGCCGAATGGAGAAGACTCTTATATACCGCACAGGCCACTTCGGCCTTAGTCTGAATAAATAAATACGAGTCATAGCCATTTAAAAGCCTGGAAAGCCCGTGTCCGATTGTAATTCGTATCGTACTATATGCGTCATAGTGTCTTCGGAAGTTGTTGGAGAAGATGCTTCTTCGTCGGCTCGACGAATGGGTTTAGTCTAACGGTTTGTTGTCAGATACACAATTTGGTTTCTGGAGAGGCAAAGGTCTGTCTTGCGTTGCTTACTTCAAAAATTCAATTAACCTTCTCTCATAAGGAGCAAACCATGGTTCGAAGGGTTGAACGTGGGACGTGATTTCATTCGAACCATGTGTAGATAATGTCTAATCGCTACTCGCTAGATACACATACGTTTCGGATTGGGCTTTCTGAAAGCAATATCTGTGTCTGCGGCAACTATCAGAATATCGAGCAGGTCGAGCATCGTAAAACCAGGTCTGAGCTGATTGAAACTGTCCGAGTCCGAGGAAAACAAATAAAACCCGGGCCTTGATGTAGAGTATATGAACCTTATCTATCTGTTTCTGAAAGAGATTGATGTTAGAATTTGATTCTTTTTGTGTCCCCTGTCTATCAATTTTTCCCCTAAAAATGTTTCTTTTCGTTCTCTTCCGTCTTTTTGTTTGTCTTCCATTACAGATCAATGCCAAAATTCACCATCAGAACAAGTCAACAACATCGCAATCAATAATTTTAGAACCCTAAAACCCCTCTTTTTCCTATTGTGTATTTGTGATCCCTAATCTCGAGTTAGCCGCGTGTACGTCGGTTACCTAAACTAACACAAAATTGTGAAATGAATTGTACAAATAAAAAAAAACCTAGCTCCAGAACGCCAAATGGCAAATGTGCCTTTCCAAATAAACGCAAGATTAAATATCTGTTGGAGTGCTTTTTGGAGTAAGGTAGTTCAATAGAGGTTGAATAGCTCAATAGAGGAAACTATTCCAGCTGACAAAGCTCCTAACAAAGAACGATAGACCGTAGTATGAAGAGCTATGTTGAGGCACTCTGAAGTTTCTCGTTCGAACTCTTAATGGAACTTTATATTTATCTACTGGTTCGTTGTTACAATAGGATTTGCGCTTGGTGTTCGTTCGGCCCTTTTTCAGTTTCAGGTGTTTTTTTTTTCGGATCTCCTAGGTAGCTGAAACACATAAGGCTGAATACTCATAGGGCTGAACTCAAAAAGCTGAAAGCTCGTAAGGCTGAAAGTGTCAGAAGGCTGTTAAGTATCCGAAGGCTGTTAAGTATCAGAAGGCTGAAATGTATCGAAAGGCTGAAGTTGTTGAGATGAAATTAATTCCAAATGTAGGAAGAATTTTACTCTATAATAGTGAATAATGGATAAAATAACAAAAATAACATAAATAAAAAAAGAATTAAAATAAAAAATGAATAAAACAAAGAGTGAAGAACAAGGAATAGAGAACAAAGAAGGAAGAGAGAAGAAGGAAGAAAAAAGGCGGAAGGTAGCAGAAAGAAGAGGAAAGAAGGAAAATAGAAGAAGGAAGGAACAGGAAAAATGAAAGTTGGAAGAAGAAACGAAGCAGGAAGAGAGAATATAAAAAAGAAGGGAAAAGGAAAAAGGAGAAGGTAGAAAAAAGAACGAAGAAAGAATAAAGATGGAAGAGGAAAGATAAAAGTAGGAAAAAAGAAAAAAGAATGTTGGGAGACGGAATAAGGAAGGAAGAACAAAAAAGAAGGGAGAAAAAAAAGAATATAAAATATAGAAGTAATTTTGGCAAGAATCAAAATCCAAATGCAAGAACCAAGAACAATAAATAAAATATTGTTCCTTTCTATGCTACCTCCAAATTTCTTGTGCTTGACGGACAAAAAAAAAATCGATTGTATAACGTTTTACCGAAAACTATTTCGCGGAATTCATTTTCGCGGTTGAACATTTCGCGGAATAACATTTGGCGGTTTGTAACTTTTCGCGGTGCGACATTTGGCGGTTTGTACCTTTTCGCTGAATGACTTTTGGCGGAATGTACCATTTCGCGGAATAATAATAATAATAGCCTTTGTCCATTCAGCATTTCCACAATTATTACCTGCAAGGTTTCTAAGCCAAGTTACCATTTTTTTTTGCATTCGTTAAACGAATGATTAGAGATTACCACGTTGAAACTTTCATACCTAAAAAGTCGAAAAAAAAATTCGGTAAATTTCCTAGACCGGCCCAGAAGTTGAACCCAGCCTCCTTCAGCATAGTCTTTCTAGGCAGCTACGCATCATCCCGCTAATGAAGGCCTCCAAGAATATGTACAAGTAGTTTTCAAAATTTCAATTGCTTCTTATACCGGGCAGATACATCCATTTAAAGAAAGCGTTACCCCTCCTTTCGCTTTATATCGGGCAGACGTACTCATTTAAAGAAGGCATTATCAACTCTATTCGCCTTATACAGGGCAGATGCGTCCATTTAAAGAAGACGTTACTCCTGCCTTCGCGTATACCGGGCAGACGCGTTATTTAAAAAAAGGCATTATCAACTTCTTTTGCCTTATACCGGGCAGATGCATCAATTTAAAGAAAGCGTTACCCCACCCTTCGCCTTATACCGGACAGACGCATTCTTTTAAAGAGGACATTATCAACTCCTTTCGCCTTATACCGGGAAGATGCATCCATTTAAAGAAGGCGTTACCCTTCCCTTCGCCTTATACCGGACAGACGCGTTCTTTTACAGAAGGCATTATAAACTCCTTTCGCATTATACCTAGCAGATGCATCCATTTAATAAAAACGTTACTCCTCCCTTCACCTTATACCGGGCAGACGCGTTTTTTAAAAGAAGGCATTATCAACTCTTTTTGCCTTATACCGGGCAAATGCATCCATTTAAAGAAGGCGTAACTCCTCCCTTCGCCTTATACCGGGAAGACGCGATCTTTGAAAGAAGATATTAGCAACTTCTTTCGTCTAATACCGGGCAGATGCATTCATTTAAAGAAGGCATTACCTCTCCCTTCGCCTTATACCGGGCAGACGCGTTCTTTTAAAGAAGGCATTATCAACTCCTTTCGCCTTATACCGAGCAGATACATCTAGGAGAAAATCGTCGCCATACACCAAGACATAGATTCCTTTCGGAAGTGACCAGTGCACTACGCTTCCTCGAGAATCTTACCTAGAAACGCAAAGTATGTAATCGTTCCGCGGACGGAACGGTACGCATGTTGCCTGTTAAATAATCGGTTGCGACGACATTTTGGCGTGTGATCAGGCCGTAGCTTCCAGAGGGCGATTGTTTTTCAATATGGGCACAACGATAATGAACTGCCATTCCTGTCGTTCTTTTTTTCCCTTTTAAGCGCTCGAAGCGCTTTGCACCTACTTGCCGTTTTTACCGTGCCATTCCACCAGCGCACAGTGTGCAAATTCGAGCCAAAAAACGGACGCAATTCAACCACGGTATGTACATATCTGGAGATTACCTTAAAAAAATCTCAAAAATCCGAAGAATCTGATGGTGCCAATCCCTTTGCCGTTAGAATACTAGAAGTGTCCTATTTTGTCCAATTTCCCCTACAAATAGAGGATTTTGTTAATACATGTGTTCACATCAATCGAAAAGACAAGGAAAACCTTGACTTGTGTTATGGAAATATCATAATAGGCCTCCCATATATTTTTGAAAAGGAATAAGTGTCTCATTTTGTCTAACACTCCCTATAAAATGCTTGAGATGATACACATTTGAGATTCGAGGAGATCATCAAATGAGTTACTGTCAGTTATGGAATTCAGGACGATGAAATAGTGTTATCCTCGGACAATTCACTGGGAATCTGTTTAGTGTCTGTTTTTGTCTGATGCGCTCTATAATTTAAAAATATCTTCAAAAGTATAACATCAAATCAATTTTCATTTTAGGAAAATGTACTAAGATCCTTGAACACTATTGTAGGCATATCAAAAGGCTATTCCTTTTTTGCAGGGTCCCTTCAGTGTCTCATTTTGTCCAATATCCCTTATACGTTGAACCTTTTTTGTTTTCAGTTTATCAGAATTATCTGGACAAAGAAATGTGACTTTTCCTAGGGGGTTGAATAGTGTCCGATTTTGCCAAATATCCCCTATAGTTGAATGAAATTTTAAAATCAGATATATATTCTACAATAAGCAAGTGGAAATAACTCAAACTCAAAAATGATATCACATCCAACAATTAATATGTAGCAATATACAAGTAATCAGGTTTACTATGATCTCTTTATAAGTTTTGGTTCAATCATAGGCTGCTTTTCACGGTATACAAAAAAAAAACAAGGCAGGCTCAGCACGTATGTAAACATTCAGTTTGAACGTAAACATCTGTGGTCACTACTATCTTCGCACAAGCTGAACTGAAACGATGCTCTACGGTCTCAGCATGCTTACTTTTGTACTCTAACATGTGGCGATAAAATATGCGTCTCACTTGAAGTGTCATTTTTCCATTTTTACTTTACGTTTATTCCGTTTTTACTTTTCCAATATCTCAAGTGAACTCATGGAAAAGCTGTCGAACTGGTACGACGAAAAAAAAATGTTTGACTGTCATATGACATATCAAAAGCATCACGGTATACAGACAACAAGGTAGGCTTGTAAGAAAAGTGACACGTCAAGAGTGACGCATATTTTAATGCCACATGTTAGAGTACCGTAGAGCGTAGAGCATCGTCTCAGTTCAGCTTGTGCGAAAATAGTAGTGACAACACATGTTTACATTCAAACTGAATGTTTACATACGTGCTGAGCCTGCCTTGTTTTTTGTATACCGTGAAAAGCATCCTATGATTGAATTAAAACTAATAAAGAGATCATAGTAAACCTGATTATTTGTATATTGTTACATATTAACTGTTGGATGTGATATCATTTTATAACTTGCTCCATCCATATACTCCGACCAAATTCTGTAATTCAGGTAACCAACTCCATCGGAAATAAAAGCTATGTTACCTAGAAAATATTCCCATTTATTTGCTTTTGAATTGTTTTTAATTCAAATTAAAATATTGGTGCAACTTGATGAAATTATAATATGTAAAGAAAAAGTACCGAATTTGTACACTTTTTGACTATTTACTAAAACTACAATATCTCAGCCCCAGAACAACATTTCTTGGATATTTTTTTATGAAAATACTCCTTATAAATAGCTCTTCGTAGTATGTAAGTTTTTCTGAACGAGAAAAATTTATTTTTTGTGTGAGGATGAAATAACTTCAAAAATTTGTCAAAAAAATGTGCTTTTTTGATGTTTAAAAAGTTCTTCTGACTGTAAACACGTATAATACTAAAAACTAATTCATGGAGAATATGGGCAAAGACCCACAGAAAAATAAAAAAATATAAAACGAATGGGTGACCTTGAAAAAAAATTGTGAAAGGACCCAATATTTGATTTTTGACCTAAAAAAAGCTCATTTTTCAAAAATCGATCTGGCGCGACCTCTAAACGATTTTTTAGAAATTCGGTTTGTTCTACAAAAATTATCCAGACAGGTATATCTTTCATTTCAGGGTTGAGCACCATGACTTTTCGAACATCGATTTTTTTTGGGACACCCTACTCCGCAATTCTTACCATTCGATACTCATTTTCACTACTCACAATCTGTGGATTTCTTTTCAACTATTCGGCCAAAAGACCCGATGGCCGAAACGAAATTAGGCCAATTGGCATGTATCAGCAATGCTTGATAACAACAGATAGGTAGAATTCGCTAGCTGTGCAGTGGAAAAGGTTTTCATAAAAATTTCTTCTCTCGCCAAGGGTGAGTTCCAACCTCATGACAAAAATGAATTCCAGCATCAAGAAAGATAATAAAATCACTTCTAATTTGTGGTTTGTCGATTCAAATGAATGCATTAAATACAATAAAAATCACTAAAACTAAATGGTATGTATCTTTACGTTACGTCTTCAATTGAAACGTCAGATTGTAAAACACTTGAACGTTTTAAATGATTAAACTAATCAGAAATTCTACGATGGATGCTTTTTTTTATTTATGTATATAATTGTCATTCTGGCGTTGATTTGGTACGTTTGTTTGGGAAAATTTTATTTGACACAATATGATCGGCATTGTTAATCTCCACGGTCAACTGTATTCGTAAATAATTTCTAGATAAGTTCTAGTTTGTCAAATAATTTAAATGTGTGCCTTTATTGAAACAAAGCGGCTCTTAAGGCGATTGATCAGATACGAAGAGTCAAAAAGATTTTTTTTCAATACATTTGATGTTATTTAAAATATGCCATTTCCACAACCACATTTTACATCATATGATTAAAATTTAAAAAAAAACCTTCATTATTTCTAAATTTGCATTTCTAATACAAAACAACTTCTTGGCGATTCTTTTCACGTAGGTGCATTTCTTGCCGTTGGCACCACCGATAGACGACCATAAATGGTGGCAAGTTCTTATTTTTTCCTACATTAACCCTCCCATTGCATTGGCAGGGGCACACCGCCAGACAGTCTCGGCAAAGGCAGTGCACTAATGGGCCTACGCAAAACAGATCCACTTGATGGCTGAGACATTCATGTCCGCTTAAAAGGCTCTTCGAACTGGCCTGGCGGGCGACAGTTCAGCTTTATGGGTAACCATGGTACAGAAGAAGTAGTTGTGGTGGGTAGTCATAAAGTTGTTTGCTGGTGGAAGTCGTAGGCTGATAAGATGGATGACTGGAATTTAATTGCCATGCGACGCCATATGGTTTGAGAAATGACTAAATTTACTCGCTAAAAGGGCATACTTTATTTCGAAACTATTTTATGCGGTTCATTAACAAGGAAGCGTTCGTTTCCAGACTGAACTTTGTGTACCAATTAGCATAGATTTATATGTTTGGTGCCGTACACATATTACGTAAGCACTTATGGGGGGAGAGGGGATCGGTCATTTGTATGAAAAAAAATCTTACATGGGGGGAGGGAGGGTCGAAAAACCCAGAAAAATTGCTTACGTATATAAGTGTACGACCCTTTTTCATAATCGTTATTTTTTTACTTTTACGTGTTTCAGATAAACTTCAAATGTTGAGTCAAGACGTTTATACTTTTAAGATAAAAAACAACAAATTTGTTAACAATTGATTATTTTTTTCTAATTCTCGGAAAACTCTGTTTTGTTTTATATTTTTTAATTTGGTACAAATGTATTTGTATCTCAACAGGTATGCTCATCTCAATATACACTGTAGCATTAACCTCGAAATTGAAGTTGAAATCCGCGTAGTTGAAGAAATACAAACCAATAGTACAAACTCGCTTTCTAGACTCGTATCATAAGTTGTTAGTCCAATTCCTAGGACGCCTCACCTCACTTTAAATTCATTGCCAGCAGTAGCAGCAGTTTCATAACCCTGATGGGTATATAATTCGATAATTTAGTTTGGTGTCATAAACAAACGCATAATCACGTGCAGGGTGTATCATTTCCCATTTGTTTCTTGCACTTTGATCGCTACGCCAACCGGCGCGGAAGGTACAAATTGATAAAGTGACGACATCCGTTAAATTTGCTTAAATATGCGGGAGTCGGACGGCAGAAGGCGACATGCTTGTGCGGTTGTCTCAAATCTTGCACGTCGTCGTAGCCGGAGTTGTTTTGAACCGATGTGTATTAGGCTCAATTGTTTTGTTGTTTACTTTCTAGAGAATAAGAAGCTTCAACACGTAGGTCACGTCCTCCACAACTTCATTTGGATATATTTTTTGTGTCTATAACAAAAAGACTTCCGAGTGATGGAATATCTTTGCCGGGCTATGGGTTTCGCATCGCCTTCACACCGTCAGCGCATATAAGTTGTTGTGCAGCTGGTCGAACAAAGGCTGATCTTACTGGCGGATATCGTTAACCAACAACTAAAACCGGCGACAGTGAATGGGCGTATCGATTCTGGAACTGGCACTGAATAAAATAAAATCTGGTTTGATAAACAGACTGACTGGGGTTTCCAAGTATTTTGCAATGCATAATACATCGACACGGTTGCAATTCGTTCCAAACATTCCATTCTATCATAAAGCGTTCCTTTATATCAGCGATATAGCTTATCAAGATGGTCGATGGTGGCCGTTCTTTCAAATAAACTTATGATATTGCATCGATGTTTTTCATTTCGAACTGAAGCGTATCGTTAAACCAATAATAAGCCAATCTTTGGAAGTCAAACATAACCAACGGGTCGAGAGAGAGAGCGTTCACGAGAATGGTAAAAGTTCGCCGTAAACACACCATGGAAAACTTTCCACTTCTTTCATACGGTTGCATAAGAAGCAATTTATTGATTAAAGAACGACGTCATCTGTTGGGGTGGACGCATATGTCTTTGAAAATAAATTCGACTAAAATCGAGTCAGTGCATGACTCGAGTAATAAGGAATAATAGCAACAATCTTAAGGCAATCATATTCTGATATCATATCAATGCAATATTGGTATTAAAGGATGACTGCTTTGATTTTTCTAATAATATATTTTGACCTTCAAGCTGAATATGAGGTCAAGAAAAATTTGCTTCAACTACTGAAATAAATTTGACAGCTGCTCAAGAAGAAATATTACTTTTCTTTTCAGAATATCAAAGCCCGTACACTAATATGTTGTTAAGGTCTCTAGAAAATACGAAACGAATGCGAAAATATTCGTAGTTGTTAGAGGTGCCCGAGGGCCTCTTTATTTTGAGTTGTATATTTTAATAATACCTTAACGGGCCCTCCTTAGCCGTGCGGTAAGACGAGCGGCTACAAAGCAAGACCATGATGAGGTGGCTGGGTTCGATTCCCGGTGCGCCGGTCTAGGCAATTTTCGGATTGGAAATGGTCTCGACTTCCCTGGGCATGAAAGTATCATCGTGCTAGCCTCATGATATACGAATGCAAAAATGGTAACCTGGCTTAGAAACCTCGCAGTTAATAACTGTGGAAGTGCTAAATAAACACTAAGCTGCGAGGCGGCTATGTCCCAGTGTAGGTATGTAATGCCAATAAGAAGAAGAAGAAGAAGAACTCTAACGCATTAACAACTACGAAAAACATGATAAAATTATGAACTAAATTAATAGCTCCTGAATCAAAATCCGTACAGCTGTGTTTTGACTAACTATATGAATTAGCTGAAAGTGCTTATACTATCAATCACGTGATGAATTTCAAATTCACAACATGTATTTTTAATTACATTTCCAAAAGCCCAAATTTGTCGTATTGATTTTAAAACAGTAGCTGTACCTTAATTGTACAGTCTAATTTACTCCACATGATTATTCTTTCCAATAAATTGTGATGCTGCAAATAATAAGCAGATTCAATGCTATCGCGTCACATTGCATAGTTCGACTAGATCTGTACGCCGCCGCCGACGACGATTTTCTCACGCCGCCGTACGAAAATTGATCACGCTGCCGAATATTTTTACCACGCCGAAGGCATTTTTACTGACAATTATTGGAATTTAGAATTCAAGAAATTTCTCCTAGAACTTCTTCGGCATGAGCCTCCAATATAAACGAAAGATTAAAAAAAACTTCTTCGGCAATACGTACGTATACGTATCAAAAATTGTTTGGAAACTTGGCAACCTTTTTTTGAAATTCTTCATGAACTAATATGTCTACTTCTAACATTTCTACAGAAACTCTTTTAGGAATTCCTTCGAAAATTTACCCTGCAAGTCCATCGGGAAATCCACACGAAATACATTCAAGAATTTAAAAAAATCTTCTTAGTTTCAAACCAGGATTTCCTTTGCGAAATTCTTCAAAAAATACTTCATGCATTGATCATCAAAATCTTTTATGAACTCCTTCGGATATGCCCACAAAAATTCCTTCGTGAATTGTTCATGAAAGAGGAATTTTTCAGAGGAAATCCTTCAGGAATTTTCTAGAGAAGTTCCCAGGAGAACATTTAGAGATATTTCTGGAAGAGTTCTCGAAGGAATTTTCGCGGATATTATTGTAGGTATTTTTGAGAGAATTCTAGGAGAATTTCTGAAGCAGGCTCTGAAGAATTTTCGTATATTTCGGAGGAGTTTTCAAGGGAATTTCCCGGAAAAATCTTGTAAGGTTGTTCCTAAGAATTCCTAAACAAATATCCGGAAGATTGATTTATTTGTAAACTACTTTCCGGGAGAATTCTTGGAGGAATTTAGGGCTAGGAAATTCTGGAAGAATTCCCAGAGAAATTTAATTTACATAAGGAGTTCTTCAAGAATTCCTGGACAATTTTCCGGAAGAATTCCCAGGAGGAATTTCCGAAGGAATTCAGAAGAAATATCTGAAGAGTTCTCGTGGTAGTTTTGGTAGGGTTTGCGAAGCAATTTATAAAGTGTTCTTGGAGGAGTTTTTGGAGGAACTCCACAACATTTCAGGAGAAATTCTATGAGTAATTATTTAGGAAGCTACAGAAGTTCTCGGAGATTTCCTGAGCAAACATCCTGAAACATTCATATAGGAACTTCCGGAGGAATTCCTGAAGAATTTTTGAAGAAATTACCAGAAGAATTCTTGGAGGAATTCCTGGAGGAACATCCGGACGAATTTCTGAAGAAACTTCCCTAAGAATTCCTGGAGGAACTTTCGGAGGAATTCCTGGAGGAACCGTCAGAGGAATTCCTGGAGGAACTTTCGGAGGAATTCCTGGAGGAACTTTCGGAAGAATTCCTGGATGAACTTTCGGAGGAATTCCTGGAGGAACTTTAGAAGGAATTCCTGGAGAAACTTTCGGAGGAATTCCTGGGAGAACTTTCGGCAGAATTCATGGAGGAACTTTCGGAGGAATTCCTGGAGGAACTTTCAAAGGAATTCCTGGAGGAACTCCGGAGGAATTCTTGGAGGAACTTTCGGAGGAATTCGTAGATTTCCTGAGCAAAGATCCTGAAGCATTCATATAGGAACTTCCGCAGGAATTCCTGAAGAATTTTTGAAGAAATTACCGGAAGAATTCTCGGAGGAACTTCCGAACGAATTCTTGGAGAAACTTCTCGAAGAATTGGAGGAATTTTCGGAGCAATTCCTGGAAGAACTCCTGGAGAATTTTTTGAAGGAACTTTCGGAGGAATTCCTGGAGGAACTTTCGGAGGAATTCTGAGATTTCCTGAGCAAACATCCTGAAGCATTCATATAGGAACTTCCGGAGAAATTCCTGAAGAAATTTTGAAGAAATTACCGGAAGAATTATCGAAGCCCCGTAACGCTGGGTAGACACCTTTGCGTGGTGTGTTACGGTGTAAGATCTACCACGGTCACATTGTCAGCTACAGGCAAATCCTGACCCAACGAATACCTTCCCCAATATCCAACTCCGTGGTACTGATGAGGGTGTCGCTGAGTCGGGGGCCTTTCGTTAAGTAAGTATTACATCAACACTTCCTTCCCCTCCCCAGTTACGGTGAAGATGGACGTGGCCAGGAGTAGTGATCCTCATGCTTTTGTGATTTTTATCCTAGATTGAAATCAAGGACCACACCCACCTTGATTTCTGATAGCAATCTGAATAAGGATTTCAAAAGAAAAACATGAGTATCACTAGTGTCCAATCTACGAAGTACACCGTAACTATGCTATGCTAAATTACCGGAAAAACTCTCGGAGGAACTTACGATGAAATTACTGGAGGAACTTCCGGAGGAATTCCTGGAGGAACTTCCGGAGGAATTCCCGGAGGAACTTCCGGAGGAATTCCCGGAGGAACTTCCGGAGGAATTCCCGGAGGAACTTCCGGAGGAATTCCCGGAGGAACTTCCGGAGGAATTCCCGGAGGAACTTCCGGAGGAATTCCCGGAGGAACTTCCGGTGGAATTCCCGGAGGAACTTCCGGAGGAACTTCCGGAGGAATTCCCGGAGGAACTTCCGGAGGAATTCCCGGAGGAACTTCCGGAGGAATTCCCGGAGGAACTTCCGGAGGAATTCCTGGAGGAACTTCCGGAGGAATTCCCGGAGGAACTTCCGGAGGAATTCCCGGAGGAACTTCCGGAGGAATTCCCGGAGGAACTTCCGGAGGAATTCCCGGAGGAACTTCCGGAGGAACTTCAGGAGGAATTCCCGGAGGAACTCCCAGAGGAACTTCCGGAGGAACTCCCAGAGGAACTTCCGGAGGAATTCCCGGAGGAACTTCCGGAGGAATTCCCGGAGGAACTTCCGGAGGAATTCCCGGAGGAACTTCCGGAGGAATTCCCGGAGGAACTTCCGGAGGAATTCCCGGAGGAACTTCCGGAGGAATTCCCGGAGGAACTTCCGGAGGAATTCCCGGAGGAACTTCCGGAGGAATTCCCGGAGGAACTTCTGCAGGAATTTCCGGAGGAGCTTCCGGAGGAATTCCCGGAGGAACTGCCGAAGGAATTCCCGGAGGAACTTCCGGAGGAAATCCCGGAGGAACTTCTGGAGGAATTCCAAGAGGAACTTCCGGTGGAATTCTCGGAGGAATTTCCAGAGTAACTTCCGGAGGAATTCCCGGAGGAACTTCCGGAGGAATTCCTGGAGGAACTTCCGGAGGAATTCCTGGAGGAACTTCCGGAGGAATTCCTGGAGGAACTTCCGGAGGAATTCCTGGAGGAACTTCCGGAGGAATCCCTGGAGGAACTTCCGGAGGAATTCCTGGAGGAACTTCCGGAGGAATTCCTGGAGGAACTTCCGGAGGAATTCCTGGAGGAACTTCCGGAGGAATTCCTGGAGGAACTTCCGGAGGAATTCCTGGAGGAACTTCCGGAGGAATTCCTGGAGGAACTCCGGAGGAATTCCTGGAGGAACTTCCGGAGGAATTCCTGGAGGAACTTCCGGAGGAATTCCTGGAGGAAATTCCGGAGGAATTCCTGGAGGAACTTCCGGAGGAATACCTGGAGGAACTTCCGGAGGAATTCCTGGAGGAACTTCCGGAGGAATTCCTGGAGGAACTTCCGGAGGAATTCCTGGAGGAACTTCCGGAGGAATTCCTGGAGGAACTTCCGGAGGAATTCCTGGAGGAACTTCCGGAGGAATTCCTGGAGGAACTTCCGGAGGAATTCCTGGAGGAACTTCCGGAGGAATTCCTGGAGGAACTTCCGGAGGAATTCCTGGAGGAACTTCCGGAGGAATTGCTGGAGGAACTAACGGATGAAGAGAAACTAACGGACTTTCGGAGGAATTCTCGGAGGAACATTCGGAGGATTTCTTTAAGGAACTTTCAGGGCAATTCCTTGAGCAGTTTTCAGAGTAGGCATTCAGATTTATACCATCGCATCGACTTAAAACAAGAAAGTTGGTTGCAGTTTAGATACTGGAGACAAGTTCTCTTGAAATATTTGGAGGATCGCAGCAATCGACGGGCGCGGTTGGTTGCAACAGTTTTTCCTGTCACGAAATTTATAGTTTTCTTGAATTAAAAAAAAACCAAAAGGTGTGAGCGTTTGGTTAAGAAGAAAGGAATTTTTACTACTTAAAACAGGTATCCGTTTGGCCAGATACCGCCGGGCGATTATGTATATTTGAGAAGATTTTGCCCAGGAGGGGTCCGATGGCGGAACGCTAGTGGGAAAGTGGATGAAGGAAAAGTGAAAATTGTTGCGAAGATGGTGTAGTGTACCGGAGGATGAATTCGAAAAATTTCTGCTCGCGCCGTTTTTCCTTATTTTATTTAATTCTGGAGTTAAAATTTAACTTTGAATGAAACAGAATGTCAATAGTGTTGTGTGTATAAAGAATTGTGGAATCGTGGACAATGCCACGTCGCACACCACTGGTGCACCGCAAAGAAGTAGTTCTCCACATTTGAAGCGCCCAAAGTTCGAATATCAGTGACTCTTGGCATCGATTCTCGACAAATATGATTGTGTGTGCTTTTTCCGAAAATGGCGCGACAGTTATTCCACAACCATAAACTCTCTGGTTCCTGGATTTGGTCTTAGTTGGTGAGATTGTTTCAAAATATTTCTTATAAATTGTATCAGTTATATTCCACCTAATATTTTCGCTTATAAGTTACATATTGGTTTTCGCTTATTACTAAGGGCATATATTCATATGACTACATAATTTCAATTGGGATCGCATAACGGGAAGGGGAAATTAATATATTTTATATTCTTTCTCGTTTCAGAGAGCGAACAATGGCGCTTAAACCTAGGCTAATTACCCGAGCAGCACAAGTCAGACTAAAATGGTTGCAGCAACTTGATAGTGACCAAATCTAGTCGCATATCCGTTGCAGTAATCTATGTGGGACATGTGTGCTACTTGGGTAGCCAGGGCAAGTTTAATAGCTTCGCCCCATCCCAGGACAATTAACAATGGAGTGACGAAAATTTCTTAGCATGGTCACTCCCAACGTCTGTTTAAACTCATTATATCATTTGCTTATGATGATATTCCTAAACTATATTCCCTACCAACCATCCAACTCCTTGACATCTATGAGGGCGTCGGTGAGTCGCTGGCCTCTCGTTAAGTAGATGTCATATCATCATTTCCTTCCCTTCCTTAGTAACAGAGAAGATGGGCGTGGCCGGCAATGGTAGCTTTCATGCTTTATCATTTTTGACCCCCAATTGGGTTGCTATTAAATCCCAAATAGTAATCCATAAGCAGTTGGGGTAAGAAATTTAAAGAAAATACATGATAGCTATCAGTATGCAATCTACGAAATACTCTGTTACAACGCAACGTAACGCAACGCAACGCAATTCCTTGAGCAGTTTTCAGAGTACTTCCTGGTGGAATTTACGAAGGAATTTCTGAAAATTTATATTACTTGAAATAAGCTCACGCAGACCCACGCCGCCGCCGATTACCAAAGGCGTGACGCCGGCACGCCACCGCTGCTGGCTGAAAATGATCTATCACGCCGCCGCCGATTAATTTTCAATCGACGCACAGGTCTAAGCTCGACATGTCATGAAGCGATTGATGAAGTTGCCTTTTGAAAAGTTTTGATGACATGTCCATCAAACTATTTCGTTTATTACAAGACGCAGAAAAAATACTATTTGAATACGCGTTTGTTTGGGGGAACCTTAACTCTGAAATTTAACAACTGCATGAGACGAATTTAGTACTTTCCATTTAACTCCACCACGTTTTGTATTCTTTGCAGATACGTATTTCGACCTCAACTGTGAGGCCGTCTTCAGTGTCTCGTACCTGACTAGACAAAGTTGAAGCATATGTCTTTGAAAATCAATTCGGGTAAAGTCGAGTCAGTGCAGTCGACAATTTCGCGTCAAGTACGAGTAAAATTCAATAAAATACCGTTATTCGGGCCAAATCGATAGCTTCGAAAAGTATTTGATATTAGTATTGTTTATCATGGTTCTATTATTAAAAATTTAGAAACCAGTTTTGAGATAGAATCGAACAAATAATACCTCGAGAAATCGTTGATAAAATCACACTTGTTATATTAATTCCCGGAAGGTTAAAAGAGGAAAATTTTTGGCCTTGTTTGCGACCAGTCCCAATTTTTTTTCTCTACGCGTAGAAACTTATTTGTAGATAGTTTCAACGAGATACTGCTCTTGGTACCATATAAAACTTGATCTCATTTTTCTGTCTTAGTAGATTCCTCGACGATTCCTTATGCTTTTGGCACCTTAGAATAAAAACTTAGTGGCGAAAACATACTTGGGTGCATTTCTTTCTGTGGAATCTGTGAAGCGGGGAATTACAAATTCCGGCTAGGTGGCGACTTTGAACGTAATCTGCAGATGCTCGAAAAGATGAATATCGATGCAAAGGGGTACGTTAGACATAAATGACCAAAAGAACACCACTTTTGGTATAAAGAATCTCGCGGACCCGATACAAAGGGTGGAGTGTAATTCTTGCACACATGAAACGCCTCGATACGTCGAAACTAAAACAATGGGAAAATCATTACAAATCAAAAGATGCCCCCAAGAACGAACAGCTGATCGAGTTCTCATAGCGTTTTCATTGCACCGCTCTTCAAACCATCGCTCCCCAAGAGCTGAATGTCCGCGAACCAGTACTGCACGCTTAAAATCAATAACACAGAGATAATATTGATTCACACAAAACGGACCTAATGCAGAACAACACCTAGATGAGCGACAGTTACACAGCCACAAAAATAGCTCGTGTGGTTTTATTGAAGCTTGGATTTCAATATTTTCAACAGTATTTGATTCCTCATAAAACAAGGAATCTGTACAAATGTTTACATGTTAGAAAGAAACGTTATCACGACCGTACGAGGCAGTTTTGTGCCAGTGTAACTGTCGCTCATCTAGATGTTGATCTGCATTAGGTCCGTTTTGTGTGAAGCAAACACATATGTATGTTATTTTTTTGAATGGAGAAGTCTTTTATGTGCAGCACAGGCCACTCCGGCCTTAGTCTGATGATAAATTAATAAAATGTTATTTTTTTAAGCGTGTGGGAAAGGTTGGGATTATTTGAAGATAGCGAGCAAAGAGATTTTTCTATCTCAGGCAACCAAATGAAAATATTATTGGATCTTCTTTTCGCTTGAAAAGCAATCATGAACGGAATTTGTGCTAAGTTTTGATTATTTTTTTAAATTGTTTGAATACATTTAAGCAAAAACGACTATTCGATATATTAATCTAATTTATTTGAATTACCAAGCTGTAAATGACACTTTTTTAGCTTTTAGTGGAAAGTTTTTCCTTGTCGCTTTTTACAATGATATGGAAATGCTAATTGTGTTGAACTTAATTAAAAATTTAAAAAAAAAATCACTAATAAAGCAAAAAGAATGTTAATTGGCTTTATGGGTTGAAAAATTGCGGACGAAATTTCAGACCAGATCAAATACAAAAGCATCAGGCTTCAAAATCATTCAACAACCCGACGCAATTACACTCAAGAAAAGCACGGGCCCACTAGTTCTGGGGCCCCACAACGTGCATACAAAACTATTCCAATAGGAAATTCGTGCAGCCACAATCCAAACAAACATCCCAACAATGTTGGGCATCCATCCGTTCATTCAGTTTGCAAAACCGCCAATTTGCAACCTAAAACGAAGTTTCTACCTGGATATGAAAATAATTCTCCGTAGCCAGGTGCAAGGGCGTTGCAATTGCTGCGGTAGGGGGAAAATAATTGGATTGATGGAAACAGGCTGCACGCCACCAATTATATGTAATAGGGAAGGCGCCGTCGATGTTCTGTGGTTCGCTTTCAACCGAGAAGCAATGCCCATATTGATTCTTGTCTAGGCGATAAGATCTGCGGCCGAACACGTGAGAGTGAATGAAGGAATAAAGCTGGGAAACGATTTCGCTAATTACTGTTGTATAATGATCGCACTCGACTGAACAGAAACTACGATCGAAGATTAGCGGAGATATTGAAGACGATAGGCGTGCATCCAATGGGATCAAGTGGAAAAGCACGTGCTGTTTGATTGTTCTAGAGAATGCGAGTGAAAAAAAAACTTTATCTTACCTTCTGCCAACACTGGAATAGCAGGTTTATTCGGTAGTCGGAAGATAAATGCTAATCGTACCACTAAACTAAATTCTTTAATCCACCTATTCTGAAAGCACTCGAGCAGCCCCACTCATAAATTTCACAATCCACTTCATGAAAGTAGTTCTTCTTACTCTAGATGAATATTAAACAATTTTTCCGCTTCGTTACACTCCCAAGGTTCACAGTTCTGTATCAGGGATTCACTAGCTTTTCTGTTGCCGTATGGTAGTTCGATTTCTTCTCATCTAACGAGACTTTCCCACACTACTTTTAGCAGCAATGAATTACGTGCTGCCGCAGTAGCAGCCCAAAGATATCGGTTTTATCTTAATTTTCTTCAATGCACTAAACCAGAACACGTTTCCATGAAACTACATTCACATCATACACATCGCTCGAAAACGCAACTCTTCTCCAGTCGGCTGAATGACTTCATGCCACAACCAACGAAGCTCGATTTCCCAAAAATGGACTTTTCGTAATGCGAGAAAAATGAATCTGCTCTGATACACATAGCAATGGCTCGCCATATGAGAGAGTTTCCACAATAATAAGCAGAAAAAATAGCGAAACGACGACGTCGACATCGACGGTGACGAGTCAACCCGCAACCAAACCGACTATGATGATGGAAAACTATGCTTCACCAACACAGCAACGCCCGACGACTCTGGGCCAAGAGGGTTGAGGCTCGTCATGCGGGAATTATTGGTTGCGTTGGGAAAACCACTACAGGAAAAGAAAACTGGAACCTCGCACTGACACAGTTGCACAAAGGTGCATAGCATTATCCAAAATGCATTTCTAGCTGTTTGACGAGTACAAACAGGGCAGCTGCAACATTGTACGATAGGTAGTTATGCTATACATGGATACAATTATGTTGCATTATTCTGATTTGATTCGAACGGGAAAAAACAAGAACCAACTGGAAAAATGTACTGCGGGGAAAAAACAGGATTTCAACGTGGCACGCATATATCATGTACATTGTTTGAGATACAGCAGATGGGTGTGTTCTGACTGCGTGTTTTATTTTTGGATATCCTTCCAAGATTTCCGGTGCATGGTCAATGCAATTGCGTATTATTTGTTCAGAAAGAAACAAGAACACATTATCGTTTTGTTGGCCTTTGATTAGGAAAATTTTGTAAATAAGCATTATAAGGTGCACAGGAACAAGTTGCATCACTTTCAAAGCTTAATAACATTTCGCCTCTTGGGTTGATTATAATAAAATTTTGTGTAAGTTGTTTTCAGGTTTTCAGCATGTGTACTTGAGTTTCATTGCGAAATTTCCAGTAGTTTCGAAATTACAGTCGAAGGAATAGGTCGAGCGCGTTATCATCTTGTGCATCCACCTCAACAATCCATATTTAAACCCTACTACAAGCAACGAAATTATACAAATAATACATTATTTGAATGGTAAAAAATCTGCTGGTCATGACAATATTCCAGTAGCTTTCGTTAAACTTCATTTGAACATATTTGTATCGATTGTAGTTGAAATATTTAATGAAATCATTGTAACGGGTCAGTACCCCGAATCTTTGAAAATAGCCAAAGTTATTCCCCTGTTTAAATTTGGGAACCGTAAAAACCTAAAGAACTTCCGCCCCATCTCCTCACTGTCCATCGTTGGTAAGATAATTGTTAATTGTTAGGCTGATGGAATATTTGACACGCTACATTATCCTGTTTGAACATCAATACGGATTCAGAGAGGGATCTAGTACCCTGACGACTTCGTGTGATCTTTAAGTTTATGATGCATTAGATCATCAGCTTTATGGAGGGGCTCTGTTTATTGATCTGAAGAAGACACGCTCTGCTTGTCTCGAAACTTGAAGGTTATGGCATAAGAGGATCAGCTGGACTATTACTTAAGAATTATCTTAAGGACAGAAAACAATTGATATCAATCGAAAAACACAAATCTACAATGCAGTTCATACTACAGTACAGGAGTTCCAAAAGACAGCAACTTGGGTCCTATCTTATTCCTGCTCTTTATTAACGATTTTTCAAAGCTACCTTTAAACGGAAAACTACGACTGTTTTCCGATGATATCAGCATTTTCTTCACAGGATTGGGATGTGTCACAATATTGCAAAATATTCAACAAGATGCCTCGCTATTTCTTAACTACTTCAAGTCAAACGTTCTATCAACGAACCTGAAGAAGACTAAGTACATGCTAAGTGACAAATCACACTCCGTTTTAGCCAGAAAATGAATTCGTTGGCATTACATCCCCCACTGGGACATTGCCGCCTCGCAGCTTAGTGTTCATTGAGCACTTCCACAGTTATTAACTGGGAGGTTTCTAAGCTAAGTTACCATTTCTGCATTCGTATATCATGAGGCTAACACGACGATTCTTTGATGCCCAGGGAAGTCGAGACAATTTCCAAACTGAAAATTGTCTAGACCGGCACCGGGAATCGAACCCAGCCTACCTCAGCATGGTCTTGCTTTGTTGCGGCGCATCTTACCGCACGGCTAAGGAGGGCCCCAAATGAAAATGAATTACCTTATGAATATGAAGGGATACCTTGGATTTGAATAATTATTTTGTGTTTTTCTTTGTTATTGGAATAGATAAGCATACGGTATAAACACCTCCTTCAGAGAACTTCTTTGCTCACTGGATGGTGTACATGAATTGAAGAATATACAAAAATTGTAAACATTTGAATCCAAAACATTTTAAAAACTAATAAAGATGTTTATCTCTAACTCCATCTACGATTTGCGCAAGGGTTCATGCTATGCTATGTAATGATTCAGAATATATCAATTTAGACAAAAATGTCACATTTCCATCCGCAATATCATTCTTGCTCGAAAAAATCATTTACTCATTCTGAAAAATTATTTTAGCTCTTTTAATGGAATGTCTTCGACTGTCTTTAGTAATTTAGTACTAAACTCGCCTTAGACAGTTCATTTACTCATTAATTAATACTTCTTACTTGCTATCATTTATAATCTGCTGGAAAATTCACCAATTTTAGAGACCAAGTGGATTCACTCATTTAAATCAGTAGAGCCCAGGAAATTTCGAAGGCCCTTCCTCGGTCCCATTTGATCGAAAGGACATACGGCTGAAAGTGTTTAAAAAATTTCTCGTTGAACTCAAATTTGTGTACGGGGAAGAGCCGTTCGGCTGAAAGTCATTTGTAGGCCACAATCCGAAAGTTGTTTGGCTATGTTATTTGGCCGGGAATGGCATTTGACCCCACCCGTTCAGCAAATGATATTATCGACCGTATTTGACATGGTCTGTTTTTACTAAAAAAATGTTATTTCTTACCGAAAATGCTTTTTGGCCAATTTGAAATAACATTTTGTAGTAAAAACAAAAATAGATGATTTTCAATTCTTTCAATGGTAAATTGGTAAGAAGTATGCGGCAAACATATTTCTCCGTAAACATACAATACCTCCGATTTACCGTTTTATCAATAGTTTATATTCAAACCTGCCTTTAAGCATCTCTTTATGCAAAAAAATACACCACATAACTATTTCTGTTTCGCTGTTCAAATCGCTGTTATACCAAATGTCCGTTATGCTAAATGACCCACATGTTTACCGCAATTCAAATGCAGAAAGCCCGTTATGCCAGATGACCTATACCCGGTTATTTGAGACGTAACAATGTTTAATTTTGGAGAATGTTCATGTTCTATAATTGGCAAAATTTTGGACTTTAACATGGTCGACTTGCGGTTTGTTCAAATGACTGGCGACACCCGTACAGTGTGTTAAGTGTTCAGTCTGTACGACCTCTGGTCGAAAACAGTGTTCCTGTATTTAAAAAAAAATGCTTCCAAAATTCTATTGGATGTTTCTAAGGAACTCTTTCAGAAAATTCCTTTAGATTTCTTTGGAAATTCGTAAGGAAATTGCCTCTGAAATTTCAATGCATTCCTTCATGAATTTATTCGAATTTTTTTTTTTGATTTCTAAAGGGAATTGCTCCATGTATTTCGTCCAGTAACTTCTTCTGAAACTCCTTAGGAGATCCCTAGACAATTTATTTTAGCAAATCTTCTAAAAATTCCTTTGAACATTGTTTTAGAATTTGCATAGAAATCTTCCAGAAATTTATTGGGAAATTTATTTTGGGATTGCTTTAAGGAAGTATTTTGGAATGCTTTTAGGATTTTTTCCGAAAATATCTTTGAAAATTACTTTCGAAAATCTATTCAGAATGCTTTCAAAGCCCGTAATAAATTCCTATAAATTTAAAAAAAAAATCTTTTCAGGTTCTCTTTCAAAGATTCCTTAAAAATCCATTCGGAAATTCCTCATGAAATTTTTTTTTTAAATCCTCCAGGAATTCTTTCACTGGCTCATCTTGGTAATTCCTCGAGGAAAAATTTTGAAAATTATGCTAATATCACGCTAATAACACTCCTTTAGTGATTCCTTTGGAAAATCCTCTGAAAATTCCTTTGAAAATCGATCCAGAAATTTCTACGAAAATTCTTCCAGGAATTGCTTTGAAACATCCTTATTTTGTAATACATTTCTGAAGAATTTTCTCAAAATAATTTACAAAGCAATCTCTAATTGATTTCCCCAGGAATTCCTTTGAGGATGGCAAAACCATTTTTTTTCGAAACAACGATCCATTAATTTTCTTGAATTTTTTAATTGCATGATTTGACATGGACATTTTACATTTTCTTAAAGTTGTGAATCATTTTCATCTCTTGAAACTCATTATTTACCAAGTATTCAAATTTCCCGAATTGTGTCAGAAACTCCCTGATAATTCCAGGATTTTTCCATGATACAAAAAAAATCCCTGACAATTCCAGGTTTTCCAGGTAGACACGCTGTAATTAAGCAGATGAAGCCAAATTTGGCATGTTGAGGCTTTCGAAGACAAGAAATGTTTCTGTGGTGTTTCGAGAGTCCTCCGCCCTCTGGAAGGGGGGACTCCCATAGTAATTGAACACAAATTTTATAAAATATTAAATTTTGGGGAGACAAAGTTCGACGGGACAGCTAGTATTGCATATCAACTAATTCTACATTTTGATTTGATTGTGAGCGTGTGTGAGTGAATTAACTAATCTCACAGGGTGTCGACTCAAATTTGAAAATGAAATTCCCTGACTTTCCCTGACTTTCCAGACCATTTCTCGAAAAATTCCAGATATGAAAAATGTTTTTTTTCTATTCCTAGAAGCATATGAAAATCTCTGCATGTTTGATTTCTATCCATATGAGTTCCTGAGTCGATTGTGGCCTTTGCCAATGGCCCCATGGAAAAATATAAAAAAGGTCATGTTTGTGAAGAAGTGCCATAACTAGTCTCATATGCTAAGGGGAGCTACACCTACTCAATTTATTTTATCGATTTTTAGTTGTTTGCCAAAAGTGAATCAATAGTCTTGGAATTCCAGCATTGTTTTATTTATTACTATCAACTAGACTGCCGTGAATCGCATATTTGTCCCATCTTTGCTGGGTTTTCTATTCATATGGGACAAATATGCGATTCACGGCAGTAGATGTCAGACAAGTACAACAAGCAATGAAACTTTATAAGCAACATCTAATGGAGTTTTTTGAAGAACTCCTGGAACCATGTTTGAAGATTCCTTGGCATATTTTTTGTATGAATCCTTCATTTCAATTCAAAGATTGAGTAAACACCATACAATCTACCAAGTTTTTGGAGCGGAGCTTTGGAAAAGAAATCTATTAAACATCCATCAAGGAGCTCCAGGATTAAACTATTGAGCGAGCTCTTGGAAATCCACTGGGGTTTTTTTATGTTTTAGTGAGAATTCTGCAGTAATTAAAAAAAAATCTGAAGGGAAAATTATTTCCACAAGATATCCTAAAGCATTTTTACTGAAGTAATTTCTGGACAAAATTCTTAAAGATCAACCAGAATATTTCTCGATAAAATTGTTTTATAAACACCAAAAGCAGGACGTAAAACTGAAACATTGCCATTGATAACAACATTATCCTCCTCTTGCGTCTTAGTATGGTTATGGAGTATCCAGTTGTATAAGCCATTTTATGAGACAGATTCGAACAGGTGATCGAAATTTGGAGTGGACGGCTCGGTCTTTGTTTTGGTAAATTTGCATGTAAACCATCATCATTTCGTCATCATCATCATCATTTCATTTTATTTTCGCAAATGTTCCTTGTAAAATGTAAATATTAGTGTTTGGTCTCCTGTCATTTGAGCTTTCTATAAAATGGCTTATTGAGACCATCGCCACCTACACTGCTAAAAAAGTTTACACATAAAAGACTTTAAAGTATGCTGTTTTGAATATAAAGTATTCAAATATGACTTCAAAGTACGCTCTTTCGTGGGAGAATGGGACTGCACACAAAAAGGAATAAATATTATGCACAATTATGACTATGTTTTATTCACAAATGATTAACTTTTACGCATAAAAATAGAAAAAATGTGTAAAACTTATACCTTTCATGCATCAAATTTTACTCCTTATGTGGGTACTTCCATTCTCTCGCAAAAGAGCATACTTCTCCACAAAAGAGCATACTTTCAGTTTTGCGTGTACGTACATGAGGTAGATTATATGATGCTTTAATCCACTGTCATTCTCTCTACATGACCTTACATGACTAGTACCTAGAGACGTGAGGATCGACCAATGACTTTATAAGCCCATCATCAAATGAAAGTTCACGATGATGCCGATGCTGTGGATTGTTGTCAAAGGTCCACAAAGATAGTATTCGGCGTTTTATTTCAACAAGCCTTTGAATATCTAGTTTTTGGTTGTAGGTTGAATTTTATTGATGATTATTTGTGGATCGGTTCTGAACTATGGCACATTTCAGCCATTTGATTCAGTTTAGACTGCTTAGACTAGATAATTTTCAAAAAATTGGGCGCTGCATTTTCATCAAAAAGTAAAATGATATATTGTTGGTTACTAATCAGCAATTTAAATTTATCAAGATAGATAGCATTTCTTCCAATATCATAAGCACATTAATATAATTTTATTAGGACTCTCGCGATGGATGATTAAGTATTTGAACGCTACTGATGAGGAAACTGCAAAAAAATCAAAACGACTCTAGCACAAAACCACTCAAACTAAATGATCTAAAATATTAAAGGGGACTTAAGAGCCAGTTCGCGAGAAGCGCGACCCCCTTTCCAAGGGAGGTTGCAACGATGTTCTCCGATTTCGATGAAATTTTCAGGGTTTGTTCATATATGTAAGAGAAGGCATTTTGCAAATTTTCAGATTTTTTCGTTGAGGGGAAGTGGGGTAAAACGGCCCTTCAAAAATTATTGTTCAAAAATCGCCAAAACCAAAAAAAATGCAATAACTTTGGCAATGAGTGACCGATTTTGTTTAAATTTTGCACGCTTTTTCTACTCAATTAGTACTTTATACCAAGTGGTTAATAGGGTTATAAAGTTGTTTACTTTAGGAGAAAAATTACTTTTTCGATAAAAAAATAGTCGTTTTTCCAAAGGGAATATTTTTCACCAACAGATCTAGGATAAAAACTAAACCCGTAAGGCAATTAAGGAACTAAAGAGCTTTTATCTCATATATAATTCAGAAGCGCCAACTCAAGAATTTCTAAGAAAATCGCAATTTTCTGCAACACTGTTTATTCTTAAGAAAGTTCGCACAAATTTCGACCCTACTTATGTTGATGTTTTCCGATCTGGTGAAAACTGTCCAAACTTTTTTGTCTAAGTTGAAATTAAAAATCAGAATTTTCTATTAGGGGAGTGTAGGGTAAAATAGTCCTTTAAAAATAAATGTCAAAAAATACATCATTTTTTATGTGAGTTTTAGCAGAAAATACATAAGTTTAAAAAAAACTGTTTCTTCTTCCTTTCAATTCATCTATATTTTTCGTCTCAATAGATACGTATATCCTTCGCTGATCTATATTAGATAGCAAACTATTTGCAGAACAATTTTCAACAGAAGTAAAATAGAACCAAAATAAGTGCCTTAAACATTAGCACGTCTTTCGCAAACTGAAACAAAAATGAACGAATTCGGCGAGCGTGCTTGTTGATATTTTTTTGAATAAGCTTCAATTAATATGGGTACCGGTAGTGATGTTGCTTTTACATCTATGCGAAAAAAAAAACAATTATTCTTAACGACAAATGAGCAATTTCGGTAATTTGGGTAAAATAGCCTTGTAAAAATAAAATGTCAAAAATTCATAAATTTTTATATGTGAGCTCAAGCAGAATATACATCAAACTTATTGAAACTTATTTCAGTGCGCCGACTCAAGAACAATCAATCAAATTATGAGTTTCTGCACATTGCACTGTTTGTTTGCAAGCCAGTTTGTGAGAATCTCAACTCCATTTTATCGATGTTTCAGCATCTGGCTGAAACTTACAAGGTTTATTTAAGGTTATATCTACACATATGTAGATGAAACTATTTGACAAAATATTGGGGTGGGGATAGAGGGGTAAAATAGATCTCCAAATATAAATAATGTTACGAAACAAGATAATCGTAACCACACTTCTTAGATTTGATTATTCCGACCCAACTGGCAACTAATCTAGTGATTTTTCTAGTTTGCTTCGAAATTCTTCCAAGCTTAGTATTTTTATGGTTTTTTATCTGTCAACAATTAAATCCTTCACAATCTCTCAATCTCAAAAAATAACGTGAACTAGTCAACTAGTCATGTCATTTCTATAATATTCCGGCGGAGGTATTATAAACTTAGCGCCGTCTTAAACTCCCGTTCAAAAATATTGTTCCACCAAAATAAATGCTTTAGCTTGTTTCCATCCATTCGGAAGTGAGAACATTTGTTTTGGTACTTCAACACGGTAGTCTATTCCTCGGTGAAAAAAGCAATAGATAGATTTCTCAAAAAGTATTGCAAGCTGTTACTACCCAAGTACTACTTCTTAGCAAACCACACCTTATGGTTGGTTGGAAATATGTTCATATAAGGCTAGTAAAGATTTCAAGAGAAAAAGGCTGATATTTAAAGCATCATTTTTACAATTAACTACACAGTCTTGTTGAAGTAGTCAAGCACTTTCAGGTGGTGTAAATTAAGCCGAGAATAAAACAGTTTTGCTTGGTAATCTTTTAATTAACTGATTAAGCGATCTACAATTTATATACTTTATCTATGAGTGTAGAAACGTGTATCCTAGAATTTGGAGTATTTTCATGAGGGGTGTGTTTTCAAATCATCAGACATTACATTGTTACGCTCTCCGAGTAAAAAACCAGCTCGTTGTAGAAAAAAAAAGTTTTTCCCGTATTGTGCAAAATGAATGCAACTTTGTTAAACTTTGGAGTATTTTTTACATAGTTGTGTAAACATAGAATCGAGGGTATTCCATTACCTATGAGATAAAATTGTCCAACCCTTGAAAATATATACACCCGATTAGAACTGGTATAATCCATTCAGTCAAACATTTTGTTTAGATTGTATCTCTGTAATATTAGCTAGCAGTTTGAAGGTTAGTAATTCAAAATGCATGAAAGGAACACGGTTTGACAATAAACTTGCAGAATTTGGTTTAAAGTGATAATGATGGAGGATGAAAGAGAGTTATGAATATCGCACAATCGTTACAAGCTACAAAAACAAGCCTATGGTAACCTGATGCAAGTAGGTACAAAAGAAAAATATAATCTGAGAAGCAGCTCCACCAACAAGCTATGTTTAAACGCTACGAAATTGCTCATTTGCCGTTAAGAATAATTGTTTTTTTTTCGCATAGCTGTTAAAGCAACATCAGTACCGGTACCCACAGTAATTGTAGTTGATTCAAAAAAAAATATCCGGAGACGAGCCAGCCTCGGGCTGAAAGTCTCCTAAATAAAGACACAAAAAAAAAAAAAAAAAAAAAAAAATATCAACAAGCACTTTCGTCGAATCCGTTCATTTTTGTTTCAGTTTGCGAAAGACGTGCTAATGTTTAAGGCACTTATTTTGGTCCTATTTTACATCTGTTGAAAATTGTTCTGCAAATAGTTTGCTATCTAATATAGATCAGCGAAGGATATACGTATCTACAACCAATATTTTTTTACACGGTTGGTATTCTTTAATTTCCCGGTTAACATAATTTTTTACAGCTTTTGAAATACCACCTGAATTTTCTTTGATTTTTTGTGAATTTTTTCATGGGGTTAACTCATAGTTTCATTAACGCTGAAGGTCGTAATTAGCTTAAACCCACCCGTGTAAAAAAAGAACCGGGTGTATTGAGACGAAAAATATAGATGAATTGAAAGGAAGAAGAAACAGTTTTTTTTAAACTTATGTATTTTCTGCTAGAACTCACATAAAAAAAATATGTATTTTTTTACATTTATTTTTAAAGGACTATTTTACCCTACACTCCCCTAATAGAAAATTCTGATTTTTAATTTCAACTTAGACAAAAAAGTTTGTAGTAATTCCGATTTTTAATTTCAACTTAGACAAAAAACTTAAGTAGGGTCAAAATTTGTACGAACTTTCTTTTGAATAAACAGTGTTGCAGAAAATTGCGATTTTCTTAGAAATTCTTGATTTGGCGCTTCTACATTATATATGAGATGAAAGCTCTTTAGTTCCTTAATTGCCTTACGGGTTTAGTTTTTTATCCTAGATCTGTTGGTGAAAAAAAATTCCCTTTGGAAAAACGACCATTTTTTATCGAAAAAGTCATTTTTCTCCAAAAGTAAACAACTTTATAACCCTATCAACCACTTGGTATAAAGAACTAATTGAGTAGAAAAAGCGTGCAAAATTTAAACAAAATCGGTCACTCATTGCCAAAGTTATTGCATTTTTTTGGTTTTGGCGATTTTTGAACAATAATTTTTGAAGGGCCGTTTTACCCCACTTCCCCTCAATGAAAAAAATTTGAAAATTTGCAAAATGTCTTCTTATACATATATGAACAAACCCTGAAAATTTCATCCAAATCGGAGCATATCGATACAATAGGGGGTCGCGCTTCTCGCGAACTGGCTCTTAAAAAAACTATTTGTATCAGGCCTCAACAGTGATCATTTTAACAACATGGCTTTGGAACCTGTGTTATTGCTTAGAGATTAATAGAAACAAACTCGTTTCCCAGGGGGACATGGAATGGGCCCGGAGTAAACTTTTAATCTAGAGACTGTAAACGGTCACACACTGCTAGAAAAGTTTACACACAAAAGACTTTGAAGTATGCTCTTTTGACTATAAAGTATTTAATTATGACTTCAAAGTACGCTCTTTCGTGGGAGAATGGGACTACACACAAAAAGGAATAAATATTATGCATAATTATGACTATCTTATATTCACAAATGAATAACATTTAAGCATAAAAACAGGAAAAGTGTGTAAAACTTATTCTTTTTATGCGTCAAATTTTACTCCTTTTGTAGTCCCATTCTCCCAGAAAAGAGTGTATTTCTGCCCAAAAGAGCATACTTTCAGCTGTGCGTGCACAAAAAAAACTTTAAAGCTTGATAATGAAAGTGGTTGTCGACTGTAACTGCCTCGGAGTATTGTTTTGTGTATCGGCTATGCAGTCTGATTACCAGCTAAAACGCTATATTAATTCTGATCCAAAGTTTCGGTACTTTTATTGATCCTATTTCGATGGATTAAAATGGTTCAGCAATTCATTGTCATAAGTGTTCAGCATATTGCTTGAAATAAAAAAAAATCACTATAAATTTTCAATATTGGGTTTTGTGATTTTTTCCCTGACCTCAATCGAAATTCCCTGACTTTCCCTGACATTCCAGGTCCAAATTGAAATTCCCTGACTTTCCCTGACTTTCCAGGTTTTTCCAGGTAGTCGACACCCTGTCTCAGCTTTTGTTTTTGGTACCGAAGGCAGTGCATTCGTTCCGGTTTTTTATTTGATCGACTAACGTTGGAAAGCGATCACGCTTTACTTGACAATTTTGAAGACAATTTGGAATGCAGGAAAACAATGTTTAGAAAACGAACAATTCAGTATAACTTCTGAACCTTTTAACCGATTTATATCAATATTGGAACATTTATATCATTATTAAAGTGTGGAATCATAAATATGTTAAATATAATAACGCTAGACAAAATGTCCATTAGGCATAATGGACGTTAAGTATAAATTCCTCATTCCGAGGTTTGTTGAGATTGTAAAATTCCCCGAAAACTAATAACCCGAACTCCACATAACATAAAATAAATAACATTTCCCCAAATATGACTTTTTAACGAAAATAAGACATAATCCTTTTGAAGAAAACATGCAGTAGCTGGGTATAAAGCAATGATATTTGTTTTCCCTTCATCGGAATTTTGGTTTAGTGGATGTAATTCTTTCTTCAGAAGTAGACATTTGCAATAAGGCAACAATATGATTTTTTCTGTAGAAATATGCGTTTGCCCGTAATAAGGCATCGATGGATGTGATTCTTCCTTTCAAAGTGGGCGATAGGCCGAATTAGACGATGTGGATTTGATCCCTTCTTTAAAAGGCAGTCAATGTTTTTCAAAGTGAAGTTTTTCTTTTCTTAATCAAATTATGTCTCCCCCTCCCTCGGATTTTTTCCCTAGAAATAATATTTTGAGGGGGTAAAAAAAAATCGGACAATTTTGAGTGTTTTCAAAACATTTTTTAACAAATCCGAGGAGTTTTATTCCATTTTTATTTTTTTTTAAATTTGAACTGATCGACATAAGGCTACGTGCCCGGTCCCCCGCAGTCGTCCGATTTTCACGGTGTGAACGATGGATGGTTCTCCCAGCAGCTTATGCAACTCGTGGCCCATTCGCCTCCTCCTCGTATACTTTAGATGGTACACAGCACCTTTCTTAGATGGTACACAGCATTTTCCTTTCGAAAACTCCAAGTATTCCAAGTAAATTACTATCAAATTTCCATTATCACCATTCAGGTGTATTGTTGATAGTTGGATGGCAACTTTCTGTTTCTGGACGAATTTTGAGTTTATTTCGTTTAATTGTTTCAGAAAATTTAAAATCCAAATTAGCCTCCGTAGTTAAAAGAAGCCCCGCACGACAGTATGCGTTGGTCTTCCAGAAGCATCGTCTAGGTCTTGTGTCCGTAGAGGACGACCGCTCTAATGAACGTTTTGTAGATAGTCAGTTTGGTACGGCGGCGAACTGTATTCGATCGGTGCGTTTTGCGGAGTCCAAAGTACGTACGATTTCCAGCCACTATGCGTCTACGAACTTCTCTGCTGATATCATTTCTGGCAGTCACCAGTGAGCTCAAGTACGCAAATTCTTCAAGCACCGATACGAATTCGCGGTGGGGGGCTTACATTGTCTTTTCTTGAACCTATTCCTATCATGTACTTCGTCTTCGATGTGTTGATAACTAGCCCGATCCGCTTAGCTTCCCTTTTCAGTTTGATGTAGGCTTCCTTCAACTTCTCAAAGTTACGTGCCATAATATCTATGTCGTCGGCGAAGCCAAATAGCTGGACGGACTTCGTGAAAATCGTACCACTCATGTCAATCCCTGCCCTTCGTATTACTACCTCCAAAGCGATGTTGAATAGGAGACACGAAATACCATAACCTTGCCGTAATCCTCTGCGCATTTCGAAGGGACTCGAGAATGCCCCTGAAACTCGAACTACGCACATCAACCGATCCTTCGTCGCCTTGATCAACCGTATCAGTTTATCCGGCCAATGAATTCCAAAGTACACAACCCAACTCCTAATAGATCGGCCGAATACTATAAAAACGTTAATTTAATCATCGTATATTGTTCTGTGGAGTTGGTCTTTAACATACCAACTACCTTCAATGCAATTCTGAGCTCAATCGGGCATACCGAACCAATTCCCTAAATGAAAGAGTGACGGAGGTGTATTTTCAAATATATTTTGGCTGAAACCACCATACAAACTTCAAATCAAATGCGAAAAAAAGTCACGGATTACAAGCTGATTAGAGTGTTTCCACTAACTAATCGTAAGCACAATGAATAGATCATACATTTTCAGTGAACATAATACAACGTCTGATGACTCTGCTGCACTTATGGGAGGATCATATAAATTACTTCATGACTAGTAACATTGATAATAGAATCCCGGAAAGTCATCGAATAATTTACTGCATCACTTTTCCCTATCCGAGGCCATCCCATCTTATAGTCGTCGAAGCGTTAGATAGCAACGGTGATGCAATATCAGCAACATCAAGTCTGAAGAGAGAGAGTGAACAAAGATTGATTAAATTCCATCTTTTCTCACGAGACGTCTGTCGGTCGGGTCAGATATTTACTTTGCTGGCAAGGAACGATGCACCGATGTAGAAATGTGCAATGTGCATGCATTGTTTGCTGATGATAATCGTAATAGCATGAGGCAGGAAATATTGGACTTTGACATCTGCTTTCAGATTGTATGTATGAATCATTCATCCAATCAGAATAATCTTTTTATTATTCAAATAAAAATAAAAAAATGGATCGATTTCCTGATGATTTTTAAACATTCTAACGACAGATAGCGAAGGGCTGATAAGATTAAAAAATCTCTTTAGCTATTTCAAGGTGAACCGCATCGCTTACGTGACTTGTAGCGCCTATCCGTCTTGCAGATCATTCGACGACCACGTGGAATTCTTCTCGACTGTCAGTTGATAGCAGAGAATAGAAGAGGAATTTTCCTCTCACATACATTGAAGCTAAATTTTGGAAGCGCATGCCCACCAGAATGCGTGCAAAAATGTGCAAATCATAGCAACCAAATTGTGCTAACTAACACAGCCGTACACTATTGTCCGTGTACATCAAAGTACGCCGTGGCCACGTGCTTCACCGCCATCGGACAATTAACTACAACCCTGTTGCAGCATACATTTTACAGTTATTCCAAACATACGACCACACCTGATCACTTCAACCATTCAAGACGTTTGTTGTGATGATTCATCATTCTTTCAACATAAGAATATGACTCTTCTTTGGTCAAGAAATCCGCTTTTCCAATTAGACTCGAAAAGAAAATAAATTAGATTTTTAAATCCAGTTTGGCCACGTTCGACTTCACAACCTACGATTAGATTGGGCCCTTCATAGTCAAAACAGATGAAGGCTAAACATGAATCTTCGTTGTAAACAACAACAACAGAGACATAAATATCATTACGCAACGCGCCCCCGTTGTCGCGGTAGTGGATTCAGATACAACCAGATTTTTTTGTTTTTCAGTAAACTAGATCCGGACCAATCGTTTGAGAAATGTCGCTGCGTACGTGCCGCAAAGCATGTTTATGTTTCAATTCATAAAAAATACGCTCCCATGCTCAGTCGCTCATAAGGGCTGGCTGGCTGGCTAAAAAATAACGAGAATTTGATTCGACACTATTATGGACCTGACAACTATGTACGGGCTTATCAATCGCCACATCAATGAACGGCACACAATAACTCATTTTCAGCAGCTTTCCAATGAGCTGAAGTGCTCCATTTCTTCACAAACTTCACTCATTGTAGGCGAACGACCGATCGGATGAATGACACGGCGGACGTACAAACATGCGATCAACTGGAACTGGGTGGGAGGGAGGATGCTCGTCGCTTTGTTTGTTTCGCTGCAATGCAATGGGTGTTGGATTCCTAAAAGAAGGAACCTCGTAGGAAATGGTTTAAAATGCACTAAAAATAATAAAACGGTTACCTATTTCATTGGAATCTTGGATGTATTTTTGGAATGGCTACGTGACTCCACAGGGTAGATCCTTTTGCATTATTTATATTTTTCTAGTTGAGGAAGGTATTTATAAAAAAATGTTTTGTTGGAGCAGCCAAGTTTCACTGTGAACAACGTAGAGACATGGAACAGTTACAAAAGAAAAAAGCCTTCAAATATTCCTCTATTAATTACGAGGAAAATTAATAAGATGGAAATATTTCTCATCATAATATTCTGTACATGTTCAATTAAGTACGATATTGTACGATATAGAATACTGAATAAAAGAAGCATATTTCATCATCTTCCCCTATATTTACAGTTTCACGTCTCCCTGTTTGGCCTTAAGTTCGAATATTTGATATAATGGAAGCGAAATGAGAGCGCTCCCTATAAGAAAGATTTATTGACATGACACAGAGGTTGTAGACGGGGCACACTATACAGTTGCATTCCCGCGCGATTACGATGGAATGTTGCGTTTGCGTTTTTTCCAATCCTACCAGCAGCAGCCGAAACTGCAGTTGATTGACTTGGTTTTGGTTAATCGTTGAGAGGTGTGTCCGCTACGTACCCACTACTGAGAGATTGATGCTCGTTTATGAGACGACGGCACCAACATCACGAAATTAATCGATATGCTGGGGTAGTGTGCAAACGAATGTGAGTGCGATGTAAGGGGATGGGTGTATTTTGTATGCTTCAGTGCAGCATAAATTGTTATGCGTAGTTGTGAAGAACATGTACGGAGATTATAAGATGCACGAATACAACATATATTGCCATTAGGGTGGGTCTCTCAGCACAGTGAGAGAAAAGTGAAAATAAATCGTTAAATTTTAAATTCAATGTGATACAAGAGCTATACTGCCGCTAACCGCAAATCGAGCACATCTGTATATGGGCCCCCATATACATATGTGCTCAACTTGCGGTTAGCAGCAGTATAAGGCGACGTGACTTTATTGCAAAATTAATATTTCTTAAAATAGACCTTGAACATGATAGTAGATTGGTAGACTGGAAAACAACAAAGCCTCTGATGTTGATCAACTGTTAGCAGTGACGATTTGAAAACCACACCAGTTTAACAAATTCGAATTTGTCAACTTAGTCGAAAGAAGGTGATAGTAGAGCTCATTTGCAATCAAAAACTTTATGAGAAGGTAAGTCTACGAATCAGTTATAACAGAGATATTATGAAAATCATGTTGTACTGGTCCGACTGCTTCTTTTTGCTCGTGTACTCGGTAATAACAACAATTAATCAGTCAACGTAATTTTTTGTCTTGTGGCATAAAATTAACAAATAAAACACATGCAATTCGTTCTCAACACTGTGGATATTTTAAAGGACACTGATGTTGAGATTTGCCTTGAAGCACCGTTATTGCGTCATTACATGTGTTGCATCAATTTTGCAACAGTGTCATTTTAACACAACCACAGTTTTGCGATAAGATTGCAAACAGTTTTCATATGTTCAATAGCGTAGTAGTAGCTTCGGTTGATCACAGTAGCCAAGGGCCTGTAGTAGGGATTTGATTATGATTGTGGCTATCCAAAACAAGACGTGTTTTTGTGACTTGATGGTACGAAATCTAGATATAAATTTAGATATAATATCTATGATCTAGACAACATTTGAAAAGGGCGTAACAGCCAAAATTTATTATTTTCAGTTCTCTGTCTTGGGCTGCGAAATGGTGAGTTTACATCCGGGAAGAAGCGCCTAGCATAGCGCTGGTCCTCACAAGTTCCAATACTCACGCTTCCACGGGTCTTCCGATGACAATTCACCGCCAGCTGGTAGTGTAGCCTGGGCACTGTTGTCCTTCTGACATCAGCTAGAGTGAGAGGGTGCGTCCTGTGGGGTCTGTCTATGATGTGGTGGGGTTCGACAGTGGGCTCTGTTGAACTTCTATAAAAAGCTGCATGTGTCCCTAAGCAGGTCCTATCAAAGCGACCGTGTGTCGCTCAAAGCGCACTAGCCTCGTTTTGGTGTTGGATGGGACTTTAAACAAATTTGACCCGAATGATCGAGCGTCGAATGACCCGAAAGTTGGAGGTGCGGCTCCAACAGCGTCTGTTCTGGCATCTAGCGGCTGAGTATGAAATGCTATTCCCCGAGAGCTATACCTAAGATGGCAGCCCGGTGGATAGGGAACCTTGGGCCAACTACCTACACACTTAAATCATTTCACAGATTTCGGTGAATTTTGCTTCAATTCACCGAAATCTCAACAGCAGAACTGTTCGGTAATTATTTCACAAAATTTTCGGCGATTTTTCCTTTGTTCAACTGTCAAAACCACCAAAAATCTGTAAAATTATTCACCGAACAGTTCTGCTGTTGAGATTTCGGTGAAATTTCACAGAAATCTGCGATTTATTTTAAGTGTGTACTGTTCCCGAAACATCAATTTGTTCGAGAGTCCGATAATGAAAGAATACGGACTGATTTTACGACGACGACTCTTAGCGCGAAACAACGCACATGAATAGGAACATGGAACGTTTTAACCCTAGCCCAGCAGGGTAAATTGGCACATCTTGCCAATGAGGCACGCCGCATGAAGCTTGAAATCCTGGGACTCAGTGAAGTCCGTTGGCCAAACTTTGGAGAACACAGCTTCGCTGAGTTGGCTTCCTACTAAGCGCTCAGGCACACTCGTCACTTATGAAGTGGGAACCTATTTATTTATTTATCATCAGACTAAGGCCGGAGTAGACCTGTGCGCCGAAGTATTTGAAAACGGCGGAGGCGTAAGGCCATTTTTACACCGGCGGCGGCGGCGTCACGCCGTAAGCAATGTTCGGCGGCGGCGGTAGCGGCGTGAATCGGCGTGAATAATTTTAAGATGAGAAAAAAAAATCACGTAGCAAGGCTTATCATGCTTTTATTGAATTTTAGGGTTTTTGTACAATTGCTAGCTACAGACAGACTGATAGGGTGAACATGCTAATAGCTATAGCTTGTATCTCCACAGCAAAACTTTACATTACATCCTCCACTAGGATATCGCCGCATCACAGCACATAAGTTCACTGGAAAGTACTTCAGATATAAGTCCAGAAATTCGTTTGGAAATTCCTTAAGATATTTCTCAGAAAATTCGAAAAAGAAATTCGGAAAACTAATTAGCCTATCAATTCTTTCAGAACTTTCTCCCCAAGAATTCCCTTGAAAATTTATTTGAATATTGCTTCGGAAATTCTTTCCAAAATTTCTCCAAAAGTTCCTTCATGAAAATCCATCGGAATACCTACGGGAATACTTTTAGGAGAAATCCTTCAGAATTTGATTTAGTTTTTTTTTTTCAATTCCTTCAAGAATTTCTTTTAGTAATTTCTAATTGAAATTCTTCCAGTAATTCCTTAAAGAATTTCTTCGGAAAGAAGATATTTTTGGTATTCTTTCGAAATTTCCCTCTGGAAATTATTTAGAACTTTCTCCAAAAATTCTTTCTGAATTTCCTATAGGAATTCCTTCGGACATTCCTCCGGAAATTCCTTTAGCATTCCGATAGAACTTAGAACTTCCTTAGACTTAGTCAAGTCGAGTCAAGTACGAGACACTGAAGACGGCCTTACTGTTGAGGTCGAAGATACGTATCTGTCAAGATACAATTAAGTGGTGGAATTCAATGGGATTGTAGAAACTCGTCTTATGACAAGTGATACTTTTAATAATTTCTACTCATGTAGATGGATACACTTCCCCACAGTTGTAATGGATTCGACGTGACCCTCAAAGAAGCCGTCCTTCGGAAAGCTCAAAAAGGATTGCGAATCTATTTATTAGTCTGTTTGATTACATTGCTGAAAGGATATTCTTTCTATCCCGTGGGCTTCGCGTAAGTGTCTCTGCTTACGGGTCCGCCACCTCCACCTCCTTTACACAGAAGTGCATTAAAAGCAGAATGGTAATTAAATTCGATTGTACTATTGGGTGGAGCAGCATGCAGAGCAAGACTCAAGCCAGGGTGATGAATACCAACATAAACACATACATACTTTTAAAAATTTCTAAGGAATTTTTGGACATTATTTCAACAACTCCACTGGAATTTTTCCAGGTATTCAATAAGACATTCCATTCCCTCGGAAATTAATCTAGTAATTCTTTCGGAATTTCCAACGCCATTTCCTTCCAAAACTCTAGGACGAATTTTCAGATATCTTCATACGAATTCCTAGAGCAATTTCCAAAGGACCTCCTAAAGGACCTCCCAAAGGAAGGAACCGACATTATTAAATTTCTTAAAGAATTTCTTTGGACATTCCTCAAAGAATTCCTTCAGATTTTTTTCCAGAGATTCCTTTAGATAATCCTCCAGAAATTACAACGGAGATCAATCCAAAAATTCCTCAAGGCTCTAAGAATTTTCTTCAGATATTCCTTCAGAACTTCCTCCAGGACTTCCTGGAAATTATTTCAAGAAAACCAAGAAATAATATTTGTAATCCCTAACCTCTAGTCAGCCGCGTGTACGTCGGTTACCCAAACTAACTCTAGTTATAAGAAGATTAGCAGGAATTGTAAAATGAGTTGTACAAAAAAAATCCGGCTCCGTAACACCAAATGGCAATTGAGCCAAATAAACGAAACATTTTTTTTCAGAACAATTCTAGCAATTACAAAAAAGAGTAAAGGAAATGTTTAATTTGGTGGGTCACGTGCCCCATCGTGCTCCAGCTCCAGAAGCCAAAATATCAGTTCATGAGGCTAACACAATGATACTCCATGCCCAGGGAACCTAAAACAATCCTACGAGACTGAGAATCCAAATCCAACATTTATTATGGTGTTGATTTGAAGCCGCGTTTGTAAGCACTGGAATAGGTCCAGAGATATGTGACATTCAAACATTTAAAAAGATGATGAACCACCCAATGCGACCTGAATGAGGTTATTCCACATGAAGTTACATATAAGATTAGAAGTCCATCGAAACGCTCATTGATTTGTTGATCTGTAGCCAAGAAGTTTTTGGATGACCTAACAATTAACACGCCAAACCGGGTTAAAGTGACAGGGATAAAAGTAAACAAATCTGCTAAAGGTAAAATAGCTATTTAATTAATGCTTGATAGGTTCCCTTGGTTCGGCAGATGCGAACGCACTATGTGATTTTTGTGTTGGTCAAACATCGGCGTGAAATACGAAATTCGGCGGCGTGGAGCCAACCGGCGTATGGCGCGCCGCCGACACCATGACCGGCGTCGGCGTACGTCAATTAGTGTCGGCGGCGGCGGCGTGGCGCGGCGGCGCACAGGTCTAGGCCGGAGTGGCCTGTGCTGCACATAAAAGACTTCTCCATTCAGCTCGGTCCATGGCTGCACTTCGCCAACCACGCAGTCTGCGGAGGGTCCGCAAGTCGTCCTCCACCTGATCGATCCACCTTGCCCGCTGAGCACCTCGCCTTCTTGTTCCCGTCGGATCGGTGTCGAGGGCCATTTTCACCGGATTACTGTCCGACATTCTGGCTACGTGCCGGCCCACCACAGTCTTCCGATTTTCGCGGAGTGAACGATGGATGGTTCTCCCAACAGCTGATGCAACTCGTGGTTCATTCGCCTCCTCCACGTACCGTCCGCCATCTGCACCCCACCATAGATGGTACGCAACACTTTCCTTTCGAAAACTCCCAGTGCGCGTCGGTCCTCCACGAGCATCGTCCAGGTCTCGTGTCCGTAGAGGACTTAGACCGGTAGTAAGGTAAGCGTTTTGTAGATAGTCAGTTTGGTACGACGGCGAACTCTATTCGATCGGAGCGTCTTGCGGAGTCCAAAGTACGTACGATTTCCAGCCACTATGCGTCTCCGAATTTCTCTGCTGGTATCGTTATCGACGGTCACCAGTGAGCCCAAGTACACGAATTCTTCAACCACCTCGATTTCGTCACCACCGATAGAAACTCGTGGTGGGTGGCTCACATTGACCTCTCTTGAGCCTCTTCCTATCATGTACTTCGTCTTCGACGTATTGATGACTAGTCCAATCCGTTTAGCTTCGCTTTTAAGTCTGATGTAGGCTTCCTCCATCCTCTCAAAGTTACCAGCCATGATATCAATGTCGTCGGTGAAACCAAATAACTGGACGGACTTCGTGAAAATCGTACCACTCGTATCAATCCCTGCCCTTCGTATTATTCCCTCCAAATCGATGTTGAATAGCAGACACGAAAGGCCATCACCTTGCCGTAACCCTTTACGCGTTTCGAAGGGACTCGAGAATGCCCCTGAAACTCGAACTACGCATCACCCGATCCATCGTCGCCGTATCAACCGTATCAGTTTATCCGGAAATCCGTTTTCGTGCATTAGCTGCCATAGCTGGTCCAGATCGATTGTATCATATGCGGCTTTGAAGTCGATAAATAGATGATGTGTGGGCACGTTTTATTCGCGGCATTTCTGCAATACCTGACGTATGGCGAACACCTGGTCTGTGGTAGAGCGTTCACCCATAAATCCCGCCTGGTACTGCCCCACGAACTCTCTTGCAATTGGTGATAGTCGACGGCATAAAATTTGGGAGAGTACCTTGTAGGCGGCGTTCAGCAATGTGATTGCGCGGTAGTTGCTACAATCCAGCTTATCGCCCTTTTTGTAGATGGGACACACGACACCTTCCATCCACTCCTGCGGCAGAACCTCATCCTCCCAAACCTTGGTAATCACCCAGTGCAGCGCTCTAGCCAGTGCTTCACCACCGTGTTTAAACAGCTCTCCTGGTAGTTGATCAACTCCAGGGGCTTTGTTGTTCTTCAGCCGGCCAATCTCCTCCTGGATTTCCTGGAGATTCGGAACCGGAAGTCGCATGTCCTGCGCGCGTGCTCCTAGGTTCATTACCATACCGCCACCGTTGTCTGCCATATCGCCATTCAGGTGCTCTTCGTAGTGCTGCCGCCACCTTTGGATCACCTCACGCTCGTTCGTAAGAAGGTTCCCGTTTATGTCCTTACACATATCGGGCTGTGGCACGTGGCCCTTACGTGAACGGTTCAACTTCTCATAGAACTTTCGTGCGTTATTAGCGCGGTACAGTTCCTCCGTCTCTTCACGGTCTCGATCTTCCTGCTGGCGCTTTTTCCTCCGGAAAATCGAGTTTTGTCTGTTCCGCGCCCGTTTGTATCGTGCTTCGTTCGCCCTCGTGCGGTGCTGCAGCAATCTCGCCCATTCTGCATTCTTCTCCTCAACTAACTGCTCACATTCGCCGTCATACCAGTCGTTTCTCTGATCCGGAGCCACCGTGCCTAGTGCAGCGGTTGCGGTGCTTCCAATGGCGGATCGAATATCTCTCCAGCCATCTTCAGGACATACTGCGCCTAGCTGCTCTTCCGTTGGGAGTGCCACTTCCAGCTGCTGCGCGTAGTCTTGGGCTAGTCTACCGTCTTGTAGCCGCCCAATGTTTAGCCGCGGCGGACGACTCCGACGCGTGTTGATCACCGTCGAGAGTTTTGAGCGTAGACATACTGCAACGAGGTAGTGGTCGGATTCAATATTCGCACTGCGGTAAGTGCGTACGTTCGTGATGTCGGAGAAGAATTTACCGTCGATTAGAACGTGGTCGATTTGGTTTTCCGTTACTTGATTAGGTGATTTCCATGTGGCCTTGTGGATATTCTTGCGGGGGAAGAAAGTTCTTCGGACTACCATTCCGCGGGAGGCTGCAAAGTTTATGCATCGTTGGCCGTTGTCGTTCGATACGGTATGCAGACTATCCGGTCCGATGACCGGTCTATACATTTCCTCCCTTCCTCCCTATACATGAGCGCTCATGTCACCGATGACGATTTTGACGTCCCGCACTGGGCATCCATCGTATGTCTGCTCCAGCTGCGCATAGAACGCTTAACAGGACCCACTGACAAACCCCACCACATCCTAAGCAAGCCCCACAACTCGCAGATGGCCTGGGGAGGGATCGTCAAGCCCTTGGACATAGCCCCTGCTGCCCACACATATGTCCCTAACTTGTCTTAAATATTTCGCGCGACAGAAACGCCACTGGCGACCCTATCCAGTAAGTGCTCTAGCGACGCAGGCAAATTCAATGCGTTGCTGCAGCACCAAACAGGAAAGCGGTTGAGATAAGTTGGAAGAAAGGAAGTAAAAGAAAAAAGAAAAAAGAAGAAATAGGAAAGAAAGGAGAAGATCAAAAGAAAAACAATCTTAATCTTAATCTATATACATAAAAATGAATTTCTGTCTGTCTGAACCTTATAGACTCCGAAACTACTGAACCGATCGTCGTGAAAATTTGTATGCAGAGGTTTTTTGGGGCCGGGGAAGGTTCTTAAGATGGTTCGAGACCCCTCCCTCTTTTAGAAAGGGGGGGGGGTCCCATACAAATGAAACAGAAATTTCTGCATAACTCGAGAACTTAGCAGACAATAAATCAATTTTAGGCGAAACGAAGTTCGTCGGGTCTGCTAGTATTTAATAAATCAAAGGAAAGGAAAATTTTTCGTACAATGAAGGAGGAAAATAGATACAAGTAGAAAGAAAGAAGGTAGGTAAATTCCACACTTCTAATTCATCATTAAATGATTTTATTTTATTTTATTTCACTTTCACCCTCTTACTACTCATTTTTAATTCTCATTGTTCACTTATCATTTTTTACTAATCACTTCTCACTCTTCTCGTTCTCACTTTCCACATTTAGACGTACATGTCCATGATAGAATTAGAGGCGAAAGTATAGATTTGATATAGAAAATTATTTTGAGCTTTTTAGTGGAATGTCTTCACTTGTCATAAGACGAGTTAATACAATCCCATTGAATTCCACCACTTAATTGTATCATGACAGATACGTATTTCGACCTCAACAGTAAGGCCGTCTTAAGTGTTCCGTACTTGACTCGACTCGAGACACTTAAGACGGCCTTACTGTTGAGGTCGAAATACGTATCTGTCAAGATACAATTAAGTGGTGGAATTCAATCGGATTGTATTGACTCGTCTTATGACAAGTGATAGATTTTATAGTTCCGCTAGGATACGGCATGCATGAAGATTATTTTATAGAAGTCGATGTGTAAGCGAGCGGAGGGCAATTGTGATGGTATAAATCTAACGACCTCCTTCTGCCAAACTCCCGTATGAAGGGATCCGATTTCTCACTGTTTATTTCTTATGTAAATGAAATGTTAGGAATGTCTCCTTCCTAACTTCGAACTTTATAGAATCGGATTTAGATTGAAATTGATTGGATTTGATTCATGTTGGATTTGGATTTGCATTGGCTTTGGATTATGGATAGATTGGACTTTAATTGGATTTGGACTGGATTGAATTATAATTCGTTTGTTATTAGACTTGGATTGGATTGTACTGGACTTTATTGTATTTGCAAAAATATCTAATTCTGAGTTTTCTTCTTTTTTTCAATGGCTTTACATTTCAACTGGAACTTGGCCAGCTTTTCAACTTCTATTAGCATTTCCTCATTTATTAATTGAAAGCTTTTCTATGTGCGCCTATCCCAGATTGGTGGAAGTAATAAAAATAGCAGATATGACAAACAACAGCAGAATACTACATAAGGGAGCGAAAGCATGATTTAAATACCATTCACTCATGACTACAGACTGAAGACAACCTACTTAGAACGTATTGGTTTGATGTCAGTTTGAGTATGTATAATCCAAACTGGGGGTTTCCCGAGAAATAAAGTTAGAGTCGACTTTAATTCATTTTTTTCGTGTCATAGTTCAACGATACACGTTTATTTTTTTGTAGCACATTATATGATTGAAGCATGATGAAATGTTGAGTAGCAGCTATATAAATAAACAAAAATTGTAGCAGTTTGCTTTTGTTGTTGATGTGGATGGAATAGAAAAAAATAAAATTTGGCTTTGAAACATGTTCTGAAGATATCGAACCATATTTTTTGTTTGTTGTGGTTTCCTTTTTGCAGTCGCAGATTTTATTTTATTAGTCACGGATTATAATTTGGTTAGTAACCCATTATTATTTGAACCACACTTCAAAGAGTTACGGATCTTGGAGTAGTGTTGGATCCAAAACCATTATTGTTTTATATCGAAAATTGCGAAGGAATTCACTGATCCGTACAGCTTGAAGTCCTTGTACTGTGCACTGGTTCGACATATAGTGGGAACTGCTCATATTATCTGGAATCCGAATGACGTTATATGGAACTTGAGAATTGAATGGAGGTTTATTCAAATGGCCCTGCGTCACTCACCATGGCGTCCACTTAATCTTCCTCCATACCCTGCTCGATGCAGTTTGCTCAATATGGATATCCTCGAAAGAAGGCGAAAGCTGCAGCAAGCGACATTCGTGGCTAGACGACTGTGCGGAGAAATCTACTCTCCTCGGTTACTTGGGCTACTGGATATTCGTGCCTTTCAACGACTTCTTCGACAACGATCACTGCACTGCTGCAGGATCGATTTCATCGTACGTTATTTGGACACAACGAACCAGTCTCTGCAATGATCAGGAGTTACAATGGTTGAGGAGATTTTTGACTTTTGCGAAGCACCCGAACGTTTTAAAACAAGGTCAAGAGGTCACTACTGTTGTAACCGTTAGTTTTAATCTCATTCATTAAGACTAAGTTGTCAGATGAATTATAATTGAATAAATAATTACTTGCGTTCTACATAGGTTGAAACTTCGTAAAACCTGTTTTGTGATACAGAAGATGCTGGACAAATAAAAACAATAGTCACTGTGTTTGGATACTCGATTTGTGCATTTGCACAAAATGTGGAAGATTTAGTTCGAAAAATGTATTGTTACAGGTAGGTTTCTTCCTTTGATGATGTTTGGAACCACGAATCCAGCCAGGTGTATTCCCTATTAAGCGTGTACATATGAGCCCAAATTTTGTCAATTGACAATAGTGTCTATCTATAACATTGAAATAGCCAAATATGTCAAATTGATTTCTTGTTGAAGAAACTTTTATTAATTATCTCATGTGTTGTAATTTACGGACGTATACAACGTTGCCAAAACTGTTCATTTTGGAACTTAAAATTGTAACATATCAAACTTTTCCCTCCCATTTTCTGAAAATATAGGTACAAATGTTATTTGAGGATGCGCTTCCACAAGGTAAATCAAAACTTTATTATACCTAAATGAAACATACCCACCGCTGCACAAAACCACTACACATTCTAGCAAAGTCATTCCAGTACACAGAACAACATCGCAAACAATGGCCACTGAAGGCATTCACATAAACGACCTCCCACTGGAACCGCTGGAGCACATCTTTGCCTTCCTACCGTTGGTTGATCGCAAGTCCGCTTCGCTGGTGTGTCACTCGTGGAGCAAAATAGCTTTCAGTCGTCGATTTCTGAGCAACGTGGCGCTCAATCTCCACATGGGTTGGGACCGGTCCAGCCGCAACTACATCCGCCGAAGCACCCGTCGATATCGTAACGTGGTCTATCTGGAAACGCGCTGCAAGTACTGGTGGTTGAGCATGAAAACGTGCAGCGAGTACTTCTTCGGATTTATCATCGAAATTATGGACAAGTTCGGCGACGGTTTGGAGAGCCTGAACTGCATGATCATTTTCACCCAGGAGCAACTGTGGAGCATGATCATTCGAGCGCCAAATCTAAGACAGTTGAACACCGCACTGGATACGAACATTAATCAACGGGAGTTTCACTTCCCTAAAATGAAAAATCTGACAGATTTGGGGTCGTTGTGCAATTTGCTCCAGAGCCAGTGTCTTAATGTGCCGAATTTGACGAAACTGAGTGCTAACTACACTTATCTGTCAGGTGAAACGGAATGGACCACAGTTATCCAAGAACTATCTCCGCAATTGAAAAGTTTGGAATTGCGTTCCACGGATTATTTCATCCCGATCGATACGTTCCAATTTCCAAAAGTGGAAGTACTGGAAGTAGGTGGTAGGATGTGCAGAGCGACCGATCTTACGTTGACGAGGTTCTTTTCTGGGTTTACGTTGTTGAAAGATGTAAAACTGGATTTCGATGTAAGTGAGTTAGTTCTTGATATAATTACTCAGGCTTGCCCCGGAATTGAGAAATTCCATTTCGAAAAAAGCCTTTTCAGTACAACAAATTTGTCAAAATCTTTATCGTACTTGGGACGTCTGAAAGGATTAAAGGTATGTGAAACAAAAAAATGAGGAACACACATTTATTCTAACATTTGTTATCTTTTTGGCAGGTACTAAGTTTTGTCGGAGGAATAAATTCTCCAATCACCTCGGAGTGCAATCCACTGGCAAGTGTTAAACGATTTTCCATGAAAATGTCAAACCGAAACGGAGAGGCAGACGTCATTGAAGGATTCCGCCAGCTGCTACCAAACGTGACCGATATGACTCTAACAGGGTGGCCATCTTTCACCCCCGAGTGTGTGCTGGCCCATGTTTGCAAAAGTTTTCCTAATCTAAAACGATTGACTATTGCTAACAACAGAAATACAATGGATAGTTGTCGACTTGTTGACCTTCGGCGCCTGGAACGGCTGGAAGAGCTCACCCTCAAGGACTTTCTGCTACCGGTGGTTTTCATGCCGCCAAGCATATGCCTGAAGCGATTGAAGTTCGCGGACTGTTACCGGGTCACTGATGCGGATCTGATGCAGCTGGCGGCATTGTATCCAAACCTGAAATATCTTGAGTATCTTACGCCGTCCAGATGCGGAGAAGTGACGTCTTGCGGCATAGACGGATTCCGATCGCGACTAGAGAACTGTGTGGTACACTGCGATCAATCAAGGCGGTAAATCTCACGTTTGTTTTAAACGTTAAGAAAAGTAAGGACACAATATTGCATATAATTCAAGATAGTCGCTTCCCGAATTGTAAATTTAATCTCTATGTCCATACGATACATTGTAAAATATCTACATTTTAGTCATAATCTACACAAAATATCAAAAAGTCTAGTATGGCAACACGGACACGGACCATGTGATATTAAAATGTGAGCAATCGGATAATTTAAAATCAACGCCAGGAATGCATAATTTAAATTATCTGATTTCAATAAAGTGCTAATCAAGTTAAATGGCATGATCAAATAACAATCATGAACCCACAAATATCGTTGCGTCAACATTATTCCTGTTGTTCGTTCGTAAACAGTCCCAAGCTTAGAATAAACCGGTTGAATCTAGAATTGTGTCATCCACACTGTCCCACACGGATGAGCCGAGCATGCATTTCATCCCAGAGTGCATCCCAACCGCGAGTTCGGTGCAGATGCTTATGCAATTTGTTTTCCTTTAGTCGACAATATTGCACTCGGCGTGGATTTACAAAGTAGCAACATCAACGGTGTTCTCTTCTTTAACCCTTTCGAGGATGGTGGATTTCTGTAGGATTTAAAAATTGTCATATTTGTATAAAGTCATGTGATAAACGAGGTGAGGTACGAGCTGCCCATAAACAATCATGATTGATATGCTAATCGGTTTTTGAAGGGACTTATGACCCAGCTAGAATGGCGTTTTGACTCATGTTTTTGCCGCTGCGCTCACCATCATAGACGGGCCTTTATCCAACATCCAACGTCTTCCGGTCAGTAATCCGGCCGCTATGCGGTTCCTATTGTTTTCTGCGTCTAATATTTACTCGTTTCCATCGTATGTGCATTCGATCTTTCCTCTAATGACATCCAGACCAGATGCATACTTATATACGACGGAACTAGCAAGTAAGTCCAGCAAGGTAACTTTATTTTCTGTCGCACGAAAAAAATGTATCTTCGCCCGATCTTTAAATCCGCAAAAAAACCTGCACAAGAAGTCTTTTTTGGGAGTTTCGTATTGGAAGAAATGTGCCATTCCTCTCTGTTTAATGTACAAGTAGTTCGTATACTTATATATCCCAACATATAAACCATAACAATAAATTAAGTTGCTATAAAATTAAATAAAAATTGAGAAAATAAACTAGTTTGGCTGCATTTTTTTATTTCACTGGTTTCAAACACCATTTCTGATTCGATTTAGTTGTATTAATCGGGAGGCTTCCCATAGTTGGCTTTAAAGCTGAATTGTAGTTGAAATAAATATATTAATAATAATTTGTTAAATAGGGGGAAAGACGGCTTTGGCAGGTTTTGTTCTATTATTGTCAGGGGGGTTTTTGTCGACCAAATTTTATGAAATTTGGCCACAATATTCTTTGATATGCAAAGAATGTTTAGGCCAAACTTGAGCATAATCAGTCATAAAAAAACCCCCTGCCAATCATAGAACAAAACCTGCCAAAGCCGTCTTTCTAGAACTGACCGCCGCACACGCGATCAGCCCGGTGGCGGATTGGATGAACGCTAGAGGCCTGGAGCTCGTTCAACTTAAGACGGAGGTGGTTATGAGCTTGAGCTTGAGCTTGATTGACTGCCCGTAGTTGCTACTCCATTATGACCAGATCAGCTGTTCTTGTACAGAGAACCAACAGATGTTTGCTTGGGACTAGCACTCATCTTCAATGTACAAGTACTGGTGATCTCATTTGTTAGGTCATACTGACGCCTGCCACGTCAGAGTGCAAGTCAATGTAGGGAAGGGGGAGGAAATGATGATGACTCGCCCACTGCAAGCCGAATATACCTCTGCACTTGCCACGAGATCATACGGAATTTATTGGAATTTTTGGGTTAGGTTCGAGAGGCAGAGGATCCGTCTTGGTTAACGAGCTGCCAATGAGAAAGCATTTGATGGATTTTCTAAATTGGATGAAGGGAAACGAGCTTTTTTGGTTCATTTCCAATTCTAGCAGCTACTGCTAGAATAGTCAAGTTGAAGGTATAGGATAGAAATGGAAACGGTATGAAAGTCCATTTCCAGTTCTAGCGATTGCTAGAACATGAAAAATATAGAGAAAGATACAAAGTAGGAGAATGGAACGGACCTGGGATTGAACCCACGACCTCCTGCATATGAGGCAGTAGCCATATGATTACCAAGTCGGTTCAACATGCAGTGATTCATGTGGGTGAAGTCACGATCGCATCAAAGCGGAGTTTTAGGCTCCTTGGGGTCGTAATAGACGACAAGCTGACCTTCGCCAGCCATGTCGACTGCTGTTACAGCATTATCGAGGATGATGTCCAACAGTTCCAAGGTGTGTGCCAGTAGACGTAGGCTACTGGCAGGCGTTGCCGTATCTATTCTTAGGTACGGCGGCCCGTCCTGGGCGAGAGCTCTGGGGGTATCCAGTTACCTGCGGAAGCTGGAGAGCACGTACCGCTTGATGTGTCTCAGAGTGATATCTGCCTACCGCACGATATCACACGACGCAGCCTGCGTGATTGCGAGCATAATGCCAGTCGGGCTGGTCATCCGGGAAGACGAGCAGTGTTTCGAGCTACGTGGCACCAGAGGAGCCCACGAACGCACCAGGGTGACTTCAGTTGCCAGATGGCAGCGCGAGTGGGATAACTCCTAAAGGTAGGTGGACCCACCGGCTGATACCTAACATATCGAGTCGGGTGGGGAGACCCCATGGGGAAGTTCACTTCCATCCCCAATTCCTGTCAGGCCATGACTGCTACCGGAACTACCTCCATAGCATTGGGCACGCGGAGAGCCCCGTCTGCCCTGACTGCCCAGGTGTGGATGAAACTGCAGAGCACATACTGTTCGTATGTCCTCGTTTCGACGTCGAAAGAAGAGCTATGCTAGACGTTTGCGGTCGGGAAACAACCCCGGATACCCTTATCCAGAGGATGTGCGAAACGGTGGAGAAGGGGAACGCAGTTTCGACTGCAACCACTCAGATTGCCTGCAGCTTGCAGAGAATCTGGCGCGCCGAGCAGCAGGCGACAAGCATGACTAACTTGTGATTGGTTAGTTAGAGCGAAAACAGGTTTGCACCTGTCGAGGTAAGAGTGTCACAGCGGGTGGCAACCGCAGTCGTCACCACGAGGCATGGCAGAAGAGTGAGCACACAGGTGTTAGTATGGACTGCACATGGTAGAAGGGTCGTACCGTGGAACTGTTGGTACCTATCGCTATCAACACCTCGAGGCATGGCAGAGGAGAGTAGAGTGAGCACCCAGGTCAGCCTCGCATCGCATGTCATAAGTGAGAACCTAAGTAAGTCCTACAGGGTGTGTCAGAGCGTGTGTCAGGAGGAGTGGCAGGGTGTGCTAGAGTGAGCACCCAAATAAGTCAGACCCCTGAAACGGCTGTCATCTGCATACAATGCGAATGAAGCCGAAAACTTGGTGCTAGCTGTCAAGTTGTGGCTTTAAGCACGGCACACAGTGACGCATGCGGCAATATCGCTCGAGGGCGAATTAAAAAAATAAACAGTTTTTTATTTTAGACTGTTGTTGAAAGGAAAAGCGCACCATCTAAAATATGTTTTTAAGTTTTATTGCAATTATTTTTAGAACAGATTCGTTCATTTCAGATACACCTAGCGTAAAAGTTATCCGCACAGTCTTTGTCACAATAACTGATACCCATGTCGATATCTAAATAGTTTGATAGATGTCTGAAAATATTTGTCAATGTGACAAAGAGTTGGCTACGGGCTTATTAACATTAAAAAGCGTTTAATTCTTAATGCATTTTTCTGTTTGAAACCAATATTCGCAAATGGAAAAATAAAGCTGTAAACCAATTGACCTTTCCTGTCAACATTTTTTCTGTAGGCATGTGAAAAATGGGACGTTTAAGTTTATGATATGTATTAGTACGGAAATCTAAATAACTTTCTAAAAATCGCCAAAAATTGCAAAAAAATCTTTTGTGATCTTTGGTAGCGACATGCTTTATTTGAGTGCAAATTAATTACGAAACTTCTTATTAACGGTAAGCGGCGACAGAATTTTCCAGTGTTTCTATTATTCGGCCATTTTACTTAATGTTATAAAACAACTAAGAAGTTTTTCTGGTTTTCTAGAACAAATTTTTAGATTTCATTTAGTCAGCTCGAAGAACTGACAATTTGTAGACGGTTCTTGAGATTAACTCACAATTGACAAAAATACAAATGTTACACATTTGCAATATGGGCAATATAGTAAGGTTTCTCTTCAGCAAAAACTAACTAATCTCAGCTCCATGGTAATTAGCAGTTCGATGTAATCTTTTTAATCTCCTGACTTTTACGCTAAGTCCAGTATGCTTAAAGAAACTATGTAGTATTCTGTCAACACTCAAATGGTCCAGTTTAAAGCAAAAATGTATCTACAATGCGATATCCACTTCCAGTTGGATCAGATCAAATGCAAAGAAAAAAGATTTTCCTTAGTAATACATAGACACGGTTCTAACAGTTTTCCGAAAAACAAATGTCGATGACTTGTAAGATGACTAAGTAGAATAATTTATCTTAGTTTGGACGCTCTTCTGGACCCACATTATAGTGAGCTCAAGTTTGTAACAAAAGAGTTTATGCGTCAAGATCCAATAGATCAATTAATTTCGTCAACTGAAAGTAGGTGTATTAGACGCTGTCTTATATCTGACAGTGACAGTTCAATAATTATCGAATAACCCTGCTTGCAAGCAAGATTACTTTCGATAGATTTATGTTTTAATGGTTTTGCTGGGTAGCCTCAGCCTTTTTCAAGACCGGGCGTTTTTAAAACCTTCGAACTGGCACTTTTAAGTTTAATTCGATAAATGATATTTCTCAAAGGACCTTAGCCGGCGCTGAATATAAACATAATGTGAAACAATATTAAATTTCCGGTTTAGGTATCCCTAAATTGTCAAAATCGGATGATAATTGACAGAGTTACAATATATTAATTAAATTTCACCCAAAATTTGCTTGTCACAGTAATTTGGTCATGTACAGCATTTTACTAGTGCTAATGGTCGCCACAATTGAACTCAAATTTTGGTAGGGTAGAAACAGTTTGAAGTTTGGCTTGTGTCGTTTGATAAGTTTCCATCATCATAATGCTTAATTCGTGATGATGGTGGTCGCTGCGATGTCAAACGACATGAGCCTAACGTCAAATAGACTGCACCGTACGGTAAAATGCTTAATAAATGACGAAAACAGAACAATATAAGTTATTGAAATTAAAATTTTTACGGTTGAAATCATTTTGCGATAATTGAATACTCGCGCGAAATGAAACCGGTACAATATGAACTGAGCTTTAAACTTCATAAACAGCACTAGCGCCACGCCAACAAACGGTGGCTTCAAGAATTAGTGCTTGTTTCACGGGGTTGAAATAAGTCTCAGATTGGTGTGCTAGAGCGTAAATCAGGTTGTAGGGTGAGCATCCAAGTTAGTCTCACATGGTGCGTAAAGGGTGAGCTCGATTCACATGATATGTCAGTGGTGAGGCTCATATGGTGCGTCAGAAAGAGTGTCAGGGTGTGTCAGAGGGTATATTAGAGAGAGCACTCGCGTAAGCCTCATACGGGATGAGTGCCCGTATGAGCGTGAATGAGCGAGTACATTAAGTACTGCCTATCCCTCAGAAGTAATTCTGGGAGGCAGTTCCTGGGGGAACCAAGGTATTAGTAGAGAGGGTAACTCAAGTTACTTTCCGTTGCTTTGGTGGATTAGTGGGTCCGGCGTTCCGTCAACCTCACTCCCTGAATGATGGTTTCAGGTGTCGGTTTGCAGATTTGACTTCATCCCTCTATAAAAAAAAACAACCAGAGAATGCATGATTTTATGACAATCTTGCATGAATTCCATGTACAGATCGCATTAGGCTGCGGCCCATGCACAATGTGCATATTGCATTAAGTCAATATAGCAAGCCATTGCATTAGGTTTTTGGTCACGAGAAAAAAGAACTTGGTATATGTTTGTGTCTACATATAATCTATTTTTAAACTTCCGTTGAAGAACAATTCTTTGTATATTTCGTCAGGCTTATTTGCTTACAAAAAAATTGGACGAAGTCGAGAATTGAACCCAAGCCCTACACCAAGCCTAGCGCTATTCGACTGACGCGCTATCTATCTGGGCTATACACCAGATGAGAGAAGCATTGATAGAAGACTATCATAATCCCCGTTTTGTATTATATGAATGAGATAATTATCATATAATCACAAGTAGAAGGGTAATAGAGATAGGAAAGTGTGGCCTTAGTTTAATTGACACTATGTTTATCTGCGTACTTTTCCGCCATCAACTTGAACGGAGTCGGTAAGATTGTGTGAGTCGAAGTTATACTGCTGAACACGATGTATACATTTGCTGCTGGAGGAACCAACGAGAGCCGCTTAGATGTATTGATCGGAATCAAACAAACCGATTCAATGCAATGAGCTGGAGTAACAAATAAAACATTCTCTGAGCGGTTTACATGCGAGATTTGATACACAATGCCTAATGCAAAGAATGTCACAACTTTTTGTTGACAAGCGGTGACAACCACTATTACCTATTTCGCATGTAAAAATATCTACAACACACGTGGCAACACCGGAGCTACGATCTTACCCACAGATAGACCAGCTGATCATCGGACTGCATTTCTCGGGCGTTATAGATATAAGATCCTTCAGAGGCCCGAATATTGACTCGGGTTCATTCATTTATTTAGTTAACATCTAAACAGATAACACTGAATCAACAATTTGACGCCACAATGCACGGTTCGAGGCCGCATCTCTCCATCCTCGGATACGCCCCACGCTCGCCAAGTCGTTCTGCACCTGGTCTGCCCATCTCGCTCGCTGCGCTCCACGCCGTCTCGTACCTGCCGGATCGGAGGCGAACACCATCTTCGCAGGGTTGCTGTCCGGCATTCTTGCAACATGTCCTGCCCATCGTACCCTTCCGGCTTTAGCTACCTTCTGGATACTGGGTTCGCCGTAGAGTTGGGCGAGCTCATGGTTCATTCTTCGCCGCCACACACCGTCTTCTTGCACACCGCCAAAGATGGTCCTAAGCACCCGTCTCTCGAATACTCCGAGTGCTTGCAAGTCCTCCTCGAGCATTGTCCATGTTTCATGTCCGTAGAGGACAACCGGTCTTATGAGCGTCTTGTACATGACACATTTGGTGCGGTGGCGAATCTTTTTCGACCGCAGTTTCTCGGGTTAAAGGCCCTAAATGAGTTGAAAAACAACAAAACTGTTAGGAAGGACGAAATCCCGATCGAGCTTCTCAAACCTGAAAGTATTGGAGGATGAAGAATCGCCTACCGGGTGGTTGAATAGCCTCATATGCCCGATATATTAGAAAATGCGCAGACTAGAGCGTCTTCTGAACTCGATGTATAAAATTCTATCGCGTATTTTGTTTAATATATTGAGACCGTTGGAGGAATCCTTAGTCAGCGAATATGCAGCAAGCAGGTTTTCGTGAGGGCCGATCAACGCAGATCAAATGCTTGGCATGCGAATGATAGGTATATGGCTCAAACCTTAGCCTATTATGCTGTGGTTGAGCACATTTATCGATTTAAATATTCAAATTTCCAAATGTGTTTCCATTCGAATGCCAAACGTGATACAATTCAAATACCAAATAAGATCCCATTCGAGTCCCAAATTTGATTCCATTCGGATCCCCAATGTGATTCCATTCGAATACTAAAAATAATTCCATTCGGCCCTGAACAGAGCCTAATAACTAAACGAGCAAATGTTGCTCCTACCCAAAATTTTGTTTCTGAAAATCTATATAAATAAATCTATGAATTTGTACAAATAATGAATTTTCTATTCATTCCCCAACGGAGAATAGCGATCAGGCAGAAGGTGCAGGTGCTTTCGATTTTTATTTTCATACTGAACAATTACATGTACACCCAGGCTTTTTACACGGTTAAGTCGTTTAAGACCAGGGATTGAACTTATCATTTCATTATCATTTAGTATTCACCCAATAACTCATTCCAGAAGCGGAATTCTGAAAAGTGTTGTATGGTGGACTTCTAGCGCTATTTCCCATCTACAACTTTGCCTAAGGGTGCATTGCTCTATGTGCAATATTTACTGCGTAAAACGCTAGTTTCACTTAATATACTAAATGATAATAAGTGTTATTATCATTTAGTATATTAAATGATTTTAGCCTTTTAAGATCTTCAGCGTCAATGAAATAATGAGTTAACCCCACGAAAAAATTCACAAAAAATTAATAAATTCCAACCGCATAAAAAAAAATCTGGGTGATTGATGCAATAATCAATGCAATAATGAAGCTCTTTAGGTCGGTATTAAATTCTTTCAAAAATTGTAATTGGACATCGTTTTAATGGACGCAAAGGGTAAGAAAGATGGATTATTTAACTTTTCAACAGTTTATAATGTACAGATCGACATTATAACTATTTTATATCGTCAAACATATTTTTTTCTGTAAATTTGGAAAACTCTCATTCATAGATACCTTATTTGGTTTTAGAAGCGAAGTGATTTATTTTCCACTGATCTTGCTTTATTTATTTTGATTTACAGTGATTTGTTTCAATTCTATATATGAATGGCTATGAACAAGCTAAAACAAATTATTTATAAATTAATTACACTGAACACCTTTTAATTTATTGATTTCTCCTGAGGTAGATGAACTTCGGTCCATTACAGTAATTCGCATAGGGGCCATACCATATTACGTAAGCACTTATGGGGGAGGGGGGTCGGTCAATATCTTACGCTCCATATAAATAAAAAATCATTTGTATGAAAAAAAATCTTACAAGGGGGAGGGGGGGTCGAAAAACCCAGAAAAATAGCTTACGTAATAAGTGTACGACCCCATACACACTTTTACTCAGACAAACTCTTGCTTCACATTAATTTTTAAACTTCTCGAAGTATGCAGCGAGTTAATCAGCATCGAGGAACATTGTCAATTCGGTATATAACGAACATCATAATTCGCCCCGACCATGAGCTTCCAAGAAAAATATCCTATTTTAGGTCGCTGAGAAAAACCATGTCCAAAGGGTTGAATTTCTCCCTTGTTTACTGTTTTACAAGATTGCAGTAATGATTGTGCTGATAACGAGGATCGCAGTCGGTGGAAGTACTTTTCACTGCTAGCCCGTCCATCATTACAGCAGAAGTTCAAAAAAATGCAGGAGCGATTCCAATCTGCGTCGTTCTACTGCAGTAAACAAGGAAATCGCATGCCACAAGGTCATAATTTTTCCTGTCTCCGAACGACGACTCTCACTAGCTGTTCGGATAGTGCTTCCAACTTACATGGCCGGTGCTGTTGTTGTCGTTGCACTGGAGCGGGAGGCACGGCGCCGACGATCTAGATTCAACCGCACGAATCTGACCGATATCCGCCGGCGCCTACGTTCGGTGCTGATTGCAGGAGGGTAGGTAACCGTGCTACACATCAACCACAAGTGGAGCACGCGGTGGAAAATGAGCGCAACTTTTACCAACAAATTGCCTTGTTCGTTCAAATGGCAAACGACCATGACACAAATGTATCAGCTCTAATCGCGCTTGAAAAGGGGATTTCCTGCCCTGTGCTATCGTGACTGTGATTACCGTCGCTCCACTGGAGAGTATTCGCCTGGGAGCCACTGTGAAACGGCGATGTTTGCTCTACTGGAGAGCGCCGGCGATCAACTCCGGATTAGAACAATGATAGTTAAGTAATCAGACTTTCAAGGCGAAACATTCATCACGACGACCTATTCCGAACGGACAAAGACATTCGCTCAACATTAAATCTAAAACGGTGAACAAGGAACTGCCCGGAGTTACTAACCTACTGGAGCACGATTGAGCATTGTTTGTCCTTCCAGTTGCCTTTGCGAGTCATACGATTGCGTCGATTGTATTCTAATCATGTCTAACGACTAGAAGTATGTAACTTGATCCTGACGCAGCAGTCAGTGTAGAATGCACAACGATGCAATATAGTGGGTACGGTGCAACAACCCATAGTTGGGTCGGAAAAAAATGCGCATCAACTGAATGTTTTCCTTTCAGCATGGGACTGGCCGTTATATTTACTCACATCACACTTTTTCAAACCGTATCGTAAGCTTTCCGTTGCAACGTAATCCGAAAGTGTGCGACAGATTGGCGGGCTTGCGTTCGTATGCGCGGCTGTGCAAATATTTGATCGTGGTAATGGCAGATAACTGGGAATGGTGTAATAAAATTAATTGCAAAATAAAAAAAAGTCGCGTTCTTTGTTGAAATTGTTTCACCGTGTGGACATGAATTTATTCTTTGCAAGTCATGGACTGAAGTGCATAAGGCGGCACATATCAGTTGTTGGCGATAAGGCTAACACACAATGAACCCATTGGTGAATATAAAATTTACTACATGACTTTTTAGAACACTTCAGTCGTTTGCTTATTGAAAGATGGCAATTGTTGGACAGCTCTATAGATACAACCACGACACACAAATAGAATGTATGCTTAATAGAATTACTTTCACGTTATGCGATGCACGAATTGCATTGCGCCTTAGATTATACGTTGTTCACGTTTTCAAAGCAAGTTATTTTACTATTCATTGTAATGTCATATTGGCGATAAAAAGCACTGTTTGACACAAGATCCAATTTCAAACTCGCAAAATAACCCATTATGCGAGAAAAAATATGAACAAACTGACTAATTTCGCACTGCAATGCGATTTTAATGAAATTGATATCCATAGGCTTTTTTATTTTTGAATTCTTATGCAATGTGTAGATTTCCGCGAAAAGCTAACAGTACGCCAAAATGTTGGGTTTCTCTTGATTGTTTTTTCTAATTACATAAAATGCTTTTGAACAAAACCGCGATTAGCATGAGCAATTCGCACAAATTCGTAGTTGGTACAAGCCAAGACTATTGTATGAGAGTAGCATCACTTTTATCCGTTACCACAGATATTGATTTGGGACTAACCACTATCTTTTAAAAGGAAGCATTGCACTATCCAATAGTCGAGATCTGTCCTGGTCACGTCCTTGCGAATGCTGAGGAAGGGGAAGGATGATTAGTTGGGCACCTACTTAAGAAAGATGCAGAGAAGACGACATCTTATAGGTGCCACGGGAGGTTTTGGAATTGTGTGAAAGGTTATAACAGTAGGAATCGTTTTGGTAGAACGTGAAACACAGAAAGAACTAAGATAGAAATGCAAAGTAGGAAAGGGACGAGCCCGAAATTGAACCCACGACCTCCTGCTTATAAGGCAGAAGCGGTAGCCACTAGACCACCGAGCTCGTTATGCAATGTGTAGATATCCGCAAAAAGCTAAAAGAACGTTAAGATGTTGGGTTTCTCATGATTTTTTCTCCCATTAGATAAAATACTTTTGAACATACCGCGATATTTCAAAATTCAACGCTCTTTATACGAATCAACAAAACTTGTTTTACATTAGGCAAAACATCCTTTCGCATAAAAACAATAAAGAATGATTTATAAAAAACGACCCGTAAATAACACCTGAATGTTTCGTAAAACGCTACCATAAAACCATAGAATAGTGCGGGGAGCCCCATAAAGAATAATTTTAAGATCCATAACTAAGGACTGTATCGAAAATAAATTATCCACTTTCAAAGTGTTACAACACAGAAACTCATTACTATGTCTGAAACTTGATTATGCATATGTACAACATGTGATAGATTTAGTTCGGAAAAGGTATTGGAGGGTAACCGCCCCTTCGGTGGGGTTTGATCCCACGACCCCAGTTCGCATGACAGGTGCTTTCCCTACTAAGCTACGAAGAACCGGCTGTTCGGCCACATTGAGAGTTGACGTAAAGTCAATGTCAACTTCTCTCCCCGAACAGCCAAGATAGCTGTGTGGTGTCGGCAGCCAGTTATCTGGCTAAGAATAACGCTACGGATTGCCTGTTCCGGTGGTAGAAGTCCACCATACAGGTGACCCCAAATTCTTGGTGTGATGCGGCTTTATGCTTACCGTGCCTACGAATGAATGGTTAGGGGGTCTAAAAAGAACCTAACCGCTAACGGAGCCTGTGAAGCACCAGGGCACCCTTCACAGTATCTAGCCCTTACTGCGCTATCCGGAGCTATGGCGTAGTTGACTTTTGCTTCTCCGAAATAATCGGCTACTCTTATTCAATCTCAACTTGAGGTCAAATAAGGGTGGGATTATGAGCATGTTTTTATTTAGTTTTTCAACAAATTGTCACCTATATGGATTCGCTTTATGCGTTATACACATTGTACTCTGTGTTTCGTCTTTGACTTTCCTGATAAGATACCAATTTGGTTTCATCGTTGCTGTTCATATTAATGCTGAAGTTGTGGAGTGCATTATCTTAATTTGCAATGGCTTCAGTTAAGATAGCTCAAATCAATCTTCAGCATAAAAGAACAGCAACGATTAATCTTTGTAGACTCATGCAAAATGGCAAATCCCAAGTGGCTTTGGTGCAGGAACCCTATTTTCGCAAGGGTAGCTTCTACATAGGTAACCTAGTGAACCCGGTTTTTGCTGCTTTCAGTAAAGAAATGGCAAACTCTCGATCAATGCCGCGTGCATGTGTGCTTGTTAACAATGCTATTATTGCTACACTTATCTCTGAACTAACAACCAGAGATGTACATATGTGTTGTCACAATTGATGCAACTGGCGGAACCCCCGTCAGGAAATACGTCTATTGTTCGGTTTATTTACCACATGATGAACCATTCCCTACGGATGCTTTCAAACGAGTTGTCATATATTGCACTTCAAAAACGTCTTTCGCTAATTGTCGGCAGTGATGCTAATGCTCATCACATCATCTGGGGTAGCTCGGATATCAATCTGAGAGGCTCCAGCTTGATGGAATACTTAAGTAGTACCGAACTTAGTTTACTTAACATAGGCAATCGCCCAACCTTTATGGTATCTAATAGAGCAGAAGTGTTAGACATAACCCTTTGCTCCAATAGAATCAGTCACGAATTGACGAATTGGCATGTGTCAGATGAGGAATCGATATCTGACCATCGCTACATCTACTTTGATCATTTGAATGTTACTTCGCAGACCTTGCGTTTTAGAAATCATCGTTCAACAAACTGGGATCTTTACACAGAGTTGCTCTCTACCAAATTTCATGGATATCTACCTTCTATAGAAACTCCTACCGACTTGGATGATGCAGTTGATACTACAACGTTGCACATCGTGGAAGCTTTCGAAGAAGCTTGCCCTTTACGTTCTGTAAAAACCTCAAGAGGAACCCCTTGGTGGAATTCCGATTTGGCTAAGCTAAGGAAGCAGTGCAGAAGGAGTTGGAACAGACGCCATTCAGCAGGGACGGATTCTTTCAAGTTGGCTCGCAAAGCTTACAAGAAGGCTCTACGATCTGCTGAACGATCCGGCTGGAAAAACCTTTGTGCAAATGTTTCCAATTTGAGTGAAGCCAGTCGATTGAATAAAATTCTTGCGAGATCCAAGGATTTCCAAGTTGGCGAAATTCGCAAGCCAAATGGCGACTACACTTCTTCTGATGAAGAATCGTTAGAGCACTTATTTGATACGCACTTCCCTGGATGTGTCGATATAACATCTTCGGATGATCCTGATGTCTTTTCATGTAGCTATGGGTCTTGGGCTCAAGCACGTAGAATCATAACTACTGAATCGATTCAATGGGCACTTAACAGTTTTGCTCCCTACAAATCTCCACTTCAGAAAGGTTTTGAACATATCAAACATGTTTTGAAAAAGCTTTTAGTATGCAGTTTTGCTACTGGGTATATTCCCATATCCTGGCGGGATGTCACTGTAAAGTTTATCCCAAAAGGAGGACGTGCTTCGTATGAAGAAGCGAAGAGTTTTAGACCCATCAGTCTGACCTCATTTCTTCTGAAATGCTTAGAACGTATTATCGATCATCACATTCGTGATGACTGTTTGGCAAACATGCCTCTCCATGTTAATCAACATGCTTACCAATCTGGAAAGTCCACCGTGACTCTTCTACACAAGGTTGTGTACGATATCGAGAAAGCATTCGCTCCAAAGCAATCGTGCTTGGGTGCTTTCTTAGATATTGAAGGTGCTTTCGACAACGTGTCTTTCGATGCAATATTGGAAGCCGCACGTTGTCATGGGCTACCTAATATTATTACCAAATGGATTCACCAGATGCTTAAAACCGACATCTCTACTCGACATTACGTCAAGCAGCGATTAGGAAATTAAGTGTCTGCGGATGCCCTCAAGGGTGAGTATTATCTCCACTTTTGTGGAATCTCGTTGCAGATACGCTATTGAGGTTACTCAATAATGGCGGTTTTCCTACCTATGGATTTGCCGACGACTATCTTACATTGATAGTGGGTTTGTGCATTACTACCTTATTCAACCTGATGCAAAATGCCCTTCAGGTAGTTGAAAGTTGGTGTCGCCAATATGGCCTTTCGGTCAATCCGAATAAAACATCTATTGTTCTTTTCACGGAAAAACGTAATCGTAATGGTATTCGTCCATTACATCTTTTTGGTTCTGAAATCAATGTAACTGATCAAGTAAAGTATGTGGGTCTAATTTTGGATTCAAAGCTTTCCTGGACTCCTAACATTGAGTTCAGAATCAAAAGGCGTGTATGGCTTTCGGCCAATGCCGACGAACCTTTGGTAAAACTTGGGGTCTTAAACCCAAATATATCAAATGGATTTACACAACAGTTGTACGACCAATTTTGGCTTATGGATGTCTTGTGTGGTGGCAAAAGGGGGAAATGAGGACAATTCAGTCTAAATTAGGCCATCTTCAAAGGATGTGCCTAATGGCAATGACTGGTGAGTTCTCTTCAAATCCCACGGCTGCTATCGAAGTTCTCTTCGACGTGGCCCCACTACAAATACATCTCAAACAAGAAGCATTTTCTTGTACTTACCGACTATGGGTTCTCGGTTTTATGGAAGAGAATCCTGTAAACCGCAGTTCTACACACACTTCGTTGTTACCGCTTATGGTTAATTGGGACAAAATTTTCCTTGCTCCAAGTGATCTCACACACGTTAGTAGTTTTCCTTATAGGACATTTTCAACACAATTCCCCTCGCGGGATGAGTGGACATCTGGCTATTTGGAGAGAAGTATGTCGGACAGCATTGTTTGTTACACTGACGGCTCCCTCCTCGAAGGTAGAGCAGGTGCAGGCGTCTATTCGCGTGAGCTGAGATTGGAACAGTCACACTCACTGGGTACACACTGCACTGTCTTTCAGGCGGAAATATTTGCCATCATGTGTGGAGTGCAATCTGCACTGCAGCAACGCATTATGGGCAAAGTAATATACTTCTGTTCAGATAGCCAAGCAGCTATTAAAGCTCTCGCCTCGGCCAACTCAAGGTCGAAGTTAGTAATCGCATGTCGAACTCAAATTGAGGAACTGAATTCAGTTAATACTTTACACCTTATATGGGTACCTGGCCATTCTTCCATAGCTGGAAACGAATTGGCTGATGAGTTAGCTCGTAATGGAGCATCGCATAACTTTATTGGTCCTGAGCCAGCTATTCCAATATCCAAGTGTTGGGTGAAGCTTTTGATCAACTCTTGGGCTGTCACTCAGCACAAATGGCATTGGAGTAGTCTGGATTCATGTCATCAAACAAAATTGTACATCCGGGAGCCATCTCCGGTAGTAGCAAGCTATTTAGCTAATCTGTCTAAACAGAATTGCAGTGTCTTAGTCAAGGCCTTGACAGGTCACTGCCGACTGAACTATCACATGGCAAATATTCAACGCGTTGAATCATCTGTTTGTGATAGTTGTGAATCCGATTATGGAACTTCTTATCATCTAATATGTAACTGCCCAGTCTATGCACAATTGCGCTTCCAAATATTTGGTAAACACTTACTTAGTGAAATTGACTTCAGAAACCTGAACCTTCAGAGTATTTTGTTGTTCATAACCCGTTGTGGTAAGGAGCTATAAGCTCTTGTACGCTAATGCGTTGTATGCCCTCTTCAAGGGCCCTTTTCCAAACATTCCCTTTGTTCTCCCATCCACATTCCTTTCCTTTTGTTCACTTCCTTTTCCGTCAGGTGTGTGATGAAAAAGGCTGTGAAGGCGATGGCACAAATCTCCCAAATTGAGGTGAACGTGCCCCTGGAGCCGACGTTCTGATACCTGATACCTGATACCTGTCATGCGAACTGGGGTCGTGGGATCAAACCCCACCGAAGGGGCGGTTACCCTCCAATACCTTTTCCGAACTAAATCTATCACATGTTGTACATATGCATAATCAAGTTTCAGACATAGTAATTAATTTCCACTCCGGGTGGCTTAATACCCGGCATATAGGCAATTAACTTTGAATGTACTGATCTCGAGTGGCGATCTCTCTTCGCTTGTGTGGTCGTGTTGGGATCTGACGACCAAACTGGCACAACCTCACACAACCCTACTTCATTGAGCGCCGTTGCTGATGAAGCAAGTGTGTAGGAGCCGGACAATACTAAATACTCATCCTACTTGGTTGACATTGTGTACAAAAATACATTTGAGAGAGTTAGTTCTGAAAATGTATTGCGAGAGATCGGCTGGTACCTGGTGCTGGGAATTTGGTTTCATCAGTACCCGCTAAGCTGCGGTGGACGACGGAGGTCCTTCGTAGCTTAGTAGGGAAAGCACCTGTCATGCGAACTGGGGTCGTGGGATCAAACCCCACCGAAGGGGCGGTTACCCTTTTCCGAACTAAATCTATCACATGTTGTACATATGCATAATCAAGCTTCAGACATAGTAATTAATTTCCACACCGGGTGGCTTAATACCCGGCATATAGGCAATTAACTTTGAATGTACTGACAGAAACTCATGCCGTTATTGGTTTGTTTTACCCTGCATTCGATGTATTCTAATGTTAAGTTTCAAATCAGATTTTTTTGTTTGTTGAAAATTTGTTGTTTCCGTGAAGTGATATTAAAAGTTTTGGACACATGGCTCCGTAAAAAGGGTATCGAGATGGATAATTTGACCAAGCGTTTCGCTATCCACTCCCAAAGGTAAAAATTCATGGTCAACAAGCTTGGGGAATACTACACGTTCGCTAATTTGTACCAAAAAGTAATCATTTTATGAAACGAAGCAATTTTATGCCGATTTGTGGCCAGGAGAAAAAGCTTGAATAAATGTTGGAATAGTGCAATATTTATTCAGTATTATATTTTTTCATTATATTTAACATACAGAGTTACCATATGTTGCTAGACAAATTTTATTAAATTTTTAAAATACATCCGATTTTATTTTTAATAAAATAATGTGGATAACTAATTGGCACGGCAAATGGTGGGTAAAGCGTACCATTGGTACTTCGCGTACCTGAAGGAATAAAATAGACCCCATCTTGCGATCCTTAGCCGCTTACCCAGCAACTCCTATCCCTACCTCCCCGTGGTGCTGGCCGGGATACGAGTAACCTTCAGTCTTCCCACGAACCTGAACTGAGTTCAACTTGAGTATAATTTTCTTCAGTTGCGTGCAGTTCCAAACCCGCATCGCTACCGTACTCAAGTTCGGGTGTATACCGTGTTCCGAGCGGTACATGTATAAACTGAAGTAGGTACAAAACTTCGGTTCGAACCGTGGTACACCAAACACAGACGAGCTATATCCGAACAAAAGATGAAGTATGTCACTGTCACTTTGACGAAAAGAAGCGAAAGGAGAATGGGAGAGGCTGTAAAGATAAGAGTTGAATGCTAGTGTTCTGATCCAACGTTCTTTTCATATGTCAAAAGAAAAGTTAGAATAATTTTGTTTTTATTTGTTTTATTTTCAGCAGAGAATCAAAAAGAATAATGTCGTGTTGTTGAAGTACAATCAAAAGCTGCAAAGATTCTTTATCCAAGAACTTTCTATAAATGTACAATTTGTTATAATATTTATGGATTATTACAATTATCAGTGGTTAAAATAAACGATAAATCAATAAAAGTAGGTAGACATTAAAAAAGGGAGATCAAATTTCAATACATGTTAAATTTTCATAGAAAAATCTTTCTATATTCAATATTACCTTGCAGTCAGTCATATTACCTAACAATTAGTCAGTCTATTTTAACTTTTTCCAACAAATATTGACATAATCTAACAGTTTTTCACTGTGAAATTCTGAAATAGATCTCAAATTAATAGTCGATTTACATAACTATGTTGAAATCGAAAAATAATTTAAATTCGCACATATGCGGTCAAGAACAGTGTTCTTGGTTTTAACTTCAATCAGTTTTACGCATCATATCATTTTTAAAAGCAAAGATATAAGGTGGACTTCAATTCAAAACTTGGATCATTCACATATCTGAATTTTTCTACTATTAATATAAATGTATTGTGTAATTATGTTCTATTTATATGAAATAATTGGAGTAAAAGAAAAAATGTCAAGTTTCCAGAGACCGACTTTGAAGTAAATCCTGCAACGTGCTATTTTTTTTAATTTAACCATCTATAAATGTAATAATAAATTAATAAATTATTTATGTTGAAGTCTACAAACTCATTATTTTTGGATAAAACTCAAATTCTACGATCATTTTGATACAGTTATCGAGGGGTGAGAATAGGGTTGAGAATAGGTCACTGTTTCAACAGCTTAGAATGTGTTTAGTGCAAGAAAATTAATTAATTATGAAAGTCCTTTTCGAACGATTTTGTTATCGACCTCTTGGCTGTCAGTAATGTCGATGGCGGTAATTGAAATAATCTTCATTTTTAATAAGTTTTAAATAAATATAAACATATAATATGATTGGAATCCAGTAACTTTTCCACGGCTAGATTCCATAAATTTCTAGCATTCACAATTTATCAAATCCTACAAGAACCATTTGTTTTTTTTTTGTAGATTTTTCTACACTTACATATATTATTAACAATAAACAAAACCTTATGCCTAACCTAACCTAATGTTTTACGTTTTCAATTTGCAAAATTAAATTACAAAATTGGTGTAATAATTTGTGCTATAAAAAGTAGATATTAAAAACAAGACGACCAATAATATTTACTTGCTATTTGATTGACGACATCACCAACTCCATCGAAAACATGTGTTGGCAGTCAAAAAGTTGCACCTAAACTGTTCGTATTTGCGGTGACAAATGTTGCACCTCCCGTGTATACCGTTCGGAATAAACGAACATAAGTGTGAAACACAGCACGTCAGCTGTACTGTACCCTTACCGTACCGAAGTTTGAACTTGGGTTTGAAAATGAACTCGAACGCAAGTTCGGGTTTGAGTACATCATCGTGCGTTGCGGTTCGAACGGAAGAAGAGAGTTCAAAAAGAGTACGCGTACTCTTGTACCGAGCGGGTTTGATGTTCGTTGGGAAGACTGGTAACCTTAGGGAAAATCGGGTAACCAACCCCGGTGGAAACTATGGTACTATAGTGACAGGGAAGGGGCGGTTTGCTCCTCTCCGGGGGTGCAAATCTTACTGAGCGTCTGTTCTCCATGTTAGGGCGGCTGATCATCGTCCGAGTGCCAGCGAGGGACTCTAAGTGAAACTGTGCACCATGGTCCACCGGGAATAAGGAGGCCCTGTCAGGCCCTGCAAGCAAGCCATTAAAAAAACATACGCAACGAACAATGAACAGAAGAGTACGGACCGGAACCATCGGCGGAGCCCGCTGCGACGAAAAGGGACTAGCGATTGGAAACTCGGTTCGTGGAACTGCAAATCTCTTCATCGGGAGCATACTCGCCGTTGTGCTCAAGGACCGTGGATTCGGCATCGTAGCGCTGCAGGAGGTTTGTTGGAACTTGGAAGGGATCAATGGTGCGAACGTTTAGAGGTAATCATACCATCTACCAGAGCTGCGGCAACACACAAGAGCTGGGAACAGCTTTTATAGTGATGGGCGATATGCAAAGGCGCGTGATCGGGTGGTGGCCGATCAATGAAAGAATGTGCAGGTTGAGGATCAAAGGCCGGTTCTTCAACTTCAGCATAATCAACGTCCATAGCCCACACTCCGGAAGCACTGATGATGATAAGGATGCATTATACGCGCAGCTGGAGCTTGAGTACGATAGCTGCCCAAGCCACGACGTCAAAATCATCATAGGAGATTTGAACGCTCAGGTTGGCCAAGAGGAGGAGTTTAAACCGACTATTGGAAAGTTCAGCGCTCACCGGCTGACGAACGAAAACGGCCTACGACTAATTGATTTCGCCGCCTCCAAGAATATGGCCATTCGCAGCACCTACTTCCAACACAGCCTCCCGTATCGGTACACCTGGAGATCACCACTGCAGACAGAATCACAAATCGACCACGTTCTGATTGATGGACGGCACTTCTCCGACAATATCGACGTCAGGACATATCGTGGCGCTAACATCGACTCTGACCACTATCTGATGATGGTTAAACTGCGCCCAAAACTATCCGTCATCAACAATGTTCGGTACCGACGACCGCCGCGGTACGACCTAAAACGACTGAAGCAACCTGATGTCGCCACTGCATACGCGCAGCATCTCGAGGCAGCGTTGCCGGAAGAGGGTGAGCTCGATGGGTCCCTCTTGAGGACTGCTGGAATATAGTTAAAGCAGCCATTAACGACGCAGCGGAGAACAACGTCGGATATGCGGGACGAAGTCGACGGAACGATTGGTTCGACGAAGAGTGCAGACAGATTCTGGAGGAGAAGGACGCAGCGCGGGCGGTCACGCTGCAGCAAGGTACCCGGCAGAACGTGAAACGTTATAGACGGAAGCGGAGACAGCAGACTCGCCTTTTTCAGGAGAAAAAATGCCGCCTGGAAGAAGCGGAGTGCGAGGAGATGGAACAGCTGTGCCGTTCTCAAGATACACGCAAGTTCTACCAGAAGCTCAACGCATCCCGAAAAGCCTTCGTGCCGCGAGCCGAAATGTGCCGGGATAAGGATGGGAGCATCTTGACGGACGAACGTGTGGTGATCGAAAGGTGGAAGCAGCACTACGAGGAACATTTCAATGGCGCTGAGAGTACAGGCAGTGAAAGTCAAGGCAGCGGAGGAGATGACTTCGTCAGTTCAGCGGACGATGGAAGCCAATCAGCTTTGAGGGAAGTTAAGGATGCAATTCAACAGCTAAAGACCAATAAAGCAGCTGGTAAGGATGGTATCGGAGCTGAGCTCATCAAGATGGGCCCGGAAAAGCTGGCCACTTGCCTGCACAAACTGATAGTCAGAATCTGGGAAAACGAACAGCTACCGGAGGAGTGGAAGAAAGGGGTTATATGCCCCATCTACAAGAAAGGCGACAAACTGGAGTGTGAGAACTTTCGAGCGATCACCATCCTTAATGCCGCCTACAAAGTGATATCCCAGATCATCTTCCGTCGTCTGTCACCATTAGTGAACGAGTTCGTGGGAAGTTATCAAGCCGGCTTCGATGACGGCCGCTCGATAACGGACCAGATCTTTACTGTACGGCAAATCCTTCAAAAATGCCGTGAATACCAGGTCCCAACGCACCATCTGTTCGTTGATTTCAAGGCGGCATACGACAGTATAGACCGCGTAGAGCTATGGAAAATTATGGACGAGAACAGCTTCCCTGGAAATCTTACCAGACTGATCAAAGCAACGGTGGATGGTGTGCAAAACTGTGTGAAGATCTCGGGCGAACACTCCAGTTCGTTCGAATCGCGCCGGGGGCTAAGACAAGGTGATGGACTTTTGTGCCTGTTGTTCAACATTGCGCTAGAAGGTGTCATGCGGAGAGCCGGGTGTAACAGCCGGGGTACGATTTTCAACAGATCCAGTCAATTTATTTGCTTCGCGGATGACATGGACATTGTCGGCCGAACATTTGCAAAGGTGGCAGAACTGTACACCCGCCTGAAACGTGAAGCAACAAAAGTTGGACTGGTGGTGAATGCGTCAAAGACAAAGTACATGCTTGTGGGTGGAACCGAGCGCGACAGGGTCCGCCTGGGAAGCAGTGTTACGATAGACGGGGATCCCTTTGAGGTGGTCGAGGAATTCGTCTACCTCGGATCCTTACTAACGGCTGACAACAACGTTAGTCGTGAAATACGAAGGCGCACCATCTGTGGAAGTCGGGCCTACTACGGGCTCCAGAAGAAACTGCGGTCGAAAAAGATTCGCCACCGCACCAAATGTGTCATGTACAAGACGTTAATAAGACCGGTAGTCCTCTACGGACATGAAACATGGACAATGCTCGAGGAGGACTTGCAAGCACTCGGAGTATTCGAGAGACGGGTGCTTATGACCATCTTTGGCGGTGTGCAAGAAGACGGTGTGTGGCGGCGAAGAATGAACCATGAGCTCGCCCAACTCTACGGCGAACCCAGTATCCAGAAGGTAGCTAAAGCCGGAAGGGTACGATGGGCAGGGCATGTTGCAAGAATGCCGGACAGCAACCCTGCAAAGATGGTGTTCGCTTCCGATCCGGCAGGTACGAGACGACGTGGAGCGCAGCGAGCGAGATGGGCAGACCAGGTGCAGAACGACTTGGCGAGCGTGGGGCGTATTCGAGGATGGAGAGATGCGGCCTCGAACCGTGTATTGTGGCGTCAAATTGTTGATTCAGTGTTATCTGTTTAGATGTAAACTAAATAAATGAAATGAATGTGGATAACTTATTTTCGATACAGTCCGTAAGCTAAACTTTAGCAATTAATTGGAAAATATTTACCGTTAAACATATGATCCATAGAATTAAAAAAATTGAGACTCAATAATTGGTATAGTTTTATTGGCCTTCTTTCCAAGCGTATCGGAACAGTGGCAAAATCGGAATAATTTTCTTAGACGATTTTTGAAGCTAAAATTTGAATAAAAATGATTTATTGCTGGTAAAATGTGAGATTTTCAGGATATAACCTTTTTTAATGCTAAAGGACTGTCCATAAACCACGTGAACATGCTAGTGGCTGGCAGGGGTTAGTTTAAAGACATAGGAAATATATATTTATCATCAATGGTGACTGGTTGAGGTTCCTGACAAGTAAGGAGTGCATCAAGGGAACGTCCATAAATGATCCCTCCTCCATTCATTGTCCCACTTTTTGTATGAAATTTCATATAAATTGATATGAGTAGTCACACTTTTAGAAACCCTCTCTTCCTCTCCTCCGCGTGACGTAATTTATGAACATTCCCTAAGATAAGGTGGCATCCGTTGATAACATAACAATAAATTTGAAAATATTTGACCTCCTTAACCCTTTCGGGACGGATGGGTAATATATGCCCAGCGTTTGAGATTGGCTTATGACTTATGACTAGGATTATGAACCCCATGAAGGGAAGACCCGCTTGGACGAAACCCATTCAACCGAGAGCCATTAGGGCGAATGGGCGAATGCCACTAGGTCAAACAAACCATTATGCCGAACTGGAAATCTGGCCGAATAGGTCACTTGGCCGAATAGGTCATTTAGCCGAATAGGACATTTGGTCGAATAGGAAATTTGGTCGAATAGGACATTTGGCCGAATAGGTCGCTTGGCTGAAAAGGTTATTCGGCCGAACAGATCATTTGACCGAATAGGTCATTTGAAAAGTATGAAATGAGGTGTGAAAAATGAGACTTCTCACTATTTATTTCGAACTTCTCACTGGGAAAAGTAAGTAGTGCGAAGTTGGTAGCGAGCGTTTCACTGCTCATTTCTCATTGTAAATAGTGAGAAGCGAAAAGTTAGTAGTGAGATGTCTCACCATTGACTTCGCGCTTCTCACTTTTTACAGCGAGAAGAGAGAAATGAGGAGTGAGAAGTGAGACGTCTCACTTTTCACTCCTTATTTCTCTCATTTCACTGTAAAAAGTGAGTAGCGCAAAGTGGATAGTGGAACGCCTTATTACTTACTTCGCGCTTCTCACTTTTCAGTTAGAAGTGAGAGATGAGGAGTGAGATGTCTCACTTTGCGCTTCTCATTTTTTACAGTGAGAAGTGAGAAATGAGGAGTGATAAGTGAGACTATACGGCCAAATGACGTGTTCGGTCAAATAACCCATTCAGCCTAATGATCTGTTTGGCTAAATATCCTATTCGGCCTGATAACCTATTCGTAAAAATTACCTTTTCAGCCTATATGACTATATGACATTTTGGCCAAATGACTTTCGGCCTAATGGTCTGTTCGACCAAATTAGTATATTCGGCCGAATAACTTTCAGCCTAGTGGCCTTCGGCCGAAGGGTATTCGGTGCTTACTTCTACTCGCTTGTTGCGCTTAATGCTTAGGTACACAGAAAGAAAGAACATTGTTTCTTTAAATATGTTGTACTTTACAATTGAAAAGTGTGATATTTTGTTCAAATTAAAAGTGAAATTGTATACCGCAAAAGTTAGTTTATCATTCTAAAAGTATATTTTATCGGTTCTGTTCATTTATTTAAAAGTTCAGACTTTCACTGTTAAAACTGTAGAACTGTCAAATCGCACCATAAAAAATTCAGCAAAAGCAGCACAAGGCATTAGATCAGGGCACCCCAAGAAAAAATAAATACATTTTCATTTAAATTAATGGATTGTCTGTTTTGAAACATTGAAAATAACATGGTGAATACACTTCAAAATATTACAAAATGGGATCTAATCTTTATTGAATTATCTTTCAAATCTAAACCAACAAGAAGGCTTTAAAAATTAGCAACACGCTTTTTAAAAGTGTAATGCAATTCCAGTATGCCAAAATGTCAGAATCATTTCTTACAGTGTATTCATCCGCAGTCAAAAGTTTCCCGCACCCGGTCTTCTCAGTTTTATTATTTATTCATCCGTCGCGAGTGGCAAGCGTTTGAACACCGCTAAAAAACGTCGCAACCCGAAAAACGTCGCAACCCGCTGAAGTGCTACTGATTCCAACGAAGGAACGGATACTATTTATTTAAATCATCCGGTTAGTTCAATTGACATTTGGCTTATTTCTCAGCTTCGTAATAAATGCAAACCATTTTTTCTATTTTCACAGGACCACTGGCTGACAAAGGAACCGTTGAGGACAAGGCGGCTCACCCAAAGAGGCCTTCAGCAACCGGATAGGAGCAATGGATATTCATATAACGGCACTGTGGAAGCCGAGAAACAGGTTCGTTTGATTAATAACATTGAATATACCGCTTCGTTATTATCGTTGTTTATTTTTCAGGTTCAAAATGCCGGGAAATCGTTGAACCAAATAGTTCATCGACGAAGAAGCAGATTATGTGGCCAAATTATCAACGTGCAAACGTAAACACAAGTTCAAAATGAAATAGAAATAAACATATTTTCCATGATGTAAAAACTATTCATACAAACTTTGGGGTGGAGGAAAAACTCCGTGGGAAGGGGGTGACTTGGGCAAGAGACAGGGTTAATTAAAACGTCATTTCATATTATAATAATGAACTTTTTTCATAGTGTGTCTATTTTGATTTCACAGCTCCACAATATTATTTTAAAAGTTTTGTACTTTTATTTTCAGAACTGCATGCCACTTTTAAAACCTGGGTATAACGAAAGTTTTTGTACTTTTATTTTGAGCACACCGAACTCTCTACGAAAAAGAACCAACGCAACTTTTTATTTTAACCAACGTTTTTTTTTAATTTGATAAATGATTTTTCTTTCTGTGTATAAACTTGAAGAGCCAGGAGCTACCATTTCCTTGATCTTCATTCAACAATTTTAATTTTAAGAAATGTCTCTTCTCCGTGGAAACTTGATGTTGCTGAGAGCTTGGAAAGCAGGTACAGGTACAAACGCGGTTGTTGAATAAATATCAAGGAAATGGTAGCTCCTGGCTCTTCAAGTCTATACCTACGCATTAAGCGCAAAAAGCGAGTAGAAGTAAGCACCGTAGTAAATGTAACTAGATAAGTACCTAGATAAATTATTATTCCTACGCATAGTATAAATTGTGTAAGCTGCGATCATTTTCTTCAAGTCGAGTCAAGTACGAGACACTGAAGACGGCCTTACTGTTGAGGTCGAAATACGTATCTGTCAAGATACAATTAAGTGGTGGAATTCAATGGGATTGTATAAACTCGTCTTATGACAAGTGATTTCGTGGGACTAATTGATCATATAAAGGAACATCTATAAATTACGTAATGCATATAGAAGGGGTGGGGAGGTTTCTGAACACAAAATTTGCAGATGCTTCATACAAAAAGTGTGACATAGTGGCGGTTGGAAATTGCAATTTTTTTTAGTTATGTAATTAATGCATCATCCCTAACACAAAGACAAATGATAATATAATTGGTTTATCGGATTAATGTTTTCAATATAAACAAGCTGGACATGTAGTACATATAATGCCGCGATTCGCATAAGAGTCCCATGTCGATTTTTGATGATTTTGATTTTCTTGCAGAAATAAGCTTAAAATTGTATCCTTTTAAAGAAAAACTGATAAAATAGTTGACTTCGTCCTAGAAATTTGAAAATCAAAACCTACTTGGGTTGTCCCATCTTGATATTCATTTGCATAACAGTCACATTCCATATTTTGATACACTTTTGCACAAAACGTAAATATAATTATGGTCCATTTAATAGTTCCATAGCCATGTATACTGATGAAGAATATTATGCCAAATTTTCAGAAAGATTGCAAATTCTATCAATTTATTAGATTTTTTTGTATTTCTCCATGTAAACCGAGTTTGAAAAATTCAACGGCCTATTACTCAAGTTGAAGAAAACTGACATGGGACGCTTATGCGAATAGGGGCAATATACCGAAAGAGAAACCAGCAAAAGTGATGTTAAGCAGAGAACCTTGAAGAGGACGTCGGTTCCGTGATGAGTCCTGGTTATAATAATGTATATGATTTGTTTAAAAATTCAGATTTTCATTGCTTAAAAAATTTAATTTCTAACGAACGTCTAATTTTTGCGTTTATCAAACTGATTTATGACACCTGTGACCATCTCAGACAACTCGATTTCAGTGTGAAATAATTATCATGCGATTTGTCAAAACCATCGTGCTTGCCAATGTTTAGGTTGTACTCTATGTAAGATTTTGTAAAATAATGTATTGTAATTATGGTAATAATAATTTAAAAGCGGATTAAAGTGAATGAACTGTCTTGCAAGTAGGGTAAATGCTTCCATATTATTAACAGCCTGTATATTAATCACAACCGTTGATAAACCAAATTAAAAATCAATTTAATTACAATATCTAACATCGAATTTATCCACACAATTATGAATGGAACACATTCTTTAATGTTTGGAATATTATTCAAAATTTTGTTTAACTAATGTTTTTTTTTCATTTTCCTACCTGTTAACCCTTTATAAGGCAGTGGCAACTATACGTACGAGACACTGAAGGCGACCTTACTGTTGAGGTCAAAATACGTATTTGTCAAGGTACAATCAAGTGGTGGAATTAAATGGGATGGTACAAACTCGTCTTATGACAAGTGAAGAAATTCCACTAAAAAGCTCAAAATAAATTTCCTAACATTCTTATATTATTATCATAAGATTATAACCATTATAACATTAGTTAAGCTGGATGACAACCTGCTTGAACAACCCGATGACCTCGATAGATTCCACATTCAGTAGGTAAACTACGAATATCAATGTTCGTTTAAAAACACATATAGGGGTACATACTGCGAGACGCACTGCTCCTCACCAACAAGCTCATCGCAACATCTGATTTTTGTTTTCAAACTCGTTCCGGGAGCCACCATGTTTGAAAACAGCCTCAGTGAGAAAAACATCAGCAGGTTACCTCAATGGGTGGCCTCTTTGTTGTACTTTTCTGCTAAATTTTATTCCCCAATAATGCACTTACCCAATCGTTTCCGGAAGTTCTGGGATTACAGTCGGTTCGAATCTTTTCGCCCAATCGTGCCTGCACGATAATTTGGGCCGATTTCATGGTCAGAATTTTGACAAACTTCTCCAAATTGCCTTTGTCTAAAACTCCTGCCTGGGTCGCCATCTCCGCCGTTCGATTGTGATTCACTGTTTTGCACTTGAATTTCCGAGTGAAAAATCACCGTGTTTAGAATTTAAATCACTTCACGTCTGCACGTTACCCAACTAGCCTTGCATCGGTACACAATAAAAGCACTCGCGACCGCGAAATTGCCAATTTTGGAAGAATTTTCACAAGCGCTACTTTACAAACAACGAGAACTCGAACCACCGAATTACACAAGAAGGGAGCGCAGTAGAAAACATTCGCAGTTTGCAGTTTGACGTTTGACAGCGAAAAAAGAAAACAATCATCATCATCATCATTCACCGTCATCGCGTTAGACAGGCGAAACGGCTTTGAGGTCGAAATTCGTAATGGTCGAAAATGGCTGTACCGAGCACGGAAAATTAAATTTGACCGTCTTGATTCGAATGCCGAACGTGAATAAATGGGGAAACAAAAGATATTTTAGTTATTGTCAGTTTCGCTGGTAACAAAACGCGCCGATCACTTTTTAAGCACCTTTAAAATCGTCGCCAATATCATTATTTTCAATCTGTGGTAGTTCAAAGTCAAATTATGAAAATATGCATGAAAAATAGTACTAAATTTCGGGAAATAATGTGATTATTGAAATCAAACCATTTTTGTTCACAGTTGATCTGACAGATCTTATGGCCATTTTTGCTGGCGTCGATTTCGGCGACGATTTGCTTTGCGACGATTTCAAATCGTCGCGGCCGATAAGGTGGGAAATTGATAATACTAGATAAAGATTGTCGCTGTCGTCGCTGTCCGGAACATCTTTTGCTGGTGAGGATAGGGGAGCTAAATGCCAAAGAAGGAAAATCCATACGATTTGACAGGTATGTACCACACATGTTTCGGACAGCAGAACAAAGGGAACCGAAGCGACAATCTTTATCTAGTAACTAAAATATCTTTTGGGGAAACGCAATGGAGTGCGGCAACGGAACGGCAACGGCAGGATGCGGCAGCTGTCACTTTTGAATTAGGTTCTGCAGCATCTGTATGTAACCTCAAACTGATGACAGATTAGTAGTACTTCGCGTTGGACTCGGCGGCAGCCAACCAATCACGAAGTCGAACCTTGTCGGAGTCCTCGTCGGAGTCAGTGGATAGTACTACTGAACTGTCAAAAAAGTTCATTCGACGAGGACCGAATTCTTTAGTGACGTCATGCTGCAGAACCTAATACACGGCAGTATATGGAACGGCACGCAATGATGCGGTACGGCAGATGCGGAATGTACTAAAACCGCATATTTTTTGAAAATTTTCAAAAAATGCGGCAGCGGTATTGCAGAAAGATTTGTTTACTGTTAGCATGAAGTGATTTTATTAAAATTTGAATTATTTTCAATAGCAGAGAACTGCAGAGAAAGCATAATCAGGACCACTTCAAACTGGGTTGCTGAAAATGAATAAAATTATTTATGGAAATCGAGAAAACCTCGAAGAAATATCAATATATTATCAAATATTATATCAATCATAAAATCGTCGTTCTACTTGTCTTTGTCCAACAAGTAAATCCAATATCAAGAGAACATCCACTATTCATCCAAAATAAATCCCTGGAATTTTGAAGTAAAAAGCACATTTCCAAAAATTTGGAAGGGAAACATTGAGTTCCCAGATCCCTTGTATTTCCGAGAAAAATTCCATGTGAAATTTTCTCCGAATTTACCATGAAAATTAACTTGAGTTTTGTTGGATAATTATTCTGAATTTGCAAGGGAATTCCTCTGTTTTTTAATGAAAAATTCCAATGAAATTCCAAACAAAATACCAAGAGAAATTCCTCTCAAATATCAGGAGAAAACCTCCTGAAACTCCGATGGAAATTCATCTAAATGGATGAAAATCCAAAATAAAAAAAAATTCTTAATTTATTAGGAACTTACTAGGAATTCTCACTTCCTTCGAGAGGTCCTCCGCAGGAATTCTTTCGAAAGATCCTACAAGAATTCCTCCGGAAATCCTCTAGGTATTCTTTTGGAACTTCCTCCAGGGATTCCTTCGGAAAATAATCCAGAAATTCCTTCAGAAGTTCCCCAGATTGCTTCGGAGGATCCTCCAGGAATTTCTTTGAAAATTCCTCCATTAATTCCTTCGGAAGTTCCTCCAAGAATTCCTTCGGAAGTCCCTCCAGGAATTCCTTCGGAAGTTTTCTTCCAGAAATTCCTTCGGAAGTTTTCTTCCAGAAATTCCTTCGGAAGTTTTCTTCCAGAAATTCCTTCGGAAGTTTTCTTCCAGAAATTCCTTCGGAAGTTTTCTTCCAGAAATTCCTTCGAAAGTTTTCTTCCAGGAATTCCTTCGAAAGTTTTATTCAAGAATTCCTTCGGAAGTTTTCTTCCAGAAATTCCTTCAGAAGTTTTCTTCCAGAAATTTCGGAGGTTTTCTCCAGGTTCTCTCCTTCGAAAGTTCCTCCAGGAATTCCATCGGAAGTTCCTCCAGGAATTCCCCCGGCAGTTCCTCCAGGAATTTCTTTGGAAGTTCCTCCAGGAATTCCTTCGAAAGTTCCTCCAGAAATTCCCCCGGCAGTTCCTCCAGGAATTTCTTTGGAAGCTCCTCCAGGAATTCCTTCGTAAGTTCCGGTTGAATTCCTGAAGGAACTTACGGTGGAATTCCTGGAGGAACTTCCGGGGGAATTCCTGGAGGAACTTCCGGGGGAATTCCTTTAAGAACTTTCAGAGGAATTCCTGGAGGAACTTCCAGGGGAATTCCTGGAGGAACTTCCGGGAGGAACTTCCGGAGGAATTCCTAGAGAAATTCCTGAAGGAACTTTCCGGAGGAATTCTGGAGGAACTTCCGGAGAGCTTCCTGGAGGAACTACCGGAGCAATGCCTGGAGGAACTTCCGGAAGCATTCCTGGAGAAACTTCCCGAGCATTCCTGGAGAAACTTCCGGAGCATTCCTAAAGGAACTTCCGTAAGCATTCCTGGAGGAACTTCCGGAAGCGTTCTTGAAGGAACTTCCGGAAGCGTTCCTGGAGGAACTTCCGGAAGCGTTCCAGGAGGAGCTTCCGGAAGCGTTCCTGGAGGAACTTCCGGAAGCGTTCTTGAAGGTGCTGCCGGAGGCATTCCTGGAGTAACTTTCGGAAGAACTCTAGGAGGAACTTCTGAAAAAAAATCCTGAAGGAACTTCTTAAGGAACTCCTGAAGGAATTACTGGAGGAACTTCCGAAGGAATCTAGAAAAACTTCCGAAGGAACTCCTGGGGGAAAATCCGGAGGAATTTCTGGAAGAACTTCCGGAGGAGCTCTTGGAGGAATTTCCGGAAGAACTTCTGTAGGAATTTCCGGAGCAATTCTTGGAGGAATTACTGGAGAAACTACATTAGGAATTTCTTGTGGAACTCTTGGAGGAACTTCCGGAGGAACTCTTGGAGGAACTTTCGAAGGAACTCTTGGGGAAACTTATGAAGGAACTTTCGAAGGGATCTTGAGGAATTTGCGGTGGAATTCCTGGAGGAATTCGTGGAGAAGCATTCGGAGGAATTCCCGAGGAACTCCATTAGAAATTTCTTGAGGAACTCTAGCTTTCGAAAGAATCTTGAGGAACGTCCGGTGGAATTCTTGGACTTTCGCAAAAACTTTCGAAATAATTTCTTGATGAACTTACAGTGCATTTCCCGAAGGAACTTTAGAAGGGATTTGTGGTGGATCTTCTGGAGAAATTGGTGATGGAGCTTTCTTATCGGAATTATGTACAATACTACTGAGCCAGGGGAAACGCAATGGATAGTGCGGCAACGGAACGGCAAGCGGTTTGTCGACGGTTTGTACTAAAAAACCGCATCACTGCCGCTGTTGCAAAACGCAATGCATGCGGATTTGCATTACAGGTTCCATATGATGTTTCAAGTTTTGAAGAAATTCTTTGACCGATTTTGAACTAACATCGGGTGAATTTTTCAGGCCGGTTTACAAGTGCAGCACTTTTTCGACTTTTGTTTTCGATTTTTAAAATAGATACCCGGATAAAAAATATAATTAAAATATCATAAATTTTACTGTAACAACCAACCCCGTGGCAAGGTATGCTTTTCAGCGTAGCGAACATCTTAATGAATATGTCCAGCATACAATTTGAAAAGTACTTCTCCCGAATCGTGCGTTTACAAGCAACTAGATTTTATCCCAAATATTGCTGGCTACACATTTTCAATTTGTTCAAAAATAATACCAGTTATTATAGGCATGTAAATGTAATCCTAAAACATCTTTCTGTACACCATTTATTACATTTCAGTTTCACTTTTGAATATTGTTCGATTTGCATCCCCGGACAATTTCAACTGTGATGCTCATCACAGTACAAACAATAATAATATCTTTTGTTTGATTCGGAGCGGGAGAACACGTTACGAAATATGATTTCGTGTAGCGTTTGATTTCACCTATGGATTCGTTCCAATTCGTAAGTTTATTGTATTTTATCATCAAATAACATAATTCCCGTGGTCGAAGATGTAAATCTTGTAAATTATTTCGAAAACAATTTTCAGATTTAACCAAAACAAATAATAAACAAAACATATGATGTTTATTTTCATACAATAACAACGGACGGTAATGAGCTACCGTCCGTGGACATGGTGGCTATTGTCAAACCCATTCTGATAGTATAGGACGCCAGGGGGGTGGTAACAACACCATGTAAAACGAAGGATTTACCATTAAATATAATGGAATTTTAACAATTAAATCACATAGGAAATAATGGTTTTCCACGATAAAATGAATGGTAAATGGGACTTTAACAATAAAAAAGGGGGGTTGTTATGTATCTTTACAATAAAAAAATCGAAAATTTTCCATACATTTTTCAGAGCAAAACAATTGATTCAACGGTTCTCCAATGGGACGATTTAGAGACACAAAACAATAGAAAATAATGTATGTTAAATGTTTTCTCTCACTTCTTTTTATTGTTTTACAGTAGAAATATAATGAAATTTAGAATACATTTTACTCTAATATTACAATAAAAATACAATACAACTTTATGTCCTACAATTTATTTTAATTCAATTTAATTTTATTTTAGTATAGGCTTAATGTTCAATCTGTTTGAACTTCAATTAATTGCATATTATTCGGCAACTCGGCCGTACGAAAACCATTTTTTTGTTAAATATCTTGGATGTACATATGCGCAGCACATGTTTCGAAATGGGCAAATTGATATGAAATTTTGCGAAAAAGAATCTACGTGTCTTGGAGGGACTTGAACCCGCAACCACCTACTGCAACCCTCCAAGACACGTCGATTCTTTTTCGCAAATTTCATATCAATTTGTCCATTTCGAAACATATGCTGTGCATATGCACAGCCAAGATATTTAACAAAAAAATGTTTGAACTTAATTTTACTTTAATTTCAATTCAATGTGATTCAACAATAATTTTAATTTTAATTTAATTCCAATTTACTTTAATTTTATTTGAATTCAATTTAAATTTTGTTTTAATCCAGTTTTTGTTCGATTTCAAATTAGTTTTCATTCAATCAAAAATTTAATGTGTTAGTATTTATTGTTGTTTGGCGCTTTGCTTTTACTTAGTCACTGATGCATTGACGTTAAAATCAAATGCGCCGATCATGCACCCCGCTATACTCGCTGAGCACGGTGTAATTTCAGCCACCAGGAAAGAGAGCTTGATGTCTCCTATAGGACTTACATACGACTTGTTTTTTCTTGAGTGGGTGAATCGAAGTTAGTCGTTTTCTCTAACACATCAGGTTATGTGTGAACCTGTAAAAAATGTAAATTATAAAAGCATGTCAGTTTTCTTATATAAAGTACTTCGAAAAAAAGGAAAAGTTACCTGTATCAGTTATTATTGTATCTAATTGGTAAGATAGGCCAATAATAGCTGCCGAACGATATTCAGTCTTACGTGGTTTTACCACAAACTTTCTTCTGAAAAGGAACAAAAATGTTCCGAACTGCTTCGGCGGTGGAAATTAAGAACCCCTTCCTAAAGGTACTTTTAAAAGTTCTCCCGCATCAAAATCATCCGGTATTATGATGTTAACATTATAGATACTCACCACGACACAGCAGCCTATGATCCGCCGTTTGCCCACTCCCAGAATCCGTATAATGAAGGGACACTTCTTACACCACAACATCAGTTTCATTTTTTCATTCCACTAATCATAAACAAAAAGTACACGCTCAAATAAATCCAGCCAATCTCCGTGTGACGCCGGTGACTTACGGATTTTTCGGATGTAGAAAACATACACTGTAGAACTGTGGTCTAGAACTAACTTTATTACTAATGCTAAGCCGTATATATAAATGAATGTACAATATATTCTACCTGATTTTGACTCATTATCTTTTGGGTCCCTTTCTTATTATCTCTACTTTGTTATCGCCGCCACTATCGGTGCGTCACTATTTTTGTTACAATTTATGGGTCTCTTTCTTGGTCCTTCGTAGAAGATTAGTTTATGACATAATTGTCTCGGTAGCAGAGAATTATCAACTATGCGCATATTGCAACTAACAATATGCCATGCGGTGCGCGCTGTATAGCTTAACGAAAATGACAACTTGAGTTTGAAATGCAAATTGATTGATTCGCGTTCGTTACATTCCGGACCCCGTAAATCTACTAGATTTACAATAATAACTGTCGATAAGCGATTTATTACTTATTATGAAATGATATTGATATTGTCTTTTACTTAGGACTAGACATTTGTGTTGATTTTTGGATACACATTTCCTCTATACAGGTTCATTTCTGTTTCTTCTGTTTCATTGTTTGGTTGTTGATTCTCTTCTGAACATCTATTATTTTCCATTTTGTTTACTGTCTCCCTTCTAATGTTTTTATGCGACAAAAAATTAGTTAATGAGTCCCAGAATGATGCTATTAGTTTCCAACTGAAACCATAGATGTCATATAATATCTGACTATGTATGCTTGTATCAACAATAAATTTTAAACCTCGAGCGAATAGGTAAATACTGATGAATGTTGACGTAGTGTTTCCCAACCATGTGCTCCAAGACAACACTTTGTTCCAGTACTTATGTATTGCACCATCAATTATTTTCTCAGATAATAAAGCATCAAATCTAAAGCCTTGAGTATTAGGATTTTGTCCAGCTAAAATTTTATAAACTACAGAAGATGCTACACGTCTTTCGCCTTGTTCATATATCATGTTCCTCATTTTGACCAAACTGTTGGAATCATAAACCCCACTCTCCATTAAGTTTGGCAATGGCGTGTATGACCAGCTGGTAACAATATCAGTTGATAGTTTACTTGGCGCAGTGGTTTCTCGTAATCTTCCATCTGTGGTATACCATCTGCTCCCAAATTTGAATTTGGCAGGAAGTAGAGGAGTACACTCTATTTCTGTTCCTAATGTTTGTAAAACGCGTGTAACTGGAGCTAAAACATTGACACATTATTGTAAAGAACAGGAATTTCTTGATAACATTGCTCAGTAAATCTTGGTGTAATGTAAACAGGTTTACACTCCAAAACGTGCAAAACTTCGCCAGCGACTACTGCTGTGTAACCATTTCTCTTCGTTATGCTGCTGACGAATTCATTCGGGTTAAGCCTAGCCAGTGTAAGCTTAGTTTCTAAAAGAACTTTATCTAATTTACACATTTCAGCCATAACCATATTGTAAATATCATTTAAAGATTGACCAATGTAACTTTCTACGAGAGTAATTTTGGAATTAAAATAAGTAAACAAATCCAATTTTTTTCCACTGTTTGCTTTTCTTGTAAATGGAGATCTAATACTCTGTGTTTCAATTATTAAAATTCTAGGATGATCAGTAGTAAATCCGTTGTAACCACAAATGCGAGTATCTTCTCGTGTTTTGATCGAAAATACTTGCGTTTCTGAAATAGTGCTGTAAACTACTGAATGAGTTTTCTTTATATTACCCTCTAAACTTGTAGTTTTATTGACAAGTCCTTCATAAATTACTTCAAATTCAGTTGTTTCACAGGACTGATTCAAGTCTACATTCAGGTCAAATAACCTTCTTCGGAATCTAGACATGTTCCAATCGAATACGTACACATTAAACCATTTTCAAAATATCTGATCATTTTCAAGGTCAATATTTGCAATATAATCGTATAGAGCAATCTCGTACTCATAATAAACTAGTGCCCCAGTCCATGTATAGAATGGTGTACTATATGTGCCTCCGTTGCATGAATTTCCAGTCACGCTACCTACAATAAGCGTTTCACCCCTTGTAGTGGAATTTAACTTCAGCTCATTAATTTGTCTGTCATGAGTCAGCGATACCATTCCTAAAGCGTGTACCTTTGTACATTCCTCTGAATTGAATTCTTTGACGATGTAAGAATATCCATACTGATAATCTGAAGTATGCGAAAATGAGCCACAATGTCTTATGGACCTTCGAATTATTACCTTACATTGAAGAACTTTAGTTAAACTTTTTACATTCCTTTGTAAAACCTGTATTGTTATTTCTGTTGAACTCAAATTACTTTTCTGAGGAATACAAGAAGCTACATCAAGAAGCGAGTAACTTGTCATGTTTACCTCTGGGTTGGCACAGTCAAATGCTATCAATCCTCTAGTTTCGAAACCAAAGATTAATGTAAACATGTATACGAGCAAACATAAACGTTATGAGGTTACTAGGATTTTTGTTCTTATGGTTTTATTCGAACGTAGATCGCACATTTCTTCATGATCATTTTGATTCAGGATTAAATCTGGTGAATCTAGTTTCTTCGGTTCTGAAAGTGGAATTGTGTCATGCCTTCCTTGAAAGTTTTGAGTTTGTTGAAATAAATCATCATTTGTTTCTAAAGATGGCTTTGGCTTTTGAATTTTCCGAACATCTAAAACTGCCACTTTGACGGCTGGCCTTTTATAAATACCTTTAGATGTTTTAATTTCAGCAGATCTTACTTGTCCATCTTTAGCCATTCTAACACTGATTACTCGACCTTTCAACCATGTTCCAGGAGGTGCCTTATCATCAGTTATTACAACAATATCGTCAACTTTAATAGGTTCAATTTGATTAGTCCATTTATTTCGTTTCAACAACAATGGAAGGTACTCTTTCGTCCACCGATCCCAAAATATTTCCCATAGTTTTGAACCTTTTTCCAATGATGTTTTCTAAGTGAATTGCTGTTGGATCATAAGGTGGTACATATTCTCCAGCACGACCAATTAGAATATGAAATGGTGTCATTATTTCGTCGTCGATATCTTCTACTGGTATGTGTGTTAAAGGACGAGAGTTTAAAATAAATTCTACTTGGATCAGAGCAGATCTTAAAATTGCTGGTCGTGGTAAACGACTACCATACTGCTTCAGCATTTTGTATAGTGATAACTTTATGATTCTAATAAGCCTCTCCCATACTCCGCCAAAATGCGATGCCGCGGGAGGATTGAATGTCCATTTTAAGGCTAATGCTGCTGCATCACCGTTTCTCATTCTTTTATCAATATTCACAATTAGTTCTTTTAATTCATTGTCAGCTCCAACAAAGTTCGTGCCATTATCGCTGTAAAGGTGCTTAACTTTTCCTCTTCTGTTTTGAAAATTACGCAAACAGACAATAAAAGAATCTGTATCTAACTTCTCAGCCATTTCGATGTGAACTGCTCTACTAGACATACATGTAAAAATCACACCCCAACGTTTTCTCTTGATCGTTTTACTGCAACTTCAAATGGACCAAAGTAATCCACTCCAGTATGCGTAAATGGATACAAGAAAGATTCGGTCCGATAATCTGGTAAGGGTGCCATCATGGGTGGTACTGGTTTTGCGTTAGCAATAATGCATTCTTGGCAATATTTCTTGACCTTTTTCAAAAGTGACCTTTGTTTAATAATCCAAAACTTTTGAAGAATAGCTGCAATTACGACATTGTCATTCTGATGCAAATACCGTTCATGATATGTCTTTACAATTAAAAAAGAAATATTATGTTCATATGGTAATATAATAGGCTTTCTTGCTGATTCGGGTATGCTTCTTGCGTGTTCCAATCTTCCTCTTGCTCTGAGTACTCCATGATTATCAAGCATTGGACTCAATTTTCGTAAGTTGCTGGATTTTTCTATTTCTTTACCTTCTTTCAGTAATGTTACTTCCTCCGCGAAACAATCCCATTGAGCTTTTTGAATATCGCGTTTTCAACCAATTTTACATCATCATAATTAGTGCTACGATCAAAATCTGTTTTATTTTAACCCAATCGGTAAACTTTTTATTATTAGAGTTCGCTTAACTAAACGCCACCAGTCCGAAAAATAATCGTCCTGAATAAAAGAGTAAGGATGTATTCTTTGATGAATGTTTACATAGTTTCTCAGCTCTTCATCAGTTTCCATACTTACTGTCCAGTTTGGCCAATAACTTTCTGATTTTCTTAAAAATGATGGTCCATTGAGCCATAATGATGCTCCCTTTTTAATTTTTGTACCTTCATCAGCAGGGTTTAATGATGATTTTATATATCTCCATTGATCCATTGAAGTTGTTTCTAAGATTTCAGCAACTCGATGAGCTACGAATTGCTTATACCGCCTATGCTGACTATTAATCCATGCTAGGACAGTTTGGCTATCTGACCACATGACGCATTTTGAAATCGAAATTCTTAATTCTTTCCTTACGGTATTCAACAATCTTGTCCCTAATATTGCTGCTTGCAACTCTAAACGTGGTATAGATAACATTTTATTCGGTGAAACTCTTGCCTTTGCTGACACTATATTCACATCAGTGCCATTTTCAGTAACACTTTTCAGATACACAACGGCAGCAAAAGCATTTTCCGAAGCATCTCCGAACATATGCAATTCATAAAATAATGCATTTTCAAGGTCATACATCTTGGAATCTTAAAATGGGTGACAAGTTTAAGCATATCTATCCAAGAGTTCCAAAAATTTGATAAACTATCTGGTAACTGGCTATCCCAATCAGAAGATTCTTTATGCCATTTTGTAAAAGAATTCTACCATGAATTGTGAAGTTCGAAATTAACCCTAATGGATCGTAAATACTCATTACAAACGAGAGAGTTTCTCTCTTTGTAATCAACCTTGTGAATTCAATCGATCAAGTTTTAATTGAAATTCGATCAAATCAGTTGATGTATTCCAATAGATACCCAATACTTTATCAGTTGGTATTTCTTTATTCTCGAACCATTTTATTTCTGAAACATGAAGTCTTTCTGAAGGAATAACGTTGGCAAGCTGTTGCGAATTTGTAATAAAACTTCTTAGATGAAATCCAGCATACTGTTGAATATTTATAACACCCTGAACAACTTCAGATGCTTCTTTAATTTCATCAAAGCTATCCAAATAATCATCAACATAAAAGTTATTTTCAGAAGCCTCAGAAGCCTTTGGAAAATCATCCTTAAAAAGCTGTGCATTATAATTTTTCACTGCTTGAGCACAAGCAGGAGAACACGTTGATCCAAAAATCATTGATTCCATCACATATACGCTCGGATCCCTATCGGCCTCACATTGTCTCCAAAGGTATCTTTGTGCAGGCTGATCTTCCATAACAATTTTTATTTGCTGAAACATTTCTTGTATATCCCCTGTAACAGCGATTTTGAACTCTCTGAATCTTAGCAAAACACCGAACAAAGATTTTACTGTGTCAGGACCTGAAAGCAGTGCTGAGTTAAAAGATACTCCTTCTACTGCTGCAGCTGCATCATAAACAATTCTTGATTTAGGTGGGACTTTGTTTTTATTTGTCACAATAAAATGAGGTAAATAATAGGTGTTTGGATGTTCCTGTAGTAGCTCACGTGGGCTAAGCTTACGGGCATAACCCTTTTTAACAAATCCTTCAAATGACTCAATTGCCCATTTTCTTAGCTCTGGTTTCCTAGCTAATGTCTTCTCCAACATTTCCAAACGTTTGAAAGCATTATTAAAACTTGGAGGGAAACTCATACTTTCAGTTTTCCACAATAATCCTATTGGGTAATGTCCGTTTTCATATTTAATTGTATTTTTAATAATTGATTCAGCTCTTTCTACTTCTGCTGATTTTGGTAATTTATTAACGACGTTGACTCCAAAGTTTTCAGTAGAACAATAATTTTCAAAAATTGCTCTCAAATCTGTACTTTCATGCTCTCTAATGCAAAAGAATATGAAGGCTCACCTCTATATACCTTACCGAAAATCAACCATCCTAGTTTGGTACGCGCTGCCATCGGCGAGTTCTCGTCACTTACCCTTCTGTCGGTCGTCAACAACAAATGAGCGTGCTCCATGCCAATTAAAATCATGGGCTTGGCGTTGACGTATCCCTGAACTGGAACATCAGCTAAATAAGTGAACTCCTTCTTCATGTGTTTAATATCCAATGTTTGCGTTGGAAGTTCAATGTTCTCGATGGTCCTGACATCCTTCATTGAATAAGTTTTTTCTCCATGTCCGCGTATCCACAGCTGTACTCTTCGGCTAGGTGATTCCTTTGAAACGTTCTGCGTCCAGGTTAATTCCAGTGGGTCTGACCGTCCATGGAGCCCAAGTTTATCCGCTACCGATTGATCCAAAAGGCTTAATGACGAGCCGGGATCAAGGAAAGCGAATGTTTCCAAAGAGAGTTTTCCATTCTGCAACGTTACTGGTACTATTTGATAATATACCGTTGATTTCCGATTTCCATGATGATTATTGTTAGTTTTGTCCTTCTCCAGATTTTGATTTTCCTTGGGTTTCTCGACGGCTGATTTATGCAATAAACGATTGTGCATTCCCTGCAACCGTCTATTTTGCATTCTCGCTTGCTTCTGCAAAACTTACTACCGTGTCCTTTGTTCAGGCAAGAAAACACAGTTTCAATTGTTGAATTCGTTGTTGCCTTTGCTCAACATTGAGGTTTTTCAATATGTTGCACTTGAACGTTTGATGCTCATGCTTACAAACGTTGCACTGCATTTTGAAGGATCGTTATGAATATTGATTCTGGGCTTTTGTTCCTTTCTTGTAGGTGGTGCTAATCTCCGTAATGTCGTTGCGTGAGTTTGCAGCCACTTATTCAAATCATGGAGAGTTGGCTGACTGACATTTCTTTGAAGCGCTTCTGTCCATGTTATCTGCATACTAAATGGTAGCTTTGATACTATGTCAGTAATTAACCGATAATCATGAAGGAATTCTGGCTTGGCCAATGTTTCCATTGTCACAACCAAATCGTTCAATGCGTTAGCAATATCGATTGTATGGAGTTTGGGTTGATTCAATGTTTTTGTCAGCTCGTTCAATAATTGCTGATAAATAGCCTCCGGTCTCCCATAAATTTCTTCAAGCCGTTGCATTATTTTAGGAACATTAGCTGCCCCTATCATCAAATTTGACACGCTCTTGGCAGCTTGGCCATACAGAGCTTCTTCCAATCTTGATAAATTAAATTTTCGAGATTGGTAAATCTACCTTCGGCAGATGTGTCATTAAAAATGCTTTTGAATTTCGGCCATTCACGAGCCTCTCCACTAAATTTTGGAAGCTTGATTAAGGCTTGCCTCGTCACATTTAAAGGACCTTCAGACTGACGTCTGTTTGCCACATCTTGTTGAATTTTCAGCGATTCATTTAGCTGGTTCGCTAAATCAAATTTCATTTTACGTCCAATAATTTCGCTCGTTCGTTTTCCAGATATTCGCATTTTGCGCAAAGGAATCGCTCTTCTTTTGTCGGCGTATGCTTGTTGCACACAACTAAGGTGGAACCACCTATCACAATCGTCACAAGACACCATATTACCCTTGGTGTCAGCTTCCTTGCATAAACGGCAGTTTCCGTTCTTATTTTCCACGAATTGGAACATAGCTTTTGATTTTGCCATCGCAAATGTTCACTTTACTCTCACCTGGTTGTTTGCTGCTACTTTGCTTCTCTGTTTCCTTTTGCCGGATCTGCGCGTTCACTTCTGATGACAGCTTACAAAGGTATTTCCAAACCTTTTTGTTAATTCACACACTGCAGTTTCACTATTTTCAAAATGTCCAATGTCCTAGTTTCACTTGAATTACCACTCTGGGTTTTAATATTCAACACACAAGGTATTTTAGACACGATTCGTGAATATCTATTCACAACTTTCGAATGTTTGCCACTATTGGCTCAAGATTTGTAACAGTTAAATTTTGTGACAATGCACAACACTCAGACTGCACTCCTGGCGACAGTATACCACGTTACAAAATCAATCACTCTAGCTATTTATTACGACAATTTTTTTTTTATTTTTGTCGGAGTCCTTTCCACTTATTCTAGTTGATCTCCGCGCGCCGGTATCACTGCACAATTTCAACACAACGTCGCGAGTACTTTCCTCTCTGGTAGTTCACCAAAATGTGACGCCGGTGACTTACGGATTTTTCGGATGTAGAAAACATACACTGTAGAACTGTGGTCTAGAACTAACTTTATTACTAATGCTAAGCCGTATATATAAATGAATGTACAATATATTCTACCTGATTTTGACTCATTATCTTTTGGGTCCCTTTCTTATTATCTCTACTTTGTTATCGCCGCCACTATCGGTGCGTCACTATTTTTGTTACAATTTATGGGTCTCTTTCTTGGTCCTTCGTAGAAGATTAGTTTATGACATAATTGTCTCGGGTAGCAGAGAATTATCAACTATGCGCATATTGCAACTAACAATATGCCATGCGGTGCGCTGTATAGCTTAACGAAAATGACAACTTGAGTTTGAAATGCAAATTGATTGATTCGCGTTCGTTACACTCCGAGTAAAATGTTATGCATGTTATTTGTTACTCTATTGTATTCATTTGTTATTTCATTAATACAGTAAACAGATTAAATGTTTAAAAATTATATAATTTTTTCTTCAAGATGGATTTTCTGATCACCCAGTTAGAATACTTGTATAATATATTTAGTTTTGGGATGAGCAATACATAAGAAAAGCGAACAATAAAAACAAGATAGAATGTATTGGTAACAGTTAAATTTATTGTGCATTTAAAGTAAGCACAATAAAAGATTTTTATGGCCGTGAAAAAACTACAATAAACGTGTAATACATTATTTTGTTTACCATACAATCTATTGTACTTTAATGGATTATGCCATACGAGGTACTGTAAATTTTTATCCGGGTAGAGGCTTAAACAAATATGGGTCCTTGAGGAAGTTGACCTTAAATAAGCTTAAAAATCGACTGAGACAATAAAACGAGATACAATTTTTGACGGGAAAGGTCAATTCCTTAAGAAGTTCCTTCAGAAATTACTTCAGAAGCTCCTGCGAAAATTCCTTCGGAAGATCCTCCACGAATTTCTCCGTAAGTTCCCCCAAGAGTTCCTCCGGAACTTCCTCCAAGAGTTCCTCCAGAAGTTCCTTTAGATTCCTTCGAAAGTTCCTTCAGTAATTTCTTCGGAAGTTCCTTCAGGAGTTCCTTAAGAAGTTCCTTCAGGAATTTCTTCCGAAGCTCCTGCAAAAATTCCTTAAGAAATTTCTTCGTAAGTTTCTCCAAGAGTTCCTTCAAAAGCTCTTCCAAGAGTTTCTCCGGAAGTTCCTCTTAGAGTTCCTCAGGAAATCCCTACAAGAGTTCCTCAAGAAATTCCTAATGGAGTTTCACTAGGAATTTCTCCGAATGCTTCTCCACAAATTTCTCCGCAAAATCCTCAAGATTCCTTCGGAAGTTCCTCTAGTAATTCCTTCAAGAGTTCCTCCGGGAATTCCTACAGAAGTTCTTCCGGAAGTTCCTCCAGGAGCTCCTCCGGAAGTTCCTTCGGAAGTTCCTCCGGAAATTCCTCCGGACGTTTCTCTAGATTCCTTCACTCACAAAAAATTCCGCATTATATTCATGAGTTCACACATGGATTTTGGCAATGGGGGCAGCGAAATGGATTCCATATTTTCGACACATTAATTCCATGCGCCCACAGGCATTGCATGAGTGTTCACACATACTATCCATGTGGGTCATAGTATTCATGTGTGAACTTGTATGCAAATAACGCATGATATGCATATTTCAAAATACATGGATTTTTGCCATAAAGTATGTGTCAATTTTCCTGAGTGTTCGGAAGATCCTCCAGTAATTCCTTCGGAAGTTCCTTCAGGAGTTGCTTGAGAAGTTCCTTCAGGAATTTTTTCAGAAGTTCCTGCGAAAATTCCTCCGGAAATTCTTCCGTAAGTTCCCCCAAGTGTTCTCCCGAAAGTTCCTCAGGAAGTTTCTCCAGGAATCTACTCCGAAAATTTCTCCAGGAATTCATCCGGAAGTTTCTCCAGGAATTCCTGGAGGAACTTACGGAAGGGTTCCGGGAGGAACTCCCGAAGGAATTCCTGGGGGAACTTCCCAAGTAACACGGTTTGTTGTATGAGTGTAAAAAATACATTTTTCGAACTTATAGTATGTTACGTTTTGGTATGAAAAACTGCTTTAATTACTTTCACAGGACCCAAACAGCGCAAAAATGATCCATATTTTCAACATCTTTCAGTTGCAACCTTGTTTTTGATTGCACATTCACATAACTAAACTTAAGTACTAAGGATGTTTTCAGTAACCGACTTTCAACATGGTTCTGTCAAATTGAATACCAAAACAAAAATGCTGACCAACACGTTCAAAGAAAAAAATTTTATACAAAAAATGAATGAAAACAAGCATGCATGAAATGATGAACACAATTTTAACAATATTAATAAGCATATACAAACTGAATAAATAAATCAAATTTGTTTCGAAGTCTCGGTCGAAACATTATATATGCGGCTCATGCGGCTAAATTTTCATTTTACTTCTCCTAAATTCATGCGCCATTGATTGAACTATGCTAATGCATGATTTTGAAATTGATTTATAAACAAATTCTCGAATCTGCAAAATAAAAACAATATGGCGAGTTGTCGATAAACAACAGGGTCGATGAAGAACGTTCATAACATTGATCTTAAAAGATGTTGAAATTACGTTAATCTTCTATCGTTAGGGTATATATTCTGACGAAACAAATGCCAAAAAATGAACATGTTATGTCCTTGTTCATAAAATCTTCCTGTAGACATGTTTTATGTTGTGAGAATGTAAAACAAAACATCTAAAAAAACCAATCAAATGTCAAAAATTTACATGTTATCAGCAAGTTGTGAGAATGTAGTATGAAACTTCTTCTTGATCAAATTGCTGTATGTTTTGCAAAAACCTTATCGTAGCTTTCCTCGAACATAACATGTTTTGTATTTCATTTTCCCGACCTTTATTCAACATCATTAGTAGATCTTAGTTAATAATGATGTTTTCGGTGTTACTTGGGTTCTAAAGGAATTCCTGGAGGAACCATAGACAAGTAGGGGAAGCCTTCGGCTACCCTCATCTGAATAGTTTGACATTTACGCATAGACATGGAAAATAGTAGGGGCATGCACTACCCGAATAAAAAATATAGTAGAATAACAGTACAATTTATTGTAACACTACTATTAATAACATTGAATTGGCGATAGATTATATTGTAAATGAAACCATAGAAATACATTTGAATGCATTGTTATGAACCATTTATTCAAATGTAAATGAAGTTTTCGCAATAGAATGTACGGGTTGTTAAGTATCGTAACTATACAAAATCTGAAATTTTTCCATACATTTTTTTCGTCACACAATAGAGTGTATGGTTAATATATTGTTGAAATATCCGAACAAATCTGTTCAAAATACGATGGATTGTATTGTAATTTTATAGTAAAACAATACGATTTTTGATTTCTCAGTTGTGACAGCTTTACTGTTCAACAATGCAATTTAAAGGGAAAAAATGCGTATTTGGCGCTATGAGGCAAATATTGTTAAATAGTTTATATGCAATGTAATGAAACATTTCAAAAGTTATCAATGTATGAATCTTATGTACGAAAACGTTTCAAAAACAATTGCAAGTATTGTTACATTAGAGAAATATGTTGATGTATTGTATCCTAAGTGTTGATACAATCTGTGCAACCATCAAGAAACATTGCATCCTATTGTATACCGTACATGGTATGGTAATTCAATTGTTTACACTATTAAACCAATAGTACATTTTTATTCGGGTATATCAGCCGAATATTTCACCAAAAGTGGCTTTTGAGCAGCACTCAAGTTCAATATAGATCTTATCAGCACTGTTCGCCATGTCATTAATGCGACTATAGAACCGAATTAATGTCATTTTTGTTGGATTAAACAATGTTTGTCCTCGTAAAAACTGGCGATCTGGCAACACTGTACACAAAAATTAATTGGTTCGCAAATTAACCACATGGGTACTAGATGTTACACACAAAGAAATATCATTGGTGATATTGAAAAAAACATTGGTTAAAATAAAAAGTTGCGTTGGTTCTTTTTCGTAGAGAGTATTGTATGTTCATAACAAAAGTCCGCTAACCCTCTAATAAAAAGTTGTTCGTCACTATCAAATTAAAAGTTTGAACATTCAAAACACATTGTAGAACTGTCAAATCGAAATGGTGAAATGAGAGTAGAATACTTTTATTTAGAAATTCAACTTTCACTGGACCAAAAGAGAAAACCCTTCCCACCATTCACCCCCACTCTCTACCCCCCGGCTTGTCCTTCATCAATCATGCTCTTTCTATTTTAACAAATTTTATTTCATTGTTTCTCGTATTATTTTACAATATTCATAAATATCCACTTCAGGGCAGGCCACCTGTGATCTTAAAATGCTCCCTCATCGCCGCCACCCCCACCATCGCCATCCGCCGTCCTCGACCGTTCCGTCATCGGCATTACGATTCTGTAGAAAAATGATTATCAAGCTAAATAAGTATATCAGAATATTAGTTTGCCAAACAAACCTGTTCACCATTTCTCCGTTACATCAACAAATTCGTGTAGGCGGGTGTATTCTACGTTGCTTTCCACTCCGTCTGTTATAAAAACATCCATCAGACCAAGTATCAGACACTATTCACGACTTTTTCTATAGTATCTATATAATAGAGTATTTTACTAAACGAACCTGTTTTTTTGATTCCGTTGGTTGATCTCTAATCTACGGCGAAGATCGATGTACCGTTGTTAATAGGAATATCCGCAGGAACATAGAATGTTTTGATGGCTGATGTTTTGGTGGTGTTGATGGAAAAGGGGACACTGTGAGAAAAGCTCCCGTAATTTAAGTATAAAAAAATATTACCTTTAGATTTTAAGGACTAAAAATAGTACCGCAACTATACCCTTACAAAAAATGCGGAATTCCATTTTTGTTAAGAATAAAGAATTAGAAGGTAATTTAACAAAATATCAGAATACTTTGTATTATAGTTAAAAGTATTTTGCGCCATAAAATGTAAAAAGTGTTAAAACCGAGAATCTATTGATTTTAAAAGAAACGTATCTATTTCTTTTCGGTGTGTTCCGATCTGATGCTTTTGTGCCAATTTTGTTATGTGATTTGACAATTCTAAAGTTTTTATGTTGAAAATATGAACTTTCAAATTTACATTTAGAGCTAGAAAAAAATACTTTCAGATCACAAAATACACTTTGGTATTGAACAGTTTTACTTTTATTTTGATGAAAATAAAGCACTTTTCAAAAGCAAAGTACAACATATTTAGTAAAACAATATTCTTTCTTTCTGTGTATCAATGTCCTGTACATGATTCGATACATACACCGATCCAATATGCAACAAGTTAATGTTGAAGAATATGAATATTCGCTTAATTATGCATGATCCTCTGAACTATCCACCTCAAACTAGCCTCCTTTTGCAAAGTTTGAGTAATTTTCATTCAAGGTCCTATGTGAATTTGATTTAAGAATAATGTCCTATATAACAGGTCTCATCTGATTGTTTAAATGCAAAAGGTCCAAAGTAGCAAAAGTGTCTTAAAATCCAAGAAAAATGACCTGAACTGGAAAACCATTACTTTTATTCAGTTCTACGACTATTATTTTGGCTGAGAACGATTTAAAAATCGTTGAACCAAGTTGGAATTTTAATTGAGATTTATTTTCTTCTGCCAAATATTGCATCCCATATTTCTCAGATTATGGCAGATGTTAGGTAGGCCCATTTGAAATGTTTGTCTAGAATTTAATTAATTTTCTATTTCCGGAGACGAGCCAGCCTCGGGCTGAAAGTCTCCTTAATAAAGACATAAAAAAAATGTCTATTTCGAAACAGGCTTCTGTTTATACGTAATTTATGAATGAGTCCACCATAACGCTTTCGAATGAGTAAAGAACCACACCCATTAGCATGTGTAACGCATCTCTTTCAACTTGTGTGATGTGCATTTGTATACAACAATTGGATCGAGCACTTTGCTCCAAATATTGTACACAACTGATCGTTGCACACAAGTCGAAATTAGTGCGTTACTCGGTCAAGACCAGACCAGATAAACTAGAAGCTGGTGTATATATTTGGGAAACGAGAAACGACCGTTTTATCAATTGTTAGATCTTAATTTCATCTTCTATGTACTTCACGACTATAATTATTATTGCTACTTGTGTAGCAACCTGATGTATACAATCCTCATCCTCAGTAGAGTACTACCCCTCAAAAAATTTGTTTGCGTTAAGCTGTCACTTTGACACTCTGTGTTTATGTGTATCCGTTAGGACTTCTGCAAGCGGGAGAAGAACTTCCGTTACGACTTGTAAATTCATTCTCGACCAAACCGTCGCGCATTAAACACGTCTACTTTTGTTTAGTTAAAAACGTGATTCGATATAAATCGTCTTGGAACGTTCCGAAAAAGACCACACTTGAAAACTCCTTCAGGGTTTAATAATACGAATTTTACAATTTAGTTCAATTTCAGTAACTACAAAGTTGATTTGATAAAAATGAATAAGGTACCCCGGGGCAAGTGGGATCTAAAAAAACGCTAGTTCAGCAAAATCGCTAAAGTATACTTAGAAAACAGGGTATTTCAGGACATTAACCACGGATACATCATTATATGAGTTAATAAATCTACCTTAGGTTCTACTAAAAAAAATATTTTATTGGAGCTTGCTCCTTCTTTATTGACGGTTCACTTAAGACTAATTTACAATTCTGCTTATAGCTAAAAGGAAGGTTCCTGATGGGAACTTATGAGAGGGATCAATCGGATGTTTATATTTATGTTGATAATGTTGAGTCTGCTTTTGGGTGGTCCGTTGCAGTTCTGAGTTTTGGCAATCTTTATGGTTTCCGAGAAAGTGCTGACTATGACGTAAACAAAGAGATAGCTGTCGCATGGTGTGAACGTGGGATTTGGCTGATAAGGCGGTTGTGGCGTAAGTGGGTCGCGCCGTTGCTAACTCCTCCTTCTTAAATGGCTTCGTCCTCGAAGTCTACATGTGTATAGTGCGTAATGGTGTTGGGGTATTGAAAAATAATTGAAGTTCTTTTTTATAGTTTCAGATAGCTCTTTTCCTCTTCAACAGGTGGCTTGGTCTCTAGCATTTCTGACGATATTGTAGGTTCAATATTTTCCATCATTCTGCATGTTTGTCGAATATTACCTTCATGCTTGCCTGACGTTTCATTCTAACAAGACAATAGAATACTGCTATTGAGCTTATGATTATAGTTACCGTTGAAAGTCCAATTCCTCCAAATAGGTTGAGTTTCCAGGTGAGTGAATGATTTTGCAGTTTCAATGTTTCTAGTTGTTCTCGGTGTTCCAAGGTAAGTTGTTGTAGGTATTCTGCAGGGGGATCATCTATCGTGTGTATTTCTCCTACACGTAGACCTGTAGTTGGGTAGTATGCTCTTCCTGGTATGGTAATGTCGTAATTGGAGTAAAGTTCGCCATTGATATGTAAATCACAACTAGCGAATTGAATTAAATATGATCCATTGAGTGGTTGACTAGAGTTGGTGCAGTTTGAAGTTACTTCTGCAAAAGCGTTGTTAATAAGGATCGTTCCATCATTTATCCTTTTTATAAGTCCTGTGGAGTAAACTTTTTCGAAGGTACAATTTGAGTGTTGTCCTCGGATTAGTTTATGTATGCATTCGTTGGCATGATCAAGTTGCGAATTTTCACATAGGAAGTAATCGTTCGATTCTTCGCAAGGTTCTTTCATCGCATAAACGTAGCTGAAATTTCTGAGTAGAAAATTTCTGTTGAGTGAGATGCGTTTTCCTGATCTGATTATAGAATCGACATAGTTGTATTCATACATAGTAGTAGACAATTGTGGTACTTTCAACATGTATATGATATGTGTGTGGTTGAGCATAACCTGTGTCTTGGCTTGTGATAGTAATTCTTCAAATGATGATATATGCACGTCATGGCTTTCTAGGAAGGCGGCAATGGTTCTAAAATCCTGCATAGATAATAGTTTGCTACTAGGTATTCCGTGTTTCGCCATAAGTATCGCTTCTTCTAGAGTTTCTACTTGTGATTGTAGTGAGTCAAGGTTCGAAAGCACTATCAGTTGGTTTATTTCTATGGAGTGGTTTTTAGCCCGTTCGTTCTCGATTCTTAAAACTTGGTTGGTGATGTCTGTAATCTCTTGTATACGTTTATCAATAGCTTCGTTGATGAATATCTGCTTATTGTTCTGGGTGATTAGCGCGTTGATTGATGAGTTGATTACTCGAAGGTCCTCGGCGTCGGGATTTCCTGCTATCCATTTCCAAACAGTGCCGATTGCGTCCCATCTTTTCTGTCTTACAACAAATGGTTTCAGTTTAAGGAATGTTTCGTACAATTTTGTGTTTTTTATCTGGATTAACTCGTACAGCGAATTATTTGAGCGGTTGTTTTGAATATCAATGTTTATGTTTGAAATGGTGTTACCAATTTGAACTAGGTCTATTGGGTGTACAATTCTGATATATCCTGTTTTAATTTTTGCTTTTCCAATCGGAATTATTGCTAGCGGGTTATTTGTTAGATCGTGTATATGAATGGTAGCTTCAGTCCATGACAGAAAGATTGTCAATCTGAAATTGAAATGAGCAGAGGATTGTTATTTAAATTTTTTTCTCAAATTAGCTTTGTGAATTTTTCTTCCGTGTTCATCTATTACATGTGTTTTGTGATTTTCTCTTATTTTGATTTTCTTATAACGTGGGTCTCTTTTGTAAACACTATTATTTTTTTCAAATGCGTAGCTTCCTGGTTCGTAATCGTTATACATAGGGTCGGTGATGTTAGAGTTTTTCTTTTCTTACATTTTAATAATTCTATCAAGATTTTCTTGTTTTTGTTGTGCGAAGTCTGATAGTAATAAGTTAACTATATTAACGCCTGTGTAAATATTCTTGGGTGTATCTTTGGTTACAGAGTCTATTGTGTTATTGTATTTGTGTACTGCTAGTAAAATTTTATCGTTCAATGACAAATTTGGGCTTGTATTTCAGGAACATCGTATAATTTCTCTAATTGTTGAATGGGCTCGTTCTATCTGTCCGTTAGTTTCAGAGTGATGGACAGGTGTTTTAAATATGTTAATTCCTAAGTTTTTGATCTGTTGCTCTACAACGTCGGATGTGAGGCTTTTTCATTGTCCATTACAATCATTGCTGGTATGTCCCAATCGTATAATAATTCTAACAGTGGTCCTTGAATATGTGCTATAGATCTTGATTTGATTGGTTTCAATTTAATGAATTTAGATAATTTATCGATTGATGATAGAAATAGTGTAGTTTGGTTAAAACAAATATATCAAGGTGTATGATTTCTCCTGGGTATTGGGGTACAGGTGTTTTTAACTGGTAGGATTTGTTGTGGATGTCTATCATACTTTTCAGTTTTACAGATCTCGCATGTTTTTATAAAATCTTTAGTTTGTCTATTCATTCCTGGGAAATAACAATTTCGAATTAGTTGTGCAACATTTTCAGTGGCGTTTCTATGCGCATAACTGTGAACTTCTTTTATTTTCTTAATTTGATCGTTCTCGTCATGTATGTCTTCTACTAATCTTTGGGAAAATCGTGCTCGTATCATTCGGGGATTAAAGGTTTCTTTATAAATTTCTTGGATTAGTCCCATTATGGGTTCACTGGTCATAATTCCGTTTATGGTATTTGGTAAAAGATATTCTACTAGTTTTTGTTTAAGAAACTCTTTGTTAAATCTAGGTTCTGAAAATATATGCCTTTTGTATCTACCAAAATGTATTGAAAATTTGTAATCTGACTGTGGTTCTGTTCGGAAAATTAATTGGTTCTTGAATGCGTTTACAGGTGTTTCGGTGGAAGGTATATAACAGTTGTCATCATTTTCGGCAGAATGAACGGTGGGGGTTAAGGAATTAATTTGCACTCGTGATAATGCATCGGCTACAACGTTTGATTTACCTTTTTTATAAAACATTGTATAGTCGTGTTCTTCGATATAGGCTTTCCAACGTTTTAGCTTAGCATTTACGTTTTTAGGTGAGATGGCAAAGGTTAAGGGCATGTGATCTGTGTAGATGGTGATTTTAGCTCCGTATATAAAATTTCTAAATGAATTCAAAGACCAAACTATTGCAAGTAACTCTTTTTCGTTAGTAGCATAGTTCTCTTCTGTCCTGGATAGTGATTTGGATATAAAGGATATCGGTCTTTCTCCGTCTTGAGTTAGTTGAGATAAAACTGCTCCTAATGCTTTGTCAGAAGCATCTGTTGTCAGGATAAAAGGTTTTGTGAAGTCTGGGGATATTAGAACATCATCCGAGGATAAAATGTTTCTAATTACGTTAAAAGCTTGGATTTGTTCGTCGTCAAAATTTATTTTGAAGTTTTTGGATTCGTGTTTGGATATACGGCGGTGGCCATCCTCCCCTCTTAGAAGGTTTGTCAAGGGTTTCGCTAGTTTTGCGTAATCTTTGATAAATCTTCTGTAATAACCCTCTGAGTCCCAGGAACATTCGTAGTTCCTTTAATGATTTAGGTTGTGGGTATCTTTGAATAGCTTCTATTTTCTTTGGGTTTGGTTTTAAACCATTTTTGCTGACAATGAATCCTAAAAATTCTACATCGTTTTCAAAACTCGGACTTATCTGGCTGGATGCGAAAGTTCGCACTTTTCAAGGTTTTGAATACAGTTTCAAGATTTTGTAAATGTTCCTCCAAAGTGTCTCCAAAAATAATAATATCGTCAATATAAACGTGGCATATTTTTCCAATATGTTCGCGAAGAACATCGTCCATAACACGTTGAAATATACCTGGGGCATTTTTTAGTCCAAATGGCATGCGGACAAATTCGTATTTGCCATTGTTTATGGAAAATGCGGTTTTTTCTATATCTTGCTCGGACATTGGAACTTGATGAAAACCTGATGCAAGATCCAAGGTTGAGAAGTATTTGCTTTTGCCTAAGTTTGCTAGAACAGTTGATGTGTCTGGGATTGGATACTTATCACTGATGGTTTTGCTATTTAGTTTCCGGTAGTCGATAACCATACGGTATTTCTTCTCGTTTGAAGCGTCCATTTTCTTCTGAACTATCCATATTGGGGAATTATATGGTGATTTGGACGGTCTGATGATTCCATCGTTGAGTAGTTTCGTGATTTGTCTTTCGACTTCATCCTTCAATGCCTGTGGGTAAGGGTAGGTTTTGGAATATATTGGGTTATTGTCGGTTGTCCTGATTTCGGCTTTTATCCTTGTTGTAAATGGTAGTTTTTCATCGGCTGGTTGGAATAGGTCCTGAAATTTCATTAAAACATTTTTCAATAGTTGTTTTCATTGTTCTTCAAATGGTCGTCTCTAACTTGAATTTTATTTACCTGCTGCAATTGATACTGTAGTAGAGGAATAACATGTTGTTTATTAATTATAAGTTTTGCTTCAGAAGTGTCGATCATTGAATTGAGTTCTTTCAATGTATCGTGTCCAATAATTGCATCGAATGTCTTTAATTGATCCATGTGGAAAAATTTAACATCAATGTCTGAATAGGGTTTGAAAAACTTTGCTTTGGAAAATTTGATTATTTTTATGTCTCCGCCGACGGATGAGACTGAAAAGGGATTTTTAACTGCGTGACAGATTTTGGTGTATTTAGGGTGGATGAAATTTTTGTTCGATCCGGTGTCAATTAGTACTTTTAATGGTTTATTCTCATTACCATAAAATAGAAAATATGGTAATGTTGAGTCTAGCCTAAAAAATTCAGTTCTGCAAGATCTTCCTCGGTTGCGTATTCTTGCGGTTCGGTGTTCCGTAGATATCTCTCGAAAGATGACTCGTTGTCGTTCTCGTACGGGAGTTGTAAATATTCATCAAGTTGAATTTCTGGAGCATCGTCGAATTCTTGGGGCTGTTCCGGTTGTTGGGCTTCCGTTACAATGTTGAATTGTCTTGGTCTTTTCAAAGGGGGTCCGGTAGGGCGATTACCGTAATTGACTTGCCTTGATCTTATCGATGGGTCAACTTCCATGGGAACTGGTTTATCTAATGGTTTGTGGAATGGATTTCTAGGCGGGGGATTACCGAATTGATTATTTGGGAATGGAGGATTCCGTGGGAATTGCATCGGTGGTATGTAATTTCGCTGTGGGAATTGTTGAACAAATGATATAGGTTTCGGAAGGTAGTTTGGGATGAAATTTGGTCTAATTGGAATGCGCGAATTATGTATCGGTCTCGGTGGTAATCTTGGTGGATGTAGTTGTGGTATTTGATTGCGTGGTCCTGGAGTAGGATCGAAAGTTTTAGGACAATTAGATTTTTTTCGGAATTCCATATTTTGGAACGTTATGCAATATGAGTAGGCGGTTGCAAGTGAATCCACATTTGCATTTTTCAAAAACTTTCCTACTTCACCATCTAGGCCTCGCACGAATGCATCTATTGCCTTTCTATTGTAAAGAGAAAGAATGGATTTAGCGGCTTCTGGATGTGCGAATTGCTCATCCGTAGCAACACAATTCGAAATAAGAGAGAGAATTTTATTAATTTCGTCATAGAAGTCTTCTAGTGACCTTCCCTTTTGACTACTACTGGAAAGTTGATAGTCTAGTGTACCTAGATCTCTCTTCTCTCCGTAATAGGTAACAAGAGTCTTTTTTATAAGGTGCCAGTTTATGTTTACGTTTGATGCTACTAGTGCATCATTTGCTTCACCACGAATTTTTCTCCTAATTGTTTTGCAAATCACATGAAATTTATTTCTTTTTTCGATCGAGCTATTCTGGTTTGGGGCATATAGTTTAACTAATCCTTCTGCGTCGCGAATCCAAATGTTTAACTCACTAGGATCTCCTGTAAAGATGGGTAGATCTTTCACTAAGTCGGGAATCTTTTCGATAGAATCCGGATTAATGGGAGAACCATTGGCGTTTGTCAGATATAATGGGGGATCAGAGGTATCAATTGTAGCTTGAGGCGCATTAGCAAGTTCTAGTGCGGAAATTCTGTCAAGTAGTGCTTGGAGTTGGTTTGGCTCCATTTCTAAATTAAATCTTTCAAATTGGTTTATTAGATCTTCAATTTTTGTATTTTTTATTTAAAAACTTTCACTTTATCACTTCTTATATATCTACTTATATTCTGTAACTTTTCTGGTTTTTTTTATTTTTATTGATCACTTGTCACTTATTTTGGTTGATTTGATTTATGTTTTTCACTTGTATTATTTTATTGGTACTTACAAATAAATTACGAACATCGCACGGGTATGCCGTTCGACTGCGGGATTTGGTATCTCAACTCCTGGGCCTTTAACGGAAGGACGTTGAAGATTCAGGATCGCGTGTCCGTTGGTTTGAAATCCTATTACCTCCTTTTTACCCAACTCCGCCGGGTACGGTAGAGACTCGTTGGGTTGGGACCAGAAGCGTGTCTTCTTCCTTCTCGGTACGGTAGCGTGATCCTTTTCAGCCAAGGCGAGTGGTTAGCCGTCCTGGTCTACTGGTGGCGCTGGTCCGTACGGCTGCGTGATGCGATCCGGATGAGTTTCGGAGTGAAGTCAGGCGTTGTGATATCCTTTAACAGATCACTTGGTTCCTGGTGATATGGTTTTTCTTTCGACTTAGTGTCCACGCAACTCTAACGTTGTGGATCGACTAAGTTGTCTCTAAATCACTAACACTTCACTTTTTACTTGCACAACTCCTGGTCCCTATTCGGGCGCCAGTTAATAAATCTACCTTAGGTTCTACTAAAAAAAATATTTTATTGGAGCTTGCTCCTTCTTTATTGACGGTTCACTTAAGACTAATTTACAATTCTGCTTATAGCTAAAAGGAAGGTTCCTGATGGGAACTTATGAGAGGGATCAATCGGATGTTTATATTTATGTTGATAATGTTGAGTCTGCTTTTGGGTGGTCCGTTGCAGTTCTGAGTTTTGGCAATCTTTATGGTTTCCGAGAAAGTGCTGACTATGACGTAAACAAAGAGATAGCTGTCGCATGGTGTGAACGTGGGATTTGGCTGATAAGGCGGTTGTGGCGTAAGTGGGTCGCGCCGTTGCTAACTTATGCTTCCATTGTTGAAGTGTAGACGTGTTGTAAGCCGTTTATTCAGTTACAAAAATATTGGTAGTGACTTAAATAAATTTACCTGTGGGACCCACTTACCCCTTCAAACGGGGCAAGTGGGACCTATTCTGCTCTATACTACACTAATAAAAATCCACACATTTTTATTGGCAAAAATCTAAAAAAAAATACAAATAAATTTTATGTGTGCGTTAATAACCACCCGCTATAGGAGAATCCACATAAATGTTGTTAGTTAATAACGGTTATGTGTATTTCCACATATATCCTATGCGAATTTACATAGCCGTTATGTGGGAAATGCTATAGTCAAAATTTATGTGTGCCACACATAATGGATATGATTGAATTTTTGTCAGTGTATCGAACGGAACTAATTTGAAGAATGTAGATATAATGTTCATGTAATTTCTGAGTCGTAGTATTTCAGATCATGGATGGAGGTTTATTGCTTGTCAGACTCTTGTATTTGGCAAAAGAAAGGGATTACAATGTTAGCAGATATAAAAACAAGAAAACAGCCGGTTTACCATTTAATTGTCTGTTGTCTGGCTTTACATTAGAACGACCCCTTACTTTCTTACCAAATGTGTTAGATGGAAGAGATATGCAAAGCTTTGTTCACTTTTCGAATGAATGTTTCTCTGTTTAACACAAATTATTACATAAATTAAAACTTCAAAAGGGAAGGTTTTTATTCAGGCGTTGTTGTAAATTTGTAATAGAACAAAATGGCAAATTAATGTCTTAAGCACTTTATTTATCTGAAAATCTGTTAATCTGATGCGAAGTTTAAAAATAACAAAACACAAGACAAAACCTGTTGATCTATTGTAGAATAGGTAGATTGTTTGCACTGTAAACGGAAAATTTTGCATAGTTATAACCATTGCTCTTTTACATGAGGGAGATAATTTTCAGAAAGTAAAATACACAATCTGTACACTACTCCTACTTCTTAACAACTAAACCAACGATATCAACTGCATTTGATTCAGATCCATATAATATATGAATGTCGAAGTTATTTTTCACAGACAACAATCTAAAAACAGGTAAAATGGCTCTATCCAAAATGTTGTTCGAATATGTTAAAAATCAAGGGAAAGTTAAAATTACACATTTAGGCTTTAATCAAAACTTTTAAATCGTTTTTGAAGTCACACAATTATTTAATTGCTCAAAATATTAACTTTCCACATCAATGATGAATTTAGAAACGACTATTTTGTTGTAAATCCATTGAATTAAAATAAAAGTAATAGATTTTGCCGATAGTTTAAAGTCATGATTAAACAATACCATAAGTATGGTGCCGCAAATGGTTTTAATTCCAATTTTTTTTTGTGTCAGGCGAATTCGTTGATAATTCTGCTTCATCTTTCTAGAACATTGTTACCATTAAAAACGTTCACCGATTAATCGGCAGCCATAGTACCCACTTACCCCGTATTTTCACTTGCCCCGGGGTACCTTACATACATCGTTGATCATTATTCATTCTCCTTAGATCTTCTCAAAGTTCGTCTATTAGATTAGGTCTGCAATCGAGGATAAGAGACCAGTACGGACTACGGACCATACTAATATCTAAGCAATAGCAATCACTTTTTCGCATAACTATTACCAAACTTTTGTCTTGTACAAGCTTAGTGTCATGTGCATTTCCGGTGATGCTGTTTTTCCTGAATACTACTAGTGGTGATGAGTGAGTATACAGCCACTGAAGCCTTAAATTCTTTGCGACTTATTATTAGATTATTTGATTAACTAAAATTTTGTTACCTGGTGGCTGATGGTATACCCATTAGATATTTAATATCTAATACACCATCAGCCATCAGGTAATAAATTTGTTTTGCATTCTTTTCTCAGTATATCCTACTCTTGTTATGGCGACTAATACATATTAAAAACGCTTGATCGTTTTGGCTAATTGATTTTTAATTCCAAAAATTGATTATGAATTTGGGACACTACAATGCAGCCCACAATGTGAATTTCTGGCAATAAATTATCGCGCCTCTGACAGCCAAACTAATAAGTTAACAGCAATGAATCATTTTGTTGGGAGAGTGCGGGCGCGTGCTATGCCAAGAGGGTGTATTTAGTAGCTTAGCAGTAATGCTTAGAAAATCTTCAAATAAAAAAAAACTAATCCCCCACGCAAATTGGATATGCCACAGCCGAGAAGCAGAGAGATTCTGCTGGCCAAGCTTCAGGAAATAGAAATGAGATGACACCATCCCGAAGTCGAACGTATCGGCTGTTTAAATAATATCAGCCGTGGGAAGCTGTATGTGGCGCTCGTTTCAGTTTTACATGCGAACCGCCACCTTTGTGATGCGGGATCATGTCGCTAATTATCGCATATTAGCGCGTGTGTTCAGTGACAATTCGACGGCAGCTAACGTGCTTTCAAGATGTTCGGTCTTTTCACGATACTTTGGCACTTGTTGCATTCTCTGTGCAGCGTGCAGTTTGGGACTGCCGATACAAATATAGCATTGACTCGGTTTTGTCAATGCCCGATTTTGTCCACCCTCGATTTTATCACGTTTTCGACCAAGACCCGATTTTGTCACGATTTTGTCAATTCTGAAAATTTTAGCCGTTCAAACAACAATGATTTTCATGAAACAAACTTTCACCATCTCAAACCTGTCAAGAACTTTTCGACAAGAAATTACGGGCTTCGTTCAAGTATTTTGCTTTTCCATGGTATACAGTTATACACTAATTCATATTGATAATTTTCCTATTTTAGCAAAATTCGAAAACTCCAAGTGCGCGTTGGATCTCCACGAGCATCGTCCAGGTCTCGTGTCTGTAGAAAACTAACGGTCTAATGCGCGTGTCCAAAGTACGAAGCATTTCCTGTCATGATGCGTCTCCGGATTTCTCTGCTGGTATGGTTATCGGAGGTCACCAATGAGCCCAAGTACACGAATTCTTCAACCACCTCGATTTCGTCACCACCAATACAAACTAATGGTGGGTGGTTTACATTGTCTTCTCCTGAGCCTCTTCCTATCATGTACTTCGTCTTCGACGTGTTGATGGCTAGTCTTATCCGCTTAGCTTTCCTTCTCAGTCTGATCAAGGATTTCTCTATCTTCTCAAAGTTACCTGTCGTCATAATATCAATGTCGTGAAAATCGTACCACTAGTGGCGTGGCAATCCCTGTCCTTCGTATAGTACTCCCTCCAAAGCGTTGTTGAATACGCACATTCCCCAGTCCATCGTCGCCTTGACCACCCGTATCACTTGTCATAAGACGAGTTTGTACAATCCCATTGAATTCCACCACTTAATTGTATCTTGACATGTCAAGATACAATTAAGTGGTGGAATTCAATGGGATTGTACAAACTCGTCTTATGACAAGTGAAGACATTCCACTAAAAAGCTCAAAATATTTATTTTAACACCCGTATCAGTTTATCCGATCGATTCGATCGATTGTATTATATGCGGCTTTGCAGTCGACGAATAGATGATGTTTGGGCACATTGTATTCCCGACATTTCTGCAATATCTGGCGTACGGCAAACACCTGGTCCGTGGTAGAGCGTTCGCCCATCATCATCATCGAACATCGCCATGAACTGCCCCACGAACCCTTTTGCAATTGGTGCTATTCGACGGGATAGCATTTAGGAAAGTATCTTGTAGGCGGCGATTAGTAATGTGATTAATATTGCTACGGTGGTTCGGGGTAGTTCCTCAATACAATTGATAGCCCTTTTTGTAAAAGGGGCACACGACACCTTCCATTTACTCCTGTCGCAGAACCTCATTAATTTCATTTATTTAGTTTACATCTAAACAGATAACACTGAATCAACAATTTGACGCCACAATACACAGTTCTAGGCAGCATCTCTCCATCCTCGAATGCGCCCCACGCTCGCCAAGTCGTTTTGCACCTGGTCTGCTTACCTTGCTTACCTCCACGCCGTCTCGTACCAGCCGGATCGGAAGCGAACACCAGCATTGCAAGATTGCTGTCCGGTATTCTCACAACATGTCCTGCCCATCGTACCCTTCCAGCTTAGGTACCTTCTGGATAGTGGGTGCGCCGTAGAGCTGGGCGATCTCGTGGTTCATTCCTCGCCGCCACACATCGTCTTCTTGCACACCGCCAAAAATGGTCCTAAGCAACCATTTCTCGAATACTCGAGCATTGTCCATGTTTCATGTCCGTAGAGGACTACCGGTCTTATCAGCGTCTAGTACATGACACATTTGGTGCGGTGGTGAATCTTTTTTGACCGCAGTTTCTTCTGGAGCCCGTAGTAGGCCCGACTTCCACAGATGATGCGCCATCGTATTCCACGACTGACAGGATCCAAGGTAGACGAATTCCTCGACCACCTCGAAGCTATCCCTGTCTATCGTAACACTGCTTCCCAGGCCCGCCTGTCGCGCTCGGTTCCGCCCACAAGCATGTACTATGTCTTCGACGCGTTCACCACCAGTCCAACTTTTGTTGGTTCACGTTTCAGGCGGGTGTACAGTTCTGCCACCTTTGCAAATGTTCGGCCGACAATGTCCATGTCATCCGCGAAACAAATAAATTGACTGGATCTGTTGTACCTCGGCTGTTACACCCGGCTCTCCGCATGACACCTTCTAGCGCAATGTTGAACAACAGGCACGAAAGTCCATCACCTTGTCTTAGTCCCCGGCGCGATTCGAACGAACTGGAGTGTTCGCCCGAAATCAGTTTTGCACACCATCCACCGTTGCTTTGATCAGTCTGGTAAGCTTCCCAGGGAAGCTGTTCTCGTCCATAATTTTCCATAGCTCTACGCGGTCTATACTGTCGTATGCCGCCTTGAAATCAACGAACAGATGGTGCGTTGGGACCTGGTATTCACGGCATTTTTGAAGGATTTGCCGTACAGTAAAGATCTGGTCCGTTGTCGAGCGGTCGTCAACGAAGCCGGCTTGATAACTTCCCACGAACTCATTCACTAATGGACGACGGAAGATGATCTGGGATATTACTTTGTAGGCGGCATTAAGGTTGGTGATCGTTCGAAAGTTCTCACACTTTAGCTTGTCGCCTTTCTTGTAGATGGGGCATATAACCCCTTCCTTTCACTCCTCCGGTAGCTGTTCGGTTTCCCAGATTCTGACTATCAATTTGTGCAGGCAAGTGGCCAGCTTTCCCGGGGCCATCTTGATGAGCTCAGCTCCGATACCATCCTTACCAGCTGCTTTATTGGTCTTTAGGTGCTGGATGGCATTCTTAACTTCCCTCAAGATCGGGACTGGTTGGCTTCCATCATCCGCTGGACTGACGTAATCATCTCCTCAGCTGCCTTGACTTTCACTGCCTTTTACTTCCTCGTAGTGCTGCCTCCACATTTCGATCACCACACGTTCGTCCGTCAAGATGCTCCCATCCTTATCCCGGCACATTTCTGCTCTATATCGTTCCACGTTCTGCCGGATACCTTGCTGCAGCGCGACCGCCTACGCTGCGTCCTTCTCCTCCAGAATCTGTCTGCACTCTTCGTCAAACCAATCGTTCCGTGTACCCGACGTTGTTCTTCGCTGCGTCGTTAATGGCTACTTTGACTGTATTCCAGCAGTCCTCAAGAGTAGCCCCATCGAGCTCACCCTCTTCCGGCAACGCTGCCTCGAGATGCTGCGCGTATGCAGTGGCGACAGGTTGCTTCAGTCGCTCTCGGTCGTACCGCGGCGGTCGTCGGTACCGAACATTGTTGATGACGGATAGTTTTGGGCGCAGTGTAACCATCACCAGATAGTGGTCAGAGTCGATGTTAGCGCCACGATATGACCTGACGTCGATAATGTCGGATAAGTGCCGTCCATCAATCAGAACGTGGTCGATTTGTTATTCTGTCTGCAGTGGTGATCTCCAGGTGTACCGATACGGAAGGCTGTGTTGAAAGTAGGTGCTACGAATGGCCATATTCTTGGAGGCGGCGAAATCAATTACTCGTAGGCCGTTTTCGTTCGTCAGCCGGTGAGCGCTGAGCTTCCCAATAGTCGGTCTAAACTCCTCCTCTTGGCCAACCTGAGCGTTCAAATCTCCTATGATGATTTTGATGCCGTGGTTTGGGCAGCTGTCGCACTCACGTTCCAGCTGCGCGTAATATACGTCCTTATCATCATCAGTGCTTCCGGAGTGTGGGCTATGGACGTGGATTATGCTGAAGTTGAAGAACCGACCTTTGATCCTCAACCTGCACATTCTTTCATTGATCGGCCACCACCCGATCACGCGCCTTTGCATATCGCCCATCACTATGAAAGCTGTTCCCAGCTCGTGTGTGTTGCCGCAGCTCTGGTAGATGGTATGATTACCTCTAAACGTTCGCACCATTGATCCCTTCCTCCTGCAGCGCTACGATGCCGAATCCACGGTCCTTGAGCACATCGGCGAGTATGCGTGTGCTCCCGATGAAGAGATTTGCAGTTCCACGAACCGAGTTTCCAATCGCTAGTCCCTTTTCGTCGTAGTGGTCTTCGCCGATGGTTCCGGTCCGTACTCTCTTGTTGATTGATCGTTGCGTGAGTTTTTTTTTGCTGGCTTGCGGCCTGGCACCAAACCCCCTAAATTTCCGGAGGACCATTCCTCCTTATTTCCGGTGGACCATGGTGCACAGTTTCACTTAGAGTCCCTCGCTGGCACTCGGACGATGATCAGCCGCCCCTAACATGGAGAACAGACGCTCTTGTGAGCCGATCCTGACATGGTCGGGGTTCTGCTAAAACGCACCAAGCGGCTTTTTGACTGGCTTGTGATATTTTGTTCGTATACGGAAAACGGAAATCATTTCATATCAATTCATACACACATTTGTTGTAGGATATCCTCATTTATGTGGTTGAGGGATATCCAATTCGAAGTTTGATCAATTAAATCTGCTATACGAAAGCTTGGGTAGAAAATTGGGTAATTTTTTGTTGGCGCTTGGTGCGATTTGGCAGAACCCCGGCCACATGGAGAACAGACGCTCAATCCCCCGGAGAGCAACCCCCCCTTCCCTGTCAGCATACGGTGCCTAGAGTGTAGTGCCTAGAGAAAAATTTATTAGAAAACTTCTAAATAAAAAAAATGTAAATAGTAAGTCGAAGCATTTAACATTTTAAATTTCGTTTTCGTTCTTTTTTTTTAAAAAAAAAGTTTAACAATCCCCTATTCTGTCTCCTACTAGAGCTAACTGCTCACTGACTAACCATCGGCCGTTCTCCCGGAGCAGATGGCTGGCCAACGGTACCGAACTTGCCGATGGTCACTCAGTACCTGCTTGTGACGTCACTACCCGGTCGTGTCTTCTCTACGTGAGTCTTCCTAACCCCCTATACCTCGTTTCTTCCCCTACTATTTACAATCGTGATTCCCTACTCGTTTTGGTGTAGTGGTGTGTGTCAAGGTTCGCGTACTTACAGTTGGTCTTGTTGACGACGAGTCGATACCTGTTTACCACCCCCTGGGTGGTTTTGTACGTCGAAGTGATGACGACCAATGATGATCGAGCCAGGATAGTTGCACAAGCACTCGTTGCAAATATTCCACCGACTCTTCGGCATTCGATACAGTGCGCCTAGTGGGTGGCACACGGGAACACGCTAGGTTGGGAAGTGTGAGGTGGTGCGGGTGGGTGGCGATCGAAACGTCCGATGTCTATCGACGTAGTGTTGGTAGTCGCTTTTCTGGGAGGGTATCCTACGGAGGGCCTCCGATTTTGAGTACGTGAGTCGGGCTGATTACTCGGGCGTTGGTAGTCTTTCCCCGATGGGACCTATCCACGAATGGGCAATCACAGGTAACGCGTGATGCACGTGGGCCGAGCGATTCGTACCGATGACCAACGCTCTCTGACGGTACCTATAGTGGTACGTAACCACGAGACGATAGGTACAACCAGGGTAATCACGCCAGATACCGTCCGATCGACTTCGCACTACCCTAACCTCACACTATAGGGCTCCGATCCCGCAGCGTAGGATTCCAAGATGGATTCGCCACCGGACTGTGGCTGTATAAAATATCCAATTAATACCAATGGCACGCTTTACACTTTTATTACATCAAATTTACCTGATTTTTGTCTCGCTGCCTACTTCACTATTTTTTTTTGTTTTTCTACGAGTCACTTTTCTTACTCTTATTTCCCTGCAATATTTTATTTTGTTAATTTCTCACTATTCATCATTTACTTTTTTTAAACTTACTTTTTAAAACAATTTTCTTATTCACGACTCACGATTTTTAAAATTATTTCTTATTGGCAGCTATCTCAAATTCTGGAAATTAATTTTAAACGTTAAAACTTGACTTTTTTGTTATATTTTCTAATTTGTTCACATACTTAAACTTTTCTTTATATTTTCTCACTGCACATTATATAATTCTTCAAAACAAACTTTTCAGCTCGGCGGTTTAAACGGGAAAGATCGATTAGATCTTCCTTACTCGCCAAGAAACTTCAAATTCTTTTTCTTTTCTTTTTCAGATAAAATTTTAAGGATTTCCGGTTCTTGCTTCATCATTAAAATTTTCCGAGTCATCAAAATTTCCTGTTCATGACTTCACCCATTTGTTATTAGTAAACCCCCTCTCTAATACATACAAATAATCGATTCGAGCTCTTTTTACCTTGCCTATTATTACGGCGTACCTTCTCTAACGCTACTATTTGAAACGACGGATTCTACACCAATCCTCTCGTTTCACAGTGCCGAAAAACAAATTAGGGGGATTCACTTAACGGCGTAGGTTGCTGTGTATCTGTTTATGGAAATGTTTCATAGGCGATTTGAAATATGTCCCTTGTGAATGAGTGTGAAACATTTCTATAATCAGATACGCAGCAACCTACGCCGTTAAGTGAATCCCCCTATTATGTTTGTTCAGCATAACTAAGCAAACTATATACTATTATTTCACCCCCATACGCGTTATGATTCTTTCATCTCGTGTATTCGAAAAAAATATTGGAAAAGCACGTGGTTTACAAAATTGCCGATTTCTGGCTTTATTGTATAATCACCTTGGGTACCGCGACATGCAGACGGAAACGAAAATTGCCCTATACAAAACTCTGATTCTACTGGACATGAAGCATGGACATTAAAAGAGCCGAACCGGAGAGCTTTCGGGGTTTTCGAGTGAAAAGTGCTGCGTACAATACTCGGAGGGAAACTAGAAAATGGTGTGTGGCACTGACGCATATCAGCTGTAACGAGTACACAAAGAAGAAAATACAACAACAACAACTTCATCACGAATACGCTGGCTGCACGCGGTGGAATCGAACCTGGGGACCCTTTACGTTCGAGGACACTGGAGGAACATCACCCACGACCGACGATTATGGCGCTCTACAATGCGCCAGGCATAGGTGTATCGACGCTGTAGCCAACCAGGTATCCAGGTAGGTAAGGAAAAACTTTTTGTTAAAAGGGATCTTTAGGCATGGGGTCTCCAAAAATCTTGCGAGCAAAGGCGTAGGATTGCCAATCCGGAGATGGCGAGTTTGATTCTCGATCTGGTCCAGGATGTTTTCGGGTTGGAAACATGGCTATCAATTAATAACTGAAGAAATGCTAATAGAATACTAAGTTGAAAAGCAGGCCAAGCTCAAATTGGAATGTAGAGCCATTGAAGAAGAAGAAGAAGAAGGTATGCAATAAAATGGTGCTAGTTCCTAGAACAATTTTCATGGATTATTTCAAGAGTTGATTATTTTCTTTGAAAAGTGATAGCTCTATTTTTTATCCTTACCAACAGGTACCGGCTTTTTTTGTTCCAACAATATAAGAAATTAATCTACATATGCCCAGGTAGAGTCGCAAAAATTCGGAACTATTTTCCGCATCTTCTCCATTTTCATCTAAGCAAACGACCAGGCGGCTGCACCATTGCACCATTGATCGGAAACTCAGTCAGTAATTTCCCACTATGACACTGCAGTCCACGCACCGTCCGAAAACGGTTCTCGCGTTCGCACCAGGCCAGACCACAACACAAGCACCGACTTTTAGTTTTCCCACTCAATCTTGATCTCTTTTGGGATCACACCACACCGGCGTGCGATCTTCTGCGTTGGGTATGTTGTTTGTTGTAAAATGTTAGCCGCCACTAAGCGTCGCACCGTCCATCGTCGTCGTCGTCGTCGTTGTTGTCGTTTGCCGTTTGAGCATATCTCTTCTCACACCAGACGACAGCATGGGCAGCAACATATTTGGTGGCGGCGCGTGGCGCACGGTGGAAGAAATAGAAGAAGTCGCGCTTCTCGCGGGGACTTGGACAGAAAATAAAACTAACAAATAAAAATGTACCAATCTATCTCGATCTGGATTCAGTCGTCTTTTGTACGCGATCGTGTTCATATCTTCCGATGAGCCTTCCCGGTGGTCAATAGGTCCGAACTCTGGCCATCAATCCGCGCGAAACCCCATCGATCTTTTGATCGCACAGTTGAAGTGCGTATTCAAATAGATCAAATCATGATCGAACAGTAGGCTGATTTAGCTTATTTTTATAAAACGAAGTATCACGCATGTCCCGGTGATCGCGATAAGATCTGGAATATTAAGTCGGTCGGTCGTCGCCATTATAGATTGCTCAGAGCTCGCAATTTTGATTAGTAGATTACTTATACTCAGTCACCATCTGCAAACATAATTAGGCTGGCGGCTTTTTTTTGCGAAGTGGCATTCAGAAACAAGTGAAGTGACTTAGTTACCAAGAGGGAGAGATCAGTGATAGATTTTCAAAATCCGGAAAGGCAATAATCGAATGTGCAGCCGGTGTATGTTTGGGAAAGTGTCGTTAACATTCCGAAGTGGTTTGAGTTCTGCCACCCGCCCATTCATCGTTGGATAGTTTTCGGTACGGTTTCGCGAGTGAGAAGTGACAAGGGTTTTCAGTGAACACAATTAGATTGGTCATCACATTTTTGTTCTGATTCGGATTCGGATAGTCTTGTGACTGTTGTGTGGGGAGTTATCAGGAGTAACCAGAAGACGTGTTTTATGGCCCAGTAGTGGTAACGATGACAGCAAGCGCTCGGAGAGAAAATTTACGTCCCCGACGGACGTTCCGGATAGGTGCCATGAGATTTGGAACAATGCCGTCGATGCTGTTTTCGCATATTCTTTTGCTGCTGTTGACATGTGAGTGTTGAATAAGATTTTGATGAAGGTTTGGGAATGTTGGTTTTATTATCTTGCAAGAAGTATGTCAGAGTTTTAGTTTTGAACAGCTATTTAGGTTAATCAGTTTATTTACGTGTAAAAACGCATACATATTTATAGATTGAATCTATTAGATTATCTTGTCGATAAGTGGGAATAAGTGTGGGAATAAGTGGGAATAAGTGTAAGTGGGAATTAATAGTAATTTTTTCTCAAATTACAATTTTTTTTTATTCAAATTTTCTTTTTGCCTTTCTCGTATACAAAGTATACGTAAAGGCTATATGTTCGCTCCAAAAACAAACTTTTGATCCGAGGACCGGAGACCCATAGTGTTATATACCAATCGATTCAGCTCGACGAATTGGAGTGATGTCTGTGTGTGTATGTGTGTGTGTATGTGTGTGTGTATGTGTGTGTGTATGTGTGTGTGTATGTGTGTGTGTATGTGTGTGTGTGCGCAAAAAGTTTAGCTCACTTTTTAGGCACTTATCCTCAACCGATTTGCTCTCAACAAGTTTCATTCGACGCAGAATCCTATCCCATTGTTTCCTATTGAAAATTGACCCGATCGGACTATGGGCTTAGAAGTAATGGCCAGAATACTTTTTTTTTCATATAAAAGCACATTAAAAAGTCTAGCTCACTTTTTGGGCACTTATCCTCAACCGATTTGCTCTCAACAAGTTTCATTCGACGCAGAATCCCATCCCATTGTTTCCTATTGAAAATTGACCCGATCGGACTATGGGCTTAGAAGTAATGGCCAACATACTTTTTTTTTCATATGAAAGCACAATAAAAAGTCTAGCTCACTTTTTGGGCACTTATCCTCAACCGATTTGCTCTCAACAAGTTTCATTCGACGCAGAATCCTATCCCATTGTTTCCTATTGAAAATTGACCCGATCGGACTATGGGCTTGGAAGTTATGGCCAAAATACTTTTTGCCTTTCTCGTATACTAAGTATACGTAAAGGCTATATGATCGCTCCAAAAACAAACTTTTTATAGAAGGCCCGGAGACCCATAGTGTTATATACCGATCGACTCAGCTCGACGAATTGAGGTGATGTCTGTGTGTATGTGTGTGTGTGTGTGTGTGTATGTGTGTGGGTCTGTGCGCACCAGCCCAAAAAAAAAATGTCACTCATTTTTAGGTACTTATCCTTAACCGATTTACTCGCAACAAGTTGCATTCGACGCAGGATACTCTACCATTGTTTCCTATTGAAAATTGGTCAGATCGGACTATGGGATCGGAAGTTATGGCCAAAATACCCCTCTTTTATAGAAAAATTGATTAAAAAATGTCACTCATTTTTCAGGCACTTATCCTTAACCGATTTGCTCGCAACAAGTTGCATTCGACGCAGAATCCTGTCCCATTATTTCCTATTTAAAATTGGCCAGATCGGACTATGGGATCGAGAGTTATGGCCAAAATACAAATTTATACAAAAAAATCGCGTAAAAAGTGTCACTCATTTTTCGGGCACTTATCCTTAACCGATTTGCTCGCAACAAGTTGCATTCGACGCAGAATCCTGTCCCATTGTTTCCTATTTGAAATTGGCTAGATCGGACTATGGGATCAGGAGTTATGGCCAAAATACAAATTCATACAAAAAAATCGCGTAAAAAATGTCACTCATTTTTCGGGCACTTATCCTTAACCGATTTGCTCGCAACAAGTTGCATTCGACGCAGAATCCTGTCCCATTGTTTCCTATTTGAAATTGGCTAGATCGGACTATGGGATCAGAAGTTATGGCCAAAATATAAATTCATACAAAAAAATCGCGTAAAAAATGTCACTCATTTTTCGGGCACTTATCCTCAACCGATTTGCTCGCAACAAGTTGCATTCGACGCAGAATCCTGTCCCATTGTTTCGTATTTGAAATTGGCTAGATCGGACTATGGGATCAGGAGTTATGGCCAAAATACAAATTCATACAAAAAAATCGCGTAAAAAATGTCACTCATTTTTCGGGCACTTATCCTCAACCGATTTGCTCGCCACAAATTGCATTCGACGCAGAATCCTGTTTCATTGTTTCCTATTTAAAATTGGCTAGATCGGACTATGGGATCAGGAGTTATGGCCAAAATACAAATTCATACAAAAAAATCGCGTAAAAAATGTCACTCATTTTTCGGGCACTTATCCTTAACCGATTTGCTCGCAACAAGTTGCATTCGACGCAGAATCCTGTCCCATTGTTTCCTATTTGAAATTGGCTAGATCGGACTATGGGATCAGGAGTTATGGCCAAAATACAAATTCATACAAAAAAATCGCGTAAAAAATGTCACTCATTTTTCGGGCACTTATCCTCAACCGATTTGCTCGCAACAAGTTGCATTCGACGCAGAATCCTGTCCCATTGTTTCCTATTTGAAATTGGCTAGATCGGACTATGGGATCAGGAGTTATGGCCAAAATACAAATTCATACAAATAAATCGCGTAAAAAATGTCATTCATTTTTCGGGCACTTATCCTCAACCGATTTGCTCGCAACAAGTTGCATTCGACGAAGAATCCTGTCTCGTTGTTTCCTGTTGAAAATTGGCCATATTGGACTATGGGATCGAAAATTATACCATTTTTGTTTTTATGGAAAAATCGCTAAAAAAAACTCACTCATTTTTCAGGCACTTTTCCTCAACCGATTTACTCGCATTAAATTACAATCGACGCGGAGTGTCTCATATTTTCTTATTAAAAATTTGGCTAGATCGGACTATGGGCTTAGATGTTATGGTCAAATTACTATTTATTGCGAAAAAGAGTTCAAAAAAGTCTAGCTCACTTTTTTAGCACTTAGACTTCATATATTCCCCAAGCAACCCAAGTTTAACAAATCTGGTTGCAGTAACCATATTGTGATTGAATCCGGTCATATATAAGTTACTGTGATTGATGTGCAGGGCCGGATTTACGGGGGGGTCGGGGGGGCCGCGGCCCCGGGCCCCCACAAATCTTATGTACCAAAACCAACCTTTTTTGTACATTTTGGGGCCCCCACATACCGTCGGCCCCGGGGCCCCTTACCGGCTAAATCCGGCCCTGTTGATGTGCAATATGTGTGCTTCTCAGGTCGCTCGCAACAGATTGCATTCGACGCAGAATCTTGTCCCATTGTTTCCTATAGAAACTTGGCCGGATCGTACAATTGGGTCAAAAGTTATGGCGAAAATACTAATTTTAAAACTACAAAATAAAATGCCATTTTTTGCTCTTATGCTCATCCGATTTGTTTGCAACAAATTGCGTTTGGCGAGAATTTTTTTTATGCATATAAACAAATATGAAAAAAAAAACACTCGGCATCGTTTAAAACGGAAGCATTTTTTCTCGCGTGTGACATTTTGTCTTGTTCAAATATGAAAATTGTTGGTGTACAAATATTAACTTCCGCGGGTAAGAATGGTCGACTTAACCCAACTTAACCTACACCCCCGAGGGTGACCATACGGCCCTGAAGGCGTCCGTTAGCCGATCGTGTTTTCTTCGGATCAATGAGATAGATCGTAATAGCTGACAATAGTGCTCAAGTGAAAATGGTAGCAGCTCACTGGTCGGTGGGAAACTGGTAACCAGTGCCGCCGGCATCGCTGGAGATCTTTCAGGATTACCACCTCTCGGAAGCGAAGAGCTACCAAGTCTTTAAATTGTGGGTAAAGTAGTCAGCCTGAGAAAATTATTTTGAGCTTTTTAGTGGAATATTTTCACTTGTCATAAGACGATTTTGTACGGTCCCATTTGGTTCCAACACTTGATTGTGCCTTGACAGATGCGTGTTTCGACCTCAGCGGTGGGGTCGTCTTCGGCGTCTCGAAGTCGAGTCAAGTACGAGACACTGAAGACGGCTTTACTGTTAGGGTCGAGGTACGTATCTGTCGGAGTACAGATGAGTGGTGAAATTGAGTGGGATTGTGCAGACTCGTCTTATGACAAGTGAAGTTTTTATTGTTAATTCATTACCTTATTATAATTAATATTTTCAGAATATTTATTGATTTTATTATTCTTATCATATTCTTTACATTTGTTTCATTCCTATTTTTTTAACACATAATGTCCATCACCTCTAATATAGTCATTTCAATTTTTTTAAATTTCTTTCAAGTGTATATGAATTAAACTCTTTGAGCTCAAATAGCAAATTATATGGAATATTTTCATCATATGGCAGTGTATTCAACAGTATTTTCATAAAATAAACTGTATATTGTGTACAACAGCTAAAGGGTTATTTTTTACCAACGGAAATATCCAAACTCATTGTCTCCGTATTGGTTATCATATATTACATACATCGTAACGTTTTATTCAATTATTTCACTTTTTATAATCGTTTTACTCCTTCTAAACATGTTTATAATATTCGTAATACTTATTACGAGACTCCCTATGAATAAATATTCTGTTGTTATAGGAATACATTTAATTTGTGATTATTAAATTACATTTATGAAATCGAATCCTACCATACAAAATAACTTGTTTTCGGGTTTCCGTTTTGACTAATGAAGGTTCGACTACAATCGGCCCGACAACGGTTGACACCAATAAAAATATTCAATGATTACGATACCAGAGCCACCATTTTTCAGAACCTACTTTTTTTTCTAGTGATCCCATAGGCTAGATGTACCAGTTGTGGCTATAGCACCAGTTGTCGCACTAGTGCATTATATACCAAATGGCCGATCAAATCACCGCAAACCAAGTTCATATCGATAAAGCATATTCATATGATACGAGAACACCTTTGATCTCTTCCAAAACAAGCAAAGCATAATTGTAAAAATTGATTTTGCTTAATTTTTGACATTCTTTGCACCAGTTGTCGCACTAGTGGTCCCTATTTGGCCAGTCCCATAAGAAAACAATGGGATTTGCCAAATAAGGAACCAAAATTAAGAATAGTGCCACAACTGGTGCATGTGTTCCTATTATGGATTAATTAATTTTGAGGCTAATAACAAATTTTATTGTGGTTTTCACAGCTGTTCTAAGGAGCAGGAGGCAAAACCTTTTCCTTGATGTATAAAGTTCACCCACATGCCTTTTACTTATTTTTTTTAAAAATAGTTGTTCTTAAGTATGGCGACAATTGGTACACCCACCCTAGTAGAATTACCTTTTTTCAGAACCAGGTGAACAAAATGTTCGATCGGATAACAGCAAGCTTCGGTATCAATCGGTTGTGCTTCATTCATTGTTTTCAATAATTTACTACATTCATCAAATTTCTTGCAATTATACTCAATAAATGTTTATATTTCATCATATAATATTATATCATGTTATATTATATATCATGATATTAATTTCATTAATCTAAACAACCTGGATCGAACCAAAATCAAATTCATCTTCTTCGGATTGGTATTTCTGAACCATTTCTCTCAAGGTCGACTAATGCTTAACAAAGCAAACCCTGCCGTACAAAACATGTAAAGTAAATAATATATGGTATGGGTTCTTTGACACTGTAGCAAAGGGTTTGTAGTATGTAGTAAACGTAGTATGATTCACCTGTGATTTTTAGCTCGTAATTTATTGATATTTTTTAATGTATTAATCTATTACAGATTAAATGTCTTCTGTTATAGCCTATTCAGAGCACGATTTTACTCACATGATGAAGAGTAGCTTGATATCAAGGATTGCTCATCGTATTTTCATTTCATATGAAATTTATCACTCTAAATGCCTCGTAAATGCTTGTAATATGAATATGCCATTATTGAGTTGAAAAACATTTGTGATCAATAAGAATCACTACATGAAATCGTTGCATTTCATCAGTGCTTAATAAAACTTAGCAAAACTCCGACCATATTACCTCGATTTAATTGATCATATTGATCATAACTTTCAAATACATTTCTGACATAAAAAAAGACAGGAAGAAAACAAACAAATAAAAACAAATAATGTAATAATGTTTCATCATATACATATTTATTTTGCTTCATCAAATGATTTGTTACATTCATATTTTTTTTTCATGACATATATTTTATTGTGAAATCAAATATATGGCCAACAATCAAACTCATTCGAATAACTATATGATATTTTGCTCGCAAATCTATTGAGAACATTATATTGTAAATATGTATTATCATTATTTTATACTCATAACATTGGTTATTATCATGCATATATTTCATTTTAGTTATAATACATATGCTATATTATGATATGGAAATGCTAATATCATCTTCCAAACTTGGACGTACATGTTCATGATAGCATTAGAGGCGAAAGTATAGAATTGATAGTTCCGTTAGGATACGGCAGGCATGAAGAATGTTTTATAGAAGTCGATTTGAAAGCGAGCGGAGGGCAATATTTGTGATGGCACATATCGCACGACCTTCCTTCTGCCAAGCTCCCGTATGAAGGGGAGGGAAGAATATCAGTGTGGAAGCTGATATATCTCCACTGGCAAAAGGAAGGTGGTTTGACTTGCTCATATGCCATCGCGTGCGGAAGGATTTGCTATCGACGAGTACTGTCCCCGAGTACTGTATGCTATATTATTTTTATGCCATCAGGGATACTTTTTTCAGATCAGGCCCAAGGTCCAGGGATAACGGTATTCATCAGCCGAAACACCACCTTATTTCCTCTACAATATTACTGATTTGACTGTAAATATATTAAATGGGACTGGGAGGTCCTAGCAGCACAATTCACGTTGATTTGGTTGAAATAACTCATATATGACCAAATTTAGTCGTATATGAGTATAATAGACTGATTTACAACATGTGTGTTGCTCGGGGGATGCATCAGGGCATCAATGAAGTTACAATTGGACAATGAAGTGGTAGCCAATCGGAGTCAAGGAAGGAAAGTATCAGTCGTTCGCGTCTATTACTTTTATCTCCAACAGTTGTTATCCAGTTGACGCGCCCTTCTTCAAACAAACCATCCCGTGCCAAACCATCATTTTGCTGGAAGGAGATTCTTATTTTCCCGTGGGTTTAGTGTAAGTGTCTCTGCTTACAGGTCCACCACCTCCATTTTTGGCCTTTCATACAGCAATATGTTGAATTCAAAATTATATTGAAATTTGACCTTACTGTTAAGTGGAACCGCATGCAGAGCAAGACTCCAGCCAGGATGGTGGCTAACTACATACATACATACATACATAAACAATTATGAAAAATAAGACCAATCCACATATTTCTTCCAAATTTTTCCAAACCTTTTGAACGAACGAGAAAGGCACCATCACCGCTAGGTGGATTAATCTGGGTTTTTTACTTTGTCTCATTTTTCCTAATATAATATTATATGTCAAAAGTTTCAGATCAGACAGACATGTTTAGGAACGTTGCTTTGAAGAAATTTAAATCCACATTTACAGTCCTTTATTTTGTTTTGGACATATTAAAATTATCGAATGTTTTTTTGTGCATTTTTTTCGTCAACGTATTTTCTGATGTGGGACAATCACCGATGCCAGAAGAACGACTTATCTACTCCTTGACTCTACATATCATACCAACCATTACAATAGCCGGAACATACGGCAATGCTACCTTATCGGAAGGAAGATATGATCAGACATGTTTCGTCTCAGAAGGCGTTAGCCTCAAGCCCACAGAGCCAGGCATGCTTACCAATCAAATACCGGCGCCGTCATATATAAAGTTTCGTCGCAAAATCTCCTAAATTCCTATTCCGCCAAGTTTTAGAAATGTCTCCACGAATTTCAACAATTTCATTTTATGTTGCAGATTATTTTTCAACAATTTTAAGAATCGTCGAAAAATATTAAAATATCAGGATTTTTTTGCAATATTCAAAACCTTCGTCGAAAAATTTCAAAAGTTTTGATATTTAAAAAAAATAATTTTAGATTTTTTTCAATTCTTGGAAATAAAATATTTTTTGCAATTCCTGATCATAATACCTGGTTTACAGTTCGCGTTTGAGTGATAAAACGGCCTACTTTTCCATACAAACGAAATTTGTGCTTTAATAAACATTATGCAACTAAAATGCATTGCATAAAATCCATTATAGCACTCATTTGGGTGCTATAATGAAAAACCAACATAGGAACAGTAAATCGAGTCAGGTATCAGGTATCAGAACGTCGGCTCCAGGGGCACGTTCACCTCAATTTGGGAGATTTGTGCCATCGCCTTCACAGCCTTTTTCATCACACACCTGACGGAAAAGGAAGTGAACAAAAGGAAAGGAATGTGGATGGGAGAACAAAGGGAATGTTTGGAAAAGGGCCCTTGAAGAGGTCATACAACGCATAAGCGTACAACAGCTTATAGCTCCTTACCACAACGGGTTATGAACAACAAAATACTCTGAAGGTTCAGGTTTCTGAAGTCAATTTCACTAAGTAAGTGTTTACCAAATATTTGGAAGCGCAATTGTGCATAGACTGGGCAGTTACATATTAGATGATAAGAAGTTCCATAATCGGATTCACAACTATCATAAACAGATGATTCAACGCGTTGAATATTTGCCATGTGATAGTTCAGTCGGCAGTGACCTGTCAAAGCCTTGACTAAGACACTGCAATTCTGCTTAGACAGATTAGCTAAATAGCTTGCTACTACCGGAGATGGCTCCCGGATGTACAATTTTGTTTGATGACATGAATCCAGACTACTCCAATGCCATTTGTACCCAAGAGTTGATCAAAAGCTTCACCCAACACTTGGATATTGGAATAGCTGGCTCAGGACCAATAAAGTCATGCGATGCTCCATTACGAGCTAACTCATCAGCCAATTCGTTTCCAGCTATGGAAGAATGGCCAGGTACCCATATAAGGTGTAAAGTATTTACTGAATTCAGTTCCTCAATGTAATGGATGATGTAATGGACGAATACCATTACGATTACGTTTTTCCGTGAAAAGAACAATAGATGTTTTATTCGGATTGACCGAAAGGCCATATTGGCGACACCAACTTTCAATTACCTGAAGAGCATTTTGCATCAGGTCGAATAAGGTAGTAATGCACAAACCCACTATCAATGTAAGATAGTCGTCGGCAAATCCATAGGTAGGAAAACCGCCATTCTTGAGTAACCTCAATAGCGTATCTGCAACGAGATTCCACAAAAGTGGAGATAATACTCCCCATTGAGGGCATCAGCAGACACTTAATTTCCTAATCGCTGCTTGACGTAATGTCGAGTAGAGATGTCGGTTTTTAAGCATCTGGTGAATCCATTTGGTAATAATATTAGGTAGCCCATGCCAACGTGCGGCTTCCAATATTGCATCGAAAGACACGTTGTCGAAAGCACCTTCAATATCTAAGATAGTACCCAAGCACGATTGCTTTTGAGCGAAAAGTTTCTCTGTTTCGTAAACAACCTTGTGTAGAAGAGACACGGTGGAATTTCCAAATTGGAAAGCATGTTGATTAACATGAAGAGGCATGTTTGCCAAACAGTCATCACGAATGTGATGGTCAATAATACGTTCTAAGCATTTCAGAAGAAATGAGGTCAGACTGATGGGACTAAAACTCTTCGCTTCTTCATACGAAGCACGTCCTCCTTTTGGGATAAACTTTACAGTGACATCCCGCCAGGATATGGGAATATACCCAGTAGCAAAACTGCATACTAAAAGCTTTTTCAAAACATGTTTGATATGTTCAAAACCTCTCTGAAGTAGAACGGGATAAATCCCATCCTCCCCTGGAGATTTGTAGGGAGCAAAACTGTTAAGTGCCCATTGAATCGATTCAGTAGTTATGATTCTACGTGCTTGAGCCCAAGACCCATAGCTACATGAAAAGACAACAGGATCATCCGAAGATGTTATATCGACACATCCAGGGAAGTGCGTATCAAATAAGTGTTCTAACGATTCTTCACCAGAAGAAGTGTAGTCGCCATTTGGCTTGCGAATTTCGCCAACTTGGAAATCCTTGGATCTCACAAGAATTTTATTCAATCGACTGGCTTCACTCAAATTGGAAACATTTGCACAAAGGTTTTCCCAGCCGGATCGTTCAGCAGATCGTAGAGCCTTCTTGTAAGCTCTGCGAGCCAACTTGATAGAATCCGTCCCTGCTGAATGGCGTCTGTTCCAACTCCTTCTGCACTGCTTCCTTAGCTTAGCCAAATCGGAATTCCACCAAGGGGTTCCTCTTGAGGTTTTTACAGAACGTAAAGGGTAAGCTTCTTCGAAAGCTTCCACGATGTGCAACGTTGTAGTATCAACTGCATCATCCAAGTCGGTAGGAGTTTCTATAGAAGGTAGATATCCATGAAATTTGGTAGAGAGCAACTCTGTGTAAAGATCCCAGTTTGTTGAACGGGGATTTCTAAAACGCAAGGTCTGCAAAGTAGCATTCAAATGATCAAAGTAGATGTAGCGATGGTCAGATATCGATTCCTCATCTGACACATGCCAATTCGTCAATTCGTGACTGATTCTATTGGAGCAAAGGGTTATGTCTAACACTTCTGCTCTATTAGATACCATAAAGGTTGGGCGATTGCCTATGTTAACTAAACTAAGTTCGGTACTAATTAAGTATTCCATCAAGCTGGAGCCTCTCAGATTGATATCCGAGCTACCCCAGATGATGTGATGAGCATTAGCATCACTGCCGACAATTAGCGGAAGGCCTTTTGAAGTGCAATATATGACAACTCGTTTGAAAGCATCCGTAGGGGATGGTTCATCATGTGGTAAATAAACCGAACAATAGACGTATTTCCTGACGGGGGTTCCGCCAGTTGCGTCAATTGTGACAGCACATACATCTCTAGTTGTTAGTTCAGAGATAAGTGTATAGCATTGTTAACAAGCACACATACACGCGGCATTGATCGAGAGTTTGCCATTTCTTTACTGAAAGCAGCAAAAACCGGGTTCACTTGGTTACCTAGGTAGAAGCTACCCTTGCGAAAATAGGGTTCCTGCACCAAAGCCACTTGGGATTTGCCATTTTGCATGAGTCTACAAAGATTAATCGTTGCTGTTCTTTTATGCTGAAGATTGATTTGAGCTATCTTAACTGAAGCCATTGCAAATTAAGATAATGCACTCCACAACTTCAGCATTAATATGAACAGCAACGATGAAACCAAATTGGTATCTTATCAAAAAAGTCAAAGACGAAACACAGAGTACAATGTGTATAACGCATAAAGCGAATCCATATAGGTGACAATTTGTTGAAAAACTAAATAAAAACATGCTCATAATCCCACCCTTATTTAACCTCAAGTTGAGATTAAATAAGAGTAGCCGATTATTTCGGAGAAGCAAAAAGTCAACTACGCCATAGCTCCGGTTAGCGCAGTAAGGGCTAGATACTGTGAAGGGTGCCCTGGTGCTTCACAGGCTCCGTTAGCGGTTAGGTTCTTTTTACCTAACCATTCATTCGTAGGCACGGTAAGCATAAAGCCGCATCACACCAAGAATGTGGGGTCATCTGTATGGTGGACTTCTACCACCGGAACAAGCAATCCGTAGCGTTATTCTTAGCCAGGATAATTGGCTGCCGACACCACACAGCTATCTTGGCTGTTCGGGGAGAGAAGTTGACATTGACTTTACGTCAACTCTCAATGTGGCCGAACAGCCTGATTAAATATTAAAATATCAGGAATATTTTTTGCAATACCTATTTCAAAACCTTCGTCGAAAATTTTTAAAAATTTTGATATTTAAAAAAAAATAATTTTAGATTTTTTCAATTCTTGAAAATAAAATATTTTTTGCAATACCTGATCATAATACCTGGTTTCCAGTTCGCGTTTGAGTGATAAAACGGCCTACTTTTCCATACCAACGAAATTTGTGCTTTAATGAACATTATGCAACTAAAAAGGGTTGCATAAAATCCATTAAAGCACTCATTTGGATGCTATAATGAAAAACCAACATAGTAACAGTAAGTCGAGTCAAGTACGAGACACTGAAGACGGCCTTACTGTTGAGGTCGAAATACGTATCTGTCAAGATACTATTAAGTGGTGGAATTCAATGGGATTGTACAAACTCGTCTTATGACAAGTGTTCAAATAGTGTAATCTCTGCGTCGCGTAATACATTAAGTAGTTTGATGGACATAACATCAGAATTTCCCGAAGGCAAATTCATCTATCGCTTCAAGGCTTGTCGAACTATTCAATGTGGCACGATAACATAGAATCTGATTGTTCTCTGCAGCAACATTGTTTATTGGCAAGAATGATCATGTGGAGTAAATTAGACTATACAATTTTGGTACAGAATTAACATATTTAAGCCCAATTTTCGTCATTGCAAAAAATAGCGTGTGCAACTCGTTGCAAAACTCGTTTTTTTCAGCACTCGTTGTATTTCGGCAAGCCACGTTGAATAAACGTACAACTCGTGCTGAAAAATCATCTTTTTGCAACTAGTTGCACAAATTACTATTATTTATTGAAAAAAAATCGGAGTATTTAAAAACTTTTTTGCAATTCCTGATCATAATATCTGGTTTACCGTTCGTCTTTGAGTGATAAAACGGCCTACTTTTCCATACCAACGAAATGGATGCTTTAATGAACATTATGCAACTCAAATGGGTTGCATAATATTCATTATAACACTCATTTGAGTGCTATAATGAAAAACCAACATCAGAATAGTAGTTGCATGACTACATTTTTCTAAATTAGCTTGGGCAAGTGTTCAAATAGTGTATTCTTTGCATCGCGTAAATATGAAATAGTTTGATGGACAAGACATAAAAAATTTCCAAAGGCAAGTACATCTATTGCTTCACGGTTTAACGAACTATCCAATATGGCACGGTAACATGGAATATGATTGTTCTTTGCAGCAACATGATTTTTTGGGAAGAATGATCATGTGGAGTATATTAGACTGTACAATTTTGGTACAGAATTTTAAAATTAAAGCCCATTTTTCGTCATTGCAAAAAATAGCGTACATGCAACACGTTGCAAAACTCGATTTTTTCAGCACTCGTAGTATAACGTACAACTCGTGCTGAAAAAATCATCTTTTTGCAACTTGTTGCACAAACTACTATTTCGATAATTTGTAGCATTTTTTAATTTTGTTGCAAGTTTTCGTATAAATTATCATTTTTTTTTGCAATATTTCAAATATTTTTCGACATGAGTTTTTAAAAATTTCTTAACTTCGTTTTTTCTTCAACTCGAAATTTCTTCAAAATAATTAAAAAGTGTGTTTGCATAATCTCGAAATTTAAAAATTTGGCTAAAAAGTTTGCAATTTGTCAATGAGATGAAAGTTTTTTTCAAAGAAATTTCAAATAGAGTCATGGTTTGCAAAAAAATGAAAATGTTGTGAAACTTAACTAACAATTATTGAGGAATTCATGGAAGAATGTTAAAAATTGCTTTTTTTCTAGGCCAACATTCGTATGTTCATTGAACGCATACTCATTTCGCACGTTCGGATCAAACACACCCACTTGATTTTTCACTTGATTATTTTCCACTATTTTCTTGATTTTATCACGCCTAAACACTATTCCCTAACTGAGTTTCACATTTTTCTTCAATTCTGAACAACCATTAATTTAATTCATGACCAAAAACTGCTTTTATAAAAATTGAAGTGAGAGACAAATTTGTCGCCCGTATAAGCATTTCATTACTCAATTTCACTAGCGCAATTCGCTTTGACGCTGCCATCTAGCGGAGATGGACGCGTGCGTAAAATCACTGTATTTCAACATGGTGAAGACAGGAAGTATATTTTAAAATGCTTTTTTTGCAATTCCTGATCATAGTGCTTAGTTTACAGTTCGCCTTTGAGTGATATATTTTTGTTTTAAATTTTTATTAAAGTGATTTTTTAATCTTAAAATTAAGTTCAGCACTAGTCTTTGAGTGATAAAACGGCCTTCTTTTCCATAACAATGCAAGGAGTACTTTAATGACCATTATGCAACTCAAATGGGTTGCATAACATCCATTATAGTATTCATTTGGGTGCTATCATGAAAAACCAACATAATAACAAAGTGTTTGGGAAAGTGTTCAAATAATGTACACCCGATTTCATTTTCACACGGATTTTTTTTACACATCCGTGTAAAAAAATCCCATTTAAAATTTTTGCAAAGTTGCTCCATCATAAAACTTTCTAAACTTTTTAAACTTAAAAAAAATTTCAGCTTTTTTATTTTTCTAGTAATTTCATTTTCTTTTAAAGTATGAAGTTTTGCCTTTCTCGTATACTAAGTATACGGTAAAGGCTATATGATCGCTCCAAAAACAAACTTTTTATAGAAGGCCCGGAGACCCATAGTGTTATATACCAATCGACTCAGTTCGACGAATCGAGGTGATGTCTGTGTGTGTGTGTGTGTGTGTGTGTGTGTGTGTGTGTGTGTGTGTGTGTGTGTGTGTGTGTGTGTGTGTGTGTGTGTGTGTGTGTGTGTGTGTGTGTGTGTGTGTGTGTGTGTGTGTGTGTGTGTGTGTGTGTGTGTGTGTGTGCGCAAAACTACTCAACAAAATGTCACTCATTTTTCGGGCACTTATCCTCAACCGATTTGCTCGCAACAAGTTGCATTCGACGCAGAATCCTGTCCCATTGTTTCCTATTTGAAATTGGCCAGATCAAACTATGGGATCGAGAGTTATGGCCAAAATACAAATTCATTAGAAAAAATCGCGTAAAAAATGTCACTCATTTTCGGACACTTATCCTCAACCGATTTGCTCGCAACAAGTTGCATTCGACGCAGAATCCTGTCCCATTGATTCCTATTTGAAATTGGCCAGATCGAACTATGGGATCGAAAGTTATGGCCAAAATACAAAATCATACGAAAAAATCGCGTAAAAAATGTCACTCATTTTTCGGGCACTTATCCTCAACCGATTTGCTCGCAACAAGTTGCATTCGACGCAGAATCCTGTCCCATTGATTCCTATTTGAAATTGGCCAGATCAAACTATGGGATCGAGAGTTATGGCCAAAATACAAATTCATTAGAAAAAATCGCGTAAAAAATGTCACTCATTTTTCGGACACTTATCCTCAACCGATTTGCTCGCAACAAGTTGCATTCGACGCAGAATCCTTTCCCATTGATTCCTATTTAAAATTGGCCAGATCGAACTATGGGATCAAAAGTTATGGCCAAAACACAAAATCATACGAAAAAATCGCGTAAAAAATGTCACTCATTTTTCGGGCACTTATCCTCAACCGATTTGCTCGCAACAAGTTGCATTCGACGCAGAATCCTGTCCCATTGTTTCCTATTGAAAATTGGACAGGTCGGACTATGGGATCTGAAGTTATGACCAAAATACCTTTTTTCATAAAAATCACAAAAAATGTCACCTATTTTTTGGACACCTAACCTTAATCGATTCACACGCAACAAGTTGCATTCGACGCAGAATCCTGTCCCATTGTTTCCTATTGAAAATTGGCTAGATCGGACTATAGGATCGGAAGTTATGGCCAAAACACCATTTTAGCCTTTTTATACGAAAAGGCTGTATGTTCGCTCCAAAAACCAAACTTTTACAGAAGGCCTGGAGACCCATAGTGTTATATACCAATCGATTCAGCTCGACGAACTGAGATGATGTCTCTGTCTCTCCCACTTCATACGGGAGTTTGGCAGAAAGACGGTCATGAGATTTATATCATAACAAATATTGCCCTCCGCTCGCGTGATGGGAATGACATTTTCGTTTTCTTTTTGTGTAGTCGGAGCTTCAGTTCAACTAACATCCAAAAGTGATATCCTTAAAATATATGACTGGGTGAAATGAAACAGGGTTATGTACGTCAAAAAGATTGGAAAAGGAAACAAAAATGTCGAAATTCCTATTAGCATATTGTAGATCAAGCTGAAAACCGAACCGAGGTCCCGCGAAATCGCATTTTCTCGCATTTCCGGATGTTGCAACTGCATCGCGAGTAGTGCGCAACTGTGCCATAGTCGGGCACCACTCGCGATGCAGTTGCGACATCCGGAAATGGGACAAAATATGATTTTCGGTTTTCAACTGGATCTACAATATCTTCTCATAAATAATCTGATTTTCATAGAACGTACAATGAAATGTGTCTTTTTTACTCCTAGCCAGTAGCTCATCGTTTTTCAAGCACACACATTTTACGAAGGTCTATAAAGGCACCATCAGCGCTAGTTGGATTAATCTGGGTTTTTTTATTAAAATAATTAATTAATTTCAATTGTCATCATTACAATTCTACGACTTCTTCGTAGATTAAAAAAAACGTAGCCAATTTTTGAAATATCAACCTCAATTTTTTTTAAAGTATTCTCAGAAACTTTGTAGCGAATTTCAAAAGTTTCATCTAAAACTTTAGATTTTTACTCATTAGTTACAAAACTTCGTCAAAACGATTTGAATTTTTAAGATGCAATTGCAAAATTAACAAAGGGGATGGTTTCATCGCAACATTTCAAGAATTTAATGGAAAGTATAAGTTTCGTCATTTTTCTCTCCAATGAAATTTAAAGTCTCGAATGAAACAAAAGAATTCATTTTTTTCGTGTTTTCGAATATTGAAAGAATCCACCAAAAATTTCTTGTTCAGATATATCGACGAAAGAATAAATGTCGTAAAATTTGATACATGTGCCTTTAAAAATGAAATAAAAAATATAGTTTCAAACTCATTTTTTATTTACAACAATGTCGTCCATAGTTTCATAATAACTACCGTAAGTTTTTAAAACATATCGCAAAATTTCAAGAATTTCGCGAAAAAAAAACATATTTGGAATTCATGAAATCTCAAAATTATGTCAAAAGTTTACTGCAATTTAAAGTGTTATTTTTCAGAATATCTTACCAATATTTAAAAAAAAAATGATTAGAAAATTCAAAAGTTTCATTGAAATATTAGAAAACTTCAAAACTATGTAGCATTTTTATATTTATTCTAAAAGCTCGTATTATTTTCTTTGATTTCAAAACTTCTTCTAAGCAGTTTATGATTTCAAGAGGCCAACGCAGAATTAAAATTTCATGAAAGTTTAAATAATAGCCAGCAGTTATCGAATAGAATTTTAAAATATTTCAAATAATTTTATCTAATAAGAATTTTCATTTTTTTTCGATGATTCAAGAAATTTTTCACGACCTTTTGAAACTTTTTTCACTTTTTTTTAAGGATTCGAAATTGTCGTTGTTTTTCAAAATAAATAAAATCCATTAAATTTCAATCGTCTAAGACGAATTAAGTACTCTCTTAATTCCACCAATTATTTTCGATATCTTCACAGATACGTAGTTCTGTCAACAACTGTGTGGTCGTCTTCAGTGTCTCGTACTTGACACGACACGAAAACAATCGCAACTTACATTATTTATACTACGCTGTTTGTACCTGTCGGTATTCAACCCTGTCGGTATTCGGTTTGTACCTGTCTGTATTCAACAGCGCTGTTTGTACCTGTCGGTAGATTTCCAAACTTTTAGCTACATCGAGTTTCCATGGGGAAGAGACATTTCTTAAGATTTTAATATTTGATGCCGTAATTGGGTGATTTTCCTTATACACATGCTCTGCTACCTTAGATCTAAATTCGTAATGTAATCCCTTATCGTTTTCCGAAAATTGCTTTTGAATGTGCTGTCACGTTTCAAAAATGTTGGAATATCGAAAATTGGCGGAATTGAATGGAGAGTACTTAATTCGACTTAGACGGTTGAACACATTCCACTAAAAGAGCTTAATATATTTTTCTCCATAAAATTTAACAAAACTTGCTTAAAAAACTTCAACAATTAAAAAAAATGTTATTGTAAATTAAGAGACTTTTGTGGTAAATTTAAAGTGTTTCGTCAACATCCTTGTTGAAATCGCATGGATGATCCTGGATCAGATACGCGGTCTCACTCGTTAAACGTGCATTTTAGCAATATATGTTAGTTTTGTTTTTAGCTCTATGAGAAAATATAATACTGAATAAATATTGCACTATTCCAACGTTTATCATAGCCTTTTTCTCCTAGTCACAAATCGGCATAAAATTACTTCGTTTTATAAAATTGAATACTTTCTGGTCCAATTTCCGGTCACTTCTGATTTTGATTTTCTTCCTTTTTCCGACAGGTTAGCGAACGTGTAGTATTCCCCAAGCTTGTTGACCATGAATTTTTACCTTTGCGGGGTGGATAGCGAAACGCTTGGTCAAATTATCCATCTCGATGCCCTTCTTACGGAGCCATGTGTCCAAAACTCGAATTTCAATATCACTTTCAATTTGCGATACATCGGAAACAACAAATTTTCAACAAACAAAAAATTTTGATTTGAAACTTAACATATGAATACATCGAATGCAGGATAAAACAAACCAATACCTTCATGAGCTTTTGAGTAGTAACACTTTGAAAGTGGATAACTTATTTTCGATACAGTTCTTATTTTAGGAATTACATCAAAATAGGGTAAATCACTACTTGGGCCTATGGACCCGGTTCCCGGCTCACTGCACAGAAAACTAATGATTTATACTGTTTGAAAGCCGTAGGTTCATGATTGATAATTTTTAAAAAGTCTCCCATTTATTTTTCACAATACTCAATATTTTTCAACCACTTGTTTTACTCCTAATTGATCCAATTGTAGAAAATAAAAATGTAGATTTCAAAATTTCGCTCTCCGATGCCACACCACTGAGCCGAAGTGATTCTTTCCACTTTTACAAAACGGTATCATCAAATAAACACCTACCTGAAAATCGTCACAGTGCTCGATACAACCATTGCTTGAAGCTGTTAATCACCACACCATAATTCTAAACACACGCGCTTCAATTCTTCCTAATTTTTCGTTTCACTAGAACTTATTTAAACACATTAGAATACATTTTAAAATGAATCCTCAAACCGAACAAAAAATCACCTCGGCCCAAGAACTTCTTGCCGCACCGTGCTGCCAAAACGTCAGGAGTATGAAAATGATCCTTCATTGTTAATAGGAAAACTGTCTAATACGTTGACGCTATTATGTTATTTATACTGTTTTTAAGTATTTGGAAGAAATTTGGATGAGTAAATATATCTTCTCATCCAAATAAAAATGATTATGAATAATACCATCTGGCATCTTGTTGTCGTGGAACGTGCATATTTTTGTTTACGTCGCATTTTCTACCGTCGCGAGAGAATGAGAATAAAATGTTGAGAGATTGAGTGAAATTTTGCTTAGGCCGGAAACTGGTTTTTATGTATGCCGGAATGGCAATCGCTTTGACTGAAATGAGTGTTGCACCTCGTTAATTTAAATCAAATAAAAGCTTTTTCAAACGATGTTTAGCAAGAATAGGTATTTTTAATCAGAAGTGAACCTCAATGCAGTATTATACAGCCCACAAAATTCAGGAAAAGTTGCTTCCTGTCATAAATATCAATTAAATAATGCAGTCGTATGCAAGTTAGGCCGGGAATGGGGTAAGAAACCCTACTGAAAAAAATTCTACGCTTTTTCTATTTGAAAAAATAGTAAAAAAGTAAAAAAAGTAAATTTGAGTGCAGTGCAAAGATCTTCCACAATCCAGGTCGCAGTAAGCCATGGGCGTGGGTAATTGGTTTTGAATGTGCTGTCACGTTTCACAAATGTTGGAATGTAATTACCGTGGGGACCGAAATCCGTACAGCACCGTAATTCGTCCACCTCAGGAGAAATCAATTATTTGAAGAGTTGATAGTTGCTGCTGGTTTGTTTTTGAGGGATATTTTTTTGCCTTTCGCGTATACTAAGTATACGTAAAGGCTATAGGATCACTCCAAAACCAAACTTTTGATAGAAGGCTCGGAGACCCATAGTGTTATATAAAGCCTATAAACCAATTAAAAAATGGGCACTTCATTTTAGAGATAGTGGCGTTCCTAGTGGTTGGATATGCAAGTTTTTCACAGCGTTTCATAATTAGTAAACCATTCTTTTGGGTCTATTTTTTCACAGTTTGAAACTAACGGAGTTTCAAAATATTCACCATGCAGGAAGAGCAACGATAAATAATTCTGCACAGTCCTGCAAAATCTATCTTCGTCAAAAGCCAGATTTTACCCTTCATTCAGTCTCATGATGGCCCATTTATGTTTTGGCTAGATTTAGCCAGCTGTCATTGTAGCAAGGAAGTGCTACAATGGTACTACAATAGTGGAGGCCAGTTCATCCCAAAAAATCTGAATCCATAAAATTGTCCTCAATTCCATACAACAGAATAATTTTGGGTGATTATTAACCAGAAACTGAAGATGAAGGGAGCAGTTACCACTGACATTGGCTGTATGAAGAATTGGTGGAATTAGCTAGCCAAAATCATGACTGGAGAAGTTGTGCGCCGACTGACAAGCGGCATCGACAGGAAACTGCGAGAATTTCTTCGAAACAACGATGCATGATTCGTTTCAGTCATTCATATGAAATAAAATAATATAACTTTTGTTTCATTCTTAGAAAGTTTTTCGATCAAACTGAAAGCTTGTCCGATTAATGTCTTATTTTGATGTCTTCGGCAAAGTTTTAGATAATCAATAAATTATAACTTTTTTTGTCAATCGTTCCTCCATCATGATCCTTAGTGCAAAATAATACATATATTATCTGCTACATATATAAAAAACAAATTTTTTTCACGGTTTATATTTTTTCCACATAGCCCCATTGATTATCTAAAACTCTGTCGAAGACATTAAAACGATCGGACAAGCCGTATTCGAGTTATATTTTTTCGAAAATGTTCAATGTATTTTTGCCTAGGGCTTTGTTAAAAGTTACACTTGAGTAAAAATGACAAACCAATGATGCAGATTATGTACTTTGATCATAAAGGATGTATATTCAAAATTTCACGAAAATCAAAAAATACAGAATTGAAATCTTGAAAAAAAAAACAGATTAATCCTCCTAGCAGTGATGATGCCTTTCACGTGTATAATAGATCACAGGGAAATAGATCACATTTTTTCGACCGCTTTGTATATTTTTGCATTGATTAAAATGCATTGCCAACATTTTTAAGGTTTTTTTTAAAGTTTTTGAAAAAAAAAATCAAAGAGGGAACCCTTGGGAAAATGATTTTTCAATAATTCCGAAATGCAATGTCCGATCGAGCCAATTACTTACACACTTAAAATAAATCGCAGATTTCTGTAAAATTTCACCGAAATCTCAACAGCAGAACCGTTCGGTAAAAAATTTACAGAATTTTTTGTGGTTGTGACAGTTGAACAAAGGAAAATACCGCAGAAAATCGGTGAAATAATTACCGAACAAATCTGCTGTTGAGATTTCGGTGAATTGAAGCAAAATTCACCGAAATCTGTGAAATGATTTAAGTGTGTTAGCGAGTAAAAGATGCTTTTCACAAACTTCGAAAAAAGATTCTCCTTCGACCCGAAAAAACGTTTGATTTCGTTTCATCCAAACGGAAAGTACGAATTCTGATGATGAATAAATCCGATATCTTTTTAGAAAAAAAGGTGCTGATGCCAGAGTAATTTATGTAATTCCGAAAAGAATCTTAAGATTCTACACGAAATTCTCGTCCAGTTAGAAAGTCTTGTAATGACAATAACAATTGTAGTAGGGGAGAACGGTTCAAAATGCACCCCTGGGGCAAAATGGCCTCACTCATAAAATCACTCATATAATCTGTTGTAGTACATTTATGAACGAATATTACCATTACAATTCATAATTAGTTATCCATCATTGAGCTCCATTGGAAAAAATAGCAAAATCCCTTCATATTCACTCAAATTTAACGATTTGCTATTCTTCCACCACATCCGTAAGATTGTAGTTCAATCCATTAAGAAAAAACAAACAACCATGCGTTCACCATCATTTTACATGCAATTGAGTCATTTTAGACCACCATTCGGGCGTTTTGCCCCAGGTCTATTTTTAAAACATTTTTTAAATGCGTTAGAAAGTCATGAAAACCTTATTGTTTTGAATAGGACATCATTGTGAAATGTAGCTGGGTTTGTAAATTTTGCACCTATACATTGAAATGATTGGATATTTTTGTTTATATGGGCGAAAACATCGAAAAAGCTTAAGGGGTGCATTTTGGACCGTTCTCCCCTACTCTGACGACAATCCCGGTTATAAAATACTAAAAGGTGTGATGTGATGATAATGTGAAATCACCAAGGGAAGATCCATTAATAAGGCACTTTATGAGACAGATCGAATCAGCTGTTTTTCGCGTGTTTTTCTGCTTTGACAATTAGCGGGAGCCCGTTTGTTTGGGAATAACATTCCGATGGGTCCCATCATTAATTCTATCTATTTTACTTTTCGGCTACCAGGGGCCTGTAGCATAATCAAAATTTTACTAATAATATTAGTAGAGTAACTTGTAACTTGTATTTTTCGTTGCATAATGAATCTACAAGTATCAATTTACAAGTCTAATATTACAAGTAAAGCGCACTAATAATATTAGCAGAATTTACAAGTAACTGTTACATAAAGAAAATACAAGTACAAATTATTAGCGTTGGATTGTAGTTTATTTTACCAGTATGAATGGTGCTGTACCTAATTTAATTTACAAGTAGCTTTAATTTTATTACTTCAGCTGTGCAAATTAAATATACATCGTTTTATTGTTTTTAACAACTTAACAGAGAAAGAAAATATTATTCAAAGTGCTTTAAATTATCATACAGTGAAATACTATGCACTAAGAATAAATTTCTCGTTCCAATACAAAACAGAGAATTATGAAATTTTTCAAATAACTCGAGAGAAAGCAGAAATACTTTATAGTGCTGCCATCAAGTATTCAAATGGTGGGGCGCTAACTACTCAAAAGTGGTTTGTTTTCGCTTAAAATCGTACTTTGGCCCAATAACCCAATTTTGCGTAAAACGACTCTTCTAACACTATGTAGTTTACCTTAATCCAGGTAAAAACATATATTACCCAAAGCAGAGTTTAGTAACTTTAGTTTACCTAAAGATGACTTTATTCAACTCAAATGTGGGTTTTGTACTGAACAATCTCGGATGGGTATGCATCTTGCCCTTTTTTGACAACAATCATGGAAAAGACAGGGAAAACTACATAAATTTTTAATATTTTTTATAAAATAAAATCACTTAAATTTCACAATTGGACTAAAAACAAAAAACAAACCCGCATAAGTACCGCATTATACGTAAATGAAAACCCGCTTTAGATTAGAGTTTTCATGAAAGATACGTTCAAGTACAAATCGCCCAAATTAAAACCCATGTCAATCCCAAAATTCGCCTATAAAAACCACGTAATAAACTACTCCAGTGTGCATTACTTTCTCTTTGTAAAAAATGTCAATACCACGAAACCGGATTGAACCGCGGAATCAATAAATTAACAGAGAGAAGGATAATAAACTCGTGTTCCGTGTATTCCTATCGCAGACTTGCAGAAAAACATAAACAATCATTTATCTCAGCATTGGCAGTGAACTGTCGGATGAATTTTGACAGGTAAATGAACCTGACAGACTTGTCATTTCAACCTTACTAATAATACAAGTACTAATATTATTAGTTGGCGAATCACTTTTATGCAACACAAATTACAAGTACTTATAATTTTTCGACTTGTAACTTGTAACTTGTAGCTAATATTATTAGTCTGATTATGCTACAGGGCCCAGGGCTTTAAAACAAAGTGTTTCATATGATTCTTAAAACGTGTCGTTAGATTATTCATACCATTGCATTCTAAGCATGAACAGCTGGAATAAACACGAATAAAAATTAAAACGTTTTGAACATTATTTTGTGTTTGGACCTAACGGAATGTTCACGCAGAATCATACCAAAACATAACTTCCAAAGTAAATAATCGGGCCACCGCGAAACGTCTCATAAAATACCTTATTGCGTTACGCGAACATTACCATTTTGAAAAAAAACCCCTTATGTCACACTTTTTGTATGAAGTAGGAATGGGCGTTTTTCGGAAAAATATCGATACTGCCGGATCGATGTTGTTACTGTCGAAATATCGATGTCGAAAAATATCGGCGTTGAAACATCGATATTCCGATAATCGATACGGCCGAAAAAATTAAAGCACGAGCAAAAAAATGGAACTAGGTTTTTTAATTTCAGATGATTGAATCACACATCAAAGTGTCGATCTTTTATACGGATTGTATCCACTCTTTGCTATATTTTCCACTTTTTTGTATTACGCATAATGTCTAGTAAATTAAAAACATCGAAATCCGATATCAGCTACAAAAAATCGATACGGTCAAATATCGAACAAAAAAAAATCGATACAAAATATCGATTAATTGGAGTGAAAATATCGATTCCCGATATAGCGTCTAAAATTTTTGTATGGATCGTCACACTTCCGACAACCCCTCTCCCCCCTCAAAGCGTTACGTATTTGGATGCTCCCCACGAGAATGTAAAATTTGGAGTGTGAGTTCAAGCGTTCAGTCCAGTTTTTTTTCATTGTAATTGTAAATGTAATTCTCTAGATGAGTTATCTCATCCTCAGGGCCTAACACTATCTTGGTACTGGTGGATAAAAAAAATGCAAAATTTATTTGTGGCATTTTCAATGCGAATTGGGTAACTTTTGGGGCTCTCATAATCCTGATTATGCAGCCTGTCTAGTGCGTGTGATGTTCGGAGTAGAGCGACCAGGAATACTCAGGCTGGATGGTTTTTGCTTCTTCTTAGGTAAAAAAAACTTTCAGGGGGTATCAAGGTTTTTTTTTGGGTAGACCACCACTCACCCCTATGTATACCAAAAAACTCAGTTGAGCTTCCTGGCAACTACCTCAGCTCATAATCTAGCAAAACAATTAATCAAAAAAATTCTGAGTCGAGAGAAATGATAACAAATTATAATGGTGCAAGAGAAATGAGTGCGAAAACACATGAAATTAAGGTAAACGGATACCCAGTGGAAGTATTCTCCTTTTAAGGGATCCCTGGAACAAAAAAGCTATATTACTAATGAAACTAAACTACTTATGGACCAAATGCCCAGAAATTATTACTTGATTAATCTTAAAGGTTTAACTAAATGATTTTGAATTCATTCATATAAATGTGGTCCACCTTACTCAACGTCCCTTAACAGACGGCTTTTACTCTTGCGGAAGTGAAATTTCATAAATATGGAGGTTGTGTTTCATACCTTCCACCAACTCTTACGTGTATACTTGAGCTCAAGCTATTCGAAAATTTATCACGGTCCAATGAATAAAAAACCCAAATTTACCCACCAAGCGGTGATGATGACTTTCTCATGCATTATAAAGTATGTAAAAAAAAACATTAGGAAGATCAGAAACTTCTTTAGGTGGATCCAACTATTTCCATCAATTTACATGTGTTTGCATTACATTATATACAAAGGTCGTTTATCAAATGCTCGTTTTCGGAGTGATGTTATAGCATTTCGGAACATTTTTATACAGAATTGAAAAAAATTAAAACCAATATTTACCTACTTTAAATTATAAGACATTTTTAAATATCTTTGAATCATACACTGAAATAAATGTTGAAGTAGTTTTATCCAAAAATGACTCTTAAAATTACTATTTCAAATTGTTGTTAAAATAAATAATTGAATTATTGAAATCACTTTTTATGGATGTTTATATTACCGCGCGCATTATTAAAACAATAAAAAACCATAGTGATGAAATTTGTTCTATCAACATCGAAGCTTTCGTATTGTGTTGTAGGATTTGTATAGTGTATAAGTTTTATTTTAATCAATTCTCATGAATAAAAATAAATGAAGCATTTCTGGATTGCTAGTAAGTAAACAGTTAGTAAGCGATGATAAAAAAGCACGTATAAAAGCACAGCTTTATTTATTTCAGTCCTGACTTTAGAGTGGAATTGCGGTAAACATTAATCTTGCTCGTCGATAAAGATTGCCGTTTCAGTTAAGGACATCTTGGCTATCCGGACGACGATCATCATACAATTGATCTCCAACTTTAAGGCTACCTTACACCTCGGGAAAATTTTCCGCCGGATTTTGGTCCCCGTGCATTTTAAATGGGGCCGGGATTTTGATTTTCCGTGCCCAAATCCCGAAAACATCGCATATGCAATATTTGATTTCATTAGCATGCACACGAGTAAATAAAAAAAAAATCATTCAAAAACGAAGACCAAAATAAAAACAAAATTTGTAAAACACTTTCGAACATAGAACACTAGGCAAGAATGGATAGGCTATAAGGTAAACGGAGACTAGAGAGGATCTGATCTCTTTCCTACCGAGAACACCGAAGAGAACAGACGTTAAAGCAAGGTGAAATTCATATTGGAAAGTCTAATTTGACCCTATTATGTCCCTAAGAGTGCCAAAGTAATCGTTAATTCGTGGTACTTACTATTATTAACTAATCAGGACCCGAAACTGCTCAGTTTACGAACCTGGTAGTTGAACCCACCCCCCCCCCCCTGACCCAGATTGCTACGGAAACCGAATCGCTCAAGCTAGTTCTGGTGGATACCTCGAAAATTCGTCCTTCACCGAATACGGATCGATTGGATCTTATATGGTCGCCCAGAAGCCATAGGAAAGGGCAGTCCGTCCTAAAGTCGCCCGTTAGCTTTGATAGCTCTGGAATTCTGGATAACCTGTCTAGCGAGAAGCTTAGCCCACTGAAAGACAGCGGCTAATGTCCCGTTCACCCGCTGCACGACGAACTATCCCTACCCCCGACATCAGCAGATCACGCTGGCCGGCCAACGTACCGCCACACACACACACACATACAGCCTTTGTGAGTAACATTAATAAATTTATTATTAAGTTCAATAAAAAATAGTGACTTTTTGTTAAGAAAAGTATTGAGCTTTTAGTGGAATGTCTTCACTTGTCATAAGACGAGTTTGTACAATCCCATTGGAATTCCACCACTTAATTGTATCTTGACAGATACGTATTTCGACCTCAACAGTAAGGCCGTCTTCAGTGTCTTGTACTTGACTCGACTACTTTTTGTGTTGAACCCTTGATAAGCTGAAAGAGCCGACCCTGCGAGTAAGACCCTCAAGCTCTAGCTAGCCTAGTGGAAGAGTGGCAGTTAACACTGTCTAAAGGCTTGTTTACAGTACGGAAAATGGGTCAAGGAAAATATTGTATCATGCCGAATATAAATTTGTAATATATAAGCTATTTAATTATAAGACAGATAAACATTGAATATAAAAATAAACTGTTTGGTTTTGGGTTTGATTTCGAGAATCTCTGAAATACTGAATATTAAAAATTAGTTAAATCAACAAGAAGCTCATTCAGAAAAATGTATTAGCTCTTTTAGTGGAATGTATTCAACCGTCTAAGACGAATTAAGTACTCTCCATTTAATTTCACCAGTTAATTTTCGTTATCTTTGCAGGTACGTATTTCGACCACAACTGTGTGGTCGTCTTCGAACAAAGTCGAGTCAAGTACGAGACACTGAAGACGACCACACAGTTGTGGTCAAATCATCTGCAAAGATAACGAAATAACTGGTAATTAAATGGAGAGTACTAATCGTCTTAGACAATTGAAGAACTTTATTGTTATTTTCAACGCTTTACATAGTAATTTTATCTGCTGTGTTTGCTTGGCCGGCTATAGTAAAATTAAGTGCTCAAGAAATTTATAATAAACGTGGTGTAATCTGCACAAATTTAGTGGCGTTGTGTTTTTAATTTAACCCTACAATATAACAAGTCTTACTGCAAAGCTGCTCTCAGTGTACAATTGTATTACTTTCATTACTCATCTTTTATCTTATCTTAGCTCTGTTCGTTAATGACTGTTGAATGAATTTTCACCTCATCATTGTCGCCATTTCGAACCCGCATACCTCAATCGCGTTTTATTTTTATTATCTTAAAGCTCCAATGTGTACAAAGCATTTAATTTAAAATTCGAATCCGAGGTGGGTGACAATCCACATAATGAAGCAGTTTAATTTCCTTCGCAAAGACCTCACTTATCTCTTATATCGCATCCAATTTCCTCCAGTCTCCAGAGATATATTTCAATTCGCCGTAATCGTTTGCGGATTCCGTTTGAACCATTACCTCCTGTTAGAAGAACACTCCGTGGTGTTTCAACATCGCCGTTCCATACAATACCAGAAGCAATAAAGACTGTCATAAATCACCTGGAAGCTTATAAATAAATAAACGCTTCTCGCACTCCACTCCAAGCGTCACCGCAGCAATGGGGCAACAAAGCTTTATTGGAAGATAATGAGTACAAATTCCTCAATCCCTTTACTGGAGCAATCCGCAAGAAATCTACTCCCTTTTCTGGATCATCCGCGCACCACACCGCTGCGTTGTTAATAACAGCGCCGTATTCGGAATTTTATAGACCTTTCACGCCTCCAACCCACCATCATAACAACAGCCCACAGAAGCATAGCGAACCGAAAACAAACTTTCACACCTTGCACGATTCCATCAGGGGAACCATCACGGAAGTTGTGATATCTTTCCAATCATTTCTTTTTACACCTCCAACGCACGCTAATCAATAAATTTGTTTTTGTAAAGGCAGGAAAACTGCCGCCCAGACCCCAAGGGGCGCACCGGCTGTAGCTGCTGTGGTGGATCAATCGTTCGTTTTGGATATCGTCTGCGTCGTCGGTTGAGATGGAGTCAAATCCCAAAAGCGCACACGGCGAAATTTAATGAAAAAAAAACTTGCAGGTATTGGATGTGTTTGTTTCGAACCATCCATCCACCCAAACACTATTGGTTACTTTATGAAGAACGGTTGTGGGATGCACGACGGCGATGACGGCTTGGTTCTGTAACAAAATTATCCCTCGGCGCGACGCAACGGTCGCATATCACATTATGATGCTTGCTGTTTTGACTTTTTGTATATGCGCACACAACGGTCTTATGTCGGGCTAGCACGTGCTTCATGCTGCTGACTGCGAACGGTGACGACACCCGGTGCATCTGGATCGGTGTCATGAGTGTGCGAGGGGGTGTCAGCCGGATGACATAGTTGGCGTTTAAATTCCGGGAGGGACGAATTATGTTTGCAATCTGGTTGTTGAACGAGAGGCAAAGTGTTTTCTAAGTAGTAAATCAATATTCATCTCATCGAATATAGTTGCTCGAACGTTCATCACAGTGCATTCTGGTGGAAAACAAACTGAGAAATTCAGAAATTTTCTTAAATAGGGAAGATTTCTTCTTCCAAATATATGCCAAACTAACTTTCCTCCTTTATTTACTAATTTTAAGTTAAATTATTTTATAATTATTTTACAAATTTGTTAATTAATTTTGTTTGCTCAATGTTTTTTAAAAGTCTTGAATATGTGTATATGTGTTTATTTTGCTAGACTTCTCCATATGTACGGAACAGTACGATCATATCTTTTTCTATCAATAAGAGCCCGCACTACGTACGACGCTGTTTGGAGAAATTCTGTCCTGATGAGGTACAGCACGATTCAAAAGCTGCTCCAGAAACGTAGCAAAAAAGTTCTAGACTAAATTAGACAGATTGTGTAAATCTTGTGATCGTCTCCTAAATTTGCGACACCTGTGAGGAAAGGGTTCAATTTGACCCAAAAACCTAAAAAAATCCATCACAATTCACACAACAGAACATGCTGATGGACTGACATTGAAGAATCTGCTGAATGCTAGTTTCGGTGTTGTTGTTTCGAAAAAGATGAACAGATGAAATACCCTGTAAGTGCACCCACGCATCGCCGGCCTATCCCGTTCTATTCTCGTGCATCAACCTGACCAACAAATTTGTTTCAATGTTATTGACTCTTCCGAAAGAAGACCCCAGCAACAAGGAAAGAGAATTTCAATAGATCATAGCAATAAACTACACATCTGAAAAGCTGAACTTTTTCGAGCAAAAAATAATATCACAGCGAAAGGAAGAGAAAATGAAAACCGTAAACAGAAACTGCTGACTGGCGCAACTGTGTGACACTTGGTCCGAAGCGGTGCGGAAAAATCTTGTAAAGGAAACTTTTCCCCATTCGCTCCCGTACCATACCGTTTCGTCCCGCCGCTCCTGTTGACCGAGGAGGTGCTTTCATTCACAGAAAATGTTGAACATAGATCACCGAACGAGTCGGTTGCACTCAAATGCGCCTCGCCGTCGACTTTTCCGGATGTTTTATTTTTGTTCGTTGGGATATTACAGTTCATGAAATATTTTGCGGACTTACAAAAGAGCTCAAATTGATTCCAGCAGAGGGGGGAGTGTTACATCACGCAGCCGTTGAAGTTTATTATTAAAAAAAATACTCACTATTTAGTAGAGATTTTTTCAATCTGGAGTAGAAAAAACAACGAAAAAAATCATAGATAGATGCTTAAATTATTCATGAGGGTTTCAAAGTGTTGAGCACCGAGCGGGTTTCGTCCAATGCTGAGAATTAACGATTCGTGTTATGAGTTGTTACATACAAAAGAAACCAAAACATGTGTTGTAATTTGTTCGGCTTTAACTATTCAGTAGACAAATCATATAAGCGTCACTGGTCAGAACCAGATTAAATGAACATGTAGGTACCTCGTTCATCTGGCACATCTACACGAGTTTGATTTGAAATAAAACGGAAACATATAGCTGTGAATCAAGCATACATTTTTAAGTCTTCCTACCATGTTGATCTATACGATACGATTTGTTCGAACCGTTGATACATATTTGAAGCCGGTTGATTAGACGATAGATAATCTTCTTCTTTTTCATTGGGATTACATACCCTACTGGGGCATTGCCGCCTCGCAGATTTCTGCAAGGTTTTTAAGCCAAGTTACCATTTCTGTATTCGTATATCATGAGGCTAACACGATGATACTTTTATGCCCAGGGAGTCGAGACAATTCCCAATCCGAAAACTGGGGCACGAAGGGGTTCGTGATCCACTAAATTCAATATTTTTAGTGAAATTTGAATAGGCTCATGGATGGTATTTCCGGCAGGGTCCCATTTCCGGTACAGGCTCAAAAAGCAAAGATCGAAACATTAATTTGCTAAAACTCCTCCTTAATCGTATGTGAACTTAAAAATGAAAATGTGGCTTTACGAAGGTGGGTGTGCTGAAGCGCAATAGCCTTCCGGGAAAACCTGCCGATACCTTATATGTGCCAAAATTACACTAAAAAAACTAAAATATCTGTCCATTTTGATGAATCCTGGAAAGGCTTCCGAAATAATTTCTTGAACAGTTCCCGTATGACTTCCGTGAGGAATTTTCAAAGGCTGATCTTAGTTTAAACACTAAAATCGTCAAATGATTTATGAACTTTTTTCGGTAATTAACTCAATTAGCATTAGCATTGAGCACTTCGCACAGTGATCTGCTGGTGTGCAGTGCTGGAAGCAATGCACTCTCCAATAGTCGAGATCTGTCCTGGTAACGGACAGGATGGTTAGTTGGACACCTTCTTAAGAAAGATGCTGAGAACTCTACGACCTCTCATAGGTGCCACGGGATGTTTTGGGATTGTTTGGAAGGTTGTAACAGTATAGAGGAATTTTTAAAGAAATACCTGGAGCAATTCTGAAAGAATTTATGAAAGAATGAAAAAAAAAAAATCTTTTGGAATGTCTCGAAGAATTTCCTAACGAATAGTTAAAAGAATCCTTTAAAGAAATTCTTGAAAAAAATTCCGAATAAATTTCTAAAGAAATTTACAAACGAATTCCTAAGCAATCCTAGAGAATTCCTGAAGAAATTTTCGAAGGAAATTGAATGAATTGACGAAGAAAATCATAAAAGTATTTTTGAAGTTGTTTTAAAAGAATTTATGAAGGAATTCTTAAGAGAATTTTACTATCTCAACTTCTGAATGGTTCGACGAGTTCTGAAATATCACTATGAAGTATTATGAATATTCCCACAAAAATCATATGATATCTGCGAACTGATACCTGTTAAGAGAGATTTTATAGATGCCGAAACATTTTGAAGGTAGTCACTGCGTAGTTCCTATGACCTAAATAAGAACGTTTTGCATGTTCCAGAACGTCACTATGAGTAAAGCCATAATGTGCAGATCCAAAGAAATCATATGATCCGCATAAACCCTTTGATATCTTTGAACTGAAAAGCCTGAGCTTGGTTTGAAACATGTATTACGCTTCTACATGATTGTAGATCTGACGACCTGAACTCAAGAACGTTTTGGAAGGTCTTGCATGGGCTGAATTGTAGAATGACAAATTTTACATATCTTGACAGGCGTCTAATGGTCTGTTGAGGAGAATTTCAATTGAAGCCGAAGACATTTGGGATGCCGTTACTGCATAGGCCTTACAATCTGAACTTCAGAACGTTTTGCGACTTCTAGAATGCCGCTATGCGACATTCTGAATATTTTCGCAAAATCGTCTGATACCTTTGAATTCAACAGGATGACCTGAGTTTGGTTTGGAAGGGCTTCGGTGTGTCGGAATACAGCAAGATTGGTAAACAGAGATCTAAGGATTTGTTGTGAACAGTTTTGATAGATGCCATACCTTTTTTGAAGGCCGTTACCCCAAAGGCCTTACGACCTACACTTCAGATCAATTCGTGAATTCTAGAATTCCACTTGAGGGCAAGCCAAATTTTCCCACAAAATCATCTGATATCTTTGAACTGACCAGAAAAACTTGAGCTTGGTTTGAAACACGCATCTCGCTTCTACATGATTGCCTTACCAGCTGAAATTTAGAATATTTCGCTAGTTCTAGAATATCACCATGGGTTCCGCCAAGAATTTTCTCATGAACCATTCCAAAGTAACATTTTCAGTTTAATGATTTACTATAAGATTATTTTGTTCCTACGGACGACAATAGAACCTTAGTCAAGGCAATTGCTTCTACGTAGCTCACACCAAAACCTCTTGATGAGTAGCATCTGCCTATTCTGCCTATTCCCGGAAGCAGTTGGCCCATTCTTGCAATGGTTTTGAAGTGTAAATATAAGACGGGCTTCAAGGTCGGAGTATGACGAGAAATGAATTCAAGGCTAAGTAACAGGTCATTTAATCATCGTACAACGTTCTGTGAAATTGTTCTGTAACATACCAACTTCCCTTTTTGCAATTCTGAGCTCAATCGAGCAATCAGAACCAATTTCCAGATCGAATGAGAGACGGAGGTGTATTTTCCTATATATTTTGGCTGCATTCCCCATACAAACTTCAAATCAAATGGGCCAGCTTATGCAACAAGCGATTGAGCCGAAATTTTGAGAGATTGATTTTCTCACTCAAAGACCTAATCCTGGAGGATTCGACAACATTTTTTTCTCTCCATACTAAGCCGGGCCAGTCTAATGGAGAGCCAAAATGCCTTTATCAAATCTCGCTTAACTTTTCAAAAGGTCCTAAGCAACATTTTTTTGATGAATTAATTTGAATAGCGCAATCAACAGACTAATATGAAAGCTTTTGATTGCACTACTCAAATTAATTAATGAAAAAAATGTTACTTAGGACCTTTTGAAAAGTTAAGCGAGAAATATTCAATTAAAATATTCTCAATCATTGATAATAATAATGAAAGGATAAGTGACTTACGGTGCATTAATTTTAAGTGCGGAATAAGATGTTTTTTTTTGTGTCTTTATTAAGGAGACTTTCAGCCCGAGGCTGGCTCGTCTCCGAGGAATGAGATGTAAATATTGTGTCATTTAGTGCCGATATAGCTGATGCGCACTCACTAAACCCAGTTTCTACAATTATTTTTTAAAACAACATTTTTTTCAAGAAAGCAATATTAGTACTTTTATACTAAAATATCATCATTTATTATTTACTAGTAGACCCGACAAGCTTCGTTTCGACTAAACTTGATTTATTCTCTGATTAGGTCTCGAGTTATGCAGAAATTTAGATATAATTTGTATGGAAGCCCCCCCCCCCCTTTCCAGACGGGGGAGAGTAGACTGGCTCAAAATGCATGAAATCCTGAATTTCAAACCTTACACTTAAATGACAGTTTAGGGGTCCCAGAAGCTCTCCTGAAAATTTCAACTCATTCGGTCCAGTGGTTGGCGTGCGCAAATGGCTCAAAGTTTGTAGGTATGGGATAAGTGATCCAAATGTATGGGGAAACGCAACCGTTTCAGTTTTTTGCTTCTAGGTGGCGCTGTAGTCGACGGATTCCTGTTGTGGACAAAATGTAGAACCTTTTTTATATAAGGAAGCGACTGGTGAAGACCGGATGTAAATCCCTTTGAAATTGGCTAAGTTATAAGCATCCAAAGTCGAGGGTTTCGAGCGTGTCCGGAGGGGTTTTTACAAAGAGAGCAACGTACCACCGACCATTGCGGCGGCGATGCAGGAGTATTAAATGCATGATTATCACGCAATCTCGCGAATTTTTATCCGATTGGTAAATACTTTCCGTGCTCTGTACAGTAGTGTAGCTAGAGAGGGAGGGGGTGACTTACCACTGAAGCCAACGAGCTGAAGTTTTTAAGGGGAGACAAAATTCATGAAATATTTGTAACGAGTTGTTTTCGGACATCGTGATGCCCGTTGCATCAATTTTAGAACGATATGATATAATCGTTACAGACAGAGGGACAGAAGCCAGAAAGACAGAGAGACCTGGGATATTATATAAGTTATATATTTTTCAAAAAACAGTTCTAATGTTTATAGCATAATTTATTAACTGTATAAAACTACAAAGTTATCAACAAACAACACTTATACCTATATTAAATATTTATTTCAACTGTTAGGCCTTCCTTTATAACAGAGCGAGTGCAACCTGGAAAATTTTGCCTATGCTGTTGAACAACTTTGAGAAGATATTGAAGCTGTTCTTCATTTTTTGTCAGTTTTCCACAAAAATCTTGAACTAGTTTAACTCCTCTTTCAACACAGTCATTCACTACCAAAAATGAATTAATTTTATTTCTACTTTCAACAAATTCTTCCAATTATCCCATATGCTAGGATCTTCTTTGAGAAAATTTGCAGATATTCCAGAAATTTAAAAAAAAATCATCGTATTTTGAGAAACAAAATCCGAAAGCGTACAAGAAGTCACTTATCGATCGTAGATACTTTAAATTTTATTTTTCTTACTTCATCACCCTTACAAGATTTTAAATTGTGTGCCATTTCTTTTCTCTCATCAGTAGATATTTCTGGGTCGAAAAAAGCCAGAGCGACTAGTTCTTCACTCTATTTCCTTCAAAAGGCCCTTCTTCAAGTATTATTATAAAATTTAAATCAGCATGGCCTACTATGGATCAATCCTTTGGTGAAAATATGGTAGACGACAAGGGGTAACTAACTCTAAACTTTCGACAGTATCCAAAATACTAACAAATACTAGCGAAAAACTACGTCGTATCCACGATAAATTGATCGAAGAGCCCTGGTTTAGAAAGCATGAAACACGACGCCACCCAGTAAATGCAGTCCACCCCGTTTTATGCAACACATAATATCAGTTTCTTTTAAATTTCTAAAAAATCCCTGAACAACTATTTCTATCACCAATACTTTTGGAACAATCTTTGGGGCTCCTGTTTTGGTTTTATAGCATTAGAAATATATAATGCGGTTTGAATGTTTTCTAGAATCTGTAGGAGGTAGAAAAAAGATGTTTTCAAAACGGGGGAGCACTGTGTTTCATTAACTAACCGACAAACGCCATAACTACCGAACTAGCAACCGTACCGTTGTTTGACGAAAATCATGGATACTAGAAATACTAGAAATACTATTACGGGACAATGAGTAATATTTTCGCAAAGTTTAGAGTTGGTTGCCCCTTGGTAGACGAAAACATTATTGAGATCCTTGGTGATGAAACATAACATTTGATTGAATTTTTGAAAATCAACTCAATATTCAACAGCAACGACAAGACTATAAAGAGTTGCTAAACTTATCTTTAGCATTTCTTGGTGTGAAAAGAATTAAATTTTCGCCACCAGGAGCACCTAGCAATGCCAGATGGATGGCGAAAGCAATATATTGTCTTAAAATATGGCTGTTTAGAGGCCAATTTGACATGACCGATGATGAAAGGCGAAAAATTGCAGTAATGTGTGCTTTTATTTTACGAGTTTACATTTGGTCTTGGTTTAAAGTTCCTTTACCCTCATCAGCAGCACGAAATGATCTAAACCTGGCAAAACAATTGATAACTTCACGAGATGCTTTCCCTGATCAATCAAGAAATGTGTATATGGCTGCGGCTTCAAGATTTGCAAATCATCTATGGTACTTGAGTGAAGAACTAGTCGCTCTGGCTTTTTTCGACCCAGAAATATCTACTGATGAGAGAAAAGAAATGGCACACAATTTAAAATCTTGTAAGGGTGATGAAGTAAGAAAAATAAAATTGAAAGTATCTACGATCGATAAGTTGACTTCTTGTACGCTTTCGGATTTTGTTTCTCAAAATACGATGATTTTTTTTGAAATTTCTGGAATATCTGCAAATTTTCTCAAAGAAGATGAATTGGAAGAATTTGTTGAAAACAGAAATAAAATTAATTCATTTTTGGTAGTGAATGACTGTGCTGGAAGAGGAGTTAAACTAGTACAAGATTTGAACTGACAAAACTGAGATTCAAACTGACAAAAAATGTAGAACAGCTTCAATATCTTCTCAAAGTTGTTCAACGGCATAGGCAAAATTTTCCAGGTTGCACTCGCTTTGTTATAAAGGAAGGCCTAGCAGTTGAAATAAATCTATATACATAAAAATGAATTTCTGTCTGTCTGTGCCTTATAGACTCGGAAACTACTGAACCGATCGACGTGAATATTTGGATGTAGAGGTTTTTGGGGGCCGGAGAAGGTTCTTAAAATGGATTGAGACCGCTCCCCGCTTTGTAAAGGGGGGCTCCCATACAAATTAAACACCAGTTTATTCATAACTCGAGAATTATTCAGAGAATAAACCACTTTTAGGCGAAACTAAGTTCGTCGGGTCTGCTAGTAATTAATATAGGTATAAGTGTTTTGCCTTTCTCGTATACTAAGTATACGTAAAGGCTATATGATCGCTCCAAAACAAACTTTTATAGAAGGCCCGAGACCCATAGTGTTATATACCAATCGACTCAGCTCGACGAATTAAGGTGATGTCTGTGTGTACGTGTGTGTGTGTCTGTGCGCACCCACTCAAATAAAAAATGTCACTCATTTTTCAAGTACTTATCCACAACCGATTTACTAGCAACAAGTTGCATTCGACGCTGGGTACTCTACCATTGTTTTCTATTGAAAATTGGTCAGATCGGACTATGGGCTCGGAAGTTATGGCCAAAATACCACTTTTTTTATAAAAAAAATGAGTAAAAAAATGTCACTCATTTTTCAGGCACTTATCCTTAACCAATTTACTCGCAACAAGTTGCATTCGACGCAGGATACTCTACCATTGTTTCCTATTGAAAATTGGTCAGATCGGACTATGGGCTCGGAAGTTATGGCCAAAATACCACTTTTTCATATAAAAATTGAGTAAAAAAATGTCACTCATTTTTCAGGCACTTATCCTTAACCGATTTACTCGCAACAAGTTGCATTCGACGCAGAATACTCTCCCATTATTTCCTATTGAAAATTGGCCAGATCGGACTATGGGCTCAAGAGTAATGGCCAAAATACTATTTTCATAATGCACGAGAAAGGCACCATCACCGCTAGGTGGATTAATCAGGGTTTTTTGTTGATAACTTTGTAGTTTTATACAGTTAATAAATTATGCTGTAAACATTAGAACTGTTTTTTGAAAAATATATAACTTATATAATATCCCAGGTCTCTCTGTCTTTCTGGCTTCTGTCCCTCTGTCTGCAAGGATTATATCATATCGTTCTAAAATTGATGCAACGGGCATCGCAGTGTCCGAAAACAACTCGTTACAAATATTTCATGAATTTTGCCTCCCCTTAAAAACTTCAGCTCGTTGGCTTCAGTGGTAAGTCACCCCTTCCTCTCTAGCTACACTACTGTACAGAGCCATTTACCAATCGAGTATTTACCAATCGGATAAACATTCGTGAGATTGCGTGATAATCATGCATTTAATTTCGCACGGCACCGAATACGCCTGCATCGCCGCCGCAATGGTCGGTGGTAGTTGCTCTCATTTTAAACACCCCTGCGGGACACGCTCGACACCCTCGACTTTGGATGCTTATAACTTGGCCAATTTCAAAGGGATTTACATCCGGTCTTCACCAGTCGCTTCCTTATATAATAAAGGTTCTACATTTTGTCCACAACAGGAATCCATCGACTACAGCGCCACCTAGAAGCAAAAAACTGAAACGGTTCCGTTTCCCCATACATTTGGATCACTTTTCCCATACAAAATTTGAGCCATTTGCGCACGCCAACCACTGGACCGAATGAGCTGAAATTTTCATGGGAGCTTCTGGGACCCCCAAACTGTCATTTAAGGGTGCAAGGTTTGAAATTCCAGACTCTTCACTTTTTCCATATGGCGCTATCCATAAACCACGTAGACTCTTGAGGGGGAGGGAGGGGTTTCGAAAAAGTCTACGTTAGTCTACGAAGGGGGACGGGGGGTATATCAAAAGTCTACGTAGACTTTTTTTTTATTTATTTTTTATTCTTTTGGAAAACAACTTTTACAGCAGCTATGTGCCACTGTGTTGAGCAGGAAAATTCTCCGAAGTAGGGTAAGACGGTATAATATGCCCCCCCTAAGGCAATACCTATGAAAACTTTTTACTTTTCAACGTAATTTATGCAAACTTTGTGTTATTTGGTAGTTGAACAAGTCGCAAATGCATTACCTGTGAGTATTCATATTTAAATATTACTGAGAAAACGTAATAAAGCTTTTTTGAAAAGTCGTGAGCAATACGCCCCACCGTAATAAAATACGTTTCAAAGCCCTTCATTAGTATTTTATCAATCCTATACTAAAAAGGTTACAAATTCTTGTGTGCTTGATATTAACATAAGTCCATTTAAGCAGGAGTCAATTACATTTCAATATTGTCCATACAATTTGGAAGCAACTGCTGCAGGCACGCTGCGCTTGTGTACAGTTGGTAAGGGCACACCGCACTGCCTACACTGGGGCGTTTTGGCCAGTGAAACATGTTTTCAAAAATCGTTACATTTTTGAAGATGGAAGCAATTTTATATCATATTAACCACTGAGAAAAGTTATTTTGTTGCCCAACTAAGTGTTCCAGTGCAAGTTTTCCGGACAGTTTGCTAGAATTGCTCCAGAATGTTGAGCAAACAAACATGAAAAGTTACATCAAAACTGTAACTTTTTGTATTTTGCTATTATTTTCATTGTGTAATAGAAAAATACTTCCAAATTCACATAGTATGATGGTTTTACAAATATTTATAGGTTCCAACTGATTTTCACCCTTAGTTGGGTATAGTTTTCAAGAAATCAAAGGGGGACGTTTTGGCCAGGTGGGGCGCATTATACCGTCTTACCCTATTCTATAAAAACTTTCGTAAAAATTTTAAAATTTCCGCTTGGTTTTTATAGCAGATTCTACTAGAATATCTTTTGATTTTCGTAGGGAACTTCTTTAGAAACTACAAGTGATTATTTAGAATTTTCACGAAAAAATTATGTCGCACTTCAACGGGAAATTCATCGAAATTTCCGCGAGAAACCCTTCACTGGAGATTTTCTGGGAAGTCCCCGGGATTTTTTTTTCAATTTCGGAAATTCTTGTCGATATGAAATGTCGATAGAAAATTCTTCGTATGTTTCACGGCAATTTCTTCGAAAGTACTAATGCGAATTCTTTGGAATAATCGATGGAAAATCTTTGGAATTTTTAAAAAGACTATTTCCACGAGAAATTATTAGAATCCCACCAAAAATCTTTGAGTTTCCGCAAAAACAAATATTTGCAATTTTTGTAAGAAAGTCTTTGTATTTTCAGGAAAAATCCTTTGAAATTTTTACGAGAAATTCACCAAAATTACAACTGAAAATTTTCTAAAATTTCCACCGCAAATTATTCGGAAAAGTCTTTGGAATGTCTATAGGTTGTTTTTTAAATTTCCTTAGGAATATTTTCCATATCTGCAAGAACGTAGGAATCCATTCTAAAATTCCACGGGAAATATTTCGTAATATTCATTTAAATTTAAAATTACCTCGGGAAATGATTCTAAATTTTCACGGAAATTTACTCGGAATAGTTTTGGAATTTAGAAGAAAATTCTTGGGATTTCAACGGATGATTATCCAATTTGATATTGTATGAAATTTTCAAGGAAAGCATCGGAATTTTCACGGAGAGTTCTTTGAAATATAACCGGGAAGCTTTAAAGATTATACAGTGGGATCTTCTACGAAAATTTCCACGAAAAACTTATAGGAATGTAGACTTAAGATTCTCGAAATTTCAACTCGAAATTTTTCAAAATTCTGAAAATTCTTCGGTTTTCTACAAAATTTGAACCGGCGTGTTGAATTATAGGTCAGATGCGTGACAGATTTTAAGCAGTGGCGTGCCGATCCAAAAGTGTTGGCAGCGGTGGTGCACACCTCTATTCATTTCATTTATTTAGTTAACATCTAAACAGATAACACTGAATCAACAATTTGACGCCACAATGCACGGTTCGAGGCCGCATCTCTCCATCCTCGGATACGCCCCACGCTCGCTAAGTCGTTCTGCACCTGGTCTGCCCATCTCGCTCGCTGCGCTCCACGCCGTCTCGTACCTGCCGGATCGGAAGCGAACACCATCTTTGCAGGGTTGCTGTCCGGCATTCTTGCAACATGTCCTGCCCATCGTACCCTTCCGGCTTTAGCTACCTTCTGGATACTGGATTCGCCGTAGAGTTGGGCGAGCTCATGGTTCATTCTTCGCCGCCACACACCGTCTTCTTGCACACCGCCAAAGATGGTCCTAAGCACCCGTCTCTCGAATACTCCGAGTGCTTGCAAGTCCTCCTCGAGCATTGTCCATGTTTCATGTCCGTAGAGGACAACCGGTCTTATTAGCGTCTTGTACATGACACATTTGGTGCGGTGGCGAATCTTTTTCGACCGCAGTTTCTTCTGGAGCCCGTAGTAGGCCCGACTTCCACAGATGATGCGCCTTCGTATTTCACGACTAACGTTGTTGTCAGCCGTTAGCAAGGATCCGAGGTAGACGAATTCCTCGACCACCTCGAAGGTATCCCCGTCTATCGTAACACTGCTTCCCAGGCGGGCCCTGTCGCGCCTGGTTCCGCCCACAAGCATGTACTTTGTCTTTGACGCATTCACCACCAGTCCAACTTTTGTTGCTTCACGTTTCAGGCGGGTGTACAGTTCTGCCACCTTTGCAAATGTTCGGCCGACAATGTCCATGTCATCCGCGAAGCAAATAAATTGACTGGATCTGTTCAAAATCGTACCCCGGCTGTTACACCCAGCTCTCCGCATGACACCTTCTAGCACAATGTTGAACAACAGGTACGAAAGTCCATCACCTTGTCTTAGTCCCCGGCGCGATTCGAACGAACTGGAGTGTGGAGGGTCCCTCCTTAGCCGTGTGGTAAGACGCGCGGCTACAAAGCAAGACCATGCTGAGGGTGGCTGGGTTCGATTCCCGGTGCCGGTCTAGGCAATTTTCGGATTGGAAATTGTCTCGTCTTCCCTGAGCATAAAAGTAGCATCGTGCTAGCCTCATGATATACGAATGCAAAAATGGTAACCTGGCTTAGAAACCTCGCAGTTAATAACTGTGGAAGTGCTTAATGAACACTAAGCTGCGAGGCGGCTCTGTCCCAGTGTGGGGATGTAATGCCAATAAGAAGAAGAAGAAGAAGGAGTGTTCGCCCGAAATCTTCACACAGTTTTGCACACCATCCACCGTTGCTTTGATCAGTCTGGTAAGCTTCCCAGGGAAGCTGTTCTCGTTCATAATTTTCCATAGCTCTACGCGGTCTATACTGTCGTATGCCGCCTTGAAATCAACGAACAGATGGTGCGTTGGGACCTGGTATTCACGGCATTTTTGAAGGATTTGCCGTACAGTAAAGATCTGGTCCGTTGTCGAGCGGCCGTCAACGAAGCCAGCTTGATAACTTCCCACGAACTCGTTCACTAATGGTGACAGACGACGGAAGATGATCTGGGATATCACTTTGTAGGCGGCATTAAGGATGGTGATCGCTCGAAAGTTCTCACACTCCAGTTTGTCGCCTTTCTTGTAAATGGGACAAATAACCCCTTCCTTCCACTTCTCCGGTAGCTGTTCGGTTTCCCAGATTCTGACTATCAGTTTGTGCAGGCAAGTGGCCAGCTTTTCCGGGCCCATCTTGATGAGCTCAGCTCCGATACCATCCTTACCAGCTGCTTTATTGGTCTTTAGCTGTTGAATGGCATCCTTAACTTCCCTCAAGGTTGGGGCTGGTTGGCTTCCATCGTCCGCTGAACTGACGTAGTCATCTCCTCCGCTGCCTTGACTTTCACTGCCTGTACTCTCAGCGCCATTCAGATGTTCCTCGTAGTGCTGCTTCCACCTTTCGATCACCACACGTTCGTCCGTCAAGATGCTCCCATCCTTATCCCGGCACATTTCGGCTCGCGGCACGAAGCCTTTGCGGGATGCGTTGAGCTTCTGATAGAACTTGCGTGTATCTTGAGAACGGCACAGCTGTTCCATCTCCTCGCACTCCGCTTCTTGCAGGCGGCGTTTCTTCTCCTGAAAAAGGCGGGTCTGCTGTCTCCGCTTCCGTCTATAACGTTCCACGTTCTGCCGGATACCTTGCTGCAGCGCGACCGCCCGCGCTGCGTCCTTCTCCTCCAGAATCTGTCTGCACTCTTCGTCGAACCAATCGTTCCGTCGACTTCGACCCATATACCCGACGTTGTTCTCCGCTGCGTCGTTAATGGCTGCTTTGACTGTATTCCTCCTTCCTCCTGTATTCCTGACCCTCTTCCGGCAACGCTGCCTCTAGATGCTGCGCGTATGCAGTGGCGACAGGTTGCTTCAGTCGCTCTAGGTCGTACCGCGGCGGTCGTCGGTACCGAACATTGTTGATGACGGATAGTTTTGGGCGCAGTTTAACCATCGCCATAGAGTGGTCAGAGTCGATGTTAGCGCCACGATATGTCCTGACGTCGATAATGTCGGAGAAGTGCCGTGCATCAATCAGAACGTGGTCGATTTGTGATTCTGTCTGCAGTGGTGATCTCCAGGTGTACCGATACGGGAGGCTGTGTTGGAAGTAGGTGCTGCGAATGGCCATATTCTTGGAGGCGGCGAAATCAATTAGTCGTAGGCCGTTTTCGTTCGTCAGCCGGTGAGCGCTGAACTTTCCAATAGTCGGTCTAAACTCCTCCTCTTGGCCAACCTGAGCGTTCAAATCTCCTATGATGATTTTGACGTCGTGGCTTGGGCAGCTGTTGTACTAACGTTCCAGCTGCGCGTAAAATGCGTCCTTATCATCATCAGTGCTTCCGGAGTGTAGGCTATGGACGTTGATTATGCTAAAATTGAAGAACCGGCCTTTGATCCTCAACCTGGACATTCTTTTATGGGTTAAGTTTTTTTTTTATTTTTCATTTTGTCTAAAGAGATTTCGGAATGAATTCCAAAAAAAATCTAATGGATTTCCTAGAGAAATTCTTGAAGGAATTCACGAAGTAATTTCAACGAAACTTCTGAAGGACTGCATACCGAAAATTTCGAAGGAGCCCTTAAAGGTATTTCCAAAGAAATTCACAAAGACATTTTTAAAAGCATTTCTGCAGAAATTCCTAAATGAATTTTCAAAGGAATTCATAAATGAATTTCCAAAGAAATTCGTGTAGCAATTCCCAAAGGAATCTATGAAATTTTTTTGAAGGAACTTCCGGAACTTATAAAGACATTTCTAAAGGAATTGAAGATTTTCGAGGAAATTCCTAAAGGAATGGATAAAGTAATATTCGGAGAACTCCTAAAGGAATTTTGAAAGTAATACGCTTAGAAATTTCCAAAGAAGCATAGCATAGCATATGTGATTGTACAAATCGTGGGTGGCTATACAATGCTCAATTGAGCAATCTACTGTATATTGTCGCAAATTGGTACTTGGGATTAGTACCTTTTCCTATACAGTAGCAGTTGTATACCTGGCCACGTCCTTACAATCACGGAAGGAAGGAAGGAATGTTAGTTCAACATCTACTAGTGAAGATGCAGGGAACCCATACTACCTTCATAGATGTCTCAGGAAGGAAAATTTGTGTTAGTGGGAAAGGTGAATAATAGGGAGCTCTATTCGACAATATAGAGCGTTTGTCAATAACAGTATATGCTGTAAAAATAATAAAATATATTCATCAATTTACTTACGAACCGTCCTAAGGAAAAACAAAACAAAACACAAAATTTCGGCAAATCGCGCGATCGTTCCGCCGTCCGAAACAAGAGCCAACTCGCACTGCACTAATTAACTTTATTACCGACCGCGCAATGCAAAACACAAAATTTCGGCAAATCGCGTGATCGTTCTGCCGTCCGAAACAAGAGCCAACTCGCACTGAACTAATTAACTTTATTACCGGCCGCGCAATGCAAAACACAAAATTTCGGCAAACCGCGCGATCGTTCCGCCGTCCGGAAACAAGAGCCAACTCGCACTGCACTAATTAACTTTATTACCGGCCGCGCAATGCAAAACTCAAAATTTCGGCAAATCGCGCGATCGTTCCGCCGTCCGAAACAAGAGCCAACTCGCACTGCACTAATTAACTTTATTACCGGCCGCGCAATGCAAAACACAAAATTTCGGCAAACCGCGCGATCGTTCCGCCGTCCGAAACAAGAGCCAACACGCACTGCACTAATTAACTTTATTACCGGCCGCGCAATGCAAAACACAAAATTTCGGCAAATCGCGCGATTGTTCTGCCGTCCGAAACAAGAGCCAACACGCACTGAACTGGTTAACTTTATTACCGGCCGCGCAATGCAAAACACAAAATTTCGGCAAATCGCGCGATCGTCCCGCCGTCCGAAACAAGAGCCAACTCGCACACGCTTAGAAATTTCCAAAGAAGTTCCTAAATTGTTTTCTGAAGGAATTCCAGCAGGGATTTGCATAGAAATTTCTGAAGGAATTTCCTAAAAAGGGTTTTCCTAAAGAAACTTCCTAATGAATTTCTTACAAAAATTCAAAGGAATTCCTGTAGAAATTTTTCAAGCTATTCTTGAATAAATTTACGAAGAAATTTCTAATGGTTTTTTCGAAGTTATTTCAAAAGAATTTCTGATTTCTGAAGGAATTGCTAAAGAAATTCCTGACGAATTTCTAAAAGAATTGCCGACGGAACTTGCAAGGAAATTTCCAAATGAATTTCTAAAGACATTCCCAAGATAATATTTAAGAAGTAAGAGAAATCAATTAAAATTTTTTGAAGTATTTTAAAAGAATTTCTGAAGGAATATCTAGAGAAATTTCCGAAGGGTTTTACAAAGATAATATCGAAGAAATTTTCGAAGATATCGTATAAGTGATTCACGAGATTATCTCATAACTCATAAAGGGATTTCCAAAGCAATTTCTAAAAGTATTTCCGAAGATTTTATTAAGGAATATCCAAATGAATATCTAAAAGAATTTCTGAAAGAATTCCTTTCTATTTTTTTTTCTAGAAGAATTTCTGAAGCAATTACTTGGAGTAATTTCCAAAGGAATTTCATTAGAAATTCGTCCGGAAATTCCTAGAATATCGTACTAGAGTTTTTGCGAAGAAATTCCTGGCAGAAATTTTGAAAAATTACAAGAGAAATTTTCGAATTTCCCCAAGGAATTCGTGGAGAAAGTACCGAAGAATTTTCTGTATTAATTTCCGGACGATGGAATTAATTTCTGGAGGATTTTTTCGAAAGAATTTCTAGATGGAAAGGAAAGAAAAGAATTTCTTAAGTTATTTACGAGAAAAAAAAATGTCAAAGAGACTTTCAGAAAGAATCAGAGGATGAATTTCTGAAACAATATCTATCAATAATTTTCTGGGGAAATTCGAGCAGTTGGTAGTTCCAAGAGGAACAGGAGAGCACTGCACTGGGTGATTACCAAGGTTTGGGAGGATGAGGTTCTGCGGATGGAAGGTGTCGTGTGTCCCATCTACGAAAAGGGCGATAAGCTGGATTGTAGCAACTACCGCGCAATCACATTGCTGAACGCCGCCTACAAGGTACTCTCCCAAATTTTATGCCGCCGACTAACACCATTTGCAAGAGAGTTCGTGGGGCAGTACCAGGCGGGATTTATGGGTGAACGCTCTACCACAGACCAGGTGTTCGCCATACGTCAGGTATTGCAGAAATGCCGCGAATACAACGTGCCCACACGTCATCTATTTATCGACTTCAAAGCCGCATATGATACAATCGATCGGGACCAGCTATGGCAGCTAATGAACGAAAACGGATTTCCGGATAAACTGATACGGTTGATCAAGGCGACGATGGATCGGTTGATGTGCGTAGTTCGAGTTTCAGGGGCATTCTCGAGTCCCTTCGAAACGCGTAGAGGGTTACGGCAAGGTGATGGTCTCTCGTGTCTGCTATTCAACATCGCTTTGGAGGGAGTAATACGAAGGGCAGGGATTGACACGAGTGGTACGATTTTTACGAAGTCCGTCCAGTTATTTGGTTTCGCCGACGATATTGATATCATGGCACGTAACTTTGAGAGGATGGAGGAAGCCTAAATCAGACTGAAAAGCGAAGCTAAACGGATTGGACTAGTCATCAACACGTCGAAGACGAAGTACATGATAGGCCTCTTGCTCAAGAGAGGTCAATGTAAGCCACCCACCACGAGTTTCTATCGGTGATGACGAAATCGAGGTGGTTGAAGAATTTGCGTATACTTGGGCTCACTGGTGACCGCCGATAACGATACCAGCAGAGAAATTCGGAGGCGCATAGTGGCTGGAAATCGTACGTACTTTGGACTCCGTAAGACGCTCCGATCGAATAAAGTGCGCCGCCGTACCAAACTGACTATCTACAAAACGCTTATAAGACCGGTAGTTCTCTACGGACACGAGACCTGGACGATGCTCGTGGAGGACCAACGCGCACTGGGAGTTTTTGAAAGAAAAGTGTTGCGTACCATCTACGGTGGGGTGCAGATGGCGGACGGTACGTGAAGGAGGCGAATGAACCACGAGTTGGATCAGCTGTTGGGAGAACCATCCATCGTTCACACCGCGAAACAAGGACCGACGGAAACAAGAAGGCGAGGTGCACAGCGGGCAAGGTGGATCGATCAGGTGGAGGACTGCGTGGTTAGCGAAGTGCAGCCATGGACCGAGCTGAATGGAGAAGACTTTTATGTGCAGCACAGGCCACTCCGGCCTTAGTCTGGTAATAAATAAATAAAAGCGTAACTTATTTTGTAAACAAACATTGGAAGGCAAACTCCTGCTAATGCAATCATTTTCTGAGAAAACCACCGTATGTATCCGACAGAAAAGACTTTCCTCTATATGATAAGGGAATTAGTTTTGGAGTAAAACGCTTGTGTTCTACGGAATCGATAAAACAATATTTGATTACAAAATAAGTTACACCCAAATCGCAAATCATGGGTCTTTGAGACTTCTATAAAAAGTTCGATTTTGGAGTACAATTTTGTTGTACGAGAAAGGCAAAAAAGTATTCAATAATGTTACATTCTCAAATATCTATTCAAGTAGTATAAGCATTAATAGCGTATGGCTATGGAAGAGGAAGTTATTATCCCTAATTGCCGTTAGTTTTCTCATGGAGGGACAGCTCTCCGTTTCACCTCGTGATTGAGGCAATTTTACTCTATGCTTCATTGTGATGTTCACGAATGTTCTCTCGAATGATAGAAGTAAAGCTAGTGTATGGGTTCTATGACTGATTCATAAATTAGAATCCTCTTCTAACCACAATCATTTCGATTACGTGAGCTGTCATCTGCAGATGAAAATGAGAAAGATTGAAGGGCTTGTTGAATGATATGAAAACAATGCTTCTGAAAATAGGGTTGAATCATAGGAGCACATATCGTTTTAATATACAGCTTGAAATATGTTATAAGGTATCCCAGAGTATGTGGGATTTGAAAGTTATCATTTAGTAAAATTGTTAAAGCATGCTTAGTGTACACAATGCTCAGCTTATATTTTACAACAGAATAAATTGGAGGAATACCTATAAAAATATGTAATGCGCACACTTTACCAAATTGTAGTAATTTGATAGTTTGAAAAGAGGGACCATAGTCTGGGAAATGTTGTCCATGTTTGGACAAGGAAAACGTAAAGTACTTTAAGAGCCCCAGAACGGCTCAACCGGTTGGTAGAATCAGATTCCAATATGATGTAGTGCCCCTTGTGGAAAACTAGCTGGAGACCTGTGTCGTTTTGACTCCTTCACGTGTTCGCTCAGGCCTGATGTTTTGCATAAAAGTAGCCTCCGATCATGCATTACATCGACAAGCTTATGCTGGAATCTCGGCAATTGGTGCTTCGACGTAAAGTAATGGTCACATTCCCTCTTGAAGAGCTAGTACGATCCAGCTTGGCAGAATGAAATTTTAATATGTCTCAGACTAAAGATGCATTTCTAAACTAAACAAGCTCAAGTTCTTCAATTTCTAGCCCGATTGATGGTTGGCGAAATGAATATACATGGAAAAATTACTAAATGAAACCGTCTGCACTATAAATGGGTGTCTCACTCGCCTGTGCAATAAATTTAATGTTTAGCAACGATATTTTTCAAAATTTTGAAATGTGCTTTGGCCAATGGATAAATTTGACTTAAGACACAAAATGGTGCGTGAAAGTTTACTTTTGTTGTATGTAAGATTGCGGAATCATATCGTGGAAGATGTAGAACAGATTAGATTTTTACGTAACTTTACATATCTTTTCAGAACATTTCCAATACATAGCATAAAAATGAGAAAAATTAAACTAACATCACCATTTCCACACATAACCATGTCACCTTATATCGCCACCCATCTTCGACGCCACGACGAGTATTAAATATGTCGACCATTCAACCGGCAATGAATCGTTGATGCGTCCCGCCACGTGGGTGGACCCCGTCTCGACTGCATAGCATAAGCTTCTGCCGATTGCCACTGCCGCCGCACGAGATATTCGGAAAATAAGTTAAACGCCGGTAACGCCCTGGTCACAGCATGGGGCAGCTACCAACCACCCGCTGGTTATTTCGTTGAATGAACAAACGAGTTAAACACATATAAATATAACCAAGGGATATGGTCAGGTTGGCAGCGAAGTACAACGTTGATGTAAATCTCCGATGATCGTCGCTTGCCGGATCGAATCAGAATCGAAAACATTTATTGTCCGATGCAGTATCGTATTTATTTAATACGTACATGTTTGTTCTAGGAAATTTGTTACTTTGAAAAGCAATTATTTAACTTATCGTGCGTTGCTGGAGATAACACTCAATGAATTTATGTTCTGCGTTGTAAATGCTCTGTTTTGAAGAGAGAATTATTAATTCAATATGCTTCAATGGCTGCAGACATTAATTCAGTTTTTTGGAACGTTATTTAACGAGCTCATTATAATATTGATGCTTTTCAGTTAAATATTTCATATTGTGTTAAGATACATTATTCTACAAACTATTCAAAGTACAAAAACGTCATACATTTGTATAAGAATTTTGAGCATGTTGCAAACAAATAGCATTTGCTAAGATACCATTTTTGTCGCACTGTAATTGAATTCAGTCGAACCTGTATAAACTAATTTAAATTTTCCCACATTGACTTGATAGAAGAATTGCACAATAAAATATCAATACATGATTTCACCGCAAAACACAATACAATATCGGGACTCTGGTACGAGCTATCCGATTATCGCAATCGTGAGACGCCTCCGGAACAGATTATAAGCATACAAACTAGACAGACAGTTGCTTCCAAGAGGTTTAACGTCCTACGAACGTGAGAAAGCGAGACAAGAAGAACAAAGAAGCCACAAAAACGATTCGTCTCAAATATAGGACCTTAAAAAGCGCGACAAATTAGGCAATGATTAACACATTAGGTTGCCGTGCCGCCAGCCGACCACTAGCTGCGGTTACGCACTCACGCACGCTCCTGTGGTGTTCAGCTGGTACGATCTACCGACGACTGACCGACCACCCGAGCAAAGGCTCATCAATCTTGTGGCAGTTTTCGTTACAAGGCCCTGTCGGAAACGTTGGTGGCCGTTGGGAAATCTTGATTCGGAGATTCTTTTCTATGGCCTTTTACGGCGAGGTTAGTTTGAAACATAGCACCAGATTCGGCCACCAAATGCGATCATGATAGGAAAAGATCTACATTGATCATTAAAATTCCGTTCGGTGAGTAGAAATGGACGATGCTGCAGAATGACTGATGGAACAAAGGAGCCAAATATAGTCATCAACTGTCAAAAACATGCTTTGATCAAATGTGAGTAAATTTCGATAGATTTCCATTATCTTATCAAATAGTAATCGATACTTTGAGCTTTCGTTTAACTAAACATCTTTTTAATCACCCATAACTTCTACTCAGCAGCATCTAGGATTCAGCTTTATGAATGAAAACACCAAATCGATCGAGCTCGTGCCAAGGGGAACAAATCTCATAAATCCATCAAAGATTTTTACGACACTTCTAATGGTAACCACCAATTTGGAGCAGCGAGAACAGGTCCGCCCATAATGAACCGAAATTGACTGTCCGAAACCTTTTCCAAAATGCCGAAATTGATTCGTGAATAATTTTACACCTAACCCGATAGTCCACCGGGCCACCAACCGGCCATAAATAATATATTTACACACTCCGCCAAATCCAGCGTGGTAGATGTGACGCCTCGCTTCTCTCCGCCCAATTCTGGTTAGCTTTATTAGCAAAAAGAAGCTTCAACCGATAAGCCGCAGATTTATTCAAATTAGATTCGGTCCGAATTGACCATATTTGTACCTTCTCGAAGTGTTGAAGCATTCTCTTTATGCAATCGAAAATGGCGCCAAAGTAAACTGATAAGGGAATTACTTTATTTTGGAATGGATTACATGGGAAGGGATCAGTGACGAAAACACGGTTTCTATAATTTGAAAAATAAAATCAAGTTTTCAACAACAAAAATAAAATCAAGTTACTCTACAACTTGGCTCGCCTAGTGTATACTTCATCATAGCAGAAACAGACGCAGGGGCGCAGTACGAAGGAGCCTCAACAAAGGAGTCAATAGATCTTACCTGGGTCAGAGCTAAAGCGAGCAGCCGTCTTCAGGATGGAGATCTTTAACATTGGTCCTACATATGTAACCCTAGGATTGATAAGGACCCACGAGTGAGTTTTGTGTCCATCGAACTGGGCTTTGGGACAGTTCATCAAATGACGTTTAGTCGAGTGACATTTATTCGAATGGACATTCAGTCGAATAGACATTTGGTCGAATGGATATTTAGTCGAAAGGACATTTAGTCGAATGGAAAGTTAGTCGAATGTTGAAAGCGAATATTAAAAGGTAATTTAGTAAAATAGATAATACGAATTAACGAATACGGAAGGCAATGGGTATTGTTCACCTGAGCAAACGGAACCTTCTGGAGACTCTGGTGTACTATGGAAAAATAGAAAACCTGCAGAAAAAGCAAAATATTAGATACTAAGATGGTGAAATACCGTCTATTCTATTTTATGGCACAAGCTCAAAAACTAATGATATCAATGTAATTATGCCAATACTTCATCGTAGTCGACTTTGGAAAGTTTTGTGAATTGACATTTAGTCGAATGACATCTGGTCAAATAACATTTCGTCGAAAGGACGTTTAGTTTAAGGGACATTTGGTCGAATGGAAATAGTTTTTTATTCTTTTCATTGATAATCCTTCTTTCACTCAATGTTTATACAAAAATTAGTTCAAAAATCTCTGGACAATATTGGTCCAAAAAACTCTCTCTTTCAATTATGGAGGCCAATAATTGATTGACATTCTGCAACGACAAGTTGATTCTTTACCGAAAATTGATTAAAGAGTGTCGTTTTTCCCTTTACCATGATATGTAGTACAAACGAACGCCATTGAAAAGCCCCTTACCTGCATGGAATATCTGCTCCTCATGTTGTAAACTTTGTACAAGATTTGAAAATGAATGAAAATGCCAAAAAATTTAATGTTTTACCATACTTTGAATCAACAATATTGAACTCAATCGAATGCATTCTGATTAGGTGGAGATGGTCAAAATTAGAAACATTGCTAACGATCATGATTTGATAGATATATAATAACTTCGGTGCAAAATCAAATTCTGCTGTCCCCTGGGTCCGGACTGTGAGATTTTTCATATGATCAAATAGCCATTCTTTACAACTGTTTTGTTAAACTTTCTTCAATTCAATTGATTCATCTTGCTAAGGTATCAGAAAACCACATAAATAAGCAGAAACAAAAATTGAAAATGATATTGGAAAAGGTGGGTTTTGTGATTTATATTGGCTTGAAAGAAACCGTTTTGGCAGCAGTGTTCATTTCACACAAAGTATTATTAAAAATAGCAATTTTGGGAAGTTTGTCACTTATTATTTCTAATAAATATGCAAGTGTATTATCTTTATTTCAATCCCCTCACAATCAAAACACAACAATTTGTTATACAACTCATTTTTGTATGAAAGTAAGGAATGACAGACACTTCCTCATGTCCTTACGTGATGGATATTCCAGATGGTCATCCTGTGCTCACAAAATCGTTGTGAGAAAAGTATGGATTTATTGAAAAATTGGGTCACTCCTGCGGGGTCGTACACTAATTACGTAAGCACTTATGGGGGAAGGGGAGGTCTGCTATTTTCTTACGCTCCATATAAATAAAAAAATATTTGTGTGGAAAAAATCTTACATGGGGGGAGGGGGGCTTGAAAAACTCAGAAAAATGCTTACGTAATTAGTGTACGGCCCCTGCTCTAAAGCGCATTACGTGGAGTTATATTTTTAGCAACATGTTTGTGGGTTTCGGTCTTCCGAGATGTACATCGTGTGAATAATATCCCCATCAATATTTCTACGAAAACACCAAATATCTTTGAATTTCGCGGCAGCAAGAATTAAATTATCCAAAGGAGTCCCCAAAATTGTTATGGACACCTAAAAAGTAGGAAGGTAGTAAAACTATGAATTTAGAAAGAAATAATTGATTGAAATTCTAGTTTGAATATAAAATCCTGAGATAAAACCATATTTCACGTTTCGAACTCCAGCAAAATTTTGACAGCTTGGAATAGAAAATTTAATTAGTCAAAGACTGCTGAGATCTATCTATATAAAAATTATAGTGTACACAGCATATGTCAAAAGGGGTGATGCAACGTATTATGGCACCGTTGCGTAAAAAGCTGGATATAAAGTAACATATTGCGAGAACAGAGAAAACTTCTAATTTTGCGGAGCTAAGAAGCAGAAGAAGACTCAGTGTCGGAAACTTCAAATTACATGCACTGTGCGAAAAGTGTTGATATTCCTTGATATCAAGAATATTCAAGAAGTCTAAAATGTTTTTCTAAAACGCATAAATACGTTCCGAAATACCTTGAAAGTACCATAAAACTTTTTTTAAATATATAGCGGCATGTAACCCTCGTTTAAAGTTACATTTTTTCTTTGATTTCAATAATCAACATTTGCACCGAAAAAATCAACCAACATTATTTTCCGTGCATCAAGTGATTTGAAGTTTGCGGAACAGTTTTCCGATGGTCGACCGTCGGATCCTCGTTCGAATTTTTCTATCTTCTCGCAATAAAAACTAGTTCCATCACAATTCGATACTGTTGTTTCATAAGGGCCAATGTCGCAAACGTAAACAATGCCTTTTCCTGCAAATTCCTCAACAACTAACAATCACATGGAACTGGTGGCGCTCCGCGCCTTCTATCGAACGAAAGTGGAAAATACCGCCAGAAGTCTCTAATCTTCCTGAAATCAGCAGAAGAAGTCAATGTTTACTTTTGCGACTTTCGCCCTTTTGAAACAACAATGTCGAATTCACAAGCTACAGGCTCCATCACCACTCTAAACTATTCTAATCAAATACTATTTCTTCAGTATGCAACGCATACATTTAATTGCCAGTGTTGCCAGTTTCACAAAATTTCTCAAAACGTTACGCAACAGTGGGAATTTAGAGTAGGATATAAAAAGTTTAGCTGGAGAGAGAATTTGGAGTAGGATATAAAAAGTTTAGCTGGAGAATCAAATAAGCTCTACTAACACATTTTAACATCTACAACTTCTTCTTCTTCTTCTTATTGGCATTACATCCCCACACTAGGACAGAGCTGCCTCGTAGCTTAGTGTCCATTAAGCACTTCTACAGTTATGAACTGCGAGGTTTCTAAGCCAAGTTACCATTTTTGCATTCGTATATCATGAGGCTATGATACTTTATGACCAGGGAAGTCGAGACAATTTCCAATCCTAAAATTGTCTAGACCGGCACCGGGAATCGAGCCCAGCCACCCTCAGCATGGTCTTACTTTGTAGTCGCGCGTCTTACCGCACGGCCAAGGAGGGCTCCTAACAATAACAATAATAACAATAACAACTTAAAGCAAGTGAAAATAATAACTGTTCTCAATAATGTCATTACTCACAAAATAGGAAAATAGGAGAGGTTTTCGTTAAATGGCTTATGTGTTCGGCACTGGGGGATCTCCCCCTAATAATTGACTATTTTAGAATTCAATTTTCAAATTTTCTGGGGCGGGGGGGAGGAGTGGTGTTAACAAATGGGTATGAGGAGCAGGCATTGAAAGCGTGAGTGAAATGGACGAGCATTGATCTAATTGAATCATAGCATCCTATGCCAGTGAGTGAACAGCCTTGCTCAGATGGATACCAAACAATGATTATGAACGATCGTTGCTGCGTAAACAACGAGCAACAGAGTTCGCCAAGCTAAACTTGGTATGGTATCCAGGGAAGCTACGATTGGAGCATTTGTGGTACGCTCGCTCACCTAGAATAAAACCAAAATACATCAGGTGTTCTGCTTTATTCACTCTGCTTTTAAGTAGCTGGGATGGAGGAGAGAAAGTATCAAAGCCTCCCATGCAGTGTATCAGAGTTCCATTCTCATAGCGGACTCAATTTTCCTAATGTCTGGAAAGATTTTTCTAACAGCGTGTGGTAACAACACTCATTGTTAGGTTACCAAGTGATTTGCTTCACTCAGTTGTCTCCCATTGGTGAGCGATGAAGATATTTAAACATTGAATCAACGAACGCCAAATTTCAACGATCTAGAAAGCATCAGCGATTAGGCCGCAGTAGAGCATCAAGTTGGCATGAATTTAGCCGATTTTTACTCATGATCTGATTTTTTTCAATGCCTGATGAGGAGGCCCAGATATTACGAAATAAACGAGGCAATAGTTGAGCGGATGTCATGAGGTCAGCTTTGAGCATCTCAGCTGATATGCGATCGATCTCTGGGGCTTTGTTTGATTTCATGCGCTCGATGCTGTTTGAATCTCTAGTATTATGTGTTATTATTATTATATTATTATTATTATATTGTTATTTACTTGACGATAGTGGAATCAATTAAGAAAGGATGAGAAGCGAGAAATGAAAAGTGAAAAGTGGGAAGAGAAAAGTAAACTGAGAACCAGAGAACTCCTTCCTTCTTCTTTCTTCCTTCATCCTTCTTCTTAGCCCTTTCTTCCTCCTTCCTTTTTTCTCCTGCTTTCTTCCTTGTTTTTTTGCTTCCTTCTTGCTTCTCTCTTTCGTCTTCTACATTTTCCCTTCTTTCTCCTTTTTTCTTCTTTCTACCTTCTTCCTTCTTTCTGCTTCCTTCTTCTTTATTCCTTCTTTTTTTCTTCTTTCGAGTGCGTGTTTTCTCTTGTTTCGGACAGTGTTCTGCATTGCGCGGCCGGTAATAAATTTAATCAGTTCAGTGCGTGTTTGTTCGGAGTAGTCATCGAGCAAGCGTTGTGCAGTGCGTTTTTTAGTCGTCGCGAAGTAGTTAAGATATTGGCTTTCCGTTTTTGTATCATCATGAATATGGCGTCGCTCAAAAAAAAAAATAGTCGCTTAGCAAGGCGATTTCCAATATATTTCCTTCCCAACTAACATACTATTCCTTTTCAGTGCATACTTTACAGCCACGAAGCCACTCAGAGAGACGGTGAGAGCCCACCACATCTAATACACTCTAAGCGTGAGTGTGCCTATCATCATCGGCAGACTCTCTCCGCTCGCCTGCTCTTCTACAACGAATTGGAAGCATACAACATACCCAGTCAAACTCGTAAAGAAACACAGAGGATGGGACTCGCAACTATAATGACGTGTTGTGACGAAAAGTATACAATTAATTGATAAGAAAATTATGTTGAGCTTTTTAGTGGAATGTTTTCACCTGTCATAAGACGAGTTTAAACAATCCCATTGAATTCCACCACTTAATTGTTTCTTGACAGATTCGTATTTCGACCTCAACAGTAAGGCCGTCTTCAGTGTCTCGTACTTGACTCGACTAGTCGATCTCGGTGGTGACGTCATCGGTAACACTCGACTAGTCGAGTCAAGTACGAGACACTGAAGACGGCCTTACTGTTGAGGTCGAAATACGTATCTGTCAAGATACAATTAAGTGGTGGAATTCAATGGGATTGTTTAAACTCGTCTTATGACAGGTGATACAATTAATTAACAAATTTGCTAGGGAAATACTGTTAAGCGACATGGAAAACATTAATGAACATTTATTTCCTTACTTCTAATAGGGACACATATTTATTGGGGGACAGTGTGCTCTGTGCGTTCTGCGCTATTACATGACGTCACGACTAACTTTCGCGCATCTCCTTCACATTCTGCGCTCCTGTTACCAAGTCCACTTTTGAGAGCAATTGGCAACGACACCTTCGACGATCGGTGACGTCATCGGTAACAGTCGATAGCCCTCTAAATAGTATGCGCTCCTATTAACTGGTTAGGTGGTGGCAAATTAGCTCACGCTCTCACGCTCCGTGATGACGGACCTAATTACTTGTCGGCGGGGTAGCACTCACGACAAAGGAAAACAGCGCGATGGCTTTAGCGGCACGACTGGACAACAAATTCCTCCGCGGCGCCCTCCTTGGACGCCGCACTCCGTACAAAAAAAGATGGGAGACTCACCGTATCGATGACCGTTGGGCGGGGTCGATGCTCCCCGGCCAGGGCAACGCTTGAAGCGTGTTGTGAATCGCGATGGCGGTTTGCCGACGGGGTCACTTGATTGCCGGTAGCTTGACGGACCGGCTGGTGGATTCCGTCCACTTAGAGGTCCCCTGGCCTCCTCGGACCGATATAGTGACGGATCGTCCGCTTCTGGCCGGTTGGCGACTGCCAGGAATCTTTCGTCCGTAGGGGATGAAGCGCGCGCTTGGGTGCGCGGAATTCGCTGCGGGTGAAATATAAAGCCAATCTGATTGTTTCACTTTAATTACTACAACCGCACACGAATAACACGCACACTTGATTTGCCTACAGCAATTGTAACAAACGAAACACTAACAACAAACGCGTACTTCTAACTCCTTGGAGAATCACGGACGAAATGCTCGAGTCTGTGAATCCTCAGATTAAGGAAGGTGGGACTCGGACACAACCGGAAGTACGTCATTTCCCGACCCCTTTGTGTACAATCGTGGCTTTATCGGCACGATTGATAACTTGACCAGATAGTCGCGCTGCTATCCCTTTCCCACCTTATCCAGGAAACAAATGGCCTCGACCTTGGAAAGCTTGGCTGCTTGATTAATGCTCGCTTGCCTATGTCAAGGGAACATTATATCTAAGTTTATTGGCGTTTGAAAGATTTGTATACTTACAATCTAATTTATTTACAAAATCTATTTACAAACTATATACAAAATTACTGTATGCTACAACTATTCAATTGGTGAGCTGTGCATTATTTGTTGTTTCTCGGCCAATCACGACTAGCAACTACATGGGTACAGTCAATCAAGCTTAGCTAAGCTATTCTATCTTTTTTCTTTTTTCGTCTTTCTTCTTTCTTCTTCCTTCTTTCTTCTTTCTTCTTTCTTCTTTCTTCTTCCTTCTTTCTTCTTTCTTCTTTCTTTCTTCTTCCTTCTTCCTATATCCTTCTTCTTCATCCATCTTCTTTCTGTCATCTTAGTTCTTTCTTCTTCTTTCTTCCTTCTGCCTTCTTCCTTCTATATAATTCCTTATTCTTTTTTCCTTATTCCATTTTCTTTTTTCTCTTCTATCTTATTGCTTCCTTCTTCCTTCTCCTTCTTGCTTCTTCCTTTTTCATTCTTTCTTCTTCTTTTTTCCTTCTTTCTTCTTCCTTCTTCTTTATTCCTGCTTCCTTTTTTTCCTGCTTTCTTCATTCTTCCTTCTTCATTTTTACATCTTCTTTCTTCTTTCTTTCCTTTTCCTTATTTCAAGGATCAAGGAAAAAGCATGAAGAGGAAAAAGGAAGAAGGAAAAAGTAAGAAGGAATATTTTTTCCTTCTTCCTGTTTTTTCTTCCTGCTTTTTCCTTGATTCTATCTTATTTCTTTTTCCTTTTTCTTTGTTTATTCTGCATTCAGAGATGATCTTGCTTCGTATTGCTTCTTCTTACAGCACTTCTTACTTCTCACTACTTACTACTCACTTCTCACTTCACACACTTAGTAAGGAAACGTATTTCAACTATTTGGCCAAACGGCATTTGGCCGAATGGCGTTCGGCTAAATGACCCTTTCGGCGAAATGACATTCGCCCTAACGGCCAAATGATCTTAAACCGGCAGATCATGCTGTGGTGGTGTTGGCCTGGCTGGCACTTGAAAAAGTTGTTCGAAGTGTTCGAACCAGCGTTTCAGCTGGTCAGTTGGGTTGATCAAAAGCTGACCATTCGCGTCTTTCACAAGCGTCGTGATATATCGTAGAGGAGGCGAATGTCTCCGGTTGCTGCGGCTCTCTCTCCTTCATTGGCAAGAGAGTCCGTCAACGCTCGCTTGTCGCGATGACATGAGCTTTTCGATAAGAAAATTATTTTAAGTTTTTAGTGGAATATATTCACTTGTCATCAGACGAGTTTGTACTATTCCATTTCATTCTACTACTTTATTGTACATTTGACAGATACGTATTTCGATCTCAATAGTAAGGCCGTCTTCAGTGACTCGTACTTGACTCGACGACAAGTGATGAGCTTTTCACTTTCTTCTCCAGAGCCGAGTATCGTTGACGGGCTAAGACATTGGATCCTCTGGTTTCTGTTCGCTCTATCGTGGCTTTGGCATCTCTTCGCTCCTCTATCTTCCTCCAGGTCTCATCGGTGATCCATTGTTTTCTCTGGGTGCGCAGTTCGCTCAGATTATCCTCGCTGGTGGCGATAAAGGCATTCTTGATGGTGGTCCATTGGTCTTCCACGCTGCTACATTCCGGAATATCTGCAGCACGCGTATCTACCCAAGTAACCTAAAGTTTCTTTAAAAGTATGTTTTCTCTTAATCAGTGAAAACGTACTTTTAAAGAAACTTTAGGTTACTTGGGCAGTTGTACAACGAAGGACCGAAAGTCTACTAGGGGTTTGAGAATGTGAAAATTCGGTCTACGTGGTTCATGGACAGCCCCCAAGATCGAAGCCTAAGCAACATTTTTAGTTTTATAATGCTCTTGTAGGCCATTATTTACTCTATAAGAGTGCCTTAAAACTATTATCATACGATATTGTTACTGGGGAGGTGCTTCAGCTGCTTTGAGTCTTTGAAAATCGGCTGGGTAGCCACATACAGCGATGACAAATTTTCCCAGAGTACATTGGCCACCTCCGGAATTAGTACGATCTTCCGAATCGATGAAGATAGGTGTAAGATCTAGGATTGCCCCTTTCAGTATTCAATTTCTTCCACAATTCGGCGGTTGATTGCGCCGCATTTATGGAGTCAAGGAAGCCCTACTTTTGGCGTTTTAGATACCCATTTGGTTCTCATAGTATCTTTGTTTGTTTGGGGCCCTTCTTAGCCTAGCGGTAAGATGCGCGGCTATAAAGCAAGACCATGCTGAAGGTGGCTGGGTTCGATTCCCGGTGCCGGTCTAGGTAATTTTTGGTTTGGAAATTGTCTCGACTTCCCTGGGCATTAAAGTATCATCGTGTTAGCCTAATGATATACGAATGCAAAAATGGTAACTTGGCTTAGAAACCTCGCGGTTAATAACTGTGGGAGTGCTGAATAAACACTAAGCAGCGAGGCGGCAATGTCCCAGTGGGGAATGTAATGCCAACAAGAAGAAGAAGAAGAAGAAGTATCTTTGTTTGTAGATTTCCAAATCGGGGAAACACTCTCGAGTGTTCGGAGGGCTTTTCATAACAGCACGAAGGCTTTTCGTCTTAAACTAGTGGCTATAATTGAAAAAGATATAGATTTAGTTATAATGTTTTCATCAATCACGAGTACTTAACACGTTATTCAAATTCTATAATATTATGGAAAACACACAAAACCTCCCAATATAGTTCACTAAAGTATACGGAAGAAAATAAATCAGAAAATCTGCACGAAGCAAATGTGATATCTCTGGTTCAGAAGTAAATTCCAAAAACCAAAGTTTCGTCTGACCAACTTGGATTTAATTTTTAACTCCTGCGAAACATTGCATCTGTTTTTTTTTATTTCCTCGCCTCTCCACATAGCTGTACGATCAACGGATGCACCTCACCACTGCCAGCAAACCGTACGCGTGCGCTTCCACTGAAAAAGATTTATGTGATCGGAATTGCTACGATTCGATTCTTTTCTGCCGTTGTTGGATGGGTTTTTCTCCCATTCTGCCGAGCGAGCGCGCGCGTCCCCGACCGGCAGTACTTTTTCTCCTTTCGGGCCATCCGTTTTGGGTGGTTGGATTCTTTTGTGCTTTGTGCACCGCGACACGTATTGTGAAGCCAATAAAATAAATACTAATTTATGATCTTGTCACACGTTTACGCCGCAGTCAGCTGGTTGATTGGAATTTAATAGATTTTTATGGAATGGCTTTTTCGTGGAAATTGTTTCTATAAAGTTGTATCGTTTCAATTTGGGGAAGTTCAGAGGGATAAATTGTGTTTAGCGGTTCCTTGGGCGTAACAATTCCGGCAAACTTCTATATTAGTTATTGTTTATCTTATTCGATCATATGAATCTTGACATCATCTCATAACTGTAACTTTTTTGTCCTGGCTACCGCAGCCATCACCATCATCCAGCAGGGAAGATCTTTCACGGTCATTGGGAACCATCAAAACCGTCAAAACAATGTTCCCTCTAATCGGATGATTGACAGTCAATCGGATTCCGTTGAGTGAAACCACTTCCCAAATTTATCGCAATTTCCACGCATATCAATCAAGGCTGCGCGCACACCCGCGCTCCACGATTGACATCGATACGTCGGTGTCGCACACTGCCGCAGGTCGATCTAATTTCCTTTTCTGTTTCACTTATGCTCCCCACCCATTGTGGTTTCAGCATTGGCGCAATCATCTTTTGGGCAGCGCCGGCCGGCATATGAAGACTGCGAACAGCCGCCGGAAATAGCCTACGGGAGCGCCCGCATCACCGTGGACGAGACCGAAGAGTTTGTGACGGCCCGGTACAGCTGCCCGGCGGGATTCAGGCTGGAGGGGAAGGCGGACATTCGATGCGATATCGACTCGGATGAGTGGCAGGTCAAGGAATTGCCCAAATGCGTAAAAGGTGAGTGCCTACTGTTTGACACTGAATACCTAAATATAAATATTCGGCAGCTGTAACGTGTATAAATTGCGAGTAACGATGGAACATTATTTTTCGATATATGTTAGAATCAAGATGAATCCAATTAGTAAGAACCTTTGTTTGAATAGAGAAACGTAGATTAAGAAAGGATGCTACGGATTCTATTATGAAGAATATTGTATGATGACATGTTTTAATGGAGGATGCGCAGGAGTTTATGCAATTCACTCATTTAATGGATTTGTATACAAGAGCGGGGTATTCACTCATTCATTATACGGCCTGAAAAGAATCAAAAGAATCAAAAGAATCAAAAGAATCAAAAGAATCAAAAGAATCAAAAGAATCAAAAGAATCAAAAGAATCAAAGGAATCAAAAGAATCAAAAAGCATCAACGGAATCAAAAAATCAAAAGAATCAACAGAATGAAAAAATAAAAAGAATCAACGGAATCAAAAGAATTAAAATAATAAAAGAATCAAAAGAATCAAAGTAATCAAAAGAATCAAACGAATCAAAAGAATCAAAAGAATGAAAAAAAATCAAAAGAATCAAAAGAATCAAAAGAATCAAAAGAATCAAAAGAATCAAAAGAATCAAAAGAATCAAAAGAATCAAAAGAATCAAAAGAATCAAAAGAATCAAAAGAATCAAAAGAATAAAAAAAATCAAAAGAATCAAAAGAATCAAAAGAATCAAAAGAATCAAAGAATCAAAAGAATCAAAAGAATCAAAAGAGTCAAAAGAATCAAAAGAATCAAAAGAATCAACAGAGTCAGAAGAATCAACAGAATCAAAAGAATCGAAAGAATCAAAAGAATCAAATGATTCAAAAGAATCAAAATAATCAAAAGAATCAAAAGAATCAAAAGAATCAAAAGAATCAAAAGAATCAAAAGAATCAAAAGAATCAAAAGAATCAAAAGAATCAAAAGAATCAAAAGAATCAAAAGAATCAAAAGAATCAAAAGAATCAAAAGAATCAAAAGAATCAAAAGAATCAAAAGAGTCAAAAGAATCGAAAGAATCAAAAGAGTCAAAAGAATCAAAAGAATCAAAAGAATCAAAAGAATCGAAAGAGTCAAAATAGTAGAAAGAATGAAAAAAAATAAAAAAATCAAGAGAATCAAAAGAATCAAACGAATCAAAAAAATCAAAAGAATGAAAAAAAATCATCGGAATCAAATGTATAAAAAAAATCAAAAGAATTAAAAGAATCAAAAGAATCAACAGAATCAAAAGAATCAAAAGAATCAAAAAATCAAAAGAATCAAAGAATCAGAAGAATCAAAAGAATCAAAAGAATCAAAAAATCAAAAGAATCAAAGAATCAAAGAATCAGAAGAATCAAAAGAATCAAAAGAGTCAAAAGAATCAAAAGAATCAAAAGAATCAAAAGAATCAAAAGAATCAAAAGAATCAAAAGAATCAAAAGAATCAAAAGAATCAAAAAAATCAAAAGAATCAAAAGAATCAAAAGAATCAAAAGAATCAAAAGAATCAAAAGAATCAAAAGAATCAAAAGAATCAAAAGAATCAAAAGAATCAAAAGAATCAAAAGAATCAAAAGAATCAAAAGAATCAAAAGAATCAAAAGAATCAAAAGAATCAAAAGAATCAAAAGTATCAAAAGAATCAAAAGAATAAAAAAAATCGAATTAATCAAAAGAATCAAATGAGTCAAAAGAATCAAAAGAATCTAAAGAATCAAGAGAATCAAGAGAATAAAAAGAATCACAAGAATCAAAAGAATCTGAAAAATCAAAAGAATTAAAAGAATTAAAAGAATCAAAAAAATCAAAAAAATCAAAAGAATCAAAAGAATCTGAAAAATCAAAAGAATTAAAAGAATTAAAAGAAACAAAAAAATCAAAAAATTCAAATGAATCAAAACAAATCCAAAAAATCAAAAGAATCAGGAAATCAAAAAATCAAAAAAATCAAGAGAATCAAAAGAATCAAAAGAATCAAAAGCATCCAAAGAATCAAAAGCATCCAAAGAATCAAAAAAATCAAAAGCATCAAAAGAATCAACAGAGCCAAAAAAAAGAAAAATTAAAATAATCAAAATAATAAAAGAATCAAAAGAATCAAACGAATCAAAATAATCAAGAGAATCAAAAGAATCAAAAGAATCAAAAAGTCAAAAGAATGAAAAAAAATCGAAAGAATCAACAGAATCAAAAGAATAAAATATCAAATGAATAAAAAAAATCAAAAAAAAATTAAAAGAATCAAAAGATTAAAAAGAATCAAGAAAATCAAAAGAACAAAAAAAAAATCAAAAGGATCAGAAGAATGAAAAAAATCAAATGAATCAAAAGAATCAACAGAGTCAGAAGAATCAACAGAATCAAAAGAATTGAAAGAATAAAAAAATCAAAAGAATCAAAAGAATAAAAGAATCAAAAGAATCAAATGAATCAAATGAATCAAATGAATCAAATGAATCAAATGAATCAAATGAATCAAATGAATCAAATGAATCAAATGAATCAAATGAATCAAATGAATCAAATGAATCAAATGAATCAAATGAATCAAATGAATCAAATGAATCAAATGAATCAAATGAATCAAATGAATCAAATGAATCAAATGAATCAAATGAATCAAATGAATCAAATGAATCAAATGAATCAAATGAATCAAATGAATCAAATGAATCAAATGAATCAAATGAATCAAATGAATCAAATGAATCAAATGAATCAAATGAATCAAATGAATCAAATGAATCAAATGAATCAAATGAATCAAATGAATCAAATGAATCAAATGAATCAAATGAATCAAATGAATCAAATGAATCAAATGAATCAAATGAATCAAATGAATCAAATGAATCAAATGAATCAAATGAATCAAATGAATCAAATGAATAAAATGAATCAAATGAATCAAATGAATCAAATGAATCAAATGAATCAAATGAATCAAATGAATCAAATGAATCAAATGAATCAAATGAATCAAATGAATCAAATGAATTAAATGAATCAAATGAATCAAATGAATCAAATGAATCAAATGAATCAAATGAATCAAATGAATCAAATGAATCAAATGAATCAAATGAATCAAATGAATCAAATGAATCAAATGAATCAAATGAATCAAATGAATCAAATGAATCAAATGAATCAAATGAATCAAATGAATCAAATGAATCAAATGAATCAAAAGAATCAAATGAATCAAATGAATCAAATGAATCAAATGAATCAAATGAATCAAATGAATCAAATGAATCAAATGAATCAAATGAATCAAATGAATCAAATGAATCAAATGAATCAAATGAATCAAATGAATCAAATGAATCAAATGAATCAAATGATTCAAATGGCACAAGTCAATGAAATAAATTAAATTAGGAATGAAACAAATTTAGAAAATAAATTAAATCAATCAATAATGACATCACATTGGAGGTTTGCTGAACTGTGACCCAATTTCAAAGAATTGGCTGCATGGTGGACTGCATTATATGAGAGATTGTTTATGCAAGAGTCTCCGAAGATCGAACACAGAACAGGATACTACCACAGGAGCTATTGCTGTCCGAAAGCGCGGATTTGGGTGGAGTAGCTGGTAAAGCAAACGGAACGAGCACTGACAAAGTCTGAAAACGGCTTCTCACAGCCACAACGTGTAGAGCTGGCAAACTGTAGGGCCATCGTGTTCAGAACGTGGTTATCAGTAAATATTAAAATTTGTTTTATTACCACACACGCTGCCATTTGTTATGGGATTTTGCGACAATTCGACTTGTTCCATACTTTCCACATAGCAGACAAAACGAAAAGCCAGGAAATTCCAATAGATTCGATTTCAATTTCTTCAAAGTCCTATAATCTCTTCCAACTTCCTCCTTCTTGACTTCCACGTGTGACTGTGTGAGCCAACTGGAAAACTCACTTTTATTGAATCTGAAAATTTTCTTACTTCGGATGATGACGTTCAGGCTGGGCGAATGTGAATCAGCTTTTTCAAATAGGGTAACTGGTCCGGTTCTTCGTCTCATAACTTCCTCGACAATCCTTTCTGACACAACACTAATATGTTTGTTTTCTTACTTTTATGATTTTTATAGCATAGAACATGCAGATAACAAAAAAAAATCTGCGAAATCTGTGTTTTATTTATTTTTTGTTGGAGATGTGAGGAATTTTTGACCGGGAGATGGAAATTGGAACAGTTCCCCTATATGTGTTTTCACAAGCCCACAAGCAACAACTTTTCGCAGAAGTCGCGCTGAGCTGATAATACTATACAAGCGATTTCGATTTTGTAGAAGAAATTGTTTCGCCCACGCTTTCGCCGAACACCCGCTCAACGGAATCGACAAATGTAAAAATCGTAGGCTCACGAACAAGGAAAGACGAAGCGGGTCTTGCCTAGTCGTTCCCATACTACCACCAGCCGTCATGTTGTTTATTGGCTCTATACCGAATTGCTAATAAAGTTGATCTTCGGGAATGATTCCCCCAAATTAACACTCAGAAATTACCTCATCCGAGAATCAAAATCAGCTCCTCTTTTGGGCGGTCGGAATGCCGGAGAGTTGTCTTGTCCACCAATCCACCTACTTCGGCACCTTTCACGTGTGGCAACATGCCGCTGATGCCGCCGCCGGTGCAATCGGAACGATTTCACAATAATGTCATCGCAAGGCTTGGGGACCGGGGGAGTCCCACTCTAAAAAGCGATTGTTCTATAATTTACGACTGTGACAGACGACTTTATCCCGCATATACAATTTTTCAGACTCTCTCCCACTTATGGCGAAGCTCATAAATAACGCACATTGTGTATGTGTGGGGGGTGTAAGGGGAGGGAAGATCCGATTCCTGCCGTTGGTCGAATGGGTTCGAATGCCCGCTGCTTTCCATGATGACGACGGTATGAAGCATCATTTTCGCAGAAGATTAGTGCATAGCTCATCATAAAAGCAATAACCGGCCGGATGGGTTCATTCCAGTTTGCGTAATCGAGCGAGGATTCTTCAGTCGAAGTTGAATACTGTGGCATATGGCGTAAGCAAAGTTGGAGAAAATCCACCGCTCCAGTTTCTGGCTCCCTAAACAGTTTCCGTTTCCATTTGTTACGGATGATTTGGGGTCAGGGAGATTTGGGATTTGAAGTTTGTGGGCATTATTTGATGGATGTATACAAAGCTTCGGGTTGATTGATGTGATGAATTATTCACAGGAGTGGGCAATAAATGTTGAAACGCCACAATCAATTCAGCAAACCATATCGAATGTGATGATTTATGTATTTAATTTGATTGTGTTTCTTGGTGGTTAGCATCTGCATGAATAATGACAATTGAGGTTCCCCCAAACACACGCCCTTCGCTTGGCGCCTGCAATTCTATCGTCGTTGGTATGGTAGCGTAAATGGAACATTGCATGCAGCGGCCTAGTAATAGGGTCATGGCAGTGTCGCGTGTGTTTGGGGGTATCTTTATTTTATATGAATTGTCGAAAAGAAACTTCGAGCAGACTAATATTTGTGCTAGTTTACGAAAATGGACTATCTTGTTCACATTACTGGCTAAAGGCAATATCTGACTAATCATAAACCTTCACCAATAGAATCGATCCTCGAGGGGTGAGTACCATCCGTCAGTAATCTTTCCGATGATTTTCCGAAATTCGTAACATGCGACAAGAATATCAAAGAGAAACCCAACAAGGATGTCAGCGAGAGCATCCAAGGTAGTAACGAGTGTCTAGCGAAAATAACCAAGCGTTCCATTCAAAATCTGTCACATCGCTGATCTATAATTTTCCACGCCGATTCAAGTTTGAAGAAGTTTTCAGAATTTTCCATGGAAATTCCGTAGAACAAGTAAAATTTCCGTTGAAGTTTCCGATTGCTATTCGTGAAAATTCCAATCATTTCCTTAAAAATGTCATACAAATTCCCGTACAAGCTTTTCCAAAATTTTCTCGATAAAGCTTTCGTCCAAATGATCTGCTAGGGCAAACGACATTTTTGGCCGACACACCAGCTGTGCTATATGCCTCTCTCGATCGTACACATTTATTTTTTTACCGGGATCTCAGCAATTTGTGCAACTTTTACCGAGATTCGCACAGCCGAGCCCCAGCAAACATGTTTTCCGCCGAGATTGCTAAAAGTTGCTAAAAATCAGCAGATAATTTGCCCGTAATCAACTAACAAAGGTTTTTTTTGGCAGGATATCAGTTTTTATTTGGCTGGGCACGAGGATGTGCGGATTTTTGCCGAGCTGCAGAATTAAAAACTGAGTTGTACAAAACAAATGTACACATATGCATTACATGCAGATTATTCTGAGTGCTGATTCGAATGGAGGAATAAGTTACCCAGAGAATACAAAAGTATCGTATAATGCAATTTAAGTTTTGAAAATATGATGTTTGGTATGACACTTGATTTCCATCTTCTTTTTCAATAACTCCACATTCTAACTGGAACTTTACTGCATTACATTACTGCAGTTATTCAATGAAACACAGCAAATAATTTTGGAAATCCAACGACGTGTAAAATTGCAGCTTATCCTATCAAATGAATTAACATTCGATATTCGATACAATACATTCGATATTCGATACAATTAAATTTGATTGAATTTTACGTGCAAGTGCCGTTTAAATTTATTTCGATTTAAAAGAATAGTTAGATCGATTGGAAGTTACGTGCTAAATGCAAAATGCTCCAAATATGTGCATGGAAATACATTTAATATCATATCATATTTTTATCTGTGAAGCTTTTCAATACTAATTGCATGAATATGTATCTCTTGCGGCAATTGCACTGCTGTATTTTCTAAAATCGACATTTGAACCCGGGCAACAAGATTATCAAATCCGATCGGTTCAATTATAGTTAGGGAGGCACAAAAATATCATTTAATGAAATAAATTTTGAAAGCCATATGAAATAACTTTTGAAGCCATATAAGTTTCATATGATCGGTTTTGCTTATTTCCTTATATTGAACTTTGAACCAGTGCTCGGTTAATCCGTTTACTGGTTCTAATTGGTTCAAATATGGCCCAGGAAGTACAAAACTACCATAGAATGTCATAACTCATGAAATCATTCTGAACCGGTACTCGATAAATTCGTTTACCGGTTCTAATCGGTTCAAATATGGTCTAAGAAGTAAAAAACTAGTATGAAGTTTGATAAGTCGCATGATGGTAAGTGACCCCGTCCGGCGGAAAATCCGGAATGAGCAATACAGGTATTCTGGAGTAATGAAAATCACTTTTTTGCAGCTGTAAATCACGAGTCCCGAACTCTAGAACAGTTTGGAGGACCCAGAATGTCCCAAATCTATCACATACTAGCGAAAGAAACCCAGCTTTGCCCGGGTGTTGCAAACGTCCCAATGAACTATTTGCATCACCGCACTCTATATCAATTTCCATGCGTTTGTTTTGTTTTCCTCAACAGCTGACCCAAAATTGTATTCTAATGATTTTTTTACATTCCCCATTCACCAACTTTTAGTATATACAAACCTTGCGGATCCAAAAACGAATCAATGAGGGAAAAAAGTTAAATCGTCAGGAAAGAAATCTCAACTCATTTTTATTATACAGATGTTGACCTTTAAAAGCTGTAATGGGCATAATTGAATGTATACGATACTTTCAGTATTGCGCTTTTTGCACTTTATAAGAGTTCTGCGAGATTTTTTTTCTCACAGTCATCTTTTTCTCACACTCAATACACTCAAAAAAGTTTGATTTTCCGTGTATAATATTTGTGTGTGAGTGCTCAATCTGAAAACAAATAGACGTCAAATCATGGCGGGAATCGATTTAGTGTACACGCTTACATGTGACTAACGAGTAATGGGTTATAATTGGGTAAATTTCAGTAACAAAAATCGATCAACCCGAAATGAGAGTGAGTGTGAGAAAAAGAAGCGGGCAAATCACGATCAACACATAACTCTTCAAATTGGTGAAATCGGCAATAACGAAATCAGATTTTCTGCAGTAGTATATCTCAAGTCCTAAACTCAAGGATAGTTTGGGTGGCCTAGAACATCCAAGGAAGATTAAAAGTAAATAATTGTATATCACGATGATTCTGAGGCAGCACAGTTTGCTGCCTATATTCCAATTATTTGTATTTTACGAACTTCAAAGGGGGAAGGGCCGTTTGGCTGAATACCGCTCGGCCGAATGCCATTTTGCCGAAAGTTGTTTAGCCGAATATAACATTTGCTCAAACAGACCATTAGGCCGCAAGGTCATTTGGCCGAATATGTCATTTGGTCGAATAGGACATTTGGCAGAATGGGACATTTAGCCGAATAGACGTCTCATTTCTTACACTTTGAAAAGTGAGTAGTGCAAAGTGAGAAGTGAATCGTCTCATTATTTACTTCTCATTTCTCACTGACGTCGCACTTTTTACTTCGCAATACTCACTTTTTACAGTGAAAAATAAAGAAGGAAAATTGTGAGAAGTTAGACGTCTATTCGGCCAATTGTCCGATTGGCTTTGGGACAGTTCGTCGAATGACATTTCGTCGAATGACGTTTAGTCGAATGGCATTTAGTCGGAAGAACATTTGGTCGAAGGGGCATTTAGTCGAATGAACATTTAGTCGAATGGAAGTTTAGTCAAATTGACATTTAGTCGAATGGACATTTGATCGAATGGACATTTAGTCGAAAGGGCATTTAGTCGAATGGAAAATAAGTCGAATGTTGAAAATGTTTAGTCGGTAATAAGGGTAATTAGTTAAATGGATAATTCGTCAATAGATTTGATTACATATTCCACAAAATACATGAATAAACTGATTAGAGGAATTTAGTGGACGTGAGGGAGTTCGGTCAACAGCGGAAAAAATGAATACGGATTCCCAGTGAGGATTTTTCACTTGAGCTAACAGAAACTTCTGACCCTGGTGTATTATAGAAAAATTGAAAACCTACAGAAATAGCAAACTATTAGGGACTGATGGTGAAATACCCTCTATTCTATTTTCCGGTACATGATCAAAAACCAATGATATCAATGTTATTTTGCCAATACTTCATCGTAGTCGGCGTTGGAACACTTCGTTGATTGACATTTAGTCTAATGACATTTCGTCGAAAGGACGTTTAGTCTAGGGGACATTTTTTCGAATAGAAATGGTTTTCTTATTCTTTTAATTGATACTCTTTCTTTCACTCAATATTTATACAAAAATTACCTCAGTATAAAACTGTCTTCCAACCATAATTCGTTAATTATTGGCCGAAAAAATGAATTCCAAACCAAATAGTCATATATCCTAATCTATTCAACGTTATGTCTAACGACAAACATCATTCGACTAAATTTCTCTTGACCAGGTGGTATAGATTCATTGTAGTCGGTTAGAGGAGTTCACCAAAGTCAATATGCAGTCGGGAATACTCTCGGAATATTCATTGGTTTCGTATTATTCATTCATTTAATGAACCCTTCATTCTCTGGACAATATTGAAGCAATAATTATGTGACTTATAGAAACACCGCAATAAACCATTCATTTTATTATTGTTATTGACTAAAGTTCTTTTCTTTCAAATAGCCATTCGACTGAACGTTATTAGACTAAATGTACCAAGATTTTTAATTCTCAACTCTAAAATCTGAGTTCGACTAAATGTCCATTCGACCAAATGTCCTGCGTCTCTAAAGGATTAAAAAACATTTTCGACCAAATGTCCCTTCGACAAAATGTCCATTCGACGTAATGTCCTTTCGACCAGATGTCATTCGACTAAATGTCATTCGACGAAATGTCTTTCGACGAAATGGTATAGATTCTGTCTGATTCAGCCAAATGTGCTTTTCGGGTAAATGCCCTATTCGACCAAATGTCCTATTCGGCCAAACGAACCTTTCGGCCAAATGACCCTTTTGACCAAATGTCCTATTTGGCCGAATCACCTATTCGGCCGGATGACCCGTTCAGGCAATTGACTTTCGGCCTAATGGTTTATTCGGCCTAGTGGCATTGAAGACAGTATTTATTTTTATGCACCGTGCGATATTATGCAACCATTTTTCGTTTTAGGGTCATACATATATGTTACCTTGGGCAAGAAAGGGGTAATGTGTTATTCGGTAAAGTGGCATTCGAACAAATGTCTTTCCGCTGTAGGATTTTCGGTCACGGGAAGGACGTTTCAGAATGTCACCAGCAGCCGAATTCCGGTCGAAAAATCTCTTGTAAGTAAAGAAATTCTCGAAGACATTTTCAAAATTTTCTTATTTGGTAATTCCGACGAAAGTGTGGACATTTTTTTTTGACAGATGAAAAAAAACGAGAATTAAATTTTTTTTTCTAATTTTTGTGGGTGAAATTCGATAAGAGATTTTTCGGGAATGAAATTTGAGTCTCCACTTCCCATAATGAGTGTAATATAATGTGGGAAATATTCTCGGTTTTCTGGGCATGCATCCTAAAAGCTCAGCTAAAGCTAAGCTAAAGCTAAGCTAAAGCTAAGCTAAAGCTAAGCTAAAGCTAAGCTAAAGCTAAGCTAAAGCTAAGCTAAAGCTAAGCTAAAGCTAAGCTAAAGCTAAGCTAAAGCTAAGCTAAAGCTAAGCTAAAGCTAATAAAAAGCTAAAGCAACTAGCTAAAGCTAGCCCCTAAAAGCTAAGCTAAAAAGCTAAGCTAAATAAAGCTAAAAAGCTAAACTAGTAAAAGCTGGTGGGGTGGCTAAAAAAGCTAAGCTAAGCTGAAAAGCTAGCTAAAAGCTGGGGCTAAGCTGGCTAAGCAAACTAGCTAAACTAAGCTAAACTGGGGCTAAAGTAGCTAGCTAAGTGGGAGCTAACTAGAGAGCTAAACAGGTGGGGTGGAAACTAGTAGTGAGGAACAGGTGGGCACAGGGGTAGACAGGGGTGAGTGGGAAACAGGATAGGGGGCTGAACAGGAGACAGGCTGGGGTGGGAGTGGGAGGCTCAGGGGTGGGAGTGGGGTGGGTGGAACAGGGGCTGGGCTGGGGTGAGGAACTGGTGGGCTGGAACAGGCTGGGGGGTGGAGTGGGGAGTTCAGGTGGGGAACAGGGTGGGGCTGAACAGAGACTGGGAACAGGTGGGGTGGGAGTGAGTGGGGTGGGGTGGGAGCTGTTTGGTGGGGTGGGAACAGGGTGGGGTGGGGCTGGGCTGGGGTGATTGAGGCAGGAACAGTGGGAACAGGGCTGGTGGGGTGGGTGGGAACAGGGGCTGAACAGGTGGGGCTGGTGAGTGGGAACAGAACAGGGCTGGGAACAGTGGGGGGTGGGAACAGGTGGGGTGGGTGGGCTGGGGCTGGAACAGGTGGTGGGTGGGAGCTGGAGAGTGGTGGAGTGGAACAGAGTGGGGGAACAGAACAGGGGCTGAACAGAATTGGGGGTGGAACAGGGCTGGCAGACAGGGGCTGGGAACAGTGGGTGGGGTGGGTGGGTGGAACAGACAGAGCTGGAGTGGGGCTGAACAGGAACAGGAGTGAGACAGGTGGGGAACAGGGGTGGGAACAGAATGGGCAGACAGGGAGCTGGGAACAGGTGGGCTGGGGCTGGGCTGGGAGGAACAGAACAGGAACAGGTGGGGCTGGGATGGTGGGCTGGAACAGGAGACAGGCTGGCTGGAGTGGGGCTGGAGTGAACAAACAGGCTGGGTACAGAACAGGAGCTGGTGGGGTGAGACAGGGGCTGGGCTGGTGAGTGGGGGAGACGGTGAACAGGGGCTGGAGAGCCTGAGGTGGAGCTGGGGCTGAACAGGGGTGGGAGCTGGTGAACAGGGCTGAGCAGTGGAACAGTGAGGTGGTGAGTGGGGTGAGCTGGGGCTGGTGGGGCTGAGGAACAGGGCTGGGAGGCTGAGGAACAGGTGAGGCTGGGGGAACAGGGGTGGTGGGGAACAGGGTGGGGAGTGGGGGGTGGAGTGGGGGTGAGGCTGGAACATTTGGTGGGGCTGGGGTGGAACAGACAGGGCTGGGAACAGGTGGTGAACAGGGCTGGGGCTGGGGAACAGGGTGGGAACAGGGCTGGAACAGGGGTGGGGTGGAACAGGGTGGGAACAGGTGGGAACTGGGAACAGGTGGGTGGGGTGGGAGCTGGGAGTGGGTGGGGTGGGGTGGAACAGGGGCTGGGAACAGGGGTGGGGCCTGGGGCTGGGGGCTGGGTGGGTGGGAGCTGGTGGTGGGGAACAGGTGGAGCTGGAAGTGGGTGGGGGCTGAACATCGCTTAGACAGAGTGGGCTGGAACATGGAACTGGGCTGGGGTGCTAAAAGCTGAACAGCTGGGGTGGTGGGGCTGGGGCTAAAACAGCCAACAGGTAACAGCCTAAGCTAAACTAGCTAACTAACTTCTAAACTAAACTTGCTAAGCTAAAACTTAAACTAAAAGCTAACTTTAAAGCTAAACTAAAACTAAAGCTAAAACTAAACTAACTAGCTAAAAGCTAAACTTCAACTAAATAAACTTAAGCTAGCTTAGCTTCAAGCTAACTAAGCTAAAGCTAAGCTAAAGCTAAGCTAAAGCTAAGCTAAAGCTAAGCTAAAGCTAAGCTAAAGCTAAGCTAAAGCTGAATGCTAATATTTCTGTTAAAAATCACAACAATGTTGTTGTTACTGCATATTTTCATACTTATCATTTTCAATTCCTTCGTTGTTTCGGTAACAATAAGCTAAAGCAAGTTTTATTTTCAATATGAGGATGTTTTGAACAATCAGTATGCAAATAGTTGTCAAAAGACATCTTGTGGAAAATATGTGATATAAATATTTTTCTTCGTAAGAAATTTTCTTTTTTTCTTTCGCTTCAGTCTATCGGAATACATAGAAACAAAGACAAAGAAACAAAGAAATTTTTCATTTTTTTCTTGAACCTTCTGAATTTGACTGCAGGTCGAAAATTGAAAAAAATATTATTCTATTCAGAAAAGTCCTTTAACTATTTCTGCTAAACCACCTGTTAGGGAAAAGAGCTTTTTGAGCCAAATAAATAATTCGGCTGTATGTTCCTTTCGGCCGTATATCGCTTTCGATTAAATAACATTTTCGGCCATACCGTTTTCGCCCAAATAAACTTACTTGCCATAAGACTAGTTCGTACAAATCCATTTATTTCCACCACTTGATTGTACCTTTGACAGATACGTATTTCGACCTCTACAGTAAGGCCGTAATGTCCATCTGTTTTCGACATATCTCAATCATTCAAAAGTAAGCAATATAGTGTAATTATTATATTGAATTCAATATGCTAGTAGCAGCAATAATTTATTCGCATTCACTTAAAGACAGGCATAAACGAGGCAGCCACCTGACGATAAATCATCGAGAACGAATACCTGTTTGTTTTCTTTCTTGAAATGGAACAAAAGAGCAAATCGATCATCTGCTTGGCTATTGAGCACTACAAAATATTTCGTTTTCTACGTGAGCGAGCTAGTTTTTGTTGATTTATTGATGGCCCGTCGCCTCCAGTAACACTCAGGATTCAACGTTGGCTTGGCGGATACATAGACATATCACTTGGAAATATGTATTTCGTCGAAGACTGCTTTTCCTGCTGGTATATTTGTTAATATTTTGTATTTCAAAGATGGCTCAAATTGTCTGCATTATAACAAACATTATTTTGAAATTTAATATTTATCATAATATCCAACACATATTTTAAGCAGAAATAGAAATTGATTTTAAATTATCCAAATATGTAACAATAAATTACTGTCAATGAATTTACCCTCGATGAGTGGCACTTCAGGAGTTTTTAAAATCAATTTATTCAAGATAAATTGAACGCCTGGATAAAAAAAAATTGTTGGCATAATAATAAATATCTTCATACATAATTGGTAGAATATATTTTTTTCGAGAAACGTATGAAGATTTGGAGAAATTCGCTTTGAATGGCTTCCGTTATTCAAATTTCCGCTAATTGTTTTTAGCCGCTTTTTACGCATACCTATAGGTCAGCATCATGCTTCTGGTTATGGTGGATCCAACCACTGTTTTTGATTACAATTTAAATTTTTATTATTCCTCATTCATTTGCCGTTTTATTTTCACATGCTGTTTCAGTAAGTTTGTTCTTTCAGTACCGCTCGCGTCCAATCTACGAATTGCATCGTAACAGTACTATTGCAAATGCCAATGCTTTTGGGCGATTCGAATCATATGCATAAAAGTTCAATAGTTAGCTTGTTATACAGACAAAATAAAAATTGTATAAACTCGGGTTGTTCTAATTAATGTACATTACGAAGTCAAAATGGCAGAAACATCCATTGATAAGGCAACTGAATGTTTATTGCTTCACTTATCTATGCACATTTGGCAAATATTTTCCATCTGCAAGCCTGAACACAGAGCAAATCATACAGCTTCGGGACAAATTGGGCTCCAGCTGGTCTGTCGATCGTTGGTTCGTTTCCAGGATTACGCCTTGTTTACGTACCGACTAATGACCCTAAATTACACGCACAAACACATTACGGCTCGGCCCTTCGCAACAGATAAACGAGCCCGCAATGGTCTATGATGCTGCCTTCCGTCTTGCCAACACTTCATACATTATTTATGCAGATATTTGCCCGCGCATTGTTCCCGGCAGCTGAAGCGGTGGCGTTGGCCAGCCTACGCGCACAGCATTCTCATTATCGTAGCTGGTCAGGACCAATCGAGGCTGAGCGCATTTTTCGGGCTGGACTAAATGCTGATAAATAAATTCCGAGAATGTTCCAACTGATGTTCTAGTCGTTGACTCGGCCAGGTCGTCGGTTAGTTGTTTAGTGGGTGTTATATAAACTTATGTACGTACATCCGGGCTCCGGGCGGTGGAACTCGTGGCAGCGATTGAATAATTTAATTAATGGCAAGTCAATTTTCTCGTCCGTCGGCCGATGGATTCCCAACAGGAGCCAACTGGCTGGCTGGCTTGAACCGAGTCCGATAATGATGATAATAATAATGAATGTTAATCATCATTACAAACACCCCATTTGGGGATCCCATCCCGTCTCATCCGAAATTCCATGTACGTTTGATGAGAATTTAAAGAGGAAGATATTTGGATGGTTTTGGGGGAAATACAATGAACTGTTTTTTTGTAAATATTTTTCAAATACAATCCTACGTTGAGTTCACAGTCTGTTTAAATAGCTCCATACAAGTTACATTTATCTAATCAATAATATGAGATAAATTGTATGTTTGGATAAACATAGAAATGGAATGTTATTTAATCATACATGTGGGTCCGGATTTCGGGTGTTTTACATAGTTCAAAGTGGGCGCATAAATAATTCGGTTGCACCATGAACTCCTAACATATTGCTGGCTGTTTACCAAAGCAGTTTATTCATCGGCAGAGTTCACCACCAGCAGTACTATACTTCATTACCATGCAAACACTATCAATAATACAAATCTGAATTATAAACGTTTGCGTACATTAAGGACGTAATAGGATGCAAATTGAAGCTTGTTAAATATAATTAGGTGAGTAACTACGGCAATGACTCCCGGGTACTAGTATGAAGATTATCCCAATCGAATTCGATGACTCGGATCTGAAGAGTATGAATAGGTTCCATGTTCATCACCTGTTTTAGGTGGTGCATAATTTAGGACTTATCCCAGAGGAAAATAGCGCAGAAAATCGGTGAAACAATTACCGAACAAATCAGCTGTTCAGATTTCGGTGAATTGCAGCGAAATTCACCGAAATCTGTGAAATGATTTAAGTGTGTAGCGGAATTAAATGGAAAGTACTCAACTCGTCTTAGACAGATGTAGAAGTAGTTTTCGAAATTTCAATTGTTTCTTACAAATCCTTTATTATATCTGGCAAAGCATTACCCCTCCCTTTGCCTTATACCGTAAAGACGTACCCATTCAAAGAAGGCATTACCCCTCCCTTCGCCTTATACCGAGCAGACGCGTTCTTTTAAAGAAGGCATTATCAACTCCTTTCGCTTTATATCGGGCAGACGCATCCATTCAAAGAAGTCATTATGTTTCCCCTTTGCTTTATACCGGATTCGGTCATTCAAAGAAAGCATTACCTTCGTTCATTGCGTTAAGTCACAATCCTACAGAGTTAAGACCAGATTGCATGTAATTGGGCAGAATTATTCTAATTATTATGATAATTATTCTAACGGAATGTTGCCAAATACCGCGATGAATTTATTTTTAAGGATGAAAAATTACATAAATAAAGTTATAAAAATCCGCCAAATGGCATTCCGCGGAATGATTTTCGGTGAAAAGGTACATTCCGCGAAATATCTTTCGGAAAAAAGGTGCATTCCGCGAAATGTGTTTCGGAGATTTGATACATTCCGCGAAATGTTTTTCGGCGAAATAGTATGCAACCATTCTGCCAGTACTTTCTCAAGAAATCCCTTCGGGTACTCTAGGAAGAATTTCCTGAAGATGCTTCAAAATTTCCTTCAGGAATTTCTCCAGATTTCCAGGAATTCTTATAGAAATTTCAGGTCACTCATCCGGATTTTTTAGCAACTCTTCCAGGAATAACTTTAGACCTTCGGAAATTGCGTCTTCGGTATTCCAATTGAGCTTTCTTTCGAGAATCCCTCAGAAAATTCTTCAAACATTCCTACATGAATCCTTCGGAAATTTCATGTAAAAATCCTTTTGCGCATTGTTTTGAAATCTCTTCCGCCTAGGCAGGCGGATTCCAAGGTTACTCATCCACAACAAACAGTCGCAAAATCGAGAGTTTCAACAACCAAGGCCAGTTATAATTCGGTAGAAGCATCAGCAGGAAGATGTGTGGCTTGCAAGGATAGCCACCATCTATTTCAATGTTCCGCATTCCAAAAACTTTCTGTGGCGGACAAAGATGCTTTGTTGAAATCCCATGGGCTTTGCCGGAATTGCTTCCGACCGGGGCACCAGGTTAAGGATTGCCTATCCAAATTCCGCTGCCGGATCTGTAGAAGACGTCACCACACTCTGGTTTGTTTCAAACCGGAGAAGGGTAATACTGTATCGGTCGCAGAAGCTCCTGGGGGTAGCCACCCTTCAAACTCCAAGGATATCCAGGGTTCATCAGGTTCCAGTTCTATTCAAGTGGTGAATATGGCCGCAACAGACGTTTCGGTGAGCGGTGCGGTAAATCAAGCTACGTCGCAGGTTTTGTTAGCGACAGCGGTGGTCATCGTCGAGGCTGACGTTGGTGTAAAGTACCACGCTCGTGCTCTTCTTGATTCGGGTTCAGAGAGCAACTTCGTTTCGGAACGCTTGGTACAAAGGATGAAGGTGGTCAGGAAGAAGATCGACGTTTCAGTCCTGGGCATAGGACAAGGGGCCACCAAGGTCAAACACATGGTTCAAGCAGCCATTCGATCGCGGATTTCGGGCTTCTCGCGGACCTACCTACAACTTCAATCAACACGGAGCGGTGGGTTCTACCAAAAGGAATTGAGCTTGCGAATCCAGCATTCTTCACGTCTAAGGAAGTCGACATCGTGTTGGTTATCGAGGCCTTCTTTGAATTCTTCGAGTCAGGACGAAGGATCACAATCGGTAAAAACTTACCAAGCCTTACGGACTCAGTGTTTGGCTGGGTAGTTTGTGGTGGGTGCTCAATTCCTAGCGAATCCCTCCAAATCAAGTGCCGCTTCTCAACATTCAAGTATCTGGAAAAGTTGATGGCGCGATTCTGGACCTGCAAGGAGATGGAATTTCGGATACCTGTTCGCTAGAGGAAAATAAGTGTGAAGAAATTTTCCAGCGTGGAGTTTAGAGAAATACAGAGGGTCGTTACATTGTTCCATTACATAAAAACGAGGACGTTCTTCCGAACCTGGGCAGTCTAAGGATATCGCATTCCGACATCTTCTTGGTACGGAAAGAAGACTGGTGAGGGACGCCCACTTGCAGGAGCAATACATTGCCTTCATGGACGACTACCTAAAATTGGGACCCATGCGCGAAGTTGAGGAAGCTACAGAGGACAAGGTTAAAAGATGTTTTCTACCGCATCATCCGGTGGTCAAGGAGGCCAGTACCACCACCAAGGTCAGGGTGGTCTTCGATGCTTCCTGCAAAACGTCTTCTGGAGTGTCCTTAAATGATGTACTTCTGGTAGGGCCAGTTGTACAGGATGATTTGAGATCAATTATTCTACGCAGCCGAACAAAGCAGGTGCTCCTCGTGTCGGACGTTGAGAAGATGTTTCGGCAGATCCTCGCTCGGCCAACGGATCGACCACTCCAATCTATACTATTCCGGTTTGCTCCGGAGGAGGAAGTTGCAGTGTGCGAACTCGACACCGTTACATACGGAATCAAACCCGCACCATTTCCAGCCACCCGAACCCAGTTGGCTGCTGACGAAGCCGATCGTTTCCCACTCGCGGCAAGAGCAATTCGTGAATATGTTTAAATGGACAACGTCATCGAGAGATCGTAGTGCGCCGTGCTTCCGATTGAACGTGTTTTTATTTCGCTCCCGTCATTTTTTGCATATGCATTATGATTATTTCTTTCCAAATGTATTAAAATTTAGATTTTTCAAGTGCCTTATAAAGTGAAGTGCAGTGTTTTGTATGTGTCATATAGGAAAAAGACGACAAATCGGTGAGTTTGTTCCTTGGTACCTCTGTTTAATGACAAAAAACAATTAGGGCGTTAGATCCGGTGTGTAGAAAATATCCAAAATTTTACTGCTTTCACTTACTTTAGAATCAATTGGATAAATTGATTTGCTTGATTTTCAATATTTCCAGTAATTTAAAATAAGCTGCGAATCTAAAGCATTATCACATAAATGAAAAAAAAAGTTTATTTTTGTTAAAGTGAACGAACTAGCGAAGCTTTTAAATGTACAGCAGTTTTGTTAGAATTTGACATCATATAAAATATACCTACTCCCTTTGTAACAACATTTTAATACCTTTTTTTCTTAACAAAAAATTCTGTTCCATTCCATGTATTTTATTACTTATAATCAATCTTAATGTATTGGCAAACTAGAAGATCACATTTATTTAACAAATAAAATTGCTGATGCATTTATCTCTTGCACAATCTCTTGTTTTAATAATTGCTTTAAATATTTCATATCTGAAAACTCTTTGAAAACTTTGCTAAGATTAACCAACAATCATAATCGTAGCGTTTGCAATCATATCATAATTATCATTATTTTTTTTATATATATATAATAACGTTGTTGTAGAAGGAATTGAGTTTGCAAGTATTTATCTATCTCGTTTCAGAGAGCGATCAATGGCGCTTGAACCTAGGCTTATTAGCCAGGGCACAGATTAAATACCTTGTCCCATCCCAGGACGACAAAGGAAAACGGAGTTACAATAACTTTCCTAGCAACGTAACTCCCAACGTATTTACGAAATGCATTCTGTTATCACTTGCTTATAGTGATGATTCCCGTACAACATCCCACCCAACCATCCAACTCCTTGACATCTATGAGGGCGTCGGTGAGTCGCTGGCCTCTTGTTAAGTAGATGTCAATATCATCATTTCCTTTCATTTCCTTGTAACGGAGAAGATGGGCGTGGCCAGCAATGGTAGTTTTCATGCTTTCTCTTCTCGGACCTCCATTTGGATTGCTATTAACTCCCAAATAGCATTCCATAAGCATTTGGAGTAAGGAAGTTAAAGATATACATGACAGCTATCAGTATGCAATCTACGAAATACTCCGTTACCAACGCAACGCAACGCAACGCAACGCATGTTTATATGGACGACGTCATTACCGGTACGGACGAGGTTGAACTAGCTGTCAGTACTAGGAAACAACTGACGGAAATGATGCAATGCGGTGGGTTTAAACTCCGTAAGTGGGCTTGTAATGTCCCAGAAGTTCTTGATGGTGTACCCGAGGAAAACCTGGCAATACGAGATCCCATAGGAATTATTCTGGATCCTGAGCAATCCGTTAAAACTCTAGGACTAACGTGGATACCTCATACCGATACTCTCCGTTTCCAGTTTGCTGTTCCACCGATTGAACCAGGAGTTCCTTTAACGAAACGTCATATCTCACAGATCGCAACATTATTCGATCCACTTGGCTTGATTGGGACCACGACTTCATCAGCCAAGATTTTCATGCAGCAACTCTGGACTTTAGAAGATGAAAAGGGTAATCGGTTAGACTGGGATCAGCCCCTACCTTCAATAGTGGGTGAGAATGGGGGGAAATTCCACAAAGGACTAACGTTTCTGAATGAAATTCGTATCGATCGGTATGTTATCTTACCCAGAGCAGTTTTGGTGGAACTACACTGTTTTTTGGATGCTTCGTGCAAAGCGTATGGCGGCTGCGTTTATTTACGAAGTCAAGACTCCAACGGAAAGATACGTACGACTCTTGTCGTCCCAATCCACTACGCTGCCAATCTATCCCGCGGTTAAAGCTCTGTGGTGCCGTTCTGTTGTCGCAGCTATACGGAAAAGTGAAGGAATCAACTAGATTGACAGTCTAAACCGTTTTCTGGACGGATTGAACTTGCGTGTTGCGTTTTGGGTCGAATCCGAATCACCGCCAACAACGTGGACTACATTCGTTGCCAATAGAGTGGCTAAAATTCAAACGCTCACTGAGGGTTGGAATTGGCGACACGTTCCTGGTACGGACAACCCAGCAGACCTGATATCACGTGGAGTGCTGCCCGAAGACATCGTTCGTAACACACTTTGGTGGGAAGGTCCCGGTTGGCTGAAGGAAGCATCCGAATTATGGCCTCGAGTCTGATGAGGAAGCAGGAGAAGAAGAAAGACGCCGCATAGTAGTGACATGTACTGTATCTCCCACGGCAGAATTTAACGAGATGTACATCGGCAAATTCGGGTCATATTCTGATTTGATTCGACGTACAGCTCACTGGCTACGACTCATGGATCTTCTAAAACTCCTGCAGTAAATCGCTCTGCTAATAGATTGCTAACTTCTGTATAGTTGCAGAAAGCTGAAAACGTAATACTCCAGAGCGTACAGAAGGAAGTTTTTGCCGAAAAACTAAGGGCATTAGTGCGAGGAGAGTTTGTGTCCAGAAGGTCACCATTGAGATGGTTTCATCCGTTCATCTGCAAGGAAAGACTCGTCAGAGTAGGAGGACAACTGAATAATTCCGAAGAGTCGGAGAATACCAAGCATCCTGTTGTGCAACCGGCACGGCACCTGTTGACCCGGATCACATAACATAAGTGTAACCCCGAAGAGAAACCACAGCGAAAAGTTGACCCCCTTTTGCTCCTACTCAAAGTTGTATAACTGTTCTGTCCTCTGCCAAAAACGACACAGCACTTAAAAGTGGTATAAAAGTGAAGCCCTGCACGGACAAATAAATGAACCCAAAATTGGAGTCCCATTAATTGCATATTATTCGGCGATTGAGTCGTACACACCCGTTTCAAATCACTCAGAGACTGAGTGAAATTGTATTGCCGTCTCTTTTTTTCCCACGGAAAAGTTACTCAATTTTCGTAAAAAGTGGAACTACTCAAAATTTGAGTAGTTCCACTTTTTACGAAAATTGAGTAAGATTTCCGTGAGAAAAAAAGAGATGGCAATACAATTTCACTCAGTCTCTGAGTGATTTGAAACGGGCGTGTACGAAAGAAAGTGTCTAAAATTTTACTTTATATGTGCTACGCAACCGTGTTACGTTTTATTATCACAATAAATTCAGTGAATTGTGAAATAAAATGTTTGTTCATCATCTTTATCATCATGTATGTACCTACTTGAAACAAATATTCAAATCGTACAATATTTTACAAAATTACAGCTCTATTACAGCGTAAAAATTTGATTTGCTTGACGACTACTCATAGTTTTGAGTTGTCTTGCTTTTTACTGATTTTGATTAAATTTTAAAAGAGAGGGCAATAATTTTACCTAGTCTCTAAGTTATTAACTTCCTCTCTTCCACTAGGCTAGCTAAAGCTTGAGGGTCTTACTCGCAGGGTCGGCTCTTTCAGCTTATCAAGGGTTCAACAACAAAAGTCACTATTTTTGATTGAGCTTAATAATGAATTTATTAATATTACTCACAAGGGGGGTATGTGTGTGTGTGGGTTTCGGTACGTTGGCCGGCCGGCGTGAACTGCTGATGTCGGGGGTAGCGATAGTTCGTCGTACAGCGGGTGAACGGGACATTAGCCGCTGTCTTTCGGTGGGCTAAACTTCTCGCTAGACAGGTTATCCAGAGCTATCAAAGCTAACGGGTGACTCTAGGGCGGACTGCCCTATCCTATGGCTTCTGGGTGACCAGATAAGGTCCGAACGTTCCGTATTCGGTGAAGGACGATTCTTCGAGGCATCCACCAGACCTAGCTTGAGCGATTCGGTTTCCGTAGCAATCGCTGGGTCAGTTGGGGTGTTGGGTTCAACTACCAGGCTCTTAAACTGAGCACTTTTGGGTCCTGATTCGTTAAAAAACAGTAAGTACCACGAATTAACGATCACTTTGGCACTCTTAGGGACCTAATAGGTCAAATTAGACTTTCCAATACGAATCTCGTCTTTAACGTCTGTACTCTTCGGTGTTCTCGGTAGGAAAGAGATCAAATCCTCTCTAGTCTCCGTTTACCTATAGCCTATCCATTCTTGCCCTGTAGCTTTTACCATCCCTTTTTGGCGATAATTGCTCAACTCGCGACAACTTTTCGGCTGATACCCATGCAGCAGTTTTATGTGTGTTTTGTGTTCGAAAGTGTTTTACAAATTTTGTTTTTATTTTATTTTAGCTCTTCGTTTTGAATATTTTGTTATCTTTTATTTACTCGTGTGCATGCTAATATTTTAATTCTTAGGCTTTTAGATTACATACATATATATTTAACATTGCTATACATAATAATTAAGTTTCATAATATAGTTAATGTTACTTCTTAATCGGCAGTCTACTTAGGGACATTTTGTGTGAACGGTAACACTACCATCTCTCTCCTCTCAAAAAAAAATAATCAAAACATAGTTTAAGATTAATTTTTTTTTTAAACTGTTGAATTCATTTGAACCATTCCAGGGTTGAGTCGCATTTTTGATGCTCTCGGATTTTCACAAAAACTAGCATAAATCGCGTCTGTCCAACAAATAATTGCCTCATATCATGAAGAGGGCTTTTGTTAACGCAACTTGGTTTTCGCGCAATGGTTATTTAATCTTATCATCTTCCAATGTCCGAAACTTTCGACAGTTTCGAGGAAGAGTAAAGTTATTCTACTCAATCAAAACGAGATCATTCTGATAGGTCAATATGAATGCTAATCTTACCGAATTGACTCAATACTGTTGTTGTCAAGTGCTACGGTCGCCTACAGAGAATATAGCTTATTTAAAACCAAATTTGAAATATGCAGGGCTGATAGCTGGATCCAAAGCTTCTGCTCTTCGCAATCGAGAAATTGTTCATTGTCTTTGTTGTTGTTTATCTTTGATCGGTCAAATTTCCCTTTCGCTTCTGCTTCTTCAAATGATGATAGACTATTGATTTACTTTTTTTTTTTGGGACGAGTATAAGACAACAATACCACAATACGAACAGATCGGTTAGACATCCACAACCTATCACACTTTCTATTTCACTCTAGCAATATTTGCTCTATAACGCACAATAGACGATAATCGTCATATCAACAAAACACGAAAAGACGCGTACGAAAATTCTCAACGATTCTACAGATTCTGGATAATTTAAATCATATTCTTGGACTTGGTGCACCTAAAACTACGGAAGAAATGTGGAGATATCATAATCATCATTCGTGAATGGTTCGAAGCCATTTTCTAATAGATCGGTAAAAAGGCGGTTGTTACTAGGAGGACTTGGAGCTAAAGGATCAGCTTGCCTCCTCAAGCTGAGCCCTGCTCGTTTTTTGGCAAAAAGGGCACTCTGGTGTGATGACGTCCAGGAAACCACAAAGTCTGCAGAACTCTTGTCTTTTGTCTGAACAATCACCATAGTGGTGGCCTTGTTTACGGCAGTTATAGCAGGTGCCTATTGGAGGCCGCACATATTTCTCTGCTAGAGCTTTTAATGTTCCCTTGCTGGACCCTTCAATCGGATCTGAAGCTTTTCTTCCCTCTTTCTCCCTAATTCTCTCATCTTGTTTCTTACTGTGGTCGTATTCGTTCTTGTTTTGAGGTTTACTCTTGTAGAAAGTTCGTGTGTTTTCGGAACGACCAGCGTATGGTTTCGATTTACTATTGTTCGTGGCAGAGATCTCATTCAAGTGATTTGCCTTTGAACGATTAGAGCTTTCATTCTGTCTCTGGAACATGTTCCAGTTATTTTCATCTATAATTCGACCATACTTTTTCAACTTTGACAATGATTTAATCCCTGTCGCTGTTAAAGCGTTTTTGTAGTCATATCTCATGTTTCGCCATATGATTGCAAATTTACGACGCTCTGAAATCGGCTTTGTCATCGATTGAAAAAGTTTCTGCATATCATGCAGATAGTCGATGAATTTTTCACCTCGCGCCTGACGACGACCGGTGGCTTGAATTTCGATCTGAAAATCTAAATCGGGCGGTAAGAATTCTCGCTTGAGTTCTCTTTTCAGCCCTGACCAGCTATGGAAGTCTCGGTTTTCAAAGGCATCCATGAACCAGTCCTTCGCACGCCCAGAAAATAAATGGATAGCACTGCGGAAAAGTTCTCTATCGGATACGTCTTCCGATTTACACCGCATTCTAGCTTCTTTGAAAAAGTCTGCCAACCTACGTCCTTGATTTTTTCCGTCGTATTTCAGTTTCCATTCATACACGGGAATTCGCCTTAGACTTTTCTTACTGCTTTTCCTTTTCCTATGCTTTTTCCTGTTTCGTGCTTCCGACGCACTAAAGCTATCTGATGTAGAGGAAATAGACGTCTCTGAGCCACTCGTCGTGAGTGCGCTACTGGACGTACTATATGTCGAAACCGATGAAAAGCTCACCTTACGCTGACGTTTCTTACTTCGTTTTGTCGCTAATAATTTACGATATTTTCCCTCTTTTCCCTCCTTCCTTTTATCGTCAAGTTTTCCTCTTAATTTCAATTTATCGCACTCATCAGAGGAGCTTTTGATAGAGCTCTCTGATGACCGCTATTTGTTAACCATTGCTTCCTCTTCTAAATACGCTCCCGGTTTCTGCTCTTTTTGGTCACTCTATTGGAGTGGGTTCTCTCCTACTCCATTTTCTACCTTGCAGTTTGTAACTGATTTTTTTCTAATCTATCCTGGCTAAACTTTAATTGATCATTCAGAGTCTTCAAAAGCTTTTCTAATCTTTTCTTACGCTCAATATTGTCCTCGGCTTCTTTCATTCGTTTCTGCTCTAAAGCTATTTCTCTTTCCCTCAATTCTTTTTGCTGCTTAGTGGTATGCAGAACGAAAGTTTTAAAGTGTTGGATCACATCCTTCACACTTTCCTGCTTACCTTCTTCGTATCCTTCCAGTATTTTTAAAATTTCATCGCATCTCCTTCTGATGCTTCTAATTCATGCTTTTTAGATAATAGAGATTTCTTTCTGACACCTCCACTTGCTTGACCGTCTTGAACTGGATCTTCTAGGTCATTACCAGTTGCTGTCACATTGAGAATTTCAATCTCACTCCTAACTTCCTCTAAAACTTGATCAATTTCCGATTCTAGCTGTTTGGGTTCTATTTGAAGTTCTGTCATAGATTCCATTCCGGGGAAATGCTTCTGAAACATCTGGCTAGCTTGCTTTCCTAAATTCGAAATTTCCCCTAAGTGTTTCTCCGAACCTGGAGATCTGACGAGCATGAAAATACGCACCCGATAATGCACCAGTCGAGTACCTAGCTTTTCTCTCTGGCGAGTATCTGCTTTTGGATTTTCTAGCAACTCACCAATGACCAAAAGCTTTGCACTAATAAGCTCTATTTCTTCGGCTACTAATCTCCAACTAGGGGCAGCAACAAAACTGTTTTTTTCTCGTTCATACTTCATTCTGTCTTTTAATTTTCTCCGCTTAACGCTTTCGTGTTCATCAAGTCCAAAGAACATATTCCTGATGAGCAATTCGTGCTCCACCTCATCCATTGATAGATGAGACACGTCCATCTTTCGATAAAGTGTCTGAAGATCCATTGTGGATCTGTAGAATAATTAAGAAAACAAAACCTATTTGAGCTATCACGAAGAAGCTATTGAAAAATCCTAGTTGAGCTATCGCGAAGAAGCTATTGAAAAATCCTAGTTGAGCTATCACGAAGAAGCTATTTGAAAAATCCTATTATGTAATCGAACGGGAACGAGAGTTCTCATTCAATTGACTAATCGAAATCAATCGTTTGATCCGAAACTATCTTTGCTCAGATCATTCAGTCGAATCAAGACCCAATAACCACTAATACCACACAATTCTACGGGAAGTTACTCTCGCTATTTGGTGTAAGATTCAAAAAATACAAGCTTTCGTGAGTGTACGCGCACTAGTAGAATGATTCAATGAAATTCGTAACGATTCCCCACAAGCTACAATGTACCACCGTCCAACACTCAATCCTTAGTACTTGCCGATTTAGGTTACCTAATTTGCACACGTTATGCCTAACAGAAAAGTAACTTGTTGAACTCTTGATTAGCTTTTATTTTCAGTTGGTCGCCAATTGTTAACTTCCTCTCTTCCACTAGGCTAGCTAGAGCTTGAGGGTCTTACTCGCAGGGTCGGCTCTTTCAGCTTATCAAGGGTTCAACAACAAAAGTCACTATTTTTGATTGAGCTTAATAATGAATTTATTAATGTTACTCACAAAGGGTGTATGTGTGTGTGTGTGGGTTTCGGTACGTTGGCCGGCCGCCGTGAACTGCTGATGTCGGGGGTAGCGATAGTTCGTCGTACAGCGGGTGAACGAGACATTAGTCGCTGTCTTTCGGTGGGCTAAACTTCTCGCTAGACAGGTTATCCAGACAGGTGACTCTAGGACGCACTGCCCTATCCTATGGCTTCTGGGTGACCAGAAAAGGTCCGAACGTTCCGTATTCGGTGAAGGACGATTCTTCGAGGCATCCACCAGGACTAGCTTGAGCGATTCGGTTTCCGTAGCAATCGCTGGGTCAGTTGGGGAGTTGGGTTCAACTACCAGGCTCTTAAACTGAGCACTTTTGGGTCCTGATTCGTTAAAAAACAGTAAGTACCACGAATTAACGATCACTTTGGCACTCTTTAGGGACCTAATAGGTCAAATTAGACTTTCCAATACGAATTTCGTCTTTAACGTCTGTACTCTTCGGTGTTCTCGGTAGGAAAGAGATCAAATCCTCTCTAGTCTCCGTTTACCTATAGCCTATCCATTCTTGCCCTGTAGCTTTTACCATCCCTTTTTGGCGATAATTGCTCAACTCGCGACAACTTTTCGGCTGATACCCATGCAGCAGTTTTATGTGTGTTTTGTGTTCGAAAGTGTTTTACAAATTTTGTTTTTATTTTATTTTAGCTCTTCGTTTTTGAATATTTTGTTATCTTTTATTTACTCGTGTGCATGCTAATATTTTAATTCTTAGGCTTTAGATTACATACATATATATTTAACATTGCTATACATAATAATTAAGTTTCATAATATAGTTAATGTTACTTCTTAATCGGCAGTCTACTTAGGGACATTTTGTGTGAACGGTAACAAAGTAGATAAAAGTTAGCAAGCACGAATTTCGTTTCTCTTTTGAGATCGTTCTAAGAAAAAAGAGTGGTGAGTGAAAGATGGTTTCCGCCACAAATTACGAAAAAAATATTCTCCTTCGACCCAAAAACGCTTGATTTCGTCTCATCGAACTTGCAATTGAAAGTCACTTTTTCTGCAACTGAAAGTCACTATTTGGTCCCTTTTTTTCGTCAGCTTTGGTCACTAAAGTCACTATTTTGAGTGGCTTCGGTCGCTACCAGCCCTGCTATTAGGCAAAATACATGTTATTGTTGAACGCTATTGAGTTTCATTCAGATCAAGGGCCGATAAAGTTAGTTCTGGGTAATTTAATATTGAGGCCTCTGTAAAATACAAAAATACGACTAGATTTATAAAACTTGCTAATCTTGTCGATAGCAATTCAGCCTTTACACGCTAAACCACAGGGGGAAAATGAGTAGTTTTCTTTCGATTTAAATACAGGATTAATCTGAAGGGTCAGAATAAGCAAAGGGTTGACCCTTCACATCTGCAGATCTTGGCTGCTCATATGCACAGCACATGTTTTCTAAATAGACAGATTGATATTGTTTTGCGAAAAAGAATCCACGTGTCTTGGTGGAACTCGAAACCATAACCTACTATTTTATATATCGGCGTAATAACCCCTACCCTACACAACAAGACCACCACAACCTCCACCGCGTTTAGTTCTATTTTCAAATTAAAAATATTTCGGATTCTTGATTTGTCTATCGTCAAATGTGATTTATTACTGTTTATCAACTTTCAAAAGAACTTTCCCAAAAAAAAACTATATTTTTTTGAAGCCTCTAACTATAGACTTATGCAGGGGTTCATCAAATTCACTCACCCGATGGATTTTGACATTTGAGCGGGTCGTTTTCTCGAACAAAAGTTCATTTTGCGTTCATTACGCGACCCGCTCAAACGTCATAATTTCTTGGGGGAGTTCATTTTGCGTTAGTCTATTTTAAAATCGAAAACAAAAACCGAAAAAGTGCTACACGTGTGAACCGGCCTGAAAATTCACCCGATGTTCATTCAAAATCGGAAAAATGTTAGGCCAATCTTAAAAACCGCACTATTTCGACTTTTGTTTAAAATTTTAAAAATACTTAGAGGCGTCAAACAATGTGGGTTCTTTAGACAAATTGACCTTAAATAAGCCAAAGAATCGATTGAGTGATTAAAAATTTTAACGGGAAAGGTCAACTATGATAACTAGGCCATTATTGCAAAAATTATTCGTGTGTTCGTGTCTTGTGCCCAAAGTAAATTACGTAAAACATTTTGATGGAATGAAGTGCCATCATACCCGAATATTAAAAGATAATTATTTGATTACTATGTCACTAGTTTCGAACAGAGTTGCTTAAAATCACCATCACTACAGAAAATTGGGTGATATCGATAGCACTGTTAGCAGCACAGTCATTTTTTCCTAGCTATCAGTGATCAATTCAATGCTCTATCACTTCACACTGATATTTAAACAAGCGGCTGTCACTGACAGAGATCAGAAAATGGAAGCCTGTCTATATATTTCTGTGATGAAATGGTAAAGTTGGTACCATAAAACTGATGGAGGCAAAACTTGCATTTGAAATGTTGTGTTATGGGGGAAATGCATCATCCATCGATATTTTTATTTATCGTTCAGCTCGTTTGAAACTAATAAAAGCATTATGCATCCATGTTCAAAATTCTTAGCTGCGTGCCATTTTAACGAGTGTAACAATTAAACTGTGAAATTTTAACTAGAAGTTAAACTAATCGGTGAAAGGGTTCATAACCTTAGCATGAGAGACTGATGCGGACAGTGCGTGGGGTTACGTGTTACATCTCAAATTTTGGGATGTTTTATAAAAATATGTAAAATATTAGTTCTATTTGATGATGCCAAATATTTCCGTCTGCGGTCTGGTTCTACTTCAGATTATAGCAAAATAATTGGTAATCCTTGAATTAAATTGTAGACGAATTCGTTTTCGTCATATAGGTTTTGTTCAATGTACTTGCCTCTTATCGCTTACACATCACATTTTTTGTTTAAATTTGCTTACTTCAAACATTCTCATTTGCTGGGACATCAAAAAGATATTCGGCAGCTTCAAGCTAATTAGACTCTTCTTTCGGCGGACTGAATCCTCCTTGATAATTTATTTAACTGCCAAGTGGATCTGCTAGGTCAGTGATAAAGATTGGTTCACTATCAGTCATTATGTGTGACTGACAGAGCAGAGTAAAATATCAGTGCAGATTTGATACCTAATTTCGTCTACTGATATGTGATAAATGAAGGAAGTCGCATATCAGCCTACGCTGTTGATTAGGGTGTCCCAAAATTGGACCAAGTCTGGGAATTTGGGGGCTCAACCTTCAAATGAAAGCTTAGGGTAAAACAAAAGAAAAATTGTTCTACGACAACTCTGGGAAATGACGTTTAGGGGTGGCCCCGACGCGTTTTATGAAAAAAGTGCATTTTTTATAGGTAACATCGAAAATACCGGTATATCGGAAAAAAATTCGATGAAACCCATCCATTTTATATTTTTTACATTTAACTTAGGGTCTATACTTTATGGTAAAACTTTGATACCGCATGTTTTAGCTCTATATATTTTTTACTGTTGGTCAAGTTGGTCAGAAAACAATTAATTTCCATGTTATCGTGAAACATTGCACAGCTCACCAAACCATGAAGCGATAGCTGAACCTACCTATGGGTAGTTTTGAAACCATATTCATCAATCTATTTGAGTACTCACCCAGACTACTCACTACAATTTGTAGTCAGTCATGTTACTGCTGGTCCATCGTTGGGTTTCCATTATAACACTCAAATAAGTATTAAAATCAATTTTATGCAACTCATATGAATGCTACATTGGTTATTAAAGCACTCATTTGGTTGGTATGGAAAAGTAGGCGTTTTTTTACTTAACCATGATCCAGGTATTATGATCCGAAATTTCAAAAAGTCTTTTTCCAAGCTGCAGTAAATCGTGAATAACTTTTGAACGGATAAAGATAAAAGGTTGCTATTTTTAGATAAATGTTCGTTATAAAATTCCCATCTTTCTATCTATCTTTCTATCATCTTGTATATCTAGTTTCGAAAGCATTATGATGGATACCCGTTTTGGATGCATTAATAAAAAAATATTAAGAAAAATTCATCATTTTTGAGCATTTAAAGCATCAGTGAAAAATATATAGACCTAAAACATGCGGTATCAAAGTTTTACCATAAAGTATAGACCCTAAGTTAAATGTAAAAAATATAAAACGGATGGGTTTCATCGAATTTCTTTCCGATATATCGGTATTTTCGATGTTACCTATAAAAAATGCACTTTTTTTTATAAAACGCGTCGGGGCCACCCCTAAACGTCATTTCCCAGAGTTGTCGTAGAACAATTTTTCTTTTGTTTTACCCTAAGCTTTCATTTGAAGGTTGAGCCCCCAAAATCCCAGACTTTGTCCAATTTTGGGACACCCTACTGTACATCCTGGCAAGGACAACATTGTTAGAGTTGTAACCTTGAAAACTGCTTTTGGAGAACTGAAACGTCCGGTAAAGAAAATTTGTATTCTTCCACTTCCAAGTACCCAGACGATGCAAAACGATGCAGTAAAAACGATGCAAAACGATGCAGTAACATTGGCAGCTATACCCTCCCATCCTTCAAATCCCGTCGAAGAGGGTTTCTTATTCTCTTTCAGAAATTCTGCGTATTTCTGGGTGGGTGAGGATGTGCGAGATTGAACCACCCGGAAACAGTCCAACTAACTGTTAAGATAAGATAATATACCATGTAAAAAATAACATACTTGAGAATTGCGGCTCCGCAAAGTGACATACGACTGAGCCTACCAAATAAATGAACTGGTTAAAAAAAGTGACGTAAATTCATATACCAGACCAAAATGCAGATTTTTTAGCATAACAAGCTGATGACACAGTAAACATCAGCCAAATATGACAGTAGTTTAGCTTGCTGAAAGTTTCGGTAATTTTATTTCCCTGAAATGATTGTTGATTTTCAGCTCGGAAAAATTCAGCAACATTTTGCACTTCTTGAAGAGTGGCAGCATGGTGCTACACAAGGCTCCTCTTGGTTGGTTTATTGGGATTAACCACTAATACGGTAATTTATTTGAAATTTTCGCGAAATATCCGACTTCCAATCTGAGCCTAATCTGAGCTTCTTATCCAGCCTTGCTTCACATACTTGCTTCCTATTATCATATATTTTTTATTTTTTCAACGAATTCGTTATTGATCAAAGTATGCAGTTTTTGTGTTCTAGAGTAAAATACGTCAAAGTAATAATCATATTTCGTAGACACATTTACAAGTCGAACAAAGTCAAATTACTACAGGAAAAATGGACGATTTTGAGTCGATATTTTTCCAAATGCAATCTGATAATGAAGACAGTCAACGAGATGGTATGAACTCTTTTGAAATTCAAGCTTTACTGCCTCACTCGGAAGCTGATGATATGCTTGAATCAATTGCCACTAACAGCACTACCTCACCGCCCGGTGACAACGCTGCTAAGTCAGCCACCCAAAACGATGCCAGCTTGATCTTGGATTACGTCATTGAAATTGTCGAAGGAAGTCCATTCACGGAAAAGGGAGTTTCATTACGTCGGATCCGGAACGATCTTCGTCGCCGTTATCGGGTGTCGAAAAAGAAGATCACCCAATTCTTCAAATTAGTGATCGAACATGCCATCGATCGTGATCTGCTCGTAAAAGTTTCCGGAAGATATCTAATGAACGGGTCTGTTCGTCTCAATCGGGATACTATATTGCAGGAAGATGGTTTAGACATGATAGCGTATCTAAATAATTGAAAACAAGTCTATAGTTTATACCTAGCATCGTTTATTCTTTATTCAAATATATTTTTAATAATTATAATCTACAGTTTTTCAAGCTTATTTATCCTACCACAAACATGTACTATTGGATATCAAGATATCAAGTAGAGGAATCAATAGTCTTACAAAGTCTTCTCCCTCTTCTACAACTCGAACTAATATGTTGAAAATATTTCAAAGAATATCTAAACAGACACATCAATTGAAACCCATTTATAATTTTTCTATCTCACATGATTTTCATCGATTCCCAGAGATGTCACGTCACCTGCATCATATTGTTTTTATTCCAGTTGAAGTTTTTCAGTGATTTTCATACGAAACGATGGGATTAATTAAAGATCTATTCTGCTTCAACGCAACTACATCCGATGCATTGTCTGAGGTGAACGCCTAACAAATAGCTCACATTTAGTCGACACGGCTGACGTTATAGAAACCTAAGTGTACATGAAATTCGAGGATCGTTTATGTCCGATCCATATCGCCAAACAAATGCAGGGTAGTTTATCCCAAGTTGTCGGAGCCAATTTATCTGCATCAGCACATGTAGGGTTGATGTTGAACTGCTTTCCCACTGGTGAATCATCACCGATGTGGCTTGCTGCGATGATTGCATGTACTTGCCTTGCTGCCATCACCACAAATAGGGTAATTCTTCCAACTCTTCATCTCATTGCTCTTATATTAATTCTATGGAAAAGCATGACAAGCAAATGGATTTTTAGCTTATGCTTATGATTGTTAACAAAAAAAATCATATTACCAAATTCTACCAATTCAAGATACAGTAAATGTGAGAACGTAAGATTGCAAATGGAGCAGTTCCTCTACTTCAACCGACATGCAGAGTCATACTGTTTGCAGCCGGTGCACGGCTAAAGGAAATCTAATTAACAGTCAGAGCCGATCGGGAATCCTCATGTGATTAAGTGGGGTGAAGAAATCGGATTAGTAAGTTCGCTATGTTTGACAACGGCGCACAACTGAAACGAGCCGCATATCTTTCTATTCCACAGCTTCCGTGACTAAAGCCACATCCGCTCTGCACCCGCTGTTGCACTGAAAATTGCAATCGAACGCGTTTCATTATGTGAAAATGTTGCAGATGTGGCGCTGGCACCGTCAACGAGTACGATATAGGGTCTCACCGAGAATGTATGCAGTATGCATTATTCGGAAAACGTCTGGTAGTCCAATTATTCGCTTGTTCGTTTGCCCTGATGTCAATGTCGACAGAAGACGAGTGATCTCAAAGGTACGGGCAGCTCTGGGTCTTGGAGCATACTTTTAGCAATGGCACACTGGTGATGTTTAATTGTGTTGTTGATTGGAGCAAATGGACAGACATGCTTTTCGGTGTGTTTTAATTTAGTGTAAATTGTAACCATTCAAATATAACAAAATTTGATGAGCTACTTCACAGTCTCTATTCTTGTAGAGATGAAGATCAAGGTGTCATGTTTCGGCCGCTTCCCTACCATGTTATTTTATGGTCCCGAAATCGCGTCCGACCATTCGGAATTTAATCAACAGAATAACCTGATTTATACTGTTCTGAAAACTCAGATGTGAATATGTACAACCTGTGGAAGATTTTTGATTTGACTAATATATTGGAGGTAACCACTTGCCCTTCGATGGGACTCGAACCCACAACCCTCAGTACGCCCTCTTTAGCCGTGCGGTAAGATGCGCGGCTACAAAGCAAGACCATGCTGAGGGTGGCTGGGTTCGATTCCCGGTGACGGTCTAGGCAATTTTCGGATTGGAAATTGTCTCGACTTCCCTGGGCATAAAAGTATCATCATATTAGCCTCACGATACACGAATGCAAAAATGGTAACTTGGCTTAGAAACCTCGCAGTTAATAACTGTGAAAGTGGTAAATAAACACTAAGCGGCAATGTCCCAATGGGGGATGTTATGCCAATGAGAAGAAAAAAAGAAAAAAAAGAAACCCTTAGTACGCTAGACTGCCCAAGCAACCAAAAGTTCACATTTTACTTAACTTTGTTCCTAACCAAACCAATTAGTTCACTCTTGGTTCACATCGAGCTCCAAGCACCTTAACATACACAGAAAAAAATTGTGGAAAGTAAACAGCGCGTAAAACTTGAGATGCGGATATCTACGCTATTCTACGCTGAAACGGTTCTCTTCCTAACAAGTTTGCGTACAACTTGCAAGCAATATTGATGATTCACGTTAAATATTGTATATATTTAAGCTAAATCACGCGTGGAATTACGCTAATAATGATGTTCCATTTATGTGCATGATTTTTAACGTAAATTTCATTGAATTTTTCTATCTGTGTAACTTCCAAGTTCACTTTTGCGCTCCAGCCATACAAAAAATTACTTAAAATGCAAGCTGATTAAGCCAAAACATCCCATCTTATCCGTACTTTTGGTTGCTTGGGTGGAGCTTTAACCAACGAAGCTACGAAGGACCACCGTCGGCCTTTTCGCAACTTAGTGGAAGTGCTGGCTTGACAAATGTGACAATTAGTGATTCGACTATGCGCCAATTTGGGAATCTCGGGCTCAGTCAGTATTTTTAGAAAACTATATTCTCACTGTACATTGCTTTGGAGTTTCATTAAGTTTCATCAATTCAAGACCAATAATGTCCTCAAAGTCAAATTTGGATTAGAGAGGAAAGTTAGTTCGACACTCATTGTTACATGAGACCGAGGAATGCTCTGCCTTTTTGTGAACGCCACGGGAAAGGGTTAGTTGGTTAGATAAAAAGGTAATCTATAGTAAGCAACTAAAAAATTATTTTGTACGAAATTATGTATGAAGTAATTTCAGCTGCACAAAGCAACACTAATGGGCCAAACACAATAGATACGTTTGCGTGCGTTTTGACAGTTTTCCCATGTGTTCGACCCTATCGAATCCATTGTGTTCGACCCTTAAGCAAGGATGTTAACGATCATTCAGTAATTTGCGTTCGATCATTTAGTAGTTTGTGAATAACACATTCCAGAAGCTGAATTTCATATTATGTTGTATGGTGGACTTCTAGTGCGAAGGTTTTTCTACAACTTTGCCTAATGGTTCGTTATTAGAATTCAACTAATAACGGAGTTAGAGCGCTAGTTGCAGTAACTTAAACTAAATGATTGGAAGTTTGATATAATTTAGTCTAAGTTACTGAAACTAAAGCTATAACTCAGTTACTAGTGGAATTCAAACAACGAACCATTAGGCAGAGTTGTAGATAAACCTTCGCACTAGAAGTCGACCATACAACATAATTTAAAATTTAGCTTCTGGAATATGTTATTCACAAACTACTAAATGATCAAACGCAAATTACTGAATGATCGTTAACATCCTTGCCCTTAAGTATTACTAAGATCCGATCGTTTTGCATCCGATAGAAATCACCGGAAAACGCGCCCTAAAAACATGTGAGTACCAATTAGTGCCAATGAGTTCCCATAAATTTCTGTTATGAATAATGAGTTCTATTGAATTTCAATGTGTATCAATGCGTTATTTTGAGTGTGGCCGTGCGCATGAAGATGAACCAATGTCAATGGATAACTTTGAGACCGAATGAGTCCTCGTTACGGCCAATGAGTCCCAATAAGTGCCCCTAGAGTGCCAGTCAAATGAGCCCATTGCATTGGCATTCGGGGGCACTTAGGAGAACTCAATGGAACTTATTGGTGTGCACGACACAATAACTCATGAGTCTCCCATGGACACTATTAGGCACTAGCGAGCACTCATTGACACTCACAGAAATCACAGGTACACATCGCTACTAAGGAGAGCTCGTGGATATTCATTGGCACTTATGAGTACTCACTGATTTTGTTGGCACTTACATACTGGCATTTAAAGGAAACCACTGGCATTCACGGGAACTCATTGGTTCTTCTCTGCAAAAATGTAACTCCGTAACTCGCTTGTATATGCCTACACTGAAAACAATCTACACGCTCATGCTACTGGTTCCACACTTGAATTTTCACTACTTGAATAGCATACGAAAATAACGTGTAAATCCAGTCTCAATTGTCAAAACAGAGCACGTTCGATATAATGGAATTACAACATGAATGGAAATGGAAAACACATGAAATTTTGTGGATGGTTTTTGCGAAAATTATCTTCTTTGTATTACATAAAACAATCATTCAAACATACCTACTAATGAAACACATTAAATGCTGCTTAGTATAATAACGCATTTTTTATTAGAAAATTATATTGCATGGAAAACCATGTATCAGGATAGGGATATATTTTTCTTAAGTTTCCTTTTTAATCTCCTTGAATCCATCGGACAAATTCCGCGGATAAGATTCCACGCCTTATTTGTAGCTATGAGAAGACTACATAAACTACAGTAATATTTGGAAATATACGAAGCAGTCATTCCGAAGACAATTCCGCAGCAGAAGTCAATTTTATTTAAGAGGAATAATTTTGAAATCATGCGAATTAATGTTGAATACAACCCACACTTAAACTTACCTTTTGGTATATTTTATATAAAACCGTTCATAATGAGCAGCTATTAGGACCACATCGATAATAATGTTATGATTTCATTAATAATTCGATTTTTGTAGACGAATTGTAGACAGTTCACGCACAATCAGTGGATATTTTCTCATAGCGCCATATTGTTTTTTTCACCAATAATTACTGTGCGTAATCATATTCAAAACACGTTAAATTGCAATGGATTTTCCAGTGGTGTGAATTTAAATTCAATTCTTGCGACTTTAACGTGGATGGGTAGTGAAGATGGCGATTGATAAAACACGTTCAAATCATGTTATAAAAAATGTCGTTTAAGCGTGTATAGTATTTTCAGTGTAATGGTACTTATTGGCACTCACAGTAACTTGTTGACAATTAAATACACCTGCCACTGTTTATACACGGATTTTTTTACACGACCAACATTTTTGGAAAGTTGCTCCTTTTTCAATGATTTGGCTAGAATTCATGAAAAAAAAATAAAGGATGTATTTTGAATCTTGAACTGTAAACTTTTTTTTTTACATGGTACGCATCCCCCGTGTAAAAAAAGAATCGGGTGTACGGATACAATCATTTGTATTGTATCGAGCTGCATGTTATGTAAAATTGAAAAATTGTATTCAAAAAAAAAAGGATTCTCAAATTCCCCTGCACTTCTCCCTTCTTCGATATAAGATGTCAAACAATCCAGTGCTACAACCAAACCGTAGGCATACTTTGTACAACAACGCTTTATATCTGATGCCAAAATATCGAAAAAAAGACTAATAGCAAAACAGACTCTGAGATCGAATCCATGACCTCTTGCTTGTAAGACAGAAGCGGTAGTAACTAGACTACCGAGCAGGGTTGTAAATATTCGGCAGCACTGGATGAAGGTGATGTTTTTTTATTTCATTTTTTTATTTTCTTCCTGCTTTGAAATCAACCTCACATTCCCGGAGAGGCAGAAAAGTAAACAACAGAACTCACATCACCCACTGCGTCGCGAAGATGAAATTTACCACAGCAAAATGTACACATTCACCCAGCAAATTGAAAAAATTCACCACGCGTTTAAATGGGCCACTCACAGTCATACGGTAAGGCGCGAACTGAGCAGCATGTCAGAGCGACTTGTGAGTGGCTGAATGCGAAATTGAATGGTCGGTGTTGGAAATGATTTTTCGGCTGCACCCAGTCGCACTCACTACGGCGGCGAGGAAGGCGACTGCAGATTATACTGAGATCCATGTTTTTCACTGCATTGACTGTGAAATATTTCTACCCTGCTACCGAGCTCATCTTGAACGCGTCCAATCATGCATTAACTTATTTACTCACCAACCGCACAAAGCTCAAACCCGGATTTCGTTACTAGTTTGCGTCCTAATGAACGTTTTCAATCTTGTACTCCCTGTAAAAATAAACACTAGGATCTCGAATAGTTCAGCGTCCGATATGAAACACGACCGATCTTGCACTAATTAATTTACTTCTCGAACGCACACAACAAAAATAAGTACCCTGATCTCTAAAAAAATTCAGCGTGCGATATGAAACACGATCGATCTTGCACTCTATAACAACTACATCCACTCGGTTATTTATCAAAATGTCGAAAGCCAACAGCGCCAAAACAATGGACCGTCTACCTGTACAAAAGATTGCGTGTAATCGTTTAAACAGAATCATTCTGATCAAAATGATGGAGAAAAAAATTACAACAACTCCCCCTGGGAATGCTAAAATAATTCAAGAAGTGTGTGTGCGTCTGTGTGCATAAACTAACTCCCACTGTCAGCAATATTATGGAAGAAAGCTGTCTGTTTAAACAATCTTATTTATTCCGGAAGTTGGACTCTAGGAGTTCAAACTCTATTTCAGCTCTATTGATCCACTTCGGACTGCCTGGTAATTAATGGACAGTACGAGGGCACATACTACTTACTACTCACAATAAGCCCGCCTGTTGGTGCTACCATCGTCAATTGGATAATGGATCCGGAAGAGTATCCAATCTTTCGCGAATTTAGCTGATATTAGAATTCAAACAAATTGAAAGTATCTCACCAAATCTGTAGCACTAGCAACGATTACGACAATCTATTAACGGTTCGATAGTATTGTCAACTGTGATTCGATCATGCATTCACTCTGCACGCACATTTTCCACCGTGATCCTCAGATGAAGCGTTGCTTATCCGATTATCAGTTCTCCAATCAGATTGAACTTGAGGACCACTTCTTTCGGTGTGATTTCACGTCACCACTATGTTGCAGTTTCTTTTTATAAAAGTCACCTTTCACAACGAAATAAAAAAAAAAATTTAAGTGTTTAGTATTAAATATTTATTTAAGTATTTAAGCACGGATATTTTTTCCGCATTTCCTCCGCTGAACAACCTACTTAGATACTTACTCGGAACTGCCAAACTTTTCAGGAAGATGGGAACATATTGATATCGGAGCCTCTGCACATTGCCCCACGTTGATCCCGCTAGATTCTCTGATGAAGCGACCCCTCGTTGGTTACTTGAATCTGCCCACCAAACAAATTTTGCTCGAGGAATAGGTTTGAGTAAAATGCCTTCAGCGTTATTTTAGTTATTTTAGTTACCAGATAAACATTGTCGCTGTCGTCGCTGTCCGGACCATCTTTTGCTGGCGAGGATAGGGGATCTAAATGTCAATGAAGGGAAAATATATAAGATTTGACAGTTAGGTACCACGCAAGTTTCGGACAGCAGAACAAAGGGAACCGAAGCAACAATCTTTATCTGGTAACTAAAATATCTTTTATTCACACATCAACGCGTCAATCGGCAAGCAGCAAGCCATGATTTGGCCTCTTCCAGTCAGACCTCCGCGGCGTGCACACGCATCCACGAAGAGTCGCTGTCATAAGTTCGTTCCGGCCATTTAGGGCTACACAATTTGGCGATCCTGCCAGTCTATTTTTTGGATCCTGTCGGCTGATTTTATGAGGTGAGTTGAATTCAAAGCGCGTCTCGAAGACCGTCGGAAAATGGTTTGTGGTTTGCTAAATCACAAGACAAGTCTCGAAGACCATCGGAAAATGGTTTGTGGTTTGCAAAATCACAAGACCGTCGAAAAATGGTTTGTGGTGGCGCGTCTGAAAGACCGCTGGAAAATGGTTGCTGGTTTGAAGAACATCAAAGCCTCGCCTGGAAGACCGTAAGAAATTTGTTGTGGTTTGCAAAATTACAATGCGCGTCTGGAAGATCGGTGGAAATGGTTTGTTGTTTAGAAAACTATAAAGCGTGCCTGAAAGGTGACCGAAAAAATGTATTGTAGCTTGTGAAACTACAAGGTATGGAAGACCAACGGAAAATGGTTTACGATCTAGAAAATTCCAAAATTCAAACATTTAATGAAGCCACTTGGCGACGTACATAAGACTACCAGTTGAGCTATGATATAACGAAATCTGAGAGAAATGGAGAAATATTCAATGCTGTACTGTTCGAAACTGTTCGGAAAGCCAAATATATTATCTAGAAATTTATCTTGGAATGTACTGACTTAGTAGCTATAGCGGGATTACCTGTAGCAGCAGATATCTTGGAATTTGAAAAAATAATAACTTTGCTGGATTTTACAAAGGAGCGATTCCAAGCAACAGCATCAAAATTTAAGAAAATTTTTAATTCATGATTTTCTATTGAGTTGAAACTTTGCACAGTTTTTCAATTTCATCTAAATCGTCATTTTTCGATATCAAATCTTCATATTGAGTCACGACTAACTTTTCAAAAGGGTGTATGTGAAAATGGTTCAAAAATATTTAAAAAGCTGCACAGCAAAAACGGAATGTTCGATTGTTATGATTTTTTCAGCAAAGTTAGACAACTAAATGGTGATTCTTAAGAAAATGTGCACAGTAAAAAAAAAAATTTTTTGCCTTTAAAATATCATTTTTGTCACAAAAACTCAAATATCTCAAAACCCTATCTTTTTTCGAACGTAATTTTTAGGGAAAACGGTCCATTATATTAGCTATCTACCATAAAAATTTGGTGATGGTAAACTAATAAACAAAAAGTTATGACATTTCAAACATTTCACAATTTTCACATATAGTAAACAAAAAAATTTCCGTGTATTTTTTTCAAGAATCGCAGTTTGATGCTGATTTTTATTGTTAAGGGCCTTGCGTGAGTTAAACAAGTTGTTTGTATGATATTCCATATTTATGTATTCATCGATATTATGTATATTATATGTATAAATATTATATGTATAAATAAATAAAAATGAATTAATATTATCCTAAGTATTAAATTAAATGTGGCAGTTACACAATGTTGTTATAGAAACTCTAAGAGTTTTGGGTTTGAATTTTGGTATGGGTTATGATATCATGAAAACAGTTTATTAATACTTATTTTTTATTTATTTTTATTCAAATTTTTTAAAATATCGAACACTTTTGAATTATTATCAGCACAGTTTGAGTATAGTTTTGCTTTAATTTTATTTTCCGACAATGGAATGAAACAGTGAAATTTTTGGGTTCCTTGGATCGTTTTCGCGTTATTAAATTGCTCGCTGAGCTCTGAAGCCTTTATTTCGTACTCTTCAGTAGTAGTAAAACAAAATGATAATTTGGTTAAATCTTTTTCTTTTCTACGATTTGCCCAATCAAAAAGTTCTTTCGCAGTTTTAATTGGATGCTCATTTTGACTTCTTTATGCTTATCAACGCGTAAAAAGTTAATCATTTTTTCAATGAACAAGTTTACGGATACTGAATCGTGTCTTAAATCTTCGGAAATTATAATAAAACTTAAGTGTTCAATTTGCGTACTTCCATTAAAATAAATAACGAATGGATGAATTGTAGCTTGTTGTACGTTCCAGTGATGGGACTGCACTTCATCTTGCAATACAAAGCTGTAATTTTCAGAAAAATCACAAATGACTAAAAATTCACCATTTTGTAATGTATTTTTCGTATTTTTTAAAAAGCTGGATTGTTCTGTTTTAATGAAATCGTGAGAATTAAACTTTCTAATTTCAAGCAAAAATATGACACAAACTCATCTACAGGTTTTACAATAGTTTCTATGTCACACCTATCCGTGGTCACCCATTGCTCAAATGATAACTGATCAATATATTTTTCTTCAAACTCAGCGAATAAAGTATTTTCCAATGATGAAGAATCTGGACAATCCGAACAAGATCGTAGATAGCAATTTGATGTTGTATTTTCACACAAAGACTACCAGTTAACATTTTAATATCCTTTGTTAAATTGATTCTTTTCAAACTATGTAAAATAAGATTAATATTCTCATGGGTTGTGCACACACACATTATGTGTTCCTGAATTGGAAAGAAGCTTACATTGCCTTGGCCGAAGGCTTGCAAATGAGGAAAAACCTATTTTAATATTATCGTGAATTTCCTTGAAGCGTGTGTACGCTTCTTTCAAAGTCGTCATCATTAATCGTTTTTGGATTGCTTGACGCTTTCCATCTTTTTTACTGATACATAATCTTTTTGACCAGGCATAGCTCGACTTACTTCATCATCTTCAAAATATTGAACTACTATTTCTTTTGTCTCATCTGTTAATGCAGTACTAGACCTAGTATTTTTGGTTGAAAGACAGTTATTCTTCAATTGTTTTGCCTCTTTTACTGTATTTCTATTGGTTTTGAACTCATCAATGGCATCCTGAATAGACCACGAACTTGGCAGCATCGACAAAATCAATAATTTTTCTTTCCTTGTCGTGGCTGCATTCGAGAACCTTTCCTTCATATTTATAATTACCTCATCGTAGTCTGTATTTTCCACATCATCAGGTCCTAATTTGAAGAGGTTTCTTCGTACAGCTTCGTTTATTTCACGGTATTTTTTCTCCGGGTAATAAACGTAGTCCATCTTACTCCATTTAATCGGAGTCACTTTTATCCCAGCTATGCCCTCGTTAAAGCGTTCGATGTTGACCTTTTGGATACACTCATCTTCCGATTGATTTGTTGAAACAGATTTCGCTGATGGTACGGTGGCAAGGCTCTCAGCACTTAATACTTCTGGTAATTCCTCAGTTGTTGTCGATACATCTGGCAATTCCTCAGTTGCTGTCGTTTTCGAACTTCCTGCGCTCTGCTCAACCGATGATATACAGATTGCTCTTTTGTCAACGTTTAGACGGCAGGACGTGCAAATGCGTAAATTTGTATTCAATGTGGACATTGGAGCATAACCAGTCGCTTTCAGTTTATCTATGGTGCTTTCGGTGAGATTTCGTAACTCTTTTGAACACTTTTTCCATCAAACGGCCTACAACAGTTGAGAAAGCGGCTACTCATGTTGTTCGTAATATTTCAATAAACAAAATCACTTTTAAGTTTTTACTGACTAGTTTGGTGTCATTTGCTTGACTGAAGAAAAAATTACTATAAGATCTTTAACAACCTTAGTAGTAGTAATTTTTTTGCTTTTTCGTGAGCATTGTCATGGTATGTACCTATACTGGCCGGCATGATAAAGTGCCCACTTGCCGTTTTTCATACAAAATGGTCAACTTTGGAGCTCTAGATCTTGGGTTCCCGTGAACCGATTTGGCTGAAAATTTTACCAGAGCTCAGATATAACTTGAATTTTAACATATCTATGTTTCGAGCATATTGACTCACAGGGTTAAAAATTATTGCGGTAATACCAACGTGAATTTTTTGGCAAAAAATTGTTTTTCAGCTTTAGCTATTCGGAAGTTCGAATTCATTATGCGTTAGATTAGTTTGGAGTTATTGGCTACCAGTACTAGTTGATGGCAAATGGTTGATGGTATTATATACGCGAAACTAAAATTTGGAATAAATGTACGGATTTGGATTGGACTTGGATTGTAAAAAAAGAATCGGGTGTAGTGGGACAAAAGCCTCCACTACTGCTCTGAGATCGATGCTAATGAGGTCGATGTCGTCCGCAAAGTCCAGGAGCATATGCGACCGTATGATTATAGTGGCAGTTCTCTGCACGCCAGATCTTCTAATCGTGCCCCAATGTTGAACAATAAATTCGAAAGTGCATCACTCTGCTTTAATCCGTCTAAGTTCACAAACGAAGTTGACTCTTCGTCTGCAATCCGAATACCATGTTCGGACAATATCTGCCACAGGTATTAGGTATCAGAACGTCGGCTCTGGCGGTACGTTCCCCTGCAAATGAGAGATTTGTACCTCGCCTATTAAGCCTATATCATCATTTACCCGTAACAGGATAGGATTTTGGGATGGGGATGGATACCAAAAGGTAAAAGGAAGAAGGAAAAAGGTATGACAAAACGCTAAAGCGTAAAAGCATGAAGCCAGTGTGTGTGTGTGTTTTTTTTTAACCCGAAGGTCGAAAAATACATCTTTTTACAGAAGAAAATTCTTTATTAAAACCAAAAACAATTTTTGTGAAAAACTATGCGAGTGAAAATAATAATTACAATTCAATAAACAATAGTTCGCATTGTCAGAGAAACTTAATCTAAAGCAGAAACAAACTTCTAAAGCGTGTAAACCTAGAAAAGGGTAAGAATATAACATTTTTGTAAAAAGTCCGCAGTTAGACGGTTGGAGCAGAAAAAAAAAACCGTGGTTCGAAAACAAACTATTGTTTGTGCCTCTTACGAAGGTTTATCAGACTTCTTCTGATGTAAAACTCTAGCGAATACTTTATCGAATGCGTAGTTCATCCGATAGTGATCATTTTCTAGCAGGCGTAGAGAATCATCATCAATGCAACAAAAGGTTAACCGATCACCCATAGAGGTAAACTTTGTTTTGACAACCCTCCAACGTTCAATGGGGATGCGAGGGTTCTGATACTTTAAACGCCGCAATACATCTCCATCCTTCAGAAGCTCTCTGTCATCCCAAGGAATGGAAATGCATATTTTGGTTTGATGAAGTGAGAAAGGTTCGATTCGGAACTTGAACTCACCAGCCTTTTCATTTATAGTAATGAGCTTATCTTTCAGCCAATCACAGCTTTGTTGGTTATCTGGTGCGAACCAGACAGCACCGAATCTGAGACCACATCCTTGGAAGCTTGGTATAAATGAATTGGCTGGTGAGGAAAACAAGCAGATGTTCAAATCACGAATCAGAGCGTTTTTAAACACATTATCAAATGCACCGTTAACGAGTTTAACTTGAACACGATAATTTTCACTTGTCGAAGCACGCTTATTATCAGAAGAGCCATCCACAGTAGCACTATGCCCTCTAGTCAGAGTATTGATGATCACACTATCACCTAAAACACTGTCCGTATCATGAGTGACGGCGGCGATGGGAATCGGCACTGAATCACCAGAATCACCCGATAATAATTGCTGATTAGTTAAGCCTTCATCGGATAACAAAGCTGGAACAACCTTACCAAGGGAAGAGTTGGAGGGACCAGCATCTTCCATGTCGCATCGAGCGTTTGGAGTATTGTTGGCAGCCATCTCTAATTTTTGGAGAAAAGAATAATCCGCTATACGATCTGTTGTCGACGGTGTCCAAAATTGGAAAGAATGAGTTTACCACTCAAAATTTCATTCCAGGTATGAAAGTATTACCACTACTAGCACCAAGATGAATACACAGCTAGGTGTTGCAATGTGCTTAGTTTGTGGAAGAGAAGAAGGCGGGGGTGAAAAATTCATTTTCAGTGCAAAACGAAAACAAACCGGCTGGCTCTCCCATACTAAAATCCAAGATGGCTGAATCGTGAATTTGGCAGATTGGAACACCTAGTGGTGTATTCATCTTGACTAGCACTAAGCAATTGCCATAAAATTCATTTTCAAGTAATACTATAAAAAGTTAGGAGAATACAGTAGCATACATTAACAATAGAGGTACTCACAGAGTAATGTGACCCATTACACTATCATATACTCAAATAGTACTGCATATGTGTAGGGAGGCATCACGCATTTGTGCCTCTATTATCTGCATTGCTGCTCTACATTTCTACAAGACAGTTGCAGTAAAAAAAATAACAAAAAGTTAAGACAAACTTTGAAACATATTGAGCCACAAACTGGTTGACCCGTATAATGTTATACACGCCATCATAACAGCATGACACCAACGAATACTCTATACACTTATGGTATAAGTACTTAACACAAAAATACAGAGAAATACAACTATTATAAAGTCACTCAAATCCTAATACACATAAGACGTTAACAAATAAATTCACATGATATGCACCAATACATACAGTCATCACTGAACAATGCACATATACATGCTGATTGTGCTATGACATAATAATTCCACTGGCGTGAAAAAAAAAACAATATGCTGAATTCACTTAGTGAATAATGAAATAATCATTAAATCTCAATCTAGACCATTATGCACGTAAGTAAATGCAAAACAAATTTACTATATTGTAAATTATCACGACAACTTATCGCAGAAAATGCGATTAACTCTTAAGAAAAACCGCAACGTCCACTACCCATCTCTCCTCACACACTCACTGCTTTAATCCGTCTAAGTTCACAAACGAGGTTGACTCTTCGTCTGCAATCCGAATACTTGATTTCGAGCCATCAAGCGTTGCACGTATCAGTCTAATCAGTTTCGCCGGAAAACCATGTTCGGACATTATCTGCCACAGCTCATTTATTTTCACTGAATCGTATGCTGCTTTGAAATCAATGAACAGGTGGTGAGTCTGCATGTTGTACTCCCGGAATTTATCAAGGATCATCCGCAGGAGATACTGACGAAGAACTCCTTAAGTGGTCTCAGTCTGTTAAACAGAATACGCGACATAATTTCGTACGCAGAGTTCAGAAGGGTCTATGGTTGGCACACTCCAGTCGGTGCCCTTTCTTATAGATTGGGCATTTATGAGGTCATCCAACCACCCGGTAGCCAGTTCATCATCCTTCCATATTTTCTGGACAATGTGGTGGATCGATTGATGGAGCTGCTCACTTCCGTGTTTGAGAAGCTTGACCGGAATCTCGTCCTTTCCAGCAGCTTTACTGTTTTCAGCTCGTTTAGAGCCTGATTTGCCTCATCCAGCGTTGGTTGGTTCCACTGCTTGACCGTCGCCGACTATGTCCGTACTGCTCATTAATACACTTTAGTTTTCACCGTTCAACAAACCTTCGAAGTGCTCCTTCCACCTGGCTGCCATCAAAGTTTTGGCTGTCAGCAAATTCCCCTCTCGGTCATTGCACAAGGCAGGCACTACTGGCGCAGTCTTATACCGCGCGCCATTGACAGTTGCGTAAAACATCGTCATATCGTTTCTATCCATGTTCTCCTGCGCTTCAGCTATCACACTCTCTTCGTGTTACCTTTTTTCTGCGGTGGAATCATTTCTCTTCAGCCCTTGCTACACTGTACCGCTCTCTGTTGGAACGGCCACTAGCATTCGACTCCTAGCAACATTTTTCTTGTCCGTCACCCACTGGCACTCTTTATCGAACCAACCGTTTCGTTAGCGTCGCTGTGCAGTGCTTAACACTTCCTGTGCTGTTGTAGTTACAGCTTCGTGGATATTTTCCCACAATCTGTTGCGGTCGCCAGATCTGGTGGCATCTCCGCTCGTCCAGCTTCTGGTGGTACTGTTCAGCAACTATTTCAAATAACAAGCGTTGGATATTGAAACGCATCGTTCAATTGTTTCGCGAATTCGTGACTCTGGAAAGTCGCGCTAACTACTGCAAGGTAGTGATCCGAGTTGATGTTCGGACCTCTGAAGGATCTTACATCTGTAACATCCGAGAAATGTCGTCCGTCGATCAGCACGTGATATATCTGTGAGCAAGTGTCTTTACTCGGATGTTACCAGGTGTGTTTGCGGATATTCTTACGTGCGAAGTAGGTACTGCTGATTTTCATCCCTCTTCGCAGACCATTATCGTTGGCGGCGGAATGAAGACTTTCCGTACCAATGACAAGGCGAAAGAAACTTTCTCTTCCGATCTACACATTTGCATCCCCGATGACAATCTTTATATCGTGTGTTGGGCACTCTCCGTAGGCCTTATCAAGACTCTCATAGAACTCATCCTTCACGTCATCAGGCTTATGGTTCGTTGGGGTATAGATGCTGATCAGGCTATAGCTGAAGAATTTTCCCTTCATTCTCAACACGCAAATGCGGTCGCTTATCGGCTTCCACCGGATAACACGCTATATCTGCTTCCCGATCACCATGAAGCCAACTCCTCGTTTTGCTCTGTCACCACCGCTATAGCAGATGTGGTACTTGAATAAAGTGTTCGCTGTGGGATCCACCGCTCGGAATTCACGCTCACTGGCACTCGGACGATGATCAGCTGCCCCCAACATGGGGAACAAACGCTCGATCAGATTTGCACCTCCGGAGAGGAGGAAATCCCCCCTTCCCTGTTTTATACGACCATAGTTCCCACTGCAGTGGGTCGTGGAATCAAAGCCCACGGAAGGGCGGTTACCCTCCAATACCTTTTCCGAACTAAATCTATCACATGTTGTACATATGCATAATCAAGTTTCAGACATAGTAAATATTGCGAAAGCTTCATTTACAGTTCAGAAAATAGTTTTATAACAATACATTCTAATGTATTTCTATGTCTGCATCTAAATATATTTTATAACAAATTTATTGTTATAAACAAGGATGTTAACGATCATTCAGAAATCTGCGCTAGATCATTTAGTAGTTTGTCAAGAACATATTCCAGAAGCTGAATTTCAAAATATGTTGTATGGTGGACTTCTAGTGCAAAGGTTTTTCTACAACTCTGCCTAATGGTTCGTTGTTTTTTATTCCACTAGTAACGGAGTTATAGCTATAGTTTCAGTAACTTAGATTAAATGATAATAAAATTCCAATCATTTAGTTTGAGTTACTGCAACTAGCGCTCTAACTCCGTTATTAGTTGAATTCTAATAACGAATTATTAGGCAAAGTTGTAGAAAAACCTTCGCACTAGAAGTCCACCTTACAACATATTTTGAAATTCTGGTGTTATTGACAAACTACTAAATGATCGAACGCAAATTAATGAATGATCGTTAACATCCTTGGTTATAAATAGTAGCGATACATTTTATTGTTTTCTGTTTTTTTTTTTCATTCGGGATGCCACATTGGCCCATTCCTTATCCTGAGGCGTCTAACCTGGGGCTGTCAAACGATTCCAGCAAAATTAGATAATCATCTTGCAAATCATGATTAATCCCACACATGGATTTACGATTTCTATGACTATCGGTACAAACGATTAGTCAGCCTCAAGCTTCTACATGTTGATATTTTGATCACTTTCAATTCAAATTAATAATTCGATTCCCAATAATAATATTGTCCAATTTAGAGAGTGAAAACGTTTAATTATCTCTTGTTAGCGAACTTCGAAACCGGTGCGGTGTGTGAAAATGAGAATAAATTGAATCATCACTCTCGCACGCTTGATCCTACCGCAGAGCAAGCAGTTGCATTATTATTAGCACATAAATCATTCCACCCACCGGCGCACCGGCAAACACTGAACTGGGCGGAAATTTTAGATGCCATTGTTGGCACGCGTTACTCAATTTATTATTCAATTTGATTCCAAGCACCAGGTATGGGATGGTAGTTCCGCGGGACAACGTCGAAATTTGATTGAACTGGGAAAATTGTCACCCTGGGTGAATAATAGGCGGGTACGCAAATTAATTTGAAACTTCTGAATTGGTTATTAATATCGTGAATGATGTTTACTGAGGCTCATTGAAAGTGTGGCGATTAGGAGTCACACGGTAAAATTCAAACAACATTAACATTGGGCGGGATTGAAAGCTTTGTGCTCATGCAAATAGATATCATTCGCAGTGTTCGTTAAATTTGATTAAAAATTCTCTAAAATTGATCAAAAATATTGAGCACATATTTTTTCGGCGAGAATGTAAAAACTCTTTCGAACTCTTCAGCTGTTAAAAGTTTGTTTGAAGTTTCTCAATGCTGTTAAATGGATCTACGGTTTAAAAAAATCAATAAACAAGCTGGAATAAAGTATATCTGAAAGTCTTATGGAACTAATAAGGCTTATACAAGCAGCGCTTTACGACCCTAAATTAATTGTTGCTGAGTTTAGTTTAGTCTCCAAACCGCTTTCCAAAAAATGAAGGTTTATTAAAATTCGCCCAATGCACTCGCCAGTAATTATACAAACACGCATTGGATCGATCGTCGTCATAACCCATTTAGATCGGTTTGTGATGCGGCTTTGGCCATGCGCCGAGCGTGGGCTGCTGGTCGGTTGGGCATGTGGGCAGCAAGTATTGATTTCATCTGTAGTCACCAACCAGACAGTCAGTGGTCAGGCCCTTGCGTGATAACTGCGCTCAAAAACTTTATCCATTCATCGACGGGCCAATTGACACCGGTGTGTTGCGTGGTGGGGGTTTCTGTCCCAAAGGCAGCCCGAAATAAGCCTACAAGCAACGACAGACGAGGTATTAATTATGCAAATTGACCGCTACGGATTTCGATAAACACAATCACACAAACTGAACTCCCATGTTCGGCTGAGTGGACAGGCTACGGAAATTCTAGTAAATAGATAATTATTTGTTTTGACAAATTCAATCCGATTTGGTAATTGTCTTGTTTATTAGGAAAATATTCAAATTAGGACAGATTTATGGGATGTGTACCGAGAGTGTTCAATGATGGAGAGCGATAACTCTTACGTGAATTACGTGCTGATTATCTCGTGACTCACATGGTTTCGATGGTTAACTCGCCTATGTGGAAGTCGTGGGTTTGATTTCATATATGTTAGTGGATTCTTTAGATGAGTCGAAAAGTAAATTGATAATAGTAAAATTGAAGAAAACAAAACCTACAAAATGAAATTAATATTTTGTTGGGTAGTTGGTTGAAATCGTACAACAACTTTTCAAATGAAATATTGTTTTTTTTTTAGTTTGTTTCGAGGAATCAAACGAATTCTAAAAACTGCTCCATTAAATTCCAGTTGATTGAAACTTTACAGAAGTGTATTTCGAGCTCAACAGTGAAGCTTTCTTCATTGTTTCGTGCTTGACTCGATATGAGTATAGTACTATGAGTGTGTTGATAAGTTTACAAGGCTGGATCAATCATACAAAGTATGTTTCCCTATTTTTAAAACGCTTATCTTTCAAAATTCTCCTGGCTCTGTTCATGCCCCAAACTGAGCTTATCTCAATCGTCTTTTGAAAAGTTACTCCCATCAATTGAATCACATCCGTAGCGACTGAAACTCAATTCCGGAAAAATAAGTCAGCTCACCCATGGAAAACTCATTCGTTTAGGTTAGACGATCCGGAAAAAATACAAAACCAATTTTGGAACACCTTCGAAGCGAACAGAAAGGATACTTCACATTTTCCAAATATGATTGATTGCTGTTCCATATATGAGAGTTACAATGCTTCCGCACTGAATCCGTCTGTAAGCTTAGTATGCACCTGAAAAGGGAGATTTCAGACCATTCACTAACTGTTTGAATTCAAGGGAAATGTACATGTTACACAAACTGTACATTTTTTCACCAGATGCATACCATGCCAGAAAGGAAACGGAAGAGAATCTCTATCTTTTACCAAACCTCTGTGGGTATAGGATTCGGACGAACAAGTTTCGCTTTGTTTCAGCTTGACTTCCTCAATATCTCGTGGACCAAGACTCTCTCTCTCCAGTCGAATCGACACCGGATCGGAACGAGATACGTACATGTGGGAAGCAATGGTTCAGATAACTCCCGAGCATCCATAAACATAAACACATATACCGACAGTATCCGTGCAGATTCGGAACGGGAACTTCTCCTGACATTCATAAATCGCTGTTTCGATCCACCTACATATTTCATACAGGCACTTGTATGCAGTTAATAAATTTTGCATCTTCTGCCAACGAGCATTGTTGGTGTTTTTAGATTTCTTGGTTTACGAATATATCCACTTTCGTTTTGAACGAGAAGTATAGCCTCGATTTCTATGCCAATCGGTGACTAGGTTATTTGATTGCACATGATGACGAAACAAACCATGGAAAATTGGATGCTGAGGAATGCTTGGCGCATTTTTTCGAGCAATCTAGAATGGATCGCATTTGTGGGCATGCAGTTATTTGCGGATGTGGAATTATTTATGTTCCGCCCCATTGAAATGCTTATGGGCATTGACTTATGTGCTTTTGTAAACAAAGATTCAAACGCCGATTTGATGAATCTGATAGCACTCCCACGCAAACCAACAGGTAGCGGAAGCCTTTACCTTCATACATATTGATTGTATTGGTTTACGTGAGAGTGGTATCAGATTCATCAAATCGACGTTTGAATCTTTGTTTACAAAAGCAGATAAGTCGTTTTGAAAATTTGGTATTGAAGTGCAGTCTTAGGTAATTGCCGACTTTCTGGGTATTGACCAACCGGTTTGGACATTAAGAACATTCATGATAGAATCCGAATATGGCTACAATAATGGTCGTCCTAGCACTAACCTCCATTGTAAATATTTTTTTGTATAGGGTGGTGTCGTACCCAAGCAAATCCATCTTCCGATTTTACCAATTTTACCAATGAAAACAAGCGCAGAACAGCGAAGGGTAATTCGCATGTTTACGCTTCAAAAACAGAACACTGAATGATCATCGTTTATTCACCGTTCGAATCTAGAATTCCTGTCAGCCTACTGAGATTGAGTTTCAAATTTCTTCTCATTAGCTTCTAAGTATGCTGGCATTTCAAATGCCTACTACGATTGAATTTCAAATTCGTTATCATTTTTTCTATTAATGTCATTTTTGAATATTTTATTTAGTTTATTTCAATATTTTTATCATGAAATTAGAAATACGTTCCACTTTATCCATCAATGTAACCAACAAATGCAAATGCTTTTTTCAGACTCACTTTATTCCCCACAGGTGGGTGTACCAATTGTCGCCATACATAAGAACAACTTTTTTTTTTAAAATAAGAAAAAAGGTATGTGGGTGCACTTTATATATCAAGCGAAAGGTTTTACTTACTGCTCCTTAGAACAGCTGTGAAAACCACCATAAAATTTGTTATAATCATCAGAATTGATTAATCCATAATAGGAACGCATGCACCAGTTGTGGCAGTATTCTTAATTTTGGTTCCTTATTTGGCAAATCCATTGTTTTCTTATGGGACTGGCCAAATAGGAACCACTAGTCATTTCAACTGGTGCAAAGGATGTCAAAAATTAAGCAAAATAATTTTTTACAATTATGCTTTGCTTGTTTTGGAGGAGATCAAAGGTGTTATCGTATCATATGAATATGCTTTATCGATATGAACTTTGTTTGCGGTGATTTGATTGGTTATTTGGCATTAGAGCACTAGTGCGACAACTGGTACACCTAGCCTACCTAAATATGCTAGGAAAAATTCTTGGTATTGCTTCGAGAAATTAGAAGAGAGAAGTGAGAAGTGGAAAGTGAGAAGGGAGAACAACTAAAAACAGTGTTACGTTCAAAATAAAATTGTATTCTAGCGATTTTTGTGCCCTCGCTGTGTTGAGCACAAGGTTTGCAGAAAACGCTCTCGATAGATAACGAACAACGATAAAAGAAAGGCAAAAACTGTTCCGAATCCTGACAAGCCATGATAACAAACTTGTCAAACTTGTATCCAAGTGCGAAAAAACGGAATCGGATAGGCAGTGATGATTTTCACTTTGTTTTCGCCCATTTTGTGTCCACATTTGCGGACCACACAGCTGTGTAGAACAAGTTGAAACTAGAGTCACTATATATAAAGTCTGGCGGAATGTAAATCATTAGATTTGGCAACCAAGAAAAACCTCGTTATATTTTGGCAACCCTTGAAAAAGTTCAAGCTGGTGAAGGGTTATTGACTTTTGCAAGTTGCTTTCACGAAGTAAACAAACTTTTCAAATATTGTATTCGCGAAAAATAAAATGTGGTGTTTTTATAAAAACTGTTCGAACTCTTCTAAGTGCCAGATGAAAAATGTTGCCTTCTTCCGCTTTCCGAAGGCTAGTGCTTTTAAAAACAAATGGGTGACATTTTGTGAGATTTCCGCTGCTGCTTTAGTCCCGGAAAACGCCAGGTTATGTAGTGTAAGTTTAACTGCGACGTATCACTTCTACTTTAATTTCATCAATATCTTCATTTGGTTTTGCAGCTACACTTCGAAGAGCATAAATTATATTTGTCCCCAGCAGGCAAAGTTTTGAAAACCCAAACGGCAATTCCTGTATTTAAGAATGTTGCTCAATTATCAAATACCGGACCGAGCTGACTAGAAGCTGAAAATTGTATCCCCGTCGTACAGGACTTCGACAAAGAAAACATTGATCCGGCTGGAATGCATTTTATGCACATGGAGTTTTTGGACGAAGCTTTCCTACATCCTGAGGGGCTGGCCGGTGTTGAAATGGCGAAAGACCTGGTAACTGCTCCGAAATGTGAAACCTGTATCAAAAATTCAAGGTACGAAATCATTTTTGAAGTTAAGTTATGAACTAATTTGAACTGTTTTTTAAGTTTCGATGAGGAGAATCGGAAGTTAAAAAGAAAGCTGGACAATGCAGAAGCTTCGATGACCAAAGACCAGTTTCTAAGGGTATGCGATAACACACTTTTTCCTAACGAAACGAAATTTAAAATGTCTATGTTGATTCGGATCGAAACGAAACGAAATATAAATTTGCTTTCGAGACTTCGAAACGATACGAAATCAAGGTTCATTTAATTCGAAATTTTTCGAAACGAAACGAAATTTAAATTTTTTTTTCCGCGGAATTTCTATTAAATTGTTTTACATTATGTTCGCAATTCTGATTTCACTTTTTCGAGGTCAAATAACTGTTATAACCAATAGAGTTATAATAACAGAAGAGCCAGTCTGGGATAAATCACCGCATTTTCGCCGCATATACCATTGACGATAAGGCAATATCCCAAAATTTGTGCCGCTTTCAAACGAATTTATCGTATTCATTGTCTTCATATTGTCTTGTCAGCGTAGTTTTATAGTATTGAGCTAAGTCAAAATTAGAAAATGAATGCTTAGAAAAATCCTGTGTCCTGTGCACAAAGATATGTATTTCAGATTGAATTTCACAGCCCCATAGTCTTATATACTGTCTTATAGCTGTTATAGTCAGTATCAGAGCTTGAAATAATCGAATATTTTTTGTGAAGCCCATCGGCCTTCTTTGTCATCCTCACTTCGTTTATATTCATATTCAACTGAACATTTACAATGTCTGATCAAATATCAGTCAGTGAGTATTTATTTAGATCTCGTAAACTTATAAATTACTGTAAAACTAAACACTTAAATGATGATTTCAACAATTACTCCCATAGATCTGACCCCGACGTTGAACTGAGGGACAATTTTAGTGCCAAAAGTCAACATAATCAAGGTCAATTATGTTTTCATTTAACGCAGTGACCATTATCAGTACCAATCAAATGAGAGGCATTCCACGGGGGCATGTCAGTCGATCCTGAGCGACCATTTCGAAAATATTTGAAACTCTGCACAGTTTTTCAATTTCATCTAAATCGTCATTTTTCGATATCAAATCTTCATATTGAGTCACGACTAACTTTTCAAAAGGGTGTATGTGAAAATGGTTCAAAATATTTAAAAGCTGCACAGCAAAAAACGGAATGTTCGATTGTTATGATTTTTCAGCAAAGTTAGACAACTAAATGGTGATTCTTAAGAAAATGTGCACAGTAAAAAAAATTTTTTTTTGCCTTTAAAAATATCATTTTTGTCACAAAAACTCAAATATATCAAAACCCTATCTTTTTTCGAACGTAATTTTTTTAGGGAAAACGGTCCATTATATTAGCTATCTACCATAAAAATTTGGTGATGGTAAACTAATAAAAAAAAAGTTATGACATTTCAAACATTTCACAATTTTCACATTTAGTAAAAAAAAAAAAATCTGTGTAAGTTATTTCGAGAATTGCAGTTTGATGCAGATTTTATTGTTAAGGGACGTGATTTAAACAAGTTGTTTTCATGATATTTTGATTTAATTATTCATAGCATCTATAAGAAACTTAGACACGATCCAGTGTTGTGATCAAAAGTATTGATAGTGTCATAATTTTCATTGCACGTGACTGGCGAAAAATTCTTTTAATAGTGTTGAAACCTGTTGATAATAACGTTGATAGAAACATATCAGAAATCAGAAAAATATATTAAGCTCGTTTAGTGGAATGTATTAAACCGTCTAAGACGAATTAAGTACTGTCCATTTAATTCCACCAGTTAATTTTCGTTATCTTTGCAGATACGTATTTCGACCACAACTGTATGGTCGTCTTCAGTGTCTTGTACTTGACTCGACTTCGTCGAGTTAACTCGACGAAGTCGAGTCAAGTACAAGACACTGAAGACGACCACACAGTTGTGGTCGAAATACGTATCTGCAAAGATAACGAATATCAGAAATGTTATTTTTAAGACAAAAGCTGCAAAATCAAAGATTTATATACACGTGTACGTCTATAGTTTACCTGCAAAAAATATACCTCTTAGAGAATAGACTTTATGATCGGGAGGAAACGGGTATCTTCAACAACAACAAATGCATGATAGGTACATACCATGACAATGCTCACGAAAAAGCAAAAAAATTACTACTACTAAGGTTGTTAAAGATCTTATAGTAATTTTTTTCTTCAGTCAAGCAAATGACACCAAACTAGTCAGTAAAAACTTAAAAGTGTTTATTGTTTATTGAAATATTAAGAACAACATGAGTAGCCGCTTTCTCAACTGTTGTAGGCCGTTTGATGGAAAAAGTGTTCAAAAGAGTTACGAAATCTCACCGAAAGCACCATAGATAAACTGAAAGCGACTGGTTATGCTCCACATTGAATACAAATTTACGCATTTGCACGTCCTGCCGTCTAAACGTTGACAAAAGAGCAATCTGTATATCATCGGTTGAGCAGAGCGCAGGAAGTTCGAAAACGACAGCAACTGAGGAATTGCCAGATGTATCGACAACAACTGAGGAATTACCAGAAGTATTAAGTGCTGAGAGCCTTGCCACCGTACCATCAGCGAAATCTGTTTCAACAAATCAATCGGAAGATGAGTGTATCCAAAAGGTCAACATCGAACGCTTTAACGAGGGCATAGCTGGGATAAAAGTGACTCCGATTAAATGGAGTAAGATGGACTACGTTTATTACCCGGAGAAAAAATACCGTGAAATAAACGAAGCTGTACGAAGAAACCTCTTCAAATTAGGACCTGATGATGTGGAAAATACAGACTACGATGAGGTAATTATAAATATGAAGGAAAGGTTCTCGAATGCAGCCACGACAAGGAAAGAAAAATTATTGATTTTGTCGATGCTGCCAAGTTCGTGGTCTATTCAGGATGCCATTGATGAGTTCAAAACCAATAGAAATACAGTAAAAGAGGCAAAACAATTGAAGAATAACTGTCTTTCAACCAAAAATACTAGGTCTAGTACTGCATTAACAGATGAGACAAAAAATAGTAGTTCAATATTTTGAAGATGATGAAGTAAGTCGAGCTATGCCTGGTCAAAAGATTATGTATCAGTAAAAAGATGGAAAGCGTCAAGCAATCCAAAACGATTAATGATGACGACTTTGAAAGAAGCGTACACACGCTTCAAGGAAATTCACGATAATATTAAAATAGGTTTTTCCTCATTTGCAAGCCTTCGGCCAAGGCAATGTAAGCTTCTTTCCAATTCAGGAACACATAATGTGTGTGTGTGCACTAGACTGGCCCAGGAAACAAAAAGTTTTCCACGGGGCACCCCCCAGGATTGTGTCTTTGGGTGAGAAAATCAATCTCTGAAAATTTCAGCTCAATCGCTTGTTGCATAAGCTGGCGCATTTGATTTGAAGTTTGTATGGGGATTTCAGCCAAAATGTATAGGAAAATACACCTCCGTCACTCATTCCATCTGGAAATTGGATCTGATTGCTCGATTTACCTCAGAATTGCAAAAACGGCAGTTGGTATGCTACAGAACAATTTCACAGAACATTGTATGATGATTAAATGAACTTTTATATAGGTTTTGGCTGATGCGATTCGATCAAAAAATCCAAAAATACGCAAATCAGCTCCTGATAAATCAGCCGAAAACTATATAGAAGTTCATTTAATCATCATACAATGTTCTGTGAAATTGTTCTGTAGCATACCAACTGCCGTTTTTGCAATTCTGAGGTCAATCGAGCAATCAGAACCAATTTCCAGATCGAATGAGTGACGGAGGTGTATTTTCCTATACATTTTGGCTGAAATCCCCATACAAACTTCAAATCAAATGCGCCAGCTTATGCAACAAGTGATTGAGCTGAAATTTTCAGAGATTGATTTTCACCCAAAGACACAATTTGGGGGTGCCCGTGGAATTCGGCAAAATTTTTTTCTCCCCATACTAATCTGGGCCAGTCTAGTGTGCACAACCCATGAGAATATTAATCTTATTTTACATAGTTTGAAAAGAATCAATTTAACAAAGGATATTAAAATGTTAACTGGTAGTCTTTTGTGTGAAAATACAACATCAAATTGCTATCTACGATCTTGTTCGGATTGTCCAGATTCTTCATCATTGGAAAATACTTTATTCGCTGAGTTTGAAGAAAAATATATTGATCAGTTATCATTTGAGCAATGGGTGACCACGGATAGGTGTGACATAGAAACTATTGTAAAACCTGTAGATGAGTTTGTGTCATATTTTTGCTTGAAATTAGAAAGTTTAATCCCTCACGATTTCATTAAAACAGAACAATCCAGCTTTTTAAAAATACGAAAATACATTACAAAATGGTGAATTTTTAGTCATTTGTGATTTTTCTGAAAATTACAGCTTTGTATTGCAAGATGAAGTGCAGTCCCATCACTGGAACGTACAACAAGCTACAATTCATCCATTCGTTATTTATTTTAATGGAAGTACGCAAATTGAACACTTAAGTTTTATTATAATTTCCGAAGATTTAAGACACGATTCAGTATCCGTAAACTTGTTCATTGAAAAATGATTAACTTTTTACGCGTTGATAAGCATAAAGAAGTCAAAAGATATATTTCATGTCTGATGGAGCAGCGTCGCAGTACAAAAATCGTAAGAATTTTTCGAGCCTATGTCAATTTAAATCAATGTACGGAATTGATGCAGAATGGCATTTTTGCTACATCACATGGCAAAGGTCCTTGTGATGCTATTGGAGGAACAATAAAGTGCATGGCCACAAGAGCAAGTTTAGCCAAGAACGTGAGCATCCAATTAAAACTGCGAAAGAACTTTTGATTGGGCAAATCGTAGAAAAGAAAAAGATTTAACCAAATTATCATTTTGTTTTACTACTACTGAAGAGTACGAAATAAAGGCTTCAGAGCTCAGCGAGCAATTTAATAACGCGAAAACGATCCAAGGAACCCAAAAATTTCACTGTTTCATTCCATTGTCGGAAAATAAAATTAAAGCAAAACTATACTCAAACTGTGCTGATAATAATTCAAAAGTGTTCGATATTTTAAAAATTTGAATAAAAATAAATAAAAAATAAGTATTAATAAACTGTTTTCATGATATCATAACCCATACCAAAATTCAAACCCAAAACTCTTAGAGTTTCTATAACAACATTGTGTAACTGCCACATTTAATTTAATACTTAGGATAATATTAATTCATTTTTATTTATTTATACATATAATATTTATACATATAATATACATTATATCGATGAATACATAAATATGGAATATCATACAAACAACTTGTTTAACTCACGCAAGGCCCTTAACAATAAAATCAGCATCAAACTGCAATTCTCGAAATAACTTACACGGAAATTTTTTTTTGTTTACTATATGTAAAAATTGTGAAATGTTTGAAATGTCATAACTTTTTTGTTTATTAGTTTACCATCACCAAATTTTTATGGTAGATAGCTAATATAATGGACCGTTTTCCCTGAAAAAATTACGTTCGAAAAAAGATAGGGTTTTGAGATATTTGAGTTTTTGTGACAAAAATGATATTTTTAAAGGCAAAAAATTTTTTTTTTTACTGTGCACATTTTCTTAAGAATCACCATTTAGTTGTCTAACTTTGCTGAAAAATCATAACAATCAGACATTCCGTTTTTGCTGTGCAGCTTTTAAATATTTTTGAACCATTTTCACATACACCCTTTTGAAAAGTTAGTCGTGACTCAATATGAAGATTTGATATCGAAAAATGACGATTTAGATGAAATTGAAAAACTGTGCAAAGTTTCAACTCAATAGAAAATCATGAATTAAAAATTTTCTTAAATTTTGATGCTGTTGCTTGGAATCGCTCATGAATGAATATGTGAAGAAGAAAACTGAGTAAGTCATTCTATGTTTTGAATAGTCATGCGACGTTTGTCAATATTCGACCTGAAGTTGCTTCGTGAAGGTGATTATTTTATGCTCTGGTCAGTATAAGCTGAAAACAATCATTAGTAAAGAACTTTCAGCAATTTTAATGATCTTTCAACCCGTTCTGGATTCTTTTTTGCAAAATACATGCGAAGATCTAGAAATGCCCACAAATCTTCAATGTTCCTTACATATTGTGCAAATAGTCAAAGAAGAGCTTAGCTGGACTAACTGTACACATCGTAGTTGCTAATCTTGATTGGCCGAGAAACAGTATATCATTAATTAAGTAATATTCTTGGGCTTCAAAAAAGTTATTCTTATTGTATACTTGCTTCGGAGTTTCCAATTCATGGCCAATAATGATGCTGGCCACGTCCTTACAGTCAATTTAGGATTAGGAGAGGAAAATTAGTTTCACACTCATTGTTATGAAAGACTGAATCTCCGTGAGCGCTACGGGAAAGGAATCGTTGGTTAGTAGAGAGAAGGTAATTCATGTGAAGCCTCTTGGTAAGCGACTAAATATTTATTGTAAATAAAGTGATTTTGAAAACAAAGAAGACGAAGACTGTGTTTCAAATCAATCCAACGCAAGATCAATGTGCTTCGTTTAATAAGCTTCTACAATATGATCGATTCCACTCTAAATAATTTTTGCTCTTCGATCCAGACATTAGTTTTATCACTTCACGTTCTCCCTAGTGTGATCAACATCAACAAGGTCGATTGTACACTTGTAAAACAAATTTCTGCTACCGAGGTAGATTTTTTACACTTCGCGTTCTCCCGGACTAGCTGCCATTCTATGACCAGCAGCAACACGATCGATTCCGCATTCATATTGTACAAATAGTAAAAAATATCACAAAATATAAATTTGAATCTCTTGATTTCAGCTCCGTAACGCTTCACGGTAATTGAGCCTCCAAAATAAACGAAAGATAAAAAAAAATGAATCTCGGAAACACCGAAGACGTTTTATAGAAGAAAACTACATACGTATTTGTCGACTAAGAATGTGGTTATGTAGTAAACGTTAATAGAAAAAAATGTACAGTCGACTCTCTGCATCTCGATGTTCTGTATTTCTATATCTCTCCCTATGTCGATGGTTTCCTCGGTCCTAAAGCTTTATATGTTATGTAGACGAAGAATCAGAAAGAATAAATTTTGTCTGTTACGCCTTTTTCAAATGTTGGTCTAGTATTTTGTTCTGGATTCACTCTCCTTGTGTCGATGGTGTCGATATGTTCAAATTTTTAGGCTACTAGACCATCTATAGACAATAACAAATATATCAACAAGAGGAAGTGACATTTGTTTTGTTGTCATTTTTCATAGCGACGAGCTTTTCTGGATCTAGTACCCATTTCAATTTTCCTTCCATTCCTGGATCTCTCCCTATCTCGATGGTCCCTTCAATATCGAGATGTGGAGAGGCGACTGCATAACCTAAAATTTTGAAAACACACTTAATTTTTTATTCCGGAATCTTAGCAAAATGGTCAACTTTTACCGAGATTCGCACAGCCGTGTTTTTCCCGAAATTTCTGTCAAAATTGCTGAAAATCAGCAAATATTTTGCCGAAAATCAGCTAACAAGCGTCATTTCTGCTGAAATATCAGTTTTTCATTTTGCTGACACACGGCTGTGCGGAATTTTGCCGAGCTGCGGAAATAAAAACTAAGTGTGTAACGATTTTGTTCAGCGGCGCAGCCAAAATTTTTGATACTATAAAGTATGGTTTAAGTTTAAATTTGTTTCGAAATTCCGCGGAATTCCGTTAAATTTCGTTAGAAGCTAGTTTTTTCTAGCGAAATTTTTGTAATTTAACGAAACGAAACGAAATCAAGAAATCAGATTTCGCCATGCTCAAATTCCGCGAAATTCCGCGGAATTTCGTTTCGAACCACCTGAAACGAAATTTTTCGAAATACCGCATATGCTTACCAGTTTCATATGTTGACTAACAATGTGAAAAGAGTCAAACGACGGTCAGACCAGAGTATTACCGAAGGTCTTCAATGCAAGTTCTCGTTTGGGTCATCCGCGTTCGAATTGGAAAGAAAAAAGCGGTTCTTACCAAGCGGACGTACACTACGTAAACGTCTTCAAGATATTCATTTCGAGAGCGGCATACTTGAAGAAATATTCGTTTTATTATCCCATGGGATAATGGATGCCTAGTATGCAAGAAGGTGACAAAAACTGTGCGGTAATTTTCGATGAAATGGCGATTCAGCCAGGTATCAACTATTGCAACAACCTGAAAAAGTTTGTCGGTAGCAATACGCTTCCCAACCATGACGGGACAGCTAATCATGTAATGGTGTTTATGCTGGTAGGACTTCGAGCACGGTGGAAGCAAGTAGTTGCATACTACTATACAGGGGATTCAATCGATAGTGGCTGTTTGAAATCCATTTTGTTCGATATTATTCGGAAAACAGAATCCACCGGACGTGCACAGGCAGCAATAAGCGACTGCGGAGGTAGATCAATTTCTAGCTATTTAGTAATTAAGATTGTAATTTATATTACGATTTTATTTTCAGGCAATAATGAAAAGTTCTGGAATGATTGTGGAATCCAACATACCAGGGATAAGGTGCTTCACAATAAACCAATTGAACACCCCTGTGATCAATCTCGAACACTCGAAATCATGCCTGACAGTGTGCACGTGGCCAAAAGCATGATCCAAGGATGGATTGCAAACGGTACAATCCAGATCGACCAAAGCACCATGGAAGTTAATGGACTTCATACACCCGTCGCTGATATAACTCATCTGAGAGAGCTTGTTTTGTACGAGAAAGCTTGTGATCTTCGAATGGCATGTGGACTGACCCTAGAAGACGTGGATTTTTCGAAAAAAACTTCCAATTTCGAGAAGATGAAAGTCAAGAGCTCTACGAAATATGTTAATCATGGCGTAGCAGCGGCACTTCGAATGTTCGGAGCAGAAACTGGAAGAACAGATGTTTTAACAACAGCTTTTCTGATTGATCAGATAGCCACCTGGTTCACACACATGACCTCACGTTCAATCAAGCTGGCGTTCAGTCGGAAGAATGAAAAAGCTCATCAGAAAGCAATATCTTTCTTAATTTCGTTCCGATCAATTATCTTCAATCGCAAAGTTCAAAGTTGAAAGTTCAAAAGGCTGGAGTAAACCGTGGCAATCCGCGGTAGTAATGGCTACATACAGCATGATAAGAATCCAAGATTATATGTTGCGTTATGATGGATTCGATTTTTTCGTTGGCGGTCGCTTGACGCAAGATTCTGTGGAAAACGTATTTTCCCAGCTTCGTAGCCGCCAAATTCGACCAAACGCTTTGCAGGTCAAGGACAGTTTGAAGCTGTTGACAGTGTCAAATATCTCAACGATATAGAAACGGCTTCATATGATTGGGACGAAAGCAGTTAGTTACTGGAATTTTCACCAATGACGCAGTAGAATGTCGAAGAGAACATGATGTGGATGTGTCAAAGGTACCAGTCAGCTTCGGTGATTGCGATGCACAAAATGAAGACGCAATTATAGAGGAATATGATGCGCTTTGCAACCGTTCTTCTGAGCAGAATGTCATATACTATCTTTCAGGAATGGTTATGCAGAAGATAGCACAACGTTCTCAAGCTTGTGCAGAATGCGTGAAAAGTTGCATTGCAAGTGTAATCCCATTGGATGATGTTACTTTTTTCACCAAGCTCAAAGATTTTACGGGTAGTGCATTGACGTATGTAAATATGGAAACCTACAATTTCTTCATAGAACTGGAAGAAATATTTAAAAAGAACATTGAGCAGCTGAAAGTGTCCAATAAGGATCTAGATAAAACGTTGTTTGACCTTATGTCGGGTGTACCTGACCTGCTGCTCATATGCTAAAATGTCATGCAGTTCGTGATAAAATCATCAAAAAATATATTCTCTTCCGTTTGCGAACAAGTCGGGTCAATATTCTTCGTGAGAAATGCCATGACAGCTAATCCATGGCATTCTAAATTCCTTTATTTAATTAATGATTTTAAATCGTTTCAATACAAAAATGTGTACCTTACTGGTTAATAAACTTTATTAAAATCAAATGATGATAAAATCGTTGAATCTTTTATATGGGAAACGCTAGATATAAATCCAAATGTCCGTTTTCTCAAAAATCAATAATAGTGAGTGATATCCTTGACCATATCCGAGACTTCACGAAATAAATCCATTATGCATTTAGATTATGTTCTGGAATGATATTAACTTCATGGAGATCATGTTCCTTAAACTTTTAGTTTTTCTTATCTTTTTTATGATCTTCCAATAAATTTATTATCACTATCTCAATACTCCCCACGAATTCAAGCTCACTTGAAGCTTCATGTTCGATTGGATTCCGCGAATGACAGTTCGATTGGTGACCTGTCAGTGTATTCGCCAGACTTTATATCTAGTGACTTTAGTTGAAACGCATCATCAGAACCAGTGCTCCCCGCGTTTGGAGCTTTTTAAAAGAAATTTATCATGAGCTATAATTTCCCGAATCCGTTCTTTATCATGGCAGTTTGCGGAAAAAATCTATACAGAGACGATAAGTGAGAGACTTCATAATTCTCTTTTGGATTCAAACCCTGGTTGAGCATATTATTACAACCTACAAAAGTCGAATTATTAAAGGTAAGAAATATAATTTCAACAACATCATTGACTATTTGATTGACTATTCATGCGCTTACCTATCTAAACCCGAATCTGTGTTCTGAAGACCTATTTTTGAATGCCATGCAGAAGGTTATATAGAAGTCTTGATCTAACGCAATTATATCTATTGCTGTTTTTGTCACAGTTGAAACAAATAGGGGAACGGTTCGCCACTTCATCTCATAGCTCCTATTTCCATCCCATCAAAAACAAAGAAATGGAAAGGAATTTGGATTGTTTATTATTTTTGTGATTTTTTTCAGCAGTGAGCACGCATATTGACAAAAAGAAGCGACGAATTTGGTGCCGTATTTCTTTGTTTAGCGATGAGATTGATATATGTACAGTGAGATTGAGATCGGAACAGTTCCCCTATAAACTTTATATAGGGGGAATGACGGCTTTGGCAGGTTTTGTTCTATTATTGTCAGGGGGGGGGGTTTATGACTGATTATGCTCAAATTTGGCCTAAACATATCAAAGAATATTTTGGCCAAATTTCATAATTCATTTCGTTTTTTTTTTTCTTATCTTTCGTTTATTTGGAAGGCTCATTTGCCGTGAAGCGTTACGGAGCCGAAATCAAGTTTAACAATACATTTCTTGATTCTTATACATAGTGTTAGTTTTGGGGAACCGAAAGACTCGCGGTTTAGTCGAGGTTAGGGAATACAATAATACAGTAGGAAAGGAAAGGATTTTAGGGTGCTTAAGTAATTACGATGCTGATGTTCACAAAGTTGACGTTCCTCGCATTTTTACATCTGTAACAGGACAAACAAACTTTTTTGGGAGACAACGACGAGAGGAAGACATACGGAAGGATTAACGACAGACATGGAAATGTACAACAAGAGGAAGACATTCGATATGGGGTATGACAGACAAGGGAATGGGCAGGCAATGATTACAGTTTTACATCAGCAACTTTCAAAAATTGGTGGACCAGGGACATGTACTCGAGATCAAGGCCCGACAGAAAATTATTCATGTTCTCAGAACGAGATCTTTGTTACCGTCCAAAGAGAATAGGTATTTCGGTCAACTTACACTACCGGTGTGGTTTTAGCCTTTATTCCATATCAGTTTCTAGCGTGAGGTAAAAATTCTATTTCCGTTCTGGAGTTGTGCATAGATTGCTTCTGAAATTGAATGCGATTGAAAGTTTTCCAATATAACTGGACCGATTATTTCCACATGACAAAATCGATTAATTGAACGATATTTCTGTTGCTCTGCTGTGCTTCAGCTAAAAACCTAAAGTTACTGCCAAATATTGAGGAGTCGTAAGAGATTTATTGATGGTAAACAGTAGACAGTAAATGTAATAAGAACTACCAAAATGGAATTAAAGTATACATTAGTAGTCGAGTGAAGTTTGAGACACTGATTGAAGATTGCAGTCATATTGATAAAGTCATTATACGCATTTGCAAAATTCAATCGAATACTAGAATTAAATGAAATAGTTCTATCTCGTCTTATGCAGATGTGACTTTTAAAGTAGTTTGTAAAGAAACTAAAGAAAAAGAAAAAAAGATTTGATTAGCTAGATCATAATCACCAAAACATTTCACTGAATTATCAGGTGCTAGATATTTTGCAATTCAATATTAATTCACATTACATATTATTACAAGTTATCAGTTATTTAAAAACCTCATCTGGAGTATACAATCAAACATGATATCTAACCGTAGCCAATTTTCTTCACATCCATTCCACAGAATCCACCGACAAAGATGTCTCCCAGCAGCAACCCCAGAAGAAACGCAAACTGCAAAATATTCAGGAGGAAACCGCCATCGACGATGCATTCGCCTCGCAGCTGGATCTATCCTGCATGGCCCAGGGTTTGATTCATGCTCCCGAGATAGACAATGGCTACGTTGTCAAGTACAACAGGTTGGTTTGTCCGTCTTCCTCCTCACCCCGAACGCATCTTAGCGGAACTTTCTATTATCTGATATATTAATGCACATTGCATTTTGTTTGCCTTCCGTATTGGAATTCTTGCAGACGGAGAAAAGAGGACCACATTTTTCTGGTGGCATTCTACGAGTGCGATGACTACTACGAGCTGCAGCCATCGGAGACGGATCGATTGTTCTGCAGTGGCAAACAGTGGATAGGCAAAACGCCCAACTGTGTTTCGACGGGAGGCGATGGCGAGGAAGACGAAGAAGAGGAGGATGAAGATGAAGACGAAGGTAAGTGCGGTTGGGTTGGAGCATGGCATTTGTGCGAACATTACTGGCTACCATAACTTCTTCTGAGGTCTCTACTGGTTGGACCACAGTTGGAGACTATTCGCATTTCTTCATAGAGTGAGGAAAAATTTCCGTAGCACTACCTGAAAGGACAGCCGGTACAAAGACCACAGATGAGGCACTTCGGTGCTCAGCCGGCGGATGCCTTCAGAGGTTTCCCAATGATGTGAATGGAAGAAATATGGATGCAGAGCAGTTTTGTTTGGCTTACTTCACAAGTTTGCACAAAGGCTTATGTGAGCCACTATGCATACAGTTCCCTCCCAGATCGGGTATGGTTTAGTTTGGGCTGCCACTTTTCACCTTTGATCGATGGAGCTTCCTACCGACAAAGACTTGAGTGTGCTGAATGTGTGGATTGCAAGAAAATTAATCGAGATGGTTGGTTTTATGCACACATACTTCAGCAGAGCTTGGGAAGGGCAAAAATGCTGGAGGTGTATGCACATGCACCACACCTGTAGAAGTGTGGTTCGAGATTGCAGCCAATTTTATTCGGTTGAAGTGGTGAAAATGTGACATTGTGATAGATCCAACTATGAAGGACACGTGTTGATCATTTTGCGAGGCTGAGTGGGGGTCGGACAAAGGAGGTCGACTTTTAAATGAAGTAACGAAGTGGGTCGGAGTGGAGAAAAATAATTGCATTTTCAAGAAGCACCACTTGTCGCATCGCATAGCGAGGGACAGAGAATTTCATTTGCAAGAAGGATGCAAGAAGATATGCTGCATACCAACTTGTCAGTCAGTTCAGAATGGGGAATGGATGCTGCTGCTTATTTTTTTGTTGCATCAAGGATACTGAAAGTGGAACGATATATTTTTCCCCACTCAATCTGATGAAAATAGTTTATAACGTGAAGCACTGTTATTGTTGGATGCGAGGCAATAGAATTGTGATTCCTAATGTAATATGGGAAACCATCGCACCATCAGCATTCCTTTGTGAGATCTCAGTCCATATAATAGAAATGATTTGAAATTTTCAAAATGTCACGATGTCTGTTGACCTTGCAGATGAATGTGATAAGTGCACCCAAACAGCAACTGATAGATTTTCTAACAATTCTGCATAAGAAACCTGTAAAAGAACAGGGCATAGGCGAAATTGTTTGATTCTGATATACAAAATGTAAGCTCACAAACAAATATTGTAAGAAAAGCTTGCAAAAATGTAAGGTCTCATACAATATTTGTATAAGAATCTAGCATTTTCGCATATTCCCAGTTCTTATGCAGGTTTGGTGGGTTCTTATACAGAATTGTTAGAAAATCTGACAATAATCGGTAGGGTGTGGAATAAAGCTAATATACATCAGCTGTAGAAGGCATGTTTTTAATTTGAAAACTTTTTGTATAATTGAGCACGTTCCAATAAATATTACAGTTATTCGATATTGAAGGGACCATCGAGTTATAGGGAGGTATCGAGATAGGTAACACATTATATTTGGCCGAATAGTTGAAATTTGTTTTCTCACTAAGTAAAGTGAGAAGTGAGATGTTTGAAGTGAATAATGAACAGCGAGAACTGGGTAGTGAGAAATGAGATGCTCGAAATGAGTATAGGGTAGTGAGAAGTGAGTACTATGAAACGGAAGTGAGTATTGAGAAGTGAGATGTGTGTAGTAATATGTGAGTAGTGGAAAGTGGGAAATGAAAAGTGGGTGTTGGTGAGAAGTGAGTAGTAAGAAGTGAGATAGTTACGAATTGAGAAGTATGATGTGAGCAGTGAGATAAATAGAAGCAAGGGGTGAGAGATGAAAATTGGAATCTGAGAAGCAAGATGTTGAGTAGTGAAAAGAGAGTGGAGAGATATAAGATAGAAAAAACAAGGAAGACAGAAGAAGAAAGAAGAAAAAAGAGAGAAGGAAAGAGAAAGAATCTCGTTTCTTGCCTCTCGTTTCTCGGTTCTCATTTCTCTTACTACTCCATTCTCACAACTCACTTCTTACTCTTCATTTCTCACTTCTCACTACTTACTCCTTACTAATCTCTTCGCACATCTCGCTTCTCACATCCTTCTTCCCATTACTCACTTCTCACTTCGCACTTCTCACTTCTCACTTTTCATTTCTCACTTTTTACTTCTCATTTATAACTTCTTTTATCTCACTTCCGACTACTCATTTCGCAGTTATCACTTTTCACTTCTAACCTTTTACTTTTCACTTTTCACTTCTCACTATTACTTCTCATTTCGAATTTCTCAATTCTAATTTTTCACTGCGCACTATTCATTCATAACTCTCCTCTACTCACTTCTCACTTCGCATTTCTCACATCTCATTTCTCACTTCTTACTTTCAACTTTTCACTTCTCAATATTCATTTCTCACTTCGCACATCTCACTTATCACTTCGCAACTCTCACTTTTAATTTTTTAATTTTCACTTCTCACTTCTAGCTTACATTTTCTCATATCTAATTTCTGTCTTCTTAATTCGCATATCGCACTTTCATTTCTCATTTCTAACTTCTCACTTACAGTTCTTACTTCGAATTTCTCACCTCTCACTACTAACTTTTAACTTCTCACTTCTCATTTCTCACTTCCAACTTCCTATTTCTAACTTTTCATTTTTCACTTCTCGCTTATCACTTTTCACTTCTAACTTCTAACTATATCGTCCATGTGAACTGATTCTGACAACATCGAGTTAGCAAGGTAAAAATACATTGAGAAATTACTTCGACTTAGGGTCGATTTCTTCAACTCCGCTTACTCCTTAAACCATGTTAAGCGGAGGTGAAGAAATTGGCCCTTGAGAATATCGAGTAAGGGCAGCGCCGTAGCGTGGGGTTGGCCGGGTTGGCCCCCGCCAATGGCGCCAGAATCAAGAATCACGGTATGGGAAACAGAACAATTTTATTCGTTACATGGCCAAATAATAACAAACCGACCATAAAGTCTAAAGGTCTATGGCGGAGAAATTTCAAGAAATCTAATCTTTCTTCTATCTCAAATAAACAAGTCGAATGATTTGTTCTTAACTTTGACTGCCCTTTCGGTTTCTCTGAGCCTTTTGGAACCGTCTACAAAGGGCCAAGGAAAAGTCTAGAATACTTATACTTCTACTTATTCAACAAGTTATTTGAAAATTGTAGATCGGATTGTTGCCATTCTCGGACACAAACTGCCACCAAATTATGACTTATATCGGGATGAGGTAAAGGTAAGGATGGTGTAGATTTAAGGCAACTCTCATTTCATTCATAAAAACTTCATTTAGTCCGAAAATATATCATCATGGACGCATTTGACCTGGCGGCATTACGATAAGCAGTGATAATGTGCCTTAATTAAATTACTACTGATTATGGATCGACTGTGCGTTTGAATTATATTTATTGAACGGCTACTTAGTCTTACAATTATTACAATGAGTTTTTTTTTTTATTTACCCGACGTTTCAACACGGGGATTGTGTCTTTTTCAAGGGACAAATAACAAAAATAAATCGTCGAAACGTCGGGTAAATAAAAAAAACTCATTATAATAATTGCAAGACTGAGTAGCCGTTCAATAAATATAATTAAATTACTACTTTGGTTATCATTTATCAAAGCTCTCATAGATTAGCAAAATTTATCCGCAATACATACAACATGTGCCAAGGCATGTGCTATCAAAACATTCATAGCCTCATTTCCTCACTTCCTGGCCCTCCTGCTTCCGATGTCGATTCCGACTACTACAAAGTTGGATGTTATTGACCCAACATCCATATCCATCCATTTCTTGTTTCTAAATCCGATAGCGATTTCGATCATAGCTCGATCCACTTCAGAGTTGGATTTTCTTGTTCCAACCATTGGACATTAGTATATGATTTGTCATGATTTTCAAATCTCTTTTCTCTGCTATGTATTTGCAAGTACGTCAGTTCCTTCCACTAAGAGCAAGAAACAGCCGTTAGGACACTATGAGCAGTAAGTAAATAACATTCAGCAATTTTAATGATCTTTCAGCCTGGATGTTCCAACAGATTTCATACGAGGATCCAGAATTGTCCACGACTCTACCAAGTTCTTACCATATTTTGCAAATTAGTGTAAAAGGTCACAAAATTTAAAAACTTTCCAGGGACATACCGCCTAATATATTGCTTGTTATATGAAGCATCTTCAATCCACTAAACTTTTTAATCTTATTGTTCTACAAGATGAGCCAACATAGTGAAGAAAATCTCGTTAATAAAAATTTATAAAACTTTAAGGTGAGATTCAAAATGTTTTTGGATTGTGAAATATTGCACAGTTTTCCTTAATACGAGAGGGGCGCCCAAAAAAGATTTCGCCAAGGGGGCCGGGAGTCCACACTACGGCTCTGAGTAAGGGAGATATCGACTTACGGAGGTAATGCAGTTTGCCAGATTCAAGGTACATTGAACTCTCCCCAACTCGATGTTCTGTAACTCGATATTTTCCCTTGCTCGATGAAATTCCGTAAGTCGGAGGTATCGATATTGTCTAAGTCGCTAACTCGATGTTGTCAGAATCAGTTCACATGTACAATATATACGTCGTTGTGCTGTTTGGTCGAATGCCGTTTGACCGCAAAAGTTAAAAACTAAGAAACTATTGTAAGTAGTAAAAAGTGAGTAATGAGAAGTGAGTAGTAAAAATTGCATGAAATATGCAGCGAGAAGTGAGGAATGAGACATTCCGCACATCTCATTAGAAATTAGACGTGAGAAATTGGAAATGAATAGAGAATTAAAAGTGAGAAGTGATAAGTGAGACATGTGTAGTGCAAAGTGAGAAGTGAAAAGTAAGAAGTGAGATATGAGAAGTAAGAAGTAAGAAGTGAGAAGTGAAAAGTGAAAAATGAAAAGTGAAAAGTAAGAAGTGAGAAGTACGAAGTAAGAAGTGAGAAGTGAAAAATTCGAAGTGAAAAGTCTAAGGTGAGAAGTGAAATATAAAAAGTGAGAAGTAAATTGTGAAAAGTGAGAAGCTAGAAGTAAGAGTTGAGAAGATTAAAAGTGAAAAATTGGAGAAGTGGGAAGTTTAAAGTGAAAAGTGAGAAGTGAATAGTGAAAGGTACAAAAGAGATAAATGAAAAGTAGAAAGTAAGTAGTAAGAGGTGAGAATTTTGAAGTGAGAATTGCGAAGTGAAAAATGAAGAGCGAACAGTGTGAAGTTAATAGTGAGAAGAGATTATCAAGAAGTGACTAATGAGAAATGAGAAGTGAACAATGAGAAAAGTGAAGTGAGAAATGAGAAGTAAGAAGTGATGATCCAGGAATGAAAAGAGAAAAGTGTGGTGAAAATTGACATTTTTTAACCTAATGTTTATTCCTTCCAATTTCCTTCTCTCTTTTTTACATTCTTTCTTTTGTTTTCCTTCCTTCTCTCTTTATTATTTTTTCTTCTTTATGCGACCTTTCTTCTTCCTTATTCCTTTTTTTCCTTTTTCCTCCTTCCTTTTTCTTGCTCTTCCATTTTTTCTTTTCTCCTCTTTATTTTCCCTTATTTTCCCTTATTCGATCCTTTTTCTTCTGTCTTATATCTCACTATTCACTTAGTAGTGAGTAGTGAACATCTCTCACTTCTCGTATTATGCTTCAGTTTTCCTAACTACTCACTTCCAACTTCTCACTTCACACCTAACACATTTCACTTCTCACCATTAACTTGTCGCTAATTACTGTCTAATTACTCATTTCCACTATTCACTTCTCACTTGTTACTTTTCAATTCACACTTCTCAATTCTCACTTTTCACTATCCACTTCGAACGTCTCACTTTTTACTTCACTTAATAAGAAAACCATTTATTTTTCATTCGGCCAAACGACATTCGGCCAAATGGCGTTCAGCCAAATGACCCTTTTGTTCAAATAGCATTCTGCAAAATTACCCTAAACCAAATTTTTACGTGTTATGAAAAGTGTTTGATTATTTCTGAAAAAAAAAATGAATGTGCTCGATACCTCCCTAACTCGATGGAGTTTCAGAACGACTTCTGGGGAGTTCTCTGTATTTGAATTATTAAGCACCAAAATAAACGGAATGCATCAAATCTACTGTACACTCTCGCGTAGAAAAAAATAGCCAAGACGAGTTAATACGAACTTCAGAATAATAAGGAAATTGAATTGGTTTGTAAAAATACTGAAATCAGATGAAAACCAACTTACATACGTACATTTGATCATTAAGAGCCGTTGATTCGTAACCCTCATACTTCGTAGTTCGCTCACTTCTTTTCTAATGATTTGCAGCCGTAACTATACTGGTAAACATTTCTGGGATCTAAGACAATTGATTCCTAGATAAAATGACATAATCTTCTTTCCTGATTTCACCTTATTTGTGTAATCCTCTTGCTTGATATGAACCACTTCTCCTAATTCATCTTGATCTCTAAATCCATTTGGTTGACATCATTCAATGTACTCTCCAAAAGCGCCCCTTTGGCGACCCGATTCGGTAAATTCCAATTACTAGAATAGCTGAAAGCCACCTCGTAAGTCCCCCAGGCCTACTAAACGATAGCGTCCCCAGTTCTTGTTCGCACCTCTCACATACCGGCGGCAGAGATGGATGAGCTGAGATGGAATCTGCCACGGGAACCAATATTTACAAAGATTCAACATTTTATGAACATAATAAATTGGATTAAGCGACACTAATCTTCCGCACGGCATCACTTCACGATCTTTGAGCTCGAACCGCAAGACCCTGGCGTCGGTTGGTCGGCGGCCAAAGAAGAATTAGCAGCTCAATCGGGGCTCCGTCTGATTCAGGCAGTCCGAGACAAGATGGATATCGATTTCATCGTACGTCCACTTCTTGAAGATCCGAAAATCCCGCACCAAAGATCGATTGATCAATTCGGTTTTGTTTTGATCAGTGACATATTGGCTTTGTGCTTTTACTTTGCGCTCCGAAATACCGCACGCAATTTAAAAATAGATCAATGCCGTGGATCTATCACGATTGGTTTTTATTCTTCCACTTGCCCTAGCCGGCTGCCTAGAGCTTAGCTTCGTTTCTTGATTTCACTTTGCCATTGTTGGCCGGAGATTCCCTTGCCTGGTGCCAAGGGAGTGCCACAAAATGCCTCTCAGGTCGTGGCGATTGGAATGACGAAATGTAATCTAATCAATATAATAACAATTTGCCTCCCTCGCGCTTGGCCGGTGGTATTTTGGCATCTTTCATTGTGTAGGGTAGTGGCTTAGTAATTCGTTCTGGATTGATCAATCCTACTTTTAAGCATTTTCTGGTCCTAGAATATTAACTCACTGAGATTGAATTTACATTTACAATCTTACAAGAACAAAACTTGCAGAAAAGATGTAACTGGCAAATATCAATAAATGATGTTTCAAGCTTATTGAATTGGCGTAACATTCAAAAGGGCCTCCTTCGCCGTCACAATGCGTTGAGGGATGTTTACATTCCAAGCTGTGCTTACCTAATCAAGTAAACGTTGTTGAATACTCCGGCGGAGATGAAAATATTGACCCTTAGTGATGTGGCCTCTAGGACGATTCGTTTTTCTCTGAGTTTTGGCGCTAGGAACTAATCCACAAGTAGGGTCACTACCCTAAGCCAAAAACGAAGTAAAGGTCAGCATCTTAATGCCCCGCGCAACCGTTCGCACACGAAATGAAGCGAAGATGAGAAGGAATCCTGCCTGGTCAGCACATCCACCCATCCACCCGCGCCGTATCGACAAATCAGTGCCCGGTTGTGGGTGTCTGACCGACCTGTTATAATATCTCCACGCTTTTCTATGTTTAGGCGGAGAAGGTAAATGAAATGAAATCGATCTGGAGATTAAATTTCGCCGACACGGCTACGTCGGAGATTGGGTTTCGTTTCCGTGCCGGGTCCGGGGTCCGCACAATCAGATTCACCAGCAGCAGCCTGTCTATGGCGCGGGCAGAGTTGGGTTTACTGTGCGAGACCAGCGAGCCCGAACGTAAACCGGGAGGTGTAACAAAGCACGTTGTTGCGTTGTTTTGGCAGCTGCCATTGAAACCATTTGCTTTGAGAATGCATACAAAGGGATCCCCTGAGGTGGTATGGCATTCAGGGCTGGCTGTGGTTGGACGGTGTTGGTTTTCGGTACGGAACACATTCACGTTTACGACTGAGTGAACGGAAGTGAATTACTGCCGGGTGCTTCGAATGCGCGCTCTATCAAGATAACACAGAGCAGTCAGTGGCCAAATTCACTTCTGATAGCTGGTGAATAGCAATGGAAGGAAATTATAACAAACTAATGGAATGTAGTACTAGTTCCCTGTATTATTCAGTACACTGTTCCAAAATGAGGCTTCAAAGAAATTCAATGCAGGAGAGCTGAAAATCTCTAGTGGAATCCCTTTTTAATTTTTCTATATTTATTTGAAAGTAATTTAAATTAGAGTACGCGCCCAATTATGTTTACCTAATAACAATATTGCGGCTTGTGCTGTAATCCGGGTACGTCACGATCTTCATTTTTTGCACCATCACTGGAAATTTTGAATGGGTGAATCATTCTTGGAGACTCAATATATAACCCATTGGAAATTCAGAAGAATTTCCTGTCAGAGGGCTGATTCAAATATGACGTCCATTACTTTTTGAGATTTCTAGACCTAATACCTAGTATATGTACTGTCACAAAATATTAGACCCCCTCCACCCTAAAATCTGTGGCATCGTTTTTGAACGACCCCTGAAGATAGAGAGAGTTTTTTAATTAAGAGGATTTATGCATTGAATATTCAGAAGAAACTCCGAGGGATGTTAGAAGAATTTTCTTTGAAAATTTAAAAGAAAAACACGTGGAAGCTCAAGTGGAAATTCAGTGAAAACTATCGTTGAAACTCAGAAGATAATCACGTGCGAATTCAAGAGTTTTCCAGTGAAAATTAAAAAAAAATCTTTAGGAAAATCAAAACAATTTCCGATGGAATTTCAAAATAATTTCTCATAGAATATTAAAAGAACTTCCTGTGGAAATTCAGGAAAATTCTCTGAGAAAGTTTATAAGAACCTCCAGTAGAAATTTGAAAGCCTCCAGTAGACGGCAGAAAGTTGCCGTCGATAGCAAAATCACAAGCGTGCGTCGGAGAGAGACGCTGCGATAAATTTAATCGCGAAGTAACTGAAGAAACTTCGTTACGGTCCGAAAGGCGGCTATCGGCAGGTGGTTGCTGCAGAAAATTTGTTCATCTAGGTATCTGATTGTCTTCGGCGTAAACCGAAATTTTCTTGCGAAGTTCTAATTTTGGTTTGCTATTAGCAATCAGAAAGGCGCATTATTAAAAATAAATCGATTGCTATAATGACCATCATTTGTTCAAGAGAAAGTTGATGCGAGACGATTTTTCGATGACGTACAAAGTATAATCACTTGACGACGGCAGAAAATTGGCATCAGTAGCGGAATCACAAGCGTGCCGCAGTGAGTCGCTACAATAAATTTATTCGAATGGTAGGTCAAAATGGCAGCTGTCGAAAATTGACATATTGAATTGTCGTATCCAACAATTCTTGGGTACTTATTCAAAAGACGTATGTGATTTTGTAAACGTCGATTTGTCCAATCTGATGGCACTCCACGCAAACCAACACCACCAACAGGTAACCGAAGGCTTCCCCTACCTGTCTGTCGTTGGAGTGCCATCAGATTGGACAAATCGACGTTTGAAAAATCACGTACGTGCTTTTGAATAAGTACCCGAGAATTATCATATTTTAAGTTGGGTCAGTTCGTTCGAAACCGCCAAAAAAACTCAAATCGATTATCGTATAATGTTGAAGAATGTTGGTTCCTCTGTGCAGAAAACTATTTTACGTAATTCATGTCTGGCGGTCGTGTATTGTCGTAACCGTTCTGATTTTTTCGCGAGATTCAAACTATTGAGTGGTTGCTTTTAATGATTTGAGATATTATTGAAAGTAAATCGGTTCTTTCATAATAATCGGAAGAAATCTCGCATGATTCCGAGTTTGGTTATGTGCTGTTAGTTATTTAGAATGCGTTTCATTACTGAGTATTAAGAGTAGCAATAGAAAGTTATCCGAGACGAACTTTTTTCCATGTACAAAATATAATCGCTTGGTGTCGGCAGCGGAATTATGGCATCAGTGTCGATTTAAGTGGCAGCCGTCAACAGGTGGTTGCTGCAGAAATCTCTTCACTAAGGTGGCATCTTCATCTATTTGGCTGTTGTCAGCGAAAACTGATTTTTTTCAAATAAGTTGGACTTCGAGCATTATTGACAATAAAACGGTTCTGTTTAGAATCACCATATGTACATGAGAAATTTGAACTGAGATGAATATTATTCATAATAAAAAAACAATGGTAGCAAAATAAAATTTCTATAAAAAATTAGAAATTTTCCATTAAAAATTAGGAATTTCCCTGAATAATGCAAAAGTTCCATAAATAATTAAGAATTTTCCACGAAGCAAAAATATATTAGCACTTTTGAAAGACAAAATTGCAGGGAAAGTTGCCCGGTTGTGTTCAACTTACAGTAGTGATCATTTATAGAATTTGATGACTGTCGCTTGTGCAAAATGCCAGTGAGTAATTTTTGCTGAGACCGGGCCACTATTTGCATGAGGTTTTTAAAAATGCCAAAATTTATGATCATTCAAAAGCTTTCGGCGAGTATATTAAGAATCCGAGTTCAACTCTTCAGAAAGATAGACCACTCGATCAGAGCCGTAGCGTGGACTGGACTCTCAGCGCCCTTGGCGAAACTTATTGGGCCTCTTACTTTCATGTATGTTCAAAACAAATAGCATGATAAGTAAGGGTATGCGATAACACTCTTTTTCCTAACGAAACGAAACGTAATATTAAATGTCTATGTTGATTCGAAACGGAACGAAATGAAATATAGATTTACTTTCGAGACTTCGAAACGTCCATTTAATTCGAAATTTCACGGAACGAAACGAAATTTTAAATTTTTTCCGCGGAATTTTTATTGAATTGGTTTTCTATTATATGATTTCTTTTTTTTTGTAGTTAAATAACGGTTTTGTGACCAATAGAGTTTTAGTAACAGAAAAACAGACTTTACCGTTTACCGTTGCAACCAAAAATAAGCGCCAGTTAGTCGCCTAAGAAGAATATACCTTCAGAAAAAAGCAACTTTGATATTTTTGAAAATTATAATTTGGCAGCCATGTGGATTGTGGCAGTAAATGCTTTGATAGCACGTGCAACTTGTATTGCGGATAAATTTTGCACATTTATGAGACCTTTCGAAGATGATTAGGGGAAGTGTACCGGTTTTGGCCACCTCAGTGCCTAATTTGGCCAACTCTGAAAAATGCATATTTTCTAAAAAATATCAATCAGTTTCAACAGCGAAGAAAGATAAAGGATATATCTTCTATTAGAGCAAATAAAACCATCAAAAATTACTTTACTTTTGGAGTTATGAGATAAACTGGCTAAATTAGTAACATGGCTAAAACTGGTACAGTTACCCCATGATAATTGTAATTTTGTTGGCATAATACAGTGCTTTATGACATTGTTTCTATAACTTACTAGTTGACCCAGCAAGTGTTGCCCTGTATAGTAAGCCAAAATGTGCGTTGTGAACTGCCCATGGAAAAATTCTAATCTTTAATTTAGTTGTTCATGATTTACTCAACCTTAATCTTGATTTTCGCATGAAGAAATATCATATAATTTGATATTTTATATTTGATATTTCAAGGACAAAAAAAAATTAATAAATTGTGTTGTAAAACCAAACTGTAAAACTTAGAAATAAAGCTGAAGGGTCAGCTGACCAAACTCTTATTATGTATATAGATGACCAACAAATCCTAATGCATTCTATAACGCATCAAAGGTAAAAACTTGTCTTTCGTGTTTCAAGCATCATGTATTTTGAGATGTGTACCCCCGAAAGCGTGGAGTAGATTTGAAGTTGGATTCTATCGGGTTTCGCCTTAAAGTACGCTTTCAGTTCAGCGCAAAAAACAGCTGCTATGGACAGTATGAGCTGAAAGCAATCATTAGTAAAGAACTTTCAGCAATTTTATTGATTTTTTCCATCGTTCTGGATTTTTTTTGGCATATTCCATGCGAATATCTAGAAATGCCCACGACTCTGCAATGTTCCTTACATGTTGTGCAAAAAGTCAAAGAATATCATTAAATTAGCCGATTATTGATTGTTGTGTGGAATATCTTCAATCCTCTGAACTTTTAATTCTTACTTCTAGATAAGATTCAAATTGTTGTTTGAAAGTAAAATGTTGCATTTTTGGCCTAAGCGGAGGTGAAAAGACGGCCTTTAAAAAGAAAGAGGCGCTCAAAACAGACTTCATATCTGATTACATTTACACTCCAAGCCAAGGTCGGATCACTTTTGTTACAAACTGGATATCCCGAAAATTGAGTTAAATATACTTCTTGTTTTTTGTTGAACATTTCTAACAAAACACTGAACACGTTTTATAGAAGAAAACTAAATACGTATTTGTCGACTCATAATGGGGTTATGTAGTATGCGTTAATAGAAAAATGTGTATAACATAAAATTTTGAAAACAGTTCAGCGGCGCAGCCGAAATTTTTGATAATATAAAGTATGGTATAAGCTTAAATTTGTTTCGAAATTTCGCGAAATTCCGTTAAATTTCGTTAAAAAGTAGTTTTTTCTTGCGAAATTTTTGGAATTTTACGAAACGAAACGAAATCAAAAAATCAGATTTCGCCATGCTCAAATTCCGCGAAATTCCGCGGAATTTCGTTTCGAACAACCTGAAACGAAATTTTTTGAAATACCGCATATGCTTAATGATAAGAGCTGGGATATTTTCAAAATAAACCGTTTTTGCGTGGTGGGTTTATTAAACGTTTGCTTTATGAATTTAAGCCTCTATAATCTGCTTAGTGCATATGTAAGGATTATTAAAAAGGTCAAAACATTTGTAAAAATTCCTTTTCTAGAAAGTTCAACTATTTTCTGAAAGATTAAATAAATGTATTATGTATTATTAAATGTGTCACCAAAAAAATCAAACATCCTTGTTGTGAATTCACATAGTACGTGATGTAGCTAGGCCAATGAAATTTATCTCTTAAGTGTGCCCAGTGGTTTAATCACTATCGAATGTAGTCGCATAAAGAAGAGTTTAGAGTGGATCAAATGACCTTCGGAATCGCCATTAAACCTTGGTCGGTGGTTCGAAAGAACTATTGGACTTGGTAGGGTGTTTTTTGAATGGATAATATGTATTACTCGGAAGTTGGCTTTATCAGTCTGAATAATCAGTATTGTTTTATTTACTTATCCAACGTTTTGGCCGATAGGCTATGGTCTTTTTCAAGGTTCGTATAGTCTAACGTTTATTGTTTAATTGGTGGTGTAGAGCGTGCTTCTCATGCTTGCTTTTTGGAAAAATTTTTGAAAAGCGGTTTTAAGATTGGGTTTGTTTGCTAACAAATAACAATTGCAACTTCGCGAAAGTAAAAAACCATTTTCCTGATTTCTTGGACTAAAGAAGCCAACGTAATATTACTAGACTTTGAATGAAATTCAACTTTGGAGAGAATTGGTAGAAGGTAGGAATAGCGATTGGGCCATGTCGAATCAAGAAAAAACCGACTCCAGACCTGTTCAAATCAAGATATATAAATTCCTAGAGTGGATCTATCGGTAGTTTGGTGGCATTGGTTGACTTGGCTAGGTCAATAAATTTCAACTTTGAAGTAGATCAGTTGCCATAATTACTGAAATCCCCCGAGGCAGATTCTCGTATTCAGCATTTGTTGAGATAAGGGCCTCGTTTAAAGCGTTACCAGATTATATAGACCTAAAAGCAAAAAATCAAATACAAAATATCATCGAATATCCAACGGCTTTGCTTGTTTTTTTCACCTTCATACAATTGTCTGGTATAAAGGATTCGAAAATGTTACTGGATCAAATGCGACCGTTATGGTCCGAATTAATCTCAAATTAAAACAAATTCCCTATCACTACTTCCAAGTATCTATTATTTGAAAATGGCTTAGATTTCTTAGTCACTAACAAAAATTATACGCGTTTTTTGCAGTCTACTCTGTATTTCGCTTTTGGTGTAGGAAAAACTGGGGTAATATGCACCCACAGGTTAAAACGACCCTTTGGCATTTTTGAGTACATTTTCGGCAGTTTTTCCAGAGTATTTACTACAGCGCATATAGTTCGGATCTCGAGCTATCAATCCAGTAGATAACATTCTTGAAAATATTCCTGGAACACCATTTAAAATGTCAGAAGGTCGTTTTGCCCCCGGGGGTGCATATTACCCCAGTTACCCCTCAGAAACTTGTTCAATTCTACTTTTCATTTGTATTTCCTGTTCCTTTCTATTTTTCACTTCCTTTTTTAAAATATCTTGGCTATGCATATGCAAGCCTTTGGCACAGCAGAGCGTGATTGATTGAGGTTGAGGGTTCGAGTCCTCTCCTAGCAAATAAATACTGGAAAAGGTAGAATTTATGCTTCACATCTTGATTGACTGCTTGATCACAGCTTGATTGACTGCCCATAGTTGCTACTCCATTATGACCAGATCAGCTGTTCTTGCACAGAGAATCAACAGATGTTTGCACTGGTGATCTCATTTGTTAGACCATACTGGTGCCTGCCACGTCAGAATGCAAGTCAATGTAGGGAAGGGGAGGAAAATGATCATGCAATCACTCGCCCACTGCAAGCCGAATATACCTCTGCACTTGCCACGAGTTCATGCGGAATTTGTTGGAATTTTTGGGTTAGGTTCGAGGGGCAGAGGTTCGTCTTGGTTAACGAGTTGCTAATGTGACAGTGACAGATAAGCAGATGATAGAATTTCTTATTGGATGTAGGAAACGAGCTTTTTCGTTCAATTCCAATTCTAGCAGTTTCTACTAGTATAGTCAAGTTGAAGGTATATAATAGAAATGAAAACGGTATTGAAAGTCCATGTCCAGTTCTAGCGATTGCTAGAATATGAGAAATATAGAGTAAGATGCAAAATATGAGAATGGAACGGACCTGGAATTGAACCCACAACTTCCTGCGTATGAGGCAGAAACAGTAGCCATATGACTACCAAGCCCTTCAAATAAAATACTGTTGTAGATATGATTTTCATTTTCAAAACATATTTGGCCTAGAATAGTGTATGAAATCAAGCAACTGACGTCGTAGTATCTTATTAACTATAAAAATAAAGTTTGTTGGTCAGATGGGTCTTAAAAACATAGTTCGGTAAATCGTACATAACTTTTGACAGAGTTACTTTTGGAGTTACCGCCAACGGGGGTCTCATTGGGCCCAAATGTGGTATGCTCCAAATAAGTGTTACAAAGCTCTAGTAGTTGACATTGGAATGTAGTTTTAATTAGTTTGGTACAAGCTTCAACAATGCATTTACCACTGTGTGGGGAAAAAATAATAAATGAGGGAAATTCTTCAAAGTTATATGTTGTTTAAAATTAGCCCATTCTCACCCCTCATAGGGGGTGACATTGGGCCAAGTACAATAAAGTTCAGCGGTGACGATGCAACGATTCCATCGTTCATTAAAAATAGTTGCCTACATTACGGCTCTTACCAACTATGTATGCAGGCCTGGTAGCGAGTCACTTTTTAGTGACTTGGTCACTATTTTGAGTCTAGTCACTAAAAAGTCACTATTTGCATCCAAAAGTCACTAAAGTTACTATTTTTCGGAAAATGGTCACTAAAGTCACTATTTTTGCATTGCCTGTTGTTAAAAAGTTCAAAATAAAACTTATTTGTACCTATTATTATCAACCTTATCAAATGTGAATCTGACAGCAATATATTAAATTTGGAAAATATGCACCAAAGAAAATGTGAAAATCGTGAGATTTTTTTTCCGATTCATGTTATCTATGATCTTTTTCTTCACGAATGAATTTTTTCAAATTTTTTTTTTTTTTTTTGTTTCTTTATTAGAGTGATTTTTCATATGAAATATAAGTTCATCACATTTTCAAAATGCGAAAGGCTAACCTCAAATAAATAGTATAGAATTGAGGATTATTGGAACCAGAACCACGTCTGTTGGTGAGCTTCAAAACCCTTCGATGACAAAAATAGTGAACAGCCTCAGTTTCATCACATGACAATGATGTTTGATGTTTCTCAACGTCAAGGAGAGTAGTGAACGAAAATGGCGTCGATGACAGAAAGTACATTATGATTGTTAAATACGTTTATGGTTGTTAAATCTACCTTGCGACTTTTCGAGATAAGTCTCGAAAAAAATTGTAGAGCAAGTTATGTCAGAAGTAATTCTGGCACAAGACACTAAATTCAAAACTTTTTGATTGATATTTTTTAATTTATCGATCACCAGAATAAATTCATCGAATTTAGATCTTGTTTCTTCACTGTCTCCGCAACACCATTTGCTCTACTTTTGCCTTTCTTGGTAACTGTAGAATCTTCGGTAGGCCTACATCGCGTTGAAGGGGCTACCATCTCGATGCTGACACGATCCAGCATGGTGTGCACAGTTTTGCTTAGCGTCGCTCGCTGGCACTCTGATGATGACCAGCCGCCCCTAACATGGGGAACAGTCGCTGTTGTGAGCCGCTCCTAACATGGATAACAGACGCTCGATCATATTTGCATCTCCACGCTCCCGAACGGTGTAAATCCCCCCTTCCCTGTCAGCATAAGACCAGAGTTCCCACCGGGGTTGGTTACCCGATCTTCCCTTAGGTTCCTCGTATCCCTGCCAGCGCCATGAGGAGGTAGGGATAGGAGTTGCTGGATGAGAAGCTAAGGACCGCCAAATGGTATCTATTTTATTCCTTCAGGTACACATTACCCACCCGACTAGAAGGTCGTATCAAAATTATATCATCCTATGTTATTATGTTAGACTAAATTTTTATAACAAAATTTGTTAGAAACATGGTGCAGGATGTTGTTAAAATATCTAAATTTCTATCAAAAACTACCCGAGCAGCACAAATCAAGTGAATTTGGTTGCAGCATCTTTATTGTGACTGAATCTGGTCATATATAAGTTGCTATGGTCTATGTGGAACATGTGTGCTGCTTGGGTACACTACTGGAAACAAAAAACTATCAAATTTTATTGCAATTTTATCATAAAAATAACATATTTTGTTAGAAATTTATAACAGAATCAGATACAAAATATATTGTTTCTGTGCAGTTGTAAGTTTTACAGGTCGTGATGGGTTTCCAGATTGTGATCAACAATCATAATTTTTCGTTTTTGTCTGAACAAGAATATTTTTCGAGAACATGAAATTAACAACATTACAAATAAGGCAACCTTCTCAAATTATATCAGCGTTGTGATATCTATGGCTGGGAGACTTTGCTACATCTATTTTAATTGCCTACTGTTGGGCAGTTCGGTGTTAAGCAATTTTTAAATCATATTATGATATAATCCTGTTACAACATTTGAAAGATAATGGCTACTGAGAACAAAATTGTATCAAAATAAGTTATAAATATCACAATATGTTAAAATTGCGTTCAATTTTTGTTATGCTGTTCTAGTCGGGCAGCCTTTGCCACGTCACCCAAAAAAAAAACAGTGTGAAGGTAATTCATTCACCTTAAAATCTTTTCGAAATCGAATTCTTAAAATCTAAAATAAAACCAAAAAAGAAGACTAATTAGATTGAAAAGATTTTATAAACTTGAGATTATTTAGCCAACCAGCTTTGGTCAACTTTAATTCTAAAGTCTGCCATTTATAAATTAAAAAATATCAGAATTTGTGGATTTCTAATAAAGGACCATGTTTTATTGGATTTTCAAATCATCTCCCTTCTTATGGTGAAAATAAGCGTGGCCAGTAGCAGTAATCCTCATGATTTTGTTGTTTTTGCCTTTTCTTGATTTCTGATAGCATTCTAGAATTTTAAAAATAAAACACTTGTTTGCAATCTTCTTCTTCTTCATCTTCTATGGCTCTACATCACAAGTGGAACTTGGCCTGCTTTTTCAACTTAGTATACTATTAACATTTCCTCAGTTATTAATTGAAAGTTTTCTTTGCCCGCCATGGCATGAGTATGTATCTTGTATGGCAAGTACAATGGATACACTATATGCCCAGGGTGTCGAGAAAGTTTCCAATCCGAAAACATCCTAGACCGGACCGAGAATCGAACTCGCCATCTCCGGATTGGCAATCTTACGCCTTTGCTCGCAAGGCTGCTGCAATGTACGAAGTACGAATTATACCGAAACAATGCTAATGCAACTTGTAGCTCTATACCCGGTTCAAAACTTCATACAAAAGTCACTATTTGGTCACTTTTTCTGCAATTGAAAGTCACTATTTGGTCACTAAAGTCACTATTTTGAACGGCATTCATCGCTACCAGCCCTGATGTATGGCAAATCAACCAAAGGCTTGGCCCAATGTCACCCCTTTTTAGCGTGCATTGCTCGTTGCTACGAAAAACCAGAACCGCTATATAAATATTCATAAAATTCGATAAAACAACAACAGATTATCGTAACATGATAACCAGGTATCCATCGATTTAAAAACTAGTTAGATTTGTGGGGCATTACTGACACTATTTTAATACGGGTTCATTCGATCAACAGTTTTACATTCAAATTCCAAGCATCATGGTACGAGCACAATTAGTTCTGGGAATTTGTTTTGTGATTTTCTAGACGTGAATTTTACTATAATTTCGAAACGTTTGAAGTTTTGATCAAAATTCGTAACAGTTTCTGAGATATTAGGAGTTAAAACGTTTTGGGTTTTTGGCCCAATCTTACCCCCTAGGCCCAATGTCACCCCGAAAAACGGTACTCCAGAAATTCCACCAAGATCTCAACATTAGTTACTTCGAGGACTTTTCAGAAATTCCCTTTGATTTTCTTCAGAAAAAAGAATTTTTCCCGATTTTCCCGGAAGTTCCTTGAGAAATTCGTCTGCCAATTTATCTGGCAATTTCTTCAGATATCTTTTGCCAACACTTTTTCGGAACTCTTTCGGAATTAATTTTGTCAAAACTCTCTTGAAATTCCTCTGGAAATTATTTAAGGAACTCTGGATTCTGCTGGTATTTTGAAAACTTGTGAGGGAACTTCCTCTAAATTTTCTACGAAAATCATCCAAACAGGAATTCGCAGCAATATCTTAAAACTATAACCCCGGAAATTCTTTTAGAAACTATCCCACTTTTCTCCCACAACTTCCTCCATGAATTCTCCCAATTCTCCGTCAAGAAATTACCCGGAGAATACTTCAAGAATTCCTCCAGAAACTCCCCAAATATTTCATCAAGTATCCCCCGGGAATGCGTTTCTCAAACTATTCTGCAGCAAATTTCTCCAAGAACTGCTTTCAGAAGTTGTTTTTTAGAAGAATTTTTGTGGGAGTATCCGAAGGAGTTCCCACAGGATTTCTTGGAGAATTTCCTTAAGAAATTCCTAAAGAAATTCGCAATGTAGTTCCTGGTTTGAATCTAAGGACATTTTTTTGGATAAATTTTTGATGGATTTTTCGACGGATTTTTGGGAGAAATTCCCGGAGGAATTCCTGGAAGAGTATCTAACAAATCTAGGAGAAATTCTAAAACAAGAAGTTTTTTTTCAAATGAAGTTCAAACGGATTTTCAGAGGCAAATATTTTTGAATTTCTGAACAAATTTCACATTTATAAAGTTATGAAATAATTTCAGACTGAAATACGAAATAAACTCTAGAAGGAATTTAAGGGGGCATTCTAGGAGCAATTTCTTATTTTCCCGAAGAAAAAATCCCAGAAAAACTTACTTGATATTTGGCCGATAATATGTTGAATAGAAAGGGATCTAGTGGCCACGTCACGCTTTTTGGTCAGAGATCAGCTCCACGTTAGTTGCAGTTGTGAGTAGATTATCGCTATCCAATGATTTAGATTTACATGCTTTATTGACAGACATCACCTCAATTCGTCGAGCTGCGTTGATCGATATTTGAAAGTCGGCACTACTGGCCTCTTATTATTGAAAATTAGCTTTGGAGTGAACATACAGTATTTTCGTTACACCTTGGTGTAACAGAAAGGCAAAAAGGCAAAAAGGCAAAACTGGGAGATTCCTGTCTGGATCGCAGAGCAATTTTCTATCCAGATCGCTGGATGAATGGGATATTCCTGTGGGATTGCTGTGGGAATGCAAGGTTTTTCATTCGTTGACGTAGTGGGTTTTTTGTTGGCTGACGGAGAGATTCATTCGTCTGTAGAAAGAATAACAATTTTTAGAATTATATACCTAGGTACAATATTTCAACTTAATTTCCAAAGTTATTGCTTAAAAAATTAAGCCTGAGATTTTCCATAAGGGGTCGTTCAACAATGCCCTTGACCCTTACACTTATCAATAAAATCTGAAGGGTTATGTACAAGACACGGCCAGTATTGGTAAAGTCTGTCCACGTTAAATTTCGGACACTCAAATAATGTCCAATTGCTTAGTCACCATTTTATCAATTTGGACGACAGGTAAAACATGCCGAAAGAAGCACTTAAAGTGAAAAATTTAGCTGTCATGTAAATGGTTCGTATCAGTGGAATCTTTAAATTTTTTATAAAATCATGGGGAAGTTGGGTGTCCGGAATCAAACGTGGACAGGCTTTACATGCTTGACCCTCAGAAAACTAAGAAGTACTAAGAAGCACGCTGGGTTTTCGATTGCCAAATAGGTACCTACCATGCCGGATAGTAAACTGGGTAGGCGTTACATTTTCGACGACTGAAAATGTTCTAAAGAGCCCCGCACATAGGATACGTTTGCGTTGCGTTTTCTATGGGAAAACTGTCAAACGCAACGCAAACGTATCCTATGTGCGGGACTCTTAACACGGCTGCTTTCACTTTTTCGTGACGGCCATTCTCGGTGAATTCTTTGTACTCAATAAAGCCTAGTACGCAGTTCTCAAGGAAAAAGGTCAAGGAAAATTTGATCAAATTACCAAAGTAATTTTGACAATTCATAAAAGTAGGCGAAGAAATTATGTTTTGTGCTGTCACCACCAAGCAGGTAGGTAATTTATTGTAAATAATAGCTGCAACCTTTTTTTCTTTCTAGAAAAACACCTCTTGTAGCAATGTTGGATCAAATTCATTAAGAGGACTTCTGAAGGAACGCTCGTATCACGTTGATTGAGGAGCCTCTCTGGGATACTTGCCCTCCATGGAACCTGGATTAATATTTGAATAATGAAAAAAATATTTAAGCATAAGTAACAAACTGGATCGATTGGGTTCATAAATACCCTCAGAGCCTGTTGTATTGTCGGGTGCTTTGTGTTCGACGCCGAGGATGTGGAGATTGCAAAGTTTTCGTTCGGCTTCCAATGAAATTCAACCACGCGTTCAGTAGACCTGTTCTTGTCCAGCTGAAGCTATATCCCCGACCCATGCGAGAACTTCCTTGGACTTAAAAAGCCAGCTCCGTAAATGGAAACCTCCGAGAGAGTGGACATGACTAACCTAGAGCGGCCAGCTTCACTGGTTAATTAACGCTTTTCTGAGCTGTGTGTCCGACGGTTTCAAGCAAGACACGTAGCGAATACGCCTCAGACCTTTTCTTAATCGCTGTAATTGATAGCACAATGGTTGAGTTTAACCGAGCACTCCTAGCCGTTTCACTACTTTCTCATAAATGATTATTTCCGTGCAACGTCAGCGAAAGAATACTTGCTTCATATTATTAGCTGTTTGCTGCGTCCCATTCTGCCTAGCTGGCAACGATTAAAAACCCGAATGAGTTACGTTCAGTTTCGGCGGCCTGGTCCACCGAATTCCTATATCGGCCAAATTCATCGCTATCCTACCTACCGAACTTTGCTCTCTGAATGTTGGACTCTTCACTGAATCACTACAGATGTCGTCTTGATTTTCGCAGACGGGACGATACTTCTAGTACTGTTTATTCAAAATGCAGTCCCAGATGCTTGAGTTTCGTTTCATCCAGCGCTTTTTATGCGAGCCATTATTAGCCTTGCGTTCTAGTTCGCGTCATTCAAGGGGTTAGGCTACCGAAAGGGGTTTGAAAATTGATTCTTTCGTGCTTTCAAATGATAGATTATAATCTGAAGAATTCGAGACAATTGGTTTTATATCCGAGAACACTTTCTTCGCAATATTTTGAGGTATAAAAACATGAATTTTATCGTTAGTCACGTTTTTCTGAAAACCTTGTTTTTCAGGTCGGCCGAAATGAATTCATATGAAATCAAGGAGCAGTAACCCTACTTTTTTCAGGAAAAGAATTAGACCTCTGTGCCTCTTGAAATTTTATCAGCTGCGGCGTCATGTTGAATCATTTTCAGCCAGCGGAGGTGGCGTGGCGGTGTCATGCAGTTGAAGATCAGCGGCGTGGATCGACGTGAACTTATTAAATATCTTAGAAATTGTGTGGGGCGAGACAGCCCTGTTGTATACCACTCTATATTATATGCTGTTTATGCCGTCTTGGTGTTGGTGACGAGCAAGCAGCCAAGCATCGTTCTCCCTCAGTCAGAGTCCAACAGTGATCCGAGTAAGGCGATACCTTCGCCGAGTGCAATAATGCGCAATGGGTGATTTCCTGGCGCAGCAGCAAGCTACACATTTGGCGACAGTGGCAGGTTTTACTACTCATTTTTGTTAGTATCAAGTGGAATAATGTTCAAACTAATGTGCCTGATAAAAATACTGCGTCATGGAAATCACCCACTGCGCAATCTCAGAAGAAAAGGAAAATTCCTGAACCAAGAAAGATGTTTGCTTTTTGCAGTGTTTACGTGGGGACCGGTGCTCCAAATTGGGAGAGACGCGGTTGCGTAAGTAAGTAAAACGGAGAAGATTCGAAATTGTTTGCGTGTCTTGAGTACCGCAATGGCGTTTGGCCAAAAAAAAAGATGAAATGATTGGCGAGTTTGGAGGACCGCCAAGAAAAGATGAATTGTTTTGCGAGTTTTGAGGACCGCAATGGCGTGTTTGGAGGACCGCCAAGAAAGGATGAAATGATTGGCGAGTTTTGAGGACCGCAATGGCGAGTTTGGAGGACCGCCAAGAAAAGATGAAATGATTGGCGAGTTTTGAGGACCGCAATGGCGAGTTTGGAGGACCGCCAAGAAAAGATTAATTGTTTTGCGCGTTTTGAGGGCCGCAATGGCGAGTTTGGAGGACCGCCAAGAAAAGATGAATTGTTTTGCGAGTTTTGAGGACCGCAATGGCGTGTTTGAAGGACCGCCAAGAAAAGATGAATTGTTTTGCGAGTTTTGAGGACCGCAATGGCGTGTTTGAAGGACCGCCAAGAAAAGATAAAATGATTGGCGAGTTTTGAGGACCGCAATGGCGAGTTTGTAGGACCGCCAAGAAAAGATTAATTGTTTTGCGAGTTTTGAGGACAGCAATGGATGGCGTGTTTGGAGGACCGCCTAGAAAAGATGAAATGATAGACGAGTTTTGAGGACCGCAATGGCGAGTTTGGAGGACCGCCAAGAAAAGATGAATTGTTTCGCGTGTTTTGAGGACCGCAATGGCAAATTTGGAGGACCGCCAAGTAAAGATGAAATGCTTTGCGAGTTTTGAGGACCGCAATGGCGTGTTTGGAGGACCGCCAAGAAAAGTTGAAATGACTGGCGAGTTTTGAGGACCGCAATAACGTGTTTAGAGGACCGCCAAATAAAGATGGAATGATTTGCGAGTTTTGAGGACCGCAATGGCGTGTTTGGAGCACCGCCTAGTAAAGATGATTTTTTTGCGGGTTTTGAGGGCCGCTATGACATGTTGGGAAGACCATCAAGTAGAGATGAAATCATTTGCGTATTTTAAGAATTGCTGTGGTATGTTTGGAGAACCGCCAAGTAAAGATGAAAGAATTTGCGTGTTTTAGTACCGCAATGGCGTGTTTAGTGAACAGCCAAGTAAAGATTAAATGACTTGCATGTTTTGAAGACCGCCAAGCAAAGTAAAAATGATTAGCGTCGTCGAGTCAAGTACGAGACACTGAAGACGACCACACAGTTGTGGTCGAAATACGTATCTGCAAAGATATCGAAATAATTGGTGGAATTAAATGGAGTTACATAACTCGTCTTAGACGGTTGATGATTAGCGTGCTTTGAGGACCATAATGGCGTATTGGTAAGCTCGCTAAGTGAAGCTTGAATGATTTCCGTGTGGAAGAACTGAAATGTCGTGTTGGGTGGACCGCCAAGAAAAGTTGAGATTTTTTACGTGTTTTGAGAACCGTAATGGCGTGTTGGGAAGACCGCATAGTAAAGTTGGAATGATATGCGAGTTATGATGACAGCCAGAAAAATTGAATAGCTGAAGGTTTGCGAGTTGGAACACAGTTCAAAGCATGTCGTGGGCGATTTGAAAGGTCCGTTCATAGTTGAAATGGTTTGATGACGAAAAACACAATGGTCAAATCTGCCAAATTCAGCTTATTGTAGCATGGTTCTACTGAACCACCGAATAAAAAAATGCGAATAAAAAAAAAAAACTGCAAAGGCACGTTGTAAGAAAGTAATATTGAAGTTGTGGATGCCGCAATGACGCTTTTGAAGAGCCTTGATTTCAAATTGCAAAAAAAAGTAAAGTTTAGCAATTGTGATATCCCATCTATGGCTCTGCATTTCAACTTCGTATTCTATAAGCAGTGGCAATCCTACGTTTTTGCTCACAAGGCTAACTGGAGACCCCAACTTGTTCGCAAATTTGAAGAAATGGATTATGCTTGAGTTTTAATTCATGCGAAATAACGATGTTTCGCTCCAAAAGCGAATAGAATTAGTCGAGGTTCATGTCTTATGAGAAGAACACTGCATTAACAAAGTAGAGCCTGAGCATGATAACCTTACATGTCGTAGTTGCTACTCCGTGTTTTACCAAAACAATTGCACCTCAATGTGCTCAGTTCAAAAGCTCTAGGGGGGTTAACAAACGGCGCTGGCCACGTCCTTTCATGCTACCGTAGATGTAAAGGAATTGATAAAAGATGCAGTCACTCGTCACATTGTAAACCAAGAACACTTCTGCACTCGCCACGAGAATATTATTGGAATCTAGCGGATAGGTTCTATGGAAGAGGCTCATCTTGATTAACAGGTTGCAATGGATGCCAAAACGAGCTTCCTTTCGCTCTTTTCGATTTCTAACAGTTACGGCTAGAATTAGTCAAGTTGTAGATAAAGAATAGAAGATGGAACCGGTATTCAGTCTATTTCTAATCTTAGCGATTGCTAAAACATGAGACATATATGGAGAAAAAAAGTAGGAGAATTGAACTTGGGATTGATCCCACGACTAGCTGCGTATGAGGCAGAAGTAATTATCATATGATCATATGATCTTCCCGTACATGTTATGAGCACACTACAGAATAGAATACTAAAAATAAATCTGTATTGTTTTGTTATGTTCGTTTGCTATGGCATTTAATGCACGAATGTGAACTTTCGGATAAACTAACAAGATTAGTTAAGGCGACGTTGGAAAGGGGAAAAACGAGTATTTTAAATTACACGAACGGTTTCGATCCTTTCGGGAACATTCAGAGAGTTACGCTTTGGTATGGAATAACTCTATTAGTATGATTTGTATAAGGACCGCTTAGCAATGTCGGAATTGGTGCTTTGACACGGAACGACAAGATAGAGGAAACCTGCTACAGTCATGACCACCTGGAAAACGATGTACATGACAGGAAAAGACATAAAGACAATGTAGCTGTACCATGAGTTTGCATCGATGGTGATCAGTCTTGTCTTGAGATGTATTTATCATTCAGATACAGTTTCATATAAAAAAAGAATTTGATATTTCGCTAGCCCTGATGTTCCCTAAAATATCGTGTCAAATTTGATCAGTACTCGGAATATGGCACATATAGTGATGTCGATCACTATTTTTAGAGAATGTGCGTGTGATTGAATAACGGAAAAAAAGAGCGGATAATAAATGCAGAATTTGCTTATCTGCTATATGTGGCCGATAATTTTGCTTGTGTAAGGAATGAAGGCTTTTGAACGAATGCGAACATGCACAAGATAGTGGTGCACTGCTAGCGTGTTTTGTCGATGCGAGATAGCTGGTGTTTATGCCATCATAACATGCAAGATATAGGCTAGAAACCCAACTTCGGACGAAGTGCGCTAGATTCTCATAAAATTGCATAAAAACCGCATCATTTAGTTTGACAGATCAAACTCCGAGAGAAAGTTCGTTTCAGAAGAAGTTCGGAGCTGAAACTAGGGCGGTTATTGTGTTCGCGTACTTTGTTTGACTGCAGATCTACGGAATCAATACCAGCGACGACAGATCCAGTCAATTTATTTGTTTCGCGGGTGACATTGTCGGTCGAACATTTGTAAAGGTGGCAGAACTGTACGTGAAACGTGAAGCAACAAAAGTTGGACTGGTGGTGAATGCATCGTAGACAAAGTACATGCTTGTGGGCGGAACCGAGTGCGACACGGCCCGCCTGGGAAGCAGTGTTACGATAGATGGGGATACCTTCGAGGTGGTCTAGGTATTCGTTTACCTTGGATCCTTGCTAACGGCTGATAACAATGTTAGTCGTGAAATACGAAGGCGTATCATCTGGGGAAGTCGGGCCTAATACGGACTCCAGAAGAAACTGCGGTCAAAAAATATTTACCACCGCACCACCATGTGACATGTACAAGACGCTGATAAGACCGATAGTCCTCTACGGACATGAAACATGGACAATGCTCGAGGAGGACTTGCAAGCACTCTGATTATTCGAGAGACGGGTGCTTAGGACCATCTTTGACGATGTGCAAGAAGACGTTGTGTGGCGGCGAAGAATGAAGCTCTACGGCGAACCCAGTATCCAGAAGGTAGCTAAATCCGCAAGGGTACGATGGCAGGACATGCTGCAAGAATGCCGGACAGCAACCCTGCAAATATGGTGTTCGCTTCCGATCCGGCAGGAATGAGACGGCGTGAAGCACAGCGGCGAGGTGGGCAGGCCAGGTGCAGGCCTCAAACCGTGTATTGTCTGTTTAGAAGTAAACTGAATAAATGAAATGAATGAACCAGCGACGAAATTCGGAGACGCATCTGTAGGGATTGAGACGGGTATGGTAAATGACATAAACCGAATAAAGGGCATATATATTAGCCATTAGCATTAGCCCTAGATGGGAAAGTGACAAATGAGAGAGTGGAATATTTGGTAGGAGGTCGTGGTGTTGAGTTGATGTGCTTCGCTCAGCAGCTGGAGATTGACGCGCCAAAATTGTAGTAGAAAATCGTACTTACAACCACCTACAAAGTGCGATGGCCCTCTATGGGTTGAAGACCAGGAAGACCAACGTACAAATTGAATCTTGGAGCATATGAATGAGGTGAATGAACAACCGTTGGAGGAAACTTCATCTATTCAAACCGGAAATATCTGTTCGTTGCCTGAATATAAGACAATATTCCGTAGAAAATGGTTTTCGATTTCCTTGGCCTTGGAATGGTGCCTTCGGCAAATAAATCTTTATAGTGGTATTTTTACCGAGTGTTTAATTAAATATAAGCTCAATAATGCATGTACAAAAAAAGAGAAAACCAAGGACAAGTTATAATTGCAAGAGCCTAATAAAAAAAGCCGGAGAGAAAGGGGATGTGTGGGGCGAGACAGCCCTGTTGTATACCACTCTATATTATATGCTGTTTATGCCGTCTTGGTGTTGGTGACGAGCAAGCAGCCAAGCATCGTTCTCCCTCAGTCAGAGTCCAACAGTGATCCGAGTAAGGCGATACCTTCGCCGAGTGCAATAATGCGCAATGGGTGATTTCCTGGCGCAGCAGCAAGCTACACAGAAATTCTCCGGAAGTAACTACAGAAGACCAACTAATAATCCTCCGGAAGTTCCTCCAGAATTTCGTCCAGAAATTACTTCATGAATTCGCCCGGAAGTTCCTTCAGAAATTCCTACCGAAGATCCTTCAGGAATCCCCCCAGAAGTTCCTTCAAGAATACATCCAGGAAGTCCATTGGTGCATTAAACCGAAATTTCATAGGAAATTCATTAAAGAATTTATTCAAAAATTCCTCCAGTTGTTCAAACCAGTTATTTCTGCACGATTTTTACAGAAATTTCTTTAAGATATCTTCCAGGAACTGCATTATAGAATCTTTTGAGAACTCCTTCAGATATTCGGATATAATTTTCTGGGTGAGTTCGTGGAGAAATTTTGGGAGATATAGCTTGAAAACTGTCCAAGGACTTTGGGCTGAAAAATCTGGGAGAAATTCTGGAGCAGTTTACCTGGGAATTTCTCGAACAATTTCCTAAGGCGTTTGTAGGGGGATTTTTAGAAAAAAAATCCGAAGGAATATCTGAAGAAAATCCTGAATCAATTTCCGTTAAAATTCCCGGAAGGTGGGTTGAGAATTTATTTGAGATATTCATGATGGAACTCTTGCAGGAACTTCCCGAGCGAATCCCATTGGAACTCCCGAAAAATTTCTTGGCTGATCTCTCGGAGGAGTTCCTGAATGAACTTTCCAAGAAACACTTAGAGGGGACTTTCCGCGGAGTCCTAAGGAATTCTTGGAAGAAATTTCGGAGGATTTCCTAGAAGAACTTCTAGATGAATTCCTGCAGAAACTTTTGACGGAATTCTTGAAGGAACTTTTCGAGGAATTCCGGGAACTGGCAAGTGGGTTTCGTCTGTGACATTTGTAATTTTATTTTTAGATTGGTTTTCATCGATTAGATCAAAACGTTGATAATGAATTAAAATTGAACACGCAATTATCCTGGAAATTCTTTCCGTAGGAATTCTAGGAGTAACTTCTGTAGCAATTCCTGGAGCAACATTCTGAAGGATAACTTTCGAAACAATAACTGATAGATTTCTTTGAGGAGTTCCTGAAGGAACTTGAGGAACTCTTGCCAGAACTTAGAAAAAAATCCTAGAGGATTTTCCGCAGAAATTTTTAAAGAAACTTTCAAAGCAATTCTAGAAGAAACTTTTCAGAAGAAATTGAAGGAACTTCCGGAAGAACTCTGTTGGAGCTCCCGGAGGAATTTCTAAAGGAACTTTTGGAGTATTTCTTGAAGATACTTGAGGAGAAACTTCTGAAGGAATTCCTCATGAAACTTCCAGAGGAATTTTTTAAACAACAGGAAAGAGTTCCTGAAAAAACTTCTACAAAAATTCTAAACGATCTTCCGAAGGAATTTCTGAACTTCTTCCAAAGAACTTCCAAAGAAATCCCTGGAGGATTTTTTCGAGGAATTCCGGGAAAAGCTTTTCGAAAAATACGTGCAGCAGCTTTTGGAAGAATTCATAAAGGAACTTTTAAAGGAATTCCTGGAAAAATGTTCCGGAAAAATTTTAGGTCGATCTCCCGGAGAAATACCTGATGGATCTTCGAAGGAATTCCTGAAGCAACATCTGAAAAAAAAAATTTGAAGAATTTTTTTAAAGAACTTTTGGAGAAACTTCCCGAGCAATTCTTGTAGGAATCTTGGAGAATTTCTGGAGGAATTTGTAGATGAATTACAGAAAAAATATCCGAATATATCCTGAAGGAACAATTTTCCCGAAAGAAGCTTAAGAAATTCTCCTGAAATTCCATTAGGAATTAGACCGGATGTTCCTTCAGGAGTTCCTTCGGAAGTTTTATCAAGAGATCTTCGGTAGTTACTTCAAGAATTCTTTCAGAAGTTCCGCTCTTCAGGAAGTTCTAACAGAGATTCCTCCAGAGGTTCCTTCAGGAATTCGTAAGAAGTTTCCATTAGGACTTTCTCCAGAAGTTCCTTCAGAAATTCCTCCGGAAGTTTCTTCACAAATTCCTTCAAGTATTCCTCCAGCGGTTCCTTCAGAAATTTCCGCGGAGGTTTCTTCAAGGGAGTTCTTTTACTAATTCCTCCGTAGCTTCTTTCTGGGATTCTTCCAGAGCTTCCCACACGAATTCTTGTGTTTTTTTTTTCAATAATTCCTCCAAAGGTTCATTCAGAAATTCCTCCGGAAGTTCCTTCAGGAATTCCTCCGGAAGATCCTTCAGGAATTTCTATGAAAATTCCTCTAGAAATATGTCCAGATAAGATAAAGTTCCTTTAGGAATTCCTCCGGAAGTTCCTTTAGGAGTTCCTCCGGGAGTTCAATTAAAAATTCCTCCGGAAGTTCCTTTAGGAATTCCTCCAAAAGATACTTTAGGAATTCGTCCGGAAGTTCCTTTAGGAATTTATCCGAAAGTCCCTGAAGAATTCCTCCGGAAACTCTTTCGGAAATTCCACCGGAATTCTTCTGGTATTTACTCTTGGAGTTTCTCAGAAAGTTCCTAATGGAATTCTTCCGGAAATTCGTACAGGAATTTCATCTGGAGTACCTCCAGGAATTCCTTCGAAAGTTCGTTCATGAGTTTTTCCGGAAGTTCAGCTAGGAATTTCTCCGGAAGCTCCTTCAGGAGTTCACCAGAATTTCATTCAGGAGTTCACCAGAATTCCATTCAGGAATTCCTCCAGAAGTTCCTTCGGGAATTCTTCCGGAAGTTTCTCCAGGAATTCCTCCGGAAGTTCCTCCAGGAATTCCGCCGGAAGTTCCTCCAGGAATTCCTCCGGAAGTTCCTCCAGGAATTCCTCCGGAAGTTCCTCCAGGAATTCCTCCGGAAGTTCCTCCAGGAATTCCTCCGGAAGTTCCTCCAGGAATTCCTCCGGAAGTTCCTCCAGGAATTCCATCGGAAGTTCCTCCAGGAATTCCTCCGGAAGTTCCTCCAGGAATTCCTCCGGAAGTTCCTCCAGGAATTCCTCCGGAAGTTCCTCCAGGAATACCTCCGGAAGTTCCTCCAGGAATACCTCCGGAAGTTCCTCCAGGAATTCCTCCGAAAGTTCCTCCAGGAATTCCTCCGGAAGTTCCTCCAGGAATTCCTCCGGAAGTTCCTCCAGGAATTCCTCCGGAAGTTCCTCCAGGAATTCCTCCGGAAGTTCCTCCAGGAATTCCTCCGGAAGTTCCTCCAGGAATTCCTCCGGAAGTTCCTCCAGGAATTCCTCCGGAAGTTCCTCCGGAAGTTCCTCCAGGAATACCTCCGGAAGTTCCTCCAGGAATTCCTCCGGAAGTTCCTCCAGGAATTCCTCCGGAAGTTCCTCCAGGAATTCCTCCGGAAGTTCCTCCAGGAATTCCTCCGGAAGTTCCTCCAGAAATTCTTCCGGAAGTTCCTTCAGGAATTCCTCCGGAAGTTCCTCTAGGAATTCCTCCGGAAGTTCCTCTAGGAATTCCTCCGGAAGTTCTTCCAGGAATTCCTCAGAAAGTTTCTTCAAGTGTTCTTCCCAAAATCCTAAAAAAATTCATCAAAATTTATCCAGCAATTCCTCAGGACGTTTATTCCAGAACTTCTTCTAAAAACCCCAGGAAGTTCCTCCAAAAATTATTCGAGAAGTCCGAATGTTTCTCCAAGAATTCTTCACGGAACTCCTAACAGAATCCATTCAAACTCCTCCAGCAATTTTTCAGAAAGCTTCTTCAAGAATTTCTTCGGAAGTTTTTTGTAAAAGTTCCTCCGTAAGCTGCTTCAGGTGTTCTCCAGAACTTCCTTCAGGTATGCCTCCTGAAGTTCCTTCAATATTTTCTCCGGTCACCCAGGAATTCTTCGGGAGCTTCTTCCGGAGGAATTCCTGGAGATGCTTTCGTCCTTGAAAAACTTCCAGGGGAAGGCTTTCGGAGGAATTCCTGGAGGAACTTTCGAAGGTATTCCTGGATGAGCTTCCGGAGAAATTCCTGGTGGAGCTTCCGGAGGAATTCCTGTAGGAGCTTCCGGAGGAATTCCTGGAGGAGCTTCCGGAGGAATTCCAGCTGAAGCCTCCGGAGAAATTCTTGAAGGAGCTTACGGAGGAATTCCTAGAGGAACTTCCGATGGCATTCCTGGAAGAGCTCCCGAAGGCATTCTCGGAGGAGCTTCCGAAGGAATTCCTGGAGGAGCTTCCGGAGGAATTTCTGGAGGTGCTTCCGGAGGAATTCCCAGAGGAGCGTCCGAAGGCATTCCTGGAAGAGCTCCCGAAGGCATTCTCGGAGGAGCTTCCGAAGGAATTCCTGGAGGAGCTTTCGGAGGAATTCCTGGAGGAACTTTCGAAGGTATTCCTGGATGAGCTTCCGGAGGAATTCCTAGAAGAGCTTCCGGTGGAGTTTCTGGAGGAACTTCCGGCGAAATTCCCAGAGGAATTTCCGGAAAAAATCCTTGAGGAACTTCTTGGGGAATTCCTGGAGGAACTTCCGGAGGTATTCCTGGAGGAGTTTCCGGAGGAATTATTGGAGGAGCTTCCGGCGGAATTCTTGGAGGAGCTTTCGAAGGCATTCCTGGAGGAGCTTCCGGTGGAATTTCTTGTGGAACTTCCGACGGATTTCCTGGAGAATTCAGGTTGGCAATTATTTTTGATAAGTATCACATGGAGACGAAACAGAACGGTTGAATCTAGAAGGGCATCATCACCGTAGGTGGGTTAATTTGGTCTTTTCAATACAGACTGGAGAAAAATTCGTTATCAAAAGCAGATACAACCACCGCCTACGGAAAAGTATTTAAAACATTTTTTATTCTTCATGCTTCATTCTTTATGTTTTATTATTTATTCTTTATTTTTTATATTTATTTATTTTTCATTCTTTACTATTTATTATGTATTCCTTTTGCTTCATTCATCGTCTGGATTGTCCAATATTTGTTATACTCCCAGTTTCAGATTTTCCTGCTATCAGCCTTTTATGGGACATCCGTTAAAAGTGCATGTGGAACAGAACTTCAATGCGTTTGCAGAAACCTGCAATATTATGGAGCGCAGCAAACAATTCCACATACGTCATCTGATGCATGTGATCTCAGATGTTATGGTTATTAAATCTCGCTTAACTTTTCAAAAGGACCTAAGTAACATTTTTTTCATGAATTAATTTGAATAGCGCAATCGACAGAAAAACATGAAAGCTTTTGATTGCAGTACTCAAATTAATTCATGAAAAAAATGTTACTTAGGTCCTTTTGAAAAGTTGAGCGAGAAATGTTATGTACATGTTTCAGGGTTTCATTCATTGGCTTTGCTATTTGCAGGCGATGCAACATATCGATTTATATACCGCAATGTAGGGATATTCGGAAGTGAAGGAGATTGTAATATATTGAGAATCGGTCAATGAAGAAAAATAATAAAATTATATATTGAAAAACTATATAAAAACATGCGGCAACTCAATTCGACACAGAACCAAAAAAATGTACCGTATACCTACTTTTCGTTTGGTCTCAATCCGAAGAACAGTGGGGGATGTAATGATAATAGGTTAAGTTAAGAACACTCATTGACACTTACAAGTACGTTGCACTGTTTTGAACTCATATCATTTAGTATTCTTGTGTTCTCGCAGAAACACATTAACTATCAATTTTATGCGCTCAATCGATTATTTAATGTATTGAAGGAAATTTTTTCCAAAGAACCCATATTTTTTAACACCTATGACTATTTTTGAAATTTAAGCAAAAAATAAAAAAAGCTCCTTTTGCCTTTCGCGTACAACAAAGTTGTACCAAAAGGCTACCATTTCACTCCAAGAACGAACTTCTTATAGAAGGCTCGGAGACCAATAGTGTTACCAATCGACTCATCTCGATGAACTGAGCAAATGTCTGTCAGGCTGATGTTTCAGACAGGTTCATACGTGTAGCACTTTTCCAAGCTTTTTTTTATTTTTTTATATAGGGAGGAGCTTAAAAAATATTGGTTCTTTGGGAACGTTGACGCTCAAAAATATTTTTGACGGGAAAAGTCTTTTGAGCGAGAGATGGGAACAAAAATAAGATGACGACAACTGTCCACCTTCCCCTCCTGGTCTATCAAACAGTAATTCAAGACAAAATTTTCAAAACGACTTATCTGCTTTTATAAACAAAGATTGAAACGTCGATTTGACGAATCTGATAGCACTCCCACGCAAATCAACACCATCAATAGGTAGCTGAAGGTTTCTGCTACCTGTTGGTGGTGTTGGTTTGCGTGGGGGTGCTATCAGATTCGTCAAATCGACGTTTTAATCTTTGTTTACAAAAGCAGATAAGTCGTTTTGAAAATTTTGTCTTGAATTCATTAGAAAATTTGCTTTGCTGAAGTTCTTGCTGGAGTTGCTTCTGTAATTCTCCAAAGAACTCTCATAATTCATTTCGAGAGCTCTATATAAATCTCCTAGAGATCCCCATAAATCTTCTCTGAATTCATTTTGAAACTCGCATAGGATTCCTTGAAACCCTTCCACCAACTACCCCCAGGAATTATCTAGGATTTTTTTTTCAAGAATTTATCCATAAATTCTTAAGGGAGTTGAATTGCGAATTCCTCCAGAAAAACTTAAATACCTTCCAGAAAGTCTCCCAAAATTAATCCAGAAATTCCTTCGAATATTTCCCCCAGAATTTCTCAGAAAAGTGTGCCCGAAAAATCGTTTTTTTATGGAATCTTCTGAAAATTTCTCTAAAATTTTCTCCAAGAATCCATCTGGAAACTCCTTTGGAAAATATTTAACAAAATCTCCCAGCATTTCCCACGGATACTTTTTTAGAAATTCCTGCCGAAATATTCACCTCAAAATTTTGCCAATAAATCATTTATAAAACCCTTCAGGATTTTTTCCGGGAAATTCCTTTAAAAACTACCCTGAAATTTCTTCTCGAAAATCTTTCGCTTTTCTCCACGACCTCCTTCAGGAATTCATCGAGAAATTCCCACAGAAATTACTTCTAGAAATCACTCAGAAATCCATCTACAATGAATACGAACCGGAACAATTGGTGAAGAACAAAGCTACGATAACATTTGGAACTGCAAATCTCTTCGCTGAAAACACACGTATGATTGCCGATGATCTGAAGTACCTATTACGTATTCGATATTGTAGCACTGCAGGTGTGTTGTAAGTGATATATGCTGCGAACGTTTAGAGGTAGCCATTCCATTCAGAACTGCAACATCACACCCGATCTGGAAACAGCTTTCACAGTGATGAAAAAATTCAGAGATGCACACGCACTCCATAAGCTACCCCATCAAAATCAGTAAACGATATTTGAAGGCTCAGGTCCACCAAGGGAAAGAGATTAGATTAATCCTAGTATTGAGAAGTTCAGCTTCTATTGCGCCCGCCGACTGACGAACGCAAACGACCTGCAACTGCTTCCTAGACCATGGCCATTCGCAGCACTTCCTTCCTCCCATATCGGTACATCTGAGAATCACCAAAACCGGTAGTAGAATAGTAGATCTGTAATTAATTTCGAATTAAAAAAACAATGTAAAGAAAACAAAACGTCACTTTACTTGCGGAATAATGCATCAGTGCATTATTCCGCAAGGAAAGATATCGGTTTGTGTTATCTTCACTGCAATACGCCTGCTATTCCTAAATTGTTCATTTTCCTTGCGAGCTCCGTACTATTCAAGGAATGTGAGCAGCGGAATCATTTCTTGACCACTACTTGTCCTATCTATTTGCACAGTACTTTAGAAGTCCATACCACCCTTAAGAGTGAAATGGAAGCATTTTACGCACGAATCGAGAGCAACGATGACAGTATTTTACGTCGTCATCCCGTGCAATTTCACGAAATCACTAAAAGTGACTTTATAGGAGAAGCTCTGTTGCGAGGTTTACAGGATCGAGTTATTCGGAACTGTTCGATCGGAGTAACCAAATTTGGTATGACCTGTTATTTTAAAACCCAAAGGGAATATTGCTCAGAATAATTTCCAGTTTAAAATCAGATAATTTTCGGTAGAGAATCCCAAAAAACCAAGTGTAATTCTGCAGAGTATCCCGCGATAATAATAAGAATTTCCCATGTAAACTCAGAAGAATTCATTGCTGAATTTCAGAAGATTTTTTTCGTGGTAATCAAGAAGATAGTCCCATGAAAATCCGAATGAATTTCCATTTCCATTAAAAATAATGTCTTGTAAATATTCAGAATTATTTTCTTTCCAAAGTTCACTATAACAAAGAGATGGAAAACCTATTTCATTCTGAACATATTCTGACCATGTGTGCCACACGGCGATAAAACCACACCAAAGCAAGTGGCCCAGCATCCCTTAACTGTACCAAACCGTCGCACATTCCTGGCATCGGCAGAAAATCGCATGATTGGTCCTAATAATCGAATCAACTTCAACCGTATGGGTTCCGTCTTTGTCAGCTGGATCACGTTGATTTGGTTGTAGGTCCTACCTATCCTGCCTGCGAGTCAGTAGACTTCATCGCAGTTCAATTCAATCACACTTACCTGCCACTGCTGGCTGGTGCTGGGCCAAGTGGCTTTGAACCATATGCAATGCATGCTGGGCTGAGTCTGCCAGGCAGGAATCCATGGGTGGACCACGCTGGTCGAACGTCAGGTTCTTATATCGTCGTCGCCACCGTGGTAGCGAATGGCTAGTTAGTGGCATTGATGGAAACCACAACAAACCATTCAGCTAACGGAACGGGGCTGTTTGTAGTTTCGGCAGAATGGCAGCTCAAGTGACAGGTGAAAAGTGTAATTTATGTTTGAATGCGCCGTCGATTGAAAAGCACGTATGAGGCACAGGGCTCGGTCGTCTGCGTTTTTGGACAGGATCATGGGATGTACCGAATCGGATTAAGCTCGGTGTTGTTACTTCTGAGTGGGAAACTTGAATGGCGGCAATAAATTTCAACAGCAGAACATTCTGAAAGCAGTAAACAACTTCATTCAAACCACAGTCAAATGAAGCTTCCTGTATCATCACCAAATAAATTAAGGAAGTGGGAGAATAAATTTTCTTGTTTCGTCAATCTTGTTTGATCGACTCCTAATAGCTTCAGCACCAGTTTTAGAGCATCTGTGTCTTAATTCAAAGAATCGTAGGCAGCAAAATTGACGATACCAAAAGTTTCAGCGATGAGAATCTAATTTTACAGTTTGAGATGTTTGAGATTGGTAGAAAGAACGTGATTGTCTAATGAGCCTATGATAACGGAATCTCTTCTGATAATTTTGATGATTGTTTTTGTTTTTGATCCGAGTGAGAAGATATACTAACGATCCGTCTAGAAAAGGAATGTGGCTAAAATGACGGAGCAGAATCTGGATCTCGGAGTGTGTTTGAAAGGAGAAACCGCAGCTTTTTTTTCTGTACGCCTCAATATCAACGGTGGCTATTTTGGTTTCTGCCGCATAATTTGTGACAACTTCTATCATATCATTTTGGTATAATTGAATTCCTTTCAGGAAACCACAACGTCAATGGTTCCAAACCGCTAATGCTTATTTAACGCGTGGTTTTAGCTGTTTTCACCTGTCGTTCTTCCACCGCAGTATCACCGTGCGTTGATGGCAGGATGACTGGTGAGAGTGAAGGAGCAAAAACGCGGTTGAATACTGTGGGCTATCACAATGAAATCAGTAAAAATATCGTCGAGGTAAAATTACGGATTTAAGAGAGCACAGAGATTTAAGAGTGAATGGACCGAATTTGATACAATAGATTGCTGAACTCAGTCTTAATTGAATTGTTTATTTGATTGACTAGCTGCATGTACCCGGCTTTGCCTGGAATTGCCGGTTTGATTCGCAGTTTTTTTTACAATCGGAAAATTATAATACGTTAGACTGGTGCTTTTAATCATCTAAGCTACGAAGGACATCCGTCGACCTTCGCAACTTAGCGGTTACTGAATGAGCTCGATATTCCCAAATCGGACGCATGGTCGAAGCACTCATAATCCATTTCCCAAGCCAACACTTCCACATGTGTATAGTACATTAGAGTGACCGTGAGTATTTAAATTGTCTGGCGGCTACACACATTTTTCATCTGAGCTTGATGACCGACTGGCAAATAGCAGACTCTACTAATCAGTCCTAATTAAATTGTTTATTTGAATAATTTTTTTAAACTTTATTTATATGTTTTTTTAACTCTAGGATTAAGTTCAACACAGTATTTGAATGAATGTTTATTTGAATGATACCGCTATGTAAATTCTTGTTATAATCTTAACAATATTTCCCGGGAAATGTTGTTACCTCTGAAATGTTATTTTAAACACTTACTTTTAAAGAAGGGATAACATCCACCGATACCTTATTCCGGGCAATCGCCTTTTTTAACAAAGGGATGAAATCCACCATAGCATTATTTCGGGCAAACGCCTATTTCTGAAAAAAGAAATTACATCCACCAATACCTTTTTAAACCTACTTTTAAAGAAGGAATCACATCCACTATCGCCTTATTTCGGATAAACGCCTATTTCTAAGGAAAGAATTACATCCTTCGATGCCATCTACAAACACCTACTTTTAAAGAAGGAATCATATCCACCATTATTTATTCCGGACACACACATATTTTAAAAGAAGGGAAAACTTTTGACGCTATACACTATTAGCTGAATTACCGTTATTTTAATTGTCCTTTACATACATCTTTGTTTCCAATGGCCTCATTTATAATCGTCTGCTAAGGATAGAGAATATGTGTCCCAATATTGGTGGAAATCGGTTAAGGGATTCAGATGTTATAGGTACTGAATTGTTAATTTTCTGAACAATACCAAAATCATCTTCCGCATTCCAAATGACCCTCCAAACACATCTATAATCGTATATTTTCTGGTTTGTTGATTTTTATCGGTGATGAAAAATACACAATTTCCGTTTTTTAATAACGTTTCGGCTTACTCCATTCAGCCATCATCAGATATTGAAAAACGTTCACTTGCCACCAGTGTGGTTCAATAACTTTTTCAATGAGTTATTGAACCACACTGGTGGCAAGTGAACGTTTTTCAATATCTGATGATGGCTGAATGGAGTAAGCCGAAACGTTATTAAAAAAGGAAATTGTGTATTTTCATCACCGATAAAAATCAACAAACCAGAAAATATAAAGTTTTACGGTAACCGAAACCCCACCAAACATCTATAATCGTTTCCTTAGGATAGAAAATACGTGTTTCAGATTTTATTTAAATCGACCCATGCGTTAAAAGGTAAACAAAACTGTCCATTTCGTAAATATGCACTTTCTCCCTTCCTTCTACGACGCTCCCACCCAAGTCAAATTTCGAGAATATGTGTTCAAAGTTTGGTGGAAATCTGTCAAGGAGTGCAGGAAAATACACCGAGTCGATTGAAAACTAAACAATACCCCTCCCTCACATTCTTTTCCAATGACATACCCATTGCCTCCTTAGGGCATAGAATATGTATTCAAAATTTGGTTGAAATCGGCCAAGATGTTCAGAAGTTTCGCTAAGCTGATTGATAATCCAACAATACCCCTCCCCCACACTCCCTCCTCATCTTCCTATGAACCTCCCACCGTCACTATAAGTGCTGTCCAATGAGCAGCTCGAAGTAGCTCGAAGTTGTTCCCGTCCTGCTTGTTCTTTTTTGTCAACAAATGGGCATGAGCAGGATAGGGAGAAACTTCGAGCTACTTCAAGCTCTCATTGGACAGCACTATTGTCTTCTTAGGATAGAAAATATCCCAGGTAACCAATAAGCATTAAAGTAAGCACTATAGTAGCATTATATTGGCATTGCATATGCTCCATGCTGTATATAAGCATTTCGAAAACCTGGCTGTTCTTAATAAGCATTGTTGAAATTACACGCAATCAAAGTAGTCACGGGTAGCCGAGATGATCAAGTAGGCCCTTGTTTATGTCCTGTCAACCGGAGCGGCTATAAAAGCCGCTACATCCAGAGCAAGAGGTCATTCAAGATTGGATCGCCAATGAGAAACAACCAACTGAGAAGCAAAAATCAACCAACTGAGAAGCTAAGAAACAGAAAAAGCAACTAATCAAATTGTTATTATTTTTCAAACTGTGAATAAAAGAAATACTATTTATCGAGTTTTTACCCTGCTGTTTTTATCAAACTTTTACCTAAATTTCCATCACTCCCCTTGATCATCGCCTACTTTAATTGATTCCAAAAGCGGAATACAGAAGCACAGGTACGGCCGATAACGTCGCAACATCCCTGGTTGCAGTCGCTGACATTTGGCCCTTCTCTCCGACAGATACGGCCGATAACGTCGCAACATCCCTGTTTGCAGTCGCTGACATTTGGCCCTTCTCTCCGGCAGGTACGGCCGATAACGTCGCAACATCCCTGGTTGCAGTCGCTGACAAGCATTCTCAAAGCAATCATGAGAGGCATAGTCTTAAAATAGCATTTTGAATGCACAATGTTGTTTTTCGTTGAGTGCTACGTTGAGTGAAACAGCTACATTAGTGCCATACGTCGTTCATACGTCGAATGTTTTCCAATATGGAACCATATAGAGGGGACTATTTGTCCAATGAACTTACATTTGAGAATAGACATCGGTACGTGCAGAATGTTTTTTTTCATCTCGACCATTGACAGGAGTACTTGTCGTTAACCTAACCCTATAGCTAATTACATAGTTTAGCTACATTTTATTATTCCATTGCACTATTCTCGATGGATGCATTAAAGCAGCACTACTGTAGCTGTTTCATTGCACCTTGGTATGACGTTTGTGATGGTTGCATTCTGAGATGAGTTAGATTAAGTTTCAATGTTCCTGAAGGGGCATAATGTTTATGTTGGGCAAAATTATTTCCACTACGAGTTTGAATCCCGCTCGAAGAAAGTAAAAAATTTTGTTTCAATTTAAATATGAAAATACAATAACGATATAATATGAAAAAAAACTTCGTAAAAAAGGATAAAAGAAAATGCCATTAAAAAATATTTTTTCTTGTTTTGAAAATTAAGCATTTATTCAGCATTTCGGATGCTGAATAAATATTATTCAGCAAAATTTCTACTTTATCGAGAAAGTAGGATTGAGCACTTAAGAAGCCATATATTGCGCCAAAACTTGCATTAAAATAGCCTTAAAGGCGACTATAGGCCTTATTGGCATCCCGAGCAGCACACATGTTGCACAAAAGTATCTGTGACCCATATGCAATCAAATTTAGTCACATTTGAGTTGCTGCAACCAAATCGGTGTGGATTGTGCTACTAGGGATTTAATGTTTTTCAGTAAAGGCGCATATTGTGAATTTACTTGACCAATGGATTCGAAGGTCGGTTCACTTGCCTGTTTCGAACGTTCCCTTTTGCAGCAAGGTTTGCCAAACTCAATAAATGTTTGGTAGATCACCTTGTTTTTTGCAAGACAGATGCCAAAACATTGGAAAAAGAAATAGAAGTCCGAGGGAAACAGCAAAAAGCACGTGGGCAAACTTGTCAGTTTTGACAGATTCTACTATGAAAACGGGTGTGAAGGTGAAAACGGCAATTTGAACGATTGTTCATGAAACGACTATTTCGAACGGTCGGGTCCAATAGGGATATCCACGTACAACAGAATGCCACTTAAATGCTTTATATAATGCTTACTGGTTACCTGGGATGTGTTCCAAATATGGATGAAATCGTCAAAGGGGTTCAAAAGTTGAGTTGACCGATAGTTAAAGAATACCCTGCCCCCAACACTCCTCCCCTTTTTTCAATGGCAGTCCCATCGCCACTATGATCATCTCCTTGGGACAGAGAATATGTGTTCCAAATTTGATAAAAATCGGTCAGGGGGTTCAGGAGATAAATAGAATTGTTCCTTTCCTAAAAAATAGAACCCCACACCCTCCCCCTTTTCCAAAGATCAACACACACCCCCCACCGTCGTTTAGTCGATAAAGAACGTAAAATCGGACAATGCGTTAGAAGTTATGCTGGAACATACATACACACATTTATATATAGACTAGCTTTATGTACCCGGCTTTGCTCGGGATTGAAAAGAAAAATTCTCGCGCTTAGGATCATAGGGACCTAACTAAAATGATTAATTTCATCGATGTTTTCATCTTATCAATGCAGTGAATTTCTGAAATTTACCTTAGATTTTATAGTTTGGGACGATAAAGGATGATTGCAGTTTGCACCAGAAGCAACATTCATGGTTGTAACTTTAATCAAGTTGAATTATTAACGAAAGGAAAAAAAATATGAAAAGAAATCGATCAATACAGTTTCACCGCTATGATCCTAAGCGCGAGAATTAAGCAATTCAAATGACTTATTGCAGCACCAAACGCTCTCACCCCTTTCAGGACGACTTTTTTTAAGCAGATTTGACTTAAAAATTTGCAAAACTAGTGTAGAAAGAACTGAAAAGGCATTTACATATTTTTGCGGAAGCCCTAGACCGTCCATAATGTTCTGGAGTACATATTCTCGAGTGCATCAGAAAATATGTCCAGAAACAAAATGTCCTAAGCCGAGATGTATGTCCAAAACTATCTCTGTGATCATAGTACATGAAATTATCGAGCTTTGAATAAAAGTTAACTATTTCATTTTATTCAAAACGTTTTGGAGTTCAGAACATGTGATCTACCTTGATCAACCAAGTCCTGAACGATGTATACGTGCATCGGTAAGCATCCCAGCAGGTCTTTTGAGCCAAAAGAGTTGCATTCATTTATCTTACAAACTACTACAAGCTTTTTCGTTTCTCTAAAACGTCTTGGAGCTTAGAACATATGATCCATCCGATCAACCAAATTCTGAACAATGTATCCATACATCGCTGAACATCCCATCAGGTTCATTGCGCCGATAGGTTTTGCACTCATTACTTTCACAAGCAACTACAGACCATTTATGGTCGTCCTGGAATATAGAACATGTGATCTACCCCACTGCAAAAAAAAATTGACTTCTACTGGTAATGTAATCAATGAAACTAATGTAAATGCAGATCATGTAATCGTTTTCTCAATGTAATTATGCGTTGAAAATCATGCACATAAATAGAGCATGAATTAAACCGTATAAATACATTACCTTACCATTATTATTACACTCTGTTGACAACAATACTTTATTCACCATGAAAATTCATTTATAAACCATTAAGTTTACATGATATTATGTGAACCGAAACAAAAGATGGCCACGCTTGCGACGATCTCGGTAGAATGTAAACAAAACGAACAATTCTATCACGGCAACTGCAAATGCAGCGGGAAACCTTCGTTTTCGACCACAGTCATACTAAAGTTAAGATTTTCCATTACGACTACAAAGCAACATCCATAATGTTGCATTTCATTGGTGTACTTCATCAGGCGTTTACTTAAATCGTTGGGAAAACTTCGAATTCTTGCACTTCATCCAGTCAGATATTTCCCCTTGACGATGCGCATGCGTTTACTCAGAGCATGTAAATTTACATTACCTAGACAGGACCCGATCACGACGGGTTCGATACTGGTATATTTGAATCACCATAACTCAGAACCTGTTACTCTTTGGGCAACAATGGTTTCAAGAAGTGAAGACGGTAGAGTGGTATCAGAACGGGGGGTCTGGGTCATTTGGCATAACGCCATTTGGCATAAGGTCATTTGGCATAAAGGCCATTTGGCATAATGGTCATTTGGCATAACGGACATTTGGCATAATTTTGAAATGTAAGAAAAGAGTGGGTCATTTGGCATAACGGACATTTGGCATAATTTCGAGCTGTAAAAGCGAAAGGGATATTTTATGTAATGTTTAGCGTAGATAAAGTAGGTCGAGGCTGTTTTCTGATAAATTTAGATTGATGGTAGACCTTTTCCGGAAGAACGAAATAACAAAACGGCAGAATTACTTCCGAGAGAGGGATCACATCCATCAATGACTTATTCCGGCCACATGCCTACTTTTAAAGCAGGGATTCGCCCACCATTGCTTCAATCCGAGCATGCGCCGCAAGACCAGATCAAATCCACCATTCCCTTAATCCGGGTAAGCGCCTAACTTTAAAAACTCAAGCAACACACTTGTCGTAGACGAGTTACTAAAACCAATCAAGTCACATATGAGTTAATGCAACCAAATCAATCTGAATTGTGCGTTTCGGGGAAGAGATCACATCTACCATTGATTTATTCCCGACAAGCGCCTACTTTTAAAGAAGGGATCACATGCACCATTGCATTGCCACAATTCAGGCCACACACCTACTTTTAAAGAAGGGATTACATCCACTATTGCTTCACTCCGGACAAGCGCCTATTTTTAAAGAACAAATCAAATCCTCCATTGCCATAATCCGTGCAAGCGTCTATTTTTAAAGAAGGAATCACATCCACCATTGCCTCAATCCGGGCTAGTACCTTCTTTTAAAAAAGGAATCACATCCACCATTGCCTCAATCCGGGCAAGCGCCTTCTTTTAAAGAAGGAATCACATCCACCATTGTCATAATCCGGGCAAGCGCCTTCTTTTAAAGAAGGGATTACATCCACCATTGCTTCAATCCGGATAAGCGCCTATTTTTAAAGAACAAATCAAATCCTCCATTGCCATAATCCGTGCAAGCGCCTATTTTTAAAGAAGGGATCACATCCACCATTGCCTCAATCCGGGCAAGCACCTTCTTTTAAAGAAGGAATCACGTCCACCATTGTCATAATCCGGGCAAGCGCCTTCTTTTAAAGAAGGAATCACATCAACCATTGTCATAATCCTGGCAAGTGCCTACTTTTAAAGAAGGGATCACATCCACCATTGCCTCAATCCGGGCAAGCGCCTTCTTATAAAGAAGGAATCACATCCACCATTGTCATAATCCGGGAAAGTGCCTACTTTTAAAGAAGGGATCACATCCTCCATTGCCATAGTCCATGCAAGCGCCTACTTTTAAAGAAGGGATAGCATCCACCATGGCCTTAATCCGGGCATGCGCCTACTTTTAAAGAAGGAATCACATCCACCATTGTCATAATCCGGACAAGCGCCTAATTTTAAAGAAGGGATCACATCATCCATTGCCATAATCCATGCAAGCGCCTACCTTTAAAGAATGGATCGGATCCACCATGACCTTAATCCGGGCAAGCACCTACTTTTAAAGAAGGGATCTCATCCTTCATTGCCATAATCCGGCAACACGCCTTCTTTTAAAGAGGGGATTATATCCACCACTGCTCTAGTCCGGGCATGCACCTACTTTTGCATTGCATTGCAAATGCATTCTTTCCACGAGAGGACAATGTCTTTTTAATATTGTTATTGATGGGGGTTATATTTACTATTCCGGGGCGTTTCCCGCACCACTTAGTCACCATTTAGCGAATGCAAAGAAAAATTATGCCAAAAGACCCTCACTTTTGACGTTGGTTACAATTATGCCAAATGTCCGTTATGCCAAATGACCGTTATGCCAAATGGCCTTTATGCCAAATGACCTTATGCCAAATGGCGTTATGCCAAATGACTTTATGCCAAATGGCCCGCTCCCCAGAACGGGCTATCACTCTGCGGACCAGAATTCGATTCTCATGTTCACCATTTTTTATTTATATAGCATAAAATAGAACATGTAAATTTAAAACAACACAAAAATTTGAGATGACAAGTGATGTAAAAATAAAATGAAATGTAAATTTCTATCGTTCATCATGCTCCAATTATGTGCATGATATTTGATGTAAATGTACATGATTCGTTCGAACAGTGCATCCCATCAGGCCCTTAATTGTTTCAGTCTGCCTTAGTTGTGCGATAAGATGCGTGGTTACAATACAAAACCACGCTGAAGGTGGCTGGGTTCTACTTCCGGATTGGAAATTTTCTGGTATCATCGTGCTATCTTCATGATATACAAGTAGAAAAATGGTATTTTGGCTTAGACACCTCGAAGTTGATAACTATGGAAGTGCTAAATGAACACTAAGCTGCGTAACGGAAATGTCCCAGTGAGGGATGAAATGCCAGTAAGAAGAAGCAGAAGTTACTCTGACAGTTCTTTCGATAATTTTCGAAGGAACTTCTGCTCACATTTCTGAACTTCTGAACGAAATGTTTCCACACACCAACAAAAAAGTCCATGTTTGCATTCAAATGGACATTACTCGACACAAACACTTCATTGGTCATTGTGCATATGGTAGATACCTTGACCTTAAAAAGACACTAAACGTTCTACATTGAAAAAAAAAATTGATCGTAAACTTATTGAACCGGAGTGGGTATACACCAATTATTTATAATGATATTGCCAAAAACTTGGTTCATCTGGTAGATACCGTGGGCTGAGCTCGAGAATGTTTTGGAGTACCTTGAGCTGGATTGGGTATATGATGATGATGAGGAGAAGAAAATTGGGTTTACATTATGCGCATATGTTGCACCAGATTGTATATATACCCATGATGAAGATTTTGTCAAAGACTTGTTGATCTGGTAGATAACTAGCTATCGCAGCCCTGCTAAGTATGTTGCCTTTCCGAAAAACCAACAATCAATCTCAGCCGAGCTTCTAAGAGTTGGGATTGACCGGATGAACGAAAACATCCACCAAGTGATTCAAAAGATTTGGGAGGGAGAAAAAATGCCTTCGAGCTGGCTTGATGGCCTCATATGTCCTATCTACAAGAAAGTTGTGGTGGGACGATCAATACGAAATTTTTGGATGCATCATACAAAAATCTCCCTAAGCAAACTCAGAATCTTACGAGAAAATTTGACTTGATGCCACGAATTTGCTGACCGCTGACTGCGGCCGCTCTACCATCGGTGACCGCTACCGGACGACATCGTTCACTCTCCGTGAGATCTCGATCTAAAATGATGTGCACTCACCAAGCACGGGTATTTTATGCAATAAATGAAGCGGCAGACCAAGATGCCCTTTTCTTACATCTATCAGATGTCCGTGTTAATGTTCTCAGATTACGGGAGTTATAGTACGGGAGTAGCACGTGACTGTACGTAGAATTTGGAGCATGGTTGATGTACTCGTCGCCGGCAGTGCTTGGATCTCATGACATTGATGTCAGACGGAAAGCCAAACCAATGCAAAACGACTCGTGGCTAGACGGTGAATTGACCGACAGGTTGGAGGTTGGACGATGACCGATGCCAGGTGACTGGAAGTAAGACTGAAGGCTGAATGGTGATGCAGCGGGTCGAGGCTGGATATTAATGCGGCTGGATGCTAAGACGGGCAAAAAGACAGCAAGAATGTACGAATGGAAGAGCTGATGTTCTCGGTCTTAGGGTTTGATATATGACTCCAAAGATCCGGAGAATTCTCGTCATTGGACTGGGGAAACTTGATCCCTTTTTCTCATGTCCGATGTATCACAGCCAAAAATGAATAAACTTACGCGGTTTTCGCACAGACTCTCTAGAAATATATATTGTCGGCGTAGCACCAAGTTAGAATTCGGAAGTCGGGACTTCCGAACCGAACTTTCTGCCGAAGTTTTATTTGTCAAACTACTTGATGCGTTGTTTAGCGCATCTTTAGGCGAATCCAGCGCACTACTTCCGAAGTTGGGAAAGTTGCCTGTATCTGGAGAAAAATCTAACTTCGGTATAAAAAGCGGTATAAATTTATTCCGGATAGACAATAATTTAATTGTAACTGATGTCTGTAAATTGTTGTTGTTATTGATACACAATTGGAGTTCTGTCAAAAATCGAATTTGAAATTATTCGGGGAAAAGTAAAGAGGTGCTTTCTGATTTTTAAATATTTTTTCTCTAAAATACGCAAATTTTCCGATTTGTTGTACATATCCATGAACGATTTATGATATGAAATTTGACAGCGCATGCAATCTTAGAATTTGGGGAGACTTGATCCCCTTTTCTATGATATATATTCAATAAATATTTTTTTCGAGCCTACCCTCCATCAAATCTGTCAATTCTACACAAAAATACCGTTTTGAATCAAATTCCGAACATGACTCATATTCCGAACACTCGCTTTTAAATGGCCATTTTGACTTTGTTCGTGTAATTTTCTGCACAGGAGCTTGAATTCGTTTGTTGACGAGCACGGTGGTCTAGTGGCTACCGCTTCTTCTGCCTTATAAGCAGGTCGTGGGTTCAATTGCAGGCTCGTCATTTCCTACTTTGTATTTCTAATTAATTTCTCTCTGTGTTTCACGTTCTACCAAAACGATTCCTACTGTTATAACCTCCCACACTAACAATTCCAAAAACCTCCCGTGACACCTATGAGAGGTCGTAGAGTTCTCTGCATCTTTCTTAAGTAGGTGTCCATCTAACCATCCTTCCCCTTCCTCAGCATTCGGAAGGACGTGGTCCGGACAGATCTCGACTATTGGAGAGTGCATTGCTTCTATCTAAGAGATAATGATTAGTCCCAAATAAATATCTGTGGTAACGGATGAAAGTGATTCTACTTTCATACAATAGTCCAGGCTTGTACCACCTACGAATTTGTGCGAATTGCTCAATGCTAATGCTAAGGAGCTTGAATTCGTTTGTTCTTGATCCTCAGTGCGGAAAACCAATGAAAGTTTTAGTTTCAGGGCGCTAAAACGCCAGTGTTCAGAATATGAGTCATGTTCAGGATTTGAGCCAAAACAGTAGATGGCTGAGAACAAATTAATATTTTTTTTTGAATTTTTCGTTGATTTTTGTATGAGTGACAAATGAGGGATCAAGTGTCCCCATATTGACGGAACAACTTGAATTCCAAATATTCCTAAATTATGATGGAATGTTAAGATTTTGATCAGTACAGATCATTTAGCATACTTATGGATTTGTGCTGTTAAAAATTGTAGCATTTGGTCATTATTAGGAGAAGTTGTTCAAATTTTGCGTGGCCACTAAAAAAATCTTTGAGAGGGTAAAAAACAAACCTTCCAGCAGAATCAATAATGTTGCCAATCCAAAATATAACTCACCACGTAGGGTAAATGATGTATCTTGGACAAGCGCAGGACATTCATTAGAAAATATATCGAGATTGAATAGTATAAAACAATTGAAAACCACTAGGTTCATCCAAATACATAACCTATGATTAGTCTTGCGTCTCCATTGCCCATTTTTTGAGTAAATTACGTTTACTAGGTGTAAACTGTGATATACTGCGAACTGAAATATTTTCTTTTTGGACATCAAATATATAATTTCGACATGGAAAATGCATATATTTTGGACAGAGTCATTTTCTCCTAATTTAAAAATGGCCACCTACAGATCTCAATGGTATGACTTACCTACACGTATCCACATTCATTTAAATGCATTAATTTGCTTAACTGACATAGATTAAACCAGAAATTAACATTGTTTCGCAATCTTATCGATATCATTGAAAACAGCCTAAAAGTTGGCAATTAATGGTTCATCCATGTACTGTGCATGGGGTGACCAATAAATGTCTGATGCATAAAAACATAACTTCATTTTGGTCACTCCTTTTTCATCCGTCTCAAGTTCATGTTAAGCGATTGGAATATGTTAGTATCTCAATTACAATCAAACTTTGGCCGCAGAACCTCAAGATTGCCGTTTGAACCAATTTAAACGTGTTTCAGGTGCATGTTACGAAGAGTCCTATAATGCATATTCTCCTGCATACTGGCGTCCAGCAGGCACTTTGGTAGAAAGCTTTACATTTTAGATAATTTTAAAGATAAATAATAGTTGATTTGTGAATTCTCATCAGGAGCCGCTAGAGTTGAGGTAAAAGTATGCAATGATCATATTTTCGATAAAAATTTTCCTACACATTATCTAAAATTGATCGAAGAAGCTCCGGCTTGTCCAAAATATGTACATGTCCAAAATATATCATTTACCCTAACGATCATTTGTCCAGAGGATCTATACTAAAAAATACTCTAGAACAAAACTACTTTGGTTCTCCGTAAAACAGGGGGGACCAAGTCTCCCCACCCACTACTATCATCCCTAGCGCGTACCATCGAATCACGTGAGTCAGATTTGAACAATGAGACAATCTACGGAATATTAACTATTAGGTGGCTGACGGTAACATGCCGGATAGGAGCTCAGATGTTATCTGAATGATTGGAGGAAACGGTGTAGAGAATAGTCGTTGAACAGAGAAAAAGGCTCCGTCCGACCACCGCGGCCCTAAAAGAAAGTATTGCTGAACCTTTACAAAAAGCACAGAGTTTTCATGAGCATCTAAATTTACCAACCTAACAAGCTAGCAATGTGGTCATGAACAAAACCATATTTGATCATTTTCTGTCGTTGCTGTCCTCCAGCCACTGATTGAAATTGTCCTCTTCTGTCTTAATGCGCGCGTTCTGCATGTACGATTGAATGCATTTGACTGTTTGAGTTTGTTAGATATGATTTTTCATAACGAACTGTCGAACATGAGCATAATTTAAAATTAGAAATTAAATATTGTATATTACAATTACAATTTATTGATTTAGTAAATGTTGCGACGTATTCACTCGTACACTGAACTATTACCAGATGTTGCATTGTAGCTTTGACATCGTGGACATTTGTTGCTGTTTACATAAAGACGCTTTCTTGAAATTCGATGTTGAATCAAAAGCTAGATTGAAACAACATTCGTTCTCTACAAAACAAAGGAGAGAAGGAACAGGTATACAACGAGAACAAGTTTTTCCACTCTGTATGTATAATAAAACAGGTTTTAAAACCACGGTGGTGGAAGAACTTTTTGCCTTGCATTCCTAGTTGTAAAGATAATTGGAGTATTATCCAAGTAAATATCTTTATACAGTGAAACATACGTACCTCTACGAAATATGCGTACCATGCGTTCTTTAGTTCAACCGAAGAAACATTTTTGATTTCAATTACCACCGGAAATATTTCCCCCTGACCCACTGTGGATGATGGCGTAAAAATAAACATCCTATCATGTGAGCCCTCGCCCCATCGTTGAAATGGGTGGGCCCAGGGGAGGGTTAAACGGTTCGATCTGAATCTTGATATTAATTAATTTATTTCACAGCTTGATATCATGCGCTTTCGGTGGTTGACTGGCGGCGGGACGCTTTATCCATGTTTTTGAGGTGGGTTAACTTTTTAAGCTCCCCGGCACGGTTGGTTGGTCGATCGGTTCGGATCTCGCTGAGCGAATCAGAGGAATCGTTCGGGTGGTGGGTCGTAGTCGGCCCACAGCCACAAGCGGGAGGGTGGGAATAATTTGTTTAAGTGGTTTTTGATAACGAACTCTGGAACTACTGTTCCACTTGACGGGTGGTGGGTTTTTATCATATTTTCTGTAACTTTTTCCTCATACCTTCGCTTTGCTTGGTTTGCAATGGAGCGTGTATACACGCTTTGGGAAGTTTCTCGGTGATGGTGGAGATGTGCCTGATGACGGTCGGTAGCGGTTTGTTTGAGCTGTCAGACCAAGTTTAACCACCGTGCTCTGCACCCTGTTTGCCATGTGTTGACGCTTGCTGAAAGGTGATTAAGTGGTTGTGTTGCTTTGAAAAAGTGTGTGAGTATTTTTCTGACGATTTGAATGTTTTATTTATGATGTATGCTGCATATAAGTTTATGTAGTAGACTTTTTAAGTAACATTTGAAAGTTTTTCCTAATAACCAATATCATTTCCAATGATAAAAGCAACTCCATCAGCTTCTCTATCTAAAAGGGTCTTTCAATTGTATGAGGTCCTTCTTAGCTAAGATGGCAAAAGCACCAACCTGGCGTATTGAAGGTCTTCTTCTTCTTCTTCTAATTGGCATTACATCCCCACCCTGGGACAGAGCCGCCTCGCAGCTTAGTGTTCATTAAGCACTTCCACAGTTATTAACTGCGAGGTTTCTAAGCCAAGTTACCATTTTTGCATTTGTATATCATGAGGCTAACACGATGATACTTGTATGCCCAGGGAAGTCGAGACAATTTCCAATCCGAAAATTTCCTAGACTGGCACCGGGAATCTAACCCAACCACCCTCAGCATGGTCTTGCTTTGTAGCCGCGCGTCTTACCGCACGGCTATAGAGGGCCCCTGGCGTATTGAAGGTCCTGGGTTCTAATTTCAATGAAAAAAATTACCATTTGCACATCAAGTTTTCAAACATTGTATTCTGTCAATACGCGGAAAATGGGCAATTACCTTTGATTGAACTTTCATACATTTTGAATACCCATTCAAGATTTTCTTCAGTCGGATGTATCAATTAATTACAATTTCCTTTATCAATTATGTTCTCCTCCTCTAGATTATGATGAAGGAGAAGAAGAGGAAACTGATCCTGAGCAGCAACCTAGTGAATCGGATAGTGATAAGGATCAGCAACAGCTTCCGGAGACGATTCCTACAACATTAACAACAACAACAACAACAGTCAGCCCTACGACTGAAGCCAAAGAAGAACACCCAATACATGAAAATCCCCATCTGGTCGAATCAAGTTCTCCTCCTTCGCCTCAACATGAACACCACAGCGAAGAGGAGATTACACGGTCTGAGCAAATACATCCGTCAGAGACACATTCAACATCCGAAGATGAAAACGAAGTTGAAGAAAATGCTATTGACAATGAAGGCGAAAGTGAACCAATACCGGAAGAGCCATCGGAGAACGAGACACAGCTCAGAATTGCAACCTGTGGTGCCAATCGGGGAGGTTGTGATCACGAATGCCAGGATGGACACGAAACTCACCCAGAGATACGATGCTCCTGCTATCACGGTTTTCAACTTGATGAACACGACGGACGTACATGTCATGGTGAGTACCGGTGCATCCTTAACTGCATTGATTATGGATGTAATACAAACTGGCATTTGCTATTTGATGCATCCCGAAACCCATCATGGAATATTGATAGCTACAATCAATTTACGACAATTGATGGCAGTGACAGGTGGTCGAGAAAGAACTGACAAACTCCGTAATATTTCTAATCGGTTGGGGTTTCACGGTACGATGTCAGTTAATGGTATCCAATTTATGATCCCTTCACATTTAGAACAGATGAAGTGGTTGTCAGTCACAGTTATACCTGCTTCTACGGTTGCTTTTATTGGGTGGCGTCAAAAATGTAACATAGAAGCTGTTTCGAATCGATCATTCCAGATGTCACCGAGGATTCTGTATTAAGATATCTTCCCTAGTCCAAAATGTTTGGGTTACCAATGAGGTGGAACCCGTCTAAATCGTTTATTTATTTTTTCAACTCCATTAGGTGACAAATGGGTTGAAGAAAGATGTTTCTCACTTCTTCTTTGATTAAAGTTGACATGTAGGCCGGGGTAATGAGAGGACGGGCTTGTAACAATATTGCGTGGAACATGTTTTACAGTTGTGTTCAGATTTTGTATTTCAGCCAATCAGAGCTAATATCAATAGACTTATCAATTGTTTTTGTATGAACTCATAGACAAATACGACTTATTAAATCGTTCGAACTTGTCAAACTTAAAATCAAATTATCAAACCCTTCTGTATTTATTTAACCATAAGTTATATTCGCTACTATGTTATATGACATATCCAATACCTAAGAAAGTACATCACGTAGTTTCAAAGTTGATTGGTTGTGGTCCAAGTATTGACCAGCCGACATGGACAATAATTGCAATATTTGAAAACTAGACTTTTCAAGCATTGGAATTAAAATTTAATTTTACCTTTATAGTACCTATAGGTAAATCAGGAAAAATCTTTAGTTTTTCTTTCAAGAAAGTTTGTTCCACTTGCACTATGCTCCATCGAAACTGACTAAATCGGATCGCTACTGTATTCCTAACGTACATCGCTGTCAATCTACCATAGTAACGCGCTCGGGTGTCTGTTGAAGGTGTGATGACGAAGAATGTGAACCACTTGATTAATTGTCAGCACGCGTCTCGGGTCTTCCTTCTACCAGCTGAAGACGAATTTTCTTTTCGCTCGAGTGTGAAAATTAGATATACGTGAGCAGCTGTGGTGTTGAAACCACGTTTAAGCTGCCACTTGGTCATAGAGTCAAATTTTCACCGTTTATGTTCAGAACTGCATTTGTCTCCCCTCTATCTGGTGGATGAATAGTGCTGGGGCTCTACGCACGGAGGCAGGCGAATCACGTCCAAGCAGATGGGAAATTTGCTCTTTTTACGACAATTTAAGCTGGGGTGCCTGACCCGGCAGATTAGAGCTGCTAATGATCTGTTGATTGGCTTACTTAACTGGGGATTACATGATAGATTATGAGAAACAGCTGGAGAACGGTGCACCCTTTCCCATTGCCGTAAATTTTCAATCCAGCCATCAGACGACCTACCTTTCCGGAGAATTCCGCTCAAATATTCATCAGCTTCTAAAAGGTATTGGTGGGAGGCATTCATTTGACATGAGCTCGTCCCATAGCTATTCCCTCTTGTTGATGATAATTGTGGCACATCTGTCTCAACCAACACCATTTGTGCAACCGTGCATATATCCCGGCGGATGAAGAAGCGAACCTACGCGACCCAACCCTCTGACAGCCGACTGGGAACAATTAGGAATGCAGTCTCAGACACCAACAGCAGCAGCAGTGAATCTTCGACCAGCAAGTAGTTGGCCGGTGCGGGCTGCTGCTTCCCCGTTGAGTGTCATGTTCATCTTTGTCATCATCATCATCTGGGCCTGGCTGCTGGTGGAACGTTCGGAGAACCCAATGTTCCCGAAAGGCGCCGCTCTCGCCTGTCATTCAAGTGCCAACGCCAGACGCCCAGCTTGACTGCTATAAGGTTTGCCTCATCTTGCTCCAGCAACTATTTTTGGGATCTTGGAACCGAGGCGTCATGACCATCGAGTGTGAAAAACGCGGGACGAAACGTGAAAGAAACTAGAACCGAAAGAGGAAAATGGTGTAAATTGTAAATAGCTGTTAATTAATTGGATTCATTTACTTTTCTGCTTTGTGCGCCCCCCGTCTATTAGGATCGTGTTCCTCGCTGTTGCTGCAGTGGATGCGACTGAGACAAGCCGTCTTGTTAAATCGGGGGAAGTTTGGAATGGATTGCGCTGCCGCTCTGGAGAACAGTCTCATTGCGCTCGTTAAGACCATCAGTCAGCAATGCCGGAAAAAGATGGGAAACGTCCTGGATCACGTTTCGTAAATCGTGTTCCGGTAGGTCCTTGAATGGGAAAAGATTCATCGCACATGGAGATGTTTGAACTCGAATATAGAATCATGCATTCTGTTTTGTACTATTTATTAAGGTTTACTGAAAGTTTTATTGGGAAATACAAAGTTATGCAATTGAATTTTTGTGTGTCATCTATATGGTTTATGATCGCCTGATATTTTGATTTTCAACGAATTAACAATCAAACTGTCACCCTTCATCACTGGAATCCTATAGGTGGTACGTCTTTTCAGTCTGAAAGATGACGCTCCATGGATGGGCCATGATTAGCTCAATGACGGCCCTAATTAGTAGAGATTTTACACGGATTTAAACTGTCTTGTGCGCGTTTCGATAGCAGAAGAAAACTAATCTCAATCTTCTGTCTTGGGTATATTTGAAACATCAGTAGAGGATTAAAGCGAAGTTGAACGTTGATTCTACATTAGAGTGATAAAACGATAAAAGCTGGGATATATTATTCGTACCATTGTTTTGCATACCTACGGTTAAGTGTTGGATCACGAAGGGCGATGTTTTAGCGGATTACGGAAAGAAATAAATATCATCTCGAATAGGCTTAACAAAGTACACCCGATTAAAATCCTTAAAATTCGATTTTCTTGGTTTCTTCTAGACTGAGTATGTCCCTATCCCTAGTAACACACATGTTCCTCGTTAGTTACTGCAACTAATTTATGGCCAGATTTAGTCACATCACAATCAAGTTGATGCAATCATTTTTGTCTGACTTGTGCTGCTCGGGATATGATGGGGGTCACAGGGAGTGAGCGGGTCATTTGATTGAAATGTCTTTTGGCGTAACGGTCACTTGAAATAATTATAGATAGCGTCAAAATAGCAAATCGTACAATTGTGTAAAAAATATTGGCGTATTCAGATTCTGCAAGGTTTTAGTACAAAAAGTATACAGATACAAAAAAATCCTTCTGAATTTGTATATGCCAAAATGTAATACAGATTTTGCAAGATTCTTATACAGAACTTTATTGAAATGTGCAATAGAGTGGGGCGTCATGGTCATTTTTTCAAATCAATGGTTTTTCGAAGCCATTCTGGGTCCTGAACAACTATGCAGAATTTGGGACCGATTGGTTGCTTCCTCGCTTTCTGCATCGCGTTTAAAGTTTGTATAGAAATTAGTATGGGAGAACGTATATTTTTGCATTTCTATTACTAGAGGATTCAGTTCATCGTAAAACAAGTGGCACATTACGCTAAAGTATAACCCAAAGGATGCCGAAAAACTTTGCTGAAGAAGGCACGTTGCTGGAACGTCCACGAAAAAAGTTATAACGCTTCGAACGTTGAGTGTTCAAACCATATGCAAAAAATCGTTTATTCTGCCAGCACTGCCGTACTACGTAGACCAATAATTCAACTGAGTGTTATTTCAAAATAATTGATCTTATAGGGCGTTAGAGCTAATGGGTGCTATCCGGAATTATTTCACAAAGAAAAAAATCCGATTAGAAGGAACATGGGTTTTGCCCTTCGATAACCATAGGTTGTCCGGTAGTGCTGGCAGAAACATTTATTTCTTGCATATGGTACAATTAATTTTCAAAACGTAATAACATTTTTTGTAGACCTTCCAGCTACGTCCCGAGCAGCACAAGCCAGATAAAAATGGTTGCCACAACTTCATTGTAACTGAATCTGGTCACATATGAGTTGCGGAAATCTATGTGGAACATGTATGCTGCTAGGGGTACCTTCTTCGGCAAAGTCTTTCGGCATCTTCCAGACTGTATGCTAACATATTGAGTCACGTGATTGATGATAAATTGAAGCCGCTAAGAGCAAAAATGTAAAAAAAAGTACGTTTTCCCATACTAATCTCCATGTAAATTTAAAACGCGATGCGGCATGCAAGGTTGCAACCAATCGAGCCCATATTTTGCACAGTTGATTGGGGTCCCAAAACGATTCAGAAAAACCTTGAACTCACTTGATTGGATGAAGTATGCGTTTTTCCATATGTAAAATTAACGTCTTCGATTTTTCGGCACTGGTTTTAAATAAAACATAACTTTTAAGTGCATAAACACGACGCTTTTAAGAAAAGGCACTATCCGTCCGGCGCGGTTGCTTTATTGATTGGAACTGAGTAATTACAAAGTTAGGCGACTTTCTCCCCTCTTCGCGCTAGTTAAGATTTGGGCAGAGAAGAGGACTATGCAAATGAGTATTTATCTCCTGGTTCAAATTGATATCTCTATCTCAGATGCTGTATATAAAATGTTATTCTTACAATCTCAGTGAAGCTGATCATGTGCAGAGTGGTTCAGGTGGAGAATTGGCCAATTTAAATTACAACCGTATTATACAATATTTTACATCACCGGCCGCCTTGAAATACGCGAGATTTCAAACTAAAAGCGAACTAGAATAAACTTAAATTTTACAGAGAAACATTGCAATATTGATATACACAGTACATTGAACGATACAACACAATTCAGTCAAAACTGCCCTCATACGATTATGATCCTTAGTGCTTCTAGAAGATGACTGCTTTTCACGACTTCTGTTGACGACCCTCATTGTAGAGCGGCTTCAAAACCGACTCTCGTAGAACCTTATTGGTCTTCACGGAACACTCGGGCGTGCACTCCCAAGTTCCGTGAACTTGCGATGATAACCGACCTGCATCAGATGAGAGGAGGTAATTTACAAGAATAATACGAAAATAACTTGACTTCCCTGGTGCGGAGGCTTGCGCGCCTCCGCGGGCGCTCCTGCGCCGTTGTGTTGCGTTCGACAGTGAGCAAAACGTTCGATGAGAGTTACCTAGTACGGCAGCGTGATTCCGTGCATCGTGAGAGTCCTACACCAGATACGCAACTCGTTGCGTGACGTTCGTGTGGACCAGAGTAGTGTGACATTGAGTTGACATCCTTCTTGCGTAGTATGACTTACTTCTGCGTAGTGGTGACGTGTAGAGGCGTTGACGTAACTTTGCGTGACCATCCTATGCATCATCCTTCCAGCGTACTCGTAATGACGATGATAGCTTGACGTTTTCCGAATCAATACATGAAACCAGAATGTGCGCATCATAATGGAAACAAACCGATTCTCAACCGGTATGAAGAAAGTTGTCAGCTAAGGGAATCGAGAATTGAGCAGCGAGGCAAGGAGTGAAGCAACAAGGCATCGCATCGTGGTAGAGGCGCAGAGCCTCCGGAGCAGGCAGGCAGCTATGGCGGACGAAACATTCCATAAGTTTTTTTGTCAATTGTTAAAACACGAACACTTAACTGGTATGCGGGGACCGGTTAGTCCCCGCAGGTGCACCTGCACCTATGTTGATGTGATGACATCCAGGACACTGATGGACATCTTAGTGGAGGCGCATGCCCTCCTGTGGGCGTAGACGGCTATGGCGGACGGAACATTCTTTGAGTTTTTTCATAATTCATTAAAATAAAAATACTTAACTGGAGTGCGGGGACCGGTTGGCCCCCGCAGGCGCTCCTGCGCCTTCGTAGGAGGACTATGGGGTCCTTTAATCGTGTGGCAGGTTAGTGTTTTCGTGAATGGGCAAAACACATATTTTGGAAATTGCCCGGGTAAACGTACCGTCCTTCGTTTTTACCGCCACCACTCTTATGTTTCCATCCGCTCCTGCGTGGATTTGTACCACTCGACCGAGCAACCATTTTAGAGGAGGCATGTTGTCTTCTTTTATGAGCACCATGGTTCCCACACTCAAATTGCTCTTTTTCTTTGTCCACTTCGTCCTATTATGTAGATCGGACAAGTACTGGGTGGACCATTTTGACCAGATACGTTGAACAAACGCCTGTGTTTGCTTCCACCTTGGCAGTTGGTTGTCTGGTAGCTCTGGAACTGATGGCTCTGGTATCGCTACAAGAGGCCGCTGGATGAGGAAATGTCCAGGTGTCAACACATCCATGTCCCCGGGATCGTTGCTTAACGGTGTAAGAGGCCGTGAATTAAGGCACGCTTCGATTTGCACCAAAATGGTCTCCAATTCGTCTGGAGTTACGATCTTCAAACCGATTGTCCTTCTCAAATGGTGCTTCATCGATTTTACAGCAGCCTCCCAGAGGCCACCGAAATTCGGTGACTTAGGAGGAATGAAGCGAAACTCGATTCCTTTGTCGGCTGCTGTGGACACGATTGCTTTCTGCGCTTGCTCCGTCATGAAGAGCTGCTGGAGTTCATCCAGTTTGCGTCTCGCTCCTACAAAATTGGTCGCGTTATCGCACATAATGACTTCTGGGATGCCCCTTCTGCCGGTGAATCGCTTCAAAGCACTTATGAAGGCCATAGTAGTCAAATCGCCTACCATCTCAATATGGACGGCTTTAGTCACCAGACAGACAAAAATAGCCGCGAAATACTTAACCATGACCCTCTTCCGGAATGGGTAATTAACTTGGAAGGGGCCACAGTAATCCACGCCCACTCGAAGAAATGGTGGCGCAGGTGTCACTCGAATTGCCGGCAAATCAGCCATTAGCTGTTCATGAACGCTGGGTTTGTTACGAAAACATGTAACACAATCGTGAATGACTTTGCGTGCCAGGCTTCTGATGCTAAGAATCCAATATCTCTCCCTTACGCTGGCGATCAATAGCTGCTGACCGGCATGAAGAAGTTGCTTGTGGTAGTGACGCATTATAAGCAATGACAGAGGATGATTATTATCGAAGATGATGGGATGCTTTCTATTCGCCGAGATTGGAGCATTCTCCAGCCGGCCGCCGACTCGAATTATGCCATCCACCAGCCGTGGATTCAATGAAACGATGCGGGATGTAGTTTTCACTTCTTCTCTTCTGCTCAGATCCGCAATCTCTTGACCAAAGCATTCTCGTTGAGCGATAAGTGTGAGTCTGCGAATGGCCCCTTCTCGATCAGCATGTGTAAGCGGTCCAATACGTCTTTTTGAGCGGTCAGCTTGGAGCGTGTTATCCTTGAATCTGATCCACCATGCAACAATATTCACTAGAGTATGGAACGACGACGTCCGAGTGAAGATAGCGTTAAATTCTTCAATGTTGACTACCGCAGCAACAGTTTGATCTGATTGTACGTTCTCCTCTAACAGCGCTTCTTCTACTTGTGATCTGGAGACCTCGATCGTCGTTGGCCAGCTCGACTTGTCTTTTAGCATCCAGCTAGACCCGCTCCACCAGAGGGAACAGTTCTTGAGCTGCTCTGGAGTTGCTCCTCGTGATATCAAATCGGCTGGATTATCTATGCCAGGGACGTGGCTCCACTGTCCTTTTTCGTCAAATGCTGCACTTCGGACACTCGATTCGCTACAAACATCTGCCACCGTGATGGAATAGAAGCTAGCCAGTACAGGACAATCATAGAGTCCGTCCAAAAATAGGTCTCAAACGAACTCGGAATACTTTTTGAAACTGCTTCGTACACGTGGGCTAGCAGCAAGGCAGATGACAGTTCAAGCCTGGGGATGGTTTGCAGCTTCCTTTTCTTCTTGGTTGAACCTTCCAAAGGCGACACCCTGGATTTTGCTATCAGAAGACGTGATGTTATCTCTCCATCCCAATCTACGCATCGTATGTAGATACATGCACCGTATGCTTTTGTGGAGGCATCGCAAAACCCATGCAGTTCAACCGACTTGAGTTCCTTTCGAAATCCGATCCATCGAGGAATCTGCAGCTCCTTTAGACCTTCCAAACTGCTTCGATACTCACGCCACTGTTGCTGTAGATCTTCAGCTAGCTTTTCGTACCATGATATCTTAATCATCCACAGATGCTGAATGAATATTTTTCCGGCCACAATAACTGGCCCAATGAGACCACTTGGATCGAAAATTCTTGCAAGGTCAGAGACTTCGGGCACTTCGTTATGGCAGACTCATTCCACTCAGGTGCTTTGAAGTTGAAAAATCTGCTTGAGGCTCCCACACAAGCCCCAAGGTCTTGATTGCTGCACTTGAACCATCTAACTCGAAAGAAGTTCTTTCGTCTCGATACTCTGGAGGTATCTGCTCGAGAATCTCGGGACAGTTTGAGCTCCATTTTCGCAGGGTAAACCCTCCACCGCGGAGTAGTTCTTGGACGTCTGCACAAAGTGTAATGCCTTCCTCGATTGAATCAACGCCAGAGAGCATGTCATCAACATAAAAATCCTTCACTAACATCTTGGCAGCTGCTGGATAACGATCTCCATCTAATTCAGCCAGGCGACTCAAGCACTTAGTTGCCAAATATGGCGCTGAAGCAGTGCCGTACGTCACGGTACACAGCTCATAGATTCTGATGGGATCGGTAGGAGTCACGCCAGAAAATCCTCTGCAATCTACGATCGCTAGGCTGTACTAGTACCATACGGTACATTTTTCGACGTCGGCCACTATCGCGTATTGATTCCATCGAAAGCGTGTGACAATGGATAGCAGATCATCTTGTACTGTGGGCCCAACCATAAGGGCATTGTTGAGTGACACTCCGCTGGTCGTTGCACAAGACGCATCAAAGACGACCCGCAGTTTTGTCGTGGTGCTATCTGGCTTCAGGATGCAGTGGTGAGGAATGTAGTATTGTGGTCCTCCTTCCTCCTCGTAATTCAGCTCTACCATGTGACCCAGTCGACGATACTCATGGATGAATTCCTTGTACATCCTTTTCGTTTCTGGGCTTGCCTCCAGTCTCTTCTCTAGGCTCAAAAAACGTTTCAGCGCTGTGGCCCTTGAGTCTCCCAATCGTTGGATGAGAAACTCCTTCTTCGGTAGCGTTACAACAAATCTACCGGTTGCATCGCGAATGGTTGTTCTGTCGTATATGGCTTCACATGTTGATTCCTCGACTGATAAAACGCTATTCGATCGACAGGTTTCCAGTTCCCAAAAACGCTTGACTAACTGATCCACTTGCTCCGTGCAAAAATTGGCAACCATTGGTCTCGCAATACTCGCTTCGTCTGGTAATTTTCCGCACACAATCCATCCCAACTCTGTATTTAGCAGTAAAGGTCCATCCTGCTGAGGTTTCAGCTTCTCGGTTGATAATACTTCGTAAAACAATCCTGCGCCCACGATGATGTCCACCACATTAGGTACGCAGAAAGTTGGATCTGCTAGCACGATGTCTTCAGGTAACTGCAATCTCTCACGGTTGATTCTCGCGCTAGGTAGAACGGTTGTCACTTGCGGAAGAACGTAGAACTTCTCCTCCTTGGCGAATTCAGATATTCTTGAGTGAAGGTGAGCAGTGACCGATTGTTTACACCTTCTTGTAGCCTGGCCAATGCCGCTTACTGAGAAAGACTCCTTGGCTCTTCTAAACTTCAGCTTCTGCGACAGGTTCTCCGACATAAAACTGGACTGGGAACCACTGTCCAGTAAGGCTCGAGCGAGCATAGTACTGCCGAAACTATCTTCAACAATAACTATTGCAGTTGCAAGTAGAGCTGGTCGATCTGATTTGTTGTCAGAAAGAGATGCATTGTAACTTGTACTTTGGAGTTGTGTTGTTGGTGGTGTTTCGTGTTGCGTGTTTTGTGTGCTTGTGAGGTTGGAATTGTTGGCAATATTTGATCGCTGAGATGGATGGAATTCTTGTGATAGTGGCTGTGTTCCTGAGGTTGAAGCATTCTGTGTCTGTATCTGTGGGTTCTGAGGAGGACGTTGGAATCGCTTGACCGGCTGTGGAACTGACTGACGGGAGAACGATTGAGCTGTGCTTAGATGTAACATAGAATGATGCCGTTGACCACACACGCGACACGAACTTCGACTGCATGATTTAGACACGTGACCACGACCTAAGCAGTTAAAGCATAAACGGTTCATCATCACTGCATTTCTTCTTTCTTCAACCTTTAGAGTCTTGAACTTTCCGCACATGAATGGTGAATGCTGATTTCCTCCGCAGAATGGGCAGACGGATTGAGCTTGAAGTTGGATTCCAGTGTAGCTGCCGGCCGGTTTCGTTGTCTTCTTCTGATCCGACTGAAAGCCTTTTACACCAACCGACTGGAGAACGATACAGTGGTTTTTCAGGAACTTTAGCATGGCATTATACGTTGGAACATCTCGTGACCGATGCTCGGTTTCCCAGAGTCTCAGAGTTGTAGTGTCCAACTTGCTCGCCAGCATGTATGCTAAAATCGTGCTCCATTTAGCAGTATCTTCTCCCAGCTTATCAAGCATTTGAAGATGTTTATCAAATTCACTTAAAATGTGATTTAGTGAATCGAAGCATTCCTTGCGTACTGGCTCCAACGCAAAAGAGCGTCCAAATGCGATTTGACCAAGAGCTTCTTGTTTTCATACCGTGACTCAAGAGCCTGCCACGCTATGGTATAGTTGACTGCGGTCATCTCGATCGACTCTATCTCTTGGAGAGCTTCTCCGCAAAGGCATGAACGGAGATACGTGAATTTGTCAATCGCTGATAGTTGACTATTGTTCGCTATCAGGTTTTTGAAGGAATCGCGAAACGTTAACCAGTCCCGCAGGTTTCCTTTGAATAACGGCAGCTTCAGTTCTGGCAGTTTCACATGGGATAGCTGTTGCGTCGCCGTGGCTGCAGGTGCAGCTTCATTAAGGACTCGGAATACAGGCCTGTAACTGTCTTCTCAACGTGAAGTACTCGTCGACAAACTCCTTCATAACGTGTTCGTTCTGCTTCTCCCGCTTCTGGACCCGTGATGCTTTGTCCTGCTTGCCCTCCTCCTCATCGAGCTCAACATCTTCCAACAGCATTTCGATTTGCGTGCGAACGTCACAGAACATCTCGAAAGCCTCGTCAAGTTTTGTGATTCTAAACGGAACTGTATCCCCATCACGAGAATCCTCATAATTAGACACGAAATCCTTGGTTGAAGCGACGATAATCTTGATTTGTCTCTCCTGCTTCGATAGTTTTCGCAATTCGTTATCAGCCATGGTATGCCACTTGCACTTGCACTCATCTATTTAGCACTACTCACATTCACAGTTCCACAGCTACTCGCGATTGATTGATCGAATAGCGATTGACAGAAACCCAACAGACAGAAATGGAAAAACTGCTGATCAATTAAGCATTTTCAAAACCTCAATAACTCAGAAAATCGACTCAGCGAATCAAACAAAATCCCATATACCCTCAACAAGCAACACATGCAACTTGCTCGACTTTAGACGGCTGCCTAGCAGCATGCAATCAATGCTCGTCTGTTTAATTGTTCGAACAATAGATACCCCAAAGTAAAACATGCAACTTATCTTGCTTGTCGCTCCGTCGACATAATCAGCTTGGTACAAACGCTCGGCAACATCCAGTTCCAACTCCAACAGCAGCAGCACTCGATGGTTTCTTGGTGACGATCAGCAACAACAGCAACATTCGGTATTCACAGGCCAGGATCAACAACAGCAGCAACAGGATAAACTAGCACGATAGTCTCCGGCAGGTAGCAGATACACTTTCTTTTCCAGTTCACTTCCCTCGATTGGCCGTACAAACTACTAATGGCGAACTATCCTCCTGTAGGCATTCAATCAATTGGCGGCACATAAAGCACGATTCGTCCCCTTGCTTATTGTTCAATACGACCGGGCACTTTCACAGTAGGTCTCAGACCAAAACTATAGTCACTGTCCGTTAAACAATACGTATAGACGGATAGCGTATCACATCACAATATGGATACCGCAATCGAATTAGCACACGACGATTTGCTATCGATAATCCGCGCGATATTCACGATATGCACTTTATTTAATATCCGCTTCCAAGGACCAAATGTAAAATTAACGTCTTCGATTTTTCGGCACTGGTTTTAAATAAAACATAACTTTTAAGTGCATAAACACGACGCTTTTAAGAAAAGGCACTATCCGACCGGCGCGGTTGCTTTATTGATTGGAACTGAGTAATTACAAAGTTAGGCGACTTTCTCCCCTCTTCGCGCTAGTTAAGATTTGGGCAGAGAAGAGGACTATGCAAATGAGTATTTATCTCCTGGTTCAAATTGATATCTCTATCTCAGATGCTGTATATAAAATGTTATTCTCACAATCTCAGTGAAGCTGATCATGTGCAGAGTGGTTCAGGTGGAGAATTGGCCAATTTAAATTACAACCGTATTATACAATATTTTACACCATACAACCCCACTCTAATGTGCAATCGCTGGTTGAGAGTATGTGTATCTAATGTGAGTTTTAACTATAACATTTCTCTTATAATACAGGGTGTTCAATAAGTTCGAATACAAATGTTTGATCATTGTGTTTGTAAGCCCAATGTACATATTCTGTATTAGTATTGGTGTCAGCGTTAGCGGTATATATACGCTATCGGATGTGTGTAGTGTTGACATTCTGTCACTTGTTGTTTGTTTATTACGCGCGTTGAAAATGGATTGAGGCATCATAAATAGCCGTTTTTGAAGGTTAAAATCATTGCGGCACACTTCAAAACTACGGTTTTGGGGACGATTGATGCCCCCAGTGGCCCGGTGATAAGACGGAGGTCAGCCTTACGTGTTACAATAGGACGATAACCCTTTATACATGGAAAATGCGATTTAAGTCTTATATTGGGTCAATTTTATCAACTTTTTGGACAAAACTTTGCGACCTCCCAGCTTCCCGGATTTGAACCCTCTTAACTTACTTGTTTGGTTCTTTATTATTACTTGCGATGGGTTTTAGAAACGTTTGAAGCTCGTGAAGAAGTATAAAAAAGAGGTCATTCCAAAATAAATGTTACAAACGTTCCTTATAAACAAAACTTCCAATGAAATGCAACCGGGAAAAGAAATAATTTAATCTTGATTTTTAAACATTTTTTGAAAGTGTATTCGAACTTATTGAACACCCTGTAGGTATGTGAATTCTGATGACATATATGAGGAAACACATAGCGGGGCAAGTACGCCACCCAGCATTTATTCAGTACCATATCTATCAAATGACCTAGCATGTATACATATAGATTCGATCGTATTATCAGACATAGTGTACGGGATTTCATTGACTATTCTAAATTTTGACGTTTTTATGATCAATTTTTTAATGAGCGTCACAATTGAGTGCCATTTGATAATATTCCAATTAATTCAAATAAGCTGACACATTACATAAGATAGAGACATACTATTGAAAAAATGCAGAAAATGTATGTATTCCATAGCTCCTTTTTGCTTACTGCTGGAAAAAAAATCACAAAAATAAGAAACAAATCAAATTCCATTTCATTACTTTATTTTGTATGGGATGGATATCGGAGCTATGAGATGAAGTTCAGAAACAGTAGCCTTGTATTGCAGTTTACCTTAATTACGCTTTTTTTTTGCTCATACAGATGCTAGTTTGGTATTTGTTGCAATATTATCACCTCGAAACGTTTGAGAAAGCTATTTCCCTGCTAAAAAACGATGTAAATGTTATCAAGGCTTTACAATAATCGAAACAGAAAGTAAACGAAGAGAGCCTGTCTTTTGGACTTAAGACGTTTTCAAAAATCAGGCAAGAATTATTACTAGTGGCCAATCTGTGGAGAACAATATTATTTTGGTGGCAGTTTTTCGCATATGTGTGTCACTTTTCAGTCTTGTCACATAGCCTAAAAACTCGTTATTTATTACTATTTAAAAAAAACTCCAAGAAAAGCTTTTTATGCATAAATTGTTTTTCTTAGACCGAATCATTAGTGAAGATTTGGGTGTACATAAATTGGCACTGAAAGCATATCCAAGATTCAAAAAGGAGTTTTCAAAAGTTACAGAGCAAATCGCTTTGGTGGTACACTTGCCCAAATTCAATTTTGGTAACATTCGGTTTTGGCGAAGTTCGATTTTGGCAACAAATGCAATCGATTTTGGCAATAAAACCATTCGATTTGGCCATAAAATTTTTTTGAAATTTTTCTGTTAAATTTCTTGGTTGTAGATATGCACAGCGAAATGCACAACGAAATGGACAAATTTATATAAAATTTGCGAAAAAGAATCCACGTGTCTTGGAGGGACTCGAACTCTCAACCTCCTACTTTCTAGATAGGCGTGATAAACCCTACACAACAAGACCACTTGAAGGTCACGTTTGCGGAAAAGCCATAAGAATCCGAGTACCAACCTCCAATGCGGTTAGCTCTTTTTCGAATACCTTTCGGATGCTTGATTTGTTCAATCTTCACATGTGCTTTACCTTAGAGAGTAGGAGGTTGAGGGTTCGAGTCCCTCCGAGACACGTGGATTCTTTTTCGCAAATTTCATATCAATTTGTCCATTTCGAAACATGTGCTGTGCATATGCACATCTTAGAAATGTAACAAAAAATCATTTGTTTTTAGCAACATTCGATTTTGGCAACATAAATGTTTCGAAAGTGTTGCCAAAATCGATTGGGGTCTGTACAACCATTTTTGTCTTAGCACATGCACAGCCAGTATTGAAAAGCATCCTGGAAATGTCGGTTGTGTTTCCGAGCATTTGCTTGTCAGCATTAATATTTGCAGCATATCATAGATATGATACAAATATGAAAACGGCCAGGCCCATCGTGCAGACTTGGAATTGGGAGATAATTCATAAACTGCCGGCAATCAAATTATTCAGATTATGAATAACATGATCAACGAAGAGTTTTGAATTTACGAAAGGAAGAAACGGGGACAGCCGTACCAACCGTTTCAATATTCAGGGGGTGTATGAAATAGTGACGTTGGGAGGGACATTGCTAAGAAGATTTGTGTCTCTCTTTGCTGATCCTACATCCAGGTTTGTACAATCACTGTTTTAAAACTATCCAGTTTTGAATTATTTTTATACAGTATCTGTATAAAAAGCTTACATCATCATCACCAGGTTGTATACTATTTCGGCGAAAAACATTCCGCAGAATTTTTTTTCGCGGTGTGACATTCCGCGTAATGTATCAACTTTCCGAAACACATTTCGCGGAATGCACTTTTTTTCCGAAAGACATTTCGCGGAATGTACCTTTTCACCGAAAATCATTCCGCGGAATGCCATTTGGCGAAGTTCAGTTAGAATAATTAAAATAAAATCTGGGCTATTTTTATTTTGGATTTAATGCAAATCCGAACCCGACCCGTTCCCGAGAATTTTTGCATTCGTAAACCCATACTCGACCCGAACCCGACATAATTTAATTATTTAAGCCCGCACAAAAGTTTTCCCCGAAAAATTCAAACTAGATATTTCCTGGTTCTCTTTAACTGAAAAAAATGTAAGCCCAAACAACGAACTAGCCTCACAATTACCAAAACTGTTTTTGAAATAATTTTCAGTATTTTATTTTATAAACCTGTACCCGACCCGGACCCGATTTTTTTTGTCTCACAAACCCGTACCCGACCCGAACCCGATATTGTACTAATTTTTCAAACCCGAACCCATCGGGTTCGGGTTCGACTCGGGTTGCGGGTTTCAAAACCTGAAACCCCACCATATCTACCGCCCGTTACAAGGCGAAAGGAGTTGCTAATGTTTTCTTTCAAAGAACACGTCTTCCCGGTATAAGGCGAAGAGAGGGGTTACGCCTTCTTTAAATGGATGCATTTGCTTGGTATAAGGCGAAAGGAGTTGATAATGCCTTCTCTAAAAGAACGCGTCTGTCCGGTATAAGGCGAAGGGAGGGGTAACGCCTTTTTTGAATGGATGCATCTGCCTGGTATAAGGCGAAAGGAGGTGGTAATGCCTTCTTTAAAAGAACGCGTCTGCCCGGTATAAGTCGAAGACAGGGGTAAAGACTAATAGATGCATCTGCTCGGTATAAGGCGAAAGGAGTTGATAATGCCTTCTCTAAAAGAACGCATCTGTCCGGTATAATGCGAAGGTAGGGGTAACGCCTTCTTTAAATGAACGCGTTTGCCCGGTATAAGGTGAAAGGAGGGGTAACGTTCTTTAAATGGATGTATCTACCCGGTTTAAGAGGTAATTGAAACTACTTCTAAATATTCTGGTTGGCGTTTCTTAGCCGTGCGGAAAGATGCGTGACTGCCAAGCAAGGCTATGCTGAAGGAGGCTGGGTTCAACTTCTGGCCCGGTCTAGGAAATTTATCGATTTTTTTGGCTTTTATAAAAGTTTCAACGTGTTAATCTCGTGTTAAACGAATGCCAAAAAATGGTAACTTGGCTTAGAGATCTCGCAGGTAATAATTGTGGGATTGCTGAATGAACAAAGGCTATTATTATTAATATTCCACGAAATGGTGCATTCCGCGAAATGATACATTCCGCCAAAAGTCATTCGGCGAAAAGGTACAAACCGCCAAATGTCGTACCGCGAAAAGTTACAAACCGTTAAATGTCATTCCGCGAAATGTTCAACCGCGAAAATGAATTCCGCGAAACAGAAACGACCGCGCATCATAGACAGCCCAATTTTCGCTAACTTATATTCGTTTTCTTCTTCTATTTACGAGGAAAAATGCTTAGATGAAATTGGAACTCTTTGAAATTCAAAACACAATCTTTTCTATGAAATGGTTCGTACAATTTGCATGGAGTTTATATATAAAACAAAATGAAAGATCATTCTGAAGAACTGATTTGTTTTCTAGAAAAATTGTGGACGCAAAAAATGTATTAGAAAATTGATCATTTTCTGGCGAGACAAAGTTCGCCGGGTCAGCTAGTTTCCTTGAATAAAACCTTGCAGAATTCTATATACCAAGATACAGATACAATAATTGTCAGAATTGTTTTTAGGGTGTATGGTCAATTTTCAATAAAAGATAATGAGATTGGATCCTCGTCAAATGAAACTTGTTGCGAGTAAATCGGTTAAGAACAAGAGCCTTAAAATGATTGAGTTGTTTGCTCGCACAAACGCACACACATACAGACGGACATGGCCTCAGTTCATCGAAAGGAGTTGATGGGTATATAACTCTGGGCCTGGCATAAAAAGTTTATTTTTGAAGTGAATATGAAGCTTTTACGTACACTTAGTGTACGAGAAAGGGAAAACGAAGGCATCTGCCCGAAATAATGCAATGCTGAATGCGACCCTTTAGAAATACTCGAATATGAGTGAAAGGTGATTATGGTTTGTATTACACTCTACCACCCAAGACCGCCAAGAGTAATCGAGTCTAAATTTTTTTATTCCTTTGTTCCTTTTTTTAGCTAAACTAAATCGAGTAATTTTTATATTCCTTTGTGTTTTTGCTCGTATACCTTCGAAGAGTGAAATATTTGTTGTTTATTAATTTTCCAAAATTAACCTTTTTTAATAGAAGACTATAATAATGAATGATACACTCTAAAATATTTATCCAACTTCTCACTTCTCATTCCGCACTACATTTCACACTTTTCTCATATCTCGCTGTAAACAATGAGAAACGTTAAGTGAATAGTGAGACATTTCATTACTCACTTGTCAATTCTGACTTTTAACAGTGAGCAGTGAGAAATGAGAAGTGAGTAGTGGGACGTCTCACTTCTCACGGTCAAATGTCCTATTCGGTCAAATGATCTATTCTGTCAAATGTCCCTTTCGGCCAAACGACCATTTAGGCCAAATGACCATTTCGGCCTAATGACCCTTTCGGTCAAATTACCCTTTCGGCCAAATGACCCTTTCGGCCAAATGACTTTTGGCCTAACGATTTGATCGGGTTCTGTGAGTAGTTTATCAAGTAGATCCATTGATCTAGAATAAAAAAAATTGGGTGATACCTTATTCTAGCAAATGTGGTTTACTCCAATATTATTATTTTATTTTCCAGATTATCCTGAAGCTGTAATGACTCCGTCGAATCTCAACGTAATTTACTACAATTATTCCTAGTACATATGTTGATTTTTTTTTTCGAGTTTCCAATTGCACCTTCGTACCCGAATCAAAATTTTTTAATAAGAGGTCCAATGTATAAGGATCTAAAGGATTGTTTTTAGATTCTACAAATAATTCAAAAAGTAATCGCATGAAATTTCGTACTTCTGGTTCCTTCATATTTATTAAAATAACAAAACAACCTAGCATTCCCATGACTGAAGAATAATATATTCAAACTTATTCTCTGTAACATATTACTTTTGCATACACACAGTATGCAACATTCTAAAAAGTTGAAAAAAGTGGAACTAATTATCTGGTTGGTTCTCAGAGCCCTTTATGCAGCGTACAAACGGTCAGTACACAGTTTGGCCAACATTGGCTCCACCCTTCGTTTAGTCAAGTATCGACCATGTTCTACAAACCGCGACACGAACACTCGATTGATTCGATCAAAAATATCACACACGAACAATCGACGCGCCAACTTGATCACTAACCATCAAAAATATATGAGGGCTTGTGCGACTTCACTACAAATGCTCAAACATGTTCGGCAAACTATTACTCCGCCCGACAGGTCAAACCAAAATCAAACCGATTTGATTTTTTTCCGACCGAGCCGCCAACAACTTCACACAGTGTCAAACACAGCAGCAAAGAAAGAATTTTCTTTGGGGGTGGAGTCAATTTTGTCCAATGTGTTTGAGTGTGTGTACGTATGATTTCATAGTTAAGTAACAACCATTGCACTTTCGCATATATTTCGAATAATTTAGGGACAAACATCGCAAATTAAAAACATTTCAACCGGCAAGCACTGAGGTTTGGAACTAGCAACGTATCGATGATGCAGCGGTAAAATTATCCTAGTAAACGCGCAATAAGTCAAATTCGCTGAAATTTCGAATGGTTGATACGTCAACTATGAAATCACGAGCAGCTTGGTGCTTTATCGGCCCGATCGCACTATAGGCTTGATTTTTTACCTTTCACGTACACTAAATTTATTGAAAGGCTATAATCCAGAAAGCCCCTTCCAATTGCTTTTATTTATTTTCCTTTTCCCAATAGTTATTATTCGTAATTATTGTTGAATTTTAATTATGTGGATATGCTTAAAACGTTGAAGGTGGTTGAAGTATTATTCCAACAGTGACAATTTCGATTGAATGAGTTTATTGCATTCCAGGATTGTTAACGATAATCAACAATTAACGTCGTTAACGTTAACTTTTCAAAAATTCCACGTCGACGGCGTTGCGTTGAATTTTTGACAAATCACACGTATATGAAGAACGTTGAATCAACGTCAACGCCAACGTTGATCGCATCGTTCATTTTCACCCCAGGAGTTATTTTTTTTTAATTTCTTGTTTTTTTTTCGTATAAACATTTTTTGTTTTCTAAAAGGTGAGGATAGTAATGATGATGCTAATCGTCTGTTCAGATTACAAGCTTTTTAACTAGATATAATATAAAACGATAATATAATATGTGAACTTTGACATCAAGATACTGTTTATCAATTGATAATGCACTATTACTGGCTTCTTTCAAAAACAGAGCACATTTGGACTTCTTATTGATCATTTGTTCAAATGAAAATGCATAAAATCAGATTATTTTAAATATTTTACGTGGTATCATTCCAAAAATGAATATGTATAACCAGGGCCGGATTTAGCCGGAAGGGGGCCCCGGGCCGACAGTATGTGGGGGCCCCAAATTGTACAAAAAAGGTTGGTTTCGGTACATAAGATTTGTGGGGGCCCGGGGCCACGCCCCCCCCGGCCCCCCTCTAAATCCGGCCCTGTGTATAACTAACAGTGATGAAAGCCCTCTGTTGGGCACACCAACTGGAGGGATCGTCTTCCGAAAAAATAAACCACCTCAAATTCTAGGGTTGGTTAAAATTTCCTGTATTTGATATGTGAAGATAAACGTTGGTCACGACCAGAATGTATTTTTATGAAGGCTCTTTTACGTTTAGTGCCTCCACTGTCTTGGAATTCACAAATGTCTCCTAACCAATTTCATTACAATGGGTTTGTACTGTAGGTAGATTTTAACGTATAATAGATAAGAATAGTTTTTAAGGAAATTAACTGCATGTTTAGGTTTAACTCACATCTTATAGAGCCAATTATACTGATATGGCTTTCCACAAACAACAGTGAACACTTGTTGTGTTTGCTCGCTCGGATCAGTAAATCCACCTAAGATAGATACTATTATTATTTCACTTATTTATCATTTAGTTCAAACCTAACCACGTTTATGTGTTAGATACTAACTTGTAGTTCAACTTTTAATGTATTTAACAAGTAAAGAAAGATAATTTAACTGCATATCATAGCATCAACAGGCGCACAATTCGATCACACTTTTTATTCTCTATTGTCCATCTAATGCCAACGTCATATGCCTATCGGTTGACGTGCAGATCTATTTTGTCGATGTCGACTCAAGCATGGTGTTAGGGAAGTAGGTGCGCACAGTCCGAGGGACGTCACACTCCCCCCCAGTATGCGGACCAGTCAGGACCCGCTTACTCCTTATCGCGCCGAATGTCCAACACCGCCAGCTTAACAGTTGGTCTCTCGTAGACGCCGCACGCTGTTTGAACGGTAGCCTTACGCGTTTGCCCTTTACTTGTCACCACTCCGAGAACCCTTCCCTTGGGCCAGCAATTCCTCGGGTGTTCAGGATCTGCTATGACTACGATGTCACCTACCTGCAGTGGTTTCACTTTGTCGTGCCATTTCGTTCGTCGAGTTATGTCGGGAAGGTAATCCCTAACCCAGCGCTTCCAAAACAGATTCGCCAACCATTGAGAAGTAGGATGTCCTCGACATACAACCGCAGGATCTGTATTCAGCAATGTCAACGGCTTCGAACCGTCCGAGGAACCCAAAAGAAAGTGGTTCGGTGTAAGTGCTGGGGACGCTGTAGCCGGCACGGAGCGATCCGTATCAAAAAGCACGTGGCTTAAGCGCCACTCCATTAAGGAGACCACGGCCCAATTTATTTTGCCCGGATGAGACTCTCTCAAGGCGAGTCCATTTAAATTTTCCCGATAAGGATTTATGGATCGGTCCAGCCAGCAACAACGAAAAGTGCCAAATCGGGTCCACCCTATCTTCCCTCTATACCGTACAGCCGCACCAAACACTCAAAGAGTCGCTAATAAACAATATCGCGCTGTGACGTTAAACACAATTACTCAATCAAATGGCTAGGGGGACTACATAGAAACATTTTATTGAGGCAAACACATAGCATATTTATTAACTTAATACTAACAGGGGCACATATTGGTTCGGGGTTTGTGTTCTGTTCGTTTTAGTTTTGTGTTCATTCATAATTTCTGTCTCCTATCTTGTGTGCGGTTTCTCTTCCCTAGCTCTCTCTTTCGTTTGTGCTCTATGCTGTGTCTTAATGTGACGTCACTCTTCCACGCAGCGCAGCTGCTGACTAGTCTGCGCTCCTGCTACTTGATGTTATTTTTGTGGTGGCGAAAACGGCTCACGCACGCATGTTTCACGGGTCCGTGATGGCGGACCCAAGCGGTCGTCGGTGGATTGCGACTCGCGAAAATTGTTTCGGCTTCTAGCAGCACATTCGGTTCCTCAGTCTACGACTGGCACAAAAAACGTTTCCTCCGCGGCGCCCTCCTCGGACGCCGCACTCCAATCAAAAAGTTTGCTGACTCACCGGTTTGTTGTGGGTTTTACGTAACCTGACCCAGTCGATGACCTGACGATGGGGTCGACGCTCCCGGCTTGTTGACGCCGGCGATGACGCTTCTCAATGAAGCCGACGCGGCGCGATGGCGATTGCTTGCCGGCTGGTGGATCTCGTCCACGTGGAGGTCCCCTGGCCTTCCCTGGCTGATATGGCGACGGATCGGTCCATTTCTGGCAGGTGGCGATCGCCACGAATATTCCGTCCGTATGGGGTTGCGTCGCGCTTGGGTGCGATAATTTGCTGCGGTGGGAAATATCTAGCCAATCTGGCGAAACAAAATACTTGAGCACAAGCACATCATGTCACATTTAGAGCACATTTACCTATCTAGATGGTGGCATTTGCCAACATACCGCACACAAATATTCACGCACACTTTTCAAATCAGACTGTTGGAGAACGAACAATAAATCAATTGAATAATTACATCTAGATCTAACGCTTCTATAGGAAACATACTTCAGACGATTGAAAAACAAATAAGCAAACGCGGACACTTCCAACTCATTGGCTGATCACGGACGAAATGATTGAGTCCGTGAATCCTCAGATTAAGGAAGGTGGGCTCGGACACAACCGGAAATACGTCATTTCCCGACTCCCTTCGTGTATAATCGTGACCTTATTGGTACGATGGATAATCTGACACGAAAGTTGTGCTGCTTTCCCTCTCCCACCTTATCCAGAAAACAAATGGCCTCCACCCTATAGAGCCTGGCTAATTGATAAATGCCCGCTTGCCTATGTTAAGGGATCTGTTATCCTAAACTATTGGCGATTTATAGATTGCCTTTCTTACAACCTATCTTATGAGAACTATTTACAGGTATTTATGTACAAAAAATATTAACAATATTCCTGACTGCTACAACGCTTCATCGTCGACTGGTACGTGAGTAAGAGGACGTGCATTGAGTACACCTTCTATCTCCGTCAAGGCGTTCCGTAGCTCCTCATCAGTTGGTCGTCGTGAGTGTAGAACTTCACTAAGGTTCCGTTTTACCGATTGTACTAGCCGTTCCCAGCTTCCGCCCATATGTGGCGATGCCGGAGGGTTGAACTGCCAAGCTGTAGAACCTGTCACGAACTCACGCATCAACTGATTTTCGTCGACCGCTTGATGGAGCTCATGAAGCTCCCGATTAGCGCCTATAAAGTTGGTGCCTCTATCGCTGTAGAAGCTAGTGGGGGTACCTCTTCGTGCCACGAAATTCCTCAAAGCCATTATGCAGGAACTAGTTGTTAGAGAGTGAGCTACCTCGATATGAACGGCCCTTATGGTCAAGCAAGTCATTAGAACCCCCCATCTTTTTTCTACCCATCGACCCACCGCCACTTCTATTGGACCAAAATAACCAATAACCCCCACGTGTGCAAATGATCTTGGGTATACAGCAAGTCTGGCCGCCGGAAGATCTGCCATTTGCGGCGGTTGAGGGAGAACATCTCGATTTTTACACCGCTGACAGTTTCTACGTATAGTTGATAGTGTTTGTCTCAGACGAAAGATGCTGTATTTTTGGCGAACTTCATTAACCGCAATCTCGTAGTTACGATGCAGGTATTTCTCATGATAAAATGCAAGAAGAAGTAATGTCACTGGGTGCTTCGCTGGTAGAATAATAGGGTTTTTTGCATCACTGTGTAGGTATGCACACACGTCAGTTCTGCCCTTCATCCTCATTACGCCCGTGTCATCTACGAATGGATTTAGTTTATAGAGTGAACTCATCTTCGAGATCCGTCTAACTGTTGTTGTTTCCGCCTCCAAGATTGCGACTTCATCCCGGTAAACATCTCTTTGCGCTTGTCTATAATGGTATGCCTCAGCCTTTTGAAGTTCAGCTCGTGATAAAGGTCCAGTCATCAATGAATCTTTGTTGCGACTTTGTCGTAGATTCGAGCAGAATCGAAATGCGTATCCAGTTACTTCTAACAAACGTTGCCAACTTGAAAATTTGCTCGCGTCGATTGCTGGCTCCATTATCTTAAAATGGAGTAGGATGCTGGATCTCATCTCTTCTTCGGTGAAGATTGATTTTTGTGGAAGCGACGGCCACGTCTCTTCCGCTCCCATCAGGAACTCAGGTCCATTGTACCACCTGCTCTCCGAGGACAGATCGGGTTGATTTCGCCACCTAGTTCCGTCATCCGCTACATTGGATCGAGTTGGAACCCAACGCCATTCGTTAATATTCGTCGACTCCAGGATTTCGCTGATTCTAGAACCAACGAAGGCACTGTACCTTTTGTGGTCGGCACGTAGCCAACAAAGAACGTTTCTCGAATCGGTCCAAAAGGTTCGTTTCAAGATATTCATCGTAAGGTTCAGTGTAACGCTAGCTGCCAGTCTGCAGCCAAGAACCGCAGCCTGTAGTTCTAGCCGTGGAATGGAAGTATATTTAATTGGTGCTACTCGCGTCTTGGCTGCTACTAAAGTGCATTCCACCTGTTCAGCTGCCGCAATTCGTAAGAATACAACAGCCGCTATTGCAGTTTCGCTGGCGTCTACAAAAACGTGAATTTCGATAGCATTAGCTTCTGTCGATGATAGAATGCGTCGATAACATCTTGGAATCCGCAACTTTTCCAATTCTGGAAGTAGGCCCAACCAATCACGCCATCTTTCGAACAAGTTCTCGGGAATCGATTCGTCCCAGTCGATGTTGGCACGCCATACTTCCTGAAGTAGGATCTTCAACAAGATCAAGAAATGGTCGATAAGACCCAGAGGATCGTAAATGGTCATCAACGTTCGAAGGATCTCTCTTTTGGTAGGGCAGCGATGACCCTTTAGCAAGGCTGAATCAAATCTTGTCCAGCAAATCTTATATTTGAACTCGTCTTCTTGTGTATCCCACCACATGCCGAGGATTTTCTGGCTTCCAAGCTCAGAAGCAATATTCAAATCTTTTTCCGTGGACTTCTCGCCGTTCATTTTGAAGGCTACTAATGACGAGTTTGAAACCCAATTCCGTATTTCAAATCCACCTTGTGCGTGGATGAAACGCACAGATTCTGCTAGAGCAACTGCTTCGTCGACTGATTCGACGCTTGCCACCATATCGTCCACGTAGTGGCGTTTCTTGATGACCGCTACTGCTTCAGGATATTCTTCTTCAAATCTGTCGGCATTCTTATTTTTAACAAACTGAGCAGTAGCGGGAGAACAACAAGCTCCGAAAGTCATTACCTGCATGACAAAAGTTTTAACTTCGCCACTTCCTCCTCTATCTCGCCACAGGAAACGCTGAGATTGTTGGTCTTCAGGAGTTATTGCTACCTGATGAAACATTTCACGAATGTCAGCACAAAGGCCGATCCGATGTTCACGAAACTGGTACAGAATGCCTACCAGCGAGGCTAATTGATCAGGGCCGGTAAGGAGGACAGAGTTCAACGAAGTTCCATATGCGGGTGCTGCAGCATCCCATACAATCCTTAACTTTCCTGGCTTATTCGGATTATACACCGGGAAAATCGGAAGATACCACACCCGTTGATATTCTTTCGCTAGCTCATCTGCTGTCAACTCACGGATGTAGTTTTTTGCTTTATACTCTGCTATCTTCTCATGCATGGTGTTTGCCAACTCTCCATTGTTCTCCATGCGCTTTTCTAGGCATTTCCAACGGCGCACGGCAGTAGCTTTATTGTCCGGTAGTCGAATTTTATCGGCACGCCACAGAAGACCAGTCTCGTAGCGCTCGCCGTTGAATCGTGTGCGGGATTCGAGTATCGATAGGGCACGTGCATCATCTTTTGAAAGTCGCTCAACTTGATTCGATTTGACTACTAAACTATCGATGGAAAAGTAATCTTTAACCATCTGGTTAAGATGCATCTCGCTTTGCTTACTACAGGTGCAGATATGGTACGTATGACTAGTGCTCATGGAGTTCGCTGTTGCCCAGCCGCCATAGACTGTCCAGCCGAGATTAGTCTTCACGGCAATCGGCTCCCCCATCCTGCCTTCACGGCTCTTTCGCACCAACATAATATTGGCATGCTTCAACCCGATCAGTATCCGCGGTCGAACTTTTGAGTATGACTCCACGGGTAATCCGCGCAAGTACCCGTGATCCGTCTTTAGCTGAGTCATATCTAGTGATTGGTAGGGTAACTGCAATTCGTCGACAGTTCGTACGTCCTGAAGCAGCGTTCGCTTTCCATCTTGTCCACATATCTTGACATTGACACTTTGTGAGTCGGCTTCGTAACGGTGAGTGCCTCCCGTCCATTTCAAGCAGAGTGGAAGGGAGTTTCCCGATAACCGCAGATCCACGGCAAGTTGCTGGTCGATAAGTGTCAGTTCAGATCCATCGTCCAGAAAGGCATGACATTTTACCTGTACACCGTCTCCAAACAGTGTTACAGGCAAATAGCGGAACGAGCCCGGCCCTGTTCCAGATTGATGCGTGTTTACGTTTCGCTCTTCGTTCTGCCTTGAAGGAGCACTCTTGTTGAAAGATCCACTAGTTGAAGCATATGGTGCAGCCAGATTTTTGTGGAGAAGTACGTGGTGCTTGAATGTGCAACCATTCTTTCCACATTCGCCTGAATTACAGCCACCTCTGTGCTGCCGGAGACATTTGCGGCAGAAGTTAAATCCTCGAACAGTCGCCCATCTTGCTTCGTACGACAATTCCAGAAAACGCTTACATTTTCCCAAACATTTACACGTACCTTTGCAAGCCGGACAGGGTCTGCTTTCTCCAGTAATTGGAATTGGTGAACTACTTCTAGATGTGTGGACAGGCTCAATCCTATCCTTGATTGGAACTTCGGCGTGAGTGTTTACATATTTCTCCTTGCGGATTCCTCGAAAATCCTGATTCTTGCTGCCACTATACCGGATATGTGGCTCGAAAACTACGTTCACGTCCTCCGCTAGCGTGTAGATCCAGCGACTGAATGTAGTCAGCTTTACTTTCGTTTGCTTTCGCTTGTACCGCGCCCAGTCAAGCTTTGTTTGCGGCGGCAGCTTCCTGACAAATTCTTTGAGGAGCGTCGCATCACACATGTACTCCTTTTCACCGCAAGCCTCAATCGTAGCACACAGATTTTGTACTTCTAGTGCGTAATCCACCAACTTGTCCATCGCGTCTGGTTTAATGATTGGCATAGACATAATCTTCTCCTTCAAATGCTCGATTATCGTCTCCGGTCTTCCGAATCGCAGTTTCAACGCACTAATCACTTTTTTGATGGTTTCAGGGCGCATCAAGAAACTTCGAACGGCATTGAAAGCATCTCCCTTCAGGCAGCTTCTCAGGCGAATCATGTTTTCCGCATCCGTATATCCGCACATGTTCGTGGTGTCCTCGTACGTCGACAAGAACATTGGCCATTCCTCGGGATTGCCGCTGAACTTTGGTAGCTCACGAGGAACAACCTGTCTTGCGGCGAGTTCATCCTTGCTAAGTTTCTTGTTGCTCCGCAATGATTGCTGTACCTCTCCCACTGAAAGTCTACCACTTTCGCATTTTAGGCTCTTCTTCGAATTCATTCGGCACCGTTGGTTACAAACTTCCCTGCCACTACCTTCAGTTTCACTGTTAGATGATTCCTCATCGTTCCCAGAGTCACCATTAGATGATTCCTGTTCACTTTCGTGTTCGCCACTAGATGATTCATTATACAAATTTGCAATATCCACTTTGCCCCCGAGCTTTTCCGTTTTATCTTTCTCGTTAGAAGTCCACTTCTTCTGCACACCGGTTTCGCCGCTTTGCTTCAACCAATCCTCCACTTTATGATGCGCACTCTGATGATCAACGATGGATTCGCCACTGCCTTCCAAATCTGCCATCACCTTAAGTACCTCGAACTTCTTCCTGGATAGCTCCCGTTTTCGCTGCATCTCTTCTCGCATAAATGACTCCTCTGCTTCGATTTGCTGCAGCTCCAGGTCTAAACGGGCCTTCATTGATTTCCGCGATGCTCCCGATACAACGGAATCAGCAACTTTCGAAATTGTCGTCAGCTTTCCGTTATCTCTAGCATCCACTACTGGAATATCCTCATAGCCACCCTTATTATCGTCGCCATCATTTTTCTGTCTAGTCACCTTCCTAGCACCTTTTGCCGCTGTTGATCGCGTGCACCGTTTCCGTAAGGTCATCGTCAGCATCCTCTGCGTCGAGCTCTTCCGCCTGGATTTCACGCCTGTGGTTGCTTTCGCGGTAGCGCATTTCAAGCAATTCCAGCTGCTATCTTTGAAGTCCTCGGGAACACCCACACACGCGAGATGGTGCCAGACACCACATAATTCGCACTGCACCATTAGATGATCATCCGGTTTTTCGCACAACGTACAGCTTTTGGTCACCGGTTTGGTCTTATGCACAAGTTTAGGGGGATTTGGAGATTTGGGAGTCGATCTTGCGACAATGTCGCCAATAGGGTCTTTGTTAAGAGTTTGCTTAGATGGGTCTTTAGGGGGTTCTTTATTGCCTGACTTTGAACTTGGAGGAGACTTGTTCGGCTTACCTGAGGTACTTCTGACTTGCTTTACTGCATCCATACCAGCGCCGGTTCCAGGATCGGACATCGTTTCGATAAACGAAATTTTAATTTGTTGGGCACACCAACTGGAGGGATCGTCTTCCGAAAAAATAAACCACCTCAAATTCTAGGGTTGGTTAAAATTTCCTGTATTTGATATGTGAAGATAAACGTTAGTCACGACCAGAATGTATTTTTTATGAAGACTCTCTTACGTTTAGTGCCTCCACTGCCTTGGAATTCACAAATGTCTCCTAACCAATTTCATTACAATGGGTTTTAACGCATGTACTGTAGGTAGATTTTAACGTATAATACATAAGAATAGTTTTTAAGGAAATTAACTGCATGTTTAGGTTTAACTCACATCTTATAGAGCCAATTATACTGATATGGCTTTCCACAAACAACAGTGAACACTTGTTGTGTTTGCTCGCTCGGATCAGTAAATCCACCTAAGATAGATACTATTATTATTTCACTTATTTATCATTTAGTTCAAACCTAACCACGTTTATGTGTTAGATACTAACTTGTAGTTCAACTTTTAATGTATTTAACAAGTAAAGAAAGATAATTTAACTGCATATCATAGCATCAACAGGCGCACAATTCGATCACACTTTTTATTCTCTATTGTCCATCTAATGCCAACGTCATATGCCTATCGGTTGACGTGCAGATCTATTTTGTCGATGTCGACTCAAGCATGGTGTTAGGGAAGTAGGTGCGCACAGTCCGAGGGACGTCACACCCTCCTTAGCCGTGCGGTGAGATGCGCGGTTACAAAGCAACACCATGCTGAGGGTTGGCTGAGTTCGATTCCAGGTGCCGTTCTAGGCAATTTTCGGATTGGAAATTGTTTTGACTGTCCTGCCTGGGCATAAATGTATCATCATGTTAGCCTCATGATAAATATACGAATGCAGAAATGGTAACTTGGCTTAGAAACCTCGCGGTTAATAACTGTGGAAGTGCTTAATGAACACTAAGCAGCGAGGCGGCAATGTCCCAGTGGGGGATGTAATGCCAATAAGAAGAACAACTTACAGTGATGGCCCGATTTTTATCACGCCCCAATTTGGTCTGCCTCCGATTTCGTCTACCATAAATTCGCTGATAGTTACTGCTGATTTTTGCCACATTTTTAAACAGAATTTTATACTCAGAAATAATACTAAAAACGATTTCCATCATATGTTGCTTATCATAAATTCATCAAAGATGTCTGTCAAATCTTTTGGAAGTCTATATAATAATTAAAAACTTGTACCTTCGAAGCTCCAAGCCATTAATTGATTTTTATTTGTGAAATAGATGCATGCAATCAAATATGATGAAAATAACCAAAAATAGCTGTTCTGACTTCTCTAACTTTTCGCGATACATTTTAAGATCAGCGAGAAAAGGTATCATCACCGCTAGGTGGATTAAACTGTTTTATTTTTTATTTTATTTTAACAATCATAAGACGAGTAAATAGATTAGAGCATTGCAAAATAAATCGTCTGATCGAAAAGGTTTCGTCGAGATAGCAACGTAAATTAAAACGAATCGTGTCGAACGATTCATTCTTCTGTCTAAATGAATTAATACCATTGCAAATGACATTTCAATCACATCTTCAATTCAAATATAAGTTTTCAATTTTGTTTCTTTCTATTTATTTACTCTTCCTTGATTTTCCATTGAAGTCTAATTAACATTTTCCACCAATTATACATTCCCCTCCCAGACATCGACGAGTGCTCTCTGCACAACGGAGGTTGCGAGCAGACCTGCACCAACAAACCGGGTTCTTTCGAGTGCAGTTGTCAACCGGGGCTACAGATTGACGTTCTCGACGGGCGAAGCTGTATCGGTAAGTCACCTTCATCATCTTCGTTTAGACGCAAGCTCCTATCGCTTCCAATTCGATCAGCCTCTTAATATCGAAACGCTTTCATCATCATGCTGATTAGATTCCGTGCAAGCGGTGGTGGTGGTGTTGGTGGTTTTGATTTTGCAGCCTCGTCGCTTTTCGTCTGTGACTAATACTGCTCACACTCTCGTCATTGATGCTATAATTGGCAATAAATCTAGGGTGATATCAACTGGCTTTTCGTACGGGATATCGAATCGGAAAATGGTGGAAAACACTATTTGCGATTAGGGTCAAATATTTATTTTTGTTTCCTGCTAATTCATTCATTTCTTCATACACACATTAATAATTCAATCCGTAATTTTTATATACGATAAAGAGAATGAATCTTCAAAACCGAGTGGAGCGCGGCATCTTAGCTGTCGTTATGATCAGTACCATGAGGCTTTTACTTTATCAAAATTTTACTTTGTCGTGAAAGTTCTCTCCTTAGTATATACAATGCATTGCACCGTTATTTCCATAAATCATTGATTCTTATAAACAAAATTCTCCAAATTGATAAGCTCTACCCTTCAAAACATACATTCGCTTTCATTCCGTTAAACACCGACCGCTATACTTTTCGGAAGACAGGAATCAAGTTCATGAGTTCAATTGAAGTTTCTTCCTAGCAACGTTCATCACCTTTCAGCAATAGAGGCAGGCCATAGCACGTCCTAGAATGGAATGCACATCGCAGTGTTTGTACCTGCCTTCCCTAGACAGACAGGAAGATATAATTCAAATTATTTACCCCGGCTTCTATCCTCGGTGAAACCGTTTGGGAATTCTAAAAGGACTGCAACGTACAAGGAAATATTTCTCAAGTTTCCCGTGCCTTGTATAGAGGGTGCCACGCTCACGCTGCTGGCCTGCCAAAGCGTCTTTAATTTAATGATACGTGAGTTGGAAGTTTTGCTCATTTATGGCGCCTTAGTTCACCCGGGAGCTTTCTTTAATGAACGAGCTCACGTTGCTGGTGCTTCTTCCGAGAATATAGTTCTGTTTGAGATACGGCGAAGGCGATGAAATTCTTGGAAAGGAGAACCAACGGTTTCGGTTTGCATAGGAGAGGTACTTAATAGCATCAAGTTCAGCGAAATGTAATTGTAGATAATCCCATAATGATGGTGCACACAACAATGAAAGTTCAGAGCAAAGCTCATATCGCTGTTCAGACACGTGCCGTCGAGGGGAGAATTGAGTGCATCTTTGTTTGCACCCTGTGTGGTAACTTGTTGATCCCATATGGCTGTGGTTGGAAATTAGTTGATTTAGAAAATATTCCTAGAAATATGTATTTCGTATGTTTTCGTTCAAAACAACATTCCGATGGATTATTTACGTTTATGAATTAATGTTTTTATGCTAATTGGATGAGGCTCTGAGAAATGTATATCGGATTTAGATTTCCGAGTGCAAGCCCATTAATTTATTTTGGTTGATCGTTGTCATGGGAGGCTGGGTGTGAAGAATAAGAAATGAGGGCAATACCAGTAAAGGCGTTCAGAGACAAAAAGGAAATGATCTGATGACCTCAGACTTAGACGCACAATCCAAGTGTATATAATTTAGTAGGTCGCGCATGTTGTTGTTTGTTGAGTTCAGCAGAAGTACATACACATTGTTGCCAATTCCATACTGTCTTTTTGGAACAACTCTATCATGTCTGGCCTTAGAAGAAACCCCTATCTAGACGCTTCTTCTGCATTGCCACTTATTTCAAGACGTGCTCCGAAGCACGAAAGCTTCCACCAACATTAACAGGGTTAAAAGGCTGACCATCTAAAGCATCCATTCATTCGAAACTATTTAGTTACACAGCCATCTCTTGTGCCGTCCTGCTACTCAAGCGAAAAAGCTGCAAAGTAGTTTCCCATTGGCCCAAAGTTGCGATGTCTGCTGAGCTTGTATTATGATAATGATGAAAAGTGACTTTAAGCGGAAAACACAAAAACAGACATCCACCCTCGTAGTCCGTGCCTCGAACGAAAGCACTGGTCGTGGTCGCTCAGACGAGTTGAAGGTCGAGATTTTTCGCTTCTGCAGGGGCTGGGGTTCCAGCGCACTAACGGAGATAAAATGAAACTTTAGCGGTGCTAATAGTGTTGAAATTGTTCCTCCACTAGAAGCACCAAAGAACTTCCCGGATGGTAAAAGTTATTTATATCATTCGCTCACTGGCTGCCAATGGTGGTGGTTGGACCCGAGTCAACAACAATGACCCAAGTGTGGCGAAATATCTTATCATAGGCACTACGTAGGCAAAATGACCGATCGATCGATATTTTCACTTCTTTGGAAATAAATAGATATATTGGTCGAAATAGCTTTTTCTGAAAGAGTCTTCATTCGGTTTGGTCCATGTTATCAGGACAAACGTACCACTCAATCGATCCATCATGTTCGCTCCATCCATCCAGCGATCTATATACCAGCTGAATCATTATTTTTCTTCAACTACTAATTTTTCTTTTTCGACAACCATTATTACCTTCAACAAAAATCTCTTTAAAAACCTACTGTGGATCTGATCAAATTTTTCTTTAATTCAGTTACGGATTGAATTGTTGTTATTTTTTAAATTATCCAAAATAAAAAACTTGGGATTATTTCCATTCCATGAAGATAAAATAGGACATTTTCCTCTGATCGGGTTCAGGATTCACTCCCTTGCCACGACCGGCAAAGGCCAGTTCCCGGATCCCATGATACAATGTTACAGTCGGGCAGTACAAATCCTTGGCTAGGAAACCCGAGCCGCCTCGGGCGAAGATGACGACGTCGACGACGATGATGATGATGAGATGCTCGCCAAGGAAAAGATAAATTCTATTCATTGTCGTAATTAAACTTGTTTGTTCTCATTAGACAGAGCAGTGCTGCTTATCGTTTGCCCTTTCTGCTTCGCAGGCAAATTTTTCCATTACTCTTCAGAGGGGGTACCCGAGTGGGAAGGCGAAACAAGATTTTAATATAATTGTAACAGCTTCAGTATTTATTTCAACCTTTTGAATAATTAAGTTATAAAAATTTGTCATCATTTTTATCCAATATAAATATTGATACTTCAAAGCCATGTTTGTTATTGTCTTTGTTCAGAAAACTATTGTACTTAATAACACAACCTGAAATATGAATATGATGTTCTTTCCTACTCGGGTATCCGTTTTGCTGTGTATCCGAGGTATGTTGGGATCTAAAAAATAGGTCATAGGGCGCTAAGGTAGAGAGCCTTCCATATATAGATATATATGAAGATTTTTTTTAAATAGATCAATTATTTGGTAAGTTCAGTTGTGTTAGGAAACCGAAATTGTTGAGTATAATATTTACAGTTCATATCAACATATCAGTGGCTACTCAAGGAAATTATATGAATATAACTACATAATATTTTTTTTTGCGATACGGTATTGGAGGGTAGAGTTCGGAAAAGGTATTGGAGGGTAACCGCTCCCTTCGGTGGGGTTTGATCGCTTATGTGGTCGGGTTGAGATTAGACGACCAACTGTCACAACCTCACACAACCCTACATCATCGAGCGCCGTTGCTGATGAAGCAAGTGTGTAGGAGCCAGACAATACTAAATACTATAGACACTATAGTTTCCATAGACGAGCTGAGGCGAAGGCGAGTGTAGCCAAACGAACTGTCAGTTAGTGTAGCCAAACGAGCATGATGTCACGATTGCAATCCAAGCAACGGAGCGTGTGACGTCAAATTCACGTGGTACACTGTGAAAAAGTGGAAAAACACACTTAATCGAAATGCGCTCGTCTATGGAAGCTATAGTGTCTATACTAAATACTCATCCTACTTGGTTGGCATTGTACAAAAATACATATGTGAGAGTTAGTTCTGAAATTGTATTGCGAGAGTTCGGCTACGTGCCCTTTGCTGGGAATTTGGTTTCATCAGTAACCGCTAAGCTGCGGAGGCCGTAGCTTAGTAGGGAAAGCACCTGGAGTACTGGTTTCGTGGGATCAAACCCCACCGAAGGGAGCGGTTACCCTCCAATACCTTATCCGAACTAAATCTATCACATGTTGTGCATATGCATAATCGAGTTTCAGACATGGTAAGGATCATCAGTTAAATATAAAAAATGGGATGCCATTGATATTTTGGAATACTCAGAAATAGTTTGGGACACAAAATTAAATCTCTAGAATTAATTGCGCATTGATTTTCATTAAGAAAAATGGTTTTATTTCCGAATGTTATGGATAAGAAACAATTTATGAATAATTTATCTTATCGTTCTGGTAGCCTTTAAAATTAAAACAACAAACCTTAAATATTAATCGACAACCAACGAACGTATTTTGTTCGCTGTACCAAATGTTCCAAATTACATTAAATAATGTTTAACTAACGCAGCACAAATCAAAGTGTTCGCTTCTCAGTATGTCGTGCAACTGTTCACAGTGTCAGTATAGTCCATCAGTCTGGTTTAATTTATTCATTCAGTCAAAAAATAGCGGTACGGATTTTGATCCCTTGCCTCAACATCTGTCCACGGTTGTTGAGTTATTTTGATTCAGGAGGTGTTGAATTATATCAATATTCTGACAAAATTTTAGTGATTCTAATATGTGAGAATCAGGCCCAAAGAATCAGGACTTTATTTGCTTCCGATATTTGTACTTTGTAGGCACTACTACATTAATATGTTAAAGTGTTTAGGTGTACGGCTTTCGGTATCCCACGGTAGACGTTTTATGTTTTCGTTGCATTTTTTTTTAGTTCTTGGGTTTTTTTTACTAGGAATCTGAAATTGTAATACTGTGAGTTCTGAATTCTGAGTAAGATACCGCCAACGGGGGTGTCATTGGGCCAAAATGTGGTATGCTCCAAGTAAATATTACAAAGCTCTAGTAGTTAACATTGGAATCAAGTTGTAATTAATTTGGTACAAGCTTAAATAATAAATTTAGCGCTGTGTGGGGAAAAAATAATTAATTATGGAAATTCTTCAAAGTTATATGTTGTTCAAAATTGGCGCATTCTCACCCCGCACAAGGAGTGACATTGGGCCAAATGAAATAGTTCAGCGGTGACGATGAAACGATTCAATTGTTCATTTAAAATAATTGCCAACATAACGGCTTTTACCAACTATGTAAGGCAAATCAACTGAAGGCTTGGCCCAATCTCACCCCTTTTTTGCGTGCATTGCTCGTTGCTACGAAAAACCAGAACCGTTATATAAATATTAATTTAATTCGATAAAACAACAACAGATTATCGTAACATGATAACAAGGTATCCATCGATCTAAATACTAGTTATGTAATAGATTTGTGGGGCATTACTGACACTATTTTAATACGGGTTTATTCGCTCAATAGTTTTACATTCAAATTCCAAGCATTAACGTACGAGCACAATTAGTTCTTGGAATTTGTTTTGTGATTTACTAGACAAGAATTTTAATATAATTTCGAACCGTTTGCATTTTTCATCAAAATTCGTAACAGTTTGTGAGATATTAGGAGTTGAAACATTTTTCGTTTTTGGCCCAATCTTATCCCCTAGTAGACTGATTCAAATTTTGACTTTTTCGCTCCTCTATGCTTAAACGATGACATTTGATGTTTTATTAACCCTCCTAAATTTTTAGCTAATTTGGATGTAACTAGACTGAGCACGCGCAGTTTGAAGTTTGTATGAAAATTACTATAGGAATTGCCACATAAGTGAAAAACTGTTCCGTGTTGCGACCCATTAACTATTCAAATGTAATCGACACGATGCTTTCATAGAATACTTCCTAAGCGAGAGGGCAGTTGTTGTGGCGAAGCGATTTGACTTTTGTAAGCAAAGTTATTAATGAAACAAAAATGCTCATTATTGATATTGATGTTATTCTTTTACGTGTTAAATTGAATTTACCACGATTCAGTATTTCTCTAATAACTTATCTTGCAAGCATAGAATCGTTTCGCAACAAAGACGATCAGCTTCATTGCAAAATTTTCTATATTGGCAACATATTTATATGTTTTTAGAGCCTAATGAGCAACGTTGCGGAACGGTTTTCCACAAAAGTGACTGTTTTCATAGTAATTTTCATACAAACTTGAAACTGCGCGTGCTCAGTCTAGTTACATCCAAATTAGCTAAAAATTTAGGAGGACTAATAAAACATCAAATGTCATCGTTTAAGCATAGGGGAGCGAAAAAGTCAAAATTTGAATCACTCTACCCTAGGCCCAATGTCACCCCGAACGACGGTAGTTCATATTTCAATAATGTTCTAGGTAACTTGGTTGTTATTTAAAAGTCAATTTATTTATACGGCAATTCACATGGGAAAAATGTTAAAATTGTCGTACAACTTTCAAATAGTGAAGAGTTTGATTGTTCAACTTCAATTTCAGTAATTAAATAAGTCAGCAAAAACTCATTAATTTAGAAGTGTTTTGTCTTTGTTGAGTTGACGCTATCTGCCCATTTTACTCATATGTCAATAAAAACGGATCAACAATGCAATCGATAAAAACCTTAAATTGGCTCTTATAGCCTATTCAGATTATATCATTTATAATACCGTCGTCGGGGGTGACAATGGGTCAAATGGTGGTGAGAATGGGTCACTGTTTCAACTACTTAGAATGCTTGTAGAATAGATTAAATGTATCTGAGGGCAAGAAGACTAAAATATAAGAGACCTTTTTGAAGGATTTGGCTCTACGACCTCCAGACTGCCGGTGAGAGCGACGGCCCATTCTCACCCCCAGACCCATTGTCACCCCTGATGGCGGTAATAAATATCATGACAAAACTTGATGCCAATTTCCATACATTCAATTTTATTTCTCATATTTTACACAATAATTAATATGATAAATGGCGTAATCTGAATAGGCTATTAATGTTGTATTTTGTACAACACTATTTTAGGGTGATGAACTTGGGAATATTTTAAGAATCACTTTAGTAAAAATAAAAAAAATACAACTTAGTTGAAAAAGGGGAAGGGAGGCTAGGCCGAAACGCATTCGGCCAAAAGCCATTTGACCGAATGCCACTAGGCCGAAACCCATCTGGCCGAAAGGGTCATTTGGCCGAACGGGTTGTTTGGCTGAAAGGGTTATTTTGCCGAAAGGGTCATTAGGCCGAAAAGGTAATTTGACCGAAAGGGTCATTTAGCCGAAAGGGTTATTTGGCTGAAAGAGTCGCTTGGCCGAAAGGGTCGTTTGGCCGAAAGAGTCATTTGGCCGGAAGGGTCATTTGCCCGAAAGGGTCGTTTGGCCGAAAGGGTCATTTGGCTGAAAGGGTCGTTTGGCCGAAAGGGTAGTTTGGACGATATAATCGTTTGATCGAAAGGGTCGTTTGGCCGAATGGGTCATTTGGCCGAAAGGGTCATTGGCCAAATGACTTTCGGCCGAACGGGTTTCGGCCAAATGACCCTTCCCCGTTGAAAAACCCTGGATTGATGTTTACAACACAAGTGAGATAGCATTTAGTACTCTGAAGCACGTTCGTGCTAGTCCTTGGGACATCGAAAACAGAAAACTCAAGCACATCTTCTGAAATACGACAAACATTCGTCGTTGATATACAAGGGCATATATTTTTGAATTACGGAAAACATTTTAAAATAATAAACAAATTCAACATCTCCTGAACCGAAATCTGATTCTCGTGGATTGATTTCTAATCAAAATATCAAAATTCGTACAGCTATTATTAGACCGAATGAAGGAAAGCAGGTCAATTCACTCGACAACCACTGTAAGGGAAGACCCATAAAGTACGTCACGCAAAAATTGGCGATTTTCAACCCCACTCCCCTTTGTCACGCTTTTTCAAACAAACCCCTCAAATTTTTGTATCGATTGTCACGCTGCCAAAAATACCCCCTCCCTCTAGAGGCGTGACGTTCTTTGTGAATGGACCCTAAATAGTTCAATACGCACCTTTAGACGGGATACATTCGATTCATATCGCGCTGATCTTACTCTATTTATTGCGATTTGCAGTTTAAGCACAGTCACTACGATACAATATGGTCAACACGCAAACATATGACACCAAAAGCTTTGCGTTCACTGGGTGTCAATTTGTGCTTCAATATCGAAGCATACTTTTTACTTCAATGTTCAAAAAGTTTACTGTCTAGTATTTGAGCAGGGTAAGACAGGGTAACTTATTTATCAATTAATTACTTCAAACACCCTCTGTATAGATATCACATAAGGTGGATGGATTAGGTGTTGTACGGACCTGTCTGAGTATTACCTCATGGTACTTTCCACATCACATTGTTTCTGAATCAAGCCATGGTCCGATGGTAGTCAGTCATGTTTGAAGAACTAGAACTGAGACATTGATGTTTAAATCAAGAAGTATGTATTATATGCAAATATTCCGTAGCTTTGAGATCACACAGTTGGACTGTACGGTTTTATAACAAAAAAATTGGATTTCAAACATCATCTATGTGCCAAAATATGGTGTAGGTGATAAAGCCTTAATTTCGAAGAAAACCCATGTTGTGTTCCACTTTGTTAATTATGGGAACCTTCAAAGTACAAAAACAAGCCCCGTCGAACGATCATTCCTTTTAGAAGTAGACACTGTGAATTATGTACAATTGTATTACAAATGTGTTAAGATTGAAAATCAAGATGTTTTGTATCATTTTTTGTTGCCATATAATATGCCACCATTTGCCGCCATTATGCATTTTTGTATCAGGTACACGTACCCCAGGTTGAGAACCGCTGGCTTACTGTAAAATGTACTATCTGTTGTAGAACTATTTAACATATATTTTTATCAAAATAACTAAAATGTTGACACGCATTGCAGATTTCAGAGTCAGTGACGAGAAACCTTTTCTTAATGTATCGTAACGTTAAATTTCATTGCAATAAAAATGTTTAGTTTCCGAATAAGAATAACAATAAACGCTGAAAACTTCCAACTCAATTTTCTAAGCAAAATGTGTCATATGCTGATTTGATGAAGATGACCGAGAACTGCTTGGTGACAATTTGTTTGAACAGAGATAAAAAAGTGTTTGGTTTCTTATTGTGATTTGACTTTTTATATTTGTCCAGGGTTTCCCGGGGCTTCTGGGATTTAAAAAAATACTTCCTTGGATTCGGGAAAGCCCGAAATTTATTAAATCCTGGAATTTTTTGTCCCGGGACGGACGGGGATGGAATCTCTAGTTAATAATTGTTAGCAAAAAACCCATGAATTTGTAACTGTTTGTAGCCAAAGCGATCATTTTTTTTAGGAAGGGCGCTTGGCCGAATATACCATGTGGCCGAACAGACCATTAGGCCGAAAGTCAATTTGGCCGAAATAGTTATAAAGACGAATAGGTCATTTGGCTGAATAGGTCGTTTGGCCTAATTGATCATTTGGTTATTTAGATTATTTGGTTGTGTAGATCATTCGGTCGAATAGGTCATTCCGCCCAGTAAATCATTCCGTTCGGCCGAAAATGCCATTTGGCCAATTGGTCTTTTGACGTCTCACTTCTCAATCATCATTTTCCTCTTTTCACTGCGAAAAGTGATAAATACGAAGCTATAAATCTAGACCAACATTTGAAAAGGGCGTAACAGCCAAAATTTATTCCTTCTGATTCTTTGTCCCCATATATAGTTATATATGTAGACGAAGAGTCAGAAGGAATAAGTTTCGGCTGCTACGCCATTTTTAAATGATGGTCTACAAATGATGAGTGAGAAGAGAGGCGTCTTTCTTTTTACTTCGCTCTTCTAACATTTCACAGTGAGAAGTAATAAGTGAAAAAAGAGGGGTGAGAAGTGAGAAGTGAGACGTCCCACTACTCACTCCTAATTTCTCACTTCTGAAGTGAGAAATGAGGAGTGAGAAGTGATACATCTCTTTACTCACTTCGCCTTACACTTCGCACTACTCATTTTTAACAGTGAGAAGTTAGAAGTGAGATGTCTCATTTCTCACTTCTCAATGTGAAAATTGCGAAGTGAGTGGTGAGACGTCTCACTTCTTATTTCGTTCTACTCACTTTTCACAGTGAGAAAAGAATTGTGAGAAGTGAGACGTCTCACTTCTCATTTTCCACTGTAAAAAGTGAAAAGTGGGACGTCTCACTTCTCACTTCGCACTATTCACTTTTTACAGTGAGAAGCGGCCGAAAACGACTTGATTTTTAATTAAGTTACCTACACGCAAAACAAAAAGTTGTGACATTCTTTGCATTAATCATTTTGTATCAAATCTCGCATGCAAACCACTCACAGAATGTTATACTTGTTACGTCAACTCATTGCATTAAATCGGTTTATTTGTTTTCGACCAACACATCTAAACGACTCTCTTTAGCTCCTCCAGCAACAAATATATGCATCGTGTACAGCAGCATAGCTTCGACTCACACAATCTTCCCTACTCCGTTCAACTTGATGGTGGACAAGGACGCAGAGTCAATTCCATTTTCATCGCCCTTTGCTATCTTTATTACCCTTCTACTTCATTCACATAGTATAGAACAAGGATTATAATAGTCTTCTATCACTGCTTCTCTCAGCTAGTGTATAGCCCAGATGGCAAGCGCGTCAGCCGGAGACCGCTAGGCTTGGTGGACGGCATAGGTTCAATTCTCGTTTTCGGTCAAATTTTTTTGTAAGCAAATAAGGTTTGCGAAGTATGTGTAAAGAATTCGTTCCTCGACGGAAGTTTAAAAATAGATTCTATGTAGACACAAACACAAACCTAGTTCCTTTTTCTCGTGACCAGATACCTAATGCAATGGCTTGCTATATTGACTTAATGCAATCTGTGCATGGGCCTCAGCCTCATGCAATCTGTACATGGAATTCATGCATGTTTTCCACAGTCTAGTCCTACAGCTCACAGATTTGAAAAAAATCTGAAGGGATGTGTACAAGACACGACAGCAAGGTGAGCGATGCAATGCATGTGGGCGCATGGAATATACGTGTCAAAAATATGGAATCCATTTCGCTACCCCCATTGCAAAAATCCATGTGTGAACTCATGAATATAATGCGGAGTTTTTTGTGAGTATAGACGTTGGACATCGTTACGATTGATTTTTCTGCCGTAACTAAGCGACTGTGTTTTGTATATTGAAGCGATTTCCTTCTAGGATCAGTTGGTCTTGAAAAGTACCAATTTATAATTAGGATAGTTTTTGAACACCGCGTGACTTTATAGAAATTAATTTATTGGCTTTTTTCGGTGATAATTATACTACTCAAAGCGAAAAGGACTAGATGAAAGTAATGAAGATGCAGATTCGATTGACACCGCAAGCGAGCGGCAAGTGTGAAATGAATAGAAACTAGAGATTAGCAGAGGGCCATATGAGAGAACAAGCAGTGTTGAAATCGTTGTTATTCTGCCTAACGTCCACCCTGGAACGGCTTGGATAGGGACGTGGTGATCACTGTACCAAACCTGTCTTGGTAGACAGGTTGAAGCCTGTATCTTCATTACTTTCATCAGCTCCCTTTCGCTTTGAGTACTATAATTATCACCGAAAAAAAAGTCAATAAATTAATTTCGAGCCGATATTATTGCAAAAATGCGTCTTCCTAACAAACAGCAGCAAAACCAAATGAGATTTTTGGGAAAAAGATTCGATTTTTGGGAAAAAGTTTCACTTGACTGCTATTGATGTCATCCATGCGAATTAATTTTTGCAGCACTCGTGATTTTGCTACCGACGGAAACTTTATGCCCCCGCCAAGCGACTAATTTCCACTTTGAACAAAACTCGCCTCGGCTCAACTTTCTCTTGTATAGAATGTTGGTCCTGAGAAGAACTCTAGACCAACATTTGAAAAGGACGTAGCAGCCAAAATTTATTCCTTCTGATTCCTTCAGAACTGATTAATTTCCAATAATACGTCTTCCGAATCACTAACAACAACCACTCAACAGTCCGACATCTCGAGACGAGCCAGCCTAGGGCTGAAAGTCTCGCTAATAAAGACAAAAAAAATTGTCCGACACGCGCTTGTGATTCTGCTGTCAATGTCAAATGACTGACGTCGCTAAGCGATAATGTTTTGCACTTAGATGAAAAATTGTTTCAGCTCAACTTTTTATACCATAACGTTAAGGTTCTGAAAAGAACCGATTGATATTCAACAATGTGCCTTCCCAACTAACGGCAACAAAATCAGATCCAGAACCATGCGGCAAAATTTCACTGGAATGCCGCTGACGCCGACGCACGATAGCTGCCGCTACCGACGCCATCGTTTTGTACGCTCTGCGTGACGAATCACCGTGGATTCTCGAACATCTCGTGGATCCTCGAAAATGACGCGTGAGAGTCTTTTTATACCCAGAGAAAATGAAACGGTGGATCAAAAGGCCGGCCCGTAACTAACATCGTTCTGATCGATTGATATATAAGAAAGATAAAGGCTCTAATTACATTTCGTGACGGTTCCCAATTTCGGATTCTTATTTGACACCCAGCACCTTCGGGTAAGATAGCCACAAAAAACATAAGATAATTAGAAAACAAAGGCAAGGTGAACTGAGCTTTTCAATTTGTGAAAGATTTAGCATACATTTTACTTGAACTTGATGGGCCACATCTCTTCGATGAATCTAAATTACACCGGATCCTCCACTGGACTCGATTCTGTTGTCGAGTGAAGTACGAGATGGCCTTACTGTTGAGGTCGAAATACGTATCTGTCAAGATACAATTAACTGGTGGAATTTCAATGGGATTGTACAAACTCGTCTTATGACAAGTGAAGACATTCCACTAAAAAGCTCAAAATAATTTCTTAACTCGATTCTGTGCCAATCGCTTCCAGTCAGGTCCTCTTCTACTGCAAAAAAGCCATCGTGTACATTTAGTGTATGCTAAATGATGAATGCTTTTCGCTAAATGAATATGAAACAAGACTGTGAAAAATGATAACCACACCATCATTATAGGCAAACCACAAACTGCATAAATGGGGGACTCACACCATTCATTAGAGATGTTAATTTGCTAATGACTGGGAAGAAATCTGTGTTCAAACAAAAAAAAAAAGAATAAAACATCGACCAAAGACAGACAAAAAATTACCTGACTGGTGCGCTATCTCGAAAATGATGGTTGATAGCGAAACAGCCAGCGAATATCAAAAGCCAAGCATCCATTTCGCCGAAATGAGTGGATGAAGATGGAAGGGCCCTCCATTTCATTCGCGAAAGCATTGCAAACATACAGAAATGTGGGGGGTGGGGTACGCTGTACCAGATTTGTCTTTTGGAAAGTGTCCTTCAAGTAGCGGCAGCTTTTAATTTCTCGCTCAATGTTAACACCCAAAAGGCCAAGCTCTTTGAGAAAGCGATTTTTGATTTTGAAAAATCTTAACTTTTTATTTTTGTCCAATCTTGATGAAATTTTGACACAAGGTCCAATTTTTTATTCTAGTTTTGGCTGCACACTGAGTTTTCGGAATTTCTGGATGGTTCCGGAATTATTCCAGATTCCCTTGGGGTACCAGCAAACTGGTGTTTGGGGTATTTCGCCAGTTACTCAATTTTTCTCCATGGAACCCATATCAAACAGTATGAAACAATATTGCCACACTAATAACGACTCTCATAGCGATTTTTCCGAAAGTAAGTCTTCCATACGGACATCCCCAGGAAGCTTCCAAATGTCCCCAGGGAACCTGTAATGGGGACAATTTCGATTTTGCTCCGAAACATGTCGTGCGACGGCTCTTTCTTCACAATTTTTCATGAATATACTTGCTGTTGTTATAAAAGTGGCCATTGGTCAATTTGGCCACTCTTGTGACGCCCGGAATGCCCCCAGGGAACCTGTAAAGGGGACAATTTCGATTTTGCTCCGAAACATGTCGTGCGACGGCTCTTTCTTCACAATTTTTCATGACTATACTTGCTGTTGTTATAAAAGTGGCCATTGGTCAATTTGGCCACTCTTGTGACGCCTGGAATGCCCCCAGGGAACCTGTAAAGGGGACAATTTCGATTTTGCTCCGAAACATGTCGTGCGACGGCTCTTTCTTCATAATTTTTCATGAATATACTCGCTGTTGTTATAAAAGTGGCCATTGGTCAGTTTGACCGCTCTCGTGACGCCCGGAATGCCCCCAGGGAACCTGTAAAGGGGACAATTTCGATTTTGCTCCGAAACATGTCGTGCGACGGCTCTTTCTTCACAATTTTTCATGAATATACTCGCTGTTGTTATAAAAGTGGCCATTGGTCAGTTTGACCGCTCTCGTGACGCCCGGAATGCCCCCAAGGAACCTGTAAAGGGGACAATTTCGATTTTGCTCCGAAACATGTCGTGCGACGGCTCTTTCTTCACAATTTTTCATGAATATACTCGCTGTTGTTATGAAAGTGGTCTATGGTCAGTTTGGCCACTCTTGTGACGCCCGGAATGCCCCCAGGGAACCTGTAAAGGGGACAATTTCGATTTTGCTCCGAAACATGTCGTGCGACGGCTCTTTCTTCATAATTTTTCATGAATATACCCGCTGTTGTTATAAAAGTGGTCTATGGTCAATTTGGCCACTCTTGTGACGCCCGGAATGCCCCCAGGGAACCTGTAAAGGGGACAATTTCGATTTTGCTCCGAAACATGTCGTGCGACGGCTCTTTCTTCACAATTTTTCATGACTATACTTGCTGTTGTTATAAAAGTGGCCATTGGTCAATTTGGCCACTCTTGTGACGCCCGGAATGCCCCCAGGGAACCTGTAAAGAGGACAATTTCGATTTTGCTCCGAAACATGTCGTGCGACGGCTCTTTCTTCATAATTTTTCATGAATATACTCGCTGTTGTTATGAAAGTGGTCTATGGTCAATTTGGCCACTCTTGTGACGCCCGGAATGCCCCCAGGGAACCTGTAAAGGGGACAATTTCGATTTTGCTCCGAAACATGTCGTGCGACGGCTCTTTCTTCACAATTTTTCATGACTATACTTGCTGTTGTTATAAAAGTGGCCATTGGTCAATTTGGCCACTCTTGTGACGCCTGGAATGCCCCCAGGGAACCTGTAAAGGGGACAATTTCGATTTTGCTCCGAAACATGTCGTGCGACGGCTCTTTCTTCATAATTTTTCATGAATATACTCGCTGTTGTTATAAAAGTGGTCTATGGTCAATTTGGCCACTCTTGTGACGCCCGGAATGCCCCCAGGGAACCTGTAAAGGGGACAATTTCGATTTTGCTCCGAAACATGTCGCGACGGCTCTTTCTTCATAATTTTTCATGAATATACTCGCTGTTGTTATAAAAGTGGTCTATGGTCAATTTGGCCACTCTTGTGACGCCCGGAATGCCCCCAGGGAACCTGTAAAGGGGACAATTTCGATTTTGCTCCGAAACATGTCGTGCGACGGCTCTTTCTTCATAATTTTTCATGAATATACCCGCTGTTGTTATAAAAGTGGTCTATGGTCAGTTTGGCCACTCTTGTGACGCCCGGAATGCTCCCAGGGAACCTGTAAAGGGGACAATTTCGATTTTGCTCCGAAACATGTCGTGCGACGGCTCTTTCTTCATAATTTTTCATGAATATACTCGCTGTTGTTATGAAAGTGGTCTATGGTCAGTTTGGCCACTCTTGTGACGCCCGGAATGCCCCCAGGGAACCTGTAAAGGGGACAATTTCGATTTTGCTCCGAAACATGTCGTGTGACGGCTCTTTCTTCATAATTTTTCATGAATATACTCGCTGTTGTTATAAAAGTGGCCATTGGTCAGTTTGACCGCTCTCGTGACGCCCGGAATGCCCCCAAGGAATCTGTAAAGGGGACAATTTCGATTTTGCTCCGAAACATGTCGTGCGACGGCTCTTTCTTCATAATTTTTCATGAACATACTCGCTGTTGTTATAAAAGTGGCCATTGGTCAGTTTGACCGCTCTCGTGACGCCCGGAATGCCCCAAGGGATCTGTAAAGGGGACAATTTCGATTTTGCTCCGAAACATGTCGTGCGACGGCTCTGTCTTCACAATTTTTCATTAATATACTCGCTGTTGTTATGAAAGTGGTCTATGGTCAGTTTGGCCACTCTTGTGACGCCCGGAATGCCCCCAGGGAACCTGTAAAGGGGACAATTTCGATTTTGCTCCGAAACATGTCGTGTGACGACTCTTTCTTCACAATTTTTCATTAATATACTCGCTGTGGTCGTGGTCGATGGTCGAATAAAGTGGTCGAGGGATGATAATTGGTATAACTCCTTGCAGCAGCTTACGTATTTGTGTATAGCATTAACCTATCAATCATCTCCTCGTCGAAAAACTTCATAAATGCTTTTTTAGGTGAACTTATTTTACTTAAACTTAAATTGAAACTTTTGTCACGTTCATGTTTTGCATCATTTTTACGAACTTTGGAAAGCCGCTTTGTTGACCACTTAAAATCTCCTGATTTGTTAAAAAATGTCGTTTCATCCTCTTCGTATGCAAACGGATGCTCTTCAAAAAGCTCTTCGTCGCTGTTCAGATCACAGACGAATTCGTCGACATCAGAATGCACGTTGACTAGATCCGTCTCCAATGAGCTCTACATTTTAACAACAGGTCAATCTCAATATCGCTTGACAACTGGATTTGAAAATTGTATCGATACGAAGAAAAGTAAGATTTAAAATTCAGATAAAAACAAGCCCTTTTGCATCTATATACTGTCGCAACCGGCTAGAGATGTCATAAAATCCCGATTAATCGATTAGTTACTAATCGATTACTCTTGATTCTTGTCGATTATTGAATCGATTAATCATTGTATAGTAATTGATTCAAAATTAATCGATTATCACAACGATGAATCGATTAATCAAAATAATCAATTAATTTTCGACATCCTTATGATGTCGTAAAATTCTGATTAATCGATTAGTAACTAATCGATTACTCACGATTCCTCTCGATTATTGAATCGATTAATCGTTGGGTAATAATCGAATCAAAATTAATCGATTATCACAATGATGAATCGATTAATCGAAGTAATCGATTAATTTGCGACATCTCTACAACCGGCTTCTATTTGCAAAAGGCTGTAAATGATATATCACCGAATACTTTGTGTTTCATCGATGGCCACATAATACAGTACAATGGGATTATAGAATTCCAAGAATTTTGACGATGACAGTCATTGATTTTGATGCGGCACCAGTCAAAAGAGGAACAAATAGAAACAGGCTTTGCTATAATTCACGCTTGACATCGTGAGTATATATGAAAGCAAGTAGAATTACGGTATTCGTTAGAATGTTTAAAGTAAAATCACAGCCAATGGCTGATTATTTCATAGTTACAAGTGATGGGTGTTTTGAATAAGTAATGAAGCATTCTGTCATTTCTACCTGATATTCCGTATATTGTCCCTTACGATATCCTACTAGCCCTTCGCTGCTTGCAGTAGCCTCGAGTAATCTAAATGTGCACACATAGAAATAGTTTAAAGAACTAGTGAAGCTGTCTTGAAGTCGGAGGAAAAGTAAATTTTCAACCAGGACTTAGGAGCTGTTCACAAATTACGTAACGCAAAAATCCGAGTTTTTTACCCCCTCCCTCCCCCTCGTAACAAAAAATAACAATTTTGGTACCCCCTCCCTCCCCCACTTAACACGTAACTGTAAAAATTTTAAAGGCAGATTTTTTTTCCTTCTCTAAAGCATTTGGGTTTTGGTATTTTTTGAACACTGTTAGAATAGGGACGGCACATAATCAAAAATCAAGGATATCAATAATGCAGCTAGTAGAAACAAGAATAGAATTTGCCATCATAACCATTTAGATAGTTTTGTGGAATTGTGGTGTCGAGAAATACAACGTCCTTTTAGTATTTTTATACATATCAGTCCCGCTATGTCGCCAATATACGATAACGATAAACAGAAATTACTTCAATCAGTGATTAAAAAATACACATTCAAATAAATTTTTATTCGCGTTATGCGTAACATTTGGTAGCACCCACCCCCTCTCCCACCTTTTAGTGTAACAAAGTATAACGCAAGTTGGACCTCCCCCCCCCCAAAAAGCGTTACGTAATTTGAGAACTGACCCTTACTGGGGAATCTGAGAAGCAGAATTATGATGTTTCAGATATTCAAGAAAAAAACAGAACTGTGTGAAAGTTTATTGAAAATAATGATGACATTCATACATACATATATTTTTTTCCCTTAACACGGTAATCACTTTGACGTAGTGTGTTACGGTTTACGATATATCGTATTTAGTCCTCGCTACCAACAGCAGTCTCAGAAATAAAACATAATTAATGTTACCCTGCAGATAATTTAAAGACTCGAATTTCGAATCCCGTTGGAGGATAAACTGCTTGCGACGGAAGCACCTTTTCATGCAATTAGTTAAAAAAAACTCGATGCCCGTATCCGTTGAACTGACTGCTGGAAAATCGAGTTGGGGGTACGTACTAACTTTTCATGAACTTGAACATATTATTACAGCATTTGTTTTTCAGTCTATGTTACATATTACAGAATATTGTGTATTTGGACAACATATTTTATTCCTGTGAGTCTTTTTCAAATAAATTATGTACTTGTGAGGACATTATTTCTACAGGTTTTATCGCTTTAGCTGATTTTTAGTCTATTGCTGGAAGGTTCGAATAAAATCGATTTGTCGAGTATCGCGTATTTGTGCGCCCTCATGCGCCCTTAAGAGCGAGAAATTTTTGACAACTAAGTAACTGCAAAATATTTTTGCTCATGGGAATATTTTCAAAATACCCCTTCACTCGCTTGAGATCAAAAAGACGACTCTTTCAGCAGCACCCACGTCTATAGTACATTTTTTTCAGTAGCAGACTTGACACGAGAAATTGTTTTTTTCGCCATAGCACCTTTCGCCTCAGTTGACGACATGTTTCGGAGCAAGATCGAAATTGTCCCATTTAAATGTTCCTTGAGAGCATTCCGGGTGTCCCAAGAGTGGCCAAACTGTCCAATGACCATTTTTGTAAGAACAGCGAAAATATTCATAACAAATTGTGAAGAAAGAGTCGTCGCGTGTTATGTTTCGGAGCAAAATCGAAATTGTCCCCTTTACAGGTTTCTTGGGAGTATTCCGGGCGTCACAAGAGTGGCCAAACTGACCAATGGCCACTTTTATAACAACAGCGAGTATATTCATGGAAAATTGTGAAGAAAGAGCCGTCACACGACATGTTTCGAAGCAAAATCAAAATTGTCCCCTTTAAAGGTTCCCTGGGGGCATTCCGGGCGTCACAAGAGTGGCCAAATTGACCATATACCACTTTTATAACAACAGCGAGTATGTTCATGGAAAATTGTGAATAAAGAGCCGTCACACGACATGTTTCGGAGCAAAATCGAAATTGTCCCCTTTACAGGTTCCCTGGGGGCATTCCGGGCGTCACAAGAGTGGCCAAATTGACCAATGGCCACTTTTATAACAACAGCAAGTATAGTCATGAAAAAATGTGAAGAAAGAGCCGTCGCACGACATGTTTCGGAGCAAAATCGAAATTGTCCCCTTTACAGGTTCCCTGGGGGCATTCCGGGCGTCACAAGAGTGGCCAAATTGACCAATGGCCACTTTTATAACAACAGCAAGTATAGTCATGAAAAAATGTGAATAAAGAGCCGTCACACGACATGTTTCGGAGCAAAATCGAAATTGTCCCCTTTACAGGTTCCTTGGGGGCATTCCGGGCGTCACGAGAGCGGTTAAACTGACCAATGGCCACTTTTATAACAACAGCAAGTATAGTCATGAAAAATTGTGAAGAAAGAGCCGTTGCACGACATGTTTCGGAGCAAAATCGAAATTGTCCCCTTTACAGGTTCCCTGGGGGCATTCCGGCCGTCACAAGAGCGGTCAAATTGGCCATAGACCACTTTTATAACAACAGCGAGTATATTCATGAAAAATTATGAAGAAAGAGCCGTCGCACGACATGTTTCGGAGCAAAATCGAAATTGTCCCCTTTACAGGTTCCCTGGGGGCATTCCAGGCGTCACAAGAGTGGCCAAATTGACCAATGGCCACTTTTATAACAACAGCAAGTATAGTCATGAAAAATTGTGAAGAAAGAGCCGTCGCACGACATGTTTCGGAGCAAAATCGAAATTGTCCCCTTTACAGGTTCCCTGGGGGCATTCCGGGCGTCACAAGAGTGGCCAAATTGACCAATGGCCATTTTTATAACAACAGCAAGTATAGTCAGTAAAAATTGTGAAGAAAGAGCCGTCGCACGACATGTTTCGGAGCAAAATCGAAATTGTCCCCTTTACAGGTTCCCTGGGGGCATTCCGGGCGTCACAAGAGTGGCCAAATTGACCATAGACCACTTTTATAACAACAGCGAGTATATTCATGAAAAATTGTGAAGAAAGAGCCGTCGCACGACATGTTTCGAGCAAAATCGAAATTGTCCCCATTACAGGTTCCCTGGGGACATTTGGAAGCTTCCTGTGGATGTCCGTATGGAAGACTTACTTTCGGAAAAATCGCTATGAGAGTCGTTATTAGTGTGGCAATATTGTTTCATACTGTTTGATATGGGTTCCATGGAGAAAAATTGAGTAACTGGCGAAATACCCCAAACACCAGTTTGCTGGTACCCCAAGGGAATCTGGAATAATTCCGGAACCATCCAGAAATTCCGAAAAACTCAGTGTGCAGCCAAAACTAGAATAAAAATTGGACCTTGTGTCAAAATTTCATCAAGATTGGACAAAAAATAAAAAAGTTATGATTTTTTCAAAATCAAAAATCGCTTTCTCAAAGAGCTTGGCCTTTTGGGTGTTAACCATAAAACTGTGGGAAAATTGCATCAACGTTCTCGTGAAATGGCGAGGGGTTTTTGAGGTGAAGGAAGGTGGGAAAAGATAGCAGCGGCTTTTTAGAAATGTTCCTTCCTACGTTGGTTATCTCAACGCTATCTCGTCATAGCAAGTTTGAATGGGACCGGCACTCCTTGCTAAAGTGGTGTAAATTGCATTAAAATGCACTAAAGAGCATTATTTGTTATTTAGTGACAAATAATAAACATATAGCTACTATGTATTTATGACCGTTTTAGGGTGCATAAGGTTCAAAGTTAATCTACTGATCAATACTAAATTATTTTAACATTAATCAACTTCTAGATATTGTCTCAAATTGGAAAATGGGTTTATTTCTTGATTATTCAGTGTGTCATTGTCTTCTGTTAGAATATGAAGAGAAAATTTATATTTAGAGCATTCATTGTTTTAATAATAAACAATTAAAATCCCAAACGACTTAAATTGGAAGTCAATGAATGTTTACTGTTGTGTAAGTAATAGGAGTGATGCAGCATACATGTTATCCCCTATATGGAAAATTTTGTTTTTCAATTCGAGTATTGCATAGGTGCATTTTAAACCATCCTTCTCTATTTTACCGTGGAATGAAACTACAAACTGTTTTTATGTCCTTGCTCAAAACGAAAGAAGGAATCCTTACGCCATGACATATTTTCCCGTGTTTTCAAAGCGTAAATTTTTGCAATTAAAAATGTTTGTGTGAAGTATCGCTTCTAGTTGCGGTTGTGTTTCACGAGTGGGTGTGAACTGTTTAATGGTGAGCAGACATACATAGATCTGTGATGACATAGATTTGTTATGAGATGTGTAAACTATGTAGGTCAGAGATCTGATCAACGTTAAACTTTAGACGCACAGACAGTTGAATAAAGTTGATGAAAATATATTATGAAATAAAAATTACAAGATAACCTACACTTAATTAAAAATCTAATTAACAGATTCCCACCACTTGGGGCTTCGATACCTCTCAACGCACCCTATGCTTGATATTGCTTCTTCTAAGCAATCTTTAAGGGTTTTCACTATGAGAATGATTTGTTTGTAAACTGCAAGTTCATTGTTCCTCTGCACGATTTGAGGTTGATCAATGATATTTCTGTATTGCATTCGATAACCGTTTGTCAATCTGCTTATCAATCTGAAAATTGCTTGCAGTCCAGAGATGAAAAATGATGAAAATTGTCATGGGATAATACATAATTTTCGACATAATATTGTCAGAATAAGCATCGTTCATATTTGAATTAACATTTGAGCCTAATTATTGAAATAATGATATTTGGGTTTTAGCATTAGTCGGTAAATTAATTACGTAGAAATGTACCCCCAATTAAAATATGCCACCGGGGGTTTCTAATGTCGAATTCATCAAATCAGTAATCATAACCGGATTAAATCTGTTTGATGCCAAAACCAGTACAGTATATCAAATCGGATTAATTCAGAGGATAATAATATTGGTTGAAGCTTCAGTTTCGTTAACAAGGCAGCGTGTTTACTGATTTCTGTTCATATGAGTGATCAATCACACATTCGGCTCACCTGTCTTCTCAACCATCCATCCAGACATCAACGAGTGCTTGCTACGGAATGGCCACGGCCCGTGTCAGGACACGTGCATCAATCAGTGGGCCACTTACAATTGCACCTGCGAAGGACTGCCGAATACTCGCCTGTCGGCGGACGGTCACGGCTGTGAAGACGCCAGCGATTGCCCCAAGGCCGGCTGCTCCCACCAGTGCTTGAGTACGATGGGCCGTATCTATTGTCTCTGTCCGAAGGGGTTCTACCTTGGGGACGATTGGAAAACGTGTCAAGGTATGATAGGATTTCAGTTGTGCATCCTCCGTAAAATTCAATTTTGCATTCTTTCGCTGCCACTTTTGCTGCCTCTCGTAACTAATTCTCTGCTGCGCGCGATGAATATTCAGCTCAGTTGCACGAGTTTCACTCCAACATGAACCGAAAGCTTGCTGACTTGCTCACCGGAACATCGACATCGATTGCGGGACGGGAAGTGCAGCGGAAAATCTGCATCGAAACTACATTTCAAAGTCATAAATTATTCATCCTCAAACATTCTTGCGCCTTTGATGCTTTTGTTATGCAAACATACCACGCTGCTGACTGCTGCTTGATGCTTTTGCTACTGCTCTACTGAGCTTGCGAACCAACAACTATTGTACTACAACAAGTCCATCCAACAAATGGCAATAGAGGAAAAAGTTTCGCCATCCATCCCAAAACGTCAAAGAACTTCCGGACGGATAGGGGGAAAGGGTGGAAAGGATGGGAAAAACTGCCTTTCCATCAAATCATCACCACCAAATCGGCGGAGTATGTCAGAGACTGATGCGAAGTGTTGCGTCGGTTACGGATTTTTAAAATTGAAAAACAGACCATTCGACTCCATGCGATTAGGTACAAGGAAGGGTAGATGTAGCATTAGTGATGATATTACTATGTGCTTATATGGTAGGGCAGAAAGCTGTTTTTTCTTCTAGGTAATTTTGACGTAAACTACGTCTAAGGGGAAGACTCGGATACAGGGTGACAAATGAAAATTTCCAAATCCGAGACCGTCACGAAATCATGTAAGGGTATGATAGGATTTCAATAGATTTTGAACGATAATAGTGCATTTATCTTTCGATGGATTTTTGGATTTATATATCAAACGACTCTGAAACTCTCCACCAATTTGCCAGTTTTACTGAAACTTTTGATTATCAACGTTAAACTAGAGCATTGGACCATTTTGGCAGCACCTTATTTTCCCGTTCGCAACATGAGTCTCATTTTGGCCGTCGTCGTTCAGTGTGGTTGGCTTTTGTGCGGTGCTTCGCACCAACTTGGCACACAAAGTAATTCCAGAGCAATGAGCTAGACTTTACTAAGGTGGCGCAGATCAGCGTTGCGTTCCACTAGTTGTCTCTTTTATTCTCTCGCTGATCTTATGCAACGCAAATAGTGACGTCACTATTTGCGTTGCATAAGATCAGCGGGAGAGTAAAAGAGACAACTAGTAGCACGCAACGCTGATCTGCGCCACCTTAGTAAAGTCCAGCTCCTTGGTTCCAGAGCAGTGACCGCGGTCGGCATAGTATGTAACGTATAGTGCATAAAAAGTGATATAGGGGAGAACGGTCCAAAATGCACCCCTTAAGCTTTTTCGATGTTTTCGCCCATATAAACAAAAATACCCAACGATTTCAACGTATAGGTGCAAAATTCACAAACGCAGCTACATTTCACAATCTCCTATTCAAAACAATAAGGTTTTCATGACTTTCTAACGCATTTAAAAAATGTTTTGAAAATAGGCCTGGGGCAAAACGCCCGAATGGTGGTCTAAAATGACTCAATTGCATGTAAAATGATGGTGAACGCATGGTTGTTTGTTTTTTCTTAATGTTTTTTCTACAATCTTACGGATGTGGTGGAAGAATAACAAATTGCTAAATTTGAGTAAATATGAAGGGATTCTGCTAAATTTTTCCAATGGAGCTCAATGATGGATAACTAATTATGAATTGTAATGGTAATATTCGTTCATAAATGTTCTACAACAGATTATATGAGTGATTTTATGAGTGAGGCCATTTTGCCCCAGGGGTGCATTTTGGACCGTTCTCCCCTACATACAAGCGCATGTTTGTGCAAGGATAGGATGATCGATTGTTAGCAACGGCAATGCAATGTGATAATGCGATAATCACAATGCAAATGAACAAACATGTTCGATTCAAAGATAATTTAGGAAAATGAATATTATGATAAGCCATTTTATGATAAACTTCAAATTGTTAATCATATTTTAGATATTAAATATGCGCCAAAATCAAAAGGATTCAATTTTAATTCAGGAAGTGTGAATGCATTTCAGATACTCTGTGGGTAAAATTCATGCGGGGCTTATTGTATACGGCTGTAGCTTTGGAACGAATACTTTCATGAAACGGGCTATAGGTTACAATAGAGCTATTACCTTCTAGCTCATGGATCTAAGATTCTTGCAATTATATTAATAACATGGTTGCACGAATATGTTATCCATAATTTCAACGCCAGATAGTGGGAGTTAGATTGTAATTAAATAGCACACACACCCTATTCCCGTCCACAACGTTTACTACTCTGGCGCATCTCAACCGAATGGCTTGGTTTATGGTACCCTTCTGACACAATTCCCAAACATGACTCATAATTCGAACACTATTGGTGTTTTAGCGCCCTAAAACTTAAACTGTCATTGGTTTTCTGCACTGAGGACCAAGATAACAAACGAATTCAAGCTTCTGTGGAGAAAATTACACGAATAAAGTTAAAATGGGCATTTGAGTCATGAGGCATGAGTCATGTTCGGAATTTGAGTCAAAACAGTACATGGCTAGTATTTTTTGATTTCTAGTTGTCGCAACCGGGTTTTATCGACTTTCGCTTCTTTGTCGTATTCGACAATACGACTATCCCTTCTCCGTTAGCGATGCCTCGTCACACCAACTAACAGGCGGAGATTCTGACAAAAGTCCAAGGCTCGTATTCCTCCAGCAGTGATGGCTCGATGCACTGACTACCATTGGACAAAGACACCTGCTTGTCCGTAACCAGAGCAGAGATTCTTTGTAAGGTCCAGGGCCGATGCGTATCATGTCGCATCTGTCGTAAAATCGCTAAATCGTGGTACACGCACTCCCCAGTATACACCCCCAGGAACAAACATATTGCGTATCGATTACAGCTACTTATATATGACCGGATTATGTCACAATGTGGTTACTGCAACAAGATTGGCTTAACTTGTGCTGCTTGGGATATCATAACCATCTTACGCTAGTGATGCATAGATGATTCATCTTTCGGAACGACATCATATGAATCATTTTTGCCTTTCACGTACAACAAAGTTGTACCGAAATGCTAGCATTTTACACCAACATTATCGAACTTTTCATAGAAGGCTCGGAAACCCATGATATTATATACCAATCGACTCAGCTCGTCGAACTGAATCGACAGGGGACAAAGCCTTGTTGATCACTATTGAATTTGATAACGATCGACCATTGCATTTAAAAGATATTAAGAAAATGGAATCGAACTCTATAAGCGCCATATAAGGTTGGTGTCTTAGCTAAATGCGAGAAAGGCAGTATCACCCCTCGGTGAATTAAGTTAGGTTCTTCTTGATCATCTGACATTTCGTCATTAGACTTTATGTCATTATGTCACACATCAATGGACACTCTCGAAAAATTATTCGAATTTCTTTTAACAACATCAATTATAGAGTTATTTTTATTTCAAAATAGTATTTCTGCATATTTAAAAATCATACTCTACTATTTCCACCTATATATTACTACACTAGTGATGTACAAAAAATCAAGATATACAGTTGGAACGCTTTCGATAAATAAACGTTGCAGATAGGAAAAGGGGGTGCTGCTCTAACCACTAACCACACTAAGAACAAAATCAGCAATGGTTCAAATTGTTCGGGCTGTCATTTTAGATATGAATCTGAAAGATTCATTTTCCCAGCAGCTGTTCTAGATTCATTTTTTATACCAGTCAACTGTCAAAAACTTAAAATGGTATAACGCTCAGTTCTATTTTCTGCATGTTTGAACGAATGAATCACGAGATTCAAATTTTTGTCAATTATTTTGGTGTATGAATGATCATTTTAACTACGGATCAATCCTCTTTGCAATTACGGTACCTTTCCTGGCAGCAACATAATTATTTAATTTATTTCATCATTTTAAAACACGAATGGAACAATGCTGGGGAAACCAGCGAGTTTGTTCTATTTTGCTCCAAATTCAAACTAGAATAGTGGTCGAAAATTTGGAATGAAACTGAATCAATGCTAATTTTACTCTAAGTCGAATACAACAGTTGGAGTCGCGAAAAGCATTATTACCACTTGGGTTTTAAACTTAAAATTTTAAGTTATCGTACCGTCGTCGGGAGACAACGGGTCAAATGGGGTGACAATGCATCACTGTTCCTACGACACAGAATGCTTGTAGATTGGATTTAATGTATCTGAGAACAATAAAACTGAATTATAAGTGACCTTTTTGAACGATTTTGTTATCCGACCTCCAGACCAGTACTGAGATTTTTATTTTCATTGAGAGAGGTCACGCGATATTTACATTTTATTCTTTCCCGCTTTCATAGAAAACATAAACAATGAAAGGAATTCTGTCAAATTTTCACGGATTTTTATTTCATGAAAGCGCAACAAACTATTGTAAACAAGCTGTTTCTTCTTCAATAATGTTACTTCTAACTCGAAAATCAAAAACAATACAATCATATTATCGACTAGTCATCGTTATTTGCACAAATCTTTTAAAACTATTTGGAAATTTAGATTTCAAAACAAAGCAACATTCCCATCATGGCTGCTTGTAATGTGACAGGTGACCGGCAGACGGCTACATTTTCATTTGGTCTGTTGAAAATGAAAATGCAACTGTTTTCGCTTTCACATGACAGTCACGAAAACTACCAGTACTGCTCCAGACTGTCGGTGGGCGCTGACGTCGCCCCTGACTACGGTGTCCAACATTTTTTTTTAATTTTGAGTTATGGTAATTTTGTTCTAAACCAGTGACATAAGTAATCGAATGAATTATCTTAAAATATGACTACATTCCTCAATACACCAAACTGTTTTACGTAGTTTACGTTGGGCGGTCGTGTCTTGTACATAACCCTTCAGATTTTTTTTGTAGTGTAACATTTTCTTATTTGTTACGATTGAATTTCAACAATTTAATTTTAGTAGAAATAAAAGCTCAATATTAGTCAACGTATTAGAAATGCATATTCTGCTATATTGATGATTTAAAAAACAGCCATTGTATTCGTGTGTATTTTCTGCGGCAGAGCAGTTAAATGAATATTTTTCAAATATCTGTAAAACCAAATATTTTATGAAATATAAACAATATAGGTTTTCAACTTTATTGATAACAGGATCGAATCGTTTGTCAGATATGACCAATGCTAATTTTTGAGAATATTTTTGTGCATCTTTCTACTATTTAACATAAAAATTGAGATTTTTTTTTTATATTCTTAGATTTTATTAGGCATTTGTTCTAATTTCTGATTATTAGAGATGGAATGAAGAATATAATTTATGCTCTTGGAGACAGGTAATATTATTTTTATATTCCTTATTTTATATTACATTGGAATCGGTTATTAAGCGGGGGAGTAGTTCCACATAAATCAAAACCCAGATAAATCCACCTAGTTTTTTTTTATACTTTATTAGAGTGATTTTTAAGTTTTAACAAAGTTCATCACTTAAATCCACCTAGTGGTGATGGTGCCTTTTCTCGTTTCTTTCGAGTAATTTCCACGCAATTTTGGTATGAAACAAAGTATTTTGGCCATAACTTCTGAGCCCATAGTCCGATCTTGCCAATTTTCAATAGGAAACAATAAGACAAGATTCCGCGTCGAATGCGGTAAGTGCCTAAAAAGTTGGCGAGATTTTTTGCGCACACACATACTAGGGTAATTCGCCAAATGTCGAACGGCTAATTTCTTCGCCTATTGTTAAACGTACGTGCATTTCTTATGGGAGTTCAACAATAGGCGACAAAATTAGCCGTTAAACATTTGGTGGTTTCCCCTACGCGTTTCTGGCGTAAAAAAGTATTTTGACCATAACTTCTATTCCCATAGTCCGATATAGCCAATTTTCAATAGGAAACAATGGGACAGGATTTCACGCCGAATGCAACTTGTTGCGAGCAAATCGGTTAAAGGTAATATACGCATACGCATATATTATGCGCATAACAAAGTACAAGTAATGAACTTTAAATTAATACCTGAACTGTAGAGTTGTAAGCGAATGTAAGGAATGTTTCATCAAAAAACATTTCCTACTATGCAAAGCAAAATCAATCTCCCATCACAAGGAGTTAATGAATCAGCGCACCATGCGTCTCCATATGCTTGTATGCATATACGTCGAACATGTTCAAAACTTGTTGACATAAAAAGCAATAAGTCTCCAAAAGTAACGAAATTACGAACTTGGTGTCTTCGAAAAAGATTTCCAGGGAAACTTTTGCTACAACTTTCGCGAAGACATATACCTTGCATGTTGTAAATTGAAAAAAATATTTTTTTCATCTCACTTTTGGGGGGATTGATCATAAGGCTTCATACCTTTGAAGAAGCGCATCGACATACTGACAAAATGTCTCGAAGACATAATAAAGGTACTATTAAATAAACGCGCTTAAAACACGATTTTAGCCACTGTGCAGTGGGGTGAAAAAATTGGAATATTACTGTATTCCGAACCAAACTTGAAAGAAATGTAGGAGAATGAATTCAATATTGAGATAAAATAGATGATATTCCTATTATACCATGGTATAATAAGAATATCTGCAGAAAAGCAAATGACAAGTTGGATAATAAGTTGTGAGATATGGACCTAAAATGAAATTGTAGTATACATAATAACAATAATAATAATAATGAATACTATCAAAAGTTTGATCAATTGGTTAATAGGGTAGGATCGTTTGGCCGTAACTCATCTGGCCGAAAGTAATTTGGCAGAACTGGTCATCCAGCTAAATAGCTTATTTGGCCGAATAGGTCATTTGGCCGAATAGATCATTTGGCCGAATTTGACATTATGCGGAATAGGACATTTGACCGGACATGACATTTGGCCGAATAGGTTATTTGAAAAGTACGGAATGAGATGTGAAAAGAAACATCTCACTTCTCACTACTTATTTCCCACTTCTCATTCGGAAAAGTGAGTAGTGTGAAGTAGGCAGTGAGACGTCTCACTACTCACTCCGTGCTTCTCACTCTCAGTGATTTCACAGTGAGAAGTGAGAATTGAGCCGTCTAATTTCTCACTCCTCATTTCTCACTTCTCACTGTGAAAAGGGAGTAGTGCAAAGTGAGAAGTGAGATGTTTCACTTATCACTCATCATTTCTCACTTCTCACTGTGAAATGTCTCACTGTAGAAAGTGATAAGCGCGAAGTGGATAGTGAGACGTCTCACTACCTCTTCACACTTCTCACTGTGCGACATCTCGCTTTTCACACTTCATTTCTCACTTTCCAACTGACCTATTCGGCCAAATGACATGTTCGGTCAAATGACCTATTCAGCCTTATGATCTGTTCGGTCAAATAACCTATTCGGCCAAATGTCCTAATTGGCCAAATGTTTTATTCAGCTAAATGTACTATTCGACCAAACGTCCTATTCGGCCACATGTCCTATTCGGTCAAATAACCCATTCGGCCAGTCGCAGTCCTGCCAAATGAGATATTCGGCCAAATAACTTATTCGGCCAATTGACCTGTTCGGCTATATGACCCTTCCGGTCAAATGACGTTTGGCCTAATGGTCTGTTCGGCCTAATGGTATTTTCGGCCAAACAACTTTCGGCTTAGTAGCCTTAGGCCAAACGGCCCTTCCTCCCTGGAAATGTCGATTGAATTTCCGAGCATTTTCTTGTCAGCATCAATATTTTCAGCATAAAACAAATATGACACAAATTTTAAAATGGCCAGGCCCACCATGCAGGGTTGAAATTGATAGATAATTCGTAACTCACCGGTAATCGGATTATTCAGTAATGAATAACATGATCAACGAAGAGTGTTGAATCCACGAAAGGAAAAAACGGGAACAGTCGTACACCGTTCCACATTCAGGGGCTATATGACCTGGTAACGTTCGGAGGGACATTGCTAAGAAGTTGAAGAAAAAAATCTTTTTTAACATACCCTTAGGAAAACTCGGAACATCAGTAATGCCCGTAAACTGATCTAAGATCTAGAATAACTACAGAAAACTAGAAGAGTTTTTGCGTCCGATAATCTGGTTTTATAAAAATCGGATAATTCCACGCAAGATTATGCTCATATGATATTCGACAAAATTTTGGCTTCACTTATTCACTTGGATTCACTTATTCTTTATCAGCAGCGTAGAAGTGAATATCGCTCCTGCTTACGCTGCCACAGTTCATTTGTCCATCAATAGTAGCCCATCCATTATGTAAAGCCAGTTCAGTATCCGTTGTTTGGATCTGAAGATGACTACAGCTGAGGAGGGTCACACGTCGCAGCTACTGGTTGATATGATGGTCGAGCGTTGGACGGGCGTCCCCTATAGCACCATTCGCATAGTCTTCCAATGCACTATGGTCCAGGATACAGCTTTACGCGGAAAGATGCATTTTACGCCAAAACTAATTTTTTTAGAAAAAACTGTTGTTCTACAAAAATTTTCGAAATAGTAAGGCAACTGGTGCAACTAAAATATAGGGTGGCCCATATAAAAAAAATTAGAAAAAATATTTTTTTTTTATTTCTCGGAATATTGACATGTTATGTTCTACAAAGTTGTAGCGCAGCTTATTCCAATCAATTTTGCTAAAGAAACTTTTTCTGTAGCTCTTAAGTTGGCTGATTTAGAGCAATTTTACTTAATTAGATTGGGGTGTACCTCAAAAAACAGTATTTTTAAAAATATTTTAGATTTATCGAAAAAGTCGTCTTCAGGTGACTTTTAGAGCTCAAAAAAATACACCTTCTGATGGGTGAATATGCTCAATATCTTTTTTCGACCCAAAGTTATAATCGTTTTTCTGTCAAAATTACATTTTTTTCCATAAATTGATATCTCCGGTTCCGGAGACGAGCCAGCCTCGGGCTGAAAGTCTCCTTAATAAAGACACAAAAAAAATAAAAAAATCTCCGGTTAGGGCAGACCAAAAAAATATGTTTACACGGCATTTGAAAGAAAAATTCATATTCCTTATTATGTCAAAAAAATGGGGATATGTTATTTTTTTATCTCAAGTTTTACCAATTTTACTAAAATCATGTTTTTTTTAAAATAAATTGATATGCCTCAACAATGGAAGAAGATATAGACGATATTCTTATAGAAAAACACGCGTTTTGAAAAGCCCCAAAAGTCTCTAGAAGTCTCTATTCGTGAAAAATGAAAAACAAAAAAATCTACAGCTTTAGCACTTTTTATAAGTTTTATCATTATCATCGTATTGCAAGATTTACGAGAAAAAATGCATTTTCGGCCTAAAGCATACTTTTAATAAAAAAAAAAATTGTTCTACAAAATTGTTCTGGATACTTGGGCCCTTATTATAGAGTTACCGAAAACTAGGGTGGACCATTTTATAAAAATGTGAATTTTTTTTTTTATTTTGCGGAATATTGACATAAAATGTTCTACAAAGTTGTAGCGCAGCTTTTTCCAATCAACTTTGTTATATAAACTTTTTATGTAGCTTTTAAGCTCACTTGTTTAGAGTAATTTTACTTACCAGGATTAGGGTGTCTCTCAAAAAACAATATTTATGATCTGCTCATTTCATTTTTTATTTTTTACGGATGTCATTATTTTTTGGGCTTTTCAAAACGCGTGTTTTGCTATAAGAATATTGGCTGTATCTTCTTCCGTTGTCGAGTTACATCAATTTATTTGAAAAAAAAAACATGATTTTAGTAAATTTGGTAAAACGTGAGATAAAAAATAACATATTTCTCTTCCAAATGCCGTATAAACATATTTTTTTGGTCTGTCCTAACCAGAGATATCAATTTATGAAAAAATGTAATTTTGACAAAAAAACGATTATAACGAAAAATCTAAAACAAAAATAGTAGATCAAAAATACTGTTTTTTTGAGGTACACCCTAATCCAATTAAGTAAAATTGTTTTAAACCAGCCAACTTAAGAGTTACAAAAAAAGTTTTGTTTAGCAAAATTGATTGGAACAAGCTGCGCTACAACTTTGTTGAACATAACATGTCAGCATTCAAAAAAAAAATTCTCTGATTTTTTTATATGGGTCACCCTATTTTTTGGTAGCACCATAATGATGGCCTTACTATTTCGAACAATTTTGTAGAACAACAGCTTTTTCTAAAAAAAAATATAGTTTTGGCGTAAAATGCATCTTTCCGCGTAAATCTATATCCTGGACCGTAGTGCAATGACTGGATAAAGGTTGGTGATGTGGCTTGAAATTTAACCGATGATCGTCCGCCTATATGGCGAACGTGTAGCCTCCTAAGCTACGGGACCCCCAGACGTTCTATTTAATATCGTGCAGATTACATCCAACATCCATTCAATAATTGAAACATTAAACGGATATACCGTCGTTCGGGGTGTCATTGGGCCTAGGGGGTAAGATTGGGCAAAACGAAAAATGTTTCAACTCCTAATATCTCAGACACTGTCACGAATTTTGATGAAAACTTCAAACGGTTCGAAATTATATTAAAATTCACGTCTAGGAAATCACAAAACAAATTCCAAGAACTAATTGTGCTCGTACCATAGTGCTTGGAATTTGAATGTAAAACTATTGATCGAATGAACCCGTATTAAAATAGTGTCAGTAATAACCCACAAATGTATTACATAACTAGTTTTTAGATCGATGGATACCTGGTTATCATGTTACGATAATCTGTTGTTGTTTTATCGAATTTTATGAATATTGCACGCTAAAAAGGGGTGAGATTGGGCCAAGCTTTTGGTTGATTTGCCATACATTGTTTGTAAGAGCCTTAATGTATGCAATTATTTTTAATGAACGATTGAGTCGTTGCATCGTCACCGCTGAACTTTATTGTATGTGGCCCAATGTCACCCCCTGTGAGGGGTGAGAATGGGCCAATTTTAAACAACATATAACTTTGAAGGATTTCTCTCATTTATTATTTTCCCCCCACACAGTGGTAAATTTATTGTCCAAGCTTGTACCAAACTAATTTTCAGGATTTTCGGCTTTCAGTCACATGAAAATGTTGATAATTTCAAATCATTGCCAACGTTTCGATCCGGGGGTTTGGATCTTCATCAGGGCCTGTCATTTATTGGCGATACGGTAATAAATTGCAATGGTACATAAGTGAAATATTGTGTGACTTACTCGAGATTAATCAACCTGTCTATTGAAGTGTGGGTCACACGATGGACTGTCAGGTGGGTTGGGGTAAACTGCACTAGGTTCACTATTGTTTTGTTTGTTTGTTAAATTTGGAAAATCGAGTTTAGTATACTAAGTGTTTGGGGGTGGTGCATGATATCATCTTACTTTGTCCCAGCACCATAAACAAGATGGGTGGGTGGTGAAGAACAGGATGGGCACTACACAGTAAGTCACTACGATACACTTCTACCATGACCAGCTGTTGGCAGTTGCTGAACTATAATAATATCGCTGTCGGGTGTTCGTGGTTTAGGGTGGTAATGGGGTGGTCAAGTATGTTTGTGTGGGTTGTGTTGTTGTTAAGTCATGTGGGTCGTGTCGATAATCTTGGTTTATTGACGACGCATTTCTCTCTTCTCTCTGTGTTTTGATCGTGAAGAGAAGATTTGCGTACGCACAGCTTAGGTTGTCGGTGTCCGTCCGATGGTTGACCGTGTTAGAGGTAGTGGCAATATGACACATCTCTAACACTTGCAGAGCTTGCTTCTTGTAGGATTTATCGACGATTGTGGGATTTTGGATGTTGAAGCGGTGTTGATGGGTGATGCAGTGGTTAATCAGGGCTGATTTCTCTTGGAGTTGTAGTACTTCTGGGTCTGTGTATTGGTATCCTTCCAACAGCTGTTTGTCCAATTTGTTGATGTTGGATTGGTGTCCGTACATTCGGATTTTGAGCTTATTGGTCGTCATACCGATATATTTACTAGGGCAATTCGTACAGTCAATCCTGTAGATGACGTTGCTTTTGTTGAGCTCTGATACCGGATCCTTCGCATTTTTGTAAAGATGTCCTACTGTGTTGCAGTTGCTGTGTGAGATACCAATATTCAAGACACTGTTGAGAAGGATGTGTTTGATGTTTGGTGTTAAGCCTTGGATGAATGGGATGGATCTGAAGATAGTGGGTTTATCCGGGGTCTCGATGCGTGGTGGTTGATGTAGGAGTCGATTGATGAGCGTGTGGGGATAGTCGTTTTTACTGAGGTGGTGATGAATGAGCTGATCTTGTTGACGTTTATTTCGGATGGTACTTAGGTTACGCACTCTGTCAATGAAATTATTGACGACTGCAAGTTTTTTGATCCGTGGGGTGGAAGGAGAAGTAGTTCAGAATTCTACCTGAAGAAATTGGTTTCGCATACCAATCAGTTTTAACGCTTCCATCATCAAACCTTAATATTAGTAGGTCGAGGAATGGAAGCTGCATGTTTTGCTCAACTTCCGATGTGAAGCTGATATTGGAGTTTTGAGTATTGAAAATTGCTAATACTGCATTTACTTGATCTTTATGTAGGACAAGAAACAAGTCATCCACGTATTTTCGAATGAATGTCGGAGGAATGTTGGCAGCTGTTATTGATCTGTGTAGCAAATTTTCCATCACAATATCAGCCAAAATTGGAGAGAGAGGGCTTCCCATTGCAGTTCCAGATATCTGTAGATAGAATTTTTGCCGGAAACAAAAGAAACTGGCACTGATGCAGAATTCAATAATTTCTAAGAAGAGATCCAAATTTATGCTGGTGTTGTCCCGTATTTTGTCCCACATCATGATTATGTCGTGGATCACCACATCTTTGGTAACATTGGTGAACAAAGACACTGCATCAAATGAAACCAGTACATGGTCTGTTGGTATAACCAGTTGGTTGACATATTCACGGAATGTTGTTGAGTCAACAACATTGTATTGACTCGTGAACGATCTTTGGAGAATATCGGCAATGTACTTACATAGGTGGTATGTGGGAGATGTTGTGTTGGGGACTACTGGTCTTAGAGGAAGATTGGATTTGTGTGCTTTGGGCTGTTCGTATATGCGTGGGCACACAGTTGTACCAAACTAATTAGAACTTGATTCCAATGTTAACTACTAGAGCTTTGTAACATTTATTTGGAGCATACCACATTTTGGCCCAATGACACCCCCGTAGACGGTAATGTGTTTTTATTCAAACGAACTGCTCAATATTGATACACTTGTATGAAATAAAAACATTAACATTTTGACTCCAAGCAATCAGTTTTAGAAAATTCGAAAACGTATTTTCGAGATTGCGTGAAAATAATTCCCTAATTTTCGCGGCAACATTGAATGGAACCGAAATTTTTGCAACTGAACGAGGAAATCCACGGTAGTTGTTATAGCTTGCATATAGCTGTTTGCATGGTTTTCTTGCACGTCCACAAAAATGACTTTGGATTTTAATCAGCCATATTGGATTCCAAAATGGTGTCAAATATCATTTTCGATTTCTATTCAGCGATCTCGATTGATCACGGAAGCGCGAAACAACTCTTTTTATGGTTCCTTTCACTCAAATCCGCCCTTGCATGGAAGAAGCCAAAAATAGGTAAAATTTGGCATCTTCCACGGAACAGCACACGTTGGGTCGATGCAGCTCGCTTTGTTTATAATAACATTCATGAGAGGGAGTGAGAAAACTACTTACTTTTGAGTTAAAAATTTGAACTTCGTACTCAAAGTTGAGTTCTTTAAACTTTTTTTTAGGTTCTTTATCTTTTAGATTGCCTCGAGATATACATATGATCTTTCAAGCTGTAACCGTTTGGTTACAAATTGTTGATTTTTGTTTTGTTGTCATGTTGTTTTGTCGGAGCCTTCACGTTTCTCGTGTAATACCAGCAGAACTACCACAGAAGCGTTAGGGTTTGGTACCGCTGTAAATATGATGAGCTGACTATCAAACATCCAACATGGGAGGTCATGTCAAAAACACCATGTTGGATGGAATGAAAATGCGGGAAGATGAAAAATAGCGGGAAAATAAAGTGGGAGTTTTGTATAAAAGAGTAGCCATTGCCCAATTTCGGCCTCTTACCAAATCAAGCGTCCGTGTGCTGAAGACGTGCTTTTTCAAAGTGCAGTGAAAACAGTGTGTTACCTCCCTTTCCTAGCAGGAGCTAGACGGAACATTGGGGAAATACCGTTCAGGACCTCTCTTTTCCTACGTCTCTTTTCAAACTGCTTTCCGTCCAGCACACGGCTCGGCCCGTGAAGCCTTCAGGCTTCCGCGCCTAACCGACCGTGGCTCCTCAAAAGAGGGCCTATACCTCGGGCCGTAGGCTCTAATCTCCGCAAAGGAGATTTCCCCTCTCGGCCGTCCAAGGTGGCTAAGGGGCCCCATACACGCTCCGACATGTTGTACAACTTTGACTCCACCCCTAGGCAATTTGGTTCGATCGAAGTGAAGTCGGACCGTCTGTGAGCAAGTTGTACGACTGTTGTACAGTACAACTTGCTCACAGACGCTCCGACTTTACTCCGACCGAACCAAATTTCCGGGAGGCGGAGTCAAAGTTGTACAACATGTCGGAGCGTGTATGTGGCCCTAAGCCACGGCCGGCAGATCGCGCCTGCGAGGGAAGACGTCTGCCCACCACCGTCTAGCAAAGCCCGCTGGCCCCGTCGGACGAAGACCGTCCGTTCACCGCTCGCCTTGCTATTCCGGCGAGATTTCTGGTCACACAGCTGGACAGCTGGTCACACAGCTGCAGCGGTATGTACCGGTACATCAACTAAACTTGGAAACACTTAACACATTTACACACAAATTCATTACACAGAACAACACGCACACGCCACAATTAGGAACCAATGAATTATACAAGTTATACAAGAATTATACAAGTGAAAGTTCCTGTGTTGTTAGTTTTTGTTTAACGCGAAAAACCCTTGATTACCCAGTAGTTAGCCGACCCTTGGATTGCCGGAGCGTCTCTTGTGTCCTGGCCTGGCCTAGGTACTGAATGTTGACGATTCTGGAAAATCTAGTTTCAAAACCATTAAGGTTCCCCCAAACACACGCGACGCGACAGTCGCGACGCGATTTTATCGCTTGGCGACAGCGATTCTGTCGCCGTTGGTATGGAAGCGTAAATAGAACATTGCCTGCAGCGACCCAACGATAGAATCACGGCGGCTAGTTGTCGCCGTCACGGCGATGAAATCGCTTAGGGCTGGGGGAGCCTTTATTCTTCCAAAAAATATTCTAATTTTTTCCCTTGAAAACCGCTCAACATTCGAGCTCGGTCTGAAAAAAAAAAACTTTTTGGAAATTCTGCATAAATCCCGCAAAAAGCGACCCCAGTTTATACTAGCCACAAACCCATATTGGCACTGAATTCAAGAAACTTCATTGCCAAAACCAGCCTCTATTATGAGCGCAATCACCCTGTTGTTGATCGACAGTTTCGATTTGCTCTCGGCGATAAAAAGCATAGGCACTAGGCAGCCAGTCCTGAGCAGGCTTGTGAAATGTCATCTGCATGTCATTTGACTAATTTGTTCATAGCTTTCTTCGTAAGCCAAATTTACTTCAAAATTTTAGATGCACGCATAACGCTTGAGTAGTGCTATATTTTTGTCCAAAGGTACATTACTCTAAATGTAACATCTGAGGCTAGAGAGTGAAATCTCTCCAAAATGTCACGTGTCATTTGACATAATGTCATTTGAATGACATTTTGCCTCCCACGCCCCAGATTACATATTTACAGCAATTTCTTGTTAGACAAAGTTGTAGCCACATTTAAGCGCTATAAGTTCGCCATACTTGATAGTTGATAGCTAACTACTGAAAAAAGTTCTGGGAAAATAATGAAAAAGAATGCAAATGACATTTTACAACACTGGTCCTGAGAGTCCGAAGCGTGTGGTTTTTATCTAACTGTGCTTTTTTTTAAACGGGGATCATCCTTGATGCAGTTTATCATCAAACACCATATACAATATACTCGCAATAACACAGGAAGGGCATCTAAACGGTTTTGTGCTCGATGAAATCTGTATCCTGCAGTTTTGTGTGCACAGCCAGGCATTCTCCGGTCCTTTTTTCCTCTTGCCCTTTTTTTCGCAGTATTGCATCCTTCAACGGAGACATTGCTGACTCGCAACTCAGTTTTCATGGAGCATTATTTGCATTCGTGAATCAAGAGAAGTTCAAAAAATGTACTAAACCCAAAATTATTTGTTTGTTAGCCGACCGGCCTTCAACCACTGAGCTACAAAGAGCCTTGATGCTTTTAGTTGGAAAATATTTTGACATGAAACTATTCAACTTCCAAAGCAAAGGGATTATTTATTTTTTTGTCAGAGAAGATGAATAGCCGGGCGTATCTCAATAGTCATTCTGCGAAGATATGATTTATTTTTTAAAATAGCTTTTTCGGTACAATAGGCTAAATATTTATTGGAGTTCGAATGCCCTTATTTATGCTATTGAATTTGTGAAGGTCGAATGCAATCAATGGTCATCGAGTTTCATCAGTGTATGTAGCTACGGAGTGAGCACAGATTTACCCTTTTGAAAATATTATTGATAGTAAAGCATGTTTTGAATTATGGAACAAATGTGATTTTTTAAGCGATGAAGAGTTCTAATTTACTCGTTCTAATTCATAAACAAGCAGAAAAATTGCATAGCAGGAGGCAAGGATGAATTCGAAGCAGGTTTAAAAAGTGGTATGGTTAATATACCAACTGAAAGCATCATGATGGTGTGTTTCAAAAAAGGAACGAGTATGTGAATATTTCAAAAATCATTTCAATTTCAATCCTATTCATCATAAGCATAACCCCATCAATTACGAGCTTTACTGAACTTCAAGTTAATGAACTTTGGCTAAAACATTCACAGCAATCTGGTTACCAGAGTGGCTCTATCTTGCATAGAAACTATTCGAAAAACTTTGACCATCACAGCTGCAGCCACTAAAAAGTACACACAAGCAAGCTTTTCTTTCTTGACTGATCGTCTTTTGTTCGGTTTGCAAATATGAATAATACTCAGGCCGCTTGGCGCATCCAAACCACCGCACCGGTTAACCACTCTCTGGCCTGACTGCCAGTATGGAAGGGTCGAAAGAACGTTTTCTTCTCGGAAGCAAAAAAAAAGAAAGTTTCTCGTCTATCCACGTCATCGTCTGGTGTTTTCATCGCATAAACATGTGCTAGCTATCAATAAATATCAAGTTTGGTGAATATTTTCAGCCCAGCAGAATGCAATCATTATGTGTGGTCGTCGGCTGGTGGGTGGCGGAGGGGCTTTTCACGTTCGCATATTTTTCGTATTATGCTGCTTTGCTTTTTGTTCGGTTTTGTGATGATGGTTAGTGAATAGAGCTCCAAAAGTTCAGTAGAGAATACTTTCATGCTGGGTTTATTTTGTTGGCAGGGATGGAATAGGATAGGGAAAATAGTCAAAGTTTTACCACTAAAGTGCACGATGCTGCAGTGGCTAACTGAGGGCGGGAAAACTCTGTATCAAAGGGAATTAAAAATACATGCAAGATTAAGCATTATGTTGTGGGGAACTGTTTTGCCTGCATTTATCCTCTTTTGGTATTGGGGGAAGTTTGCCGTATTAAGTGTATTCAATCCTAAGAGGGTATTAATTTTCCAGGAATTTATTAATAAGCGTATTTGTGCAAATTGTATTGCCAAATCAATTGAAAATTTGCCCCATGTTAATCGTGTAAATGTATTATTATTCAAATTTCAAATGAATGATTTTCACATATCAAAATGTTGACGTTGAAGCTCGTACACTCTGGGTGGATTTCGATACAAGAATGCTTTATTTTATGTATATTCTCAACAAGCTTTGAGTAGATCATATAAAAACGTAAATTATCTAACGTTGTCCCGGACAACTTGTCCATAAATCTATGTCTAATTCGAGGAGTGTGCAGAACATACGAATTAAAAAATGTGTATTTGATAAGATCAGGGTTCGTAATGCTCACTCAATCTCAGGAGCACAGGATGCTCCCTCACCAAAATTTTCGGGGAGAAATCGCTTTTCGGGAAAGAAAAACAGCCTGGAGAGTGATAGGGTAACCGTACCCTTAGTGGAGGTAGCACCAATAGTGGAGGTAGTGGGGTTTTAATGAGATTTATCATATTTATAGGCTTTACGATGGTTTCAGTTGATGCGTCGTGCTTTAAATATCCTGTTAAATGCAACTTACCTTAAGATTTCGCTTGAAAAACTATTGAAAATAATGATTTTCCTTAACAAAATTGACTCCCTTGCACCTATAGTGGTGCAACTGTACCAATAGTGGCGAGTCTCATAAGAAACCAATGGATAGCACCACTATAGGAACCAAAATTAATTTTTACCGCCACTAAAGGAACAGTGTACCCATAGTGGTGCAAGCAATATTTGGTAATTGTTGATGTTAAATGACATCTATTTAATTTTTGTTAGCAAATTTATTAGTCTATCTATTGACTAAGATAATAAAGCAGTAAATTTACCATAATTATCATTTTTTAAAAAATATTTTCTTTTGAAGATCTACTAATACCTCCACTATTGGTACCGTTACCCTAACCATTTTTCGCTCACTTTGATTGCCGCCAAACGTTGGTCTTTTTCTTTCATATTCGAGTCTTTTCGTGGGACCATAAATGCAAATGGTAGTAGCTTATGTTGACCAAATAACTTACCCAAGCAACACACATGTTGTAAATCAGTTGATGGTACTCATATATGACCAAATTTGGTCATATATGAGTTATTGCAACCAAATCAACGTGAATTGTGCTGCTAGGGTAACGCTTTCATACAGATAACGTGGTGGTGTGGCTAGAGTAAGCGCATCCCCACAGCTATTATTGTTTCTATTCTGGGTTGGAATCCCGGCGCGGCCATACAATTTTGTAATTGTTCTGCGATAATTCTCGCGAAAAGTGAGTGAGAGAGTAAAAGTGATGAAACGAAAAAGGATTTTCATCTAATAGGCAAGATTTTCGTTTATCTTCCTAGGCTAATTATGGAGAAAGATTGATGGGTGAAAGATGATCCTCAACATAAACAAAGAAAAAAGATTCTCCCTTGACCCGAAAAACGCTTGCTTTGGTCTCATTGAAACGAACAGTCGAAACCCTGGAAGATTCGACAGAATTATTTGGCGATATTCTATTTTCGTCTTCAAGAACTAAATCTATTTGAGATAATATCTTGGTGTGATGTGGAGGGATTCGTAAAATAAATCCATTTTTTTAAATATTTTGAACATTTTACAACAATTAAGGCATTTTTTAGGTTGTTTGTCGGTTAAATCGGGTCAGATACTGCCATATATTACTTTCCGGGATACAGAAAGATTATGCGAAAATAAATATTGTACATAGATAAGAACTGAGCTAAAAATAATCAAATTTTGGGTATAAAAGCACTTTTTTTTACATAAAATGCATTGTATCTCAGAATTTAAAAAAACATAGTTGGCTCCTTCGCAAGAACTGCTTATAATCCTGAATTCTTAGACTTTACAGAAGACACCATCATCCTGTCAAATTCAAATCGCGAATTCAAAACGAGGAAGTCTGGACTTTTTTTGTCGATAACACACTCTAGTTTTTTTTATTTGCGTGTTATTTTATTTAACCTTTCAGTAAATCTTTTTTTATTGTCTTTATAAGGGAGACTTTCATCGTTAGAGAAAATCGTTAAAATTTCTAGAAAAGGGATTTTTAGAAATGTTTTGGCCTTTTTAATATTTCTACTTATTGGAGCATATGCAGGTTAAATAGTAGACCTCTTCATGTTTTCAAAAAGTATCGAAAATTTAACCGGTCAGCCCAGAATAACAATTCTTATGCTAAAATAAGTCTCCTGTCAAATTTTCAGCTAATTCGGATAAAATTTCGAGGTGGCTCAAGTCGATTTAGTGTTTTTGAGCTATTTTCAATTTTGTAAAAAATCTAACAAGAGATATAAACGTCGAAAACTATCGCAACAACCTCTATACGGAAGCTTTTGGTGTGCTCTACAAGTCTTGTGAACATTGCTATTCGCTCCGCTCACGTTTTGTCCATGTAAAAGTGATTTTCATGCTTTTAAGTGCATAAAAATACTGTTTCCCCCAAAAGTCGTTGTTCTATAAAATTCTTGAATGTATGACAAATGATTGCTAATTTATAATATTATTATTCCTCTTTTTTCCCTGAAAATTTGAGTAATATAGTTGTTGATGTGCGATTTACCGTTAAGTTCTTAAAAATCAGAAGCTGAACATTTGTCATAAATTTGCACGCTGAGAATTCTTCAAACAAGTTGTTCAAACAAAGAAGCTTCAATTTCACTTGTTACTACGATGCACTCAATGTTAAAAGCATGCAGACATATGGTGAAATTAACAAAATTTGGAAGTCGTTTGTTGTAAGCATCAAATATAATATGATTTGATTTATGTTTTGTTCGAACAACTTGTTTGAAGAAACCCTAACGTGCAAATTTGTGACAAATGTACAGCTTCTGATTTTTAAGAATTTAACGGTAAATCGCATATCGACAATTATAATACTTAAATTTTCAGGGAAAAAAGATGAACAATAATTTAATAAATTTGCAATGATTTGTCATAAATTCAATAATTTTGTAGAACAACGACTTTTGGGGGAAATAGTATTTTTATGCACTTAAAACCATGAAAATCATTTGAACATGGTCAAAACGTGAACGGAACGAATTGCAATGTTCACGAGACTTGTAAAGCACACCAAAAGCTTCCGTATAGAAGTTATTGCGATAGTTTTCGGCGTTTATATCTCTCGTTTGATTTTTTTTTTTCAAAATTAATAAATTAAAATTTTATCCGAATTAGCTGAAAATTTGACAGGAGGCTTATTTTAGCATAAGAATTGTGATTCTGGGCTGACCGGTTGAGTTTTTGATACTTTTTGAAAACATGAAGAGGTCTATAAATAGGCTTAAGAAATTCATAAATAAAACATTCATTAAATTCACCACGCAAAAAAGTTGATTTTTTTTTAGCTAAACTGTCGTTTATTTGGAAGGCTCAATTGCTCTTGTCAACGGCTCTCAATTGCTGTTGAGAGTTACGAAATCAAAATCATGTTTAATTTCAATTTTTCATTATTCTAATTAGTTAGTTAATGAGGCATTCCACGGGGGCATGTCAGTCGATCCTGAGCGACCATTTCGAAAATATTTGAAACTCTGCACAGTTTTTCAATTTCATCTAAATCGTCATTTTTCGATATCAAATCTTCATATTGAGTCACGACTAACTTTTCAAAAGGGTGTATGTGAAAATGGTTCAAAAATATTTAAAAAGCTGCACAGCAAAAACGGAATGTTCGATTGTTATGATTTTTTCAGCAAAGTTAGACAACTAAATGGTGATTCTTAAGAAAATGTGCACAGTAAAAAAAAATTTTTTGCCTTTAAAAATATCATTTTTGTCACAAAAACTCAAATATCTCAAAACCCTATCTTTTTACGAACGTAATTTTTTTAGGGAAAACGGTCCATTATATTAGCTATCTACCATAAAAATTTGGTGATGGTAAACTAATAAACAAAAAAGTTATGACATTTCAAACATTTCACAATTTTCACATTTAGCAAAAAAAAAAAAATTTTTTCTGTGTAAGTTATTTCGAGAATTGCAGTTTGATGCAGATTTTATTGTTAAGGGACGTGATTTAAACAAGTTGTTTTCATGATATTTTGATTTAATTATTCATAGCATCTATAAGAAACTTAGACACGATCCAGTGTTGTGATCAAAAGTATTGATAGTGTCATAATTTTCATTGCACGTGACTGGCGAAAAATTCTTTTAATAGTGTTGAAACCTGTTGATAATAACGTTGATAGAAACATATCAGAAATGTTATTTTTAAGACAAAAGCTGCAAAATCAAAGATTTATATACACGTGTACGTCTATAGTTTACCTGCAAAAATATACCTCTTAGAGAATAGACTTTATGATCGGGAGGAAACGGGTATCTTCAACAACAACAAATGCATGATAGGTACATACCATGACAATGCTCACGAAAAAGCAAAAATTACTACTACTAAGGTTGTTAAAGATCTTATAGTAATTTTTTCTTCAGTCAAACAAATGACACCAAACTAGTCAGTAAAAACTTAAAAGTGATTTTGTTTATTGAAATATTACGAACAACATGAGTAGCCGCTTTCTCAACTGTTGTAGGCCGTTTGATGGAAAAAGTGTTCAAAAGAGTTACGAAATCTCACCGAAAGCACCATAGATAAACTGAAAGCGACTGGTTATGCTCCAATGTCCACATTGAATACAAATTTACGCATTTGCACGTCCTGCCGTCTAAACGTTGACAAAAGAGCAATCTGTATATCATCGGTTGAGCAGAGCGCAGGAAGTTCGAAAACGACAGCAACTGAGGAATTGCCAGATGTATCGACAACAACTGAGGAATTACCAGAAGTATTAAGTGCTGAGAGCATTGCCACCGTACCATCAGCGAAATCTGTTTCAACAAATCAATCGGAAGATGAGTGTATCCAAAAGGTCAACATCGAACGCTTTAACGAGGGCATAGCTGGGATAAAAGTGACTCCGATTAAATGGAGTAAGATGGACTACGTTTATTACCCGGAGAAAAATACCGTGAAATAAACGAAGCTGTACGAAGAAACCTCTTCAAATTAGGACCTGATGATGTGGAAAATACAGACTACGATGAGGTAATTATAAATATGAAGGAAAGGTTCTCGAATGCAGCCACGACAAGGAAAGAAAAATTATTGATTTTGTCGATGCTGCCAAGTTCGTGGTCTATTCAGGATGCCATTGATGAGTTCAAAACCAATAGAAATACAGTAAAAGAGGCAAAACAATTGAAGAATAACTGTCTTTCAACCAAAAATACTAGATCTAGTATTGCATTAACAGATGAGACAAAAGAAATAGTAGTTCAATATTTTGAAGATGATGAAGTAAGTCGAGCTATGCCTGGTCAAAAAGATTATGTATCAGTAAAAAAAGATGGAAAGCGTCAATTAATGATGACGACTTTGAAAGAAGCGTACACACGCTTCAAGGAAATTCACGATAATATTAAAATAGGTTTTTCCTCATTTGCAAGCCTTCGGCCAAGGCAATGTAAGCTTCTTTCCAATTCAGGAACATATAATGTGTGTGTGCACAACCCATGAGAATATTAATCTTATTTTACATAGTTTGAAAGAATCAATTTAACAAAGGATATTAAAATGTTAACTGGTAGTCTTTTGTGTGAAAATACAACATCAAATTGCTATCTACGATCTTGTTCGGATTGTCCAGATTCTTCATCATTGGAAAATACTTTATTCGCTGAGTTTGAAGAAAAATATATTGATCAGTTATCATTTGAGCAATGGGTGACCACGGATAGGTGTGACATAGAAACTATTGTAAAACCTGTAGATGAGTTTGTGTCATATTTTTGCTTGAAATTCACGATTTCATTAAAACAGAACAATCCAGCTTTTTAAAAAATACGAAAAATACATTACAAAATGGTGAATTTTAGTCATTTGTGATTTTTCTGAAAATTACAGCTTTGTATTGCAAGATGAAGTGCAGTCCCATCACTGGAACGTACAACAAGCTACAATTCATCCATTCGTTATTTATTTTAATGGAAGTACGCAAATTGAACACTTAAGTTTTATTATAATTTCCGAAGATTTAAGACACGTTTCAGTATCCGTAAACTTGTTCATTGAAAAAATGATTAACTTTTTACGCGTTGATAAGCATAAAGAAGTCAAAAAGATATATTTCATGTCTGATGGAGCAGCGTCGCAGTACAAAAATCGTAAGAATTTTTCGAGCCTATGTCAATTTAAATCAATGTACGGAATTGATGCAGGATGGCATTTTTTTGCTACATCACATGGCAAAGGTCCTTGTGATGCTATTGGAGAAACAATAAAGCGCATGGCCACAAGAGCAAGTTTAGCCAAAGAACGTGAGCATCCAATTAAAACTGCGAAAGAACTTTTGATTGGGCAAATCGTAGAAAAGAAAAGATTTAACCAAATTATCATTTTGTTTTACTACTACTGAAGAGTACGAAATACAGGCTTCAGAGCTCAGCGAGCAATTTACTAACGCGAAAACGATCCAAGGAACCCAAAACTTTCACTGTTTCATTCCATTGTCGGAAAATAAAATTAAAGCAAAACTATCCTCAAACTGTGCTGCTAATAATTCAAAAGTGTTCGATATTTTAAAAATTTGAATAAAATAAATAAAAAATAAGTATTAATAAACTGTTTTCATGATATCATAACCCATACCAAAATTCAAACCCAAAACTCTTAGAGTTTCTATAACAACATTGTGTAACTGCCACATTTAATTTAATACTTAGGATAATATTAATTCATTTTTATTTATTTATACATATAATATTTGTACATATAATATACATAATATCGATGAATCCATAAATATGGAATATCATACAAACAACTTGTTTAACTCACGCAAGGCCCTTAACAATAAAATCAGCATCAAACTGCGATTCTTGAAAAAAAAAATACACGGAAATTTTTTTGTTTACTATATGTGAAAATTGTGAAATGTTTGAAATGTCATAACTTTTTGTTTATTAGTTTACCATCACCAAATTTTTATGGTAGATAGCTAATATAATGGACCGTTGTTCCCTAAAAAATTACGTTCGAAAAAGATAGGGTTTTGAGATATTTGAGTTTTGTGACAAAAATGATATTTTTAAAGTCAAAAAAATTTTTTTTACTGTGCACATTTTCTTAAGAATCACCATTTAGTTGTCTAACTTTGCTGAAAAAATCATAACAATCGAACATTCCGTTTTTGCTGTGCAGCTTTTTAAATATTTTTGAACCATTTTCACATACACCCTTTTGAAAAGTTAGTCGTGACTCAATATGAAGATTTGATATCGAAAAATGACGATTTAGATGAAATTGAAAAACTGTGCAAAGTTTCAACTCAATAGAAAATCATGAATTAAAAATTTTCTTAAATTTTGATGCTGTTGCTTGGAATCGCTCTAATGTTAGTTTTGGGGAACCGAAAGACTCGCAGTTTGGTCGAGATTATGAAATACAATAATACAGTAGGAAAAGAAGGGAATTTAGGGTGCTTAAGTAATTACGATGCTGATGTTCACATAGTGTACATTCTTGACGATGTTTCACTTCTCTAACGGGACGAACAAACATTTTCTTGGGTGACAACAACGAGAGATATGAAAGATAAACGACAGATATAAAAATGGACAACAAAAAGAAGACATTCGTGATGGAGTACGACAGACCATGGGCGGACTTCAATTACAGTTTCAAAAGTTGGTGGACAAGGGATATGTAACCGAAAACAGAGACCGCCAACACTTCCCTTATAGGCTTTGCATGGTTGTTCTCCTCGGACGCGGTCACTGCTCCGGCTTAACTGCCTTTTACCGAGGGAACGTCGAATTGAAAGCGGAATACTCTTGTGAGTAACCAAGCTAGACTGCCTTCACTCTTGGATCTGAATAGAGGTTGATGCCTACCGCCAGACGAATTGCATGGTTGTCATCGAGGATATTGAGCAGGAACTCTGCACAATTGAATCTTCAAAGGAGCTGGACGCTAGAGAATGAATTAGGGTGCACGAACATTTGCCCCACGAAGCTCTTCGGGGGTGAATAACTACTCGTGTTGCGATGTTACAGCAGCCATGCAAATCATGGTTATCTTAAAAAAAAATGCACTGAAAACCTAACCGAATACGGAGTTGTGTCAGGTTGGATATTGATCTTCAAGGTCGATTTTCCCACCGGAATCGAAAAAAGCTTCAATTCCTAGAACAGTCAACTCCTGATGAAATGCAAAACTATGCTCTATTCCTTCTGGTAATATCAAACCAGCGATGTTGATGATAGAAAGCCCATCTTGCATGAGAACTCTGAAGCCCGAGAGTCCGTTGGGTGACCTTGGTTTCTACCTGGTGTAGCGGAGTGGAAATGTCCCGAGCGGAATATTAAGACGCTTCTACCACGATATATGAAGTGTTCGGGGCCGAAGGCGCGGCACTGGTCTTTCGGTTTTTCTGTTCAAACACTCAATCACGGTTAGAATAAAACTTTATTATTTATGTATCACTTGTTTGTACAATTATAAACTTCTTTTACATTTCAGCACTTATTTATTACAATTATTACAGTTAACACTTTCGTATAATTATAAACTCGAATATTTTCCTTTTAACAAACTTTTGCACTATTTCCCGTATGACAATGTCTTTCCCAGAGATACTAACACTTTTTGTTTATCGATACTTGCTTATTCTGAGACTCTAACACCGATTTTCAATTTCACCGCGACGGACTATTTAACTGTTCACTTTTATCTTTTTCAAGAAGTTAATTACATTCCGTGCCGATAGTTCGAACGAGCCAGACGTGTGTGCTGTGTCTCATCGCGGGTTTTGTTCGGTAGTGCGTGTCTATTGTGTGGTGCCTACCTACGGATCCAAGGCGATTACTGTCGGCGAGCGAAGTAGCTGCTTCTGGCGACGCCAGTGAAGCAGGCTATTGTTTCTGCTGCTACCTACAGCAGCAGCGCAGATAAGTGGAAGGCATTGTTTTATTGTTCTCCCATCTCTCTGATACAGAGTGGGATTAATTATAATACATTAAATTAGTTTTTTATATTTTTTCTAATTTGCTATTAGTTCTAAGTTAGTTTAAGAATTAATAGTCCTTCCACCTTGCGAGGTGAGAATGGAGGCAGAGACTATGGGGGCGGTAGTCCTCTGAAAGATGTCCGCACACGATTGTACCATGCGGCTTCGCCTGGGCCTTGGGTTGTTTACTTTCGGCAGAAAGTGAAAAGTCTAGACTTTCTCGGCATTAAGCGAGATTTGACGCGTCGTTTTACGAAGCTTGATTTTAGTCAGATCAACAGGAACAAGCTACGAATCACCGCACCTACATATCAGGTGGCGAACGAAATTGCTAAAGACAAGGCCTACAATGTTGAATATTTGGTTTATGTCCCCTCGCGGGAGGTCGAAATCGAAGGTGTGATCAACGCAGCGAGCCTGACTTGCAAGGATGTACTTGCGGGAAAAGGCCGCTTAAAGAACGCAATTGAGTCTACCGTGGATATTCTGGATTGCAAGGAATTGCACTCAGCAACCATGGTAGATGGCAAAAAGGTATATTCTAAGTCAGGCTCGCTTCGGGTGACGTTTGCCGGTTCGATTCTCCCAAAATATGTCGATTTAGAGAATATGTTGTTTCCGGTGCGTCTTTTTGTACCAAGGGTATTTAATTGTACCAATTGCAAACAACTTGGTCACACTGCCGAGTTTTGTGACAACAAACCACGTTGTGGTAAATGTTTCGAAAGACATCGGGAGGAATCCTGCCAGCAACAAGCCACAAAATGTGCTTATTGCGGTATGGCTCCTGCCCATGGTTTGCAAGATTGCCCGGTGTACAGAAAGCGCACCCAAAAAGTGAAGCGCTCGTTGGTACAGCGCTCCAAGCAGACTTATGCGGAAATGGTTAAAGCGCAAGACACATCCGCCGATACCACTGCAAAGGCTGCTATTTCAGCTACCGTTCAAGTAAGTGATTATTATGATTCCATATGCATTGACGAATTGGACTCTGACACAGCTGATATGGATGATTCTACGGAGGTACACGTGCCCGAAAAGAGGAAGCAACCGTCTTCCCCGGGATCGCGCCGTAAGAAATCAAAAGTCATCCATAAAAGCTTGCCCAAATCTGAAGGCAATGGGGATTATTTAAAATCCTGAAGCAACCTGTCTTCACTGCTCCTTTGGATCCATCTTGCAGCAAGACATTCCCGCCATTGCCCAAAACCGATGTTTCCAAGAAACATCCGGCTAGGAAGAATCAATGAAAGAAAAACTTCAATTCGTTCTTCCCAAAAAGTACTCCGTCCAAGCGAGGATTGATCTCCTTTAAGGACCTTGTGGACCGTTTTTGAATTTATTCAATATTCCGAATTCATTGAGGCCAATCATTGACCTCTTTATACCAACAGTGGAAAGTTATCTGAAGCAATTGACTGTTTCATGGCCCCTTCTTGCAGGAATTGTATCTTTCGATGGATAATACGGCTATTCCACAAGATACAATCACTGTGCTGCAGTGGAACTGTCATAGTCTTAAAAATAAATTAGATGTGTTCAAGTTTTTGATTCGCAATTCCGATTGCGACATATTTGCACTCTGTGAAACATGGCTTTCTTCTGAAGATGAAATCAACTTCCACGATTTTAACATTATTCGCCAAGATCGGGATGATCATTATGGTGGCGTTCTATTGGGGATCAAAAAATGCTACTCCTTCTACAGAATTCCCATTCCGACTGTTCCCGGCTTAGAAATCGTCGCATGCCAAGTAAGTGTGAAGAATAAAGACCTTTGCATAGCTTCAGTGTACATTCCTCCAAATGCCTCTATTAATCGTCGACATTTTTGGAGCGCAGTCTCCCTACTATCATCTCCAGTATTGATATTGGGTGATATGAACGCACATGGTATTGGATGGGGCGAAACGTATGACGATTATAGAGCGCCTATTTTCTATGATTTGTGTGACGATTTCAATTTGAATATTTTGAACACTGGTGAAGTAACTCGAATAGGACCAAATGGTCAACAAAGCCGTATTGATCTGTCTTTATGTTCAAATTCACTATCGTTAGATTGCACGTGGAAGGTTATCCAAGATCCCCACGGTAGTGACCATATGCCGATAGTTACCACAATTAAAAGTAGCTATCAACAATCTGAGCCAGTTAATGTTCCTTTCGACCTCACGAAGAACATTGACTGGCAAAAATTTGCATCGGCGGTAAATATTGGTATTGAATCAACTGATGTTCTTCCACCGTTGGAAGAATATCAATTCCTTACCGAATTAATTAAAAAAAGCGCACTAGAAGCTCAGAAACGACGCGTTCCAAGTACAACCGTCATAAGAAGACCAGCCACTCCTGGTTGGGATGATGAATGTACTAAGTTGTATTCTGAGAAATCTGATGCCTTCAAGGCTTTCCGTAAATACGGAAGGTCTGAGCTTTTCGAAGAGTATTTGAGGCTTGAAAGAAAGCTCAAAAATCTTCTCAAGGCTAAAAAACGTAGCTACTGGCGTCGTTTTGTCGAGGGACTATCGCGAGAAACCTCAATGACAACACTTTGGAAAACGGCCCGCAACATGCGGAACCGCACTTCCACCAACGAGAGTGAAGAATACTCCAATCGATGGATATTCAACTTCGCAAAAAAGGTCTGTCCAGATTCCGTACCAGCAGAACCGCTATTTCGAGAATCAGTCAATGATCCCGGTTCTTTGGGTGGACCATTCACAATGCTGGAACTTTCTATGTCTCTTCTTTCATCAAATAACTCTGCTCCGGGATGCGATAACATCAAATTCAATCTTCTGAAGAACCTCCCAGATATCGCAAAAAGACGATTACTTGACCTGTACAAATGTTTCATGGAGTACAACATTGTGCCACCTGAATGGCGACAGGTCAAAGTAATAGTTATTCAAAAGCCTGGGAAACCAGCGTCTAATCATAATTCATACCGACCGATTGCCATGCTATCATGCATGAGAAAATTATTGGAGAAAATGATCCATTCAAGAATCGACCATTGGGTCGAGCAAAATGCATTACTGTCAAATACTCAGTTTGGATTTCGTAAAGGTAAAGGAACAAACGATTGTCTAGCGTTGCTTTCTTCAGATATACAACTGGCTTTTGCGCACAAGGAGCAATTGGCTTCAGTATTCTTGGATATTAAGGGCGCTTTTGATTCAGTTTCCATTGAAGTACTGTCAGACAATCTGCACAGTAATGGGCTACCCGTATTTTTAAATAATTTCTTGTACAATTTGTTGTCAGAAAAACAAATGAACTTCACACTCGGCACTCTGACAACTTCCAGAAATAGTTACATGGGCCTTCCCCAAGGTTCATGTTTAAGTCCCTTGCTTTATAATTTCTATATTAAAGATATTGACAATTGTTTGGAAGGACAATGCACGCTCAGACAACTTGCAGATGATGCCGTGGTCTCTCTAAGAGGTCCAAGTGCAGCTGTCTTGCAAGGACCATTGCAAAGTACCCTAGATAATCTGACTGTTTGGGCCAGACATTTAGGGATCGAGTTTTCACCGCAAAAAACTCAGTTGGTTGTGTTTACTAGGAAGCGGTACCCTGCTCAACTGAAACTAAAGCTGTTGAATGATGACATTAACCAATCTTTATCTTCTAAATACCTTGGGGTCGTGTTTGATTCCAAATGTACCTGGAAACTCCACATTGAGTATTTGATACAAAATTCCGGAAAAGGATCAATTTTCTACGTTCTATCTCCGGAACATGGTGGGGTGCTCACCCGGAAGACCTCATCAAACTCTATAGAACGACTATTCTCTCTGTTTTAGAGTATGGCTCCTTCTGCTTCCTCTCAGCAGCTGATTGCCACCTGATCAAATTGGAACGAATTCAGTATCGTTGTTTGCGTATTGCCCTTGGCTGCATGCATTCAACGCATAACATGAGCCTGGAGGTGCTTGCTGGAGTCACTCCTTTAAAGCACCGTTACTGGGAGCTCTCACTTAGAATACTCATCAAATGTGGGACAAGTAACACACTTGTCTTACATAACTTCGATAATATGCTTGAACTAACTTGTCGTTCAAGATTCCTGAGAGTTTATCTCAACTACATATCATCAGATCTTTGTCTTCCGTGTTATAATCCACCTCGAGTTCACTTCACCAACGACAGTTCCTCAATTGTATACGATCTGTCCATGAAACATGCTATTCAAGGAATACCAGATCATCTTCGAAATCTTTCAATTCCCTCCATTTTTTCTGAAAAATATGAACATGTCAATTGCAACAACAGATATTTCACTGATGGTTCTCGCATCAACGGATCCACTGGCTTCGGTGTTTTCAATGTGACTTCAACCACCTTCCAAAAACTTCAGGAACCGTGTTCGGTTTATGTTGCTGAGCTGGCAGCAATTAACTTCGCTTTGGGGATAATTTCCAATCAGCCCGTAGACCATTATTTCATCTTCTCGGATAGTCTTAGTTCTATCGAGGCACTCCGGTCGATGAAACCCGTTAAGCACGCATCTTACTTTCTTACAAACATAAGAGAGCAGATGCGTGTTTTGGTCGAAAGATCATTCAAGATTACCTTTGTTTGGGTCCCTTCTCACTGCTCAATCTACGGCAATGAGAAGGCAGACTCGCTGGCAAAGGTGGGCGCACAGGAAGGTGAGGTTTATGATAGACAATTTTCGAGCAACGAGTTTTTCCCATTAGTCCGTCAGAGTACTCTTCAAAGTTGGCAAAATAATTGGACACACAACGAACTTGGACGGTGGCTATTTTCTATAGTTCCAAAAGTTTCTGGGCGAGCGTGGTTCAGAGGTGAGGACTTAAGTCGAGGCTTCATTCGCATGATGTCGAGACTTATGTCTAATCACTATTCACTAAACGCACATCTGTACAGAATAAACCTTGTCGATAGCAACTTATGTAGGTGCGGAGCCGGTTATGATGACATCGATCACGTAGTTTGGTCCTGTTCGGAAAATGACGCCTCCAGAGAGCAATTATTGCATACCCTAGTGGCCCGAGGTAAACAACCCTTCAGGGACGTTCGAGGTGTTTTGGGAGATCGTGATGTGGTCTATATGCAGGCCATTTATAGTTTTCTTTGTGCTTCTGATATCAAAATCTAATAGTTTTTTTTTCTTTCTCCAAAGTTTGTTTTTTGTGTTTAGTCTCTGCTTTCTGTTCCGTAGAGCACCATAGCTCTGCCATTCGGAAGATGCTCCCAGTCGAACCATTCCTCGAGCACGACGACACGCCACATAGTCCCTGACGCCAAATACCCGGATGAGAAGCTGAAATTCCCTGATCCCAAATCCTTAGCCCTGTCCATCCTTAAACATTGTAAACTAACCTCGAGTCACCACGAGTACGCTGGCTTCTACCCCTCTCTTACTAACTGAAAAATTAAATGATATTGATTGTATATATCACAAAGAACCATGGCTCCGTAAAGTGTTATACACGCCTGAGCCTACCAAATAAACGAACTTGGAAAAAAAGAAGTTAATTAATTTAAACTTCTCGATTTGTGCACTAGTCACGAGTGTCGAGGTGTCTAAGGGACAACCCTGATTCAATTGGAGTGTTCGGTAGGCCGGCTAGGGAAACCTAGAAAGCGCCGAATTCCAATAAAGGTGCTGCTGAATATTTGGGACTGACCCCGAGCATGGAAAAGCGCACGGTATATATAGTCAATCCGAGTTCTGAATTTCATAATGATTTCATGAATTGCATCAGACTGGACTATGGACCCCACGAAAGGTCCGAGAATCCTTAAATAACGTAATCATTTTCTTCATCCCACATTTATCTGTTCAGACTATGTGGTTTTAATTTCAACTTCGTAAATATCCTCAATTTTTAGCTTCCATTCATTACTCAACTTTGCATTCTTTATGGATGCTCCCTAAAGTTCTCTTGCACGAAATGCTTAATCAGCTTATTTGAAAAATCCATAAATTCCGAAACAACTTCTTTTTTTTTCCAAATTTTATACAATAGTTATTTAATTTCTTGTTATAAATTAGCTAATTCAGCCTTAATATTGGACTTCCATACTTTACAAAGCTTTGCCCCTTTTTGGATGTTCCTTTAAAATTCTCTTGGAAAAATCTGTTCTCTTTCCACTCTCTTAAACTCTCTTATTTCGAGCACACATTCAAGTGGCTACTTCAATTTACTAATGTATTAATACATATATTTTTTTGTATAAAATGAGTATCTCTAAGTCCTGCCCTTTCTTTACACCTAAACTTGAACATTGCTGTGTCACAGAGTAATGTTCAAAAAGTCCCAAATGTTTCATAATGCATGACACTACTAAACCAACGGAGTTGTGAAAATCTTCACTTAAAAATCAGTATTCGAACCCAGCATGGGTTCTTTGTAAAACAGCGCACCATACCGCCGAGCTATTAACAGCTACCGCTTGTATTACTCTTTGATTTTAAGTATACTCTTAAAAATCAATCAATCAATATTTTTCTCTTTCTTTCAACTGGGCTTTGAATTAAATTCCCCTTTCCCAAAAGAATCATTACCCCTTCGGGTCGGCTCTTCCTTTTTCGAACCACTCAGACCCTAATATCAATATTTCCTTTCAAGTTTATATTGGTAAGAACAAAATCATGTTCTCTCTGTTTTTCATACTGTTGTTGCCCAGTATGAAAAACAGAGAGACCCCTTTATATCAATACACCTGTATACGTGTATGTAGATTCAATGAAGACTCTTATTGTCTCTATCATTTTGGCTAAGTTATTATTCCGCGCTCCTCACCCAAACAAATTCTTTCCTTAGTGTCCTATACATATGCGCCAATGCATCATCATCAATGACGATCGCGGCTATGTACCGCTAAATCGTACACTGTCCAATATGTGAGCACGTTTGAACATGTCAATCCACCGCGCTCCAGTTAAGTAAATCTGACTAAGCTGTTTTCGACGGTTTCGCCAAACCGTGATAAGGGTATGCGATATTTCACATAACTTTTAAATTGATGAAAGTAAATTAACCCAACAATTCCTACATGCAACATTTTAAATTTATGTTGATTGCTTAAATTACTTTGCGTTGAGTAATTGAATATATTCGGCCTTGCTTTTACAATATCTCCCTGCCATCAGTATTTAAAATTGTTTTAGGAAGGTGTCGGCACATAAGGCTGTGCACTGGTCAATGTCAAGAACCAAAATATCCATCTTGCTCTGAGAGACGTTCAATCGCTGGCTGAGATGCTGTTGCCTCCGATCCTGAATCGAGAAGAGCACTGGCAGATATTTCTTGCCGTCGTCATCCTGAGCAACAATTCCTGTTGCCAGCCAAACGTTCGACGAGCATTTGTGGTCTGTGTCTGTCACCAAGCTATCATTGGGGTAAATTGGAGCCAGATGTCGTGGTAGTAAGTTCTAATATTCCTTTGGCCACGTTACTTGGTGGTTGCTCTTGGGTTAAAATCCTTTTCCGGTTTAAAACAGATCTGTGTGTGGTGTCCGACTCCACAATTTCTGCAGGAATACTTCGACTGATACTCCTTAAATGGATGTCTTAATCTGAAGCAGTTCATGCGCAGTTATCTGGTGAGAATCGATTAAGTGTTTTGTTTAGGTTCTTCTTACTGGAGGCTACTGGAGACCCCAATACAATAAACAGCTCAGAACTTGATACTCGATGGGCTACAGCTCTTCGATGATCCTATGCCGAATGGAGTATCCTTCTCCACTGGACTCGATCCTGGACCAAGCGTTTCCAGTCGCCCTGAACAACGCTCAACCTCTGGTCCTTTTCAACTGCAAAAAGCCATCGTGTACGCGGCCTTCCACACAGTAAAAAATAAAAAGTAATATTACATAAGATTTGATGCACATCATCCCCGTCGTAAATAAGACGTTTTATTTCATCCGTATGGCGTAGTAAAAAACTGACGTACTTGATAATTCTTCTTCAAATTAATACGATGTAATTTATTTTTGACGTACTATTTTAGACGTAATTGAATAAACAACGTAAAAATCGGTCGGGATGAATCCCGCTGCCGGCAGTAGGGTTAGGGGCATTCGGATTATTTCTTTCATGATCGAAAATACGTTTTCAGATGAAACAATGTCACATTTTATTTATTTATGCCTTTTTTTCTGCGACTAATAACATGTTTATACAAATAATCGATTTTATATTTTCAACTTGATGTTTTCAGTTTAAGATTTTGAATTCTATTCTTGAGGTTACTATTTAGTTTCTAATTTTAATTTTTAGTTCATTGATTTCAATTTTTAACTTTACAGATGCTTCTCCTGGAATTCCTTCGAAACCAAGCCAAAACATAATCGCATATGCTCGCAAACACGTATTCACGGTGAACGCAATATTAGCGCATGTGTCCATTTGACTGCATGCAAAATGTATGTATGGGGTCATACACTAATTACGTAAGCATTTTCTCTGGGGTTTTTGACCCCTCCCCCATTTTTTCTCACACAAATGATTTTTTTTATTTATATGATGAGTAAGAAAACGACAAACCCTTCTCCCCCCATAAATGCTTAGGTAATATGTGTACGGCCCATATATAACCTCCACTTTGTACACTTATACGCTATGACGCTATGAAATTCTCTGTCATAAATTCATCCGGAAATTCCTTCGTATGTTTCTCCGGAAATTCTAGGAAAATCTAGGATTTCCTCCGGAAGTTCTTCCAAGAATTCCTCCGGAAGTTCCACCAAGAATTCTTCCAGAAATTCTTCAGGAAGTTGCTCCAGGAAAACCATCTGGAAGTTCCTCCAGGAAATTTCTCCTGGTAGTTTCTTCAGGAATTCCTCCGGAAGTTTCCCCAAGAATTCCTCCGGAAGTTCCTCCAGGAATTTCTCCGAAAGTTCCTATAGGAGCTTCTACGAAGGTTGCTTCAGGAATTCCTTCCAAAGTCCAGTCAGGAATTCCTCCAAAACTTCCTTCGGGAATTCCTCCGAAGTTTCCTTCGAGATTTCCTACGAAAGTTCCTTTAGAAATTCCTCCGGAAGTTACTCCAGGAATTCCTCTGAAAGTGCCTCCAGGCATGCCTCCGGAAGTTCCTCATGAAGTTCGTCTATGAATTCATCCAGGAATTCCTCCGAAAGATCCTCCACGAATTTCTCCAGAAGTATCTCAAGGAATTCCTCCCGAAGTTCCTATAGGAACTCCAACGAAAGTTGCTTCAGGAATTCCTCCGAAAGTTCTGTCAGGAATTCCTCCAAAACGAGAAATCCTACGAAAGCACCTTCGAAAGTTCCTTCAGAAATTTCTCCGGAAGTTCCTTCAGAAATTCCTACGGAAAGTCCTTCAGAGATTCCTCCAGCAGTTCCTACTGGAATTCATCCGGAAGTTCATTCAGTACCTCCAGAAATTCCTCCTGAAGTTTCTCCAGGAATTCTCCCGGAAGTTCCTTCAGGAATTCCTCCGGAAGTTCCTTCAGCAATTCTTCCGGAAGTTCCTCCAGGAATTTTTCCGGAAGTTCCTTCAACAATTCTTCCGGAAGTTTCTCCAGGAATTCTTCCGGAAGTTCCTCCAGGAATTCCTCCGGAAGTTCTTCCAGGAATTCCTCTGGAAGTTCTTCCAGGAATGCATCCGGAAGTTCCTCCAGGAATTCCTCCGGAAGTTCCTCCAGGAATTCCTCCGGAAGTTCCTCCAGGAATTCCTCCGGAAGTTCCTCCAGGAATTCCTCCAGAAGTTCCTCCAGGAATTCCTTCGGAAGTTCCTCCAGGAATTCCTCCGGAAGTTCCTCCAGGAACTCTTCGTCAAGTTCCTGCATGAATTCCTCCGGAAGTACCTCCAGAAACTCCTCCGGAAGTTCCTCCACGAATTCCTCCGGAAGTTCCTCCAGGAATTCCTCCGGAAGTTCCTCCAGGAATTCCTCCGGAAGTTCCTCCAGGAATTCCTCCGGAAGTTCTTCCAGGAATTCCTCCGGAAGTTCCTCCAGGAATTCCTCCGGAAGTTCCTTCAGGAATTTCTCCGGAAGTTCCTCCAGGCATTCCTCCGTAAGTTCCTCCAGAAATTCCTCCGGAAGTTCCTCCAGAAATTCCTCCGGAAGTTCCTCCACGAATTCCTCCGGAAGCTCCTTCAGGAATTCCTCCGGAAGTTCTTCCAGGAATTCCTCCGGAATTCCTCCAGAAGTTTCTCCAGGAATTCCTCCGAAAATTTCTCCTTGAATTCCTACGGAGGTTCCTCCAGGAATTGCTAGGAAAGTTCCTCCAGGAATTCCGACAGAAGTTCCTCCTGAAGTTCGTCTATGAATTCATCCAGGAATTCCTCCAGAAGTTCCTCCCGAGGTTCGTCTATGAATTCATCCAGGAATTTTCCCAGGAATACCTCCGGAAGTTGCTCCTAAAGTTTCTCCAGGAATTTCTCCGGAAGTTCCTCCAGACATTCCTCCGGAAGTTCCTCCAGGAATTCCTCCGAAAATTTCTCCTTGAATTCCTTCGGAGGTTCCTCCAGGAATTGCCAGGGAAGTTCCTCGGGAAGTTCCTCCAGGAATTCCGACAGAAGTTCCTCCTGAAGTTCGTCTATGAATTCATCCAGGAATTCCTCCAGAAGTTCCTCCTGAGGTTCGTCTATGAATTCATCCAGGAATTTTCCCAGGAATTCCTCCGGAAGTTGCTCCTAAAGTTTCTCCAGGAATTCTCCCGGAAGTTGCTTTAAAAATTCACCTGAAATTTTGTTCATTGATTTTTTGATTTTCCCTGATTTTCCTCTTGAAATTTCCCTATGAACTTTCAATAATTTACACGAGAAATTTCCAGAAAGTCCCTTTTAATTTCTTCCGAATTAGACCTGAAATTCCTTTAAACCCATACTCCCACCCATTTCAAAATATTTCCTCCAGGAAATCTTCCACAATTTACCTTGATTTTACTTTCTAATTGATTTACTCACCCGCACAAAGTAAAACCAAATACTTTCATTTGAAACACGTACCAAAGCCAAATTATTGGTTTACTTTACGACCGAACAAAACAGAACTAAACACTGAATCCGCGTCTGATACGAAACAAGTTTCATAGCGAACAAATCGCACAAACATAACCAAACCCTCGGATACGTGACAACGCTTCCCAAAAAAACTAAGCAGTTGCGTTTGATAGTTTCTCTAAGGAGTTCTTGGAGAAATTTTCGAAGAATTCCTACAGGCATTTCTGCAGGAATGAGCGGATAAATTTCCATCCCTTAACGATTTTCCGGGGGAAGTCTTAGAGGAGTTTATTATAAATTGATGAGAGAATTTCCGGATTAATTTATAGAAAAATTTCAGAAGGAATGCACAGAAGATTTTCTGGAATAAGGAGTCAGGATTTAGAGGAGTTTCACGTAAAATTCTACAGGAATTCAGAGGGAAGTTCTTGTCTAAATTATAAAGTGTTCTTGGGGGAATTTAAAGAGGAACTTCAGGAAAAATAAAGGAGTTCCCAGGTGATGTGCTTGAGGAATTACTTGTGGAATTTCTTGGGAAGTCACCGCCTTAATTCATTAAAAAATCGGGTGAATTTTTGAAGGAACTTCTTGAGGAATGACCAGAAGCATTGCAGAGCTATGGATGAAAAAAAATCCCTTGAGTTTTGTTGAAGAAATTTTAGGAGGAATATTCGGGGAAAATTTTAAAGGAATAAATTTCTATAAGAACACCCGGAAGAATTCCTACCTCAACACAATGCAGCGGAACGGCGACGGAAACGGCAAGGCGTTGCGCTGGAGCCTGACGTCTTGGAGGAACTTCCAGAGGATTCCCTGAAGGAACTTCTGAAGCAATTTCCGGAAGAATACCTGGAAAGAGTTCCGAAACAACTTCTGGGGAAACTTCAGAACTTAAATTTAAAATTTAAATTATTTATTTAATATTTATTTAAAATAAAAATTAAATATTTAATTAGAATTGAAATTAAACTTTAAATACAAATAAAAAACAAAAATGAAAAATAAAAAAAATATATAAATTAAACTTAAATTAAAACTTGAACTCGAGCTTGAACTTAACTTAAACGTAAACTTAACCTAAACCTCATCCTTAACCTTAACCTGAACCTAAGCCTTAACCCTAACCATAACCTTAACCTTAACATTAATCTTAACATTAAACTTAACATAAATCTTAAACTTAACCTGAACCTTAATCTTAAATTTAAACCTAAACAAAAACTTTTTGAACTGTAACTCAAATTTGAAAATGAAAATAAATTTAAAATTAAAATGAAATTAAAATTAAAATTAAAATTAAAATTAAAATTAAAATTAAAATTAAAATTAAAATTAAAATTAAAATTAAAATTAAAATTAAAATTAAAATTAAAATTAAAATTAAAATTAAAATTAAAATTAAAATTAAAATTAAAATTAAAATTAAAATTAAAATTAAAATTAAAATTAAAATTAAAATTAAAATTAAAATTAAAATTAAAATTAAAATTAAAATTAAAATTAAAATTAAAATTAAAATTAAAATTAAAATTAAAATTAAAATTAAAATTAAAATTAAAATTAAAATTAAAAATAAAATTAAAATTAAAATTAAAATTAAAATTAAAATTAAAATTGAAATTAAAATTAAAATTAAAATTAAAATTAAAATTAAAATTAAAATTAAAATTAAAATTAAAATTAAAATTAAAATTAAAATTAAAATTAAAATTAAAATTAAAATTAAAATTAAAATTAAAATTAAAATTAAAATTAAAATTAAAATTAAAATTAAAATTAAAATTAAAATTAAAATTAAAATTAAAATTAAAATTAAAATTAAAATTAAAATTAAAATTAAAATTAAAATTAAAATTAAAATTAAAATTAAAATTTAAATTTAAATTTAATTTTAATTTAAATTTAAATTTAAATTTAAATTTAAATTTAAATTTAAATTTAAATTTAAATTTAAATTTAAATTTAAATTTAAATTTAAATTTAAATTTAAATTTAAATTTAAATTTAAATTTAAATTAAAATTAAAATTAAAATTAAAATTAAAATTAAAATTAAAATTAAAATTAAAATTAAAATTAAAATTAAAATTAAAATTAAAATTAAAATTAAAATTAAAATTAAAATTAAAATTAAAATTAAAATTAAAATTAAAATTAAAATTAAAATTAAAATTAAAATTAAAATTAAAATTAAAATTAAAATTAAAATTAAAATTAAAATTAAAATTAAAATTAAAATTAAAATTAAAATTAAAATTAAAATTAAAATTAAAATTAAAATTAAAATTAAAATTAAAATTAAAATTAAAATTAAAATTAAAATTAAAATTAAAATTAAAATTAAAATTAAAATTAAAATTAAAATTAAAATTAAAATTAAAATTAAAATTAAAATTAAAATTAAAATTAAAATTAAATTAAAATTAAAATTAAAATTAAAATTAAAATTAAAATTAAAATTAAAATTAAAATTAAAATTAAAATTAAAATTAAAATTAAAATTAAAATTAAAATTAAAATTAAAATTAAAATAAAATTAAAATTAAAATTAAAATTAAAATTAAAATTAAAATTAAAATTAAAATTAAAATTAAAATTAAAATTAAAATTAAAATTAAAATTAAAATTAAAATTAAAATTAAAATTAAAATTAAAATTAAAATTAAAATTAAAATTAAAATTAAAATTAAAATTAAAATTAAAATTAAAATTAAAATTAAAATTAAAATTAAAATTAAAATTAAAATTAAAATTAAAAATAAAATTAAAATTAAAATTAAAATTAAAATTAAAATTGAAATTAAAATTAAAATTAAAATTAAAATTAAAATTAAAATTAAAATTAAAATTAAAATTAAAATTAAAATTAAAATTAAAATTAAAATTAAAATTAAAATTAAAATTAAAATTAAAATTAAAATTAAAATTAAAATTAAAATTGAATTAAAATTAAAATTAAAATTAAAATTAAAATTAAAATTAAAATTTAAATTAAAATTAAAATGAAAATGAAAATGAAAATTAAATTTAAATTAAATTAATTTAAATTTAAATTAATTAAATTTAAATTAAATTTAAATTTAAAATTTAAATTTAAATTTAAATTAAATTTAAATTTAAATTTTAATTAAATTAAAATTAAAATTAAAATTAAAATTAAAATTAAAATTAAAATTAAAATTAAAATTAAAATTAAAATTAAAATTAAAATTAAAATTAAAATTAAAATTAAAATTAAAATTAAAATTAAAATTAAAATTAAAATTAAAATTAAAATTAAAATTAAAATTAAAATTAAAATTAAAATTAAAATTAAAATTAAAATTAAAATTAAAATTAAAATTAAAATTAAAATTAAAATTAAAATTAAAATTAAAATTAAAATTAAAATTAAAATTAAAATTAAAATTAAAATTAAAATTAAAATTAAAATTAAAATTAAAATTAAAATTAAAATTAAAATTAAAATTAAAATTAAAATTAAAATTAAAATTAAAATTAAAATTAAAATTAAAATTAAAATTAAAATTAAAATTAAAATTAAAATTAAAATTAAAATTAAAATTAAAATTAAAATTAAAATTAAAATTAAAATTAAAATTAAAATTAAAATTAAAATTAAAATTAAAATTAAAATTAAAATTAAAATTAAAATTAAAATTAAAATTAAAATTAAAATTAAAATTAAAATTAAAATTAAAATTAAAATTAAAATTAAAATTAAAATTAAAATTAAAATTAAAATTAAAATTAAAATTAAAATTAAATTAAAATTAAAATTAAAATTAAAATTAAAATTAAAATTGAAATTAAAATTAAATTAATAATAAAATTAAAAGTAAAATTAAAATTAAAATTAAATTTAAAATTAAAATTGAAATTAAAATTAAAATTAAAATTGAAATTGAAATTGAAATTTTGAAATTGAAATTGAAATTGAAATTGAAATTGAAATTGAAATTAAGATTAAAATAAGGATTAAAATTAAGATTAAAATTAAGATTAAAATTAAAATTAAAATTAAAATTAAAATTAAAATTAAAATTAAAATTAAAATTAAAATTAAAATTAAAATTAAAATTAAAATTAAAATTAAATTTAAATTTTTCAATTTCAATTTCAATTTCAATTTCAATTTCAATTTCAATTTCAATTTCAATTTCAATTTCAATTTCAATTTCAATTTCAATTTCAATTTCAATTTCAATTTCAATTTCAATTTCAATTTCAATTTCAATTTCAATTTCAAGTTCAATTTCAATTTCAATTTCAATTTCAATTTCAATTTCAATTTCAATTTCAATTTCAATTTCAATTTCAATTTCAATTTCAATTTCAATTTCAATTTCAATTTCAATTTCAATTTCAATTTCAATTTCAATTTCAATTTCAATTTCAATTTCAATTTCAATTTCAATTTCAATTTCAATTTCAATTTCAATTTCAATTTCAATTTCAATTTCAATTTCAATTTCAATTTCAATTTCAATTTCAATTTCAATTTCAATTTCAATTTCAATTTCAATTTCAATTTCAATTTCAATTTCAATTTCAATTTCAATTTCAATTAAAATTTAAATTTAAATTTAAATTAAAATTTAAATTAAAATTAAAATTAAAATTAAAATTAAAATTAAAATTAAAATTAAAATTAAAATTAAAATTAAAATAAAATTTAAATTTAAAAATTAAAACTAAAATTAAATAAAAATAAAAATAAAAATTGAAATTGAAATTAAAATTAAAATTAAAATTAGAAATAAAATTAAAATTCAAATTCAAATTCAAATTCAAGTTTGAATTAAAATTTAAATTAAAATTCAAATTAAAATTAAAATTAAAATTCAAATTCAAATTTGAATTAAAATTTAAATTTAAATTTAAATTAAAACTAAAATTAAAATAAAATTGAAAATTAAAATTAAAATTGAAATTAAAATTCAATTTTTAATTAAAATTTAAATTTAAATTTAAATTTAGATTAAAATTAAAATTGAAATAAAAATAGAAAATAAAAATTAAAATTAGAATTAGAACTAAAATTTAAATTGAAATAAATTGTGAAGCAGGCCAAGTTCCAGTTGGAATGTAAAGCCGTGAAAGAAGAAAAAGAATATTTAAAATTAAAATTTTTACAAATCAAAATGTCATATATTAATTTATTACATTACTTGGTATGTTTGTTTTCCTTGAGCAGCCCTGTTCACACAATAATTATTACGAGGAATGAAACAACCCTGGCCTTCACCATGAATAGAATTTTTGATTTTGTGCTCACTCTGGTAACAATTTATTCAAAGCATCATTGTTAGCAATTAGCATACCTTCCGGTCAAATAAAGCTCTCCACGGTAATTGTTTGACGCATCAGCTCCCGGTTGGGCACCCGGAAACATTCGTGTCGCAAGACGCCAGATAAATTTCCAAGACTGTTTCTCTGTAATAAAACCAACCATTGAGCAATCCGGCAGGTGGTTTAAAACTGTCGGCGTTCAAAACTTACCTTTGAAACCGAAAATCCGTTCCATTACCGTCATTTTTTGGTGACGGTGACTGTTGTTTTTGGTGACGGTGACAAATTAGCGAAGCACAATCTGGCTCTTTTTCCGCTAGCCAGACACAGTTACCCGAATCAATTGAGTTGGAATACAATCACTAAATCACTCATCACTTCCTTTTTCACAGAGGTACACATTCTATATTTTTCTTCGGAGGTACACATTCCATTTCAATCAGAATTTGATTTCTAAGTTTAAACCTGCGACTTTGCCTGCGTGGCTAAAGGCGGCCATCTTCTTACTGCAGCAAAAGAAAATTTTCTGCCCAGCTGTCAGTTGAGGATGTTATTTTAGATGCTATTTCGCATTGTCGCGCGGTAAAAATACATAAAATTATGCGCAATGAAGTACTTCTAGAGGTAGTATTAAGTTTGATTTGCAACCTGCATGATGTGCACCATTTTGAATGTAGTCGAATGCGCAGTTGGACGGGTAATTTTATGTCAATTTCACGCAACGAATAAAATGTTTGGGTTCATTAGATATTACAACGAGCAATGTAATAATACATGGATTAGATGTGAAAATACATGAAATCTATTATTACATAGAATTTTCGGATACGTTTACGGTAGTTACGTCCCAGCATATTAATATTTTTTGCTGTGCACGAAGCCTGCGGCCTCTACTAAATATTATCTCTGCGGCCTGCGGTTCTCTACTAAATATTATCTTCGCTTGACGTTCTTCCGGCATACGAACAACGTGACCAGCCCACCGTAGTCTGCCGTGTTGTATAAGCTTAATAATATCCAGCCCTTTATACACCTGGTACAATTCGTGATTAATGCGACGCCGCCAGATACCGTTCTCCTGTTTACCGCCGAGTATTGTCCACAGCACCTTACGCTCAAACACTCCGAAAACTCTCCGATCAGCCTCCTTTAACGTCCATGTCTCATGGCCGTATAAAACCACCGGAAGAATCAGAGTAGTATACAGCGCGAGTTTTGTTTTCGTTTGCAGACTACGGGACTTAAGCTGGTTACGAAGTCCGTAATAAGCCCTATTTGCAGCTGCAATACGCCTTTTCACCTCGCGGGTAACATCATTATCGCACGTCACTAATGTTCCAAGATACACAAATTCTTCTACCACTTCAAATTTTTCACCATCCAGCACCATTTCGCTACCACCACCAATAATGAACCCACGTTGATTGCCAGCGACCATGTACTTCGTTTTGCTGGTATTGATCGTGAGTCCAATCCTCGCTGTCTCCCTCTTAAAAGGCACAAAAGCCTTTTCCACGGCACGGCGATCAATCCCGATAATATCGATATCGTCCGCAAATCCCAGGAGCATATGCGATCTTGTGATATAAGTACCGATTCTTTGCACAATCGAGTGTTATATTGAACAGTACATTCAAGAGTGCATCACCCTGCTTCAATCCATCTAAGGTAACAAATGACGTCGATATTTCATCCGCAACCCTTACACTTGATTTCGATCCCTCCAACGTTATACGAATCAACCGTATCAGTTTCGCCGGAAAACAATGTTCAAGCATAATTTGCCATAATTCATTCCGTTTAACTGAATCAATACAAAAAAAAAAAAATAATCAATAAACAGATGATGTGTCTGCAAGTTGTACTCCCGGAATTTATCCTCGGTAATTGGATCACTCCAGTCTGTACCTTTTCTTAAAGAGAGGGCAAATGGGGCCATCCAACCAGCTAGCAGGCATTTCTTCGTCTTCCCATATTTTCGACATAATATGGTGCAGAACTTCATAAAGCTGCTCACTGCCATGTTTGAGAAGTTCAGCCGGGAGCTGGTCCATCCCCCCAGCCTTATTGTTCTTCAGCTCTTTAACAGCTTTTTTAACCTCATCTAGTGCAGGCGACTCCACAGCTTGTCCATCGTCGCTAATATTTATTCTGTTCACCGATGCACCGTCACTTCCACTATTCAACAATGTCTCGAAGTGTTGCTTCCACCTGGCAGCCACTTCGGTTTTATCTGACAGCAAATTCCCTTGTTGGTCGTTGCACATGACGGGAGACGGCGCTGTCTTTCTCCGCACGCCATTGACAGGCTCATAAAACCTCCGCATATCTTTCTGCTCCATTCTTTCATGCTCCTCGCTAATCACTTGTTCTTCATATTCTCTCTTCCTCTTGAGGTGGGTTCGTTTTTCGGCTGCTCTTGCTTCCTTGTACAGATCTCCATTCGATCGGGTACCCGACACCAACATCCGGCTTCTGGCAACGTTCTTCTCGTCTGTCACTCTCTGACACTCCATATCGAACCAACCCGTCCTGGGTCGCCTCTGTGCAGTGCCTACCACTTCTCGTGCTGTTGTGCTCACCGCTCCATGGATCGAATCAACGATCTATGGTTGATGTTGTCGCTAACGTTGATTGCACTTATCCGTTCGTCGAGCTTCTGGCGGTACTCAGCCGATACTCATTCCGCCGACAATCGCTGGATATTGTAACGCATCGTTCGCTGTGATCTTTCGTCCGATACAGTTGACAACCGTAGTCGAATTTTACTGACAACGAGATAGTGATCAGAGTCAATGTTCGGACCTCTGAATGTTCGCACATCGATAACATCCGAGAAATAGCGCCCATCCACTAGAACATGGTCTATCAGGTTGCAAGTTTCACCATTTGGGTGTCTCCAAGTGTGCTTTCGGATGCTCTTTCGTGCAAAGTAGGTGCTACTGATGGCCATCCCTTAGGCAGCAGCGAAATTTACTAGCCGTAGGCCGTTGTCTTTGGTAGCGGAGTGAAGGCTCTCCCTACCGATTATGGGACGGAAAAAAGTCCTCTCTACCGACCTGAGCGTTAGCGTCTCCGATAACAATTTTCACATCTTGCTTTGGACACTTTCCATAGGCTTTATCAAGACATTCATAAAACGTGTCCTTCACGTGGTCGGATTTATCGTTTGGCGGTGCGTATACTTTGGTTAGGCTGTAATTGAAGAATTTGCCCCGTATCCTCAACACACAGATTCGTTCGTAATGGGTTTCCACCGCATCATTCGCTTGATGTGCTTACCCATCACTACGAAACCAACTCCATGCTCTGCTTTTCCGCTGCCGCTGTGATAATATATTTGAATGCAGTGTTGATCGTTGGGTCCACGGCTCGGAATTCACGTTCTCCGGATCTAGGCCATCGGACTTCTTGAATAGCGGCCACGTTCACTCCAACCTTCTGCAGTTCACGAGCCAGAAGGCTCACTCGTCCAGGTTCATTTAGGGTCCTGACATTCCAGGTACCGAGTTTCCAATCATAATCCTTATTTCGTTGCCGGGTCGGTTGCCAAAAATAACGTTCTCTTTTTCTTCTATCTCCATTTTTTCGTGGAATTCGAGCTACCTTACCGGGGTCGCGTTACCTACATCGCGCTGGTGGGGCTGCCACCTTAGGTATAGCTGACGCGATACAGCATTTCGTTGATCAGCCGCTGGGTACCAGGCAGACGCTGTTTGAGCCGCACCTCCTGGTGAACAGACGCTCGAGACGTACCTTCTCACTCTAGCTGATGTCAGAAGGACAACAGTGCCCAGGCTGCACTACCAGCTAAGTACACAACCCTTAGCTGGCGGTCTTTTGTCATCGGACGACCCGTGGAAGCGTGAGATAGGAACTTGTGGGGACCAGAGCTCTGTTGGGCACTGCTTCCTTGGTGTCAACCCACCATCTTGCAGCCCTCAGCTCAGAAACATTCAAAAAATTGTGGGAATATATGGGAAAGGTCGGCACTTCATCCCATAGCTCCTATTTCTATCTCATCAAAGACAAAGCGATGAAAAGGAATTTGGTGTATTTCTTATTTTTGTGATTTGTTTCAGCAGTGAGCACGCATGTTAGCAAAACGAAGCGACGAGTTTAGTGCTGTATTTCTTTGTTTTGCGATGAGATGAATATATGTTCAGTGAGATGAAAAACGGAACAGTTCCCCTAGTTGCCACTGCCTTTCTGGCGCGACAATATTATTGGCCACTGCTTTGCAAGATGGGGCCCTCCAGAGCCTAGCGGTAAGATGCGCGGCTATAAGGCAATACCATGCTGAGGATGGCGATTCCCGGTGCCGGTCTACGCATTCTTCGGTTTGGATGTAATGCCAATAATAAGACGAAGAAGACTGCCTTGCAAGCGCAATTTTAGGAACAAAAATTTTGAATCAAAGTTCTTTTAATTTGGTTCTGCGTAAAAAAATCAAATAAACAACTCATATAGAGGAGACTGGGGAGACTTGATCCCCTTTTCTGATTTCCGATGTATCACAGCCAAAAATAAATAAACATACGCGATTTCCACACAGACCCTCTAAGAAATATAGTATTTAACTTTACTGATGTATTATAGTCCTTAAATTATTGTTTTTATTGATACACAATCGATTTTTTGGAGTGCTGTCAAAAATCGATTTTCGAAATATTCGGGGGAAATTGATCCCTCTCCAAGAACTTGCTTTGATAAAATTGTTCCTTCAAAATACGCGGAATTTTCGAATTGCTGTGCGTATACGTGAACGATTTTTGTTATTGAATTCAACAGCACATGCAATTTTAAAATTTGGGGAGACTTGATCCTCTTTTTATGATATCTACGCAATAAATAATGTTTCCTGACAACCCTTCATCAAATCTGTCAAATCTACAAAAAATTAGAAGCCTGAGAATAGATTTACATTTTTTGAATTCTTTCACCAAATTTTTGTATGGGTGACTAATGGGGGATCAAATGTCCCCATATTGAGGCAATAACTTCAAATCCAAATATCCTAAAACTTTGATGGAATGTTAACATTTTCATCAGTACAGATCATTAGGCATATTTATGGCTTTGTGCTGTGAAAAAACGAAAGCATTTGGTCATTGTTATGAAAAGTTGTTCAAATTTTGCTTGGCCAATAAAAAAATCTTTAGGAAGGTCAAAACATACAAACCACCCTGTAGAATAAATAAGGTTGTCAATCCAAAAAATAACTCACCACATAAAGGTCATTTGTCTAGAGGATCTATACTAAAAAATACGCTAGAACAGAACTACTTTAGTTCTCGATAAAACAGGGGGTGATCAAGTCTCCCCGGGGATCAAGTCTACCCACCTTCCCCTACTTATTTATTTTTTATTTTTTTCGATACTTCTCCAAAATCTTATGTCGTATTTCAACGTTATATTTCCACAGATGTCAACGAGTGTGAGAACCCTTCCATTGTCGAGCTGTGTCCTCACGGATGTGAAAATCTTCACGGGTCATACCGATGCCGCCAACCGGAACTTAGCACCACTGAAGCAGCTCCAACTGAAGAAGAAAACGAGGAGGATGGCGATGATGGCTACGATGATGATGAGGAGGAAGTGGACCGACAGGATAATGAACTCGATTGGCCGACGACGTTGTCCTCAACAACCACAACGAAACTTCCTGAAATTAAGCACGAAACGCTCCCAGAACAAACCATCCCGGACGATGAAGATAACGACGAGGATGGTGACGATGACGATGATGATAATGGCCAATTGAACAACGAACTGGAAACTCATTCGTCTCATACACCGGAAATCGATAGATCAATGACTGACGACTACGATGATGCCGATGAAGACAACAAAGGGCAACCAGAGTCTGATAGGCAACTGCATGAAGTGGAAATCCATCATCCCCATCGACATCACCACGGGGAGGAGAAAGAAGCTTTGCCTGCGGAAAATGAAATCGAGCCCAAGGTGGGAGAACTTCCTGGCAATCATCCACCTTCTTCAACGAGTGATGATGCGGAGGACGAAGATGGTGACGATGATGACGATTATCAGGAACCAGATACGGAGGCACCTTTAATTCCGATAACAACATCCACCAGCACGACGACTGTCGCTCCGCTTTTGTGCAGAGAAGGATTACGGTTGAACTCCAATGGAGAATGCGAAGGTTAGTATTGATTTTATGTTTGTAAGCATTCGTTGTATCATTCATAGAAAATCCGATTTTGATAAATTCGATACAATATTTTGTTTGTCTAGTCAATAGACCAAAGTTATTTACACTCAGCCTTCATCTTTTCAAAAAGGAATAGGAAAAACACTTCTTCCAATAAGCTCTTGCCAGTACCAGCAGCTGTTGGTATGCAGTTTAGTACCTACACAATGTGCTACAACAGAACACCGTCCTATGGTTAATTGATTTTCGCACTCCAATACAAACTAGCATTATGTCGCTTTTATGAAATCTAAAGCCATTTCGGACATGGAACGGAACAAAGCGGAAGCAGTCTATACAACCTGAATTCATTCGGAATTTTGTCCTGCCATCAGGAAGCAACGCTTATCGCCAGCAGAGTACGACTGCCGTGAGTCGCCTACCGACCATGCCGCCGTGTATGTGGGTGCGCTTCGCGTCGTTCGAGTTGTTTTAGATTCAATTTTCAGTTCTTCCACAAACTCCGGTTCTTCTCGGAATTCTATTGGAAGGCTGTATCGGACCATGCAGAGCTGTGGCCACACGGCACGACAAGCTCGCAGCCCGACAAACTGCTTTTCTAGTGTGAACTACCCTCACATATTCACGGTGACATTTATCAGCTTGGAAACACGCAGTGCACCGAGGTCGCACACTCGGTCCTGGTGAGCAACGTTGTTGTGATTCAGGAAACACGGGTGAGCCAACAACCGCCAAGCATGTTAATTGTTGTTGTAATTTGTAACGGGCGGTGCGATTCCGGAACCGAAAGAAGTCCCCGTCTTGGGCCCAGTGCGTAGGCTTAGCCAGATACAAGGGTGTACATTAGGGTGGCTCAAAAAACACTTTTTCAAATTTTTTGATGGGCCGCCCTCTTATTCGGTTCTATTCGACGCCCTGATGCTCTGGACAAAATTTCAGCCAAATCGGTCAACGTTTAGGTAGTGCTAAACTCGTTGAAAGTTTATATGGAAAAATGTATGCAGAAACATCCAAAAACAGTGATTTGCAGTTGGACGGCACAATTTACGATCAAGAACCATAATACTCATTCAGTTCTTGTAAAATAAAGTACAGAATGTTATGCTGAAAACCGCGAGAAGATTAGAGTTTATTACACAAAGATATTAGCATTTTACTGGAGTGTTGTAGGGGTGAATTTATTTCTTTTCAAAGGTAAAAGAAACGAAATTTGCTCAAACCCCACTGCAGAGAAATTCTAATAACTCAGCCGGGCAAACTCGAATCTTTTCGCGGTTCTCTGCATAACATTCTGTATTAAATTCTCCAAGATCTGGATGAGTATCATAGTTCTTCATCGTAAGTTGTGTAGTCCAGCAGCTAATTACTGTTTTTGGATGTTTCTGCATACATTTTTCCATATAAACTTCCAACGAGTTTAGCACCGCCCAAACGTTGACCGATTTGGCTGAAATTTTGTCCAGAGCATCAGAGCATCAAATAGAACCGAATAAGAGGCGGCCCATCAAAAAAATTGAAAAAAGTTTTTCCCATACTAATTTGAGCCACCCTAGTGTACATGTTTCACTCGTGTATGGATCGAGAGCGTGGGGGCGGAAAGCGTGGCAGATACCAGAGAGCGGAAGCGCTGTTTGCAATGTTGAACAGATTTGCATGCCTAAAATAACTGCCAACGTGGTGCTCGGGGTGGAGCAGATTATGATACTGGTAAATTTTGGTTGCAGAATCGACGTCGCTTGGCCAGGTTGGTGGTCGCAAATGTTAGCTTCATAGTTTGCAATAATGGTCAGAATAATGCTGGCTATTACAAAGAGTTTGTATTTTATAGAATAGCTTTTGCGATCATTTAGAAAACGATATAACAGGTTTCACTCGTTTACAGAAAACTGATTCGAATAGGTTTACAAATTATGAAGAAGATGGTGCATTGAACCAAATCGAATCATATAAGGTATAAATCAATAGTAAAAGCCGTAAGGTGCAATTAGTTTGTGGATAAACTTTACATATGTTTCGGTTTCCCATTTTCTAAACTAATATACGCGGATCTCATGCGAAAACTATTTTAGGAATTCCTTTGGAAACCATCGGGAATTCTATTTTCTCGTGAATTTCCAACATTCCAGGAAAAAATACAAAAATTTCTTTATAGATTTCTATTGGAATTTCCGAAGAAACTCCTGGAGAAATTTCTGACATTCTTAAATTTTTCCAAGAATTGCTTTGCATATTCCTCCAATAATATGAGACAGTTATGCTTGCGGCAGCAACATAATAAATTCTAGAAATAATCAGGACTTGAAATGATCTTTGCGGATAGAATACTCAAATAATTTGAGAAATTTATTACGATTCTCAAGACAATATTGCTTTCTTAAGATTGTTTAAGGATAACTAAAAAGCATGACATACATGTTTGAATTCTCGAGTATCGAACATTTTTACAAGCTACCAGCAGATCACAGAAATTTGTATAAATTTTCAATTATTTCAATCAATTATTGCTAACTGATATGATTTTTAATAACTTTCAGAAATGGTTATGGATCTAGCGATCCAAAGCGATCTTCTATGAAATCGTATGACTGTCAAAGAACCTTTTGAGAGCTCAGAATTCCTTACGGATCAGATTTCAAGCGGGCTTTGTGATACTTGTGGTTCCCCAGATTTCAATGAATCTTTTGAAGTTTGTAGAAAACCTTTCTCCTATGGAATAATTCGTTCAATTGTCAAATAATCATTTCGGATGCTGAGCTCCAAAATGTTTAGTATTCATTCATTTCATTTATTTAGTTAACATCTAAACAGATAACACTGAATCAACAATTTGACGCCACAATACACGGTTCGAGGCCGCATCTCTCCATCCTCGGATACGCCCCACGCTCGCCAAGTCGTTCTGCACCTGGTCTGCCCTGTTTAGTATGGTAAACTTCTAGTGCAAAGGCTTTTCTACAACTCTGTCTAATAGTTTGTTGTTTGAATTCTACTTATGACGCTTTAAGTGCCAGTTGCAGTAACTAAAACTTATTTTTTTATACTATATAGGTATAATAGCCCTATATAGGTATGGGGGCCCTCCTTAGCCGTGTGGTAAGACGCGCGGCTTCAAAGCAAGACTATGCTGAGGGTGGCTGGGTTCGATTCCCGGTGCCGGTCCAGGCAATTTTTGGATTGGAAATTATCTCGACTTTCCTGGGCATAAAAGTATCATCGTGCTAGCCTCATGATATACGAATGCAAAAATGGTAACCTGGCTTAGAAACCTCGCAGTTAATAACTGTGGAAGTGCTTAATGAACACTAAGCTGCGAGGCGGCTCTGTCCCAGTGTGGGGATGTAATGCCAATAAGAAGAAGAAGGTATAATAGCCCTGTTTGTCTGTCCGGTGACTAGCCAACCAGACGCAGCACACGGGGAAATTCTCACAAAAATAAAATATTTGACACTTCAATTCTTTTTTTTACTATCAGATGCAGAAAACAAAACCAGTGACAAGCTTAGACAACCTGAAACAGCATTTGATGAATAAAAGCATAGACAACAGACGTTGAAAATTTTGGTTTATTTTAATGCATACCGTTTATAATGAAAAAAAAAAACACTTGCCACGGGCGCTATTGCGTTCACAAATAAACTAGTCATTTAATATAAGTAACTGCAACTAGCACATTACCTCAGTTTTTAGTGAAAATCAAACAACGATTTGTAAGGCAGAGTTGTAGAAAAATCTTCAGATACGAAGTCCACAATACTACACATTTTGAAATTCAACCTCTCAAATGAGCTAATATTGACAAATTACTAAATGATTGAACCCAAATTACTAAATGATCGAAAACATCCTTGCTGTAGATATTTTAAACGTTTTTGGGATTATAAACTGCTCAAAGTCCAATCAGCCCAAAGAACAATCTGTAGTACATTCCTTTAGGATCTTAGAAATCTCTATGATTACTCTAAAGACTCCGATCAATTTTGAAATCACAATTTAATAACATACAGATTTTTGCCAGCTAATGACTTCATATGTTGTACCAATAATCATGGGTAGGGCAATGCTTTGACTGTCCCACCAATGAAAATTCATGCGTAGGACATATCCTACTCTGCCGTAGTCTGAGAAAGTGACGTAAGCGCCAAATTACAACATGCATGTTTTCCATTTCTCTTTTGAAGAGCTCGACGAGTACTATTCGTTAACACCATTTTTGGAAAATGGCGTATATGTCACTTTTCCAGATTACGGCAGTACTTGTCCCACCCACTCGCGGCGCCACTGCCACACATAATAATGATGGTATATGAACAATGAAATAGAAAGGGAATAGGCGTGATGAAGCTTTACTTTGCCACCGAAAAGTGAATCCTATAACTGGCTCATAACTAATCATTAGTACATGATAGATAATAACAGTTAGTTTGGAAATGATTAAGCCACTTGTTAGAAAGAGGAATGACAATTCAATAGAATAAATGTACGAACAGTTTCCACTTTTTACAAGACATAACTTACATTGAGTTTGATAGTATGGACACAGAACAAAAACCATGAAGTACCAATAACATAGGCAAACAAAGTAATTCAACGAACACATACTTCATACCTTCTGATTATAAAGACAAGAATGACATCGTACAGATCAATCTATAGAGAATAAAATAATGGGAGTGAATATCTATTAAAGTTGTGAATATAATTTCTTTTGAGCCAGTTCAACAGTGTTTTAATGCACGGCATGATCCTTGTACGGCTGGAAAAATGCTTCAAAAGTTATTACCTTGTCATTTTTATAAATCGGGGATTGAATATTTTCTTATATTTGATAAAAAAAAATTCCGACTCAGTTTCTACAATGTAGCAGTGGGCAACATGTTCCATGTGAGTTGAAAAAACTGCTTCGGTCGATTTTGAACGCGTAACATGACAATAGACATCTAAAGACCAAACTGACAAAATGATTTGAATCTGACAAGAAAATGACAAAAAGGACTTTAAACTATTACGATGTTAGTTAGATTAGACCTCTCTGACCATTTATGAACGTAATTCCCTTTGATTCAGTTGCAACAGCGTCTTTTTGGACGACATGTTCCGTGTACGGCTGGCAAACTGATTCGAAAGAAATTATGTAACGGTATCATCAAAGGCCTGGTGCAGAGGTTTCTACTCTATTCAGAGTTCCATGAAAAATCTTTCGGAAAATAGTTGAAGAATGAAATAAGAAATCGTAATGGAATTTTCGGAGGAGTTTCTAACGGACATCCCAAAGCATTTCCTGAAGGAATTTCGAAAGAAACTTCTAAAGGAATTCTCGAAGAAATTTCCAAAAAAGATTCTTATAAGAGTTTCTAAATGATTTTCTGAAAAAAATCGCGAAAGAATGCTCAAAGGACATTCCAAAGGAACTTCAAAAGAGGTATGACTAAAAGAATTCCTAAAAGATTTTCCGAAAGAACTCTTGGAGGCAGTTCTAGGGGAATTTCTAAGGAATTCCAATTCCGAGGTGATTTCTTGAGAAATTACTGAAAGAATTCCTAAAATACATTCCCATAAAACCACCAAATGCACTGCCGAAGAAACACCTAGCGAAATTTTCAAAGGTACATATTCCTAAAGAAATTCCAGAAGGATTTATCTTGAGGGAATCTCTGAAGGTATTCCTAGAACAATTTCCTCAGGTAAACCTAGGTATACTGCCTGTAACGCCTGTAACCTGTAGTATGAATAGGAAACTCAGCAAAGATGAGACATTTGTGTGATTTGAGGTAGTATACCTTATGAAGGAATTTTCGAACGAACTTCTAAAGAAATAAATTTCCAAAATAATGATTCCGAGTTCCTATTGAATTTTTGAAATTATTTCTAATTCTTTCTTTGAACTTTCGAAGAAATACCTTGAGGAACTTTCAAAGTAATTTCTGGATATATGTTCGAAGTAATTTCCTAGGGATTTTCTGAAAAATCGTTGTAGGAAATTCCGAAAGAATATCTAAAGAAATACGTTCAGACATTTAGGAATGTCAGAAATATCTTCAGGATTTGATTTAGGAATTCCTTTACGCATTATTTTAGGAATTTCTTTGAACTTTTTATCGGAATTACTTACGGAAAATCCTTCGGAAATTCCTTCAGGGGTACATACGGAAAATAATATAGGTAATTAATTCGAAAATTCATTAAGGAGAAATCCTTCGGGGTTCTCTTTAGGAATTTCTTTGGAAAGTCCAACTTTCATTTAGGAAATTCCCTTCGAAATTTTTTCATTAGTTCCTTCGGAAATTCTCTTACGAATAATTTTGGGAATTCCTTCGAAAATTCTTTGGGAAATTCCTTTAGTAAATCCGTTCAGAATTCCTTTGGAAGTTTGCTTTGATTTCCTACGGAAAACATTTAGGAAATTTCTATAAGAATACCTATGGAAATTGTTTCAGGAAAACCTTTCAAAGTTCCTTTCATGAATTTCTTCATGAATTCCTTTGGAAAATGCTCTAGGAATTCATGCGAAAATTTAATTAGGAACTCTTTCATTTTTTAAGGGATTGCTTCAGTAATTACTTTAGGAATTGCTTAAATGAATTTCTTCAGTTATTCCTTAAGAAAACCCTTCCTAACTATAGGAAGAAATTCATGGAATTCCTTCGAAATCTCTCTTAGGAATTTCTTCAGAACTTCATCTAGTTCTTTCGAAAATTTCCTCGCATATTCCTCCGGAAATATAATTAAAAAAATCCTTAAGACCTTCGCATATTTTTTTATAAATTATAGTGATTATCACAATTGGGGGATTTTTTTCCTCATAACAATTTTGGCGTACATAATTAAATTTCGGGAAAATATTCGATTTGGTGGTACATGAGATTGTTCTTTTAAACCTGGGAGAAATTGTGGAAAGATTGAACGGGTACTGAAATGAATTCCCTCAAACATATGCACTTTACGATCCAATCATAATACAGAAATAGGTGGTTGAAATTCAAAAGATTGCCAAAACTTATTAGGGCATCCAGGATCCATAGGGGAGGAGGTTCGGTTGTGGGCACACCTACGTATCTTTTCACAGATAACAGATGCTGACAACCGTTATTAGTTTGCTATTGTAACATGATGTTTTGTGCTCAATATCAAACCGGATGGAGATCTCTACTTTGAACTAGGGACAAATGATTTTTTTTTACAAAAAAAAACAACACGAAAGTTTTTTTGGCCTTTTTTAAAGTGTCATAAATTGAAGTGATTTAATTCAAAAAGTGAGTTCCGACCCGAGCAGGAGCGACGACCTCGATAACAGAAATTGGTATGATTTAGCTTTGCATAAGAGGTAAAATACCAAAAAATAATACCAAAAACTTATATGCAGAATACTTGAGGAATACCATGCTTAGGTATTTCGATACCAAACGAATAACAATTGGTTATGCATTTGGTATTGAAATTCAATTTAATAACTGTGTTTGTTATGGATTAAGTATTGTGCATATTAGTTTTTGGTATTATTCCTTTGGTATTGTACCTCTTATCCAGGGCTAGTTCATAACAGAGTATGGTATCAATAACAGAAATAAGTATTATTGAGCCAATTTCTCCTGCTCGGGAATGCATATTTATACAGTAAATTTAATCTATTTTGAGGCTCAATGACGAATGCCATTAAAATTTTAGCGCGAAATATTTTTTCTTCATTTTCCAAATTAGCTGCGAAATTTGCTAAATTAATGATTTCGTGTGTGTTACTTCTACGTGAAGTTAAACGATTTACAATGATATGGAAATGCTAATATCATCTTCCTTGGACTGCCATGTTCATGATAGGGGAGGCGAAGAATATAGTATGGATAGTTCCGTTAGGATATATCAGCTTCCACACTGATATTCTTTTCATATACGGGAGCTTGGCAGAAGGAAGGTCGTGCGATATGTGCCATCACAAATATTGCCCTCCGCTCGCTTTCAAATCGACTTCTATAAAAACATTCTTCATGCCTGCCGTATCCTAACGGAACTATCCAGACTATACTTTCGCCTCTAATGCTATCATGAACATGTACGTCCAAGTTTGGAAGATGATATTAGCATTTCCATATCATTGCGAAATTTGGTTGTGGGCACCTTTATTGGTTCGGTTATGGGCACCCTTATTTTATTGACAAATCATTCAATTCGTCAATATCGGTATATCAATGAAACGTAAATCAATGAAAAATTGGAACCCATTTACCTAAAATGCTATTTTAGACTTTTCTTATGTGATTTTTTCAATATCCTCCCTAATGCACCGATGGAGGCATCATCACTGCTAGGTAGATTGATCTGATTTTTCCAGTGCCTCCTGGCTATTAGAATGAATAAATTATTCCTTTTCTTTGGATCTGGGTAATTTCTATTCATGTTTCTTTCTTTTAAGCTGAGTTTTCAAGGGTGCCCGCAACCGAATCACAAAATTGAAATGTTCAAAAATGTCAAATTTTCAAAATTGTAAATATTTGTTTCAAACCGATGAAATCAAACTATTTTTTTCGCTAGTAGTATGGTTATTAGTATAGCTTTCCATTGGTATACAAATGTCGACATAAGATCAACTAGGGCCAAAGTTATGGATCAAAGACAAAAGGGTGCCCACAACCGTACCTCCTCCCCTAATATATGATAGTTCAAAACAACTCGAAACATTTCGGGCTCAAACATTCTCTTTGAAATCCTTCTAGAAGCTCCCCTGGGAACTTCTGAATTCCTCCGGAAAGTTATCCACAAATTCCTCTGAAAATCGTTCGAAAATCCTTCTCATGTAATTGTAATTCCTCCTTATCTAGAAACCCCCCACTAAATATATTTTTAGGAAATTCACGAAGAAATTCCTTGAAGATTTCTTTTCTTCTCTCCAAGATTCACTTCTAGATATTTCTTCGGCTATTCTCTCTTCAGGAAGAATCAGGCATTTCCTTCAGGAATGCATTCGAGAGTTCCGTCAAGAATACATACGGAATTTCTTCCCAAAATTCTACCAGAAGTTTCTTCAAAACTTTATGACGAAAATCCTCCGATTTAGCTCCATAATTTCACTTGTAAATCTATAAGAAATTCCTTCGGAAATTCTTCTAGGAACTTTTCCGGGCATTCTTCTCGGAACTCTTCCTTTAATTCCTACGGGATTACTTCCAGGAAATTTTCCGGGAATACCTCCAAACATTCAAGAGCGAAATTCTCTAGCATTCCAATCTGGAATTCTTTTCGCAATTACTTCAGAATATCCTTCAAGAAATCCTCTAGAAATATCTTCATGAATTTCTCCTGGAATTCGTCCAAGTATTTCCCCAGAAATTCTTACAGGTATTTTTTCGGGAGTTTTTTCAGGTACTTCTCCAAGAATTCCTTCAGGAATTTCTCCGGGAGATTTTCTGCGGAAGTGTACTAGAGTTCCTTCCGGACTTCACTCGGAATTTACTCGGATATCTGCCAACAGTTGTTCCAGAAATTTCTTCGGAACAATCCGCAGGGATTTTTTTCAGTAATTCATCTCAGAACACTTTCAGGATATCATCTGGGAATTTCTGCATTAATTTCTCCTGGTATTTTTCTGGGAATTCCTTCAGATATTTTTTCGGAAATTCCTTTAGGAACTTCTCTAAGAATTATTTCAGGACTTCCATGTGGGAATTCCTCCAGAAGTGCTGGTGGGAGTTCCTCCGGGAGTTCTTCCGGAAGTTTTTCCAACAAATTCTCCGGTAATACCTCCAGGAAAGTCACAGGGAATTCCTGGAGGATGTTTGGCAGGAATTTCACGGGAAATGGGATTTCGGAAGTTCCTCTGGAAATATTTTTTCTCTTCCTCTAGGGTATTCCACCGGATGTTCCTCTGAAGTTCCACCAGTAGTTCCTTCGGGAATTCAATCAGGCTTTCTTCCAGGAATTCATTTAGTATTTCATTAGGCTTTTATATACAAATTCCTCCAGAAGTTCCTCGGAGAATTTCTCTGGGAGGTTCTTTTAAGAATTCTTCCAGGAGTTCCTCCTGGAATTCTTACGGAAGTTCCTTTGGGAGTTCATCCTAGAATTCTTACGAGAGTTCCTCCAGGATTTCCTCTGGAAATTCTTTCATTTCCACCGGCAGTTCCTCCGAGAATTCCTCTGATAATTTCTCCGAGAATTCCTATAGAAAATCCCCCGGGATTTCCTCCGGAAATTACTCTAGGAGTTCCTCCGGGAGTTCCTTTTCAGAGAATCACCCGGAGAAACTGCCGGTGAAACTCCCGGAGGGATTCTCGTAGAAACTGCTGGTGGATCTTCCGGAGGAATTCCCGAAGGAACTGTCGGAGAAGCTCCCGTAAGAACTCCCGGAGGAATTTCAGGAAGAACTCCTAGAAGAATTCCTAGAGGACCTCCCGGATGAGCTCCCAGAGAAACTATCGGAATAACTTCGGGAGGAATTTCCAGCTTAATTTCTGAAGAAAGCCTAAATGATTTCCTGAAAAAAGCCTGAATAATTTCCTGGAATAGCTTCTGGTGGAACTTCCGGAGGTATTTCCGGAGAAACTCCCGTATGAATTGCTGGTGGAATTCCCGGAGGAACTTTCTGGAAGAATTTCTGAAGAAGCTCCCGGGAGAATTTTCAAAGGAACCTCGGGGAAGATACCAGAAGCATTCTCGGAAACAATAGAATTCATCTTATAGACAAATCTCGTCTAGCTGAAACCTTTGTTGGGGTTTGTAGCTGGACCATCATCATCATCAGAGGACCTCCTGGAGAATTCCCTGAGGAGCTCGCAGAGAAATTCTCGGAGGAACTTCTGGTGGAAAATCTATATAAATTCCTGAAGAAGCCTAAATTAATTCCAATTCTGCCGAAATTCCCGGAGGAACTGCCGATAGAACTACCGGAATAATTCTCGAAGGAAATCCTAGAGAAACTCTTGGTGGAAATGCCGGTGGAACTCCTGGAAGAATTTTCGGAGAAACTCCTGGAGGATCTCCCATTGGAAATCTTAAAGTTCCCACCGAAATTCTTTCAGGATTTCATTGCGAATTGATCTAGGAATTCCTCCGAAAATTCCATTGTTGATTTCATTCTCGGTATAATTTCTGAATAAATTTCCGGTGGAATTCCTGGAGAAATTCTTTGCAATTTTCACAAGAAATTAATTCACGGAAAATTTTATGGAATTTACACAAGAAATTCGAAGATTTTTCGTGAAATTCTCAGGAATTTCCATGGAATATTCTTATTCTTAAAAATTATGGGAAGCAGCACGAAATTATTATAATTATTGCAGGGAATTCTGCAGCACTTATAAAGAAGTTCGTGAAGATTTTCTTGGAGTGAATAATGGTGGAATTTTCGGATCAATTCCCGGCAAAATTTATGGGGGAATTCCTGAAGACAGTGCCGAAGAAGTTGCTGGAGGCATTGCTAAAGAATCCGTGATAGAATTTAGGATAGAATGCCAGAAGCAATTGTCGAAGGAATTCCTGGAGAAAGTTTGCATATTAATTTTTCTGCCAATTTTATAATAAATATTACTTCGGAAAGGATTTGTTTAGAAATTCAAATGTATGGTTCTAGTTTTCTTAAACTGATGGAAGAATGCAGGATTTTTATAATAATTGTTATAGCCGATTTTATATTCTTTCTGGATACTAAGTCCGTTAATATTTTTCTCACTTTATTTAAAAATATCTGAAGAGCAATAAATCACGCATTTTTAAATCCATTATTGTTGTAATCATTATTGTTTCGATTTGGTTTGGATTTGGTTTCATGTTTTAATATTCTTGTGTTTTTATAAAACTACTATAAAACTACGATTTAGAATACCAAAAAAGCTGCCCCCCCCTTCTCGAAATCCTGGCTACGCCCATGCGTAAATCCCAAACCTGCTTTGAAATCCAAATACCATCTTTCTATATTCTCTAGTTCTATATTCCAAACAGGAGTCCTGTTCAAGGTAAAGTCGGATTTCCTCTTCAAACCCGCAATATTGTCACGTACTGCAGCAAACAAAATTGTTTTAAAGCCGCCTAAAGCATCCTAAGATTCCGCAAGTACATACAGCAATTCCCTTATTTATTTCTCCAATATGTTACTCTCATCAACACTGTCCTTGCAACAGATGAATGGCTGATCCACGGCCCTTTTGACTGCCATTCCGTAGATGCCACAGCCCAGATGAATTTCCTGTTGAAATACAAAAGAACTCACCTTAAAAATTTGAAAGAATCTGATTAGAAGATTATTTTGAGCTTTTAGTGGAATGTTTTCCCAAAAGATATTTTAGTTACTAGATGAAGATTGTCGCTTCGGTACCCTTTGTTCTGCTGTCCGGAACATGTTGGGTGTTAAGCTGTCAAATCGTATGGATTTTCCTTCTTTGACATTTAGCTCCCCTATCCTCGCCAGCAAAAGATGTTCCGGACAGCGACGACAGCAACAATCTTTATCTATTAACTAAAATATCTTTTGTTTTCACTTATCATAAGACGAGTTCGTATTATTTGGGATAGTTAATTCCACCACTTGATCTTAATGGATGCCAGCTGCGGTTTGAACAAAATGTATAGAAGTGGTTCTTTCAAAACAACTACGTGCTCGCTTATCGAGGTTTCTGATAGAATCATGAAAAATATATCTTAACTGAACTGGAATTTCAATCGTCGTATAATATTCTGTGGAATTGATCTTTAACATATCAACTGCCTTTGTTGCAAATCTGAGCTCAATCGGGCATACCGAACCAATTTTCTGAACAAAAAAAAGACGGAGGTGTATTTTCCTATGCATTTTGGCTGAAACCACCATACAAACTTCAAATCAAATGCGCCAGCTTATGCAACAAGCGATTGAGCTGAAATTTTCAGAGATTGATTTTCTTACCCAAAGGCACAATCCTGGGGGGTGCCCCGTAGAATTCGACAACTTTTTTTCTCCCCATACAAGGCTGGGCCATTCTACTGAGGACGTATTTTTCAATAAAAATATGAACAAATAAATTACATCACGTGTAAATTTAAAAGAGCCTATAAATTTATGTTGTTAAACACGGAGGTCAATTTGTTACACCTACTTGAACGGAAATTTACAGGTTTTGTTCGAACTGTGCAGCTTAGAACATACATTTTCAAATATTGCCAGCTGCTCTATTTAAATAAAGAAATAGTCTTTTGAATTGATAAGAAATTCTCTCGATTTCATATTGAAACCCAACATGCTAACTTTCATCTACTCAGTGACTGAGTATAATTGTATTGCTTTCTCTTTCTTTCCCACGTGAATTTACTTAATTTCCTTCAAAAACAGGACTTCTCATATCTATGAGTAATCCTGCTTTTGACGTAAATTGACTAAAATCTCTGTGAGAAAAAGGAGATGGCATTACAGTTTCAATAAATCTCAGTGATTTATTGTATTTATATTTATTTATATGAAATTAAGAATGAATATGATTGAATAGAAGTTAAAAACTGGCGCAAAAGCTCCATTGTTGCGTTTAGCAACATCCTCTCCGTACGGCTCCGGCGTAGTTTCCCAACAGGGACAGGTGGTGGCATGAATAATTTCCGTTGGGCTCGCAAAAGTCTGCCCAAAAATTCACATTCTAAAATCCTGTTCGCCAAATTAGTCCCATTCGCGAATGAATGATTGAACCCAGTGGCATGGACAACAATTTTTTTTTCTCACGCAGTACCAACAAGCAGCAGTGGCAGTTGTGGTGGGTTTTTCATTCGTTGTTCGAATTTGCATATATACGACTGCCGGGAGCTCGGAAGAAGTGACTAATCTAAATTGGAAATATGAGCGCTAGTTGGGTCTGAGCTTGTGTTGATTGATCTCCTCTGGTTTTTGTTTTTCAGATATCGACGAGTGCGCGGAGCAGGAACATGGGTGCGACTTCTGTCGGAATGCCTACGGCGGGTACGAGTGCACCTGTCCGGCAGGCTACGAGCTCGCTGACGATGACAGGTCGTGCCAAGATGTAAACGAGTGTGAAGTCTATGCTCAACGTGAGGAGGATGACTACGACGAGGACGAGGAGGGAGATGGGCTGGGGCGTCCCCGTGCCGCGGTGGCCATTTGCTCCCACCAGTGTGTGAATACGGTCGGTTCGTTTGAGTGTCGATGCCCGGATAACTTCCATCTGAATAATGATCGGAAAACGTGCGTGAGAGACTTCTGTGCAGACCTGTATGAAAATCCGAACAAAACTAGATGCTCGCACGAGTGTAAGGATGGAACGGAGGGGTTCATGTGTAGCTGTCCGGAATTTCACATATTGGATGAATACGATCTTAAAACATGCAGGAATGTGTACAGCTGCGGCGAGGAGTACAAGAAACGGTGCAATCCTGGAGTTTGTCGGATGATTGAGGGAGGTGACTACCGATGTGAGTGTCCTCCCGGCCATCAACAGCACGATCATAGCTGTCATGACATTGATGAGTGTGAATTGGGCAGACACTTATGTTCGCATAATTGTCACAACACAGCTGGGGCATATGAGTGTAGTTGCCCGAGAGGCTTGCAGTTATCGACGGACAAGAGGACTTGCGATGATATCGATGAATGTGACGAGCAAGACGAGGAAGAGCTCTGTGGAGACTTGAATTGTTTGAACACTTATGGGAGCTATAGGTGTGTTTGCCCGGAGGGTAAAGAACTCGACGAATATGGCATCTGTAGACAGATGGACTTATGCACAACTGACAATGGAGGATGTTCCCATATTTGCACATTCTTCAACAGAGAAACCTTTTGCGATTGCCCAGATAATATGGAATTGGCCGAGGATGGGAAGAGTTGCACAAAAATAAATGATTGCAATCTGAACAATGGTGGTTGTTCGCATTCATGTGATCCAGACGCTGAAACACTGTGTGGGTGTCCACAAGGGTTTGAACTAGAATCAGATCAACGAACCTGCCGTGATGTCAACGAATGTCGCGAAAGCAATGGAGGATGCGAACAAAGTTGTGTAAACTTCGAAGGCGGGTATAAGTGCAGTTGCTATGGAGGATTTGTAGCATCACCGGAAGATAGCAGCTCATGTGTCGATATCGACGAATGCTCTATAAGTCAAGGCGGATGTGACCACGTGTGTCACAATACAGAAGGCTCATTCCATTGCACATGTCATAATGGATATCGCTTGGCCGAAAACCGTCATTCTTGTGTTGATCTCAACGAATGCGAAGAAAGAAATGGAAACTGCTCCCATGTATGTATTAATCTTCTCGGAGGACATCAATGTTCCTGCCCGAAAGGGCTCTACTTATTGGAGGATGGTTTGACGTGTGACTTTGTTAATGAATGTGAGTTGAATAATGGCGGGTGTTCTCATGGGTGCAGCTACGAACACGGCGTTGTGACCTGTTCATGTCCGAAAGGATTCCAGCTTGAAAAGAATAATTTCAAAACCTGCGTTGACATCAACGAGTGTGAACACAAGAATGGTGGCTGTTCGGATACTTGCACGAATCTTCCGGGAAGTTATTATTGTACGTGTTCTGAAGGTTTTGAACTCGGACGCAACCGCCACACGTGCGTAGATATCGATGAATGTATCGAAAACAACGGAAACTGTTCAAACATATGCATTAATTTGTTGGGAGACTTCAGATGCGCTTGTGAAGCCGGGTTCGAGCTGGAGGATGACCAGCAGACCTGTCGTGACGTTGACGAGTGCTCTACGAAAATCCACGATTGCTCTCATATTTGCGTAAACGTCCCTGGAACATTCGAATGTGAATGCCCGTCCGGATTTGTTTTGGGACGGGACAAATTTACCTGTGAAGACATCAACGAATGTGAGACACTGCTGAACAAAGGTGGTTGCGAACACCACTGTGTCAACTTGCCTGGATCGTATCGCTGTGGTTGTGAAATTGGTCATCGGTTGGAAAAGGACAATAGGACCTGTTCGGACATTGACGAGTGCTCTGATGAATATAAGAAGTGTTCTCACGATTGTGTTAATACAAAGGGTGGTTTTGAGTGTTCATGTCCTTCGGGATTAAGCTTAGATGTTGATAAAATGTCGTGTCTGGACATAGATGAATGCAAAATCAACAATTTCAACGGAGGTTGCTCGCATGTCTGTGAGAATCAGCACGGAAGCTTCAAGTGTAAATGCCCGGAAGGGATGGTTTTGGGTGACGACCATGCAACTTGTGAAGACGTCGATGAATGCTCGTCCTTGAATGGAGGTTGCAGCCAACGGTGCGTTAACCTTCCTCATAGTTACAGATGTGAATGCGAAAAGGGTTTTGTGTTAATGAGTGATAATAAGACTTGTGAGGTGAGCAATCCTTGTGCATTAAGAAATGGTGGGTGTGAGCACTTTTGTAATCTACGGGAAGGTATTCCACAATGTTCGTGTCGGGATGGATTCGTACAAAATAAGACAAATTTAGCCAAATGTGTGGACATTGATGAATGTCAATCTCCGAACGGTAATAACTGTCAACAGACGTGTATCAATACGTTGGGATCTTACACGTGTGATTGTTATAGCGGATACGAGAAGAATGATTTGGGTCAATGCATCGATGTGAATGAATGCCTCGAACAGAACGGTGGTTGCGGGCACAAGGCAAAATGCATTAATTTGGCAGGGAGCTTCCGATGTGTATGTCCTCCGGGACATAAAATGGGAAAGGATCGAAAGTCATGCTTAGAAATCAAGGACCGCTGTAAGCCGCTGGTAGCCCCTAAAAATGGTGATGTACGATGCTCCAGATCCCGACACAAGACACAGCTGTACTATCGAACCAAGTGCAGCATTACGTGCAAGAAAGGTTTTAAACTATTGGGACAAAGTATAAGGCAATGCAACGGTACTGGACAATGGGGCGAAGAGGAATCGCTTTGCATTCGTAAGTGTTGATTTTTTCTTATGGAAATTTGATTCAATAGATTATGAAAATAAATGTTCTTTGTTTTGTTTTCAGCTCAACCATGCCCACGACTCAATCGTCCAGAGCATGGCACAATTCTGCCAGTGGCTTGCATGTCTGGCAAGATCTTCTCCGGTGAACGCTGTGTTTTACATTGCAAACCTGGTTATAAACCGGTTGGGAAACGTACCACAGTATGCGATACAGAACAGAAGTGGACTCCCACGCCAAATCTTCGGTGTGCTCCGGTGGCCACTCCAGCACCCGTCGTCATAAAACCGCAAATTCATTGCCCAGCCGATATTCACGAGGTGCTTCCGGTGGGACACTACACCATGAAAATTAGGTTCGAGCAACCCAAAACTAACGTTGATTGGTATCAGTTTGTGGATGCTCATCCTGCGTGGGGTAAACAGTTAGAAGCAGAACTACCAGCAGGGGAGACAGAAGTCACTTTCCGTGCCAGGAGTCCCAATTCTCCGATGAATGATGTTTGTCGGGTTGTTATCAAGATAAGAGGTAAACTTTTCCTATTCTATGTTACAAGCTCTTGAAATCATTTACATTTTCTTCGTAGAACGAAGAGCTCCAAATGTCGTCAACTGTCCAGATTCATTCAACGTTCAATTGGAGAACTACGAGACTTCCCGTTCCGTGTATTGGGTTGAACCCAACTTTGAGACTGAGTCCGAAATTAAACAGCTGTACAAATCTCACACTCCTGGCCAGGTGCTAATAGCTGGAGTACACTACGTGAATTACGTGGCGACTGATGCCGATGGACTAAGTGCCAAATGTAGCTTCGGAATCACCGTAAAAGGCAAGAATAACTCTCCTCGATTATCAATGATTGTTCTGAACATAAATATTATTCTTCATCCCTAGCTCCCTTAGAGCCTTATGGTCAACGAAGACCGGTTCACCAGCGCCCGTTGGAGACCAATCGGCTCGAGGATCACGAGTCGTACCTGATCTGTCCGGGCAAGTCACCGATTCTGGTAGACCCCAACAGCCCCGTAAGTAGACTCCACATAGTTTTGCATACCATTTGGCATCCTCACCATCGCCGGCCTGTGCACGTTCATAATAAAAGCCGTAAACCGACTGCTACTACCATTACTACTTCAACTCCCGCAACCATCAGCCAAAGTCGAGTGCCATTGCGTAAATCTAATTCTGCATCGAGTGCGCCAACTACCACCGCCAAATCTCAGCCGAACCGCTTACAAAACAGCTACAACTCATCTTCGCCCATATCGAACAACCGACGCCCTCGGTTGTCTTCCGAAAGTGCTAATGATCATCATCGAAACAAGCTCAATCAAAATAGCCATAGAAAACAGATCGACTTTCCTCCGGTTCTCCACCGACCTCCAGTGTTGGGTCGAGGTCGTTATCCCAGCTCTGGTTCCACATCAACGATAGCCCATATTTGGGACTGCTCCGACGAGGAGGATGAATACGACGATGACGAGCTCGGCCTAATTAGCGACTTCAGTGGAGACGGGGATGGCGACAGGGAAGACGAAAGCAATCATATCACAACTCGATCTGACCATATAGAGTACCTTATCGATGTCTACCATTGGTTTGTGCATCGTCGGCACTATCATCGACCCCGGTCATAAAATTGAGTCGTCTAAGACAGTGCCAGTTAGAGTGAATGATTGGTTGGAAATTGTATTATATTGCATAGGCATATTGTCGAAGATTATAAGAAAAACTAATTGAATTCCATAGTTCCTATTAATAGGATTTCTTCATCTTAGATTTACTTTGTAAAAGTTCGTTTTTGCCATAGCACTGACCATTATTTATTGAAAAAGTGTGACATTTATAGTTTAATTGTAACATGGTAGCTTAGTATACGCACAGTAATTTAGTGAGAACGTTGTTCCAATTTAAAATTACCATGGCATGAGCTTCTAACGGAATAAAAAGTTCAATAAACTAATTTAAAAAAAGAAAATCTTTCTGCTTGTATTATCGAAAATATCAATTTAAAACTTAAAAAAAACGATTAACCGAACCTATATTCTGTTTTGGAAGCACCATGATCAAGACCAAATTTGTAGCAGGACTAAATGAATTAATGGTTTTCATATAACAAATTGAAGAAGGAATTAAACCATTAGGTTGTTTCAATTGATTAACGATTATTTTTTCGTTTTAATTACCAGTTCTTTTGTACGTATTTTCATTCATCTGTTTTTCATATATCTGTTTGGATCAAACTTTTCTCAGTGATACTCAAATGCCTTACCTTACCTAAATATCAACAAAGTGTTTTATAAGTATTGTCATATTTTTTTTTGAAAAGAAGAAAGTAGACATCCTCAAATCCGATGTTGTAGAGCTAATGTAAGTCTTGCCGTAGGTGAATACAACTCGATACCAGAAATCGTTCTGGCTCGCCGTTGGATTCTTCCGAAAAAAACCAGGAATGGTTCGTAAGAATTTCGGAACGAATCCAGACTTAAATTTCTGTAATTGTTTCGCTTGGCCACTCTCAATGCAGCGTCGGAATTTAGGATTGTAATGTAGGTGGTTATGTGTCCGAAAAGGTTTATAGACTGGACGCGACCTGTGATAAATTTCAGTCGAAACAATTTCGCTTTTCATTCAACCATCAAATATGCTTTTTTTTTGTTCATGCATGAGCGCTGTTAATACTTATGTATATGGTAGAAAATCAGTAACCTGAAATATGTAAACCGATCATCTGGGTAACGGCCAGCATGGAGGTAAAACATTTGGTTTCAATCCTTCCTGGAAACGAAACTCACCTCAGCTGTCCAGAATTTGATGGGAAATGAAGCAGTGCTCAATCCCTGGCTCCCCCAAAATAAATACACGTGTCCAATTATACTAAACGCTGAATTCTCCGAAAAATCATCGAGCACCACCGAAAACATCATCGGCCGTCTGTACCGCCGACGTTGGAGTTAGCAGTTCTCGGAAAATGAAGGCTGTGAATGTGGATTTTCACATTTTTTACTCGCTGAAGGTTTATTCTGCGCTCGTAATTTTTTATGCCATATTGTATGCTTCCTTTTTCTAAATGCCTTCACTCTCTCATATTCTTTCTCTGTACAATTGAATTTTAATTGGCGTTCAACAGTGCAAACCAATTCGCATTCAATCCAATTGTTTGATTGTTGTATGACGACAAAAAATAAATCTAATGATAAATGTTGTTAAAAATGTGTGGGATTCATTTTCAAATTATTATTGTTTATGCACATACATATTTGGAGCTAATTTGCTGTTATTGTATACTAAAATTATTTTAAACTTAAATGCACATGCAAGTTATGATTTTATTTAATTGAATGATTAGTCGTTTGTATTTCCTGTTGGTATTTATGCATCTCGTTAAAAATTCAATACTTCCTCTGTGAATACACTGAAAACAAATCATTTTAATTCATTTTCGTACAACTTTTCCCTTTTCGAAAGGATAAAAACGGGTGCTATTAGATGAAGAACCGGAGCCCTATTTAAATTAACATATTTAAAACTACTAAATTCATCAATGAATCCAAAATAGGAATCACTGAGACCCGAAATTGCGTGGTTGAATGCAGCCCTTCCTCGAATCAATCCTTCCAGTCAACATCATCAAGATAGAAGCACAACTCCAGAATAAATTAAGAAATGAAGTTGATGATAGCTATGAAGAGCGTGTACCAAATTACCATGAAGATAACCATCCGGCAAAGATGCTGCAGATGCTGGAATGAAGAATACATAAATCGATGAAGGCAGACAGTTGAGTCAGTGTGACCGAGCGAGCGTGTGATGTGTGTAAATAGCAAACACGATCAAAATTGAGGTTTAAATTATGTGTAACATCCCATCAATGGGAACGCGCATCTATCGAACAAAATAGGAAAGCGTGTAATAGACCAGCGTCAACGTCGATGGTTGACGGCACCGTTCTTTTTCGGCATATTTTCATCGATAGGCCTAGATAGAGGCTATCGATTTTTTCTGCCCATTGATTGATACATATATGAGTGAACTGGCGTTTTTTCTTTACTTGCAGCGCATTTCACAGCTGGAGCAATGCCGCCTCTCAGCTTAATGTTAATTATGACCGCAAAATAATTAGTTTATGTAAAAGTATCTTGCGGCCTCGCAGCTTCAGCACTTCCACAGTTATTAACTGCGAGGTTTTTAAGCCAAGTTACCATTTTTGCATTCGTATTTCATGAGGCTACCACAGTGATAATGTTATGCCCACGGAAGTTGAGACCTTCAGCAATCTGCATGGCTTGCATTGTACACGCACGGCTAAGGACGTCCCATATGATACGAATGGCATAAATATTTTGATGTCCTGGGAAGTTGATAAAATACCCTTAACCGTGGTTCGAACCAATCCACTTTAGGCATTGTCTGCTGACCTACGGAAGGTTCAAATTATGGATGAGGAGAAAATGCATCAGTTTTCATACATGTAGAAGTTTATTTTGTACTTATTCAAAATTTTATCCCATGCTGGTGAGGTGAACGCATTGGCAGGTGTTTATTTATATAACGATTTATTAAACTCATTTTTTGTTCCTCTCACAATTGGGAATTTTTCTAAGGAATTTATCATGAAGTAGGTATATATTGAGTATCGAAGGTGGGTTTACGATTAAAAAAAAACTTAAAGTGCAGCTCAATCTGGTTGAAAATGCAAATATAATGCAAGTGTAAAGTAAACTATATTTTGACTTTAGTTAAATTTCTCCCAAGAATCACAATTATTGAGTTGAACTAACGAAGACATTTTGGGGTACCTACATCATCGAGTGGCAATTGTCGGCAGCGTGAGAAATAATATGTTCAAGATTCGACAAGCATTTGTTTGCTGTTAACATTTTGACCAAAATTTTATCCTGAAGTGTTTGTTTTGTCAGTAGTTCTGTTCAAAGTACAAAAAACAACCGAACAATTCAATCGTAGATATCATCAATAGCGTCCCAGCCCTTAGGTTGAAAAAATTTAAGTGAGTAAATGGCAGCAACATAAAATTTCCATGAAGAATTAGAAATTTTCCATAAAAAAAATAGGAAATTGCCAATAAAGAAATCAATTTAAAACTATATAAATAAATATAAAATTTCCTTAAATAATACAAATATAATGCAAAATTTCCATAAACAATTAAAATTTTTCCACAAAACAAAAACAAATTAGCACTTCTAAAATCAAAAGTAGTAATTATAAAAGAAGAATTTTCCATAAATAAATCAAAATGTTCCACGTAAAAAATACAAAATTTCCATAATTAAATCAATATTAGCAATAAACAATAATTTTTTTTTCCAAAAAAATAAATATATTTCTCCAAAAAATTAAAAACTTTTCACAAAATAATCAATAAAGGTCAATGAAAAAAAAAAAGAAAATTTTCCATGAACTTTAAAAAAGGGGTCATCTATGGGAAAAATGCAGATTTTTGTAGTTTTTTTTTATAATTCTTTATGCTTATCTTAGCTTAGCTTAGCTTAGACTGGCTGTACATATCAATGGTTGCTACTCCGTGATTGATCAGAACTGGTGTAAATTGCACTTCGATCCAAGAGAATAGTGGTTGGGATTTACAATCTATTCTCGAGGTGCACGTTTCAGCAGCTCCCAAATGTTGACCAATAACAGCGCCGGCCAAGTCCTTACAGTCAGTTGAGAAGGGGAAGGAATGTTAGTGTGTGGCAATTGTTGCTACTAAAGACCGAGAATACCTCTGCATCTCCACAATTACCACGGGAAGGAAGCTGCGTTAGTTGGGTGGGGTAATCAGTAACATAGATCGGGATTCACCGAAAAAAGTGATGTGACCTATGCAACTTCTCTTCAACAGTATTAGCATTTCCTTATCTTGTTCAATTATTCATCCTTCGCGAGGATAAACAATGAATCACTCATAGTGAGCGGTTGTTCATTTGAATTTTGGATTGAGTGACCGCGGCACCATTAATTTAACGTGTGGAAAGTAGAAAAAGAAGCGAGATCCACGGCTGTTTAACCACATTAATTGCAATCGGAAAGCAAATACATATCATTAAGCAACTCTTATTTTATCTCTATTTGAGATTAAATAAAAATGCACTGCCAGACATATTTTGTTGATGAAACTATCACCATTTCTAGATATATTTATTAGTATGTTAATATAATAAGATCAGGGCCGGATTTATGGCGTGGCCCCGGGCCCCCACAAATCTTATGTACCAAAACCAACCTTTTTTGTACATTTTGGGGCCCCCACATAACGTCGGCCCCGGCCTTTTTCCGGCTAAATCCGGCCCTGAATAAGATAAAAGGTACATGGTGATGATATTGTTCCATGTAGCATAAATGTCCTCAGGGTGTAGTTCTACCTATTTATTTAAAAATAAACAATACATAAGAATGCAAAAAGTAGAATTTTTCTATGACTTAATCGGTATGTAGATTTTGAAAATGAAACATGTTAGTAGATGCTAGAGCTGATTTTGAATGATTTCTAAATTAATGTTTATAGCTTTCAGAAACACAGATCGGGGTCTCGTTTCGACGGTCTTCCAGTGTGGTTGGTTTTTGCGCTCTACTTTTGTGCGGTGTTCGCTTAAAAGTAGAACAATAGAACTAGTGCAGTGACCGCGGTCGAAACAAATGTGTAGTGTATAAAAAAGTGCGTTGGTACGGGATGTCTACGCTTTCTTCTTTTCCCCTCGATTCCAAGCTATTAAATGACTAGGTATTCCTGAAGTCGTTTAATATCTAGGAGTCATCTCTGCGGTACATACTGCGTAGTTGGCCTGGCCGTATGAAAAGAAAAATGTTTGTTTCGTTGTTTTCCAGGATGCTTTCAAGTATTGGCTACGCAAGTATGAGATTAGATTAGATAGCTTTCAGAAATACAAATAGATTTAAAAATTGTTGGAATGTTTTTCATCATGTGAGGAACATAGAAATGAAAGACAGTTTAATGTATTTTTTATTTATGTTATTACTTTTTTAGCGGCAAGAGCACCTGATTGTAAAATCACGTTAATAAAGTATTAAAAAAATCTGTTTGCAAAATGAAGCGCTGAAATTTGTAAGGAAGGATTTACAAGTTGGATAAAGGTTTTCGATGAAAATTTTGTTTCTTAAGAGTGAAAAAGATAAATTAAAAGGGGCACCCTTACAGATTTCTATGTCGTTCGTAATAGTTGTTTTTAAAGGCGGCTTATTAGGCCTGCGCAAACCTCCTGTCTCGTCGGAGGGCCGTCGTGTCATGGCTGTTTAGCGTCCCACCTAACAACAGGACTTGGGCTTCAAAGCCGCATATGATACAATCGATCGGGACCAGCTATGGCAGCTAATGCACGAAAACGGATTTCCGGATAAACTGATACGGTTGATCAAGGCGACGATGGATCGGGTGATGTGCGTAGTTCGAGTTTCATGGGCATTCTCGAGTCCCTTCGAAACCCGTAGATGGTTACGGCAAGGTGATGGTCTTTCGTGTCTGCTATTCAACATCGCTTTAGAGGGAGTAATACGAAGGGCAGGGATTGACACGAGTGGTACGATTTTCACGAAGTCCGTCCAGTTATTTGGTTTCGCCGACGACATTGATATCATGGCACGTAACTTTGAGAGGATGGAGGAAGCCTACATCAGACTGAAAAGCGAAGCTAAACGGATTGGACTAGTCATCAACACGTCGAAGACGAAGTACATGATAGGAAGAGGCTCAAGAGAGGTCAATATGAGCCACCCACCACGAGTTTCTATCGGTGGTGACGAAATCGAGGTGGTTGAAGAATTCGTGTACTTGGGCTCACTGGTGACCGCCGATAACGGTACCAGCAGAGAAATTCGGAGACGCATAGTGGCTGGAAATCGTACGTACTTTGGACTCCGCAAGACGCTTCGATCGAATAGAGTTCGCCGCCGTACCAAACTGACTATCTACAAAACGCTTATAAGACCGGTAGTTCTCTACGGACACGAGACCTGGACGATGCTCGTGGAGGACCAACGCGCACTGGGAGTTTTCGAAAGGAAAGTGTTGCGTACCATCTATGGTGGGTTGCAGATGGCGGACGGTACGTGGAGGAGGCGAATGAACCACGAGTTGCATCAGCTGTTGGGAGAACCATCCATCGTTCACACCGCGAAAATCGGAAGACTGCGGTGGGCCAGGCACGTAGCCAGAATGTCGGACAGTAATCCGGTGAAAATGGTTCTCGACAACGATCCGACGGGAACAAGAAGGCGAGGTGCACAGCGGGCAAGGTGGATCGATCAGGTGGAGGACGACTTGCGGACCCTCCGCAGACTGCGTGGTTGGCGAAGTGCAGCCATGAACCGAGCTGAATGGAGAAGTCTTTTATGTGCAGCACAGGCCACTCCGGCCTTAGTCTGATGATAAAAAAACTCTTACAGATTTTTAACGACAAAAACATAAAAAGTGTAATAAGGGAAATATAAATCAGTACGAGATTTCATAGCGGAAGCTAATCTACATAGTCAAGATAATAAATCAGTTAAGAGATAAATTGGAATAAACCCACCGAGTTTCCTTGTCTTTTGAGGTCTATCCGGTGCGTTAAACCCTGGGTTAAACCGGATGTTTCAGTTTTGCTTCCTGCAGCGGCAAACTCCATTAAAAAATGCATGCGAAAGGAAACATCGAAATTCTTGATAACGGCCTATCATTGCTTGAGAAGTTTCACACATACGCGATTATGCAAAATGTCCCGAGCTGTTTCGAGGACTCTGATCCAATGAAAAGTCCGGAGCATATTGAAAAGCCCCCACAGGCCCTTCTTGAACAGGAAACCCATTTTAGATGTTGTGTTCTTTTCTTCGTGTTCATTCCATTGCCACACACTATCACCGTTTATTTTGTATTTAAACATTTTTATTCGAAAAAGACTAGGTATTGCAAAAAAACTTGAAAATTCTGGTTGAAAAAATTAAAAAGATAAAAACTGACGGATCGAAAAAAACACCTCCGTTATTAACCATGGCACACTTGATCCTCCTATTGCTTTTTCTATAATTCTTCATGGAAAATTAAATACTATTGTTCTTTATTGATTTTCCCTTGGATTTTTTTAAATTTTTGGTTAAAAAAGGTTATTTATTCTGTTGAAAATTTTGTAATTGTCAATTGCTGATATTGATTCATTAATGTACATTTTTTTTTTCCGGGGTACATTTATATTTCTTTATGGAAAATTTATCTCTTAAAATTTAAATTGTTGCTTTAAAAGTGCTAATTTATTTTTGTTTTGTGGAAAAATTATTGTTCATACCCTGATTTCTTTATTGGCAATTTCCTATTTTTTTATGAAATATTTCTGATATTTTAGGGGATTGCTTCTATTTTAGTCTGATTAAAAAATTTTGTAAATGCCTCTGACGTTGGTTTTCATCAGCCCACAGTGGCTAAACTCGTGTTTTAATAGCGATTATCTAATAATACTTTTATCATGCGATTCAGCGTAGCAGAGTCTTTCAGTCATTTTATCATTAGGCTTCTTTCTAGGTACTCAGTATCATGATTAATCCCCCTAAACGTGAGATGAAAAATTTTATTTTTCTACTTTTCAATATACAAGGTGTGTGTCTTCACAAAAGTTGTAATAAAAGATCTCCTGAAAAACATTGTCGAAGACGCCAGGTTCGCAATTCCATTACGTTTAGTAATTTATTACTATTTATGGCTACAAACTTTAAGGCTCGTCGCGATTCTATCGTTGGCTCGATGCATGCAATGTTCCATTTACGCTTCCATACCAACGGCGACAGAATCGCAGTCGCCAAGGGATAGAATCGCTTTGCGTGTATTTGGGGAAACTCTTAAACATGTTCAACGTGCATCATATGCTTTGGTCCATCAACTCCAAGTGACTAATTTTTTTTTGTGTAAAAGTTGAAGGTCTTCAATGTTATGCATACCAGTGAGAACCAATTGTCCCCTTACAAGCAAAGAAATTAGCTTGATTTCGTCGATTTGACTTTTTTGACTTTTCAATATTGTGGTTCGGTTCGTATTTCGACCTCAATAGTGGCCGTCTTCAGTGTACGAGACCGAGACCATAACCGAACCAAAAAGAGTGCCCACATTCGAATATTGCAGTCATTAATTGATAGCAATTTTCTACTTTCTCCGTGGAAAACAAGTTTTGGGCGCCGATAAACAATCAGCGTCCTTCTGCCTGAATGATCTTCATTTATTTTCTATGTCATCCTTCGAATCGAACAATTTAGAATTCCCTATCAGCCTGCTGAGATTGAATTTCAAACTTCTTCTTAGTATGCTGGCGTTTCAAATGCTTACTACGATTAAATTTTAAATTCGTTATAATTTTTTTTAAATTTATTTCGTCTTTTGAAAACATTTCAGTTTATTCCATTATTTTTTATTATGAAATAAGGCACAATCAAGTGGTGGAATTAATGGGATAGTACAAATTCGTCTTACGACAAGTGAATACTAGAAAGCTCAACATAATTTTCTGAACATGAAATAAGGATTGTATAACATTTCGCTGAAAACAATTTCCCGGGATTTATTTTCGCGGTTGTACGTTTTGCGGAATAACATTTGGCGGTTTGTAACTTTTCACGGTACGACATTCGGCGGTTTGTACCTTTTCGCCGAATGACTTTTGGCGGAATGTACCATTTCGCGGAATATTGATAATAATAGCTTAGTGTTCATTCAGCACTTCCACAATTATTACCTGCGAGGTTTCTAAGCCAAGTTACCATTTTTTTGCATCCGTATAACACGAGATTTACACGTTAAAACTTACCTACAAAAGTCGAAATTTTTTTTTCGATAAATATCCTGGACCGGATTAGAAGTTGAACACAGCATCCTTTAGCATAACGGGTAGCAACTAAAAAATTGGAATGAAAAGAATGGCTCAGGAAACAAACTACAAAGAAGTACAGTTCAATCTGATATTTGTTATATAAAGAGTTGTCCTTAGTCTTCAAACTTAGACTCATGAATATTAGCATATGGTCCAGCTTAGTCTTGCTGGTATGACATGACCGCTGTACGGATCTGCATTATCGATTTCCAGAATGTTGCTTCTGATCCTGCTTATGAGTTACTCCATGTCTTTGGCCTTACAATTACCATTATAACAATGGAGCTCAGTAAACCAGAAAATGCTATGATAGTTTTCGAAACATTTTCAAGCCTAAAATGTTTGATCGTGTACGTGTTCCCATGATCTTTGTTTGCTTGACAAATTTACCATTTAAAGAAGGCATTATACCATTTCCTTCGCCTTATACCGGGCAGATTCGTTCTTTAAAAGCAGGTTTTATCAACTCCTTCAGCCTTATACTGGGCAGACGCATCTACTCGCCTTATACCGGGCAGATGCATTCATTTAAAGAAGGCGTTACCACACCCTTTGCCTTATACCGGGCAGACGCGTTCTTTTAAAGAAGGCATTATCAACTCCTTTCGCCTTTTACCGGGCAGATGTATCAATTTTAAGTAGGCATTACCACTCCCTTCGCCTTATACCGGGCAGACGAGCTCTTTTAAAGAAGGCATTATCAATTTCTTTCACCTTATAGCGGCAGAAATGGTCGGATTTCGGGTTTTGGTGCCCGAAACCCGAATCGAACCCAACGGGTTTGTTTCGGGTTTAATAAAAAAATTCCGGCTTCGGGTCGGGTCCAGGTTTGAATAGAATTTAAAAATCGGGTTCGGGCTTGCAAAATGTGAAACCCGACCATCGCTAGGGCAGATGCATCCATTCAAAGTAGGAATTATCTTTTCCCTTTGCTTTATACCGGGCAGATGCGTTAATTCATAAAAAGGACTACCTTCTTTCTTTTATTTATACCGAGCAAACGTGTCCTTTTCAAGAAGGCATTGTTTTCTCACTTTGCGTTATACCGCCCGGATGAGGTCATTCAAAAAAATTAATGATTTGAATCACATTCCAAAAGAGTTTAGCCCGGAATGCATGTAATTAAGCAGAAATCGGTAAATATTTCAATGGTAATTATTCTAACTGAATTCCGCCGGTAAAAAGGAACATTCCGCAAAACGTGTTTCGGAGAATTGATACATTCCACAGAATGTCGTACCGCGAGAAAAAATTCCGCGAAATGTTTTTCGGCGAAATAGTATACAACCTGAAATAAGTCATACGTTCCACTTTATCTATCAATGTAACCACAGATAACAGATATTGAGGCTGGCATCCCATACGTGTGTAAACATCCGCAACCGTTAATTCAAATGTATTTTAAATTGGGACCGCGTTTGGCAATCGATTGGAGATGGCGCAAGGATCATTGTTATTGAAAACGCAGCCCGATTGCGGCTGTCAAATGCATTGGCTGCGTTCGACGGTTGTTATTCAGCTGCATCCTTAGGTACTGCCGCAATCAGTTGAGTAGATGGCAGTAGTGGGCCAACGTATATCAATTCAAAAGTTTACACAGGATTTTCAATAAAATTTGTTCTAGCTTCAATATCTGTTATCTGTGATGTAACCAAAAATGCGAATGCTTTTTTTCAGACTCACTTTATTTCCTGCCCCCAAGTATTCTAATTCATAACGCTTAAAAAGAATTACTCAAAATTAAGTTGATTCCTACTCATTTGCATCAAAAACGGGATAACTCAAAATTTGAGTTAGAAGGGACTATTTCAATTAAATGATGATTGCGATCAAAACAGGGAACTTCTTGCTGTAAAATGCATTAAGGTGAATAGGAAATTTTTATTTGCTAACTGCTGCTCATATTCGTAGTCATACTAGTCGTTTCTCTGATCTGGGGCTCCGTGTCAAGTGCAGGGGTTGCGGTGCTATCAATGACATTTTCAAGTGATGCTGCCCATAGCTGCTCTTCCCTTGGATTCCACTTCTATCTGCTGTGCGTAATCTTGGGCTAGTCTTCTGTCTTGTAGTCCTAAAGGTCGCCAAACGTATATGAGACTATAGTCTGAACTGGAATCGGTGTGCACCGTAAACGCTGCATCGCCGACCAGGCGTAAACCTAGAAGAACCGAAGCCTCAGGTTCTCTATAAATTCACCGAAAAAGTACCAGGACATCGACAAAGCAACGCGTTAACGAAAAGCCGTATCAGGTTCCAATGCTGCATGCTTCAGAACACCAAAAAACCTTCGTTGGCGATAATTAGAGGTCATAGAGCTTATAGAATACAAATATATCAAATTTCGTTTTAAAATTGAGTGAGTTTGAGAGATGTTCATTATATCTCCGGGAGATCTTTTCGAATTCCCGACATATTGATTGAACTTCAAATTTTCTTGTATAATTCTTACGGGTAAGACGAAATTTTCATATTTTTGCAGCAAGAAGCTGAATATTTTTTTCTGTCTCGTGATATTTTTTGACGTGATGCAGAAGAATCATTTCAACATAGACGAACAGACATAACACTCATAACACACATAACTCAATTTTTCATCGTACACTGATTTACTGATCAATTCAAATAATCATTAGTCGGCCAAGCGATCACTCGTGGCGCGTGAATCGGTTTTGCTCGAGTCTGACATTTACTCACTACCCCCACCTCGTTCGCGATTTGCCTAAGTTGTGAAAACAACAGATGTCGTTAGCGTTTGTGTGATTATGATTTTTCCGAGTATGTGTTCATGATCATGTGTTATGTCTGTTTGTCGGTGATTTCAGTATTGGCTTTTCAGAAGCTCACATGCTCAATTTATGAAGAACATACATATCAACTAGAACCGTGTTTATTTTTTTATTTTTGTTTAAATTTCCATACAAATATTATCAGGGAAGTACAGGGTGTTCAATAAGTTCGAATACACTTCAAAAATGTGTTAAAAAATAAATATACAAGATTTTCTTTTCTGATTCGATTTTTATTAAAATAATGTTTATTGAGAACCTTCACGACATATTAGCTGGCAGCACCCCTCCTTAGTGCTTTATGACGAGCTTGAGACGTTTCTCAAATGAATCGCACGCGGCACGCACTTGATCCATCGGCATCTCGTCCCAGATCTTGGAAATGAGCTTCTTAAATTGGTCCATAGTGCTCACTTTATGTTCGCTCTGCTTGGCCAGCATGTATGACCATACATAAAAGTCCAGGGGATTAAGGTCCGGGGAGCTGGGAGGCCACAAAGACTTATCGAGAAAATCAGTCAAATTCTCCCGACACCACGCTTGGACGACATTCGCCGTGTGGGCCGGTGCGCCGTCCTGTTGAAAGACGTAATGATCTTTTCCGTATATGTTCCGAAGTGCCGGAGCCACAACCTTCTCTAGAATCTTGGTCTTATAGTATGCGGCTTTGATTTTCACGTTTTTATCGATGAACACCAGTGGGAGCTTCCCACGGCTGCATACGGCCCCCCAAACCATCACCGACGCGGCGCTCTGGAACCGCGGGATGTTTATGTGGGATGGGGGGATGCTGGCAAACGTCGGCGCCCACAACCGCGGGATGTTTATGTGGGAGTGTCTCATCAGAAAACACGAGCTCCTGACCAGCGTGCCGCGAAAGTATCAGTTTGGCTCTGTCCCGCCTCTTCTTCGTTGTAGCCTCCGTTACTCCGTGAACCTTGCGTTTCTTGTACGGCTTGTATCTCAGGTCTTTCGTCATGATGGTCCACATCGTCCCGAAGCGGTCTTCCGGACCGAGCGGTTCATTTTTCGACGAACCCGCTCCCTCATCACCTTAATGGCTGCTGGCGTCCTTGCCGAGCGCGGCCGCCCGGATCTTGCACGGTCCTTGGCCGATCTCGTCTCCCGGTACCGACGGATGGTAGTATAGATGAAATTCCGCTTTACCCCGTGCGATTTCAACCGCCGGAATATGTCACCGGGTCGCTCACCTGTCGCAAACAACTTTACTACGACGTCGCGGTACTCCTTCATCGTGCACGGAAAACAAAACACAAATGACAACAAGTCAATACCATGCGCATCGGTTAGCCTATATATGAGGCTAAATCTGACACCAATACCAATACATAGAATGCACATGGTTCGCACCCATACAACGATGAAAAGTTGTATTCGAACTTATTGAACACCCTGTAATAATCGTGCAATAATCGTAAGCAAAGTACATGGTGGCAGGTAGAGATAGAGGAAGACCTAGTGGTGCTGGTGCAGAAGTAGTGCTTGATGGGGATGTGTTTGAAGTTGTTGATGAATTTGTTTATCTTGGATCGCTTGTGACATGTGACAATGACGTATTTCGTGAAGTGAAAATACGTATTGCTGCTGCGAATAGGGCCTTCTACGGATTACGTAGCCAGGTCCCGCAACATGCAGATGGAAACGAAATTTGCTCTATATAAAACTCTGATTCTACCAGTGGCCCTTTATGAACATGAAGCATGGACGTTAAAAAATGCGGACCGGCGAGCTTTCGGGGTTTAAGAGCGAGAAGTGCTGCGTACAATACTCGGAGGGAAACTAGAAAATGGTGTGTGGCGCAGCCATGATTTATGAGCTGTATCAAGTATACAAAGAGGAAAATATGGTGAATCATATAAAATATGGCAGACTTCATTGGGCTGGTATTCAACAGAGAACCGGATAGAGGCCGGCGACTTCATAGAAGGCCATGAACATGCTGGCTGCACGCGGTGGAATCGGAGCTGGGGACGCTAAACGTTTGGGGAAACTGGAGCAACATCGCCCAAGACCGAGGATTACGGAGCTCTACAATACGCCAGGCATAGATGTATCATCGACGCTGTAGCCAACTAAGTTCCAGGTTAAAAATCGTGCGGTACCTAACAATATACCAACCCTTTGTCATCATCAGCTAAGCAAGTTATCAACAAACGCACCACGCAACAAACCTTCATCTGAACACAATCAAAATATGACAAGAATCATTTGCGTTGCATGGTTTGTATCAAATTTTGGAATCAAACGACCATAAACAAAAAATATCATTCAAATATAAACCTCTAATACCAGCCGAATGTCAACAGTCCTGTTAAATCTTCTATTTGGCGTTAGAATTTCGTGGTAGTGAAAAAATGAGTTAAAAAGTAACGGTAAATGATTTAGATAAAATCACGATTTCTGCTCGCTGCTGGCGAGTTTCTTTTTAAATTAATACTTAATTCGAAAGTAAGAACACGCTTAAGTGTAGATCGACCTTAAAACTGGATAGTTACAACTACGAAGCGATACAGTTAGCATGGGACGAGTGCTGTGAATGAACTCAACAGTGCAAAATTGTGCTTGTAGAATGTAATGGAACCCTTCTTTACCGTGCGTCTCCACCTGTACGTAAGATGTGTCTTGAAGAACCATTCCAAATAAAAATTTTCGATACTGATTTTCATTACTCGAAACGATATGGTCGTTGGAATATTTTGCAATAAGTAAGAGAATAATTCAAAAACAGATTTTTATCCTTTCCATCCTTTAACTTATTTTCAAAGATTTAATTATCGAAGGAATCACCTTTGATAAACATACTGCCTGTAATCCCATATCTTTCCTATATGAATCGGAAATTCAGCAAAGATGAGACAAATATTCGGTTACAGGCAGCATACTAGAACAAAAGTTATTTAGCATAGCTGAAAATTGTTGAAAACGAAAAAAGTTCATAAGTGTATTGTTGGCGTAGCACCAACTTAGAATTCGGAAGTCGGGACTTCCGAACCGAACTTTCTTCCGAAGTTTTATCTGTCAAGCTAATTGATGCATTGTTTAGCGCATCTTTAGGCGAATCCAGCGCACTACTTCCGAAGTTGGGAAAGTTGGCTGTATCCGGAGAAAAATCCAACTTCGGTATAAAAAGCGTTATAAATTTATTCCGGATAGACAATATATCAACTTGATTGTTTCTTCAATTATAAATATATGCAAAATGTTGCATATTGTGGTTGAAACATTGTAATGAGAGTTGAAGGTGTAGGATTCACTATTCTTTTCAAATGTCCTGTTCACCTGATAATGGCTTCCAGAACGATTTATTTTTACTTAAATAATATTACACGATTTATTCATACTGTCGAAATTTAAATGTTCTAATGTGAAACCCCAAATTAGCGGAAGGTATCAAATCACGAACTCCTAAGTAGGTAAATACCAACGTTGCAAATAAAATAACGATACGTTCACCAACAATTCTAAAAAGGTCAGATATGTTGTGCACATTTGTTTGCTCAAACAGAACACAAGGCCGTATTCATTGAATCGTTTTTCCCTGCCGCCTACGGTGTTGATAACATTGAATGCAAAACGGGGATGACGATGAAAATAAATGTTGAAGTTCAATCAAATAAAAACCATTTCTCTCCGATTTTTCTGGGTGGGTGACAGAAGCTATTCTCGTTCTGCATGTACATTATTTAATTATGATTAACATTCATATTTAAGCCATTGAATTGATTTAATTGCTATGAGATATTTTTTGTGCTTAATTTCTGATCAAATAAACCTTTAAATCCATTCAATAAAAAATTAACAAAATTATGTAATTGAGTATGCTCTTATTTGATCGAGTGTAAGCATTTGATAACAGTTCGTCACATCAATAATAGTAAAACTGACTTTTTTATTGAATGAGGTTAAATTATTTCACATCACAGAGGCATCAGTTGGTATGTGGTAAGCCTTTTATTGCGTGACAAAAGAAATAATTAGTATCAATTGTTTGATGAAATGTTCGTTGAAAAGCTGGATAGACAATGACATTGTGCCACACTAGCAATTAACTGTATTTTATTTTTTATATTTTTTCAGCATCTATTTTATCGGCGCTATCACTGGCTTCAAAATGTTCACAAGAACCAGATTCATACCCGATCGGTAGTATAAACTTTATGGCATACGTTGAAAATCATCTTCTGATCCTTCGGTTTTCGAATAATATGTTTTGTGTGCCTGATTGAGTGTCCTCCCATTAACACATTTTACTGCCATTCCTCGCATAAACAATCAAAAAGTAATATTTCTCAAATTCGAAACCAATGTGATGAAAACAGTCGCTCGGCGAGCGGTATTTGATAACGCAGGCAAATCGAACAACAATAACGATGATACCATCGACCGTTTCACCGGATGCAAAAGGCATCAAAACGGTCCTATTAAATATAACTTCGGCAGAGATTTTGCCTCCCAGCCAGCATAAGCTCGCAAAATGTGGCGAATTGTGCAGCAAGATAAAGGAAATTGTTCCACGAAGCAGCAGCAAATAGCAAAACTGCCATTACAACTTTTCCTGTCGAGCACAGAAAGTCGCGGGAAAAAAAACTTTTTGCTTCCCATTCCTGTGTTTGTATGTTTCTTCTCGTTCTGGGAAAAATTGTAAAGTTCCAGCGGAAAAGTTGCATATCAGTGAAGGGAAGAGCGGATAGTATACTACAAGTGAGCGAATATATTATTGTTTTATTTTTCAAATTGCTAAAATTTAATAGTTTTTGACTATGATTCGCATTTCTAAGGAGTTTTGATTATACAAAGCTGTAAGATGCCAAAGTTATGAGTGATAACATTCTACTAGTATGTAACAACAAGGTAAGTGGTGTACTGAATCATTCTCAGACTATAATATACGATTGAAAAAAACCCAACTTAATTCACCGAGTGGTGATACTGCCTTTCTCGCATTTAGCCAAGACACCAACCTTATATGGCGCTTATATAGTTCGATTCCATTTTCTTAATAACTTTTAAACGCAATGGTCGATCGTTATAAAATTTAATAGTGATCAACAAGGCATTGTCCCCTGTCGAATGCAACTTGTTGCGAGAAAATCGGTTAAGAATTACTATATGAAAAAGTGGCTAATGTTTTTCGGTTTTCGTGTGCACACACACACACATACGTATCTGTCAAGATACAATTAAGTGGTGGAATTCAATGGGATTGTACAAACTCGTCTTATGACATGGTCGGCCTTCTATTTATTATAATTAAATTGATGACTTCTGTCGAATCGCAGTTTTTAAAACAAAATTTTAAGAATGATTTTGGGGAAAACTTCCCCTATAGTTGAAACAATTCCGAGATCTGACTTCTTGTTTTATTCTCGTTTGCTTTCTGACGTCGGGAGAGCACGATGCACCGACAAACAACAATATTACCGCTACTTTTTCAGAAAAGAATGCTGTAGGCCTGATCAGGCTGGCTCAGCAATATCTCCTGATAATGATAACAATTGTTTATTTAATTCAGTCTGAATCGTTTTATAACGAAATCCAGTAACAAATTTGCAATACAATTCGTTATATTCTTATGTAGGTATAATTTTCTATACTTATAACGTAGCCAACACAAAACCATACGAATGCAGCGCGTATGAAAAGTATTCTGTTATTCCTTCCTTATCGGTGCACCATTGTTGTTCAAACGACAGTTTTCTGCCAATTTTGTGACGGTTTTTTGCGTTGCATCAGTTTCCACTGAATTCCGGTAATGAGCGCGAAAGCGCTGACAACAAAAGTAGGCGTCGCAAAAGTTTTCCTGACAACTCACAAGAGTGGCAAGGAAAGTTAGTTACATTGTTTTACATGCTCCATTACCGCATTGAGGCGTTTGGTTGATCAGATAGAAACTGCGAATACTTAATTTGGCTGAATATTTGATAATCGTTTTAGTCATTGTTTGGCATAGGCACAACGATCGTAAGTACCACAATCTATTTAGCTATTGATTTATGAGTAATTTTAGAGAATTTTATTTGTTGCTTGTGGGATTTTATGGAATAATAATCTAATTTTAACCAGTAGAAGCATAAGTATTAGAACGATAGAGTCGCCGCAGCAAAGCTGAAATAATAGAAATGACAGTTATGCCACAGATAACAGATATTGAAGCTAGAACAAATTTTATTGAAAATCCTGTGTAAACTTTTGAATTGATATACGTTGGCCCACTACTGCCATCTACTCAACTGATTGCGGCAGTACCTAAGGATGCAGCTGAATAACAACCGTCGAACGCAGCCAATGCATTTGACAGCCGCAATCGGGCTGCGTTTTCAATAACAATGATCCTTGCGCCATCTCCAATCGATTGCCAAACGCGGTCCCAATTTAAAATACATTTGAATTAACGGTTGCGGATGTTTACACACGTATGGGATGCCAGCCTCAATATCTGTTATCTGTGGTTATGCGTTTGTTTGAGAAACTGCATATGTAACATTTTTGGACAAAATGAAATTTTTATATATTCTGAATCCTCGTCCAAAAACACGTATTCTGGCAAAAAATACGAAAAAAAAATTATTCAGGAATGTCAATGCGATCGAACGCCTTGCTAAAGACAGTGTACAGAGCTTCCACGTAGTTACCATTATCCATCGCATTAAGAGAATAATCAATAAATTTTATTAAACTTGTAGCGGTAGAGTGACCTTTGAAAAATACATGCTGCTTATTCGTAATTCTGTTTTCAAGTTATGAAAATAAGTTTTCATTGATAATGGATCTAAAAAGTTTGGGAATGCAAGAGATAATAGCTATTCCGTGGTGATTACGAATGTCAGATTTTTTGCCTGATTTGAAGATGGCCACAAAATAGGAGCTTTTCCATGCCCTGGGAAAACTACCGGATTCCAATGACAATCTGAAGTGCCAGAACAAAGGTACCGTCAGTTCTTTAGCCAGACTCTTCATAAAAATCGGTGGAATACCGTCAGGACCAGGGCGTTTAGATGCATCTAAGTTTTTAAAGCGTTTAGAATATCGTTCATCAGGATCTGATTAAAACTGATATCCTTATCAAATGCTGGGATGGGCAAAACAAAAATAGGTCGAGATCTTGTTCCAAAAGGTGATGTATATTTCTTGGAAGAAGTGTCTAAAAAGATTACAGATATCTCTCGAGCAATTAATCTATTTTCTTTATTTTGAGCTTCTTTTCAAAAGTTTTCGAACCACCTTAGGCAATTGCGGATTAATACGCAAATCCTCCAAGGATTTCGATGAGAATGCTTCAGTGATTCCGACGCGACTGATCCAGGGATTCCGACGGGGATCTTCAGATATTTCAATTGTAATCCTCCAAGCATACCGAAGGAAACCTCCATGAATTCTGAAGGCAATCCCCCAGGGATTTCAACAGGAATGTTTCAAGGAGTCCGAAGAGAATGTTCCAGGAATTCAACATCCTCTCGGGATATCGACGGCAATCCTCCAGGTATTTCGACGAAAATGTTCCAGGGATTCCAATCTAGAGATTCCGAATAGACCCCTCCAGAAATTCTGACGGGAATCCTCCAGGAACTCCGACTGAAATATTCCAGGAATTCCGACGGGAATATAACAGCAGTTCCAACGGAAATGCTCCAGAGATTCCAACAGGGATTTCGTAAGCAATGTACCAGGGATGAAGAAGCAAATCGTCGAAAGACTCCGAATTCATCCTCCAAGGATTCCAAGAATCCTCCATCGATTCCGGAGGGAATCCTCCAGGAATGTTGAAGCAACTCGTTGAGGGATTCCGAAGCCAATCTTCGAGGGATTCCGAATCAAATCATCGAAGGATTTTGAAGCAAATCGTCGAATGATTTCGAAGTAAATCGTCGAGGAATTCCAAAGCGATGTATTCCGAAGCAAATCGTCATGGACGAACAAAGAGTATTCGATTGCCATGTGGGATGTTTCGTTTTTCCATAAGGGATTCAGTGATTCAGACACACAGAAATCTTCTTGAATATTCGTTCCAGGTTCAAGGCAGGAGCTCTGCTGATTTTTAATGTGATTGATTTGGTAAAGTCTTAAGCTAGCAGTTCTGTCAAATATAAACATTAGTGTTTCAGCGACTGGAAGTAGAATTTGATCGTTCTCTGAATCTGGAACAAAGTCAGCGATGCGTTGATTAACGTCTCTGTTAATATGTACTTTGACTTCAGGTGGAAGTTCCGATATAATTCTTCCGCAGTTTTAAAAAGCTTTCATAAGATGTTGTTTGTGCATGTTCCGATAAAAAATACACAGAGGAGAAAACATGGGTTGCTTAAAGTTTTTATATTTTTTGGTAGATATTATTTCTGAATCAAAATTTTCAGAGATTGTGATTAGAACCCCGCCGCCAGACTTCATTTTAGATTCTGAGAAATCGCGGTCGTCCCTGAATACATTAAAGCTGCTTACAAAACGTTCTTCACTTTCACGCTTTCATCCCAGCTGGTGTCAGTTGCCAGAATAACCATGAAGGACGAGCTTAAAATGTTATTATGAATTTCCTTAATTTTAGCTGGGCTTTTCATGCGATTGAAATTTTGACAGTAAATCAAAATTTCAGTCGCATTCTGTTTTGATGAAGAACTTGTTGGAAGTACGTTGGTTGTTAAAATATTCACCCCGTCGGTCGATAAGATAGTGCTACTTTCTTCAGCCGAAGAAGGCGTCCATACTTGCGAAAATTTCCGGGGGCAAGAGAGTGATACCTCGTTGTGCTCTCCCGTAGTTGTTGCAGGCGATGTGTCCGCTCGCTGGACAGGTATTGTCGATATGACTGTAGATCAGGTGCAATTCCGTATTGCTTGAGCTTGATTGACAGCTCGTAATTGCTACTCCATTATGACCAGATCAGCTGTTCTTGCACAGGGAACCAACAGATGTTTGCTTGGGACTAGCACACATCTTCAATGTACAAGTACTGGTGATCTCATTTGTTAGGTCATACTGGCGCCTGCCACGTCAGAATGCAAGTCAATATAGGGAAGGGGGAGGAAATGATGATGCAATCACTCGCCCACTGCAAGCCGAACATACCTCTGCACTTGCCACGAGTTCATGCGGAATTTGTTGGAATTTCTGGGTTAGATTGGAGAGGCAGAGGTCCGTCCTGGTTAACGAGCTGCCAATGTATGTGATAGATAGGAGAAGGTAACTGATGGAATTTCTAATTGGATGTAGGAAACGAGCTCTATAGTTCATTTCCAATTCTAGCAGATTACTGATAGAATACTCAAGTTGAAGGTATAGGACTAGTAATGGAAACGGTATGGAGGTCCATTTTAAGTTCTAGCGATTGCTAGAACATGAGAAATAAAGAGAAAGATACAAAGTAGGAGAATGGAACGGACCTGGGATTGAACCCACGACCTCCTGCGTATGAGGCAGAAGCAGTAGCCATATGACTACCAAGCCCGCTTCGAAACAAGAGAGATCACGCACTGAACTGATTAATTTTATTACCGGCCGCGCAATGCAGAACACAATAATTCGGCCGACCGCGCGATCGTTCTGCTGTCCGGGACAAGAGAGATCACGCACTGAACTCAAGATCAGGTGCAATTCCGTATTCCTGATGAACTTGGCTGAATATTTGATGCAGATGTTCTGGTGCCGCCGGCAGTCCTTCAGATGCAAGGAGCATCCTGATGCTTGTTGGAGTCATTCCCTTGACGCGTACATTAGCAGACTGGCCCTTCATGTATGCCAAAAACAACCGGACAACCTTCATAATGTTCGGGTCACGTAGTCTGGCTTTAAGGAAATGGCCGTCTCCTTCAGAGGATTGCTGAGTCAGACGGACGATGGGTGGTCTCATCGGATCTAACTCAAATTGGCTGTCAGGGTTCGGTAGTTGTATTTCCTGTAGTTGTTGATGATGTGGTTGTGGATGATTTTGTTCTTGTTGTTGTTGTTGCTGGTGCTGTTGTTGAAGTCTTTTCAGATTTCCGATATTTGGTGTATTCTGTTGATCGTGGATTGGATTGTGGAGATGTGGGTTTTGTTTTTTTTGCTGGGTTTATCGTATCACCTTTTTTGAAATTAATTAACGATTTTGCAGCATGAGCAGAAAGAGCTGCAATTGGGTGGTCTGTAGATGCTCGGGAACCCGGAAAATTGATGCTTTGCCATTACGAGTAGCTGTTTGTCTGTAGGTTTGTTGTTATTGTTGTTGTTTTTGCTGTTGTGGGGAGTTGTGACGTTGTTTTTGCTTCTATTGGGGATTGTTGATGGAGCCTTTTTTTATGATGTCTTTTACTGTGAGTCGCCTTTTCATTGGTGAAGGTGTTTCTGGAAATTTCATGCTGCCGGCTTCCAGTTTTTTCCAGTATGGGCTCCAGCTACATGTTACATTTGTTACCTGCCACAAAGCATTTCCAACCAGCTACTTTTAGATGTCTAAAACAACGTTCCTTGACTTGCGCTTCGGCACTTAGTTTCGCCATTTTTGCGCGTCACCCAGCGAAAAGCTCGGCAAAGGCATCACGCGCAATTTTTTGTCTGGCAGGAGACGGGTTTGGTTGGTGCTGTTTTGCGTTGTTAATGTTAAGTGGAGATTGTGGATTGTGAGCACAGCAACATCTTGCTGCGACTGGTGCTTTTGTTGATGATGTTCTGGGACATAGATAGTCTTTTGCTGTTCTGTTAAGTGTTGTTGTTGATGTTGTTGCTGTTCTTGTTGATGAGGATCCAGCTCAGTTGTCGAAATGTCAAGCAGCTCGTCTGCCAATATGTTGTGTAAAGGAGAGGCGTTTATTCCAGCACTGTTACTAAAGTTGGGAACAGCAGCAGAAACATGTTTTACCTCTTCCAATAATTCATCCAGTTTTCTAGATTCTTTGAAAACTAGGGACTATGGCACCAGGTCCCTTCTGAGATCATTAATTAATTGTGGAATAAGGCCAATTGAGCTTGTTGTTGTTTTCATGGCCTCCAATGCTGCTATTGTTGCTGACTTAACCGCCTTTTCCACTATGAGGTCGTCCGAGGGAGGTGTGTCCAGAAGTGCTGAGAGTTTATTTTTCAATTCTGCTGCATATGTTCTGCTGTAGTTGGTGGCATTGATCACCCCGCGCTCAATGTTGGTGAGCATTTTTTCAACGTGAGAAATCGAATCATCGTGTGTGTTATTCAGGTGGTTGCCATTAAAGTGTGTTCAATGTTCTCTGAGATGATTTTCAGAGACATTGACAATGTATTAAGATTAAGTTCTTGAGCAAACTTTTCTTGCCAATCATTTCAAAGTGGCAGCATAAAAGTACGTAACACCTCCTCGTGATTCCGTTGAACGCCAGTGCAAGCTGCGTGAAAAGTACGTTTGCAGGATTCGTGGCAGCGCCATAAAAAGTGATTATCACTTTGTACGCCGTTTCTGATTCCACACTTCATTATTATTCCACATTTGAAACGCGAAACGCGCGGGTCAAGTTAATACACAAAAAAAGTTAACCCGGGTATATAAAATAAAAAATATTTATCACAACAAGTTTGGATGTTTAAAAATTGTTAAGACGTCGCGATACTGCACGATCACCTTCCTGTGACGTTTGAGATCTCATAAGAAGCCATTAATAATTCAATCAGCTCTACTGTCAACTATCATAGAGCTGATTGGGATTTATCTAAAACGTATGTCGATAGGAATTTTGATATTGATATTCCTCTCGATATCAAAAGTGATATCGTATCTTTGACAAATTTAATTATCGAAGCCAGAGGAATTGCAATTCCTAAATGTAAAAATAAATTCAACTCCATTAATATTGACGACGATCTTCAGCTACTGATCCGCCTAAAAATGTGAGACAAAGGCAATACCAAAGAACTCGCGATCCCGCGTTGAAAGTTATTCGGCGAGATTTGCAAAATGAAATTATAAAACGTGCCTATTCTGAGAAATACCGTGAGAATAATGTCTCGAAGTTGGATCTCAGTTCGAAACCATTTTGGAAATTAACGAAAATTCTTAAAAAACCTCAAAAGCCAATTCCAGCGCTTAAAGAGGGAAATGAAATTTGATTAACAAATGTCGAAAAGGCTCAAAAACTTGCACAGCAGTTCGAGAGTGTCCATAATTTTAGTCTAGGTCTCACTAATCCAATTGAGGATCAGGTTACACGAAGCCTTGAAGACATTCTCAATCAAAAGCATGTTTTTGACTTTTCGTTGGGAACTAATTTGGATGAGATCTATTACTAGAAAATTTAGAAATATGAAAGCCCCGGGAGATGATGGTATTTTCTACATACTTATCAAAAAACTTCCTGAGAGCTCTTTATTATTTCATTACCAAATTTTCAAAACGACTCATCTTATTTTGTAAACAAAGATTTAAACGTCGATTTGGCGAGTCTGAGGGCACTCCCAAGTAAACCAACACCATCAACATATAGATAATGACTTCGGCCACCTGTTGGTGGTATTGGTTTGCGTGGGAATGCTCTCAGATTCGAATCGACGTTTGAATTTTTGTTTACAAAAGCGGATAAGTCATTTTGTAAATTTGGTATTGAATTATTGTATAAAAACTTGGCATACCTATACAATTCTGTAGGGTTTAAGTAAGATATCAATACAAAAATTGTATAAGGATCTTCCGAAATTGTATATGCCAAAGGTTTTTAAGGTAAGGTTCTTGTGCAGAACTGTATTAAAAATCTGCCATCCGCTGGTTGTGTGTAACTGGAATTACGTATAGCATAGATTACTTCTAATAAAGGAAGGGAACGTAACCATTTGTATGACAAACTACAATTGCTGCTGTTTATTGTTCGGCATACTGTAACCAAACGGCGACAAACCATTCCATCTTTCGTCAGTGGTCAGTGCTATGCTTGATGCTGTGATTAAACGAACCGCAACCTGTACCAGAATCAGTATAGTTTATATATTTTGACACACCCCCTCCTGTGGTTTAGTGGTTTGGTGCGTTTTCAGGAAGCTAATATTGTTGGTCAGGTGCAGTACTTTTACGGGCTGTGAACGTTGTTAACTTGGTCCTATGAATCATTCCGCGAACCTTATTGAACTCCACAGTGAAACTGGAAAGTGAAAAATGTCGCTCTGATCCAATAAACCCAGTGTTCCGCAGCGATGGCCACAATGCATCTGCCAGTTTCGACCATACTTGCTAACGCCACCAAAACAGCAGAGTTCCAATGAGTGAGCGGCAGAGTCGGCCTGAAAATAACTCGCAAATAAAAAACTGCGGACAACCACCAACGTAATAAATAAATTATTGAATTCGTCTTTACATTGCATCAGGAATATTGGCTTATTGCATGGTCTACACCTAGTAGTCCATTGTCATTTATGAATCTGCATACAGAGGGACAGTACATATGGGTTTCCAGTAAGCATATGCGGTATTTCGAAAAATTTCGTTTCAGGTGGTTCGAAACGAAATTCCGCGGAATTTCGCGGAATTTAAGAATGGCGAAATCTGATTTCTTGATTTCGTTTCGTTTCGTAAAATTACAAAAATTTCGCTTGAAAAAACTAGCTTCTAACGAAATTTAACGGAATTTCGCGGAATTTCGAAACAAATTTAAACTAATCCATACTTTATATTATAAAAATTTTTGGCTGCGCCGCTGAACAGAATCGTTAAGTTGTTTTCAAAACTTTAGGTCATACAATTTTTTCTATCAACGCTTACTACATAGCCCCGTTCTAAGTCGATAAATACGTAAGTAATTTTCTTCTATAAAACGTCTTCAGTGTTTCCATGATTTAAATTTTGTGATATTTTTTTACTATTTGCACAATATGAATGCGGAATTGATCGTGTTGCTGCTGGTCATGGGACGGCAGCTAGTCCGGGAGAACGCGAAATGAAAAAAATCTACTTCGCGTAGCAGAAATTTGTTTAACCAGTGTGCAATCGACCGTGTTGATGCTGATCACGCCAGCTAGTGTGGGAGAACGCGAAGTGATAAAACTTATGTCTGCATCGAAGAGCACAAAATTATTTAGTGCAGAATCGATCGTGTTGTAGAAGATTATTAAACGAAGCACATTGATCTTGCGTTGGATTGATTTGAAACACAGTTTTCGTCTTCTTGTTTTCAAAATAATTTCGTTTACAATAAATATTTTGTCGCTTACCAAGGGGTTTCACATGAATTACCTTCTCAACCAACGATTCCTTTTTCGTAGCGCTCACGGAGATGCTGAACATTCCTCAGTCTATTAAAACAATGAGTGTTAAACTAATTTTCCTCTCCTAATCCTAAATTGACTATAAGCACGTGACCAGCATGGTTATTGGTCATGAATTGGAAACTCCGAAGCAAGTGTACAATAAAAATAATATTTTGTATCACAAGAATATTATTTAATTGGCATATTTGCTGTTTCTCGGCCAATCATAATTAGCAACTATGATGTGTACAGTTAATAAGCTAATAAGCTCTTCTTTGACTATTTGCACAATATGTGAGGAACATTGCAAATTTGTGAGATATAGAGATGAGTGACGTTTAGCGCTCGCACACTAATGTGCAAATCGTCATGTGTAAAAACATGTTTGTTTTCCTTCTGCTCATAACCTCAAAAATCATCGTGTCATCACAATGATTTCAAAAGAGTCAAAAAATATATGGAAATATAGGGTAGAATACGGCATTGGCAGGGTGCGACAGTTGTTGGCACCCTCAACAAAATTTGCGTTTTCCAGCAAACATACACTATTTATGAACATAATTTTGATTCAATCACACAATTTCAAGTATAAGCTTTCATTTGAATAAGTTGTTTGTGTAAAAGTAGCAAGATTTGATGTGTTAATCACCGAAACAAATTTGCACCTACGAAATCCTTGCCATTATTGCATTGCCAAAGAAAGCAGCGCACGAAAAGCAAATTGTTACTTACTTTTTTGGATCGCCTGTTTCTCCTCTTTATTGCGTATGACACGACAAATTAAGTACGTAAACTACTTTTTACACTTTATCACCACTTGATAATCACCACAAAGAGCAAATTTATGCAATATTTGCTATAAGTTTCACTAAATAAAATCGGGACTGTTCGTTTTCTTTGACAGGAGCACACTTCGGAATAGAGCGAGAGAATGTGTTTGTGAGCATATCAAACACACGCTAAAAAGATACCACGCACAATTCTATGTGAGTTGATTTTAGTAAAAATACCAACAAAATATCCGGTGATGGCATTTATTTAAAAAAACAAGTGTTAAAATGCAAATGCAAAGTGTTAAAATACAAATTCAGATTTTTTACGCAGACCATGAATTATATCAAAAGTGATAGTAACACCGTAGTATGTTAACCCTTATGTGGCTGACAGGACCGTTTTCCTTTTGCAACTTCAATACTTTCCAAGCTCATCAAAAAAATCATAACCATTCAAGTTCCTACATAGCGCATTTCAACCATAAATAATTGCCTACTTTAGGGTATTATCTATTATTCAACTGTGTGAAACAAACATATCATGAAAAGACCGCAAAGAGCAAGTTGTATATTTGAAACTGGTTGATAGACTTTTGCGTACGACTCTAAGGCATTACAAAGACAAAATATGTAAATCTTGGCAGCGGACAAAAGCATATAAAATGGTCAACATTATTCAAATAGGTTGAAAATGGTAAAAGTTATGAAAATGTCATTATCTGAATACACTAGTACCCTATCTGCCATTCACGTCTGTTTTTTGTTGGCCGCATAAGGGTTAAATTTGTTTTACAATGTGTTTAAATGCTTTTGCCTATTTGTCTACGTATGACATAAAATTGATGCCAAGGCTAAAAATTCATGTTTTGTTTTAAGCCAGTTTTGATAAATAATAAACTTTGTTCCAAAATTGAGTGAAGCGAGATGAGCGTGCGGCCGATTAATATGAATGAATTTTACTACTGGAGGATATAAACAAACAGCATTTTGCACCAATACATCACCAGTTTTCTACTTCCATGTCTAGTTGCTAAAGGGAGCAAACTCATTGCTGATAATAGAAATTGCTATGCCAATAGAAGAAACGTTGACCTGTTACTTTATATTTAATTTACTGAGTTTGTGGTTAAAGCTGCTATATTTAGTGAACACCAGTCATCAAAGAAAGAGCATACAAATGTATACCAGTTAAACTGTACCTGTGTTTTAGTGTAATTATTCATTATTTTTATCATTCAATTTGGCGAATGTCTTAGACTGCCAAGAATAGGTATTTTCCCCTACTCATTTTTACCTAATCTTTGCTGAGTTGCACCATCTAGGAGTGTTTGTTTTCCTTTTATCGGCACTCACACATTCGGACTTGAGAATCTCAATACAGATGTGCTCGACTTGCGGTTAGCGGCAGTGTAGACGAAGAATAAGAAGGAATAAATTTTGGCAGATAAGCCCTTTTCAAATGTTGATCTAGTAATATCAATTCTATAACTGCGTATACGCCTGGCAGATGTGGATACATTGCTCTTCAGTTATTATAACTCTTTTGGTCGCAAAATAGTTATTCGACATCGAAAAAGTGGAATCAGAATTGCGTACATAATGTAAAACCAATTCAATAAAAATTCCGCGGAAAAAAAATCAAAATTTCGTTTCGTTTCGAAAAATTTCGAATTAAATGAACCTTGATTTCGTATCGTTTCGAAGTTTCGAAAGAAATCTATATTTCGTTTCGTTTCGATCCGAATCAACATAGACATTTTAAATTTCGTTTCGTTTCGTTTCGTTAGGAAAAAGTGTGTTATCGCATACCCTTAGTTTCCACCACGTTGTAATCTTTACAGATACGTTTATCGACTTTAACTGCAAGGCCATCTCAGTGTACTTTAATCAACTTGACTCGACTAAGTCGAATTAGGTATGTATAACTGACCACGGCCTTACAGTTGGGTTCGAAATACGTATCAATAAAGATTATAACGTGGTGAAATTACAAATAATATTTCTAAACTCGTTTTATGATAGGTAATAACCCGTATATTTATAGGGTTTTTTTTCGTTAAATGGCTTATGTGTCTGGCACTGGGAGATCTCTCTATACATACCGAAGAACTTCGGGCTCCGTTTCAAATAAAAACTGTTAAGAACATTAATTTGAGCTTTTCAGTGGAATGCCTTCACTTGTCATAACACGAGTTTGTACAATCCTATTTAATTCCACCCCTTAATAAGAACTTTAGTGTCTCGTACTTGACTTGACTACTCGTACGAGACACTGAAGACGACCTTACTGTTGAGGTCGAAGTACGTATCTGTCAAGGTACAAATAAGTGGTGGAATTAAATGGGATTGTACAAACTCGTCTTATGACAAGGGAAATAAGAACTGTTAACTAATTTCATAATATTTTGGCCAGCCCTGTTAGCCGAATACAGCAGTCTTTGGCGGTGGGAGGTTTATGGTCAGGACGGACTCATTACAACCTACCTCTGGTTTACGATTAATTTTTGGTCCGGTGGTGCTCGGGCACAGACGAGCACCGGAAACAGAAGCAGAGACTCGGAAGGGGCAGCAATTCCAGCCACCCGGTTTGGTGGTTTTGGCGTACTATTACCATAATGAGAGAAATTTTTCTCCACACAGTGCAAATTACGTTCCAACAGTTAGCAGCACAGATGGAGGGCAAAACGGCCAAACTGGAACTCAGTTAAAAGTTAATCTATCATAACGTGGCTGCCCTTCGGTGGTCAACTGGTCTGGGTTTCGGCATTGCCCTATAGCCCCGATAATCACTCTCCCGTTTACCGCAGGGACACACCCGCTTGCGTTCAACGTCCGCAGTCGAATAGTTACAGCGTGGCACTTCCTGCAACGCTGTGTAGCAGCCTTTGTAATGAACACCGACTCACGTTGGTAAGCCCCATGGCAGTTAATTAAAATTCAAGAAATCAAACCGAGTTTAGAAGCGAAAACTGCTGCAGTTGGGAGGCGAGGAGTCCGCCGCGCTACAAAAAGTGAGCAGCAAGGAGGGTTGTGTTAATGATCGATTAATGTGACGAGCGAGCGGAGTGGTGCCTTGACGATGACGATGGGAATCTTAAGTGAAGAATAATTCTCAATTGCCCGGAACAAATTAGGTTAATTTCTGACAAAGTAAATGAACAAAGGCAATTAGCAAGGTGAACGAGCTTGTTGAAACGGGTCCTTGAATGGGATTAAGGAGAGAGTTTGATGATAGAACGGTGCATTGGTTTCCATGGGTATAACATTAATTTCATCAAAATTGTTCTATCGAATCTTATCTTTCTAGTGCTCCAAATGTGTACATGAAAATAAATTGAATAAAAACCTATTTTTAACCTTCCAGGACTTGCAATTCCACTTGTTATGGAAACGACGAGCGTGCTTTTCTTTTAAATTAATATACTTTTTACAACGGTTCGAGTCTTCTAGTTTAAATTTGTTACTTTTATTAGTGTTCAAAATTGTCTTTGGTCCAATCAATTCTTTGCCAACGAGCTTTTGACCAGCTACGTTTCGTTCAGCTTGGCATAATGTTATCTTTTTTTTTGATTTTTGACTTCATAGAAAGTTAATATTCTTTATGATACAGGCCGGACTCGATTATCCGGAGTGTTGAAAAAAAATTCACTCCGGATAATCGAACCCTCCGGATAATCGAGCCATTTTTTGTTGTCGCTGAAAATTTAACTTTTGCTCAAATAATCTTTATTCTAGTTATATAAAATGAAATAAAATATCCCGTTGGTCCGTTCATGAATTCTGACCACCGTTAGAGGTCAGCGCCGATTCGAAAATCGTCAGTGGCGGCGTTTGTCATAATTTTGGTCGGCGAAGGCTTGGCGACTTATTTATAACGTTCGTAGCGTTATGTTTTGTTCTCAGGATATTTTAAGACATAACGGGAGAATATTTTTTATTTCGCCGAAAAAATCCAATTCGCCGTTGTAAGTTAGCATTTGAGTACTAATAGGCGGTAGAGCATGGACTTACCTTTGTCTCATCCCAGGGGCACCTAGCCTGATGAGAGTTTAAGGGGAGCTACGATGGCCCACACCGTCCTTAGCCGCTGGGCGCGTCTCGTGGGTCTTGGCTCAACTTTCACGCACTTCTTATTGAATCCCCGTACTGCGACGAGGGAATTGATCATAGGAGGAGATTCGGACACTGCTTTACACGATGTTTTTTTGGCCTTCAAAGGGTTCACTTCACCTTTACACTCGCGAGGTTCAACTTCCACAATTTCTCCAATCAATTGGCTTACGGTTAGCAAAATTTACTACTAGCTTACTGGGGAACTCTTCTTCACTTTTCCCGGGGCTATTTCCAGACACGTTTTTAACTTCTCAATGATGATAATCGATCACTCGCAGCACCTTTATCAGTCGATGGTTCAAGCCAGAAGACTTTTGGTCTCCCGTTTTATTATCTCCCTCGCCTTCTATCTTTTCTCGCGTATCCTCTACCCGGACAATTTTGCTACCTCCTGGTGCGTATGCGTAGACGCACGCGTATCGTGGGGCAAGAACCCAGTGACGGTGTGTCGAGAGGGCAATTTTCAAAGGGACTTAACAATTCTAATTCTAACTCCTATCACGAAGAAAAATATAAACGTTTGAATAATTTTAATGCTATGGGACATGACACATGTTACATTTCCCCTGGGGCACAATAAAAAAAAATGAAATATATTTTTTTTAACAATTAAACAAAAAATCAAAAAGAATAATAACTTTAATGAAAATTAGAATTTAACAAAACAATAATAAATAATAGACAAAATAATAATGAATTTGATAACAAAGTGGCAAAATTTTAGGATTTATTGAGTGCTTGAGTCGGGTTCGCGCAATTGGGGGACTCCCGTGATCTGGCACGCCATCACGGTGGGTCCAATATAAATTTTCTCGGTCTCATCAAGCACTCGTTATGCTTTGCCTTGTGCAAGAGCATTATTGATAATTATTTATTTTTATTCGTCCCATCTAAGCGACTCCAGCAAATCACATGACATCAATCAACCTATTATTCACTAAACTCTTGTTAGGTGGACCACAACAATTTCATTTTTTTTTCGCGATTGGTTCTCACAACTTGTCTTTCGGAGTTCGTACTATCCATTCCGCCACCACCACTGATAGTCAATGGTTTATTCTAGCATTTACATCTTCTCTATTGTAAGATACACCTAGATCCCATCTACCAGTAGCTTCCTGGGGTTCAAATTCAAATGTCTTTTTATTCGGCCGGCCTTAGATATCCTGAATATCGAAGCAGTCAGCATTCTACTTCTTAGTTCTTTGATAAAATTTTGATTCTACTAGTTCTATCCTTTACACCCTACGCTGCTGGCAAGGAACATTGGACGTCACAAGGTAGAATCGACACAATCACAGCATGCAAATTTTGCCCTCTCAGTGCACTTGAGAGACAAATTCAACTGACGATTGAAGAGAATGTGAACTATCAAAATCTAAATTTCTCCGGAGACTTTTACAACGAACCAATCTGAAATAAGAAAATCAACAGTAATACACACAAAACAGAATGAGAACATGGAGATTACGCAAGAAACACACGTTTTAAGGTTTTAGATGTTCAGCCGGCCACACGCCTATATTTTTACCTTGCTCATCTTCTAGCTCGTAGGAGCTACTTCCGCGCTTAACTATTACGCGGCATGGCAGGTACATGGGGGCGAGCTTCGCGTTGTAATACTCTCCCGCATTCGACGCCTTGAAGTTTCGGCGGTATATTAGGCTTTCAATAAGTTCTTTTTAACTATATCATAAATCTCATCGCCGATCTGTTTGCGATGTTCAGCTGTACACTCTGAAGAATAATCCTCCTTCCGCCGCATCCGTTGATGATCCGTTCCCGACAAGGTAATCTCATGATTATGTGTAATGAAAAAGGGGGTAAAACCTGTCGCGGAATGTACCGTGTTATTGAAAACATGCTCAATGTCCGGGATCTTAACGTCCCATCCTCGCTGGTCTTGTTTACAGTAGGTCCGAATGGCAGCATTTATTGACCTATTCAATCGCTCCACCGGATTTCCCTGGCTATGATGCCGGGCCGTTGTCCAATGTTTAACTTCCCACTGCGACAAAAATGCTTCGAATTCTTTCGAAATGAAAGTGGAAGCATTATCGGTCAGTACTATTTCCGGAATCGAATTCCGTAAGAACCAACCTTCGCGCAACGTCTTACATAAGCTTCCGGACTCTATCCGACGCATTGGATGCAGTTGGCACCACTTACTAAAAAGATCCTGAATTACCAGTATATGCATAAATCCAGCTCGACTTTTGGGCAAGGGACCCACGTAATCCATGGCTATTATTTGCCACGGATGATCTGCGATCTTCTGCTTTCCCATTACCGGTATGGTCGGAACGTACGCCGGTTTACACTCCTTACAAACTTCGCACTTTTGAATCCATTTTCTGGTCTCTGAAGCTAAGTAAGGCCAGTAATACCGCAGTTGTAACCTGGCTACTGTTTTTTCCACTCCAAGATGGAAACTCTCTACATGTTCCTTTTCAATTATCTGTGCTCGGTTTTCCGGCGGAGGCACCAATTTCCACTCGAATCTCACATCGAAGGGTTCATCCTCGACGGCTACGTATTTCCATAGTTGGTTATCCTCGAACCGAAAGTCCGCATATTGATCCGGATCGTCCTGAATCTTCTGTATAAGTTCATTGTATGAAGTCTTGGTGGAAGATGCATCTACTGCACAGATACTGCGAGAAAGTGCATCAGGCACTATATTGTCGGAACCCCGACGATGCACTATCGTCATGTCCAGATGTTGGAGGTCTAAACTCCAACGACTCAACCTGGATGCAGGTCGCCACTTGTTATTCCGAATATATTGGAGCGCCGACGCGTCTGTGATCAGCGTGAAGTGCGATCCTTCAATATATCCTCGGAATTTATCTATTGCCAGAAGCGCCGCTAACGCTTCCTTTTCCGTGGCGGAATAGTTTTGTTGGGCGGAGTTCAACTTCTGTGAAAAGAAGCTGATTACTTTTTCCAAACCGTCTTGGACCTGAGTCAATACACCTGCCACAGCACGATCGCTGGCATCGGTTTGAACGGAAAACTCTATGGCGAAATCCGGATTCGAGAGGATGGGGGCGGTGATCAACCGTTCCTTGATCGTTCGGAAGGCTTGTTCGGTTTCTTTGGTCCATCTGACCACCTTCGGTTTTCCGGAAAGGAGATCCGAAATCGGAGCTGTGATGGTGCCAAAGTCGGCAATAAATCTCCGGTAATAATTTACCATCCCAAGAAATCGACGAATTTGTCGGATGGTCTTAGGAGGTTCAAAGTCCAGAATGGCTTGCACCTTAGAGGTCAGGCTTCAGACCGTCGCAGGACAGAAGATACCCCAAAAAGGGGACTTCGGAACGGCAGAACTGCGACTTTTGAATATTTATTGACAAGTTCGCCTCACGCAGCCTATTAGCTAACTCCTCGAGAAGTCTTACGTGCTCCTGAAAAGTTTCACTCGCTACGATGATATCGTCAAGATAGACGAATATTTGAGGCTCTAGGGCACCCGAGCCGAGGATTTTATCCATCAGCCTGGATAAGGTAGCTGGACTATTGGTTAGGCCAAAAGGGAGGCGAGTGTATTGATACATACCTCTCCCTTGAATGCAAAACGCAGTTAACGGCTTTGACTTGTCACATAACGGTATCTGAAGGAACGCATCCTTCAGATCAATAGTACTCAGAAAGCGCGTTTTCCCTAACCTCCCCAATATTCTCCCTACGTGCGCCAATGGATACGCATCACGTTTTGTGCGAGCGTTTAGCTTACGCGCATCTAGGCATAAACGAATCGAGCCATTCTTTGGTTTTAGCGGCACTGCAGTCAAAGCCCAATCGGAATTAGACTCTTCTATAACGCCAAGAGCTAGGAGTCGATCAACCTCTTCGTTCAGGGACCTATGAATAGAAGGCGAGTATGGGAATGGAGTAACACGAATTGGAGCTACACTTTTAAATTCGTCTTTCAGTTCTATGGTGTGTTGGACCAGCGAGGTTGCCTCGAGCTGGTCTGACATAGCTTGTTTAAACAGTTGTTTGACGCGGTTTATCTCTCGATCCTGCTCGGAGCTAAGCTCAACGAGTTCAGGAGAGGAATGGGGACACTCTTCCGCATTAATTTGGTATAACAATGCGCTGTCCATTGAAATGTGGATGTCGAACATATCAAAAAAATCAATCCCGGCGATACAGTCCACAGGAAGATTCTCGACAATCGTTGCTTCCATTATTCTCGTTTTGTCCAGCATGGTGAATGGAAGATAAACTTGACCAGATACCCGTAAGGGATCTCCAGAAGCACTGGTGAGTGATAAACGAGAAGGAAAAATTCTGGTGTTGTTCAGTCTCCAAATAGGAGAAGTACTGTTGGAAATTAGAGTCTTCTGACTGCCACTGTCTAGAAGTGCTTTGATCGGTTGATCGAAAATAGACACAGTTAAAAAAGGTCTATTATCTGTCAGCACAGAAAAATTGAACTTTGTGCTATGTCGGGCTTGGATAATAGGTTGCTATCGGGTCTCGGCTCGTACCCAAGCGTGAACAAGATATTTTCGACATCAGTTAATTGTTCATCGATTTGCCGGTCTCCCTCCGGCGCGCCGAGTTTTTTTCACAGAACGGGCATCGGTGTGTCGGGTATCCTTTGAACCCACAAACCTGACAGTGAACTTTATAAGGCTTTGTACACTGGTAGGTTAAATGTTCTTGGCTGCGACAATTGAAACACACAAACTTGTCGTTCAGTGGTACAAAATCTAGTAATTTGTTTTCCGCGTTTGGTTTCTCCATTTGGGAGACACTGGACTTTTCATCCGGTTTGGATTTATCAAATTTTTTTGGTTGTTGATTTGCTAAACTCGGTTCCCGTTTTTGATACAGCGATTTTTGATTACCGCTGCTTGGATTTTGCCCTTGATTTGGCCGTGGGTTAGAATTTTGTGGGTTTTTATAATTTTGTACCTTATTTGGATGACCCGGAGGTCCTCTCTCCCGATTGTAATAAACGTTTCCTGTGGTCCGGTTTTCCGATACTTGCACTGCATGACTCTGCAAGGGACCTTGCGGTTTGACAAACAAATAGGTGTTGGTGGCATCAATTTCTTGTCCAGCTAATTGCAGAGAATACAAATCATGTAACTCTCTTCCAATTAGAGCCCTTTTATATTCCGGACGGAGATTTCTACGTACAGCTTGCACTATCTCTGTTTCCGGAATTCGAACCGTAAGACTCTTGAATTTTTTTCAATGTCGAGAAAAATTCTAAAACGTCTCAGATTTCTGCTGCCTTTTTGATAGATATCCATTAAGATAAAGTGATCTAGATCAGGATGTCTGAAGGTCAGCATCAAATTTGCAATTAGTTCCGAGTAGGTGGTGAACCGATGCTTATTGCTGGTAAACCAGATTTTGGCTCGGCCGGTTAACAAGTTTCCAAACGAACGAAGAAGTTCATTTTCAGAAATCTGCTCCGATTTCGTCCAATCATTCACTTCCCATAAAAAGTCATTCAATCCCATGCCGCGATCTTCTCCAGCGTATTTCATTGGCCATTTCACCACAGGGATTGTTTTCACCCGGTTCTCAAGGGGGTCGAAGTCAAAATCTTCGAAAGGGTTGATACTCGGAGCTGGTGCGGAGGGTACTGGATAGTCTCTACTCCACCAGTCCGATGTAGGCAGTCTGCTCCTGCCTATATTATTTGTTGCATTTTGAGGTATCGAATAAGATGAACTTCTTGGATGCCTCTCGAAAGGATTCTGAGACACGGTATTACCCGAAGTGAAATTCCTTGGTGGGTCATAGAGATTACGTTGGGAAACACTAGGCGGAATTGTACTTTGTTCAGGAACTGAATAATGAACGTGAGAATTGTTTGCATATGAAAACGACAAGCTTTCTGTACTGTGGGTAGTGGGATTCGAGTCTGAAGTAAATTGCCACGGATCGGACCAATAAGACACTGGCCGAGTATATTCCTGCGTACTTGGATGTACTGACGGATTAACAATCGAGCTGCAATATGTTCCCGACGCCGGCACTAACGCACTTTGATTGTAAATAAGATTCCCTGTCGCCGATGAGAACGGTGCCGTTGGATTCATTCTTGCACCCGACACTGATTCGTCACTATTCCGAAACACATTTGTCAACGAACGCGCTGCATCAAAACGAACATGGCGAGATTGTTGTACACTCGTTGATACTCGATAACGCGGGGTGGACCATATGGGAGGCATTGGTCCTAATGAAGCAACACTGGTGAAAGTGCTAGAAGATGTCACAACCGTAGAAAAAGTAACCGACGTTGTCACTGTATTTACTATACGCGGTACTGCTCCAAGACTACCAGTCGTCGTAGCTGGTACGTGCCCTCCTACTAGCGAAACACTGTCTACTGTATGGGCAGGATTAATCGACACATTCGAAAACAATTGTGATACATTATGAACCGATTGTGTGGGCGACGTGTGTTCTTGCACTATTCCTACAGTTGCATCCCCTGGATGAGTTAAATTGATCAGATCACCTGCTCTCGCTGATTGAGCGTCGAGACTAGCTGCGCTCTCTAATTAACCAAATTAGGCGAGCCCGGAGGCGTTGGTAACAGAAGCTTATCGCCAAAATTGTTCAAGTACAATTGGACGATATTTGAAAACAACCAATTTGCCTCATTAATACAGTCCCGAGTTGCATAAGTTTTCTTAAATAACTTCAGACGATTGTACATGTGTAGCAGCCCTGTCTTTGACGTGTCTTTTAATACATCGTCCATCACGATTTCCGCCCGTACTCTTTCCAACCTGCGTTGGCAAATATTAATTTCTTCCTTCGGTCTACGACGGTACGCATAAATACGTTGCAAACCCTCTGATTCCTCGCGCAGCGCATTTTTTAATTTCCTACGATTTACGGTGATCGAGCGATCTCTATTGTCGAATAAATTTCTTATTTCCATCTCAAACTTGAGCTCGTCATCGGTGAGGAATGTTACTACCATGTCCTCGAGGTAAGACTTTTCTAAATCGCCGATCATGATGCCGGTAATTATATTGACCTACCGTGTGGTTTCTCTATTGCGTATCTCCGAGTACAATGGTGCATGCAAATACGAACGAACGTGCAAAAGAAAAAAATATGATAACCTATAACCTTGAAATTTTTGCTCGGCCTTGAAATGAAATTGATATATCCTATGAAAAAGAGAAGCACCAAATCACATGTGCTGCACTGAATCTACCGACGGTGTCTTTACCGTGATTCTATCTTCACTCGCTCTATAGCGCTACCTATTGAAATGGTCAGAGGTATGGGAAACGTAGTATTCGCAACGATATGAAAGCTGTGTGAACCAATTTTATAATTTTCGATAGGAGAGTTGATTTTTTTTTAATCTCCTTTCGTCAAACACCTATGAAATTCCCCAGCGACCAAATGAAAAAATTAACTCTCAAAAAGCAATTTTTCCGTTGGATCGACAGAATGTAAGTTAGCATTTAGGTACTAATAGGCGGTAGAGCATGGACTTACCTTTGTCTCATCCCAGGGGCACCTAGCCTGATGAGAGTTTAAGGGGAGCTACGATGGCCCACACCGTCCTTAGCCGCTGGGCGCGTCTCGTGGGTCTTGGCTCAACTTTCACGCACTTCTTATTGAATCCCCGTACTGCGACGAGGGAATTGATCATAGGAGGAGATTCGGACACTGCTTTACACGATGTTTTTTTGGCCTTCAAAGGGTTCACTTCACCTTTACACTCGCGAGGTTCAACTTCCACAATTTCTCCAATCAATTGGCTTACGGTTAGCAAAATTTACTACTAGCTTACTGGGGAACTCTTCTTCACTTTTCCCGGAGCTATTTCCAGACACGTTTTTAACTTCTCAATGATGATAATCGATCACTCGCAGCACCTTTATCAGTCGATGGTTCAAGCCAGAAGACTTTTGGTCTCCCGTTTTATTATCTCCCTCGCCTTCTATCTTTTCTCGCGTATCCTCTACCCGGACAATTTTGCTACCTCCTGGTGCGTATGCGTAGACGCACGCGTATCGTGGGGCAAGAACCCAGTGACGGTGTGTCGAGAGGGCAATTTTCAAAGGGACTTAACAATTCTAATTCTAACTCCTATCACGAAGAAAAATATAAACGTTTTAATAATTTTAATGCTATGGGACATGACACATGTTACACCGTTGGAGATTCTTCCAACTTTTTCGAACTTTCAACAGGAAATGCTCTAAAGTTTTCACCGGAATTTCTTTGAAATTTTTCGGCTCTAACAGGTCGTTTGGTCGAATATGCCTTGTCGTCGAAAATTTCATTTGACCGAATCGGTTTTAGCAGGAAGGGAAATTTGGCCGAAAGTGTTATCCGGCTGATCGGATTATATGGCGAAAAACGTCGACCCGTTCGGCCAAACGCCATTTTTGAACAAATCAGCTGTCGGAGTAAACGACTTTTTCGGCCAAATTATCAGTTCAGCCGTATGATCTTCACCCGTACGTCACCTTCAGCCAAATGGCATTTTTGGCCAAACCGTTTTCGACCTTATGTCACCTCGTCCGACCAAGCAACATTTTCGGTCAAACGATTTTTTTCGGCAGTTCGGGCAAACAACAATTATGAATGTTCTTGATTTCCGTTCCCTTAGGGTTCTTTCACAAAATCCGTAACGTTGAATTTGATAATTCTGTTACCCCCACCCTCCCTCTCGTAACTTATGGAAGCAGTGTTTCAAGAGCATCCTTTTACTCTCAGATTGAAACAAGCATGCTTTGAAATAATCCTTATTTTCAAGATTGTTTCAAATCCTTATTTTTTCTAATCTCAGCATGCATGATTGATGCCCGGATTCAATCCTAGATTTAAATCTTTGGAAAACTGTCTTGCTCAATTAAGAGTCCAAATAAACTGAAAATGCACATACATTATAGGTATGGTTTATATAAGTAGTGAAGTCGTAATTTGAAAGATATCTTTGATGATTTTATTAAAATACTGTAGAAGACGAGAAATCTGTATCTATATTCCATGGTGGAATTCGAAGGATGCAGAGCTCTATAGAGATGAGGAACCTGATAATACTTTGTAAAACCTAACAATGATATACCATTCAAGAAAGATTAGTAGCACCATCAACATCATGGTATTTCTGGGAGAGAACGTATTAAATGTTGGTTGGGCGTGACTGAACTGAACCATCCTGTTGCTCGAAGTAATTTTTGTTCATCCCTCCTTCCACGTTCGGCTAAGACCGATAGGGTGTGTTAAAACCAATCGTCCACTGTACTGAAGCTTAGCTCCCCGTGCTTTCTTTCTTTTAGCCAGAAACGAAATGTTGACAACCGCCAGGATTGTCAAAAAATACCGAAGATTTTTTTTTCAATGGTTTTTAATATTTTGAAATTAGGCCCTGTGTGCATGATCCTGCCACCATCCACATGAACTGATTTAGGGGCCGTTCGAAAATAACATCCTTAGTTTGAAGGAGGAAGGGGTCCAAGATATAGTGACGAGGGGAGGGACGTCATATCATCACCCTTATAGCAGTAAAGCTATAGAAGGCCCATTGCAAACGGCTGGCGTTGGTTGAAAAAAAGGTTAATCACTGTACTGAAATCAAATAAGAACAGTGCATTCTTTGGTTCTTCAACTATGTTTTTTGATACTTTTTGTTATGGGTTACAATGATAGCATTGTGATAAATGAAACTAAAGAATTATGTCAATAAAACAAAATTATTTATCATATTTATTCTATAAAAAAATGTGATGTTATTAATTTTTTGGATTATCACCAATTGAGGAGTGATTTTGGATATTGTTATCGTCGATTGGGTTGTGGATTATCGATCGTTTCAGCTCCTCAAAATGCCCATGGTAAGGAGAACATTCAAGAATACAGCACTGTGCAGGATTGCTGGTAAACTATCTTATATGTCTTGCCACCTCATCTGCAATGAATAATGACTTTGAAATGCAATAACATATTTTGCACATACAAAATCCAGGTCAATTTTAATCCATGTCAATTCATTTGAAAAACCTTGATTGACACTTCGGTGAAATTGAATTACTGCATTACGTCAGATAGATTACTAGTTTGGGATTGAAGAAAAAGCATCAAACGTTTTGGGATTAAATTCCTGGATTCAATCCTCCAATACAAAGTGGTAGAAGACATTGCATGCCTGGATTGGGATCGTTTGCGTGATTGGGATTGATCTCTCTACCATTTTTTGAATCTCAGCAGCTCCCAGAGTGTGATTTTTTGAAGACTGTATGGAAGGTTTATTTTTGTTTACGGATCGTAATGATTGGACTGACTAGCTGATTTGTGAACAGTCCTTTAGGGAAGATCCATTAACGCAAAAATTGGCCATTTTCAACCCCTCTCCCCCTATGCCACACTTTTTGTATGAATCATTGCAAATTTTTGTATGGATTGTCACACTTCGGGCAACCCCCCTCTCCCCTCTGAGCGTTACGTAATTTATGGATGCTCCCTTAGGAAAGCGAGAAAGTCACTATCATGTCTTGCACATATTGGATACGTTACGGATACACAAAGATAATATTTCTATTTTTGTAAGATGGGTAAAAATATTACTCCGGATAATCGAGCTATTTTCTCCGGTTAATCGAGCCCCGGATAATCGAGCCTCCGGTTAATCGAGCCTCCGGATAATCGAGTCCGGCCTGTACCTATATCGACATAGGAAGAAATAATCATGAACAAAATATGTCCAGAACACATCGGAGAGATATCGAGATAAGGAGGTTATCGAGATGTAGAATGCCTAAATGTTTTTTTTTCTTGAGCAAGGGTAAACGGAAACCTACAAATAGACACCTGAGTAGGTTAACTCAAGTAGTGTGGGGATGGGCCAGCCCGACCCACTAAAACCAAAACTTTTTTGCCTGTCCGTATCGCCCGCAATTAAGGAATACATCAGGGACTATTGAGAACGCTCACGCCTATGCTAACGCACTCGACGTTATAACGCAACATCGACTTCAAGGGTGGTAACCTCACCACCCGTCGATCGCAAGCTATGATAGTAACCTATCGGTCTGTATCATAAACTCGCGTAGGAGACGAGCACCCCGACAACAAACGCCACGCGTGAACCGCAATGACCTCTATATCTACATACGGAGGTCCCCGCAGCCCACCCGCGACGTTTTTGTTGTTGGGGTGAGCATGGTGTTCACTGCATCACAGTAGTCTCTACTGCAGCTGCTGGTTTTGTTCAAGACGCCACCAGCGCTGTAGTTTCGACATAATCTGTTGAGACGCTGTGTTCACCGCATTCCATATAACCTCTTCCCGACACATCCTCTCAACGAGGTTGTCCGGCAGCATGGCATTGCGTTCAACATCGAATCGCGGGCATGCAAACATCACATGCTCTGCCGATTCTACCTCACCTACACATTCCGGGCACTCCGCAGAATCTGCGAACCCGAACCTATGCAGGAACTTTTTAAAGCAGCCATGCTCAGACAACACCTGTGATAGGTAGAAGTTGACCTGACTATGCTTCCTACTAATCCAATTCGATACCACCGGAATCAGCCCGTGGGTCCAACGACCTTTGACTGCAGTGTCCCATGCCATTTGCCATTTGAGCAACGAAGCTGCTCTCTTGACACGTCGCACTTGCACCGAGTCCCTGTCGTTAAAGCACTCCCCATCTTCCTCCAGTAGCATGTCTATCGGCAACATTCCAGCCATGACGCACACCGCCTCATAAGATATGGTGCGGTATGCGCTTGCAACCCGTAGACCAGGAATTGAACTTATCATTTCATTATCATTTAGTATTCAGTCAATAACCCATTCTAGATGCGGAATTTCGGAAAGTGTTGTATGGCGGACTTTTAGTGCTGTTTTTCCTCTACAACTTTGTCTAAGGGTACATTGCTGTATGTCTGTATATTTGCAGCGTGAAACGCTAGTATCATTTAATATACTAAAGATAATAACATTTATTATCATTTAGTATATTAAGTAATACTAGCGTTTCACGCTGTAAATAAAAGACATAGAGCAATGTACCTCTAGACAAAGTTGCAGAGGGAAAATAGCGCTAGAAGTCCGCTAGAAGACCCATCAGCCGGTGTACGCTGATTAATTTCTCCCGGCTTCTAGCCCTTTGGACCATGCTGGTACGTCGTATCGGATAATAGACAATGTTACACCCGCTATACTGCCGCTAACCGCAAGTCGAGCACATCTGTATATGGAGGCCCATATACAGATGTGCTCGACTTGCGGTTAGCGGCAATATAAGGCTACGCACCTGACTTTGCACCGCTGATTCGGTTGGACATCATTCGCGATGATAATTTTATTGCTAAATGAAGCCCTTTGGCATACATAATCGACGTGGCTCGTAAAATTGAGCTTATCGTCGATCATTACGCCCAGATGCTTTAATGACCTCACGGAGTTAACTGTGCAGCTCCCTGCATTGAACCTCGCTTGCTGCAACCTATGGTCGTTATGCACTACAACAACCTCAGTCTTGTGATGTGCTTACGCCAACCTCCTTGTGTTGAGCCATTCTTCGACTCTGCTAATCACGTACGAAGCTTTCTATACAACTTCGTCGAGAGTGTCGCCTGTGACCTCTAGCATTACATCATCCGCAAAGCCTTTTATTTTCACACCAGCCGGGAGATAATAATACGTAATACTCCGTCATACATGATAATCCACAGAACCGGTCCGAGGATCGATCCCTGTGGAACACCTGCTTACATTTCAATCGACTGCTGACCAGCGTCGGTGTCGACTAACAATATCCTGTTCTGAAAATAGCTTGTCAGAATCCTGCACAGATGATCCGGGACTTTCAAGCGATTCAGGGAATCAACTATAGCTAGTGTAATCAATACTCAGTGCCTAATACTTTTTCTATTCAAACCACGGGCTATCTTAGCCGTTTCCATCATCGACCGAATTGCTTCGATGGTAGAATGGCCTTTACGGAATCCATACTGGTTGCTTGATAAGCCACCAGCACATTCCGTATAGTCCATCAATCTATTCAGGATCACCCTCTCTAACAACTTACCAGTTGTGTCGAGTAGGCAAATTGGCCTGTATGCCGAAGGTGATTTCGTAGTTCAGAGCTCTGCTCGCTGTTTAGTACACCGACGTCTTTCTAGCCTGTCCGCTTCGGTTTTAACACGACATGTCCTGCAAAGATCAGCTATCGTGCTCGTCCACCAGTGCACCGGTTTGCGATTGCCGGTTGGCATAGTCCTCCTGGGCATTGTCACGTCACATGCTCGTGTTAGGACATCGGATAACTCATCACCACTAAGGCCTAGAGTCCGATTTTCCCATAGTAGTGATTCTTCCAGCAGTTCTGGGTCGAACTGCGAGGTACGCCATCCCAGATCAGCTTTACTGATCCGCCTTGTGGTTCTGTTAGGGGTATAGCTGACCATGAAACGTATTTCCTGATGGTCACTAGCACCCAACAAACAATTTAAGCTGAATAAGTTAGTTTTCTAGCTGAAGAAAGCTATTTTTAGTTGAATAAACGCTCCATTAGCTTCCAATGTTTGTTGGGCAGTATACCCTTCGTGAACCCTTCATTCAGGCTCCACCGCTCCATGCATGATTCGCCATTCGATCCTCTGAACGTTGACGCTTGGCCCTCGTTCAGCAGGACTACGTTTAGTACCGCTAGAGACTCTAGCAGGATATGACCTCTAGCGTTAGTGAACTGAGAGGCCAAATCCAATGCCCACGCGTTGAAGTCACCTGCTACAACTAATGGTTAAGACCAGTTAGTCTCGCTACAATATTATCTAACACCCTAGTATACTGCTCTATGCACCATCTTGAAGGACAGCAGCAGCTGCAAAAGTAAACTCCGTTTATCTTTGCTATAACAAAACCCTCATCATCAGGTGATGACACTATCTCCTGGATGGGGTACCTCCCGCAAGTCCAGATGGTCACTATTCCGGACTTATCCGCAACCCAACTGCTATGTTTAGCAGGGATGCGGTACGGGTTGGACAGCAAGGCAACATCAGTCTTATTCTCGTGTACCGACTGTTGTAGCAGCGCTTGCGCTGCCTCGCAGTGGTTGAGATTTAGCTGAGCTACTTGTATGATCGAGTCCGTCTGGAGGCCGGACAGGCCTGCCCACCGGTAATCGAAGCACTTGAAGCAGGCCTGAGGTTGTTGGTTTGCTCTCACCGAGCATACTGACCAACCCACCTACAGATTGGCCTTATCCAGTACCTTCTTGGCATCAGCCACAGGTACCTGGAATGAGGCAACTTGCGTTCCAGCATAACCATTCCGCAACCAAATCGCGGTATACTGGATTTCAACGCCACACTGATCTTTCAGTGCAGCTACCTGCTCACCGGCTTCGGTAATTTCGTCCAGGCCTCGGCATTGGATTTTCTCTACTGGGCATAGGTATCTTACATGAACGGCATCACCCAGCACCTCTTCTGCCAACTTTTTATACGCGGATGATCTCGCCCTTCTCCGTTCTGCGGATGCAGTTGACATCATCCCCTTCCTTCCTGGCCTCCACCGCTTGGCTCACTGCCAACTCTTTCTCCTCGGTAAGTGGGGAGACCTGTTAAGGCCACTTCGTCTGGCGAAGGGATCCACCATTTCGTCAGATGCTTCCCCCTCTCCACTAAAATTTGTTTTTTTGGTTTGGTCGACATTTTGGTCCCACGCGGGAAAATAGGTCCGCCACGCCAGAGCTCCGCAATAACGTGGTAAGGGGACGTTAAACTGGGGGGGTATCCAGGTACCCCACAGGCTCCGTTCGTGGCCTGCTATTTATTTTACCCCTAAGACCATGCATCCCCTTGGCACGGATCGCTTGATACCATAGGATTAGGGGTTAGTGGACGTCATATTATTAGCTGCACTGAAGTGCTCCTGATAATATGAACAGATTTACACCGCTACACACTGCTCAAAAGTATCTATATCCCCAGTGTAGCGGGTTAGAATGCCCAAATGTATATAGATTGAAGGGACCGAGAAGCCGTCGACATAGTAGAGTTATCGAGATATAAAGCATCGAGATGTAGAGTTGACTGTATTGGTTTTATTCGAAAGTTTGTAATTTAAACAAGGGGAAGAGCCGTTTAACCGAAGACCACTATAGGCCAAGAGTTGCTTGGCCGAATAAAAATTCAGCCAAGCAAACCATTAGGCTGATCAAAAATCATTTGGCCTATGTTGTCATTTGGCCGAAATGGTCATGCTGCCGAAAAAATCGTTTGGCCGAATAGGTCATTTATCCGAAAACGCCGTTTTGCCGCTATGGTTGAATGTGTTCAGCCGAATAGCCGAATAGTTTTTTTTTTGACATTATTGTGCCTTGCAACAAAATGACACTTTTCGTGATCATTTTCCAGGGCTGGATGTGCAAAATTTATCCGCAGTTCGAATAGCAAATCATTCATCGCCACAATCCACCACGTGATGGCTGAATTTAAATTATATCAAAATTGTTTCTTTTCTGAAAGTACATTTTTGTTCGGTGACTATCTGGCGGTTATTTTTTGTTCCGATCAAAAATGAGCGTAGGAGTAGATTTTTTATGAGCGGTACAATACATCCCCCACTTGAACATTACAGCTTAGTGTTTATTCAACACTCAGAACAGTTATTAATTACGAGGTTTCTAAGCCAAGTTACCATTTTTGCATTCCTGTATCATGAGACTAAAACGGTGATACTTTTATGCCCTTGTAAGTCGTGAAAATTTCCTAGACCGGAGCGGGAATTGAACCCAGCCACCATTTTAATTATTTATTACCAGACTAAGGCCGGAGTGGCCTGTGCTGCACATAAAAGTCTTCTCCATTCAGCTCGGTCCATGGCTGCACTTCGCCAACCCCGTCGGATCGTTATCGAGAACCATTTTCACCGGATTACTGTCCGACATTCTGGCTACGTGCCCGGCCCACCGCAGTCTTCCGATTTTCACGGTGGGCCGCAGTCTTCCGATATTCATTCGCCTTCTCCACGTACCGTCCGTCATCTGCACCCCACCATAGATGGTACGCAACACTTTTCTTTTGAAAACTCCCAGTGCGCGTTGGTCCTCCACGAGCACCGTCCAGGTGTCGTGTCCGTAGAGAACTACCGGACTAATAAGCGTTTTGTAGATAGTCAGTTTGGTACGGCATCGAACTCTCCTTGCGGAGTCCAAAGTACGTACGATTTCCAGCCACTATGCGTCTCCGAATTTCTCTGCTGGCATCGTTATCGGCGGTCACCAGTGAGCCCAAGTACACGAATTCTTCAACCACCTCGACTTCGTCACCACCAGGCTTGTAAAATGTCATCTGCATGTCATTTGACTAATTTGTTCATAACTTTCTTCAGAAGCCAAATTTACATCATAATTTTAGATGTACTCATAACGCTTGAGTAGGGCTATATTTTTGTCCAAGGGTACATTACTCTAAATATAACATCTGAGGCTGGAAAGTCAAAACTCTCCAAAATGTCACGTGTCATTTGACATAATGTCATTTGAATGACATTTTGCCTCCCACGCCTCAGATTACATATTTACAGCAATGTCTTGTTAGACAAAGTTGTAGGCACATTTGGGCGCTATAAGTTCGCCATACCTCAGGAGCTGATAGCTAACTCCTGAAAAAAGTTCTGGGAAAAATATGCAAATGAATGCAAATGACATTTTACAACACTGGTCACCACCGTTAGAAACTCGTGGTGGGTGACTTGCATTGACCTAGCTTGAGCCTCTCCCTAGCATGTACTTCGTCTTCGACGTGTTGATGACTAGTCCAATCCGTTTAGCTTCACTTTTCAGTCTGATTCCTCTCCATCTTCTCAAAGGAATCTATGACAAAAGGTCGAAAGACAAAAGGTCGAAAAGACAAAAGGTCGAAAGGACAAAAGGTCGAAAAGACAAAACGTCGAAAGGGACATAAGAACGAAAGGACAAAAGGTCGAAAGTCACAGAAGGTCGAATGGGACAAAAGGTCGAAAAGGACAAAAGGTCGAAAAGGACAAAAGGTCGAAAAGGACAAAAGTTCGAAAGTGATAAAAGGTCGATCAAGTACAAGTAGATAACAAGTTTTGGGTATTCCAAAGGAATTTGTGAAAAGCATTTAATTTCAAGCAGAAATAACACACTTATCTCATTAATCAATGAGCAATTTTCAAAGAAGGAGTAAATACTATGAAATAATATTATGAATATCTAGATAGTTCTGTTAGAGATAAAATAGATTGTTGAATTTGGAAACGAATAAAATTTGTATAGATCGAGACAGAGTTGTTTTATACAGTTGGCAAAATATTGTCCTTTTATTTTTCACTATTTTTAACAAATAAATAAAATTCATTTAATGAGTGCAAATAATAGATGGATATCTAGGTTTTCTAAATGTCATTTAAATCTGTTAAAACAGTGCACGCCCAGCCACGCAGACGCGTGTATTTAAAATACATCTGCGTGTAATACACGCCGGTGTATTTGATGTACAGTGTGCGCCATTTTGACAAATCGAAGTGACATTTAGAAAACTAAAACATCCATCTATAAGTTGTACTCACTGAATGAATTTTATTTAATTGTTAAAAATTGTGAAAAATAAAAAAGCAGAGTTTTTGACAACTGTGTAGGCCAACTCTGGTGCGAGATTGATTCTCTCCGTTTCAGTTTCTTGTCTATTTCGACCATTTGTCCCTTTCGCCTTCTTGTTTTTTATGCTTCCTTCGACCTTTTGTCCCATTCGACGTTTTGTCCCGTTCGACGTTTTGTCCTTTCGACCTTTTGTCCCTTTCGACGTTCTGTCCTTTTCGACCTTTTGTCCCTTCGACCTTTTGTCTTTCGACGTTTTTCCTTTCGACCTTTTGTCCGTTCGACATTTTGTCTTTCGACCTTTTGTCCCTAACCCCTCTCAAAGTTACGTGCCATGATATCAATGTCGTTGGCGAAACCAAATAACTGGACGGACTTCGTGAAAATCGTACCACTCGTGTCAATCCCTGCCCTTCGTATTATTCCCTCTAAAGCGATGTTGAATAGCAGCCATGAAAGACCATCACCTTGCCGTAACCCTCTGCGCGTTTCGAAGGGACTCGAGAATGCGCCTGAAACTCGAACTACGCACATCACCCAATTTATCCGTATCAGTTTATCCGGAAATCCGATTTAGTGCATTAGCTGCCATTGCTGGTCCCTATCGATGGTATCAAATGCGGCTTTGAAGTCGATAAATAGATGATGTGTGTGGACGTTGTAGACCAACATTTGAAAAGGGCGTAACAGCCAAAATGCATTCCTGCTGATTCTTCGTCTACGCATAAACTGCCGCTAACCGCAAGACAGACTTATCTGTATATGAATGTCATATTCAGATAAGTCTGACTTGCGGTTAGCGGCAGTAAAGCTTTATATAAGGACAACGAATCAGAAGAAATTAATTTTGGCGGTAACGCCCTTTTCAAACCCATTCGGCAGAAAGCCATTTGGCCGAATGCCACTAGGCCGAAACAGGTTATTTGGCCGAAAGATTGTACTCACATTTAGCCGAAAGGGACGTTTGGCCGAAAGGGTCATTTGGCAGAAAGGGTCGTTTGGCCGAAAAGGATCGACCGAAATGGTCATTTTACCGAATAGGACAGTTACGATTGTTTTTGGTATACCTATTGTTCATTTCTAGAATCACAGTTCAATGCAGTTCAATACACGAAATTCAATTCAAGGTATTCTAATGATTGAGTTATGTTAGGTATGTGAAAAATTAGAATTGTAAGTACTAACTAGGGTAAAAGCACTATATTTCACCACCCTAAACGCACGTTTGTCTTCAAAATTGCCGCAAAAAGCAAAACATTCTAAACATTTTGTAGATTTTGGAATTATAAGGAAAACTAATTATTTTCTAGTAATTATGATTTAATTATGACGATAAATTAATCCTATTTCATAGAAACATGCCGTTTAAGATGCAAATATTTTTATTTAATTTCTGCCATACGTTTTTAACATTCGCACCCCTGTGATCCAATACTCGCCACCCCTTCATTGCTCCTTTGAAATGAATGTTTTGAGCTGATATTGAATCCTTTAATACCCGGAGCTTAGGCAACATTTGTTGCCCGCTCACATTTCTTGGTTTAGCTTAGTGCGTAAAGGGGGCGAAACGGACAAAAAATGGCTTGGCATCGCGACTACTACACAAATAGAAAAAGTTGTTGAAATTTACACGAAAGTAATGCAAGGGAATCCAAAAAAAGCGTAAATTTAAACGATATTATCACCTGAAAGTAGTGTAGAACGATATTATCACCTGAAAATAGTGCAATTTTCCACGTCTTCATTTTTTACGCGCTGAGTGATATCATATTAACAAGATTTTTTGCAACAAGTATAAAATGATCAGTACCCAAACATCACTCTCTCGAACATTTTTAAAGATGGTAAAATTACCAACCGTTAAGAGTTGGTAACGTGGATGGAAATCCTATACATAGGTGTTTCCATAAGATAAAGGATGTATCTTCGACTAACAGCGGAAAAGGTATGTACAATTTTTGGTTATAAAAGAACACTTTCATACTCGAATGACATTTTAAAGTCTTTATTAAAACAAAAACTATTGCTTTGGAAGGTATGTATGCGAAGACATTAATCTAAAAATATGTTCAATATTTGAACCCTCATTTGAAAACACGCTTTTTACTGACTCTCATGTTAGACCCATCAATGAATTCAATCAATACATTTTTCGTTTTAAGCTTTGCGTCATTGCGTTCTAGCATGCAGAACCTCTAAGAGTGAGTGTTAGCAGACTCTTCAGAGACTCGTTAATGATTGTTTCTTGTTTGCTCTGTCCGTCCATACTACAGCTTCATATTCCGCAAGGATGCGTGGTGAAGAATATCCGAATCAAGCAGAAGCTAGCTCGGTTGCGCCACCAGCAGAATGTACTCCAAAGGCATTTGCAAGAGCTAGAGGGGGCTCCCAATCCGGACCCAGCAGCCATCGAACAGCACCACAAGAAATACAGTGAGTATGAAACATTCAAGTGCGACTAAAAAATATATTTTGCATAAAAGCAATGCTCTTGAATTATTTTGTGCTTGCTATTGGTACACCCCACGAGATACTTTTAAGTACTTTTCAATGGATAAACTGATCAATGATTTTGAATTAAAACAACAATAATTATTAAACTAGGAAATACGATTAAAACGCAGCACACATTGAATATCTGCGTAGCTTAATCCATCGTTATTTCTGGAATGCAATACTGCAAACATCTTTAAATCAGTTTAGAATTACGTTAGAAAAACTTTAATTAATAATTTGATCAGCATTACTGGCTTTCTCCGCACTCAAAACTTTTTATTTCATCATATTTCAGACAACTTCCTTCGCTACTATTCTTCGTGGGATAATGCCTACAGCCAACAGCAGAGTCATGGTCACCAGCAGCCACCTCACCAGGAGGAACCTTCCTACCACCATCGCATGCAAACTACTTCCCATCCTCGGCGATGGTTCAAGAAGCGAAGCAAGGACACCACCGAGATGGAAGAGTCCGCATCAAGGGATAAAAGTGCTGATGTCCTGGAATTTTAAACCTCACTCGATGGCTGTCAGCATCTCATCATGGCAACGAAAGACTAAAAACATTATCTACTACAGTGCCAGTGCAGTGCAGTCACACATTTATGCTGACTAACATTCACCTACATACCGACGGAATGAGGCGACGAATGCATGCGCTTAAATACTTGACATTTTTCATAATACGTTCTTCTGTGGAGTGCTTTTTATCGTCATCTTAATCGAAACGAATCAATGGTGTATGAGTGCCAAGGTACTTGCGGAAAAGCTTTCCGCTGGAAAACCTCGAAGAGAAGAAAATCTTTGTTTAGGGAACAACGAGTGGTTCGCCTCACTGGGATTAACTTTTTTCCCTTCGTTCATAACAATATGTATAAGGCGTGAGTATGGAAGAGAGAAATATCCTCCTAGTCGAATGCACGAGTCAGGGTTATAAATCAGAAGATATACCTCCACATAGCAGTGTAAGAATCTTGGGTAAAAGTTGAATACTGGAAGCGGGATAACAAAAATAAAAAGTCGAGAGGATCGCCTTTGTCGTCGATGATAATGCTGATGAAGGGCTTTCCTTGGTGTACTTTGGCTTACTCTCTCGTTACTCTCAAGCCGTGTCGATAATTTCACCTTCCATGCCAATTTGCATAGTGGGTGCAGAAGTGGATATTCTTCCGTTTGACATAACTTTAGAGTGCATTTTTTCTTAAACAAAACGAAAGCATAATGAATGTTATTTGTCCGGTCATGGTCCCACTGTGCATGCTGAGCTTTGTGCCCCAACGGGGAAATCGAAGCAAAATTCATCGGTTGGAATGGACGGTAGGTTAAGGGTTTGATAAATATCGGAATCAAACCGACAAAAAAGCACAGCTGCGATGTTTTTCAAGCGTGCTCTGATTTTCCTCCAGTTGCTATCGCCAGCCATTTCTTCCAGAGGAAAAAGGTAAATGGAAAGAAATGGTCGTATTATGACAGTAATGTCAATAATTTTTCTCTAATAGGATTATTCTGCATTTTTCTGCTGAAGTATTCTTTCCTTTCGCTTCAGTATTGTTGGGAGATTGGGTCGTTTGACACGAAGCTTTTTCAGTTGGGAATCGAAAAGATGGTAATTAGCATTATCTATATTTTTTGCAAAGACGTACAATTTGCTGGCAATCGAAGCAAGAAAAAGAGTGCCAATCCGATTATGAGATTGAATTTAATCACCATTTAGGTTCGATTGTCAAGTATGTAATTGGTATAAAAGCTGTTCACGGAAAATCAATTTATTCCTACAGATATATCAAGTTGCTTCTGTAAAATACATCAATTAATATAAAATATTAAATATATGTGTCGTCGAAGAGAGCGGCCCTATATATGTTTTTAGTTCAATACTAGGAATGTACAATCGTTAAGAGTACTTCGACCTAGGATCCCCTATTGAGGATGGTCCTAGGAAAGGGAACAAGGCGAGCGGCCAGTAGAAGGTAAGGTGCAACTACGGTACTCTAGTCAACTTGCTAAACAATTGAGAAGCTGTGGGCATAAAGAATGTTCCAAACTGAAAGGAGCAAAACCAAATGCTGACGAAGGAAGCTCTACAACCGCATCCCAGATGACAAGGCCGGCTTCTGTGAGTTACTTTGGGCGAAGATATTCATTGTCACTGACAATGACCGTTTTACTTTTACGATCAAAATATCACAAGTCAGCGAATAAGTCGCCAAGTGCGTTTTGGCAGAACCCCGACCAATTCATAATCACTTCCACACGTTACTAACCGAACCAAGTTTTTTTTTTTTTTTTTTTATATCTTTATTAAAGAGATTTTCAGCCCTAGGCTGGCTCAATCGAACCAAGTTTAATCCTGAAGAATACATCCCTACACTTGTGCCACTAAGCAATGGAAATAAAAGGCCACCTTGAGTCTGTGTTTGAATAGCTTCCAAAATGTTGTTTTTATTATCCCAGGCTGTTTAACCTTCCTAAAGTGTTCGGGTCAATTGACCCGAATTGCACTTTCAAATTGCAATAACTTTTAAAAGCAACAAGGTGGAGGTTTGAAACTTCTTGACTATTTCGTGGAAAATTATGTTTGTAAACGTTGACTTTGTAGGACGTTCCTTAAGGGTTATAAAAATCACACTAATGGTTTAGTGGGTTATTTTGACCCGGTTTTGACTTAGCAATATTTCCGGTATTTTTACGTTTTTGAAATTTACATGTTTATATACCCAACATAATCGTCAACTCATAAATTTTCCGAAACTGGACATTTTCAGAAACTTGGCCACACCCAAATTCGCCAGTGGACAGATTCAAAGTTGGCCACTTTTGTATGGAGGAAAATTTCATAATAATACCGCGCAATATCGATTTTATTATTGTTCTATAGTCGACCCGGCATACGTTGTCCTGCATAGTAGGCGAAAATGTGCGTTGTGAACTGCCCATACGAAAATTCCATACGAATCTTGATTTTAGTTTATCACGATTTACTCAAACTAACTCGTGATTTTCGCATGAGAAAATGTCATGTAAACCCGTCGGAAACGGTAACGAACATAGGGGAAGTGGGGGTAGCACGCCCATAGGGGTTAAAACGCGCCACCCCTGAATAAGGTTAAATATCCCCATTTTGATTATTTTCAATAGTCTATACGATAAAGCAATGAAAAATATTGCCATTGGATACATATATTTCATGATTTTTCTCTAGTTATACATGAAAAACTCGAAAAACGATTTTTGCGTGTTTTGATGCAATTCTAGCTCGGTGGAATTTAGTCTTTCTGTCGCTGTTATACATTGATAAATTAATAATTGAGCCATGAGCCATGCTGCTTACTCGTGTTCTTTATGTTCCACACGAAATCGTCGTCAAAAATGGTTTTAAAACGATTTTATGGGCCTTCAAACTTCTGAGGTCGGTGTGGGGCATTACGCCCATGCTCATTTCGTATGACCGAAACAGCTGAAACATTCGGTTAATTGCCTTAATGTAGGCAATTAAAATGAAAATCAGTACGATAAGCACATGCGCGTTTTAACCCATCCACTGGCGCATCTCACCCCGCATGGTTTCAAAATCATTTTTTTCGGGTGCTTTTAAAATCAAATTTCTGTGCAATAAAATGGACAATTAGATATCTGTTATCGGTAGTCAGTCGCAGATATGCTGTTCTTCAGTATGCGCTGATGAAAACTGGCTGAAATGGTGGTTTTCATTGATAAAAATGGCATTTTCCTTAACGTGGGCGTCCTACCCCCAGTTCCCCTATCTGCTGAAGAAATGAAGAAAATCCATCCAGCAGTTTTCGAGTTATGCGGATACGAACACAGACCATTTCATTTTTATTAATATAGATATGGAATGTGAAGCTGTCAATTTCCCTGTAGATGTTCTAGTCATCCATAGTTGTCCAAATCATTCGAGAGTTCAGACCTAAAGAATCTTACCACGTCAGCTATGCTTGGTACAATACCAATAGCACCCCATTGACTCCATATAGGGCCTTAGAGGCCATGCGTATAATTTACAACTAAGATATGTCCAAATAGGTTGCCCGAATGCCATTTGGCCGAAAGTTGTTTGGCCGAACAGGCCTTAAGGCCGAAAGTCATTTGGCCGAATGGGACTTTTGGCTAAAAAGAACATTAGGCCGAATCAGTGGCGTAGCCAGAAAATTGGTCTGGGGGGGCTCTGAACATTTTTTAATTCGAGAAGGTTAAAAAAAATTCTTCTAAATTTTTTTTCTCTTAGACTTCCATAACCGGTTACAGTGGACCATGAAAAAAAACTATAAATCTCAAATTTAAAAAGGTATTTGAAAACAGTCGAACGGATTATTTCCATTGTAGGACAATATTATTATCACTGTAAGCATAAACATTAGACCTCTTCATGTTTTCAAAAAGTATCAAAAATGCAACCGGTCAGCCCAGAATCCCAATTCTTATGCTAAAATAAGCCTCCTGTCAAATTTTCAGCTAATTCGGATAAAATTTCGAGGTGGCTCAAGTCGATTTAGTGTTTTTGGGCTATTTTCAATTTTGAAGAAAATCTAACGAGAGATACAAACACCGAAAACTATCGCAACAACCTCTATACGAAAGTTTATGGTGTGCTCTACAAGTCTTGTGAACATTGCGATCTGTTCCGTTCACGTTTTGACTATGTTAAAATGATTTTCGAGCTCCTGAGTGCATAAAAACACTGTTTCCTCAAAAAGTCGTTGTTCTACAAAATTCTTGAATTTATGACAAATCATTGCTTATTTATTATATTATTATTCCTCTTTTTTCCCTGGACATTTGAGTAATATAATTGCCAATGTACGATTTACCGTTAAATTCTTAAAAATCAGAAGCTGAACATTTGTCATAAATTTGCACGTTAGGATTTCTTCAAACAAGTTGTTCGAACAAAGAAGCTTTGATTTCATTTGTTACTGCGATGCACTCTATGGTAAAAGCATACAGACATATGGTGAAATGAACCAAATTTGGAAGTGGTTTGTTGTAAGCATCAAATATCATATGAATTGATTTATGTTTTGTTCGAATAACTTGTTTGAAGAAATCCTAACGTGTAAATTTATGACAAATGTTCAGCTTCTGATTTTTAAGGATTTAAAGGTAAATCGTGCATTTCCAATGATAATATTCAAATGTCCAGGGAAAAGGGAGGAATAATAATATGGTAAATTAACAATGATTTGTAACAAATTCAAGAATTTTGTAGAACAACGACTTTTAGGGGAAACAGTATTTTTATGCACATAAGATCTTGAAAATCACTTTAACATGATCAGAATGTGAACGGAATGGATCGCAATGTTCACAAGACTTATAGAGCACACCATAAGCTTTCGTATAGAGGTTGTTGCGATAGTTTTCGGTGTTTGTATCTCTCGTTAGATTTTTTTCAAAACTGAAAAAAGCCCAAAAACACTAAATAGACTTGAGCCACCTCGAAATTTTATCCGAATTAGCTGGAAATTTGACAGGAGGCTTATTTTAGCATGAGAATTGTGTTCCTGAGCTGACCGGTTGCCTTTCGATACTTTTTGAAAACATGAAGAGGTCTAATAAACATGGTATAGGTTTCTCTATACATAAAAATGAGTTTGTATTTCCGAACTCACGAACAGGTAGACCGTTTTGTACGTTTTTCTCACTAATCGATTCGTTTTGGGATCCACAGTGCTTTTACTGGAAAATTTGGATAATAACGAAAATGCAGTGGTCTGGTTTGTTGTGGAGAAAACAATCATGCTCTCATTGGAGTCAATCTAGAGTGCGGCGCTGCAATTGGCTCAACTACGGAGTTAGATGAAAAGGTTGAGATAGGTAAAATTTTGCCGAAGTTCAAATCAGCATAACTTTGCGTAGAATGATCAGATTTCGATAAAACCAAGACCTTCGCACGCGGAAACTCTTCTAGTATACTGTCCTTATGCAAACCTCAGATTGGTCCTCGGCCACCGGAGATGTTCCGGGTTTTCCGAGGATATGTCAAAAATGTATTTTTTCTTCGACATAATTTTACCTATTTCGACATTTCGACATTTCGACATAATTTTACCTATCTCAACCTTTTTGACTAACCCCTGTATATTGACAGTTTGAACGCAAAAATACAAACCTGAGCAAGATCGTGTAGACTAAACCAAAAAAAATAGTCATTATTGCCGCATTTGAGCTTGCGGTTTTTCGTATTCCAGCAAACCAGAAACTTGAAGTTAGAAGTTCAATGCGGAAAAGGCTGTTACGATGGACAGTGATACTGATACTTTGGTAATCATTTATCAAAACTCTCGTAGATTATCCAAATTTATCCGCAATTTTAACAACACGTACTATAAAAGCATTCATCGTCTAATTCCACCACGTGGTCCTCCTGTTTCCGAAGGCGATTTCGACCACTCCAAAGCTGGATTTTAACGACTTGGATTTTCTTTACCCAACAATCTGAAATTTGTGTATGATTGGTTACGGTTTTCAAATACGTCTGTTCCGTGATGTCCTTTAAAGTGCGCCAGTTCCTTTGATTGATTCCTTTAAAAAACAACCGTTATGGACAGAATGAGCTGAAAGAAATTATGAGTGAAAACTTTCAGCAATTTTAGTGATCTTCCGGTCCTTTCTGTATGTTTTTACAGATTCCATACAAAGATCCAGAGCAAAATGAATACACCACTAGGTGTTCCAATCTACCAAATTCACGATTCAGCCATCTTAGATTTTAGTATGGGAGAGCCAGCCGGTTTGTTTTCGTTTTGCACTGAAAATGAATTTTTCACCCTCGCCTTCTTCTCTTCCACAAACTTGGCAGATTGGAGCACCTAGTACTGTGTTCATCTTGATCCAGAGATGCCCATGACTCTGCAAGCACAGACAGACAGACATAACACTCGTGAAATTTTCATTGATTTACTGGTTAATTTAAATAATCATTAGTTGGCCAATTACTCACTGGTGGTGCGCGCATCGGATTTGCTTTAGTTTGACGTTTTCTCACTACTACCATCTGGTTCGTGATTTACCCTACTGTTCCTTACACATTTTGCCAAAATTAAAAACTTTTTATGGGCGTACCGCCGAACCTTGCTGTTCGAAGCATTTTCTATTCACTAAACGTTTCACCCTTCTTATTTTAGTTGAGATTCAAAATATTGTTTGAATGTAAAGTTTTGCACATTTGTTCCTTTGAAAAAGGGGAGCCCAAAAGGATTTCGCCGAGGGCTCTGTCTGTCCGTACTTATACTTCCTTAAGCAATGATATCCAGCGCTGGAGAATCAATTAAGCTCATCCACAGATAACAGATATTGAAGCTAGAACAAATTTTATTGAAAATCCTGTGTAAACTTTTGAATTGATATACGTTGGCCCACTACTGCCATCTACTCAACTGATTGCGGCAGTACCTAAGGATGCAGCTGAATAACAACCGTCGAACGCAGCCAATGCATTTGACAGCCGCAATCGGGCTGCGTTTTCAATAACAATGATCCTTGCGCCATCTCCAATCGATTGCCAAACGCGGTCCCAATTTAAAATACATTTGAATTAACGGTTGCGGATGTTTACACACGTATGGGATGCCAGCCTCAATATCTGTTATCTGTGGCTCATCCTTTGTGTTCAGCAACACAATAATTGTTCGAAGTTGGAAAATTTAATAAAATATATTCAACCGTTTTTTTCCAAGAAATTTCCATGATTTTTAAATATGAAATCTCATTTTTTGTTTCACTTTAATTTTATTGGTATATTGGTCTCGATGCTGCTTAGTGAAAAAAATGCAGCCTTTACGTATACTTAGTATACGAGAAAGGCAAAACAATGGTTTGTCGTATGAAAGTTCACATTTCTAGGACCCCTCCCTCTTTAAGAGTTACGTAATCTTTAAACATTCCCTAATATACTGTCATTAAATATCAATTAACTGTTATTAATTCTCATTTGTGTTAATATATACTTAAAGCACATGATTGGATATGGCCATTCGTAGCACCTACTTCCAACACAGCCTCCCGTATCGGTACACCTGGAGATCACCACTGCAGACAGAATCACAAATCGACCACGTTCTGATTGATGGACGGCACTTCTCCGACATTATCGACGTCAGGACATATCGTGGCGCTAACATCGACTCTGACCACTATCTGGTGATGGTTAAACTGCGCCCAAAACTATCCGTCATCAACAATGTTCGGTACCGACGACCGCCGCGGTACGACCTAGAGCGACTGAAGCAACCTGATGTCGCCACTGCATACGCGCAGCATCTCGAGGCAGCGTTGCCGGAAGAGGGTGAGCTCGATGGGCCCCTCTTGAGGACTGCTGGAGTACAGTTAAAGCAGCCATTAACGACACAGCGGAGAACAACGTCGGGTATATGGGTCGAAGTCGACGGAACGATTGGTTCGACGAAGAGTGCAGACAGATTCTGGAGGAGAAGGACGCAGCGCGGGCGGTCGCGCTGCAGCAAGGTACCCGGCAGAACGTGGAACGTTATAGACGGAAGCGGAGACAGCAGACCCGCCTTTTTCAGGAGAAGAAACGCCGCCTGGAAGAAGCGGAGTGCGAGGAGATGGAACAGCTGTGCCGTTCTCAAGATACACGCAAGTTCTATCAGAAGCTCAACGCATCCCGCAAAGGCTTCGTGCCGCGAGCTGAAATGTGCCGGGATAAGGATGGGAGCATCTTGACGGACGAACGTGTGGTGATCGAAAGGTGGAAGCAGCACTACGAGGAACATCTGAATGGCGCTGAGAGTACAGGCAATGAAAGTCAAGGCAGCGGAGGAGATGACTACGTCAGTTCAGCGGACGATGGAAGCCAACCAGCCCCCACCTTGAGGGAAGTTAAGGATGCCATTCAACAGCTAAAGACCAATAAAGCAGCTGGTAAGGATGGTATCGGAGCTGAGCTCATCAAGATGGGCCCGGAAAAGCTGGCCACTTGCCTGCACAAACTGATAGTCAGAATCTGTGAAACCGAACAGCTAACGGAGAAGTGGAAGGAAGGGGTTATATGCCCCATCTACAAGAAAGGCGACAAACTGGAGTGTGAGAACTTTCGAGCGATCACCATCCTTAATGCCGCCTACAAAGTGATATCCCAGATCATCTTCCGTCGTCTGTCACCATTAGTGAACGAGTTCGTGGGAAGTTATCAAGCCGGCTTCGTTGACGGCCGCTCGACAACGGACCAGATCTTTACTGTACGGCAAATCCTTCAAAAATGCCGTGAATACCAGGTCCCAACGCACCATCTGTTCGTTGATTTCAAGGCGGCATACGACAGAATAGACCGCGTAGAGCTATGGAAAATTATGGACGAGAACAGCTTCCCTGGGAAGCTTACCAGACTGATCAAAGCAACGGTGGATGGTGTGCAAAACTGTGTGAAGATTTCGGGCGAACACTCCAGTTCGTTCGAATCGCGCCGGGGACTAAGACAAGGTGATGGACTTTCGTGCCTGTTGTTCAACATTGCGCTAGAAGGTGTCATGCGGAGAGCCGGGTGTAACAGCCGAGGTACGATTTTCAACAGATCCAGTCAATTTATTTGTTTCGCGGATGACATGGACATTGTCGGCCGAACATTTGCAAAGGTGGCAGAACTGTACACCCGCCTGAAACGTGAAGCAACAAAAGTTGGACTGGTGGTGAATGCGTCAAAGACAAAGTACATGCTTGTGGGCGGAACCGAACGCGACAGGGCCCGCCTGGGAAGCAGTGTTACGATAGACGGGGATACCTTCGAGGTGGTCGAGGAATTCGTCTACCTCGGATCCTTGCTAACGGCTGACAACAACGTTAGTCGTGAAATACGAAGGCGCATCATCTGTGGAAGTCGGGCCTACTACGGGCTCCAGAAGAAACTGCGGTCGAAAAGATTCGCCACCGCACCAAATGTGTCATGTACAAGACGTTAATAAGACCGGTAGTCCTCTACGGACATGAAACATGGACAATGCTCGAGGAGGACTTGCAAGCACTCGGAGTATTCGAGAGACGGGTGCTTAGGACCATCTTTGGCGGTGTGCAAGAAGACGGTGTGTGGCGGCGAAGAATGAACCATGAGCTCGCCCAACTCTACGGCGAACCCAGTATCCAGAAGGTAGCTAAAGTCGGAAGGGTACGATGGGCAGGACATGTTGCAAGAATGCCGGACAGCAACCCTGCAAAGATGGTGTTCGCTTCAGATCCGGCAGGTACGAGACGGCGTGGAGCGCAGCGAGCGAGATGGGCAGACCAGGTGCAGAACGACTTGGCGAGCGTGGGGCGTATCCGAGGATGGAGAGATGCGGCCTCGAACCGTGCATTGTGGCGTCAAATTGTTGATTCAGTGTTATCTGCTTAGATGTTAACTAAATAAATGAAATGAATGAACATGATAGGATAAATGCGTACTCTTACCCCACTCGATGCGCACTCTTACCCCACCGGTGGGGTAAGAGTGCGTTTTTCACGTGTCTTGCAATAAGGGTTCTACTAAAACGAATCTCAATAATTTCAATATTTTTCTCGCTGGGTAACATATAGGAAGAGTATGTCAATCATCGACATTGATTTGATATACATAAGCTTGCTTCATAAGGGCCACATGAGCGATTGAAAACTAAGTGCGTACTCTTGCCCCACTCTACTCTATGCCAAAGATACCGCATTTAAAAATCATTTATCCAACAAGTTACGAGCTACAGCGCCACCTTTGGCAAATTTTTTACAAAACTTTTCATACTTTGGTAAAATTTAATAAAAAAACAACACCCTAAACTGGCAATGAAAAAAGAACACTATGTTTGCCAAACTGTGCGGATATCAAATTTTCGCAGAATGACCGTTTGATAAATTAATATGATAATTAATCAGTTAAAATAAATTTAACCGGTCAGCCCAGAATCACAATTCTTAAACCAAAATAAACGTCCAGACAAATTTTCAGCAAATTTGGATGAAATTTTGAGGTGGCTCAAGTCGATTAAGTGTTTCTAACTATTGTAAAGTTTCAAAAAAATCTAACAAGAGATATAAACACCGAAAAGAATTGCAACAACTTGTAAATAGAAGCTTACGACTCGTTTCGTTTGGCTTTTGACCATGTTAACGTGATTTTCAAGCTTTAAAGTGCTCAAAACACTTGTTCAGACGGTCTGATTTTAAACGAAACCGTTTTTGGGAATCAACCTTTATAAGGATGATCAAACTGTGGAAGTTTAATTTGATTTAAATTTTAATTACAGGATTCACAAATTTGAGCGTTTTTTGTATCATTTCTACTCACAATTTTAGTTTGTTTTTCTACTTTGACTTCCTTCTCAATCGTCCTTTTTGACCTTTTCTATTAATTCATATAACTCTTCATTTCTATTCTCTTGTCTATTTTTAGCGTGTATCTATCTGTCCTACTCGTTTATATGTCGTTCGTTTAATTGTCGTCTTACTCTTCCGTATGCTGTCCGCAATAGTTCGAGCAGCACTGTATAGAGATGAGTGACGTTTAGCGCTCGCACACTAATGTGCAATTCGTCAAGTGTAAAAACATGTTTGTTTTCCTTCTGTTCATAATTTCAAAAATGATCGGGTCATCACAATGATATCAAAAGAGTCAACAAATATATGGAAATATACTCATTTTTACCCAATCTTTGCTGAGTTGCACCATCTAGGAGTGTTTGTTTTCCTTTAATCGCCACTCACACATTCGGACGTGAGAATCTCAATTGTCGTCCGTCAGCTGTTTATAATGTTTAAATTTCACTATGTGTTTATTCGCATTTCGACCTACTTATAGTGTGCGTTATTGTGATCTACTGACCAAACTCCACCTAATTCACCTCAGCCACTAATACTATCAATATTCAAATTATATCTCCAACTATACCCTCATAATAAATTTCTACGATTCGCTATAAACCCATATTCATATTTTCCCCAGGGATTGAATCCTAAAGAGAATGAACAAGTCTCTCACTTATCATCTCTGTATACATATACGATATGTAGCATACCGCGAGAGAATTTTTTCACAAGCTGTCATGATAGAGAATTGATTCGAGGGGCTATACCCCATGATAAATTTCTTTTAGAAAGCTCCAAGTGCAGGGAGCACTAGCTCTGATGATGCATTTCAACTGGTTTCTACACAGCTGTGCAGTAACCAACACGAATTGAGCGAAAACAAAGCGAGAATCACAATTTTTCTGTGCGGGCTTCCTATCCGATTCTGTTTTTTCGCACTTGTATGCAAGTTTGATAAGTTTGGTATTATGGCTTGTTATGATTCGGAACAGGTTTTGCCTCTCTTTTATCGTTGTTCGTTATCTATCAAGGCTCAAGACTCCATCACAATGTTTTGAAAATTAATGACTGTACACGGAGAATAATCGGTTCAGTTTGAAACAACTAATAGTTTGGTTGTTTTTGCCTTTCTCGTATACTAAGTATACGGTAAAGGCTATATGATCGCTCAAAACAAACTTTTATAGAAGGCCCGGAGACCCATAGTGTTATATACCAATCGACTCAGTTCGACGAATTGAGGTGATGTCTGTGTGTGTGTGTGTGTGTGTGTGTATGTGTGTGTGTGTGTGTGTGCACAAAACGACGCAAAATGTCACTCATTTTCAGGCACTTATCCTCAACCGATTTGCTCGCAACAAATTGCATTCGACGCAGAATCCTTTCCCATTGTTTCCTATTGAAAATTGGCCAGGTCGGACTATGGGATCGGAAGTTATGGCCAAAATACAAATTTATACGTAAAATCGCGTAAAAATGTCACTCATTTTTCGGGCACTTATCCTCAACCGATTTGCTCGCAACAAATTGCATTCGACGCAGAATCCTTTCCCATTGTTTCCTATTGAAAATTGGCCAGGTCGGACTATGGGATCGGAAGTTATGGCCAAAATACAAATTTATACGTAAAAATCGCGTAAAATGTCACTCATTTTCGGGCACTTATCCTCAACCGATTTGCTCGCAACAAATTGCATTCGACGCAGAATCCTTTCCCATTGTTTCCTATTGAAAATTGGCCAGGTCGGACTATGGGATCGGAAGTTAAGGCCAAAATACAAATTTATACGTAAAAATCGCGTAAAAAATGTCGCTCATTTTTCGGGCACTTATTCTCAACCGATTTGCTCGCAACAAATTGCATTCGACGCAGAATCCTTTCCCATTGTTTTCTATTGAAAATTGGCTAGGCCGGACTATGGAATCGGAAGTTATGGCCAAAATACAAATTTATACGCAAAAATCGCGTAAAAAATGTCACTCATTTTTTGGGCACCCTCAACCGATTTGCTCGCAACAAATTGCATTCGACGGAGAATCCTTTCCCATTGTTTCCTATTGGAAATTGGCCAGGTCGGACTATGGAATCGGAAGTTATGGCCAAAATACAAATTTATGCGTAAAAACCCAGATTAATCCACCTAGCGGTGATGGTGCCTTTCTCGTTCGTTCAAAAGGTTTGGAAAAATCTAAAATAACACTAATATGTGGATTGGTCTCATTTTTCATATTTGTTTACATGCATAAAAAAATCTCGCCAAACGCAATTTGTTGCAAACAAATCGGATGAGCATAAGAGCAAAAAATGGCATTTTATTTTGTAGTTTTAAAATTAGTATTTTCGCCATAACTTTTGACCCAATTGTACGATCCGGCCAAGTTTCTATAGGAAACAATGGGAAAAGATTCTGCGTCGAATGCAATCTGTTGCGAGCGACATGAGAAGCACACATTGCACATCAATCACAGTAACTTATATATGACCGGATTCAGTCACAATATGGTTACTGCAACCAGATTTGTTGAACGTGATGTTGCTTGGGGAATAGATGAAGTCTAAGTGCTAAAAAGTGAGCTAGACTGGCCAATTTTCAATAAGAAACAATGAGACATTTTGCGTCGAATACAATTTAATGCGAGCAAATCGGTTAATGAAAAGTGCCTGAAAATGAGTGAAATTTTTTGTAGCGATTTTCTCAAAAAAATGGTATAATTTTCGATCCCATAGTCCGATATGGCCAATTTTCAATAGGAAACAACGGGACAAGATTCTGCGTCGAATGCAACTTATTGCGAGCAAATCGGTTGAGGATAAGTGCCCGAAAAATGAGTGACATATTTTACGCGATTTTTTGTATGAATTTGTATTTTGGCCATAACTCTCGATCCCATAGTCCGATCTAGCCAATTTCAAATAGGAAACAATGAGACAGGATTCTGCGTCGAATGCAACTTGTTGCGAGTAAATCGGTTGAGAATACGTGCCCGAAAAATGAGTGACATTTTTTACGCGATTTTTTCGTATGAATTTGTATTTTGGCCATAACTCTCGATCCCATAGTCCGACCTGGCCAATTTCAAATAGGAAACAATGGGACAGGATTTTGCGTCGAATGCAACTTGTTGCGAGCAAATCGGTTAAGGATAAGTGCCCGAAAAATGAGTGACATTTTTTACGCGATTTTTTCGTATGAATTTGTATTTTGGCCATAACTCTCGATCCCATAGTCCGACCTGGCCAATTCCAAATAGGAAACAATGGGACAGGATTTTGCGTCGAATGCAACTTGTTGCGAGCAAATCGGTTGAGGATAAGTGCCCGAAAAATGAGTGACATTTTTTGAGTAGTTTTGCGCACACACACACACACACACACATACACACACACATACACACACACAGACATCACCTCAATTCGTCGAACTGAGTCGATTGGTATATAACACTATGGGTCTCCGGGCCTTCTATAAAAAGTTTGTTTTTGGAGCGATCATATAGCCTTTACCGTATACTTAGTATACGGGAAAGGCAAAAATGGTATAATTTTTGATCTCATAGTCCGATATGGCCAATTTTCAATAGGAAATAACGGGACAGGATTCTACGTCGAATGCAACTCGTTGTGAGCAAATCGGTTGAGGATAAGTGCCCGAAAAATGAGTGACATTTTTCCGCGATTTTTTTGTATGAGTTTGTATTTTGGCCATAACTTTCCATCCCATGGTTCGATCTGGCCAATTTCAAATAGGATACAATGGGACAGGATCCTGCGTCGAATGCAACTTGTTGCGAGCAAATCGGTTGAGGAAAAGTCCCCGAAAAATGAGTGACATTTTTTACGCGATTTTTTTGTATGAATTTGTATTTTGGCCATAACTTTCGATCCCATAGTTCCATCTGGCCAATTTCAAATATTAAGCAATGGGACAGGATTCTGCATCGAATGCAACTTGTTGCGAGCAAATCGGTTGAGAAGTGCCGGAAAATGAGTGACATTTTTTACGCGATTTTTAAGTATGAATTTGTATTTTGGCCATAACTTTCGATCCCATAGTTCGATCTGGCCAATTTCAAATAGGAAACAATGGGACAGGATTCTGCGTCGAATGCAATTTGTTGCGAGCAAATCGGTTGAGAATAAGTTCCCGAAAATGAGTGACATTTTTACGCGATTTTTTCGTATGAATTTGTATTTTTGGCCATAACTTCCGATCCCATAGTTCGATCTGGCCAATTTCAAATAAAAACAATGGGACAGTATGAATTTGTATTTTGGCCATAACTTCCGATCCCATAGTTCGATCTGGCCAATTTCAAATAAAAACAATGGGACAGGATTCTGCATCGAATGCAACTAGTTGCGAGCTAATCGGTTGAGAAAAAGTGCCCGGAAAATGAGTGACATTTTTTACGCGATTTTCTCGTACGAATTTGTATTTTGGCCATAACTTCCGATCCCATAGTTCGATCTGGCCAATTTCAAATAGGAAACAATGGGACAAGATTCTGCATCGAATGCAACTTGTTGCGAAGCAAATCGGTTGAGAATAAGTGCCCGAAAAATGAGTGACATTTTTACGCGATTTCTTCGTATGAATTTGTATTTTGGCTATAGCTTCTGATCCCATAGTCCGATCTGGCCAATTTCAAATAGGAAACAATGGGACAGGATTCTGCGTCGAATGCAACTTGTTGTGAGCAAATCGGTTGAGGATAAGTGCCCGAAAAATGAGTAACATTTTTGAGTAGTTTTGCACACACACACACACACACACACACACACACACACACACACACACACACACACACACACACACACACACACACAGTGTGTGTGTGTGTGTATGTGTGTGTGTGTGTGCGCACAAAACGACGCAAAAAATGTCACTCATTTTTCAGGCACTTATCCTCAACCGATTTGCTCGCAACAAATTGCATTCGACGCAGAATCCTTTCCCATTGTTTCCTATTGAAAATTGGCCAGGTCGGACTATGGGATCGGAAGTTATGGCCAAAATACAAATTTATACGTAAAAATCGCGTAAAAAATGTCACTCATTTTTCAGGCACTTATCCTCAACCGATTTGCTCGCAACAAATTTCATTCGACGCAGAATCCTTTCCATTGTTTCCTATTGAAAATTGGCCAGGTCGGACTATGGGATCGGAAGTTATTGCCAAAATACAAATTTATACGTAAAAATCGCGTAAAAAATGTCACTCATTTTTCGGGCACTTATCCTCAACCGATTTGCTCGCAACAAATTGCATTCGACGCAGAATCCTTTCTCACTGTTTCCTATCGAAAATTGGCCAGGTCGGACTATGGGATCGGAAGTTAAGGGCAAAATACAAATTTATACGTAAAAATCGCGTAAAAAATGTCGCTCATTTTTCGGGCACTTATTCTCAACCGATTTGCTCGCAACAAATTGCATTCGACGCAGAATCCTTTCCCATTGTTTTCTATTGAAAATTGGCTAGGCCGGACTATGGAATCGGAAGTTATGGCCAAAATACAAATTTATACGCAAAAATCGCGTAAAAAATGTCACTCATTTTTTGGGCACCCTCAACCGATTTGCTCGCAACAAATTGCATTCGACGGAGAATCCTTTCCCATTGTTTCCTATTGGAAATTGGCCAGGTCGGACTATGGAATCGGAAGTTATGGCCAAAATACAACTTTATACGTAAAACCCAGATTAATCCACCTAGCGGTGATGGTGCCTTTCTCGTTCGTTCAAAAGGTTTGGAAAAATCTAAAATAACACTAATATGTGGATTGGTCTCATTTTTCATATTTGTTTACATGCATAAAAAAAATCTCGCCGAACGCAATTTGTTGCAAACAAATCGGATGAGCATAAGAGCAAAAAATGGCATTTTATTTTGTAGTTTTAAAATTAGTATTTTCGCCATAACTTTTGACCCAATTGTACGATCCGGCCAAGTTTCTATAGGAACAATGGGAAAAGATTCTGCGTCGAATGCAATCTGTTGCGAGCGACATGAGAAGCACACATATTGCACATCAATCACAGTAACTTATATATGACCGGATTCAGTCACAATATGGTTACTGCAACCAGATTTGTTGAACGTGTGTTGCTTGGGGAATAGATGAAGTCTAAGTGCTAAAAAAGTGAGCTAGACTGGCCAATTTTCAATAAGAAACAATGAGACATTCTGCGTCGAATACAATTTAATGCGAGCAAATCGGTTAATGAAAAGTGCCTGAAAAATGAGTGACATTTTTTTTAGCGATTTTCTCATAAAAAAATGGTATAATTTTCGATCCCATAGTCCGATATGGCCAATTTTCAATAGGAAACAACGGGACAAGATTCTGCGTCGAATGCAACTTATTGCGAGCAAATCGGTTGAGGATAAGTGCCCGAAAAATGAGTGACATATTTTACGCGATTTTTTTGTATGAATTTGTATTTTGGCCATAACTTTCGATCCCATAGTCCGATCTAGCCAATTTCAAATAGGAAACAATGAGACAGGATTCTGCGTCGAATGCAACTTGTTGCGAGTAAATCGGTTGAGAATACGTGCCCGAAAAATGAGTGACATTTTTTACGCGATTTTTTCGTATGAATTTGTATTTTGGCCATAACTCTCGATCCCATAGTCCGACCTGGCCAATTTCAAATAGGAAACAATGGGACAGGATTTTGCGTCGAATGCAACTTGTTGCGAGCAAATCGGTTAAGGATAAGTGCCCGAAAAATGAGTGACATTTTTTACGCGATTTTTCCGTATGAATTTGTATTTTGGCCATAACTCTCGATCCCATAGTCCGACCTGGCCAATTCCAAATAAGAAACAATGGGACAGGATTTTGCGTCGAATGCAACTTGTTGCGAGCAAATCGGTTGAGGATAAGTGCCCGAAAAATGAGTGACATTTTTTTGAGTAGTTTTGCGCACACACACACACACACATACACACACACATACACACACACACAGACATCACCTCAATTCGTCGAACTGAGTCGATTGGTATATAACACTATGGGTCTCCGGGCCTTCTATATAAAGTTTGTTTTTGGAGCGATCATATAGCCTTTACCGTATACTTAGTATACGGGAAAGGCAAAAATGGTATAATTTTTGATCCCATAGTCCGATATGGCCAATTTTCAATAGGAAATAACGGGACAGGATTCTACCGCGAATGCAACTTGTTGCGAGCAAATCGGTTGAGGATAAGTGCCCGAAAAATGAGTGACATTTTTTACGCGATTTTTTCGTATGAGTTTGTATTTTGGCCATAACTTTCGATCCCATGGTTCGATCTGGCCAATTTCAAATAGGAAACAATGGGACAGGATTCTGCGTCGAATGCAACTTGTTGCGAGCAAATCGGTTGAGGATAAGTGCCCGAAAAATGAGTGACATTTTTTACGCGATTTTTTCGTATGAATTTGTATTTTGGCCATAACTCTCGATCCCATAGTTCCATCTGGCCAATTTCAAATATTAAGCAATGGGACAGGATTCTGCATCGAATGCAACTTGTTGCGAGCAAATCGGTTGAGAATAAGTGCCGGAAAATGAGTGACATTTTTTACGCGATTTTTTAATATGAATTTGTATTTTGGCCATAACTTTCGATCCCATAGTCCGATCTGGCCAATTTCAAATAGGAAACAATGGGACAGGATTCTGCGTCGAATGCAATTTGTTGCGAGCAAATCGGTTGAGAATAAGTTCCCGAAAAATGAGTGACATTTTTTACGCGATTTTTTCGTATGAATTTGTATTTTGGCCATAACTTCTGATCCCATAGTTCGATCTGGCCAATTTCAAATAAAAAACAATGGGACAGTATGAATTTGTATTTTGGCCATAACTTCCGATCCCATAGTTCGATCTGGCCAATTTCAAATAAAAAACAATGGGACAGGATTCTGCATCGAATGCAACTAGTTGCGAGCTAATCGGTTGAGAAAAAGTGCCCGGAAAATGAGTGACATTTTTTACGCGATTTTCTCGTATGAATTTGTTTTTGGCCATAACTTTCGATCCCATAGTTCGATCTGGCCAATTTCAAATAGGAAACAATGGGACAGGATTCTGCATCGAATGCAACTTGTTGCGAGCAAATCGGTTGACAATAATTTCCCGAAAAATGAGTGACATTTTTACGCGATTTTTTCGTATGAATTTGTATTTTGGCCATAACTTCTGATCCCATGGTCCGATCTGGCCAATTTCAAATAGGAAACAATGGGACAGGATTCTGCGTCGAATGCAACTTGTTGTGAGCAAATCGGTTGAGGATAAGTGCCCGAAAAAATGAGTGACATTTTTTGAGTCATTTTGCGCACACACACACAAACACACACACACACACACACACACACACACACACACACACACACACACACACACACACACACACACACACACACACACACAGACATCACCTCGATTCGTCGAACTGAGTCGATTGGTATATAACACTATGGGTCTCCGGGCCTTCTATAAAAAGTTTGTTTTGGAGCGATCATATAGCCTTTACCGTATACTTAGTATACGAGAAAGGCAAAATGTCACTCATTTTTGGGCACCCTCAACCGATTTGCTCGCAACAAATTGCATTCGACGCAGAATCCTTTCCCATTGTTTCCTATTGAAAATTGGCCAGGTCGGGCTATGGGATCCGACGTTATGGCCAAAAGACAAATTTATACGGAACAACCGCGCAAAAAAAGTCACTCATTTTTCGGGCACTTATCCTCAACCGATTAGCTCGCAACAAATTGCATTCGACGCAGAATCCTTTCCCATTGTTTCTTATCGAAAATTGGCCAGATCGGACCATGGGATCGGAAGTTATTGCAAAAGCACAACTTTTTATGTAAAAATCGCGTAAAAATGTCACTCATTTTTTAGGTATTTATCCTCAACCGATTTGCTCGCAACAAATTGCATTCGACGCAGAATCCTTTCCCATTGTTTATTGAAAATTAGCCAGGTGGGACTATGGAATCGGAAGTTATGGTCAAAATACAAATTTATACGCAAAATCGCGTAAAAATTTCGCGTATGTATGTGTGTATTTGCGAGCACCAAAAGTGCGAAAAGTTAACCTCACTTTTTTGGTACTTATTCTCATCCGATTTACTTGCAACAAATTCCATTCGACGCGAGATCCTGTCGTATTGTTTTCTATTGAGAATTTGGAAGATCGGACTATGGGCACACAAATTATGGCCAAAATGCTTTATGTTATAAAAAAGCGCGTAAAAAAGTCTAGCTCATTTTTAATGCACTTACCCTCAATCGATTTACTCACAACAAATTGCATTGGACGCGGAATCCTATTCTATTATTTTCTATTGAAAATTGGCCAGCGTGGACTATAACCTTAGAAATTATGGCCAAAATACTTTTTGCCTTTCTTGTGCTACAAAGTTGTACCGAAAGGCTATAATTTCTCTCCGAAAACGAACTATCGGATGCTTCCACACTGATACACTTCCCTCCCATCTTCATACGGGAGTTTGGTAGAAGGACGGTCATGAGATTTATATCATAACAAATATTGCCCTCCGCTCGCTTGATGGGAATGACATTTTCGTTTTCTTTTTGTGTAGTCAGAGCTTCAGTTTAACAAACATCCAAATGTGATATCCTTAAAATATATAACTGGGTAAAATAAAACAGGGGTATGTACATCAAAAAGATTGGAAAAGGAAAAAAAATGTAGAAATTCTTATTAGCATATTGTAGATCAAGTTGAAAACCGAACCGAGATCTCGCGTTTTCAACTGGATCTAAAATATCTTGGCTTGAAATAATCCGATTTTCATAGAACGGACAAAAAAGTTTTTCTTTTTTACTCCTAGCTACTAGCTCATCTACTTTCAAGCAAACACATTTTATGAAGGTCGAGGAAGGCACCATCACCGCTAGGTGGATTAATCTGGGTTTTTTTAAACTATGATTTTGGTTGTTTTCAAATTTATATTCCTAAATTCAAACATTTTTGTTTGTTTGAGATTAGGCTCTTTGTTAGGTTGATTCTGCGATTTCTGCATACCCTGATTTTCCCTTTTACCTCTTCAACGTACATATTTCTCTCTCGCTTTTCAATTTCATCACTCACTCTCACCATCATATCAGCTGTGAACTGACATTAAGGACATAGTTGGAAGAGTACCACGATGGCCGTCAATATGCCACCTGACCTTCCACGGGTCAACCCCACACCTCCCGCACTCCTCTCCCACAAACATTCGAATGCATCGAACAGCTTCGAACAAAAGTTCAATATTCGAATTACTAACCTGTTCACAGCATATTTATTCACTTCCCGTGATAATGAACATGTTTCTCCGAAGAATCCTATGTATTTCGGCTCGAATTATATCATAAATCAGCAATCTTGTGCCAATTTAATAGCCGTTCGCGATTTGGTGGGGTTATCACTGCACTTCACTTCTGCTCAAAGGGCATTGGAAAAATTAAGTTTTTACTCACTTCTTCGCACATGAGCAGCCCGAAATGTTGATGGAATGCAAGTGAAACATCACTTTTTGAAATCAGTCACTTGTTTGAACCGAAAACTTTATAAAAACTGCTATTTTTGCCCGAAAAAAACTATGAAAAACTGATCGCGGAGCGAATGTAAACACCGGCGGCACCGATAGCAGCAAACTAATAACTAGGGTGGTTCAAAAATGATTTTGCTCCGCCTGGCTCAGTCGATGATGTTTCATATTTTGGGTGTCGTTTGATGGTTTGGGCTGGTTTAAATAGGGGCTTATCGTGCACAGGTCGTTCCAGGTTTGTATGACTGACAGTTGATATGGCGAGGTTGAATTTAACATTATTCCGATTGTGGCACTCCGTCATTGGGCGCTGGCGATGGGGAGACCATATGACTGGATGAAATACCACTTGTCATAAGACAAGTATAATTCACCATTTAATTGTACCTTGACAGATACGTGTTTCGACCTCAACAGAAAGGTCGTCTTCAGTGTCTCGTTCTTGCCCGACTAAGTGGTGGAATTAAATGGGATTGTACAAACTCGTCTTATGACAAGTGAAAGCATTCCACTAAATAGCTCAAAATAATTTTCTTAACAAAATTGATGAAATATTCAAGAGCTTTAACTCCATAGACAATGCACTCCATAGACATTGAATGGTCGTTCCAATAGTTGGAAGTCAATTTTAATCGAGGTTGCGAGTCTTTAGCATCAAGGATGTTATCGATCATTTAGTAATTTGCATTCAATCCACTAGTAACGTAGTGTCAGCAATATTTTCAGTAACTTAGACTAAATGATAACGAAATTTCAATAATTTAGTTTAAGTTACTGCTACTAGCGCTGTAACTCCGTTATTAGTTGAATTCCAATAACAAACCATCAGGCAGAGCTGCAGAAAAACCTTCGCACTAGAAGTCCACCATACAACACATTTTGAAAATCAGCTTCTGGAATAAGTTATTGACAAAATACTATATGATCGAACGCAAATTACTTAACGATCGATAACATCCTTGTTTAACATGATAATCAGGCTTCTCAGAAGGAATCAGTGAAACGTGTAATTCAACAAAATAGCCAGAATTTGTCTGTGATATCTGCACCAGGGGCAGATACTTCGTACAGAAAGTGTGACATGGGGGTGAGCGGGATATAGAATGCTATTTTTTTGCGTTACGTAATCAATGGTTTTTTCCTGTGGTGCGAATTTCGTTCAGTGAAGTCTCTGGAATGTTGCTTTCAGCTATGTGGATTCTCTTTTCACCAGCGTTTGGAGGGGAGGCGCTGTAGCCAGTGTAGTGAAAGGTTTAGTTTCACATACTAGTTTTCATACAAACTTGAACCGGCTTGTGCTCACCCAGATTTTGTTCGATTCGGTTTTTGGAGGATACTCGGAGCATGGGGCGGATTCGAGTGAGCGTATTGGAGCTGGGTCGTTTTTTGAACCACCCTACTAATATTATATGTTTTTTTTATAAATACGACACCAATACTACTACAGTATATGACCGTTTTTATTGTACCAATACTTTCAAAGGTTTGTTTTGGTACTCAACCCACCTTCACCTTAACCTAATAGGCCAAATGTTGGTTGTGACGCGGCTGCGTCTGGGCAGGGTTGCCAGAACAACACTGTTTCTATCAAAAGTCGTTGTTCTACGAAATTTTTGAAATCATTACAAATCATGTCTAATTCATCTTTTTTCCTTAGACATACTATTAATATGATTTCTAATGTGCGATTTACCGTTCAATTCTAAAAAATCAGAAGCCAGGGATTGAATCCTAAAGAGAATGAACAAGTCTCTCACTTATCATCTCTGTATACATATACGATATGTAGCATACCGCGAGATGTAGCACTCGCAAGCTGTCATGATAGAGAACTGATTCGGGAGGCTATATCCCATGATAAATTTCTTTTAGAAAGCTCCAAATGCGGGGAGCACTAGCTCTGTTGATGCATTTCAACTAGCTCTACGCAGCTGTGCAGTAACCAACACGAAATGAGCGAAAACAAAGCGAGAATCACAATTTTTCTGTGGGGGCTTCCGATTTGTTTTTTCGCACTTGTATGCAAGTTTGATAAGTTTGGTATTATGGCTTGTTATGATTCGGAACAGGTTTTGCCGCTCTTTTATCGCTGTTCGTTATCTTTTGAGAATGATTTCTGCAAACCCTGTCAGAAGCTGAACATTTGTTATCGATTCACAAGTTAGGATTTCTTCAAGCAAGTTATTTGAACACAGAAACATTAGTTTTCGATGATTTTTGATGCTTTCAACAAACAACTTCAAAGTGTGGTTCATTGCACCATATGTCTGTATGCTTTTACCATCGAGTGCATCGTAGTAGCAAGTGAAATCAAAGCTTTTTTGTCCGAACAACTTGCGATGTTTTTCGGCGTTTACATCTGTTCTCTTCTCTTCTTTTCGAAAATTGAAAATAGCCCAAAAACACTAAATCAATTTGAGCCACCTCGAAATTTCAACCAAATTTGCTGAAAATTCGACTGAAGGCTTATTTTAGCATAAGAATTGTGATGCTGGGCTGACCGGTTGAATTTATGATACTCTTCGAAAACATGAAGAGGTCTAAGTACAGTTTTTCAGTGTATAGATGTCAACGAAATGCTTATTGCACCTTTACTCAGTCTACAACTCTATAGAGCTTTCAATTTTCAAAAGTAGAAGAATAAAAGCACAAAAACGTTTATGAGGTTTGAGTGGACGGATATTTGAGGAAAAGTGAAGCATGTAAGAGTGAATCAGTCTATTGACGGAGTAAATGTAAAAGAAATTTCCAAAAAAAAGGAAAAAAACAGTTGAAAAAATTCTCTTAGAAATTCAAAGACTACCCCGAGGAAAGTAGGGACTAAAAATTAAAATATAGAATTCGATTTCCAGTGGAAATTTGGAGTATTGAAAAAAATTTCCGTTGAAACACATGGTCTTCGCTAGTTTTCTTGATTCCTTCAAAAGGAAGCCGTTTGAAGCTGCGTCATTGTAAAATGCAGTTGCTATGGAAGTTCTGTCTTCATCGTCATCATCATAGCTTTTTTTTAGTTTCCGATACAGAGACATCTCAGACTATGAGAACTTTACTTGAATCTTAGATATCATACGCTATTGCATTTCATAGAATGGAGTTCCACTTACGAAATAAAGCTAAAAATTATTTACTCAGAATGCAGTCGCAGTAGAGTATACAAGTGGATCATGTACCTACATCATGGCACTCAGAGAAATGTGTTTTTAATTAAATTCAAGATTTGCATTGCTCCACCATAGCCGAAGACTGTTTTATTATGCTGTCTGTGATATTACTTGGACTGTTAGTGGTTCAAACGTATATATTCGAATCAATAATATTTCGTAAAGGCCAGTCATCACATTTGTTTCATTAATGGACGTTATTTTCGTTTTAAATTGATATATTGTTGCATGCTTTCCTTCGTACACCTTGAAAAGGATTTCTGTTCCGCTTACTTATCACCTAGGAGCTAAGAATACTCGCTGACAAATTTCTACACATTTTTTTCTTAATGTGTACAATTTTTGTTCAAATAAAAGCATACTAATTCACCGACACATGTACAAGACAAAGTGCTTTACTTAATTCTTGAATATGCGTTTGCACTACTTCTCACTACAGCCGAAACAGATCCACTAAAGATGGCTTTTACAAATCCTAAGCATGCTTATGTCTTACCTTTGTTGAATAGCTGGCCTCTTGCATCCACGGATAATGGGCTTTCTAGAAGCTATCTATTACTTCTTTTCGCTTACACATATGGATCTCGTCTTGTCACAATTTCATATGTTTTCATTTATTAATATTTGGTTCGAAACACGTTTTACGTTCGTTACTCAACTCTTTATTCAGCTTGCAGCACTTTGCAATGTTTCACTTTATGATTATGACCATATCCTCTTCGGCTATGATTTTGCTGCTTCATTCAGTGTCTATGTAGCACTCACTTCTAAGCCGGAACTATTTACAAAAGTCCTTATCAGAAACTAGGTTTTTATGACTCTCCATTGTCTGTCAGTTTTCCTTTCCATCCTATTAAACGAGGGAGGGAGTTTTCGTGTTGTGTTTTGTAAAGTGTTTTTTTTACTCTCTTAAGCAATTTATTATTGTTTTCATTTTCTCTCTTTATTTGTTCAACATGATGCTCTCATCATGAGTTTGAACCTAGTAAAAGTAGTTTCGCTTGGGATTTAAAATGTTCTGGACAAGAATGTGCCCAGGATTTTAAAATTACATACAAGAAAAAAAAGCATATACTTCTAAAACATAAAAAATCGGGTTTCTTATTCAAAAAAAGTTCGTTCGTATCATTCTACGCGAACGTCTGTGATTCGCGAATATCACAAAAAAAAAGAAAACTACGATGGTAACAAAGTTGCATCCATCGAATCGTTCACGTGTAGAAAAACTGGCTAAATTAAGCAGCTTTTTTCCGAGCAAGTGGGCGATTGAAGGAAAAGTGAACCAAGCAGGACTTTCAACCGAACGAGTTGCAAGAAGAAAAAAAATCAAAGAGACGATGATGGTTACCCGCCAGAGCTGTTCCCCCCACCACACAATTAAAAGTAAAACCGATTATAGAGGATCGGGAGCTGGAAATGTTGGACGTCCTTTCGTTTGCTGACGTTGACCACTATTTTGAAGACACATTTGGCGCTCCATTCCGCCTCATCGTGGGCATCGTAGGTGATGAGATGGCTGCCTGCACCGTAGTCCGTTCCGGGGCTCTGAGAAGCAGCGAGTGAACGACACAAAATGGGATTATAATTTATGCCGCACAAAAAAAAGTGCGGGTCCTTCAAGTGCTGTCCATATACCACGTGAACAAGTTTTGATCAGTTTTTGACACGCCCATCCATGGAACATCCATCCATCCATCCATGACACGCCCAGCATGGAACTTAAAAAAAATTATGAACCGTGGACATTCGACATAACCCCCCTCATAAATTGTCCACGTGATATATGGTCAGCCCCTCAGCAAAGAGGCGAACAAAAAAAAAAGTATGACAGGATTACTTACGTTGGATTTTGTGATGGTGACAACCCCCACGTTGTCGGAGAAGATTGGCTCCTCCCAGGTGGCCTTTACACTTTGATGTCGACCTTCGATGGTGTAGATCTGGGTGTCCGGACAAAAGTCAACTGTCGGGGGCCGACCAGCTGTTTGAGAAAGAAAAAAAATGGACTATGATTACAGTACCTACAATGAAGAGCACTTCGCACTGTGAGACGTGAATGCTTCTGAGCGAACGATATGTAATGCAGGGTGCAATTGCAGTTGAATATACAGTAATCAAATAAGTTGATGAACTCGCAAGATATAAGTTGCTTATTCTGCCGTTGGCATGAGGTCTATATATTTAACATGTCTCAATATTATTCCTCGCCGTGCCGTGGAAGAGGCTTTTGTGCCTTTTAAGAGGGAGACAGCGAGGATTGGACTCACGATCAATATCAGAAAAACGAAGTACATGTTCGCTGGTAATCAACGTGGGTTCATTAGTGGTGGCGAAATGGTGCTGGATGGTGAAAAATGTGAAATTGGTGAAAGAATTTGTGTATCTTGGAACATTAGTGACGTGCGATAATGATGTTACCCGCGAGGTGAAAAGGTGCATTGCAGCTGCCAATAGGGCTTATTACGGACTTCGTAACCAGCTTAAGTCTCGTAGTCTGCAAACGAAGACAAAATTTGCGCTGTATACTACTTTGATTCTTCTGGTGGCTTTATACGGCCATGACACGTTAAAGGAGGCTGATCGGAGAGCTTTCGGAGTGTTTGAGCGTAAGGTGCTACGGCCAATACTCGGCGGTAAACATGAGAACGGTATCTGGCAGCGTCGCATGAATCACGAGTTGTACCAGGTGTATAAAGAGCTGGATATTATTAAGCTTATACAACACGACAGACTACGGTGGGCTGGTCACGTTGTTCGTATGCCAGAATACCGTCAAGCGAAGATAATATTTAGTAGAGAACCTGGAAGAGGCCACAGGCTTCGTGGAAGGCCGCGTACACGAAGGCTTTTTGCAGTTGAAGAGGACCTGAGGGCGCTCAATGTTCAGGGCGGCTGGACGCGATTGGCCCAGGATCGAGTCCTGTGGAAAATGATACTCCATATGATAGTATGCATGGCAATCAGTAAATCAAAACCTTTTGTATTCTGACGACTACAACCAGAATAGTGTATAAAAGGCTAAGGAACAAAAGATCGAAAGAACAAAAATTTGAGTGACTAAAACCTAGAATCTAGACGCCTGGAAGTCTGCATATGGCATGAAGGCCTTTTCTGGAAAGCTCAGAACCTTCGCTAAAAAGGCTTAAAAGCCTTAGAGGCTCGGAAGCCTCCTTTCAAGAGGCTCGGAAGCCTCCTTTCAAGAGGCTCGGAAGCCTCCTTTCAAGAGGCTCGGAAGCCTCCTTTCAAGAGGCCCAGGCCTCCTTTCAAGAGGCTCAGAAGCCTCCTTCAAGAGGCTCGGAAGCCTCCTTTCAAGAGGCTCAGAAGCCTCCTTTCAAGAGGCCTGGAAGCCTCCTTTCAAGAGGCTCGAAGCCTCCTTTCAAGAGGCTCAGAAGCCTCCTTTCAAGAGGCTCAGAAGCCTCCTTTCAAGAGGCTCAGGCCTCCTTTCAAGAGGCTCGGAAGCCTCCTTTCAAGAGGCCCGGAATTCTCCTTTCAAGAGGCCCGGAAGTCTCCTTTCAAGTGGCTCGGAAGCCTCCTTTCAAGAGGCCCGGAAGCCTTCTTTCAAGAGGCCCAGAGCCTCCTTTCAAGAGGCCCGGAAGCCTCCTTTCAAGAGGCCTCAGGCCTCCTTCAAGAGGCCCGGAAGCCTACTTCAAGAGGCTCAGAAGTCTCCTTTCAAGAGGCTCAGGAAGCCTCCTTTCAAGAGGCTCAGAAGCCTCCTTCAAGAGGCTCAAGCCTCCTTCAAGAGGCTCAGAAGCCTCCTTCAAGAGGCTCAGGCCTCCTTTCAAGAGGCTCAGGCCTCCTTCAAGAGGCTCGGAAGCCTCCTTCAAGAGGCCTCGGAAGCCTCCTTCAAGAGGCTCAGAAGCCTCCTTCAAGAGGCCTCAGAAGCCTCCTTCAAGAGGCTCAAGCCTCCTTTCAAGAGGCTCAGAAGCCTCCTTCAAGAGGCTCAGAAGCCTCCTTCAAGAGGCTCAGAAGCCTCCTTCAAGAGGCTCGGAAGCCTCCTTTCAAGAGGCTCGAAAGCCTCCTTTCAAGAAGTCTCCCTCGGAAGCCTCCTATCAAGAAGTCTCCCTCGGAAGCCTCCTTTCAAGAAGCCTCCCTCGGAAGCCTCATTTCAAGAGGCTCGGAAGCCTCCTTCCAAGAGGCCTGGAAGCCTCCTTCCAAGAGGCCTCGGAAGCCTCCTTCAAGAGGCTCAGGCCTCCTTTCAAGAGGCTCAGAAGCCTCCTTCAAGAGGCTCAGAAGCCTCCTTTCAAGAGGCCCGGAAGTCTCCTTTCAAGAGGCCCGAAGGCTCCTTTCAAGAGGCCCGGAAGTCTCCTTTCAAGAGGCCTGAAGCCTCCTTCAAGAGGCCCGGAAGCCTCCTTTCAAGAGGCCCGGAAGCCTCCTTTCAAGAGGCCCGGAAGCCTCCTTTCAAGAGGCCCGGAAGCCTCCTTTCAAGAGGCCCGGAAGCCTCCTTTCAAGAGGCCCAGGCCTCCTTTCAAGAGGCCCGGAAGCCTACTTCAAGAGGCTCAGAAGTCTCCTTTCAAGAGGCTCAGAAGCCTCCTTTCAAGAGGCTCAGAGCCTCCTTTCAAGAGGCTCAGAAGCCTCCTTTCAAGAGGCTCAGGCCCTCCTTTCAAGAGGCCTCAAGCCTCCTTTCAAGAGGCCTCAGGCCTCCTTTCAAGAGGCTCAGGCCTCCTTTCAAGAGGCTCAGCCTCCTTTCAAGAGGCTCAGAAGCCTCCTTTCAAGAGGCTCAGAAGCCTCCTTTCAAGAGGCTCGGAAGCCTCCTTTCAAGAGGCTCGGAAGCCTCCTTTCAAGAGGCTCGGAAGCCTCCTTTCAAGAGGCTCGAAAGCCTCCTTTCAAGAAGCCTCCCTCGGAAGCCTCCTATCAAGAAGCCTTCCTCGGAAGCCTCCTTTCAAGAAGCCTCCCTCGGAAGCCTCCTTTCAAGAAGCCTCCCTCGGAAGCCTCATTTCAAGAGGCTCGGAAGCCTCCTTCCAAGAGGCTCGGAAGCCTCCTTTCAAGAGGCCTCAGGCCTCCTTTCAAGAGGCCTGGAAGCCTCCTTTCAAGAGGCCAGAAGTCTCCTTTCAAGAGGCCCGGAAGGCTCCTTTCAAGAGGCCCGGAAGTCTCCTTTCAAGAGGCCTCGGAAGCCTCCTTTCAAGAGGCCTCAGGCCTCCTTTCAAGAGGCCCGGAAGCCTCCTTTCAAGAGGCCCAAAAGGCTCCTTTCAAGAGGCCTGAAGGCCTCCTTTCAATAGGCCCGGAAGCCTCCTTTCAAGAGGCTCAGAAGCCTCCTTTAAAGAGGCTCAGAAGCCTCCTTCAAGAGGCTCAGCCTCCTTCAAGAGGGCTCAGGCCTCCTTTCAAGAGGCTCAGGCCTCATTTCAAGAGGCCTGGAAGCCTCCTTCAAGAGGCCTGGAAGCCTCCTTCAAGAGGCTCGGAAGCCTCCTTCAAGAGGCTCAGAAGCCTCCTTTCAAGAGGCCTGGAAGCCTCCTTTCAAGAGGCCTCGGAAGCCTCCTTCAAGAGGCCTGGAAGCCTCCTTTCAAGAGGCCTGGAAGCCTCCTTTCAAGAGGCTCCAGCCTCCTTCAAGAGGCCTGGAAGCCTCCTTTCAAGAGGCCCGAAAGCCTCCTTTCAAGAGGCCCAGAAGCCTCCTTCCAAGAGGCCCGAAGCCTCCTTTCAAGAGGCCCGGAAGCCTCCTTTCAAGAGGCCCGGAAGCCTCCTTTCACGAGGCCCGGGTGCCTTATTTCCAGAGGCCCGGAAGCCTCCTTTCAAGAGGCCCGGAAGCCTCATTTCAAGAGGCCCTGAAGCCTCCTTTCAAGAGGCCCGGAAGCCTCCTCTCAAGAGGCCCGGAAGCCTCCTTTCAAGAGGCCCGGAAGCCTCCTTTCAAGAGGCCCGGAAGCCTCCTTTCAAGAGGCCCGGAAGCCTCCTTTCAAGAGGCCCGGAAGCCTCCTTTCAAGAGGCCCGGAAGCCTCCTTTCAAGAGGCCCGGAAGCCTCCTTTCAAGAGGCCCGGAAGCCTCCTTTCAAGAGGCCCGGAAGCCTCCTTTCAAGAGGCTCGGAAGCCTCCTTTTAAGAGGCCCGGAAGCCTCCTTTCAAGAGGCCCGGAAGCCTCCTTTCAAGAGGCTCGGAAGCCTTTCAAGAGGCCCGGAAGCCTCCTTTCAAGAGGCCCGGAAGCCTCCTTTCAAGAGGCCCGGAAGCCTCCTTTCAAGAGGCCCGGAAGCCTCCTTTCAAGAGGCCCGGAAGCCTCCTTTCAAGAGGCCCGGAAGCCTCCTTTCAAGAGGCCCGGAAGCCTCCTTTCAAGAGGCCCGGAAGCCTCCTTTCAAGAGGCCCGGAAGCCTCCTTTCAAGAGGCCCGGAAGCCTCCTTTCAAGAGGCCCAGAAGCCTCCTTTCAAGAGGCCCAGAAGCCTCCTTTCAAGAGGCCCGGAAGCCTCCTTTCAAGAGGCCCGGAAGCCTCCTTTCAAGAGGCCCGGAAGCCTCCTTTCAAGAGGCCCGGAAGCCTCCTTTAAAGAGGCCCGAAAGCCTCCTTTCATGAGGTACGGAAGCCTTTCAAGAGACTCTGAAGCTTTTTTCAATTTTCAATTCAGGCATTTGCTCGGTTTGGGGTATTTATTTGGTTGGAGATAGGATATGAGGCATATGGCTTTTATTTATTTCCAGACTAAAGCCGCTTATGCTGTGCATAAAAGTCTTAATGAGCTATTGTCGTCTACCCGGGTGATTAGGGCTCCAACTACAAAGGTAGATAAAATCATATCTCGATTATGAATTTTTTTTTTAGGTTTTGATTATTTGTTTTGAAAAACTTTATCATTAAGGAACGGCCAATAGTGGGCCTAACAGGAAGTACATTATTTTTTTTTGTTATGCCTGATTATTAATGTGGATAAAGAAAAAGAATTCACCAACGTGGGTATTATTATTATGCTCTTTACTATAAAGAAACTTTGTCATGTAGCGGTTCATATCTGATACGCGTGTGCATCCGCTATGCGTCCTCAAGTCCAAGGCTGTTTCATAAAAAACAAATCATCGTTTAGACTCGAAACGACTTCAGTTATAGAACCCACTAAGAACGATCCAGCAATCCAACCCATCTCAATCAAATACCGCTAATCATATCCTCAACACATATGACGGCTTTCATAAGACGAGTTTAAACAATCCCATTGAATTCCACCACTTAATTGTATCCTGACAGATACGTATTTCGACCTCAACAGTAAGGCCGTCTTCAATGTCTCGTACTTGACTCGACTTCGAGACATTGAAGACGGCCTTACTGTTGAGGTCGAAATACGTATCTGTCAGGATACAATTAAGTGGTGGAATTCAATGGGATTGTTTAAACTCGTCTTATGAAAGGTGAAAACATTCCACTAAAAAGCTCAAAATAATTTTCTTATCACATATGACGGACTAATTGATTTAACATCAGAAAAACTCCACCCACCAGGCATGTGCATCAACTCACCCATCACGTTGACGACAAAGGTGCAGCTGCTGGTCAGCTTGGAAACGGGATGCTTGGCCGTATAGCTGATATTGACCGACCCGAGTGGCAGCTGGAGGACATCCTTCTTGGCCCAGTACGGCTCGACCACGATATCCCGTTCCCAGCTCACGTCCGTCTTGGGCCGCCGCAGTTTGACCGTCGTGTGGTCCGTCTCGTTCGGGTGCAGCTCCACGTTCACACTTGTCGGGCAGGTCAGCTTCGGTTGAGGATATCCTGAGGGGGAGCAGAACAAAAAATCCGGTCAGAGCAATTAAAGGTCCCGTTCGTTCAGCACTGCAGAATCAAAGGGAAATTGGAACGGTAAGGCTATGAAGTCTAGTGGGATGAAAAAAAACTTTTCCTTTTCATGCATCCAGCCCTCGTGCGATTGTGCAGCACTGAGGGAACAGAGTGAGCTCGCCAATTGTGTGCAGTTGTGTTTTCACCTAATTGAACTCGATAAGTGGACCCTTTTGTTTTATATGTCTCAGGTGATTCGGAGTCACCAGAAAACCGCAAGTGAAAGTTTTGCAATACATTTACAGGCAATCAGTGGATTCAGTGGAGGTAGGGCTCCATTTCACCCACTCTTCAGAACATAAATAAGCTATTCGTGAAAAACTGAGTCATTCTCGATGGAACGACATCTGCTGTGGGACAGAAGGGGGAATCAGAACCTGCCATATAGCTTTTTATATGTGCTGAACTGACCAATTGGAGTTGGGTTGGACAAAGGACAAAGTTTTTTCACGTTTTCCCAGTTCCTGGTGGATGATCATCAGCACATTCGCTCGACGCTGAATATATCTGAAAATGGATTTGTGAGCTCGTTTGTGTGCTCACGTTCACACACATGTTGGCGATGGCAGCTCTCGATAGGGTCAAGGATGCCACCGGGTGAAAAGTTGTGACATTCGCTTGATTTATGCGCTAGTTTAGCTAATAGTTTTGTGTAAAATGTGAAAGTTTGGAACAGCCGCAGTTTTTCAGTGGACCAGATCATTCTGGATGGTTCGGATGTTTTATTGGTTGAAAAATGATGCAGTGTTTTCTAGGGGAGCAGATGCTGCATGGGAAAAGCAGATATTTACGTGACTGTTAACTGGATATGCGCCATGATAGAGGTAAAACGAGACGCGATATTCCCGAGAACGTTATACTGAACACTGGGGCTACCATGAGTACAATATTTCATTTTTAACAAAAAAAAGTTATAATATAAAATATATAAAATATGTTTAGTAGTTGCTAATAAAAAATATAACTTACTGATGCATGTTCCACTCTCGTCTCCAATCCACTCGCCCGTGGTGCCACAGATCTTGGAAAATTTTCCTTCCAGCCGATACCCGGTCGGGCACTTCAGAATACATTGGCTGCCTGGGCGGTTTGTGATTTTGAGCCGTCCTCCGTTGGGTCCGTCGGAAATCTCATCGATCGGTCGACTGCACTCCAGATAGCCGTGCCTCGGGGGGAACAGCGGCGGACATGCCACATCTGCCAGCTTCAGCGAATCATTGAGAACTGTTGCAGTTGAAAAATACATAAAGGAGAGAAATGAAGGTTTATGAAAGTGGAATAAAGCATTGGGTTGAGTTTCTTTATATAAATGCGATGCCAAGGTATTCATGTGGGCCATTCTGTCATTCGATTTTCTTTCAAGCGCCATAGATTGTTCCTAGAAAAAGGGTTAACCGCACGAAGCAGGAGCCCAGGTCAGAATACATAATCAGGTAAGTTGAATTTCAATTTTTGCTGATGGCTCCGAAATGATAGCAACTGAAGAGGCAGCAATTTGGGAACGGCCAGAGTTGGGAAAAGGATGCAAAACAGGAAGCAAAGTCACGTTCCAATGAAGAAAGTGGGGAATCCCATTTAAACATTTGATTATTTCTCGGCTTCAAATGCTACCGACGTATACAATTCGGTTCGGGCTGGGTGGTTCGAATGAAAACGACGTTTGCTCTAAATCAAATCGTGTGGAAGAATCTTCGCGGCGAAATTTCGCTTGAAACTCCTCGTTTCAAGTGTCAAAAAGGGTGAAGGCAGAAGGTATGATTTCCACGTAATTTGGTATTGCTCTACTCTGTATACGGGAGGAAAGCACTCAATTATGGACGCCAGACAGTTAAATTTGAACCGCTTTTGTTTTCATCGTAAATTGAAATATCCGAATCATTACTCTGTTATTGAGTTATCAATTAGAAGAGTCTTTTAAGAACTATAACTTTTTGAGTGTTCCGAGGAAAACGGGACGTTACTCATTTGCGAAAAAATAACATATTTTTGATACATGACCTCATGAGCATTAGTTATTACAATCATTTCATATTTACAATTAATATGTTTGTTCAATTTATTACCCAACGCCTCATTTCACTGATTTGCCTAAGCTCCAATTATGTATTTGCGTAGTTTGCATAATTAAATAAGTTTCTGTTTTCATCTGATGTCCAATATTTCTGCCACAAACTATCGTGAGAAATTTACATATTTAATCAATTTTCCATTTGAAATCGCTTCTCACCAGCTCTTAATTCGTAGTTAGCTGCCATCGAGAACGAAAATCTGACAACCCAAGAATGGAAGTTGGCATCCAGTGACTGTTGATGTTGTCTCACGCCATCTTCTGACACTTTGAGCTTTTGGGATGAATTGCTTGGAAAATTGCTGCCAAAATTATTCACATTTTAACTGACACCACTTTTGGAATTTGGAGTATTCTCCGCACTGTTCCTTCTTCACGAGAAAGCTCCCGCCTGAATTCGATGGGTGGGATGTGGCTCCAACGCTCTGAAACATAAATGAGTGGGCGAGTAAAAGCGATATCAACTATGGAGAAGGGCCTCAGCCGTTCACCGATGGAACGTGACGAGGAAATTTAAATAATTCAATTAATTCCAATGTCTATCTTTTAGTGATATTTTTTTTGCGGTGTTCAGGGAGCGGCTGTCGGTAACATTTTCCTCATTATTTTATCAGCATGCTCTTTTGCGCCACTCATCAATCAGGAGGGGACGCAAAGAGCAAGTCAAATAACAAGCAAGAGCAAACCCTGGATTGTATTTTGATTCAATTCATACCCTGCTGATAAGAAACAAATGCTAATAAAGTTGAATTATATTTTTCAGTTCGAAACATTTTAATTTGTGAAACATTCAATGCAATTATTATTTCTTAATGTTCGAATAATTAGAACAAAGGTAATTTGTTTCCTGTCGTGAATAAATAATACATTGATGTGTGCTGAGTAAGGAGTGTAATTGTCGCTAAAAAAATGCGAAAAAAAGCAACGAAAAACTATAGCGATTAGTTTATGTCCTCATCTTCAGAGGATGAAGACAATGTTGCGTTCCATTTTATCCGCAACAAACATAGAGGGGTAATTGTTATGAACATTTCAAATTGCGATAACTATATGAACTATATGAATTATATGAAAGCGTATCAAATATGTAGTTTGTGAGTACATGAAAAAAGTCGTATAAGCATCATAAGATTTGCTGGGTAAAGCGTACCATTGGTACTTCGCGTACCTGAAGGAATAAAATAGACCCCATCTCGCGGTCCTTAGCCTCTTACCAAGCAATTCCTATACCTACCCCCCGTGGTGCTGACCGGGATACGAGCAACCTTAGGGAAGATCGAGTAACCAACCCCGGTGGGAACAATGGTCGTATGCTGACAGGGAAGGGGGAGTTTGCTCCTCTCCGGAGGTGCAAATCTTAATGAGCGTCTGTTCTCCATGTCAGGATCGGCTCACAACAGCGTCTGTTCTCCATGTTAGCGGCGGCTGATCATCGTCCAAGTGCCAGCGAGGGGGTTTGGTGTCAGGCCCTGCAACCCAAACTTTAAAAAAAAACATACGCAACGAACAATCAACAAGAGAGTACGGACCGGAACCATCGGCGAAGACCACTGCGACGAAAAGGGACTAACGATTGGAAACTCGGTTCGTGGAACTGCAAATCTCTCAACTTCATCGGGAGCACACGCATACTCGCCGATGTGCTCAAGGACCGTGGATTCGGCATCGTAGCGCTGCAGGAGGTTTGTTGGGAAGGATCAATGGTGCGAACGTTTAGAGGTAATCAGCTGGGAACAGCTTCCATAGTGATATGATATGCAAAGGCGCGTGATCGGGTGGTGGCCGATCAACGAGAGAATGTGCAGGTTGAGAATCAAAGGCCGGTTCTTCAACTTCAGCATCTCGAGGCAGCGTTGCCGGAAGAGGGTGAGCTGGATGGGGCTCCTCTTGATGACTGCTGGAATACAGTCAAAGCAGCCATTTACGACGCAGCGGAGAACAACGTCGGGTATATGGGACGAAGTTGACGGAACGATTGGTTCGACGAAAAGTGCAGACAGATTCTGGAGGAGAAGGACGCAGCGCGGGTGGTCGCGCTGCAGCAAGATACCCGGCAGAACGTGGAACGTTATATTTGATTATTTATTCAGACTAAGGCCGAAGTGGCCTGTGCGGTATATAAGAGTCTTCTCCATTCGGCTCGGTCCATGGCTACACGTCGCCAACCACGAAGTCTACGGAGGGTCCGCAAGTCATCTTCTACCTGATCGGTCTACCTTGCCCGCTGCGCACCTCGCCTTCTTGTGCCCGTCGGATCGTTGTCGAGAACCATTTTCACCGGGTTCACATCACCCGAACAACCGTGTTAGTTTATCCGGAAAACCGTGTTCATGCATTAGCTGCCATAGCTGGTCCCGATCGATTGTATCATATGCGGCTTTGAAGTCGATGAATAGATGATCTGTGGGCACGTTGTAATCGCGGCATTTCTGCAGTAATTGGCGAATGGCGAACACCTGGTCCGTGGTGGAGCGTTCACCCATAAAACCCGCCTAGTACTGCCTCACGAGCTCCCTTGCAGTTGGTGCTAGTCGACGGCATAAAATTTGGGAGAGTACCTTGTAGGCGGCGTTCAGCAATGTGATTGCGCGGTAGTTGCTACAATCCAGCTTATCGCCCTTTTGTAGACACACGACACCTTCCAACCACTCCTGCGGCAAAACTTCCTCCTCCCAAATCTTGGTAATGACCCAGTGCCTCACTACCGTGTTTAAATAGCTCTCCTGGTAGTTGGTTAACCCCAGGGTCTTTGTTGTTCTTCAGCCGGCCAATCTCCCGTTGGATTTCCTGGAGATCCGGAGCCGGTAAAATTATGTCTTGTGCGCGTTCTCCCAGGTCCATCACCATACCGCCATCTTCGTCTGCCACAATGCCATTCAGGTGCCGCCACGTTTGGATCACCTCACGCTCGTTCGTAAGAAGGTTCCCGTTTATGTCCTTACACATATCAGGCTATGGCACGTGGCCCTTACGTGAACGGTTTAACTTCTCATAGAACTTTCGTGTGTTATTAGCGCGGTACAGTTGCTCCGTCTCTTCACGGTCTCGATCTTCCTGCTAAAGCTTTTTCCTCCGGAAAATCGAGTTTTGTCTGTTTCGCGCCTGTTTATATCGTGCCTCGTTCGCCCTCGTGCGGTGTTGAAGCAATCTCCATGCTGCATTCTTCTCTTCTACTAACTGCTCACATTCGCCGTCATACCAGTCGTTTCTCTGATCCGGGGGCACCGTGCCTAGTGCAGCGATTGCGGTACTAACAATGGCGGATCAAATATCTCTCCAGCCATCTTCAAGAGACGCTGCGCCTAGCTGCTCTTCCTTTAGGAGTGCCACTTCCAGCTGCCGCCTGTAGTGTTGGGATAGTCTACCGTCTTGTAGCCGCCAAATGTTATGCCGCGGCGTTCAACTTCGACGCGTGTTGTACACCGTCGAGAGTTTTTAGCGCAGGCATACTGCAACGAGGTAGTGGTCGGATTCAATATTCGCACTACGGTAAGTGCGGACGTTCGTGATGTCGGAGAAGAATTCACCGTCGATTAGAATGTGGTCGATTTGGTTTTCCGTTTCTTGGTTAGGTGATCTCCATGTGACCTTGTGGATATTTTTGCGGGGAAAGAAGGTGCTTCGGACTACCATTCCGCGGGAGGCTGCGAAGTTTATGCATCGTTGGCCGTTGTCATTCGATACGGTGTGCAGACTATCCGGTCCGACGACCGGTCCATACATTTCCTCCCTTTCTACCTGCGCGTTCATGTCACCGATGACGATTTTGACGTCCCGCAGTGGGCATCCATCGTATGTCTGCTCCAGCTGTGCGTAGAACCCTTTTTTCTCGTTGTCGGGTCTCCCTTCGTGTGGGCAGTGTACGTTGATGATGCTATAGTTGAAGAAACGGTCTTTAATCCTCAGCTTGCACATCCTTGCGTTGATTGGCTGCCACCCTATCATGCGTTGGCGCATCTCACCCAACACTATGAAGCCGGTTCCCAGCTCGTTGAAGGTGCCACAGCTTTGGTAGAAGGTAGCCGCTTGATGCCCGCTTTTCCACACTTTCTGTCCTGTTCAGCACATTTCCTGCAGCGTCACGAGGTCAAAGTCGCGGGAATGTGATTCATCGTAGATTATCCTGTCGCAACCTGCGAAACCTTGCGATTTGCAGTTCCATGTTCCAAGCTTCCAATCGTGATTATTTATTCGTCGCCTAGGTCGTTGCCGATTATATCGAGTCGCATTATCTTTTATATTGTTCGTAATGATTGGTTTTCCAGGCGGCTAATTGGGCCTGCGCAAACCTCCTGTCTCGCCGGAGGGCCGTCGTGTCAGGGCTGTTTAGCGTCCCACCTAACACCAGGACTTGGGCTTGTGCGCTTTGAGCGGCACACGGTCGCTTTGGCGGAGCCTACTTGCGGATACCTGCAGCTTTTTATACAGGTTTAACAGAGCCCACTGTCAAACCCCACCCCATCCTCGCAGATGGCCTGGGGAGGGATCGTCAAGCCCTTGGACATAGTCCCAGCTGCTCCCCAATTGATGCTTTCATATCAATTAGATATTGCCTTTTCATAATTATCAACACAAGTGCAATTTCTCGCTTAACTTTTCAAAAACATTCCGTGCCGATAGTTCGAACGAGCCAGACGTGTGTGATGTGTCTCATCGCGGATTGTGTTCGGTAGTGCGAGGTGTATTGTGTGGTGCTATTCCTATCTACGGATCCAAGGCGATCACTGTCGGCGAGCGAAGTAGCTGCTTCTGGCGACGCCAGTGAAGCAGGCTATTGTTTCTGCTGCTACCTACAGCAGCAGGCGCAGATAAGTGGAAGAGATTGCTTTATTGTTCTCCCGTCACAGAGCGGAACTAATAGACACAAATTGAATAATATCGTTAATTTGTTGATATTTTTCGGTGAAAACTAATTTAGTTTTCACCGAAAAATATCAACAAATTAACGATATAAAAGTTCACGGTGACCCAAACCCTACCAAACAAATTGAATAAGTTTTTTTTCTTGATATTTTTTTTCTAGTAAGCTATTAGTTGTAAGTTAGCATAAGCAATAATTATCCTTCCACCTTGCGAGGTGAGAATGGAGGCAGAGTCAGTAGGAGGAAATGGGCCTCCAAAAGATAGTACTCGCACACGTTTGTACCATGCGGCTTCGCCTGGGCCTTGGGTTGTTTACTTTCGGCAGAAAGTAAAGAGCCTAGATTTTCTGGGCATAAAACGAGATTTGACGCGTCGTTTTACGAAGCTTGAAATCAGCCAAATCAACAGGAACAAACTACGCATCACCGCACCTACATACCAGGTGGCGAATGAAATTGCTGGCGACAGGGCGTACAATGTTGAATATTTAGTTTATGTGCCCTCGCGGGAGGTCGAGATAGAAGGCGTAATCAACGCAGCGAGCTTGACTTGCAAGGACTTTAGGGAAAGGTTGCTTGACTTTAGGGAAAGGTCGCCTAAAGAACGCCCTGCAATCTACCGTGGATATTCTGGACTGCAAGGAATTGCATTCAGCAGCCACGGTAGATGGCAAAAAGGTTTATTCCAAGTCAGGCTCGCTTCGGGTGACATTCGCCGGTTCGATGCTTCCAGAGTTTGTCGATATAGAAAATATGTTGTTTCCGGTGCGTCTTTTTGTGCCAATGGTATTTAGGGGAAGTGGGGGTAGCACGCCCATAGGGGCGCCACCCCTGAATAAGGTTAAATATCCCCATTTTGATTATTTTCAATAGTCTATACGATAAAGCAATGAAAAATATTGCCATTGGATACATATATTTCATGATTTTTCTCTAGTTATACATGAAAAACTCGAAAAAACGATTTTTGCGTGTTTTGATGCAATTCTAGCTCGGTGGAATTTAGTCTTTCTGTCGCTGTTATACAAATTAATAATTGAGCCATGAGCCATGCTGCTTACTCGTGTTCTTTATGTTCCATACGAAATCGTCGTCAAAAATGGTTTTAAAACGATTTTATGGGCCTTCAAACTTCTGAGGTCGGTGTGGGGCATTACGCCCATGCTCATTTCGTATGACCGAAACAGCTGAAACATTCGGTTAATTGCCTTAATGTAGGCAATTAAAATGAAAATCAGTACGATAAGCACATGCGCGTTTTAACCCATCCACTGGCGCATCTCACCTGCATGGTTTCAAAATAATTTTTTCGGGTGCTTTTTAAAAATCAAATTTCTGTGCAATAAAATGGACAATTAGATATCTGTTATCAGTAGTCAGTCGCAGATATGCTGTTCTTCAGTATGCGCTGATGAAAACTGGCTGAAATGGTGGTTAGTTTAATTTGAATTAGTAAAATCGATTTTAAAACGATATAAAAACTCAAAGGTGCAGCCGAATGGGGTTGTACGCAAAGGTGATGCAGAACCATGTATGTATGGAATGAGTATTATTTGTATTTTAGTTTGTGTGTCTTTAGTACAATGATATTTTACTCTTCTCAAAGTCTCAGCATTAACCCTCGGTATCGTTGCGTTTGAATTTTCTACAGCAACCACTTCCAACAACCGTTATCAATGCTGAAGGTTTACGGCTACAAACTGAGGATAAGAAGTAGACTTATTGTTGCATTAATTTGACTTCAAGGCGATGCACTTATAGGTTTGGTTGATTCACCGAAACCCATTGCGAAACTGTTAGAAAATTATCAATAGTAAATAATTATCAATATATTTTATTTAATACATTGGATATGAAGAATTGACTCTTCCTTGATCGAATGGTCCAAGAAAATAGAGAATCCATCGAGAAACGGCTGAGATATTAACGTTCAAGTCTATCATATTTTCGTGATGTTTTTCAATTTTTCGCAATCGTAAAATGTACCCCAATATAGAAAATACAGACGTGGCCCCAAATCAAACCTGTTTTTCTCCTAATCTATGATGAAAAGCTTGGAAATTAACGATTTAATTGGTTTATTTCTTGAGAATAACGTGCTACACAATTCAAGCTGTACAGAAATAACCTAAAAGTAGGCAATTTATCGGTAAAACGTTGGGCGGAACAACACAGGCAGTTGGTAACAGGACTAATTTCCATGGCGTATTTCCAGTGAGACTTTGATTTTGGGCGTAGTGCATGTAATTTCCATTTCTGAAGCTAATATACACGTAACTGCATATTTTGGCACAGCACATCGAAGAGAAAGGTAGTTTTCATCTATATTATGTAAAAAGTTCAATTTTTAGTGAATATTCACTAAATAGGAATTGATTTACAAGCTCGAAACTTGGAGAGCAATTTTCTCGGTTTCATGTTAATGGAATTCCGCCCTTTCCAAATGTTGGTCTAGAGTTCTGCCAGCAACAAGCAACAAAATGTGCTTATTGTGGTTTGAACCCTCCCCATGGTTTGCAAGAATGCCCGGTGTACCAAAAGCGCACCCAAAAAGTGAAGCGCTCGTTGGTACAGCGCTCCAAGCAGTCGTATGCGGAAATGGTTAGTCGCAAGACACATCCGCCACAGCCACTGCATCGACTGCTATTTCAGCCACCGTACGTGTACGTGATTATTATGATTCCATATCAATTGACGAATTGGACTCTGACGCAGCCGACATGGATGATTCTGCGGAGGTACACGTGCCGAAAAGAGGAAGCAACCGTCTTCCCGGGATCGCACCGTAAGAGATCAAAAGTCATCCATAAAAGCTTGCCAAAATCTGAAGGTAATGGGGTTTATTTAAAATCCGAAGCAATCTGTCCCTACTGCTTCTTTTGATCCTAGTTGCAGTAAGACATTCCCGCCATTGCCTAAATCCGATGTTTCGAAGAAACATCCGGCTAGGAGAATCAACGAAAGAAAAAAACAAATTCGCACTTCTATAGAAATAGAATAGAACTGGAATTCTAGAAAAAGTATTCCGTCCAAGCGAGGATTGATCTCTTTTAAGGACCTTGTGGACCGTTTTTTGAACTTGTTCAATATTCCGAATTCATTGAGGCCAAACATTGACCTCTTTATTTCAACAGTTGAAAGTTATCTGAAGCAATTGACTGTTTCTTGCAGAAATTGTATCTTTCGATGGATAATACGGCCAATACCGAAGATACAATCACTGTACTGCAGTGGAACTGTCATAGTCTGAAAAATAAATTAGACGTGTTCAAGTTTTTGATTCGCAATTCCGATTGCGATATATTTGCACTCTGTGAAACATGGCTTTCTTCTGAAGATGAAATCAACTTCCACGATTTTAACATTATTCGCCAAGATCGGGATGATCATTATGGTGGCGTTCTTTTGAGGATCAAAAAATGCTACTCCTTCTACAGAATTCTCATTCCTACTGTTCCCGGCTTAGAAATCGTCGCATGCCAAGTAAATGTGAAGAATAAAGATCTTTGCATAGCTTCAGTTAGGGTGGTTTAACCGGTAGTACCGAAACCGGTAATACCGGTATTACCGGCCAATTTTCAGTACCGAAAATACCGGTATTAGGGATGAAAAATACCGGTATTTTCGGTATTACAAACTTTGCTGTCAATATAAAATATCTCGAATGGTTTTCACCTACATTCACATATATCAGCTAAAGACTCACCGTATAGACAACACTTACAACAATTGTATGTGCGCATGAATTAACCTTTGCACATGTAAGCATCAATAATGACGTTTACGCTAAAGTAAAAACCGGTTATCATCGTCATTATTCATACGTTTTGCTTAATTCTCTTATCCATCTGTTTATTTGCCAATCACTTTTTTCTTCAATAAAAATTTTCGAGAATTTTTCTGCAATATATAAACGGTGTAAAAGGTACGTGTCGTAAAAATTCTCTTCCGGAGATCAGTGATAAAAATTATTTGCTGCAAAAATATTTCCGTTTTGATTTCGGAAAATACCAAGACACGTTGGAATATCATGTTATCCATGGTTATTGATGGAATATCAAAAAAATCTCTGATCGATTTGAAACTTCAATCCAAATCCAACTTCAGTGATGATGATTTTGGCGATAAATTCAAGCCGTCGAACATGTTCAAGCTGCTGCGGATCTACTCTGCCGTGAATTCTGAACTCTATATGAAACCAACAAGGTAGTCCATTTTATGCTGGAGCAATTAGGCCGCAAAAAATATTAATTTAGTTTTTTGTCCCATGGATCTTTCAAATATGAGGGGTGAAAAATAAAAAACATATGAATAAATTGAAAAAATTGAAAAACTCATATGTTTTCTTAAACAATTCTCTATGGAAGTTTATTTTTTGGTGAAAATTTGAAATTCCCCCTCAAATAATTAAATTTGACCACGAAGTTTTGTGGAGGGCGGAGACAGAAGAAGATAATAAAATTTGTTCCGGCCTTGATGAATAAAATTTGTTCCGGCCGCCAACTTATACGGTTTTCTCAAAGAACGAATTCGTGAGAGACGGTCAGAATACGCCGATCTTTTTGCTTTTTTGAATTATCCTGGCGTGATGAAATTGATCAAAAACGATCGAAGCGTCTAGTCATTCCAGAGGTTGAAGAGACTGTAGCAGAGCAAAATACTTGCGTTGCCGATTTCAACTACGTTGACACCTGGATTCTTGAAAGCAATCCGTAACTAAATATCCTAATATTAATCTAAAGGGATTAAAGGCAAGTACTTAACACTGATTTTTGATGCGCTTGGCACCATTTATCCAACTTCTATTGAACCAAAGAAAACATTTCCAGTATCTGGCAACAAAATCCGAGGCGGATTAGGAGATGAATCACTCAGTATGTTATGTCCACTTATGTTTCACTTTGGCCAGCTTTATATTTCTGAAATTTTCACAAATACCGGTATTTTACCGGTATTACCGGTATTGACTCCACCAAATACCGAATACCGGTATTTGTCAAAAATGGCCAATACCAATACTAGCTTCAGTGTACATTCCTCCAAATGCCTCTATTAATCGTCGACATTTTTGGAGCGCAGTCTCCCTCCTATCATCTCCAGTATTGATATTGGGTGATATGAACGCACATGGTATTGGATGGGGCGAAACGTATGACGATTATAGAGCGCCTATTTTCTATGATTTGTGTGACGATTTCAATTTGAATATTTTGAACACTGGTGAAGTAACTCGAATAGGACCAAATGGTCAACAAAGCCGTATTGATCTGTCTTTATGTTCAAATTCACTATCATTAGATTGCACGTGGAAGGTAATTCAAGATCCCCATGGTAGTGATCATATGCCGATAGTTACCACAATTAAAAGTAGCTATCAACAATCTGAGCCAGTTAATGTTCCTTTCGACCTCACGAAAACATTGACTGGCCAAAATTCATCGGCGGTAAAATTGGTATTGAATCAACTGATACTCTTCCACCTTTGGATGAATATCGATTCCTTACTGAGTTGATTCAAAAAAGCGCACTAGAAGCTCAGAAACGACGCGTTCCAAGTACATCTGTCATAAGAAGACCAGCCACTCCTGGATGGGATGATGAATGTACTAAGTTGTATTCTGAGAAATCTGATGCTATCAAGGCCTTCCGTAAACATGGAAGGTCCGAGCTTTTTGAAGAGTATTTGAGGCTCGAAAGAAAGCTCAAAAATCTTCTCAAGGCAAAAAAACGTAGCTACTGGCGACGTTTTGTTGAGGGACTATCACGAGAAACCTCAATGATAACACTTTGGAAAACGGCCCGCAACATGCGGAACCGCACTTCCACCAACGAGAGTGAAGAATACTCCAATCGATGGATATTCAACTTCGCAAAAAAGGTCTGCCCAGATTCCGTACCAGCAGAACCGCTATTTCGAGAATCAGTCACTGATCCCGGTTCTTTGGGTGGACCATTCACAATGCTGGAACTTTCTATGTCTCTTCTTTCATCGAATAACTCTGCTCCGGGATGCGATAACATCAAATTCAATCTTCTTAAAAACCTCCCAGATATCGCAAAAGGACGATTACTTGACCTGTACAACTGTTTCATGGAGTACAACATTGTGCCACCTGAATGGCGACAGGTCAAAGTAATAGCTATTCAAAAGCCTGGGAAACCAGCGTCTAATCACAATTCATACCGACCGATTGCCATGCTATCATGCATGAGAAAATTATTGGAGAAAATGATCCTTTCAAGAGTCGACCATTGGGTCGAAGAAAATGCATTGCTTTCAAATACTCAGTTTGGATTTAGATAAGGGAAAGGAACAAACGATTGTCTAGCGTTGCTTTCTTCAGATACACAGCTGGCCTTTGCGCCAAAGAGCAATTGGCTTCAGTATTCTTGGACATTAAGGGCGCTTTTGATTCAGTTTCCATAGAAGTACTGTCAGGCAATCTGCACAGTAATGGATTACCCGTTATTTTGAATAATTTCTTGTACAATTTGTTGTCAGAAAAACAAATGAACTTCACACTCGGCACGGGAGCGGGTCATTTGGCATAAAGTCATTTGGCATAACGCCATTTGGCATAAGGTCATTTGGCATAAAGGCCATTTGGCATAACGGTCATTTGGCATAACGGACATTTGGCATAATTGTAACCAACGTCAAAAGTGAGGGTCATTTGGCATAACGGACATTTGGCATAATTTTTCTTTGCGTTCGCTAAATGGTGACTAAGTGGTGCGGGAAACACCACGCAATAGTAAATATAACACCCGTCGATAACAATATTAAAAAGACATTGTCCTCTCGTGGAAAGAATGCATTTGCGATGCAATTCAAAAGTAGGCGCATGCCCGGATTAGAGCAGTGGTGGATATAATCCCCTCTTTAAAAGAAGGCGTGTTGACGGATTATGGCAATGAAGGATGTGATCCCTTCTTTAAAAGTAGGTGCTTGCCCGAATTATGGCAATGGAGGATATGATCTCTTCTTTAAAACTAGGCGCTTGCCCGGATTAAGGTCATGGTGGATCCGATCCCTTCTTTTAAGGTAGGCGCTTGCATGGATTATGGCAATTGATGAAGTGATCCATTCTATAAAATTAGGCGCTTGGCCGGATTATTATAATGGTGGATGTGATTCCTTCTTTAAAGTAGGTGCTTGACCGGATCATGGCAATGGATGATATGATCTCTTCTTTAAAAGTAAGCGCTTCCCCGGATTAAGGTCATGGTGGATGCGATCCCTTCTTTAAAGGTAGGCGCTTGCATAGATTATGGCAATGGAAGATGTGATCCCTTCTTTAAAAGTAGGCGCTTTTCCGGATTATGACAATGGTGGATGTGATGCCTTCTTTAAAAGAAGACGTTTGCCCGGATTAAGGCAATGGTGGAAGTGATCCCTTCTTTAAAAGTAGGCGCATGCCCGGATTAAGGCCATGGTGTATGCGATCCCTTCTTTAAAAGTAGGCGCTTGCATGGATTATGGCAATGGAGGAGGTGATCCCTTTTTTAAAAGTATGCGCTTGCCCGGATTATGACAATGTTGGATGTGATTCCTTCTTTAAAAAAGGCGTTTGCCCGGATTGAGCCAATGGTGGAAGTGATCCCTTCTTTAAAAGTAGGCGCATGCCCGGATTAAGGCCATGGTGGATGCAATCCCTTCTTTAAAAGTAGGCGGTTGCATGGACTATGGCAATGGAGGATGTGATTCCTTCTTTAAAAGTAGGCGCTTGCCCGGATTTAGGCAATGGTGGATGTGATTCCTTATTTAAACGAAGGCACTTGTCCGGATTATGACAATGGTTGATGTGATTCCTTCTTTAAAAGAAGGTGCTTGCCGGATTGAGGCAATGGTGGATGTGATCCCTTCTTTAAAAATAGGCGCTTGCACGGATTATGGCAATGGAGGATTTGATTTGTTCTTCAAAAATAGGCGCTTGTCCGGATTGAAGCAATGGTGGATGTAATCCCTTCTTTAAAAGTAGGTGTGTGGCCTGAATTGTGGCAATGCAATGGTGGATGTGATCCCTTTTTTAAAAGTAGGCCCTGCCCGGATTATGGCAATGGTAGATGTGACTCCTTCTTTAAAAGTAAGCGCTTGTCGGGAATAAATCAATGGCAGATGTGATCTCTTCCCCGCTCAATTCAGATTGATTTGGTTGCAATAACTCATATGTGACTTGATTGATTTTAGTAACTCGTCTACGACAAGTGTGTTGCTTGAGTTTTTAAAGTTGGGCGCTTACCCGCATTAAGGCAATGGTGGATTTGATCCGGTCTTACGGCGCATGCTCAGATTGAAGCAATGGTGGGTGTAATCCCTACTTTAAAAGTAGGCATGTGGCCGGAATAAGTCATTGATGGATTGCCGATTCTGCCGTTTTGTTATTTCGTTCTCCCGGAAATGTCTACCATCAATCTAAATATATCAGAAAACAGCCTCGACCTACTTTATCTACGCTAAACAATACATGAAATATCTCTTTCGCTTTCACAGATCGAAATTATGCCAAATGTCCGTTATGCCAAATGACCCACCCTTTTCTTACAGTTCAAAATTATGCCAAATGTCCGTTATGCCAAATGACCATTATGCCAAATGGCCTTTATGCCAAATGACCTTATGCCAAATGGCGTTATGCCAAATGACTTTATGCCAAATGACCCAGACCCACTCGGCACTCTGACAACTTCCAGAAATCGCTACATGGGCCTTCCCCAAGGTTCGTGTTTAAGGCCCTTGCTGTATAATTTCCATGTTAAAGATATTGACGATTGTTTGTAAGGATAATGCACGGTCAGACAACTTGCAGATGATGCCGTGGGCTCTCTAAGAGGTCCATGTGCAGCTGTCTTGCAAGGACCATTGCAAAGTACCTTAAATAATCTGACTGTTTGGGCCAGACATTTAGGGATCGAGTTTTCACCGCAAAAAACTAAGAAGCGGTATCCTGCTCAACTGAAACTCAAGCTGTTGAATGATGACATCAACCAGTCTTTATCTTCTAAATACCTTGGGGTCGTGTTTGATTCCAAATGTACCTGGAAACTCCACATTGAGTATTTGATACAAAAATGCCGGAAAAGGATCAATTTTCTACGTTCTATCTCCGGAACATGGTGGGGTGCTCACCCGGAAGACCTCATCAAACTCTATAGAACGACTATTCTCTCTGTTTTAGAGTATGGCTCCTTCTGCTTCCTCTCAGCAGCTGATTGCCACCTGATCAAATTGGAACGAATTCAGTATCGTTGTTTGCGTATTGCCCTTGGCTGCATGCATTCAACGCATAACATGAGCCTGGAGGTGCTTGCTGGAGTCACTCCTTTAAAGCACCGTTACTGGGAGCTCTCACTTAGAATACTCATCAAATGTGGAACAAGTAACACACTTGTTCTAGATAACTTCGATAATATGCTTGAACTAACTTGTCGTTCAAGATTCCTGAGAGTTTATCTCAACTACATATCATCAGATCTTTGTCTTCCGTGTTATAATCCCCCTCGAGTTCACTTCACCAACGACAGTTCCTCAATTGTATACGATCTGTCCATGAAACATGCTATTCAAGGAATACCAGATCATCTTCGAAATCTTTCTATTCCCTCCATTTTTTCTGAAAAATATGAACATGTCAATTGCAACAACAGATATTTCACTGATGGTTCTCGCATCAACGGATCCACTGGCTTCGGTGTTTTCAATGTAACTTCAACCACCTTCCAAAAACTTCAGGAACCGTGTTCGGTTTATGTTGCTGAGCTGGCAGCAATTAACTTCGCTTTGGGGATAATTTCCAATCAGCCCGTAGACCATTATTTCATCTTCTCGGATAGTCTTAGTTCTATCGAGGCACTCTGGTCGATGAAACCTGTTAAGCACGCATCTTACTTTCTTTCAAACATAAGAGAGCAAATGCGTGTTTTGGTCGAAAGATCATTCAAGATTACCTTTGTTTGGGTCCCATCTCACTGCTCAATCTACGGCAATGAGAAGGCAGACTCGCTGGCAAAGGTGGGCGCACAGGAAGGTGAGGTTTATGATAGACAATTCTCGAGCAACGAGTTTTTACCATTAGTCCGTCAGAGTACTCTTCAAAGTTGGCAAAGGAATTGGACACACAACGAACTTGGACGGTGGCTATTCTCTATAATTCCTAAAGTTTCTGGGCGAGCGTGGTTCAGAGGTGAGGACTTAAGTCGAGGCTTCATTCGCGTGATGTCGAGACTTATGTCCAATCACTATTCACTAAACGCACATCTGTACAGAATAAACCTTGTCGATAGCAACTTATGTAGGTGCGGAGCCGGTTATGATGACATCGATCACATAGTTTGGTCCTGCTCGGAAAATTACGCCTCCAGAGAGCAATTATTGGATACCCTTGTGGCCCGAGGTAAACAACCCTTCAGGGAAGTTGTCTATATGCAGGCCATTTATAGTTTTCTTTGTGCTTCTGACATCAAAATTTAATATTTTGTTTTTTTTTCTTCTTTCTTCAAAGTTTTTTTTTTGTTTAGTCTCTGCCTTTTTGTTCCGTAGAGCTCCATAGCTCTTGCCATCCGGAAGATGCTCCCAGTCGAACCATTCCTCGAGCATGACGATACGCCACATCGGCACTGACGCCAAATGCCCGGATGAGAAGCTGAAATTTCCTTATCCCAAATCCTAAGCCTCGTCCATCCTTAAACTTTGTAAACTAACCTCGAGTCACCACGAGTACGCTGGCTCCTTCCCCTCTCTTATTAACTGTATAATAAAATGATATTGATTGTATACATCACAAGGAACCATGGCTCCGTAAAGTGTTATACACGTCTGAGCCTACCAAATAAACGAACTTGAAAAAAAAAATTTTTAAAAACGGACCTAAGTAACATTTTTCATGAATTAATTTGAATACTGCAATCAATAGCTTTCATGTTGTTCTCTTGATTGCGCTGTTCAAATTAATTCATGAAAAAAATGTTACTTAGGACCTTTTGAAAAGTTAAGCAAGATTTCACTTCAACCTTTCTCAGAAATGAGAAAAGCTCATTTGTCTTCCACTCGTTTTATTATTATAGGCTAAATATGTCTTCATACTTTATCAGTAATTCATTATGCTATATGTTAAAAATTTATATCACTGCTAATTATCTTTTCAAATCCTAGGGGGGGCTATTTTATTTTCTAGGAAGGGGTATGACACTTTCGGCCAAACGACAGGTAGGGCCATTTGGCCGATACACACAAGGCCGAAAGGTGTTTGGCCGAATAGTTTCCTGTGAGAAAATAACGATATTTAGATGAAATTGTAATTACATCAGTTAGGGCAAGAAGGAAAGTGTTACAATGCGTTACGCTTTAAAGCATACATAGCTGAAAATCTCAAAATGCTCACAATAAGTTCATTTCGATATTTAGTATTTAGAATGCAGGAATCATCTTATTTATGTATGCCAATCGAAAGATAAGGCTTTGCTTAGGCTCAATTGACCAGAGCGAATAAATAATTTGACTTTTGAGAGACTTAATAGGGGGTGTCCAAAATGCTTACATTTGAGGGTCCAAAATATGTTGCACTGTCCAAAACAAAGAATATTTTCATTTCAGAAAATAGCAAATTTCACCGGTTTATCAATAAATGAAGCCCATTTGGAATTTCTATTTCATAAATAAGACTTTTAGCTTTGAAATGGTGTGATTTCCGCCCGTATCGAACCTGCATTTCAATAGATATTAGCAGATATTGGGAAGCACTTCCTCTAGGGGTCCAAAATAGGACATTTACCCTACGTTCGTTTAGTCAATAAGTTGTATGGCCGAAATTGTCGTTTGTAAGAAAGGCCATTTGGCCAAACCGGTGGATATTTTTGACCATATTACCCGTTCATTAATCAACATTTGGTTGTTGGTCCAAATGACATTTTCGACCAAATGGTCCTTTTTGTCAAACAACCATTTCGACCGAACGACATTTTCGGCCTTATAACCTATTCGGCCAAACGACGTTTCGTCCAAATTGCCAATTCGGCAGTATGTCGCTTTGACCAAAAGATTTTTTTTTTGGCCCAACTGTTTTCCGTTGTATAATTGTTTCCGAAGAATTGTCCATGGAAAGTTCAAAAAATCCCATGCAAATTCCAATGAATTTCCTATGAAAATTTCGACCAATTTGCCGTTGAAATCCAATTTTATGATAATGTCCACATTTTGACCAATCTCCCGTGAAAATAATTTTCAAATTAATATTTTGAAGAAGCTCAAAGAATTCTCGGGAGAAGTTCATCAGATTTTTCCGTCGAAATTCAGAAGATTCTTCCGTTCTACGCCGAAAACGCAGCAGCCGCCGGCCTGAGTTCTGGTAAACGCCGCCACCTACGATTTTTGGACCAGCGCACACCTCTAATCTATTCATAGTTGGTCAGAATACGTGTCAAACTAATGCAGTGCTGCTAGTTTATCTTTTGATTAACTTCAAAAAATCCAAAACGTACTACCGTCAAGTCGCCATTCACCGTGCATTTTAGGCAATTTAGCAAATCTTAGAGCTCTCCAAATAACTTCAATTGAAAATTATACTCTTGAACACCTTCACGAACCTTAAATAATTGTTTTAATTCGAATGGAAATCAGAAACTATCGGTTTTTGGCAAGATAGATGGATGTAGATAATTTTTCAGTGATATATTAGGGTATCCTTTCGCCGTGTTAGGGCACCATTCACCGTGTGGGAAGGTACCCATTCACCGTGCATAAGAATTTTTCATTTAAATTAATTAAAATATTAATTAAAACATTGATTTTAAAATGTTATTCGCGTTTTTCATTTAGTTAAGCATAAACATGTGAAGTTTATGTGTTTTAGTGTAACACAGAAAGGACATAATCAATCAAAACAATAATTGTAAATAAAAATCAAAACAATTATTGTATTGCAGATGCAGAAATCAATGCTCATTAGCGTCACATAACTTGTCACATAATTGACCAACAAGTCATCCTCGTAAAACCATTGCTTCTGCTCAACCTGTACAAAATTATGGCGGTATCATTCAAAGTACTTGATGGCCGATGAATGGACACAGTTATTTTCTGGGGGATCAATTCGCCGTGCATTTTTATTTGGTGGAGAATGAAGTGTGACCGACATTTTCGGCTTAATTTAAAATCAAAATACAAACCTGACACTTCAATTGCATGGACATTAAGAGGTAAAGAACAATAAAACATTTACTTTTTCCACTGATGTTGAACGAGCGTAGATTATACTTGATGGCTGAAAACAAAGGTGGAACCAGACAGCCGCAGGATGTTAACAAACTCTAACGTCAAAACAGCTGTTGGAACAGTTATATTTTACAGTAATTACTCGGGAAAGATTCTTTTGAACTTCTTTAATGGTGCTGATAAAGAAATAAAGTATTTTTCAATATGTTTTTATACATAATCAAAATTGCTTTGAACCCCACGGTGAATGGTGCACCCACGGTGAATGGCGACCTGACGGTATTACCCCACGTGCACTCTTGCCCCACTCTACTCTAATTCAAATTTCATTTGTCATAAGACGAATTTATACCATCCCATTTAATTTCACCATTTGATTATACCTTTGTCAGATACGTAATCCGGCCTCAACAGTAAGGCCGTCTTCAGTCTTTCGTACTTGACTCGACTTCAGTTAAGTCAAGCCAAGTCAAGTAGGAGATGGCCTTACTGTTGAGGTCGAAATACGTTTCTGTCAGAGGTACAATCAAGTAGTGGAAATAAATGGGATAGTACAAAACAAACTAGTCTTGTGCCAAGAGGGCGCATATTGAACGATATTCCTCTATGTTTATTGTAAGGCCTAATTTTATTCCAGGAAGACACCGAATCGTTGGTACGTATTTCAGGAGCAGTGCCGTACTTTGTTGCGATGCCAAACGTTACATCCAGAAACTCGGCTATTGAATCTAAAACACTCAGCTGGAGAAACCCCTTACGAGAAAAATGACTCTTCATAACTGCAATGTATTATCTCATTGCATATTTGATTAAATAGCTGGTCCAGTAATCGGTTCAGGGTCTTTCCATCGGTATCTTCAAAGTGATCTGAATTAGTTAGAATTCACTTTCAGCTATAGAAAACTGTAGTACCACCGTAGGCCCTCAACGTTAAATATATCTCCCCAGGAAATGGAAGCCAATCAATCGTAGTTTGTCTGCCCCATCGAGGATGTTATTCGTGTTGATGACAATTTTCCCGCACCTCAACGAGATTTCTGATGAACGGAATATTTCTCATATATTTTATGGAAGATGTATGAACAGGCAGGCCCGTCGAACACCACATTTCTGACAATTTGAGATATGTGCGGGCTTCCTCCTAAGCTTCAGTTGGCTGTGTATTGCCGTTTGAATTCTATGGGGGAAGTAATAGGCGAAAAGGAACACCGTGGTAAGCTTTGTAGGCTTATTTAGTTGCTACCGAATGGGCGTTCATGCGTTCACAGATAGAGAGCCTACGATGACGACTGGTGATGGTTCCGTAAGCCAACAAGGACAGTGAGGACAAAGATGGCAATGAATAAATCATCTCGCCAGTATTTGATGTAAATTAGCTCTACTCGGTTGTAGCATTGGGCAACCTCTTTGAACAGTTCTATCTTTTCTCCGTAAAATAATTCCTACAGTTCTCTAATAGCATTTTCATCCGCAGCAATAGAGCTGAAACACTCGCTCAAAAAAGATTATAATTAAAATAAATCGAGTGAATAGGTATTTACTATGACGCATGCACACAAAAAAACTTGATATAATGTAAGTATTTGTTCATCGAAGAATCGACGCATTATTGCCCAAGGCTATTCAATTGGGTTTCATACGATGATTTCCATTGAGGTAAGGAAATTGTGGTCTGAGTAAGACTTCCACATTTAAATAAGAATTGAATGAAAGGATTAACATTGTCTCCAGGGATTGACTCCTTGTCTGTGGGGCTGAATTTCTCAGTTACTATCAGCGAAAGCTTTTGCGGGAGGGTGGCTTGATGGGTGACCGAGAAAACCGAGATGAATGAGCCGACAGAATGACAAACAGGTAGCCTGGAGTTTTGTGCATGGTCAATGTGTCAGACAAACATGACTATGGGAGCCACTGAAGCGTGTGCTTAAGAACAGTGAGGAGGTCTCTGAATTACATCGATAAATCTCCCTTCCATGACATAAACCCTTTATTATCAGAGCTCTCGCACAAGTTCTAGCCGTAAATCATTGTGCTATCAAGGCGTAATTAGATTATGATGAATGTAGATATAATTGTTCCCCTTGCTGGATGCAGCAACTGATTGCTCAAGTGGCCAGAGTAGAAGGAATAATCGGATGCTATTTGTAACAGATCCACGAGAAGATAAATTGGTTCCATTTGCATTCGTCCGGTTGTTTAATATCGACATGCTTGATCAATTCACGATGCTCTGATACCAACGTTTAGCAAACCTCAGCAGAAGCAATTCATCAACCGGAAACGAACTGTGGAAATATCGGATATAATGCATCCAATAGCACATGCATGAACACATGGGACAAGGCCGGCACTTACCGAGGCAGTTGTGCTTGTCGACATCGAGTTTGAATCCGTATTTGCAGGAGCAATAGAAGCTGCCGTCGCTGTTGATGCAATGATGCTGGCACCCGCCGTTCTCCCGCGTGCATTCGTTGGTATCTGGAATCGTAACGAACAGAAGGGAGACTTTAGGTCTGTAAATAAGATTTGATGAAGGAGATTTGAGAACAAGATAGACTTGCTGGTAGATAGCTGATAGTGGATGGTTGTGGTTAGAGCACCCAAGTCAGTGCTACAGGTGGCAAGTCGATTGAGGATTTTATCACGCGTTTGATTGACATCGTTGAGAGGCGTAATGGCAATCGTTAGGATAATTGGGTCGACTTGAGTGGCTTATGTCTGACATGTACTGGAATTAGCGATACACATGAGTGTCATTATGCTTCTGCTTCTTCTTCATTGCCTCTACATTCCAACTGGCACTTGGCCTGCTTTTCAACTCAGTGTTCTATTAGTATTTTAACAGTTATTAACCGAAAGCTTTGCCAAGCCCGCCATTGCATGAGTATGTATCTTCGTTTTTAGTCTACTCTAACCTAACTCTAACTCTGATAAGTATTTTTTGTAAACAATTGAACAACTATTAGGGAACTGTACCGGTTTTGGCCATGTTCCTAATTTGGCTAATTTTGCGAATAACTTCAAAAATAAAGCAATTTGCAAGGGTTTTATTAGTTCCAACAAGAGATATATCCCTCATAGCTTCAACGCTGCTTTGATCTGATCGATTATTTTGGAAAATATGTATTTTTAAGGGCTGGCCAAATTAGGCACTAAGTTGGCCAAAACCGGTGCACTTCCCTACATGGTTATCAGGAAGCACTAGATAGAATATAATCACCAATATTTAAAAGTCATACATATTACTTGCGTCTCCAGTACTTGGGGTCTCCAGCAGAAGAAGACGAACATATTAATTGCTCAAACTTAAAATTCTTCACCTCTGTTCCGAAAGTATGCCGTAATTTGCACAAGCGAGATAACATTTAACTTTTCGATGAGACAGCGGCAAAAATTACGTTTCTGATTTTTCACTGATAGCTGATGACTTATTATTTTATTAAGAAAATTATTTTGAGATTTTTAGTGGAATGTCTTCACTTGTCATAAGACGAGTTTATACAATCCATTGAATTCCACCATTAATTGTATCTTGACAGATACGTATTTCGACCTCAACAGTAAGGCCATTTTCAGTGTCTCGTACTTGACTCGACTTACTGTTGAGGTCGAAATACGTATCTGTCAAGATACAATTAAATGGTGGAATGCAATGGGAGCTTGAGCATGAGCTTGAGCTTGATTGACTGCTCGTAGTTGCTACTCCATTATGACCAGATCAGCTGTTCTTGCACAGGGAACCAACAGATGTTTGCTTGGGACTAGCACACATCTTCAATGTACAAGTACTGGTGATCTCATTTGTTAGGTCATACTGGCGCCTGCCACGTCAGAATGCAAGTCAATGTAGGGAAGGGGAGGAAATGATGATGCAATCACTCGCCCACTGCAAGCCGAATATACCTCTGCACTTGCCACGAGTTCATGCGGAATTTGTTGGAATTTCTGGGTTAGGTTGGAGAGGCAGAGGTCCGTCTTGGTTAACGAGCTGCCAATGTGATAGATAGGAGAAGGTAACTGATGGAATTTCTAATTGGATGTAGGAAACGAGCTCTATAGTTCATTTCCAATTCTAGCAGATTACTGTTAGAATACACAAATTGAAGGTATAGGAATAGTAATGAAAACGGTATGGAAGACCATTTCCAGTTCTAGCGATTGCTAGAATATGAGAAATAAAGAGAAAGATACAAAGTAGGAGAATGGAACGGACCTGGGATTGAATTCACGACCTCCTGCACGCAAAAAAAGCGTTCATGAATTCGTGAACTAACAAGTTCACGGTGTATTTTTTCGTGAACAAAAGCCACGGATTCGGGAACACAGTCACGTTTTCTGGAACGTTCTGGAAAACGTGACTGGTGTTCCCGAATCCATGAATTAAATCACGGTGTATTTTTGCTGGTTCACGAATTCGGGAACGCTTTTTTGCGTGTGCGTATGAGGCAGAAGCAGTAGCCATATGACTACCAAGCCCGCTTCGAAACATGAGAGATCACGCACTGAACTGATTAATTTTATTACCGGCCGCGCAATGCACAACACAATATTTCGTCCGACCGCGCGATCGTTCTGCTGTCCGAAACATGAGAGATCACGCACTGAACTGATTAATTTTATTACCGGCCGCGCAATGCACAACACAATATTTCGTCCGACCGCGCGATCGTTCTGCTGTCCGAAACATGAGAGATCATGCACTGACCTGATTATTTTTATTACCGGCCGCGCAATGCAGAACACAATAATTCGGCCGACCGCGCGATCGTTCTGCTATCCGAAACATGAGAGATCACGCACTGAACTGATTATTTTTATTACCGGCCGCGCAATGCAGAACACAATAATTCGGCCGACCGCGCGATCGTTCTGCTGTCCGAAACATGAGAGATCATGCACTGAACTCAAAATGGTGGAATGCAATGGGATTGTACAAACTCGTCTTATGACAAGTAATAACTTATTCATTCTACCCCTCTCTTATGAACTGAAAAATAGAATGATATTAATTGTATATATCACAAAGAACCATGGCTCCGTAAAGTGTTATACACGCCTGAGCCTATCAAATAAACGAACTTAAAAAAACTTATTCATAACAAATTTTAATACCTGTGTAGTAACCATTATTACTAGTTTCAAATTTTGATTCATCAAAGGCAAATGATTTACGAAATCCTATCAAATGTTCATGTTGAAAAACGAAAATAATGGAATTGTAAAGAAGCACTATCATACAAAAAACACACCGAAATAATGCGCCAAATAATTGAATTTTCAATAGTCAGGGCCGGATTTAGACGGAAGGGGGCCCCGGGGCCGACAGCTTGTGGCCCTAAAATGTACAAAAAAAGGTTGGTTTTGGTACATAATATTTGTGGATGCCCGGGGCCACGCCCCCCCCCCCCTGAATCCGGCACTGTTAATAGTGCCCACTCATATACCTCGTCATTAAAATAATTCATGTTATTCGTGGGAAGGGGTTTTATTGTTTGAAATAGAAAAAAAGAAAAAATTGTTTTGATTTTCCAAAAGGTATGATTTAGATTGACCGAAATATTTTTGATTTTCAATGATGGCAATATGAACAACGATTTGTGGAACATAGGTTGAAGGGGAGCTGTTCCATTTTCCATCTCACTGAACATATATTCATCTCATAGCAAAACAGAGAAATACGGCACCAATATTGTCGCTTCTTTTTGCTAACATACGTGCTCACTGCTGAAAAAAATCACAAAATAAACAACAAATCAAATTACTTTTCATTGCATTGTTTTTGATGGGATGGAAATAGGAACTATGAGATGAAATGTCAAACCGTTCCCCTATATGATTTTTTTCAAACTTTATATATTTTTATATAGGGACACGGCAGGTATTTCCATCCATCGTCGTAGGGGCTAAAACCAACGAAAGCAACGTACATTTGCTAGAACTCCACTATAGCAGAACGTTTCTCCTGAGCTTACGATTTGGTACGTATGAGTTTTACAAAAAAGCGTCTCTTTTATTGGTTTTCGAGACTATGACGAACAGACGAAAATGCCGTGTCCCTAGGAGAATAAGTAACAGTAGGCTAGATGTACCAGTTGTGGATATAGCACCAGTTGTCGCACTAGTGCTTTACCGTGCGGGACCGAAATCCGTACAGCACCGAAATCCGTCCACCTCATGAGATATCAATAAATTAAAGGAGGTTAAAGGTAATTAATGTAGGAATAATTAATCTTATCCTGTTCAGATACTTGACAGTAAGCTTCTAGGGCATAGAATTGGAAAGAAGGCTTTGAAATTAAAACAACAAAAATCAAAAACAAATCTCCACCCACCAAACGCGGAGTTTGTGTCGCCATTTTGTTTTCGGGTAGAGCATAATTGCACCAAAAGTAACTGTGTTTTAATTGCTAATTGCAAATCATTACATAAGATAAGCGGAATACAAATCGAAGGGATCGCTACTCAAGGTACGTATCGAAATATTTACAGCGGTAGTTCAGCCAATCAGACTGTTTCAATTTAAATATTTAGTGAAAAATTGCTGTACGGATTTTGATCCTTTGATTCGAAATCCGTCCACGGTGGACTAGTTGATTTAATTCATTATTTTATCATGTTTTCCGTTTTTAATGAGTAAATGTGAAACAGTTCAAAAATAGAAGCCTCCATGCTCCTGTGTTGATGACAAATGTTTTATTTACATTCGATTCCTATTTTCTAATGACTTTTTCATATACTGAGGTGCTTAAGTGAACAGATTTCGATGCCCCACGGTATATGCCAAATGGCCAATCAAATCACTGCAAAGCAAGCATATTCATATGATATGATAACACCTTTGATCTCCTCTAAAACAAGCAAAGCATAATTGTAAAAATTGATTTAGCCTAATTTTTGACGCCCTTTGCACCAGTTGTCGCACTAGTGGTCCCTATTTGGCCAATCCCTTAAGAAAACTGGTGCATGCGTTCCTATTATGGATAAATCAATTTTGAGGAATAAAACGAATTTTATGGTGGTTTTCACAGCTGTTCTAAGGAGCAGGAAGTAAATTGTTTCGATTGATATATAAAGTCCACCCACATGCCTTTTAAGGGTGGTGGGTTAAATTGGACACCCTGCTGCTTATTATCAAGTGGCTATCAAGAAATTTTATTGTTCAATGCAGGTGTGTCGAAGCTTATCTTATTGGTTAACAAAGCCTGTTGTGAAAAAAAAATTGAAAAAATATTTAAATATGTTATTTTGATCATTTAAACTTAGTCCAAAATAGTTCAATTTTGTTTTGGGCGGAAATGAAGCAAATAAATCGATCAAAATATTTCAAACCAAATACATATTCTTAATAGTATTTAAAATGTTACCTGACAGGTATAAACCCTTAGTTTTATCACAAACAAGCAGACGTACAGGGCTTGTTCAAAATTACATGGCGGGAATTTTTTAATATTTAATTGACCATTACTCAGTCCTCTGGTTTTGGAATAGTTAGTCAGGAAGTTAATCTAGTTTTATAAAACGGGTTAAAAATCATGTTCTGGCTGCATAAAAAATTCCGGATTATTTGAGGGCATGTCAAAAATGCTAGATTTTGTGCGCCTATATTATTAAAATGGATGAAATGTTGGCCCTTGTTATACTCTTTAACAGAAACTAAAGTTTTTACTGAGTTGATTGATATATGTATGGATATCACAGATCGGATGACAAACTGATTGATGATCCCACTGTCAACCGAACCGATTAAGGTTAAAATTTGAGCTAGTTTGTCTCCATATCTCTGTCAGAACATTGCTCACTTTACCCCCAGGCGACATGACCAATTTACCCCATAGTTACATGTTTGTCAAGTAACACCTAAACTAAGAAAAACTATTAAAAAACTATCCTCCATCAACCAGTTCCACTTCATAACAAACAAAATGAATGATGTGAACGATATCTTGGTTTAGAACTACTAACTCAGAGATTTCACGGCTTAAATGCAACAGCGCCGAAATTACATCAAACTAGCATTTTGCGAAAGCGCACAGAGTTTGCTGAAATCTAGCTGTTAAATAGATATTTCATGATTTGAAATAGCTCGCAGAGCATGAAATGCTTAGTTTATAATGTAGCATGGAAAATAATACGATAAATCCATAAACAGGGGATAAAAAAGCAGTTACCCACTTTACCCCGTCTGTTCACTTTACCCGCTACCCCTACTTATTTAAATGCACATTTTAATGCACTTTAAGGTCTGAGGGAAAGGTTTTCCGTTATAAAAGCACGTGGTAGCTCTCTTTGATAGAGAAAGTCGCACGATTTAGCCCACCAGAATGAAGCTGTCAGTGTCGCCAAAATTATTTCATCATTGTTCAGTTTACAATTGCTTGAGAATTTGCAGTAAAAGGAGAACAAAAGGGACTGGCAACAAGAAGGAAGATACTTGTCACTCATTCAGAGGATCGGAGAGAGAAGAACAGCAGCGTCGACCAATCACGGAATGAGGAAATCAAAATAAACAAACACCAACTGGTTGGGGAATATGAACACTGAAAATAATCCACACGGTCTAACCTAATGTTCCTATACGATAAATTTATTTAATATCAAAATATGATAATTTAAAAAGTTTCCCACGTTTTTCGAATGTTTTACCTACACTCAGCGAACTGGACTATCGAAATTCATAACTGGCGCCTTATGAATCTTTGACTGATTATTCAACCAACAGTGCTTCTTATACGCAGTTACCTTCCCGAGTATTCAAGCGTCGATGGGCGTGTGGTCTACATACCGGCCTCCCGACCCCGATGTCCATGGTTCGAACCCAGTCTGCCGCACTTTACTTTTTTTCAAATGAAAATCATCATTCATAAGGCAATATATTGAAATTCATACCGATTCCTTGTGGCAAATTTTCATAAGGCGTTTGATTGAAAATCATACGTCCATTTTCCTCAGTGATGCACGTCCTAATGCAATTCACATTAAATTTGTGAACAACTATGTTTTCCGCCGTGCATAAGAAATCCACCAGACTTTGAAGTGAAGCTGTAACGGATTCTAACCAAATGTAGCGAAACATTGTTCGGACGTGTTTCACGTTTGAATGTTGCAATAAATTACAGTCATTTTTTTCCATCCAAAATGGCAACAGGCAACGAGAGATGGATAATTCATAAGCATCCTCAAAAGAGGATCTCCTCAAACGTAAGTTTTATTCACTAGGATTGATTTTAGTGTATTAATAACATATGGTTCCAGGATATGATGTGCAATTGCTGCGCCTCGTCAGTAAGTTTATTTCTTTCATCGGATATTGGAACTAAGAAACAAGTAATATCAGAGACGGAATACGCACTCCCTGGTGACCAGAACCTGGTAAAGTAAGAGCTAAATGAAATACTGCCGATTTTTTGAACAAAATTTTTTTTTCAGGAAAATGTAATTGATACCGGTGATTCAACGGTCGAGAATCCCGTTGGTGACGATTCTTCCGGAGTTTATTCAATTCCTTCGTCTGTCCAGTGTTGGTAAAAACTCAAAATCTCAAAACGATTCAATCTCAAGACAATTCAAATCAAGCGTGAGTTAAAACGCACCCAAATCAGCACCTAAAAACGATGGAGGATGAGTTGAATCATCCATTTGATTCATCATAGGTTTTTTTGTTCTCTTTCGTTCAAAACAGTGAATTGACGTTTGTCGCATAAAATATTAGACACTCTTCCATGTAAAAGCAATAAACTTTCCCCAAATTGAATCCAAATGCGCTTTTAAACCAAAATGATTTTTTGGCAAACGAGTGAAATGATGCGTTTTAGCATGAAAAATTCAAGCGTGATGCATTAAAAATCGCAGACGATTTCGTTCGCACGGGAGGGATCGTTGATTGATATTTATGAGTGATTTTACCAACACTGCGTCTGACCAAAGATTGTCTTTCAGAAATTCCGGATCGTCAGAAGCAGTGATAGTGTGGTTTTCATTTTCATTTAAAGTGACACATTTTCAAAAATTGCTACCAGATAACTGCCACTGAAGTAGGCATAAATCAACTGAAAAAATCAAGCATAAAAGAGAACGCTTCACTCAACGTTAATGCCAGCCCAGGAATCGGCCCAGTCGAGAGCAACGGTGGAGCTGATTTGACGCCAAAGTTTCTGCTTGAAACTTGCAACATGCTATTAGGACATAACCGCACTAGCATTCAAAGGTGTGACATCTATATATAGCACTGAAATTCTGAATTTATGTGAGTACATTGCTGCCTGTAATCGTATAGTTAACCATTTCTTACTGGGTTTCCTATTCATATGGGACGATTATATGATTTCACGAAGATTAGGCGTACAAAATGAAAACTATGAAAAATATATAATGAAGTAAATAAAGCCTTTTTGGAAAATATTAGCTGTGCTGTTTACAAAAGTAGTTCCGCACTTTTTAATCTTGTGACCGAAAACAAAATAAAAGATTCCAAAATTATTTCACTTTGAATTTCATGACATATACATTTTAATTTCTAATATTTGTATCATAGCCACAAATATTAGAAATTAAAATGTATTTGTCGTGAAATTCAAAGTGAAATAATTTTTGAATCTTTTATTTGGTTTTCGGTCACAAGATTAAAAAGTGCGGAACTACTACTATCAATTTTAATTATCGAATTCAATTATAAAAACCCAGATTAATCCACCTAGCGGCGATGGTGCCTTTCTCGTGCATCGTAAAATGTACTGAAAAAATCACATAGGAAATGTCAAAAAAGCACTTTAGGGGGATAGATCGCATATTTTCTATCATTTAGCATGTTTTTGCATTAATTACTACGCATTGCTACCATACCTGAAAAAAAAATTCGATTTTGAAATTTTTTGTTCCAAGGGCCTTGGTAAAGAACAATGATTTTTTTATAATTCCGAAATGCAATGTCCGATTGGGCCAATTTTCAAAAGCAAACAATGGGACCGTATTCCCCGTCGAATGCAACTTGTTGCGAGTAAATCGGGTAATGCTAAGTTCCAAAAAGTGTTTCTACACATACACACATAGACACACACATACATACATACATACACACAAACTGACATCACCTCGGTTCGTCGAGCTGAGTCGATTGGTATATAACACTATGGGTCTCCGAGCCTTCTATCAAAAGTTTGGTTTTGGAGTGAAATTATAGCCTTTACGTATACTTAGTATACGAGAAAGGCAAAAACGTTATTTCGATATTTGAAGATTAACCAGTCGAACTTGGAACTTTGTTTTGCCGTGTAAGGCCAGTCTATAACACAGAGTTGACAAGTAGTGAAGAATCATATGTGAAACACGTTAATTCATGATTTGGAATTATTTCAGTGAAAACATGTGCGTTTTCTGGAATAACATTGGAAAACATCATAAGAGATTTATTGTACGAAGGTTACAAATACGCAGGATTCGAGTGATGATTGTGGTGCTAAATGGTGATAAATAATACAAATAAAACAAATAAGACAAATAGAATAAATAATATATAATCAAAATAAGCTAAATAAGACAAATAAGACGAATAAAATAAATAATACAAATAAGACAAAAAAAAAACAAATAAGACAATTGAAACAAATATGACAAATAATAAAAATAAGACAAATAAGACAAATAGGATAAACAACACAAACAAAAAATAAGACAAATAAGACAAATAGGATAAATAAGACAAATAAAAATAAGACAGATAAGACAAACAAAATTAACAAGACAAATAACACAAATAAGACTAAAAAACAAACAAAACAAACAAGACAGATCATATTGTAAATTATTGTAAATAACATTTTGTAAATAGTTAGATTAAGCTATTCGAATTGAAACAACAAAACACATAATATAATTCATAAAAACCCGTCACCACTAACATGCAACATACTGTACACTTTGAGGTTAAAACAAAAACCCTTTCACCGAATACAGAAATTGTACAACACATTCCATACCCAATAGTAAGAAATAGAACCCCAAAGTGGACGGTACCAAACGCGTATTTCATCTCATCCGATCAATCGTGTTAATAAAGATTTCTCTCCCGATCCGTAGTCTCTGCGGTGGTGGCCAACGCTGGCAGTCCAAAGCCTTTTCGTGAGTTGTATCGGGACAATAGTGTCGTGAATTTTGATTCATCACAATCGAGCTGTGAGACCGTGGTAGGCTGTTCTGTTGAGAACCAGACCTGACAGTGATTTTGGTGGTGAATTTCACGACCTGTGACGTGGTGCGCCGCCATCAGCGCATAGCGGAAAAAAAACCTCCGGTGGCTGGCATTTACGGGCTCCACGCTCGACCAAAGACAAATAAAACAAAAGAGACAAAAAAGACAAGTAAGACAAATAATATAAAAAAGACATATTAGACAAATGAGACAAATAAAGAATAATTATTTCCTGATATTTCTCCAGCTATTGATTTAGAAATCCTTTCGGATATTCATCCAAAAATTGCTTCGATAATTCTTCCAGATATTCCTACAGGAACTCCTCCCGATATTCCATCAGAAATTCATCTGGAGATTCCTCCATGAACTATTCCGAAAATTCCGCAGGAGTTCGTCCAGATATTCCTACAAGAATTCCTCCGAATATTTCTCAAGATATTCGTACGGATATTCCTCCAGGAGTTCCATCTAATATTTTCCCAGAAATTCCTCCGGATTTTCCTCCAAGAATTCCACCCTATATTCCCTTTAAAAAAATATTACTCGATATATTCTGGGTATTCCTCCGGATATTCCTCTAGTATTTACTTCGGATATTTTCAAGAAACTCTTCCAGATGTTCCTCCTGGAAATCCTTCGAATACTCCTCTAGAAAGTCCCCCAGATATTCCTCCAGGAATTCATCCAGATATTCCTTCAGGGATTCCTTCAGATAATCTCCCTGAAGTTCCTTCGGATATTCCTTTACGCATTTTCGGAGGAACATCCAGAGGAATTCCATCCAGAGGAATCCAGAGGAATAACTAGATAAATATCCGAAGAAATTCCTGGAGGAATATACGGAGAAATTTCTGTAGGAATGTTCGGAGGAGTTCTTGGAGGAATTCTGGGAGGAATATCTGGACGAATTCCTGGAGGCATTTCGGGAGCAATATACGGAGAAATATTCGGATGAACTTCCAGATGAATATCTGGACGAATTCCTGGAGGTACCTGGATGAAAATCCGCTCGAGTTCTTGGAGGAATATTCGGAAGAATTCTCCCTCCTTAGCCTAGCGGGAAGACGCGCGGCTACAAAGCAAGACCATGCTGAGGGTGACTGGGTTGGATTCCCGGTGCTGGTCTAGGCAATTTTCGGTTCGGAAATTGCTTAGAGTAATTCTTGCTGAAACCAGGCCACTATTTTTGAGGTTCTTAAAATGCCTAAATTTATATTTTTTCGAAAGCTTCCGGCGAGTCTATTAAGGATCCGAGTTAAATTCTTCAGAAAGATGAACCGATCGTTAGTTATACACGAAATCATTTGGTTGGACACCTCGATTTTCATCAATTCTTGACTTATCAAAACTGTCATAATTTCAACATTTGTCAACCGATCATAGAGATCAGCATATCGTTGGAAAGAAGAAGAGTGTATCCTCAATTTGCAATAATAAATAAATAGTAAATCGTACATAACTTTTGATAGAAAAAACATACACCTGAGATTTTCGGACACAATGTACAATATAAGCTAAGCTTTCCATCGATGTATTAATATTCAAAATCGGTGGTTGCGAACCTGGCGGAAAAATAGTTTTCAAAAAGAAATCCAAGATGGTGGCCAAATTCAATATGGCTGCTTCTATTTTTATTATTACAAATTGAGGATACACTCTTCTTCTTTCTAACAATATTCTGATTTTTAAGATGGATTGAGAAATGTTTGAGTTATGGCAGTTTTGGTGAGTCAAGAATTGACAAAAATCGATGGGTCCATTAACATGATTTCGTGTTTAACTAACGAGGGGTTCATCTTTCTGGAGAATTTAACTCGAATCCTTAATATACTCGCCGAAAGCTCTCGAAAAAATATAAATTTAGGCATTTTTAAGAACCTCGTGCAAATAGTGGCCCGGTTTCAGCGAGAATTACTCTTAGACTTTCCTGGGCATAAAAGTATTATCGTGTTAGCCTCATGATATATGAATGCAAAAATGGTACTTTGGCTTTGAAACCTCGCAGTTAATAACTGTGGAAGTGCTAAATGAACACTGCGAGGCGGCAATTTCCCAGTGGGGGATGTAATGCCAATAAGAAGAAGAAGAAGTAGATTCGGAAGAATTCCTGAATGAATATCCGCTCGAATTCCTGGTGGAATACTTGAAGCTACTTCTGGAGGAATTCCTGGAAGAATGTCCTAAAGAATTCTTGGAGGAATATTTTATTGTTCTTATTTGTCGTATTGTATTTTTCTTATTTGTCTTGTTTGTCTTATTCGTCTTATTTGTTTTTTGCCTTTCTCGTATACTAAGTATACGGTAAAGGCTATATGATCGCTCCAAAAACAAACTTTTTATAGAAGGCCCGGAGACCCATAGTGTTATATACCAATCGACTCAGTTCGACGAATCGAGGTGATGTCTGTGTGTGTGTGTGTGTGTGTGTGTGTGTGTGTGTGTGTGTGTGTGTGTGTGTGTGTGTGTGTATGTGTGTGAGAGTGTGTGTGTGTGCAAAACTACTCAAAAATGTCACTCATTTTTCGGGCACTTATCCTCAACCGATTTGCTCGCAACAAGTTGCATTCGACGCAGAATCCTGTCCCATTGTTTCCTATTTGAAATTGGCCAGATCGGACTATGGGATCAGAAGTTATGGCCAAAATACAAATTCATACGAAAAAATCGCGTAAAAAATGTCACTCATTTTCCGGGCACTTATCCTCAACCGATTTGCTCACAACAAGTTGCATTCGACGTAGAATCCTGTCCCATTGTTTCCTATTTGAAATTGGCCAGATCGGACTATGGGATCAGAAGTTATGGCCAAAATACAAATTCATACGAAAAAATCGCGTAAAAAATGTCACTCATTTTTCGGGAACTTATTCTCAACCGATTTGCTCGCAACAAGTTGCATTCAATGCAGAATCCTGTCCCATTGTTTCCTATTTGAAATTGGCCAGATCGAACTATGGGATCAGAAGTTATGGCCAAAATACAAATTCGTACGAAAAATCGCGTAAAAATGTCACTCATTTTCGGGTACTTATTCTCAACCGATTTGCTCACAACAAGTTGCATTCGACGTAGAATCCTGTCCCGTTGTTTCCTATTTGAAATTGGCCAGATCGTACTATGGGATCAGAAGTTATGGCCAAAATACAAATTCATACGAAAAAATCGCGTAAAAAATGTCACTCATTTTTCGGGCACTTATCCTTAACCGATTTGCTCACAACAAGTTGCATTCGACGTAGAACCCTGTCCCGTTGTTTCCTATTTGAAATTGGCCAGATCGGACTATGGGATCGAAAGTTATGGCCAAAATACAAATTCATACGAAAAAATCGCGTGAAAAATGTCACTCATTTTTCGGGCACTTATCCTCAACCGATTTGCTCGCAACAAGTTGCATTCGACGCAAAATCCTGTCCCATTGTTTCCTATTTGAAATTGGCCAGATCAGACTATGGGATCGAAAGTTATGGCCAAAATACAAATTCATACGAAAAAATCGCTTAAAAAATGTCACTCATTTTTCGGGCACTTATTCTTAACCGATTTGCTCACAACAAGTTGCATTCGACGTAGAATCCTGTCCCGTTGTTTCCTATTGAAAATTGGCCATATCGGACTATGGGATCGAAAATTATACCATTTTTTTCCCTTTCTCGTATACTAAGTATACGGTAAAGGCTATATGATCGCTCCAAAAACAAACTTTTTATAGAAGGCCCGGAGACCCATAGTGTTATATACCAATCGACTCAGTTCGACGAATCGAGGTGATGTCTGTGTGTGCGTGTGTGTGTGTGTGTGTGTGCGTGTGTGTGTGTGTGTGTGTGTGTGTGTGTGTGTGTGTGTGTGTGTGTGTGTGTGTGTGTGTGTGTGTGTGTGTGTGTGTGTGTGTGTGTGTGTGTATGTGTGTGTGCGTGTGCGCAAACTACTCAAAAATGTCACTCATTTTCAGGCACTTATCCTCAACTGATTTGCTCGCAACAAGTTGCATTCGACGCAGAATCCTGTCCCATTGTTTCCTATTTGAAATTGGCCAGATCGGCCAGATCAGAAGTTATGGCCAAAATACAAATTCATACGAAAAAATCGCGTAAAAAATGTCACTCATTTTTCGGGCACATATCCTTAACCGATTTGCTCACAACAAGTTGCATTCGACGTAGAATCCTGTCCCGTTGTTTCCTATTTGAAATTGGCCAGATCGGACTATGGGATCAGAAGTTATGGCCAAAATACAAATTCATACGAAAAAATCGCGTAAAAAATGTCACTCATTTTTCGGGCACTTATCCTCAACCGATTTGCTCGCAACAAGTTGCATTCGACGCAAAATCCTGTCCCATTGTTTCCTATTTAAAATTGGCCAGATCAGACTATGGGATCGAAAGTTATGGCCAAAATACAAATTCATACGAAAAAATCGCGTAAAAAATGTCACTCATTTTTCGGGCACTTATTCTTAACCGATTTGCTCACAACAAGTTGCATTCGACGTAGAATCCTGTCCCGTTGTTTCCTATTGAAAATTGGCCATATCGGACTATGGGATCGAAAATTATACCATTTTTTTTATGGAAAAATCGCTAAAAAAAATATCACTCATTTTTCAGGCACTTTTTCTCAACCGATTTGCAATTGCATTCGACGCGACGAAATTTTGTTATGCCTATGAACAAATGAACCGTTTGTTTAAGAAACTGCATATGTAACATTTTTGGTCAAAATGAGATTTTTATATCTTCTGAATCCTCGTCCAAAAATACGTATTCTGGCAAAAAATACGAAAAAAAAATTTTTGTTCAGGAGTGTATGAAAAAATTTTCGTTTGTTTGAGAAACTACATATGTTCACGTACTTTGAAGAGCAATTGTGGAGTACTGCTTACATTTTTGGCACTGAAAGTGTCCTAGGGTGTTGAGTTTTGCCAAAAACTATTGATCTGTATCGAAGAAATCGAAAGATTCGGTGCAAATTTGTTCAAAAACAGTTTTTTGTTGTTTTCTCGAAAAAGTGTAAAATGGACTTATGCAGTTTCTCAAACAAATGATTCAAATATGAAAAATAAGACCAATCCACATATTGGTGTTATTTTAGATTATTTCAAACCTTTTGAACGAACGAGAAAGGCACCATCACCGCTAGGTGGATTAATCTGGGTTTTTATTTGTATTATTTGTCTCGTCCCATTCTTATATATTATTTTATATACATATTTGGTGAATTCTCATTGTGAATGTGTTATTTCGTAGTGTCACGCCAGATACAAATTTGATCGCTCTCCTTTCTTACCGTGTGCCACGAGAAAATATGCTATTTGCTGCTCTTCCTAAATGATAATTTTTGTATGGAATTTGGAACACTTGGTTGAAGTAAAAATACTTTCCATCAAAATGTCATGCGGTTGCATATACTTTTTATATCAATATGATCGTTGAAAAATTCAAAACTTTTGTCAGTTGGGTTTTGGAAAATGCGGTTCTTTTATGCCACAAATCATTGGAGAGGAGTACTGAGAAGCAAACATTTCAGTTGTATGTACAATAGTTCAGTATTCAGTTCCGCATAATACAAATTAGGAAAATAGTAGGTTCACGAAATTTTTCTAGGAACATTCTTTGATATTATCTAAAGAGATTGTCAGTGGGGATAAGCGAAATTCCTCCCCAATTCCGAGTTACAGACATTTTCGTTCGAAAACAGCGCTCTACCACGAGAGATCTTCGCTCAGACCTTAAGATGAAGTATGTCACAAATCCTCCCGTAAAGATATGGCTGTACCTGACCACTCTTTTGTTAACCATTTCTGCACTTTATCTGGCCAAACTTCCTAAGCGCAGCTGCGTTCCAATCAGCGCTTGGTTCATGAGACCATCAGCTGTGACAGGGAGTAAGAAGAACGAGACATTTAAATGAACGAGACGAATATACACGTCAAAGGCATCATAAAATTCAAATTAAACTTAAAGAATTAGGGAAAAAAGTGAAATTAGTCATGCTTTTTAAAGGAATTCTTCTAAGTTCTCCGGATTTTTTTTTCGGATTTTCATGGGAAGTACTTTTTAGTTTCCTCTGGAAATTGTCAAGCACAAGACACTAAAGATCGCCCTACTGTTGAGGTTGAAATACGTATCTGGTAAAATTAAATCAAGCAGTGGAATTAAATGCAAACTCGTCTTATGCCAAGTTCCACAGGAAGTTCATCGAAATTTCCACATAAAAATCCAACGGAATTTTCACAGTACTTTCCTCGAAATTTCTGCAGAAAATTGTTCAAAATATGTTTTTCTAATCTAAGGAATTTCATTAGAAATTTTTCGAAAATTCCTCAGGAAACTGTTAAAAATGGCGAAAAGTCATTTGGCCGAATCGAACGTTTGGCCCAAACAGTTATAGGTCGAAAAAGTATTAACTGAATATATGATTTGGCTGAAAAGCACATACGAATCGATTGAGAATTTGTCCAAAAAATCCGTTTATCCTAACAGAAATGGTCGAATCGGTCATCTGAGCGAAAATTAATGGTTGTTTGGCAGAAAAACGATCATTTCGGCCAAATGACATTATCGGCTAAACAACTTTTTCTATCAAAGAACCATTTCGTTTAAAAGACATTTTCGACCATATTTTGATATTTTCGGCCCTTTTGGTTAAACGGCATTTCCGACCGGTTCGGCTGAGTTTCGGTCTAATAGTTTGTCCGGTCACATGATATATTCGGCACAACAAACTTCGGCTTTGCGGTAGAGACAAACAGCCAAACTTGTAATTTTACCAAAAAAGCCGTTTGGTCGAAAAAGTATTTAAGGTTGGTCATTTGGCCGCACATTTCGGATTGGCCGAACGAGTCATGTAGCAGAAAATGTTGACCTGTGCGGCCTAATGAAATTTTTTTTGGCTAAATGGTTTATTCTGCCAAACAACTATTTCGGCTAAATAGTTTTTTATGGCAAAATGTCCTATTTGTTCAAATGACGTCTTCGCCCGATCGAAATTTGCAGTCGTATGTCCGTTTCGGTAAAATGACATTTTCACTCTGATAAGAAAATTATTTTGAGCTTTAAGTGGAATGTCTTTACTTGCCATAAGACGAGTTCGTACAGTTTCATTTAATTCCACCATTTGATTTACCTTGACAGATACGTATTTCAACAGAAAATCCTTCAGAATTTCCGCGAAAATCCCAGGAAGTTCTTTAGAATTTCCAAAAGAAATTCTTAAGAGTTTTTCGAAATCTTCGAAAATTGAAATTTCATCAATGATTGAGAGAAATATCCGTGGCACACCGGAGAATGCAGAAGTGCAAACAAACACAAACAAACCCAGGGCAACCTCGGCCACGGGTACCTACAGTGGTGTTCGGAATAATAACAGCAAAGGTCGATTTTTATACAAAATAGCCAATTTTGGCATGCTGTAACTTTGTTCCCCGATGACTGATTGAGCTGAAATTTTAACAGAAAACTACAAATATGTTGAAATTGAATAATGTATTTAATTGGTTTTAGAGGTCGTATAATTGCTTAAAACCAATTATTTTACCATCTAGGAAACTTATTCTGGTCCACACACACGATTGAAAAAGTAATTTAAATATGGTGAACATAGCCAAAATATGACAAACAGTGCAAAAAAAAAGCTTTTTTTTCAAAAATCGCTCAGTTGACACTTCTAAACTATTAGTTGTTCTGAACTTTTGGTTGTTCTACAGAAATGCTCCAGATGCGATTATCTTTCATATAAGGCTTGAGCACAATGATTTTTCGAACATAGTGTTTTGTTTTGGGACACCCTATGTGCACCTAAATTCTTCAGATTTTCCCCAAAAAATTCTTGCAAATTTTCACGGAAATTTATTAGGGATATCAACGGAAATATCGTAATTTCAATTGTAAGTTCTTCTTAGTTTTTACGCAGTGCTTTTTTACGGCAAATTGTATTGAAATTCCATGAAAATCATTGGTATTTTTACGAAAACTTCTCCGGAGTTTAAACGGGATGTTTTGGGGATATCAATCGAAAAGTTCTACAGAAATTCGTTTTATTTCATATCATTCATCGAGATCCGACCGGCCGAATCAAATAAAAAATTTAATCCGAATAGCTTCGGAATGGCTCCTTCAAAAAATGAGCAATGTTTGTTATGCTCAATGTCGGAGGCCATGTGGATTGGCTCTGTCACATATGTGTTTTCGCTAGTGCTCAGCTATTGAAGATCAGCGAACTGATTCCGAAGTAGATCCGAATGAGAAGCAGTTGTATAAGGAACAATTCGCCAAGGAGAAGGCCTTTGCAAAGCATTGGAGGTGCGGAAGAAGCTAGGCAGCCAGGCAGAAGCGTGGAAGGAGTAACGGTTGAGGCAAGAATGTGAGCCTCAGGAACGAAGGAAGTGCAGAAGCGGTTGGACGGCTTCCCAAAGAGAGCGACCGAGCAGTCATCCACCAGAGACGTTCGGGAAGCAGTTTGGGTGAGCTGAACGTTCGGTCGTACGGTTATCGAAACTAGTACCGTCGTCGGGGGTGACAATGGGTCAAATGGGGGTGAGAATGGGTCACTGTTTCAACTACTTAGAATGCTTGTAGAATGGATTGAATGTATCTGAGGGCAAGAAGACTAAAATATAAGAGACCTTTTTGAACGATTTTGCTCTATGACCTCCAGGCTGCCGGTGAGAGCGATGACCCATTGTCACCCCCGATGGCGGTATGGTCGAAAATGTTATTTGGTCGAAAGAGCAAATGGCAGAAAAGTCGTTTGCCGTAACAGGCATTATATCGAATATGCCGTTTGTTAGAAAAAATTGTTTAGTGTTAGTCATTTGGTTGCAAATTCCGGTTTAGCCGAACGAGTCATGCAGCCGAAAATGTTTTTTTAACGGATCATATAGCCAAAAACTCCGACCTGTTCGGCCTAATGACATTTATGTCTAAATGGTCAAAGAGAGCGCTCGAGCAGCCGGGTGGCAGGTCTGAAAGGAACGAACCCGCAGGGCTGACAAGCCGAAGCCTACAAATTGGCCGTATTTCGGAAAGTGGTGTCTCAACATCTTCCACAGTTTTGTGGTTAGCCAGAAGTGTGGCCAATATTTATCAGCAAATTTCGAGCATAAAAAATTCATAAACGAGATTCAAATCAAGCGTGATTTTGAACACGCATCTGCCTCAGTTCCTGAAAAATGCCTACAAACATTATGGGTCTACCAGCGATCGCCTTTTTATAGCTTCGATCGTTGAAATTGTTATATGAGTTCAAGCATAGTTTTTTATAATGACTTATGTAACAATTATTAAGATTCGAGAAATCCTTTGGAGATAGATGGCATACCTTTTTCTAAAATGGTTTTAAAACTAAATCATTTTCAAATAGTCTTTTAACGTAACAAGCGTGCACTACATCATAGCTGAATTCAATTCCTTCAAATTCCCCGTAAAAAATAAAATAATTGCTCATAAGTTACTACAGATTTCTCGGTTTACTACAGTGCATTTTCGACGAAAGTGCGGTTTTGGTTTTGGTTTTGGTCGTTATGAAAAATGCTTGAGTTGACAAATAATAATTCCTAACGTCACAGAGCATACAAATAAATTTAAATTAAGGCAATTGAATTGTGTTATGATCCTTCGAAGAAATGCAAATTGTCGTTGTAAGCTCTAAATAACTTTATGCAAATAGTTTTGCTAGCTAATTACATCAATTCTACCACTATGCAAATACTCCAGTATCTGTGGTCCATTTGAAATCAAAACTCACTCGTCTCAAGAGCCATGAATATTACACACAGACAGGAAAATCACTGTTCCAGCGTTGTTCACCTCCTCTTCTCAACAATCTAAATGCAAATCTGATCCATCCTCCCCAAACAGCTTACCTTGACAATCGCCCATTGTCGTGTTGAAGTAGTACCCCACTGGGCAGAGAGTGTCGTCGTCGCTTTCGTCGTCCTGCTCGTCCTCCAGCTGTTTAGCGAGTTGACCATTGACATCCCGAGCAAAACCGTTCCCTTCCCGCAGGTTACCCTCCTCCAGACACCGATAGGATCCAATGGTATTCACGCAACTGCCACGGCACCGAAACTCCTGCCTAATCGATTTCTGATTCAAGCACTCGTCAATGTCGATGCAGGTCTTCCAGTCGTCATCCAGCATGTAGCCCTCGGGGCAAACGCAGAACGCCCTCCCCAGCGTGTTGAGGCAGGTGTGCGAGCATCCCCCATTGTTGACCGTGCACTCGTCGATGTCCTCGCAGCTGTGCCCATCCTCCGAGAGGCGAGTCCCCGACAAACCCGCACAGCTGCATCGGTAGCCACTCCAAGTGTTGATACACGTATCCTGGCAGGGGCCGTGACCGTTCCGCAGCAGACATTCGTTCACATCTGAAAAGAGCCGCAGGGAATGGAAATTGTTTTAATTTGCATTGCATCAGACAGACTGTGATTTTGTTCGCCTGATTTGCTACAGCAGTTTTCCTAAGCCATCAACTTCGGCAACCATTTCACAATTTCACGTTCGCAGCGGAATTGCCCGGAGGGACCGAAACCGTACGAAAGCTGATGCTGAGCCAATCTAAAATGTCTTCTCGTATAAATAGTAATCACATAATTCTGTGTGCCAGCCACAGCTGGCTGTTGTCTAAGAAAACCCGCTCATGGCGAGGAAAAACTAAACGAAAAGTTGTTGAAAAGTTGTACGCCCATAATCATTTGCTTCGGAGAGAAAGGAGAGATAAACAGACCGAACCATTGAGGAAAAAACCCGAGCCGAAAGGTGTAACAGAATAGGGGCATGTGATGTTAAAATTAATTGAAATTTTGGCTCGTCCAAGTAGTGGTGGTGATGCTGTCCTTCTCGTAATTGGCTAACGCTTTGCCGTTTTATACACCGATTGTCAATAATAATGTATTTGAAATAATCCTTGGTATTGTAAAATTCGTTAAGATTAAGTGATCACATCCGCATTGTCTTAATTCAATTACAAGTTCGAATGGCATATTTTGCAAAGGTACTAATGGCAAAGTGACGTTAACTTTTATTTTGCAATATTTAATTTTATCAACTAATATTTGAAATGTTACAATGGAGAACAATTCTTGTTTTGTCTTTCTGATCGAGAAAGCAAAACCACTTTACTTGTAAAACTACTTTATTGCTGGATTGTGTTCGTTATACAGAGGCAAGAGCCGTCGCGTAATGTGTTAATTGGATTGTAATCCGATTTTAAATATTTGTTTGAGTTTATTGTTTACATGAATTTTACTAGTTGAATGAATCTCTCTTTAGGAACTACTCTCAATGGATAACGAACAATAGATAACAAAGAGGGGCAAAAACTGTTTGGAATCATAACAAACCATGAAAAAAAGTTTATGGAGCCGATATTACAAGTGCGAAAAAAACAAAACCGAATATGTAGCCCCCACCGAGGAGTGGTGATAATACGCATTGCTCTCGCTAATTTTGTGTTGGGGACTGTATTTTTTTGCACAGCTGTGTAAAATAATGTGAGATACATCATCAGAACCAGTGGCTTCCCCGCGTTTGGAGCTTTTTTAAACGACTTTTTTAAACGAAGCCAACCCCCTCCCCATCAGTTCTTTATCATGACAGTTTGCGAAAAAAGTCCCTCAAATGTATACAGAGATGATAAGTGAGAGATTTTTTCATTTTGTTTTAGATTCAAACATTATTATTCATACACCCAACCCTCTTTTACGCTACTTATTGGAAGGACGTAAAAAGAATTTTTGCTTAAATTACGAGTTTTTCACTTAATTTATTGATCTTTGGAATTTTTTAAATATTGTAATACAATATTAGCAAAACAAAGACTTAAAATGGATGTATTACTTCATATGTTCTTGGTCTTCCAAGAGTTCCCTGGAGTTTAGGCTTCAGACCACCACGCGTAAGCTAGAAAATTTTCGGGTTGGAAGTTTTGTCGACTTCCCTGGGCATAAAACTAGCATCGTGTAAGCTTCATGATAAACGAATGCAAAAATGATAACTAGGCTTAGAAACATCACAGGTAACAAATTTGGAAGTTCTTGATGAATACTAAGCTGCGAGGCGGCAATGTCCTAATGGGGGAAGTGATTCCAATAAAAAGAGAAGAAGAAATGAAATATGTTTTCAGTGAAACAAATAGATGTTTAATGCTTAGGGGCCATACACATATTACGTAAGCACTTATGGGGGGAGGGGGGTTTGTCAATATCTTACGCACCATATAAATAAAAAATCATTTCTATGGAAAAAATCTGGGGGGAGGGGGATGTCGAAAAACCCAAAAAAATTGCTTACGCAATAAGTGTAAGACCCCTTATCCAATATGGTTCTTTGGATCACATCATCTATTTTAGGAAAGATCCAGTGTATAGCGCAAAAAACTGTTATATGGAATGGATTTTTTTCAGGGCGTACTCAATTTGGTTCGCTGGATTACAAAGGGCAGCAAAATAAAATTTCCATTATGAATTAGAGATTTTCCATGAAAAAATAGAATATTGCCGATAAAGAAATTAGTGTATGAGCAATAAATAAATATGAAATTTCCACTGATAAAGCAAAATTTCCCTAAACAATCAAGAATTTTTTCACAAAACAAAAATAAATTAGGCCGTTACAAATATTTAATTTACTTTTTGTCCTACTGGTCTCCAAAAGGTCAAGGGAGGGGGGATAATAAAAAATAAATGATAAGAAAATTCGAGTCAAGTACGAGACACTGAAGACGGCCTTACTTTTGAGGTCGAAATACGTATCTGTCAAGATACAATTAAGTGGTGGAATTCAATGGGGCTGTATTAACTCGTCTTATGACGAGGAAAAAATAAATATTAAAGTGAAAAAATAAATAAATAAATCTCCTCGGATTTGTTGAAGAATGTTTTGAAAATCCTCAAAATTATCCGTATTTTATTTTGTTGCCCCCCCCCTCAAATATTATTTTTTGGGAAAAAATCCGAGGGGGGGGAGACAAAATCGATTTGAAATATTTGTATTGGCCTTAGCATTTTAAAATCAAAAATTTCAATTATGAAAGAAAAATTTCCCATAAAGAAATCAAAAAGTTTCACCGAAAAATTTAAAAATTTCCATAAATAAATCAATATTAGCAATAAACAATTACAAAATTTTACACAAAATAAATAATTTTTTCCATAAAAATTGAAAATTTTCCACAAAATAATCAATACAGAGCAATAGAAAAAAAAAATTTCAATAAAAATGCTAAAAAGCAATAAAATTATTGAAATTTTCCATGAATTAGAAGAAGGGGTCATCTATGGAAAAATGCTCAGTTTTATTGCTTTTTATTTTTCTTTATGGAAATTTTCATATTTATCATTTTATTACTTTTAATTAATGCTTCGTGAAAAGTTTTTAAGTATTTGTGAAAAAAAAAAATTATTTTGTGGAAAATTTTGTAATTGTTTAATGCTGATATTGATTTATTTATGGAAATTGTATTTTTCCCGTGGAACATTTTGATTTCTTTATTTCTAAAATTCTTCTTTTATAATTGCAATTTTTTCTATTAAAAGTACTACCTAGTTTTTTTTTTGTTTTGTAGAAAATTCTTGATTATTTATGTAAATTTTGCTTTATTTGTGGAAATGTTATATTTATTTATTGCTCATACCCTGATTTCTTTATTGGCAATTTTTTATTTTTTATTTTTTTTATTAAGGGGGAGTTTATATTTCAGTCATTACAAAGGGCATTTAAAAAATTCAACTTAAATCACCGAGTGGTGATACTGCCTTTCTCGCATTTAGCCAAGACACCAACCTTATATGGCTTATATGGGCACATTGGTTGAGAATTACTATAAAAAAGTGGCTAATATTTTTCGGTTTTCGTGTGAACACATACACACGGACAGACAGACATTTGTTCAGTTCGACGAGTTGAGTCGATTAGTATATAAGATCATGGGTCTCCGAGACTTCTATGAAAAGTTCAATTTTGGAGTGAAATTATAGGTTCGGTACAACTTTGTTGTACGAGAAAGGCCAAAAATTAACAGCCCTGAGGAATTTCTGAACTGAACTGAACTGAAATGGAACAATTGATGAACACTCATCCATTTCAATTATCAGGGCTGCCCAACGTACGGCCCGTGGGCTGGATGCGGCACTTAGCTTCGAAGCCCGCGGAGTGTAAGAAAAAAAAATACTGCATAGCCGGCCCGAAAGCTTTTCTATCTGGTTTAAGAAGCTCCTTCTTATTATTTATTGGTAAGAACAGGTTACTACTACTGATTAAAAAAATAAATCTGGTTAAGCACGGAGTCTAATAATCCAGCACGGGCCAGTTTTGCTGTTAATGAAATTTTGATAGGTTGAAGCCTTTCCAGGACGTAGAACTATATCGGCTGTTGATGATATCTTGTGTTCTAAAAAAAGTCTCTTTCAATAGTATTAGTTTCTCGTGAAGCGTGGCGAAGAGAGTTTTTACTGAAGATTTAGAAACTACGTTACGTTAAAAAAAACACCTGCTTCTGATTTCTTCTAGCAATAGATGAAAATACTGAATGTGAAAACAAGGCATATGTAGCTGTCTTCATAAGGGGAATTTATGACCATCAGACCTTAAGAAAGGTGTAAACACCTCTATGAAGTAGCTTGAACTCTTCTTTGCAAACTCAAGGCCTAACAAACGACGAAGTTCCAGCAATGACCGGAAAGAAATGGGTGTTGGAACACTTCAAATTTAAAGCAATTTGTTTTTTCTTTATTTGTTAATCAATTGTTAATTTGCCACAAACGTTAATTTGTGATATTTCTTTGCCCATTGCATTTTCACCCAAAAAGATCTATATGCGAAAACGGTCAATATTCGTGATGTAGCTAAACCATGGTACCTTGCCTGAGAGATTTTATTCTCTTCAAAAGTCAATCACACTATGCTTACAACTAAACTAATGCCCAACCTGCGTGATCTAGAATGGGTGAGTACATTTAGGCGGGGAAGGGTCGTTTGGCCGTAACCCATTGGGCCGAAAGCCACTAGACTGAAAGTTGTTTGGCCGAATATACCAATTGGCCGAACAGACCATTAGGCCGAAAGTTATTTGGCCGAAAGGGTCATTTGGCAGAAAGGTAATTTGGTCGAAAGGGATGTTTGGCCGAAAATTTCGTTTGGTCGAAAGGGTTATTTGGCCGAAAGGGTCGTTTGGCCGAAAGGGTTATTTGGCAGAAAGGCTCATTTGGTCGAAAGGGTCATTTGGTCGAAAGGGCCATTTGGCCGAAGGATTGAGAAGTGCGACGTCTCACTTTTCGTTGTAAAAAGTGAGAAGCGCGAGACATCTCACTTCTCACTTCGCGCTCCTCTTTTTGTACAGTGATAAGTGAGAATTGAAACGTCTCTCTTCTTACTCCAAATTTCTCACTTTTCAAATGACCCATTCGGCCAAATGACCCTTTCGTCCAAACGACCCTCTCGGCCAAATGACTTTGGGCCTAATGGTTTGTACGGCCTAGTGGCATTCGGCCAAATGACTTTCGGCCAAATGACTTTCGGCCGAATGGGTTTAGGCCAAACGACCATTCCGTATCGAATTTGGTTCTTCTTCTTCTTTTTCTTCTTCTTCTTCTTATTGGCATTACATCCCAACACTGGGACAGAACTGCCTCGCAGCTTAGTGTTCATTAAGCACTTCCGCAGTTATTAACTGCGAGGTTTCTAAGCCAGGTTATCATTTTTGCATTCGTATATCATGAGGCTAGCACAATGATACTTTTATGCCCAGGGAAGTCGAGACAATTTCCAATCCGAAAATTGCCTAGACCGGCACCGGGAATCGAACGCAGCCACCCTCAGCATGGTCTTGCTGTGTAGGCGCGCGTCTTACCGCACGGTTAAGGAGGGCCCCCCCCAATTTGGTTCAATACATCAAACAAGGCATTATCCAAAAGAGACAACGTCCTTTCGGATACGCGTGTAAACCTTAGGGTCTATACTCCAGGGAGTTTTTGAATGACCTGAAACGGAACAGTTAGATTAAAGTGGGGCAAGAGTGTGAGTGGGGTAAGAGCGCGTTTTCTATTTTTTAAAGTTAATAAAAAGATAAACACGCAGCACTACATCAGTTTAACAGGTATTTTGACCAACTATTGCCATGAGTAGTTGTAAACAATTTAAATAAACAACAAGGGAGATATGGAGTTAGATAATTTTCTGGTCATTTTGCTAAAAATTATTATGTTTTGGCAACTAGTATTCTATTACCATATTACGTTCCATCAGGTGGACATTATACCGTTTCGATAACCTATTGTATAGAATACTTTATGGTGCAGAACACCAATCCGGTTGGTCTTCCAAGAGGTCAATACCATTACCTGAACAACTTTTGGGGCTATGGGGTAAAAGAACGCAGGAACGGGTGGGGCAAGAGTACGCATGCGAGTCTTCAATTTCTGATGTCAAATCCGTATCTCCGGCCGAAATAAGACCACTCTCAAAGCGTAAAGATCTACAACAAAAAAAGGGACAGAAATCGAAAAGTATCACACGTTCCCCCTTCAAGGATAAACTGAAGCCCTTTGGTGTTAGAAAAAGCTTAGCGAACAAAGCACAGAAGCGAAATACACAGGATTTTGTTTTTACACGATTTTTTTTCGCTCGTATTTTTGATCTTGTGACTTTAATTTGCCACCAAACTCTTCGCAACATGTTTCGAAAAATCCAGAATAAATCAAAGAAAAATCACATGATAATTAATATACGTTTAGCATTTAGGAAGAGTGGAAAATCGAGAAAATGTCAATCGTGTAAAAACAGAATCCAGTGCACACCCGATTCTTTTTTACACGGGGGATGCTTTCCGTGTAAAAAAAGTTTTCAGTTCAAAATTCAAAAATAAGTGTAAAAAAAGTTTTATGATTTCTCGACGAATCATGCAAAATGGATCAACTTTGCAAAAAGGTCTCTTATATTTTAGTCTTCTTGCCCTCAGATACATTCAATCTATTCTACAAGCATTTTAAGTAGTTGAAACAGTGACCCATTCTCACCCCCATTTGACCCATTGTCACCCCCGACGACGGAATATGAAAAGTTGTCTAATGTTTTTCTTAGCTTTTGTGCACACTCATACACACACACACACACATATATACACATACATACGCACGGACAGACAGACATTTGCTCAGCTCTTCGAGCCGAGTCGATTGGTATATAACACTATGGGTCTCCGAGGCTTCTATAAAAAGCTCGTTCTCGGAGTGAAATGATAGCCTTTCGGTACAACTTTGTTGTACGAGAAAGGCAAAAACATTTTTTTTTCGTATGAAAGTACACATTTCTAGGACCCCCCCCCCCCCTTCAGAATTATGAAATCTTTGGTAATTTCACAATATACTTTCAATAAACATCAATTAAATGGTATTAATTCTTGAAAAAATGCGTACTCTTATCTCACCTGTTAGGAAGAGTGCGTTTTTCAGGTGTCTTGCAGTAAAGGTTCTACTAAAACGATGTTCAATAATTTCAATACTTTCCTGATGGGTAACATATAGGAATAGTATACAAATCGTCGACATTGATTTGATATTCAGACTTGGGTGTTCGATTGAAAACTAAGTGCGTACTCTTGCCTTACTCTACTTAAGGCGTATCCAATTTGATTCGACGGATTAGAAAAGGCATGATTTTTTTTTAAATGGATTACAGACCTTTAGTTACGCGAGTAGAACTTGAGGACTTGGTGTCGCGTGTGGAATCCAGGAAATTCGTGGATGACCTGGAATGGAACAATTGTTGAAGGCAAATGTTGCAGATGCACAAGAACTTCTCTTCTCATTTGGTTTCTAAAAGAGCTTTCTTATATGTTCACTTGTGGATGTCAATATATAATGTTTAAAGTTGTTTTTACGTCACCTGTTGTAAAAAGGAGGCCGTAAAACGAAGTGACGTATAAAAAATTGCCGTAAAAAGAGGGTTGAGTGTGGTAGTATATTGATGCCGGATACCATGAATACCATGAGAGGAAAATATTGAGATTTTCCATATCCAAATCAGAGTTTCCTTAAATTAAATCATTTTAATGGTTCCCCTCAACACACGCGATGCGACAGTCGCGACGCGATTCTATCGCTTGGCGACTGCGATTCTGTCGCCGTTGGTATGGAAACGTAAATGGAACATCGCCTGCAGCGACCCAACGATAGAATCGCGGCGACTAGTTGTCGCCGTCGCAGAGATGAACTCGCTTAGGAGCGTTAAAGCTATTTTAACGTGTCACTTGTCATAAGACTAGTTCGTACTATCCCATTGATTTTCACCACTTGATTGTAGCTTTAACAGATTCGTATTTTGACTTGAACAGTAAGGCCGTCTTCAGTGTTTCGTACTTGACTCGACTTTTTTTAACATCAAAATGTAGGTTTGGTTATGGGCATTCTGTTAGCAAATTTTAAACAACCTCAAGCATATAAAAAAAGTGGAGGCGCATGGTGACTTATTTCATCATCTGAAGAATGTGCAACTGATGTTATCTTCTCAAATGTTTTGAAAATGACTGAAAATGTCGGTACTGTGCATATAGTAAGGCTTCATATTTTATTTTGCACTTTTTACAGTTACAAATTGGCAAACAACCAACCAAAATCACTATCGGTTCACAACTCTTTCGCACGCTTTTGAACGAGCAACCCTGTTGAAACGAACGACATTATTTTTCTGCTATAATCAGCAGAGGATTCCCTTTCCTAAACGAAACAAGGAAATAGTTACCCACAAAACCAAGAAGAGACTCTAAACTCGAGCAACCTACTCTTGTGTAACGCATCACCCAACATCCGTTTCCATTTGAGGTTCTATCATCAAAAGAGTCGAGGATAATATTCTCAAAGCAAAAATTTCACCAGTAAAATGGTGACACTTCTCGTAATGTCATCATCTGAGCCGCATTGAATACAAAGCGGTATCACTGATCAAAAGCATACAGAATTGCATTTTCAACGAATATCATTCAATATTCGCTTTTGAAACGAGCTTACGAATGACTGGCAAGTTCGTTACAGTTTGTTCCTCCCTCCCCCGGAGACCCTGTGGCAGTGTCTAGGTTTCTTTTTCTATACGATAGAAAATTTCTCTTCATCGAATCAGAAACGGCACACAATCTACTGCTCAGACTAAAATGGGAAAATCTTGGACTAGGCAAGTATCGAAATTTCCTAGAGGCAGAAAATGTAGATTAGGTGCAAAAAAGGTATTGGGAAGAAAAGCTACTCTCTGGGAATAGAACTCATTGTTCGTCATCCCCTTCTTCGGGCGAACGAAGTTGAGTTGGGATGGCTGAACGGATGCGGCTGCAACGGCCGATGGTGTCGAGAAATTGTTATCTTAGTTGTAGACTCAACCCTGGCATGTTGGTCAGACAAGACAGACGACCAAGTTGTGCGAATTTGATTTGAAGTTATTATGAATGTTTATGGAATTTAGACTGTTTGGAATTGCAATTTGCATATTTAAATATGTTTCAGAGCATGGCTAGCCACATTGAACGTGTAGGCAGAAAGTCGTCGCTCTGCCGACAGGTTAGCTGTTATAACCAGCTATGGCATCGTTGTAGAAGCCTATGCACGATCTAACTGAGATAGAAAATTAGTTTTCCACCTCAGCTCATAGGTATCGCCAATTCACAAACAGCTGCGCATTTATTTACTTCCTTGTGCTGTGTTGACAATCGAACACGTTCGTACATAACTCCAATGTTTCATATATTACAATGTAACAGTTCCTCAACACATTATCAAATCTTACAGGAAAACATGTAGTTTGTCTGTGTCTGCTATTCTATTAACTTTTATTTATGTTAAATAGGTTTCCCAATAAGATTAACTATATATTAAACTTCCAGAAGAATAGTTTTCTGAATGTAATAAAATGCTTAATCGAAAACCGATAGATATTGGTTGGACACTGTATCAGTCCAAATATCTTGGGATATATTTCCAAGAAACATCAAATAAAGAGATTGAAAACATCAATACAACAAGCTTGTGAAAACCACAATTCATTTTGCCCATGGCTTGGAAACTCTAAATAATTTCAAACCCACTTCAAAATTCAATTTGTTTACCGAGTTTGTCCGACCGCATCCATCTGCCCATGGTCACCGGACAGAGACGATGGCTTTGGCTCCGGTTCGGGTTGACTATTTTGCTCGTACAAGCATTGTAAAGCCACTATAGGCGAGAGTAATTAAAACATGCAAATACTATAATCTCGATTTAAGCTGGTTTTCAAGTCAGTTTGCATCGGTTTCCTGGGAGCAATGTAACAAGTGATAGTTATTGCTTCAATCTGGTAGCAAGCGAAGCAACCAACAAACGGCTGCCAGATGGTATGGGAGATGGAACCACCAACCTCCAGCCGCAACCAAAAGCTCTTATTTCTGATCCAAGCCAGGATAGTAGTATTGTATGCACCGCACGACATGCTGGGTTCTATAAAGGGGTGGCCACGATGCTCAGAGCTTTTGGCTTTGTGAAGACGTTCATGCCATGAGATGCTGCCAATTTGCGGTGGAAGCCATTTTACCGATAAATACGATGAAATGAATTCCATTTTTTGTACATGCTTGCGAATAGTTGACAGTATAACCATTTGGAAGGAAAACAAGTGTTCTTGAGTGGATGACAGAAGATGAAAAATCTTAACAAAATTTAGGTCGTTGTTTCTTTCTAACAAGGTGGGAATATTTTGAAAAATAAATTGGACTACATTACTACATTTCAAAGATTCAATTGATAATCTAGGTAAACATCTTTCAATGGAAAATGTGGCTCTACAAAAAAATCCAAAAATATTCGAGCTTTATAATATCGTGGAAAACGGCTCTGGTTGCGTTGGTTGAGGAAAAAAAAGCAGAACACTTAACACTAACCAGACGAATAACACATCACTTCAAATTAGATTCGTGATGTTCATACGGAGTAGGGTGGTCTAACCGGTAGTACCGAAACCGGTAATACCGGTATTACCGACCAATTTTGAGTACCGAAAATACCGGTATTAGAGACGAAAAATACCGGTATTTTCGGTATTTCAAATTTTGCTGTCAGTATAAAAAATCTGGAATAATTTTCACCTACTTTTATCAGCTCAACTGCCTGTAATCGCATATCTGTCCCATATAAATAGGAAATCCAGCATAGATGGGACAAATATTCGGTAACAAGCAGTAAAGACTCATCGAGCAGAAAATCTTCTTATTGGCATTACATCCCCACACTGGGACAGAGCCGCCTCGCAGCTTAGTGTTCATTAAGCACTTCCACAGTTATTAACTGCGAGGTTTCTAAGCCAGGTTACCATTTTTGCATTCGTATATTATGAGGCTAACACGATGATACTTTTATGCCCAGGGAAGTCGAGACAATTTCCAATCCAAAAATTGTCTAGACTGGCACCGGGAATCGAACCCAGCCACCCTCAGCATGGTCTTGCTTTAGGAGGGCCCCAAGCAGAAAATACAACAATTAAATGCGCGCATGAGTAACTTTGCCCAAGTAAGCATCATTGACGAAGTTTACGCCACAACGATCAACATTGTCATTAATCATACATGTTTCTTTTAATAAGTATTTGGCACTGATTTTCGACAGTCTTGGAACAATTCGTCCTACTTCGGTTGAACCAGAGAGGGCATTCTCAGTAGTTGGCAACATTGCTAACAAAATCCAATGCAGATTGGGAGATGAGTCGCTCAATATGTAATGTCTATTTAAGTTTCGTTTTGCCCAGCACAACAAGCAATGATTTAAACATTTGAAGTTTGTCAACAAATATTGTTTTTCATCCAAAAGTCCAAATCAAAAGTTTTTAGTTTACTATCTGAAATTTTCACAAAAACCGGTATCGGTATCCGGTTGACTCCATCAAATACCGAATACTGGTATTTGACAAAAAGCAACCCTAATACGGAGCGCTGTTCGAAACAAAAGAACACATGTAACGTCATATTCTAGGTCTCTCGTTTTTTAACTGCCAACCGCCTGCCTGCAAGTGCGGAGTCTATCTCTGAGCCCACATTATTTTCCAGGGTCTCTGTTTTTGCAGGTATCTCATCCGGCCTATGCTTTACATTTCCAGCCCACTGTAATCTGCCTGATTGTATCAGCCTGCCGATGTCAGCCTTTTTGTACACTTTGCACAACAAGCATTTGTACCATTCACCTTTTCCACCACGATGCCAAATATTGAACGAAATATTTTCTGCTCAAACATTCCGAGAATTCATACCATCAATTCCCATCTCGGGACCAACACCATTTGAAATACCTCCTAGTGCTTGGACCTGTGTTTCGTGAATGCGTTCATGTTATAAGTTCAAGGCAATCCAAGAAATACATGGAGTAAGGTCTACACGACTGGATGTCAAGCTCTTTGGAATTCACAAAAAAATATTCGGAATTAACACTAAAAATTCTTTAGAATTTATACGAGAAATTGTTCCGAATTTCCACAAAAAAATGTTCATAATATCCATGAAAAGATTCTTCGAAAATTTTACTAATTCTTGGCAAACGATTTTTTCAGCTAAATGACTGGTTCGGCTCAACGACATTTTCGGCTAGATGGGTTTTGGTCTAATGGTTTATTCGGTCAAAAACCTTTTGGCCAGATTGCTCTTTCTGTCGTTATGCCGTAAGTCATTCGGCGAAAAGCCATTTGTTCGAATGCCACTTGGCAATAACACGATAAGCCGAATTCCATTTGCCGGAATTGACCGTTTGTCCGCAACGGTTGTTGGGTCAACCGAGCTCGTAACTTGGCCAACAAAGGTGTTTTCCCTAGTGAGCCTTTAGACTGAAACTTCCGTTTGGGAGAAATAGTCGTTTGACCGAAAATGTCACATAAAATTTGCGCAATTTTGATCGTGATGGTGATCCATAATTTGAAGTTTTCTGAAGTGAAAAATCTGAAGTTTTGTGGATCAAAATATAGTTTATATGGATCATTTTCCAAAGATTTTTGGGCTCATTTGTCACACGTTGATGGGAAAATAGCAAGACTTTTATTGTTTTTCTTGACCATGTTTAAAGGAACGTGTTTTCCTATTAATTGCTAAATTTTTGCTTAGTTCATTTCATTTATTAAGTTAACATCTAAACAGAAAACACTGAAACAACAATTTGAAGCCACAATACACGGTTCGAGGTCGCATCTCTCCATCTTCGAATGCAGCTCCACGCTCGCCAAGTCGTTTAGCACCTGGTCTGCCCTGCTCGCTCGCTGCGATCCACGCCGTCTTGTACCTGCCGGATCAGAGGCGAACACCATCTTTGCAGGGTTGCTGCCCGGCATTATTGTAACATGCCCTGCCCATCGTACCCTTCCGGCTTTAACTATCTTCTGGATACTGGGTTCGCCGTAGAGCTGGGCGAGCTCGTGGTTCATTATTCGCTGCCCCACATGTCTTCTTGCACACCGCCAAAGATGGTCCCAAGCACTCGTCTCTCGAATAGTGCGAGTGCTTGCAAGTCCTTCTCGAGCATTGCCCATGTTCAATATCCGTAGAGGACTACCGGTGTTATCAGTGTCTTGTACATGCCACATTTGGTGCGGTGGTGATTTTTTTTGAATGCAGTTTCTTCTGGAGCTCGTAGTTGGCCCGACTTCCACAGATGATGCGCCTTCGTATTTCACGACTGACATTGTTATCAGCCGTTAGCAAGAATCTGAGGTAGACGAATTCCTCGACCACCTCGAAGGTATCCCCGTCTATCGTAACATAGTTTCCCAGGCGGGCCCTGTCGCGCTCGGTTCCACCCACAAGCATGTACTTTGTCTTTGACGCATTCACCACCAGTCCAACTTTTGTTGCTTTACGTTTCAGGCGGGTGTACAGTTCTGCCACCTTTGCAAATGTTCGGCCGACTATGTCCATGTCATCCGCGAAGCAAATAAATTGACTGGATCTGTTGAAAATCGTACCCCGGCTGTTACACCCGGCTCTCCGCATGACACCTTCTAGCGCAATGTTGAACAACAGGCACGAAAGTCCATCACCTTGTCTTAGTCCCCGGCGCGATTCGAACGAACTGGAGTGTTCGCCCGAAATCTTCACACAGTTTTGCACACCATCCACCGTTGCTTTGATCAGTCTGGTAAGCTTCCCAGGAAGCTGTTCTCGTCCATAATTTTCCATAGCTCTACGCGGTCTATACTGTGGTATGCCGCCTTGAAATCAACGAACAGATGGTGCGTTGGGACCTGGTATTCACGGCATTTTGAAGGATTTGCCGTACAGTAAAGATCTGGTCCGTTGTCGAGCGGCCGTCAACGAAGCCGGCTTGATAACTTCCCACGAACTCATTCACTAATGGTGACAGACGACGGAAGATGATCTGGGATATCACTTTGTAGGCGGCATTAAGGATGGTGATCGCTCGAAAGTTCTCACACTCCAGCTTGTCGCCTTTCTTGTAGATGGGGCATATAACACCTTCCTTCCACTCCTCCGGTAGCTGTTCAGTTTCCCAGATTCTGACTATCAGTTTGTGCAGGCAAGTGGCCAGCTTTTCCGGGCCCATCTTGATGAGCTCAGCTCCGATACCATCCTTACCAGCTGCTTTATTGGTCTTTAGCTGTTGAATGGCATCCTTAACTTCCCTCAAGGTGGGGGCTGGTTGGCTTCCATCGTCCGCTGAACTGACGTAGTCATCTCCTCCGCTGCCTGTACTCTCAGCGCCATTCAGATGTTCCTCGTAGTGTTGCTTCCACCTTTCGATCACCACACGTTCGTCCGTCAAGATGCTCCAATCCTTATCCTGCCACATTTCGGCTCGCGGCACGAAGCCTTTGCTGGATGCGTTGAGCTTCTGATAGAACATGCGTGTATCTTGAGAACGGCACAGCTGTTTCATCTCCTCGCACTCCGCTTCTTCCAGGCGGCGTTTCTTCTCCTGAAAAAGGCGGGTCTGCTGTCTCCGCTTCCGTCTATAACGTTCCACGTTCTGGCGGGTACATTGCTGCAGTGCGACCGCCCGCGCTGCGTCCTTCTCCTTCAGAATCTGTCTGCACTCTTCGTCGAACCAATCGTTCCGTCGACTTCGACCCATATACCCGACGTTGTTCTCCGCTGCGTCGTTAATGGCTGCTTTGACTGTATTCCAGCAGTCCTCAAGAGGAGCTCACCCTCTTCCGGCAACGCTGCCTCGAGATGCTGCGCGTATGCAGTGGCGACATCAGGTTGCTTCAGTCGCTCTAGGTCGTACCGCGGTGGTCGTCGGTACCGAACATTGTTGATGACGGATAGTTTTGGGCGCAGTTTAACCATCACCAGATAGTGGTCAGAGTCGATGTTAGCGCCACGATATGTCCTGACGTCGATAATGTCGGAGAAGTGCCGTCCATCAATCAGAACGTGGTCGATTTGTGATTCTGTCTGCAGTAATGATCTCCAGGTGTACCGATACGGGAGGCTGTGTTGGAAGTAGGTGCTGCGAATGGCCATATTCTTGGAGGCGGCGAAATCAATTAGTCGTAGGCCGTTTTCGTTCGTCAGCCGGTGAGCGCTGAACTTTCCAATAGTAGGTCTAAACTCCTCCTCTTGGCCAACCTGAGCGTTCAAATCTCCTATGATGATTTTGACGTCGTGGCTTGGGCAGCTGTCGTACTCACGTTCCAGCTGCGCGTAAAATGCGTCCTTATCATCATCAGTGCTTCCGGAGTGTGGGCTATGGACGTTGATTATGCTGAAGTTGAAGAACCGGCCTTTGATCCTCAACCTGCACATTCTTTCATTGATCAGCCACCACCCGATCACGCGCCTTTGCATATCGCCCATCACTATGAAAGCTGTTCCCAGCTCGTATGTGTTGCCGCAGCTCTGCTAGATGATCCCTTCCAACAAACCTCCTGCAGCGCTACGATGCCGAATCCACGGTCCTTGAGCACATCGGCGACTATGCGTGTGCTCCCGATGAAGTTTTCATTTTCATTTTCATTTTGCAGCGTTTGGTGGGGCAATGAGAGCGCAAGTCAATCCAAAGCCGATAATAGAGAGGGTAATGGCAGAAGAGTCCGTGCAGACCACTTGAACGCCATGGGGTAGGATAAGGATGGGGTAAAGTGAGGTTCGGATTTGGAATCGACTCGACACTAATGCAAAATGTAATTGAATGCAAACTAGTCAATGATCAAAGGCTGATGATAATTTCAAGATTTCTAGTACAACGTTTTTCTAGTTATTAAAAGCAATGTTTAAAATGCCTTCTTTTTTGCCTTAGAAGCATCTGATGTGGTTTGAAAGGCCACTTAGTCATATAGTACAATTATAAGTTATTTAATGTGTTAGCTTTTTGTGACCACATTGAAAATATAAAAAATATTGCGTATTAGTGTTCTATTTTTTAACTTTTATTTATGCAGAATGAAAATTAATTGACTTTGTTTGCTCTGAGTGTAGGTTATGCATTCGTCAAATCACTTTGTTTACCTAAGTCATTGTTTCGTCAATGTTTTTAAGCTGTGTCGACACTACAAACTCAATGTAAGTTGTACCATGTAAAAGTGGAAACTGCTAAAGAACTTAGTTTGTTCCATTATATTTTTTGTCAAGGTTGCCTATAGCTTTAAACTGTTCTAACAAGTAGTTTTATCGTTGATTAATTAAGGTGATTATCTATTAAGTTCTAATCAAGGTCAGGTATAGGATTCACTTTTCGGTGGCAAGCTAAAGCTTCATCGCGGCTATTGCCTATCTGTTTGTAAAAATTATCGAGAATGAAGCCGTTATAAGATTGTTCATATACCATCATTATAATGCGTGGTATTTTTTATTATTGCTCTTCGAAGTGAGGCATAACAAAATAAAACTGGCACCACGTTCCTAGTTTTGAAAAAACTTTCTACTCAGTGAATCCAGCAGTCGATTCCCTATATCTTGAATACTTTGTTTTCACGAATATCTTGAATACTTTGTTTTTCAATAAATGCCTAGCTAGCTAAACGTAAGCGTGGCTAGGCTACGACTCAGCGTCACAGGGAACGCATCAGAAAAGTATTGCAGAAAAGAAGAGAACTCACATCATTATCACTGATGAAAAGGCCTCTGCCTGACTGCACTACCATTCAAGGCTCCAAGACACGATGTCCGTTGGATCACATGCAAATGCCGTAAATTAGTGCGTCAATGCCAGATATGTAACGCGGCACCAAACAAAAATAGTCAACATGTGATACCACCACGTCAGGATATGTCTTTGGTTGCCATCTCAGTGCTAATGGCGTAAGCCGACCCACCGCGGCAAGGTAACATATCCGAGGGAAGGACTATGCGTGTGCTCCCGATGAAGTTGAGAGATTTGCAGTTCCACGAACCGAGCTTCCAATCGCTAGTCCCTTCTCTTCGCAGTGGTCTTCGCCGATGGTCCCGGTCCGTACTCTCTTGTTGATTGTCCGTTGCGTGAGTTTTTTTTTGGCTGGCTTGCAGGGCCTGACACCAAACCCCCTAAATTTCCGGAGGACCGTTCCTCCTTATTTCCGGTGGACCATGGTGCACAGTTTCACTTAGAGTCCCTCGCTGGCACTCGGACGATGATCAGCCGCTCCTAACATGGAGAACAGACGCTGTTGTGAGCCGATCCTGACATGGAGAACAGACGCTCAATAAGATTTACACCTCCGGAGAGGAGCAAACCCCCCCTTCCCTGTCAGCATACGACCATAGTTCCCACCGGGGTTGGTTACCCGATCTTCCCTAAGGTTGCTCGTATCCTGGCCAGCACCGCGGGGAGGTAGGGTTAGGAGTTGCTGAGTAAGAGGCTAAGGACCGCGAGATGGGGTCTATTTTATTCCTTCAGGTACGCGAAGTACCAATAGTACGCTTTACCAAGCATTTGCCGTGCCAAACTAGCTGACTAGCATTTGTGGAATGTGAAGTTTTTAGAAATTGTAACGATAATTTGATAAATTAGAACCTATGATGAGGAAATGTTAGCCGCCATAAACAATTTTCCCAGCATTAGCAGCATTAGCAAAATCTGAAAATTGCAAAAATGCATATTGTTCTGTAGAAATTAAAACATTTTTTTTTAATCAATGTCAAAAGCGGTGCTGCAATATTTGACATGTGTAAAGCAGAAGTGCCGATCCCGATTTGCTAGTAACAAACCGATTATAAACAGCTTCGTAGCCCTACGTTACCTTTGCGTGCAACCACAACTTTTTTTAGTATTTTTAGCTCGAAAAGTTCCTAAGGGAATTTTACTTCTAATTTTCGATCAAACTCCCTAGATTTTCCCTGTCATAAATTTTCTCTCAAGACTTTGTTTTTTATTATTTTCATTAGAAAACAGTTTTCCACAAAAATGATAGACGATATACAAATATGTAAGCATTCTCCTATGAAAATTAAAAGTATTTCAACACTCCATTAGACTCTACATAAGTAAGTACATATATGCTTACTTACCCATGCACTTATTATTGTCTGTAACTCGTAGACCCTTGGGGCATTTGCATATGAACGATCCAATTGTGTTCGAACAACCGTACTCGCACAGATCTTCTCCATATTCCGTGCATTCATTGATATCTGAAATAGAAAATAATGCAAAAACCTAATTATTCCATTTATTTTTACAAGCATTTGTAGGTAGTTAGTTTTTGAACCTAATTACAAGCCTAATTAGCACCCCAGAAAAAGAAAAAAAATCTTATCACCTGATTTGTGAACACACTAAATACTGAACCCATTCTTATTCTACTGCTTCTTATTCAACGTCAACTTGACTTTTGGTTGACCAAAGCACCGAGCTACACAACTTTGTCACATTGCACGGCGACTACGAAGACGATGACAACAAAAGTACATCATTCTTCATCCTTGATACTTGTTGGTAGTGCATCAAACGCAAAGCTGCCGCTCCTTCTTTTTCACCGCCTCACTCACAGAGAAGTCAGTTCTGAAACGGATGATTTACAACTATCTTTCACGTTTTTGTGTGTGCGAAGAAAGTGGAACTTCAACACAGTCACAACCAACGGCCAAGGATAAGATGTCCTGCTGGTAATGTTATTGCTGGAAGTTTATCCGCCCAGCCACCGGGCGCAGCGGGTTGTCTGTTTTGTGCTTTTGTGTTCTTCACTGGTCCACCTCGCCGCCACCTCCCAGTCCAAGCGATGCCATTTTGTGACACGGAACTAACTGGCTTGATTCATCTGGTGGTGATGGAATCTTGAAAGCAATCTCGCCTCACTTTGTGTTTTGCGGCTACATAGATTAGGGAAGAACTATTTTCCAAGGATATGCGACACATTAATTTTCATTGGAGCTTTCTTTTATCCAAGAAATATTGAGCAGTCTGTTGTCGTGTTTGGGATACCGCAATTCAAGCTAAATAAGCAATTCATTTCGTTGCTATTTTGATACACTACATTGACTGAAACGGGCTATGGGGAGTATTATTATTTACTTTCATGGTTCAATACAAGGTTTTCAATCACGCGCCAAATATCTGAAAGATGTCAGCTATGATCAAAGCAGAATCATAATCATCAAATAAAATGACAAGGCCAACCGTCCTATCGGCCCCATCAAACTCTACCCAATGGAACCCAATTGCTCCTTTTCCTCCCAACTTCCTGCTATTTGTATGAAACTGACACCTCCGCAGATAACAAGGTCCAACCGCAAACGGAAATCATCGATTCAGTGGAAGTCTGCGAATGACTGCGGTTTTTTGCGCCGTCTACCGATCTCTGTCGCGTTCTGAAATAAAGAGGCTGCGCATCTCCACCTACCTATCAGACAGCATGCGTCCCCTACCCGATAACGGACATTTCCGCGCTAGCAGGCAAATGGAGATGTTCTTTGACTAGAGTCTTCTTTGACTATAAAGATGGAGTGGGTGGGCATTATAAGTAACAAGAAAAGCAGAACGCCCCTCAGTCTATGAAGGAGCACAGAAATCTTTGATGATGCCCTGTCGATATAATTTTTTAAAAAGACCGACAAAATATGATAGTGTCATACTGATGGATTAAGAATAGAAAAAGTATTCCAAGAAGTGATGTGCGTCGGTCCAAGATTGGTCTTCGGCGAGGTTTTCAGCATCACTCCGAGTGCTATTTTAGCCAGCGCTGATGGTGACGTGGAATGTTTTCCTTGTGTTTGTTTTTCGAGAAATTTTAAAGGGTTTTTTTGGACACTCTTATGAATCTCTCCGGAATATTCATCTAAATTTTCAAGGGAATTACTCTAAATGACCTTGAAAAACATTTTCATTATTTTAGTCACAAATTAAATGCCTGATAGAATAAAAAATGCGGGAGGTTAAGAGTTCGAGTTTTTCCAGAAAATAACTTCTTCGATTTGTTATCAATCAGTTTGAGATGGGCTAAAAATTTTACGAATAAATGTAGTAATAATTCCAATAATTTTTCCGAAATCATTTAAAATCTGTTGCTCATTTTCAAATGAACTTAATTACACCAAGCATTGGTTATTTATATACCAATGAAAACATTCCCAAACTTCTCTTCATTCCCAAAAAGAGCAATAAATATATCTTTATCCTTAATGCACCCCTTCCGCCAGATTTTTTACGACCAAACTTCACCCGAGCCAAGCCGCGGAACAAATTACGATCGGTATTCACGCGCAATCACTCCCTTTTCGCTACCGTACTACTTCAGCAAACAAGTTAAAGCTCAAACGCTCCTGAGTGGAACCCCCCACTGCGATCGTAATGACCATCAATATTCTTCCACCAATTTCCAATGGATTACAGTTACCGCACTCTATCTCCCATTAGGCACTTCTCCTGCTCTACTGTGGTCCCGTCGCAGAGCCCACAAATTAATGGCACCGCGATGAAAAGAGCTCTAAATCTTTGCTCAGGCCCGTTCTTTCCCTGGCCACTTTTGCTCGCCACAGATGGCTTATAAATCATCTTTCGCAAACTGCCCACCTACCGCGGGTTTCCCTCACTCAGCGAGAAAACGGGAAAGCCATCATCTTAATTGATTTTTTACATGCCGACAGCTTTTGTGTCCTTTTTTGTGTATTCTGTCGTTTCGGTAGCTGCAAAGGGCACCAAAGCGCGCCGTCCAGCTCCCGGATGATATATTGTCAATTAAAAATTTGATTCTTTTTCATAAATTATTCCATCGTGCTAAATAGAGAGGTTGAAGAAGACGAGTCCGAGGATGGGGCCCTCCATTGAATGATGGCTGCAAAATTGGAATTTATTAGGACCGACGGCATTATGACAACGACGACGACGACGACGACCAACCGGAAGAGTCAATATCGAAGGGACGATGACGATGGGACGGTGGCATGTTGGCAATTTGTACCTTGCCGCCGCATCGTGTGACAGTCAAGTGTGCTCGTTTGATAAATTGGTTCGGAAAACGAGGTAATAAATTTTTATTTTTCCCCGTGGTGGTTTTACGCTGGAGAGCTCCTTTCCCGATGGATTGAATGAGTTTCCGGGAGGAAATTTGAAATTTGATGGAAAAATTACATTGTGTGCGATTAGAGTTGGAACAGTCTGGCGCAGTTCTGAGTATAATGGAATATTTATTAGTTGGGTTCAAGTCCCATAGAATGTATATGGGTGTGAATAAATAGAAATCGGGAATTCTAGAGTACATAGGCCTTACAATAGCAGTATTCAACGCACAGTTTTTACCATAACTAATGTCGTAGGGGCCCTCCTTAGCCGTGCGGTAAGACGCGCGGCTACAAAGCAAGACCATGCTGAGGGTGGCTGGGTTCGATTCCCGGTGCCGGTCCAGGCAATTTTCAGATTGGAAATTGTCTCGACTTCTCTGGCCAAAAAAGTATCATCGTGCTAACCTCATGATATACGAATTCAAAAATGGTAACCTAGCTTAGAAACCTCGCAATTAATAACTGTGGAAGTGCTTAATGAACACTAAGCTGCGAGGCGTCCCAGTGTGCGGATGTAATGCCAATAAGAAGAAGAATGTCGTAAAATGGTAACCGTAAAAAACAATTTACATCAATAAGAATTTGAAAATTGCCAATGGAAACACGCCTGAAGACGAAGATTTACTGAAGATTAAAATTGTTAGCAGTTTCAATCATCAAGTTCCATTGCAGTTATTTAAAGATATTTATTCAATATGACTAGACCTTACTTTGTTACAGTAAATTTAGTATTTTAATATTTTAACTGACTGTGCCAAATGGAATATGTTAATACTTCAAGGTAAAAGGGCCCCATAGCGTAGTTGGCTACACGTTAACCTCACATGTGAATGTTCAGGAGTTTGATACCCAGCCCGTGGATGCACGGCATGGACAAGACGGTCACAATGGACTCACGATGAGATGAACTGGCATCGACAACAATAATAGGCAATGGATATCTTAAAATAGATTCTGTGTGGATTCTGTAGAGCAGAAGACCACAGTAGATTTCGACATAGTAGCGGTTAAGTAACACAAAGTGCTCAATAAATAAATAAAGAGATACTTTAAGGTACTGTGTTAAAAGAGTTAAGAAACCCGGAATAGTTGTATATACAAGCAGAATCGGACTACATTATTGCGGATAAAAGTGGAAGCAGATCAATTATTGTAGATACTTAAACAGTGCTCTCAAATGCTTGGCAGATATAGTTTGTTTAAAAAATAAGAAATTACATAACAAGTTCCAAAAACTCATTACTCACCGACGCACCGGTCTCCAACCATTTTGAATCCTTTGAAGCAAGAGCAAACCCGCGTCACGTTGTCATCTTTCACGAAGCACGCTTGCTGGCAATTATGTTTCTTTCCGCATAAACTTCGGCCATAATTGTCTCCAGCCTGAGCCACGCCATCCACTGCGGTTACCTCGTTCAGCGAAGATATCGTCAACGGTGCCGGGGCCGCTGATGATGATGATGGTGACGACGATGGCGACAAGGATGGGAACGACAATAATGGTGGCTTTTTTATTCGAACGCAGGACGGCCGCTTGCCAATCCACCGCGATTTGCGGCAGATTAGGTTCGAGTTGTTTCCGTTTGCATTCGGAAACCGGAATTCGAAGCCAGCTCGACAGTGGTATTCGGCTTCCAGGAAGGAGTTCTCCAGTCCGTACACGTCGTTCCTGCAGATGGAAGATGAGAATAGGGTTGACAGTTTCAATATCATGTTTACATAATGTTTTTCACTAAATATTTTAAATCGACCTAAGTTTAGGATTCTGGTGTAATTGGCCTTTCCCATCAATCTTAACCTCTGTTATTAATATTTTTCCTTCAAATATGCTTGACTTAGTAGTTAGTTTACGATAATGATTTTTATGTATTAACAAATTATTTCTTGAAATTTTAATATGGATTTAATTTACTTGTAGGTACTCGATACTAAACTGCAAGAATAATACTTGGGAATGATTATTTATTTATTTCATTTTAGAACTATTAAGAAGCGATATAAAATATAGTCTGTGAAGACTCCAACAAAAATATTCAAATTCAGTAAAGAATTCTACTGTTATTATGGTGAGAAACAGATTCTAATTGTATACTATGAGGAATATAAGGATAAATTCTTGAAATATTCAAGCGCTTCTGTAAAAGAAATAAGTATCTTATCTTTGAGAAAAAAAAAGAATTAATGTCAATTCAATTGAATAAATATACTAGGGGGGATGACGGCTTTGGCAGGTTTTGTTCTATTATTGGCAGGGGTTTTTTTATGACTGACTAGGCTCAAATTTGGCCTAAACATTCTTTGCATATCGAAGAATATTGTGGCCAAATTTCATAAAATTTGGTCGACAAAAACCCCCCTGCCAATAATAGAACAAAACCTGCCAAAGCCGTCTTTCCCCTATTAAAAATACAAAAATCTAAAAAAAATATCGAAAAATGAACAAAACCACTTTTTTTTGAAAAGATAAATATCAATCACAAATTTTTAGTATACAAAAAAAATGGCAACTAAGGACTGTATCGAAAATAAGTTATCCATTTTCAAAGTGTTACTACTCAGAAGATCATGAAGGTATTGGTTTGTTTTACCCTGCAATCGATGTATTCATATGCTAAGTTTCAAATCAGAATTAGTTTGTTTGTTGAAAATTTGTTGTTTCCGATGTATCGCAAATTGAAAGTGATATCGAAATTCTAGTTTTGGACACATGGCTCCGTAAGAAGGGCATAGAGATGGATAATTTGACCAAGCGTTTCGCTATCCACCCCCAAAGGTAAAAATTCATGTTCAACAAGCTTAACTAACAGAATTAACATAGGGGAAAATACCTATTCTTGGCAGTCTAAGACATTCGCCAAATTGAATGATAAAAATAATGAATAATTACACTAAAACACAGGTATAGTTCAACTGGTATACATTCGTATGCTCTTCCTTTGATGATTGGTGTTCACTTATATCTTATATAATATCTTTTACCACAAACCTAGTAAATTTAATATAAAGTAACAGGTCAACGTTTCTTCTATTGGCATAGCAATTTCTATTATCAGCAATGATTTTGCTCCCTTCAGCAACTAGACATGGAAGTAGAAAACTAGTAATGTATTGGTGCCAGATGCTGGTTGTTTATATCCTCTAGTAGTAAAATTCATTCATAATTCATTCATAAATTCAAACAAAATCGGCCGCACGCTCATCTCGCTTCACTCAATTTTGGGAGAAATTTTATTAATTATCAAAACTGGATTAAAACAAATGAATTTTAGCCTTGGCATCAATTTTACATATGTCACGTGGAAGATAGGCAAAAAC